>NC_071409.1:14378986-15836486 GCF_017976375.1 Cuculus canorus | reverse complement strand
ACGTGCGGCTTCCGGTCGCGGCGGGTGCGGCGCCCTAAGCACTCCGGGCGGGAACGCGCGGCGGCCATGGCGGCGGGGCGGGCGGCGGCGGCGGCGCTGCGGCGGGCATGGCGGGGGCGGCGATCCGCGCTGCTGGAGCCCAGCTACACCCCGCTGGTGGCGGCCTGCCTCTGCCTGGCCGAGGGCGGTGTCAACCTCTGGGTCATCCGCAGGGTCCCCTGTGAGTGCGGGGTCTGGGGGGGTCGGGCAGTGGCAGCTCCTCCTGGGACGGGGCAGGGGAGGGCCCTCTCGGGCACTGACAGCTCGTCCCGGGTTCGGGGGGCAGGAAAGGGTCCCTTCTAGGCAGTGACAGCTCGTCCTGGGGGCATGGAAGGGTCTTTTCCGGGCAGTGACAGTTCGTCCTGGAGGGGAGAGAGGATTTTTCCCGATGAGGGTGGTGAGGCACTGGCATAGGTTGTCCAGAGAAGTTGGGGATGTCCCCTCCCTGGAAGTGTTCAAGGCCAGGCTGGATGAGGCTCTGAGCAGCCTTGGCTGGTGGAAGGTGTCCCTGCCCATGTCAGGGGGTTGGAACTGGGTGGGCTTTAAGGTTCCTTCCAACCCAAACCACTCTATGATCCCCTCTGGACAGTGACAGCTCGTCCCAGGGCTGGGCAGTACTGGGGGGCTTCCCTGGATCTAGGGGAGACAGACAGGGCCAGTGAACCTGCTGGCAGGGTGACAAGGCTGCCACTGACAGCATCCCCGAGGGGATGGCGGGTGGCAGTAGGAGCTAGGAGCCCTGGATAGGTCCATGGGGTCCGGAACCATGGCTGATAGCAAGGCTGGTGGGTGCAGAGCTGCGCCATGGGGTCTGGAGGAGGGGGAGACCTCCCTGCAGTGCCCTCCATCCTGTCTGACCCTTGGCCGTTCCCGCAGACACCGAGATCGACTGGAAGGCGTACATGCAGGAGGTGGAGGGCTTTGCCAACGGGACCCTCGACTACACCCAGCTGAAGGGTGACACAGGGCCGCTGGTGTGAGTGACAGGGATGGCCGAACACCCCATGAGTGGGGGCTCCCGGGGATCCCAGGGGGGCAGCAGGGTGCAGCCCCTCACTCCTGTCTCTCACCAGCTATCCTGCTGGCTTTGTCTACATCTTCCTGGGCCTGTACTACGCCACGAGCCGCGGCACTGACATCCGCCTGGCCCAGTACCTCTTTGCTGGCCTCTACCTCCTCAACCTCCTCCTCGTCTTCCGCATCTACTGCCGAACCAACAAGGTAGTCTGGAGCCAGGGGAGCTTGCCTAGTGCCTCAGGACCTCTCCTGCTCTATTCAGCCCTCACCCAGCCGAAATGGGCTGGGCAGGAGGACAGGGTTGGGGGCTGAGGCTTGGAGGGGCTCTGTGGCAGCACAGGGTCCAGGACAGGCTGCTCACTGCCCTTATGTCTCTGTTCCCTGCTAGGTCCCCCCATACGTTTTCTTCTTCATGTGCTGTGCTTCCTATCGCATCCACTCCATCTTTGTCCTGCGTCTCTTCAATGACCCCGTCGCCATGGCCATCCTCTTCCTTGCCATCAACTTCTTCCTGGAGGAGCGCTGGTCCTGGGGCTGCCTCCTCTTCAGGTGAGGGTCTGGGGGCAGGGCACAGGCTGCTCTCTGTGGCATGCTGTGTACGAGAGTGAGCTCAGCCCCTGAGAGGAGGCTGCCTAGGCACTCGTGTTGGGTGCCGCAGTAGTAATGCGGTTTCTCCCTCAGCCTGGCTGTGTCCGTGAAGATGAATATCCTGCTCTTCGCACCTGGACTTCTCTTCCTCCTCCTCCAGAGATTTGGTCTCCTGGGGTGTATCCCCAAGCTCTGCATCTGTGCCCTGCTCCAGGTGGGTCCCTGCTCACATCAGCTGCTGGAGCAGGCTGGCAGCCCCATCGGTAGTGAGCTGCTGTGCCTGCATTGCAGCATCCTGCCTGGCTCTCCTGGAGGCTGGAGGTCTCCGGGTCGGTATACAGTAGCACCAGCATCTGAATTGGCCCCACACAGCAAGCTGGACATGGATAAATCATCTAATTCACAGCGCTTCCATCTTTGGCTGACTATGCCCATTGCCCCACGTGGTGCTGACGTTCTTGGGAGGTGCCAGGGGTGGTGGAGACTTGGCTTATGGCTGCTGCGAGGGTGCTGGTATGTCTCTGGCAGGTGGTTCTGGGGCTGCCCTTCCTGCTGGTGAACCCTGTGGGGTACCTGACCCGTTCCTTCGACCTGGGCCGCCAGTTCCAGTTCAAATGGACAGTGAACTGGCGCTTCCTCCCAGAAGAGGTTTTCCTGGATCGGGCTTTCCACACCACACTGCTCCTGGCTCACCTGGCTGGCCTGGGGCTCTTCGCACAGCACCGGTGGCACAGGTGAGACCCGAGATTCTCCACAGGTTCTGCTCCCAGTCAGCCAATCCCCATCAACACCCATGATGCAGGATACGCGTCTGTAACCGCCCTGGTGTCACTATGCTGTGATTCTGGGGTTGCAAGCAGGAGTAGGGGCAAGTTACTGTTCCATTTTGGAGAACGCGTGCCCAGGCATGGTGGTTCCCAGGGAAAGGTCAGAATGGGAAAGACTTCAGCAGCTGAGATTGACATTTGTTCTTCCTCCTCAGGTCCAAGGAGAGCATCCTGGCTCTGCTGAAGGATCCTGCTGAAAGGAAAGACCCACCCACTCCCTTGACTGTCAACAATATCCTTTGGCAGGGTGGGCTGCGAGGAGATGGGGAGAAGGCAGGGCAGACCTTGGGTTTGACATTTGCAGACTCACGGTCCTGCTGTGCTGTCAGAACCAGCCCGTCCTAGGCAAAGATCTCTGCTGTGTGGCCGGGGAGCTGCGGCAGGATCACACCTCCAGCCTCCTGTGTTTGAACCCTTAATGCTAGCGCACAGATTGTCTTTGTCCTCTTCTCTTCCAACCTCCTGGGTGTTTGCTGCAGCCGCTCCTTGCATTACCAGTTCTACGTCTGGTATTTCCACACGCTGCCCTACTTACTCTGGTGCACCCCTACCGCCAAGCTCGCCCACATGCCCAAGTATGTGCTGCCGGGGGGGGGGGGCACCCGTCCACTGGGGGTCTGGGAGCAAGGGTGGTTGGTGCGTCCCCCATCATACTGACTCCCAGCTTTGCTCCCCACAGGGTGCTGCTCCTGGGTGTAATCGAGCTTTGCTGGAACACCTACCCCTCCACTGTCTGCAGCTCCCTCTCCCTTCACATCTGCCATGGACTGATCCTGCTCCAGCTCTGGTACGGCACAGCCCCTCCGTCAGCACTGCACACCCCTCCGCGGAGCAGGAGGCCTGCAACCATCTCCAAGAAGGCCCAGTGAAAGTATGGCTGGCTGGACGATGGGAACTAGCTACTGGGACTGACCGTTCTGCCTGCTCTTTCCCCACCTGGCTCCCAGCTGCCCCTGGCCATCCCAGGAGGGCCTCAAGCCCTGGAACTGTGCAAAGCGGGGCAGCGTGGGGACCCCTGACAGGCAGGACTTCCCCAATAAAGGGGGCTTTATGTGCCCTTCCCCGGCCGCAGAGTCCTCGTGCTGTGTGCAGTGCCTCGGCCTGCCCCACCTGCAGCAGGAAGCTGCTGGGGCTGTGGGAGCTCCATTCCCAGCCCATGGCAGGGGAGCAGCCTCTGGGTTAAGGTTAAGAGAGGATCTGCAAAACCGCTTTGCCTCAATCTTTGAATCACCTTGATGCAGCCCAGGGATCCCTCAGGCATGGCTTTTCCTAATGCTCTGTCTGCTCCCTCCCAGGGGAGATGGGTGGGAAGGGGGTGACCCTCACAGGGCTCTGGTGAGTCCCAGCATGGCTTGGACAGGTCTGACAGCTCCCTGCCCGTAGCAGAAATGTGTGTGCAGGCAGCATGGAGCCAGGCATCTTTATTGGTCCCCTCCGGCGGCCATCAGACGTTGTTGGGGTTGTAGCACAGCATGTTCAGCTTGATGTTCTCGTCCCAGTGACGCAGCAGCAGGAACAAGTGCCTGGCCGCCCCTTTGAGGCAGCCCACGTCCACCCCCTCTGGCAGCTGCTGCGCCTGCAGCCATGCATCTGCCTTGGCTGCCACCAGCTCCCATTCCTCAAAGAAGCCAGCACAGCGATGCTCCAGCCACGCCAAGGCCACCGCCGTGGCCCAGCTGGCACTCTCCAGGTCCTCTGGCCCCACATCCTGCCAACTCACACCAGCCTCAGAGGGGGCGGATGAGTGGGGGCCAGTGTCGGACTCAGAGCCGTGCCCACTGTCCACCTGTGCCCATACGGCTGCGCTGGGGACCTCAGAACAAGTGCTGCAGGATGGGGGCGAGCCGGGCTGTGGGCATGCGGTGGACTCCTTGCCCTCCTCACCACCAGGCCCTGCCTCAGGACTGCTCCTGGCTCCTGGGGATGTAGGGCTGAGGCTGGCTCGGTGAGAGGCATATGGGGATGCCCGGCGCAGGCGGTCCAGGGGGATCTGCACCACTTCAGAGAAGCTCTCTGTGAGCTGGAAGGGCCCCCGGGCTTGCTGCAGCTGCACCTGCAATGGAGGGGCAGCTGACTGGGAGGGCCAGACCCACTGCTGCCCCAGCACCCAGGGGTGAGGGCTGCAGGAGCATCCCTGGGGCACAGGGACTGCCCAACATGCACCCTCCTCAAAAGCCAGCCAAGGCCACAGGGCCATTCAAACATGCAGCAAGGCTGAGTAGACATCCATGGGGTTTGCAAGCTCGTCTGGGTGCCACCGGGCATTGCCCGAGTGACTTGGCTGCAACCTGGCAGGGAAGATGCCTGCTCCCCCCTCAAGGTGGGATGGGGACAGGGTCCTTACCAACGGGAGGTAGTCATGGCTGGCGTGGTTGCTGGAGCTCTCACTTTCCGGGCTGAGGCACTGCGGGCGCAGGGCCAGGCTGGGCCCCCTGCGCCTGCTCAGGTTAAACCTGGGGGGCAAACAGGTGAGTTAATGGTGGGGTCTAATTCCCGAAGGGCAGCTGGACTGCAGCCTGTTGCAGGGAAGGGGCTGAAGCACCAGCCTCCCCCTTAAGTTGCAGGAGCTGGCGCAGGGACAGTGGACCTACAGCACCCAATGTGCCGTTTTGTTTGGCCCTTGTACCTGCCACCCTGCAGCCTCACCTGGAGCCAGCAATGCTCTCCGTGGATTTTTGGGAGCCCATGGAGGTGGTGGAGGGGCTAGTTGGGGGCCCTGCAAGGGGGTAGGAGCTGAGCAAGGGCACTGCAGTGCTCCCCAGCACCTGCAAGGGTTGTTCAGCCCTCATGCTCTGGGCAGCATGGCAGGCGTGGGCACAGCAGATGCTCCAGCTCTTGGCTGCCAGCAATAGGGTGATGGGGACAACTTCTGGCCCCCACCATCCAGCCCACAATCCCCTCCACCCTGGACGCACCGTTTGAGCAGTTCTGCTTTTCCCATCCGTAGGTTGTGGAGGAGGCACTGGCTGGAGAGCCAGGGGTCTCAGCTCGCTCTGCAAAAGACCAAAGTCCCGAGGCCCCCTGGGCTCCTGGGACCCTTATGGCCCAGGACTGCTACACTTCCCTTCATGTCACCCCCCTCCGGTGTGAGGCAGAGATCAATGCCTCTTCCCAGGCACCCAGAGCATTCCAATCAGGACCAGCACCACACAGCCACCAGCTGAGTGTCTACAGGGCCCCTGATGCTCAGGTACATCCCTCGTCCCTGGGGAACATAAGCCAGTTTAAGGGCCTGGATTGTTACCTGCGTCTACGGGGACCTGATCCTGCTCCTCCACATCCCGCTGCTGGCCTGGACCCGCTGAGGGACTCCTGTTGTGCCGGCTTCGTGCCATGGGAGCTCGTGGCCGGCTGGCCAAGCTGGCTGCAACGGACAGTGCCACCTCAGCCCTATGTCCCCTCACTGCCCCCTCCCCGGCACACCAGGGCCCCCAGACATACCTGTGCCCCATACCTCGGGGGCTGTGGGCAGGGCTGCCTGCGTGGTGCCATCCACGGGCACCAGGCGGGTGTAGAGGGAAGGCACATTGCAGGCTTTGCTGGTTTGCACGGCTTTCAGGCGAAACCGGCGGGCGAAACCTGCCCAGAGCGAGGCAGTTAGAGGTGGGGGGATGCTGGGGCTGTGCCAGGGTCGGGGGGACATGCACTGGCACCCACCCTGCTCTAATTCAGCTTCCCGCTGTGCTGCGTTCTCGTTGTCCCGGATGACGGAGCGTGCTGCCAAGCGGTGCAGTGGCTTGTCCCACGCCTTGCCCACTCGCCGAGGGGGATCCTCCCTGCCTCGCCCCTCCCGGGGCTGCAGCAGTGACTCCAGCGACGCTGTCACTTCCCAGGATACGGGCTTGCCGGCTCGCAGTGCATGGATCACAACCTGGCAGCGCAGAGGAAGGCCAGCATCGCCCAGGCTGGGCTCCCCCTGCTCGGGCACAGGTGAGGTACTGAAGAGGTAGGAGGGCTCCACCAGCATGTCCCAGTCCAGGTTTGTGGGTGACAGGAGGTTATCTGGGCAATGGCAAGATGCGGGCTTAACAATCAGGACACATCCGTCTCCATCCCTACTGCTCTCATCCCCCCAGAGCCAGCACACACTTGATTCCACTGCACTGGGCTGTAGCTGCTGTCCCTGGGGTCCCAGCTCATCCAGATGCCCCTCCAGGGACCGGTTCCTCTTCTGTGACACTTTCTCCAATGCCCGGCACAGCTGATGAGTGTCTAGCTCCCCATGAGGTGAGGAAAAGCTGCGGCTGGCCAGGGCAGCACGGGCCAGCACCTTCTTCCGCCGCGCCAGCTCCTCCATGCTCAGGGCCACTGTCACCTGCAGAGAGGGGGAAGCTGACTATGAGCTTGGCAAGGGCACCAGCACAGAGCCCAGCCTGTGCCAAGCCATGATGGGGCACCTGCAGCCCTGGCTGGCTGTTGGATGGAGCTGCAGGCAGACACACAGCCCTGCTGCTCTGCAGATTGGCACCCAGCAGCCTCCCAGGGTGGTGGGTGATGCTCGTTAAGCTCCTGATGCGCGTGGGAAGGACCGACAGCACGGAGACAGGAGTTTGCAAACAACCCTGGGGCTGACTCAAGCTGACACCGAAGCAGGAGGAGTTGGCAGGAATTTTTTTTTAGGGGGGAGGGGGAAGGGGATTAGGAGGCGGAATTAGCTCAATTGCTCAGGCTAGATGATGCTACGATGAGATGTGGTCCCCAGCATGAAGCCATGTCCCTGCACTGAGATGCTTCACCTAAAAGCTACAGCAGGGCTGCGGTGCCCATGCTGCCTCTCACCCCAGCAGCAGGGAGCATAGGTGGGTTCATTTACACTGCAGGGAAATCACTTACGCTTGACATTTCAACAGCAAAGGCCACCAGCTGTGCAGCAGGAGCAGGTTACCTGACCCGTGACACTGGGAAGGAGCATGTCCCAGAGCTGGGTGACAGCTGGCCTTACTTGGCCTCGAGGACATCATCACCAAGGGAGATGCCTCTCCCCTCCCAGTTACCTGGCTAGGTTTTAAACCCAGATGGGATGCAGCCCATCACTAACAAAGTGTCAAGCAACATTGGCCAGGGCTGAAGGAGCCAGGCAGGAATTCAGCCAGCGCACCTCCTGCCTTCCAGCTTGACAGATCCATTACCTGGTGCCGGCCCAGCTATTTTCACTTGATTTCTGCAGCATCAGTGAGGATTTGAGCTGGCTGAGGGGGTTTGCTAGCCACCCAGATTACTACGGGCTAGGGAAATTGGGGGACCAGCTGCTTGGTCCTCAGCTGCCCCATTGCAGTAAGGCAAAACCACATGAGGAGCCTTCTTGCAACACCCTTGGCTGATTCTTGCTTAAAATCCAGGCTACAGTGCTCCATTTCCAGCCTGATGGCTATGTGTCCGGGCACAATGGGGCAGCGAGATCCTAGCTAAGCTGGGAGCAACGTCTTCACCATGAGCCCTCGTAACCCATTGGCATCCCTACCTTGGGACCAGTCGGTGCAGAGGGCAGCGGGGCAGATTTGGTGGAGGACTCGCAGAGGGACAGGCTCTTCTGGCCTTGCTGGGAAGTGGCATCAGCACCAGGGGCTGAGGAGCCACCCTCAGGGGCCACATCGCGGGAACCAGTGGACTCGCTGCTGGTGGAGCTCCGGGAGAGCAGCCCCCGACTGTAGTCGTTACTGACGGAGCAGTGTGTCAGGACGTACTGTTCCTGGATGTAGGAGGGCTGGTAAATCCGCTTCCAGATATCTCCCCCCGAAACAGTGTCCACACCTGCCCAGAGAGCACACACTCTGTCAGCTCACAGCTCCCACACCTGTCCCTTGCCCCAGCACCAGATCCACTCACTCTGTTCCGACGTCTCTGTGCCCCCAGCAGAGAGCTCCAGGCAGGCATCCCCAGATCCCAGGGTGCTCCGGGCCAGCTGGCGGCTCTCCCTGGGACTGGGCACCTTCTCCTGGGAGGGGAAGGCTGTGCCCCGGGAGCCCTGCCGAGCACCATCCCCGCCCTGGGGGGAGAGGGCATTGCCATCAGGACCCCTGGCACAGGGAGAAGCCGGCAGCACCAGGATTGTGCCATTCTGCCCACGCTGGGGCAGTGCAGGGGGTGATGCCAGTTGTACCAGTGGGCGTCTGTCACGGAAGCGGGCGATGTTGTAGAGGACACAGTAGCTGATGAGGTGGTCACCAGGGTAGAGGGCCGGGAGCTCGGTGGGTGAGAGCAGGGCCTCCATGCTGTCAGGGACATACCAGTCGATGGTGATGTCGCTGACAGCTGGTTCAATTGCCTTCTTCAGGGACTTGATCAGCTGGAGCAGGGAGAGGAGCCGGTGTTGGATGCCATGGTGGCCCCCATGCCTCCCCCACCACCCTCACCCAGGTGTTACCTTGGGCTGCAGCCTCTCAGCTGGGCTCAGGAACTCGGCACAGCCCCGGCTCACCTTGGCGATGCCCTTTAGCAGCCGCCGGCACACCCGCAGGCCCATGCCAAAGCTGAAGCACCTGCAGGAGAGAGCCATGAGATGAAAAGCCACGGCCAGACTGGTGTCAGGGGCTGGGCAGCCCAGTGGTGAGCCCTGCAGCAAGGCTGGGCAGAGGTGTTTGGTAGCCAGAGATGCTGCCTCAGTGTGTGCTGGGTTGGGACACCCCAAGGGAAACCCAGACCATGGGCTTGGGGGATGCAGTGGGTGAAAGACACTCAGGGCTGCTGCATGTGAGGTTTTGGGCTGCAAAAGGAGAAATCAGTAGGAACAGCCCAGGGCACATGGAGAACACCGTGACCCCACCGTGGTGCCAAAGCCATACCTGACGGTGCTGGCCTGCCTGCGTACGAGCCGGAGGATCCTGCCCACGTTGCCCACCGCTGCGTCAGTGAAGAGGAAGAGCTGGCGGGGGTAGCCATGGCGGAGCGGCTGTGACAGTGCCCAGCTGAGGGCCACCAGCAGGTTGGTGCCACCTGTGTCCGCCTGCAGTTCGCTGAGGTGCTCGCAGGCACACCGCAGCGTCTCCTGCCCGCATGGAGAGCTGGCCTTGCAGCGGTCCCCTGGCTCGCCAGCCCTGACCCCATGCCAGGGAGCCACAGGATGGGGGACGGAGAGGGGCTGGTTTGCTTGGGAGGCTTTGCCTGGTGACACTCACGTTGCTGCAGAGGCGGCTGGATGGGAAGAGAGGCTTGATGTCGGTGCCAAAGCCGGCAATGTTGAACAGCGTCTCTGAGGGGAGGCTCTTCAGGGCCACCAGCAAAGCCTCCTGGGGTGACAGCGCGGACCGCAGAGGGCTGCTAAGGATGTGTCATGCTGGGAGCATCCCCAGCCCCACAGTGTCCCACGGCCATGCCTCACCTTGACCTTATCGAGGTCAGGGCCACTCATGGTGCTGCCATGGTCAACGAGGAAGAGGACCTCGCGGGTGGTGCTCTGCAGGTCCCCAGGGACACTCTCCGCCACCGGGCAGAAGTTCAGCATCAGCACAGGGTTGTAGAAGATGTCTTTGTGGAAACGCTTCTGCACGAAAGCCACCTGCGAGGCAGGCGGGCCAGGGGATTTCTCACACCCCCTGGCCTGCACTAAGGACCCCCTCCTGTCACCTCCCCCATCCCCCTCCTCTCTGCTGGACTGGCTGTGGCCATGACCCATCACCTGTCTCTCGCCGCTGCCATCCTTCCTGGCGATTCGCACGTAATCCCAGCGGCTCCGGATGTGGGCCTCGTACTCGGGGTATGTCATGATGCCGTCCTCCATCACCAGGTGGGGTTGGTGGGGCTCTGAGGGGCACAGGGGTGTTCAGAGCCACCCTGTGCCAGAGGGAGGTGGGGATGGTCCGGATGCTTTCGAGTGATTCCCCATTTCCCCCCTAACCCGCCAAAGCCACCATGCCCCTCACCGCAGGGGTAGAGGATGATCTCCAGGACCCTGTCGTAGCAGTGGGGCTCGGCCAGGGTGACGCAGGTGGTAGTGGCAGAGCTGGCCCAGGGGTCGGCATCGGCTCGCAGGGCGTGGGATGGGCTCTCCAGCCCTGTGGGGGAGAGGAGGTGGCGGGGCAGCTCCTTGTGCCCAACACCTTGGCACCCCAATTACTGGGCTCCTCGCCTGTGCCAGACCTGGTGTTGTGGTGGTGGCTGTTCCCTGCCAGCTCTAATGGGATTAACTGGACTGGTGGCCAGGAGCGCATCCCCGCTGCCCTCCATGCCCTCCTCACCCATCCTCTCCCCCAGCCATCGCTTCTCCCTGGGGAAGAAGGCTGCTGACCCAGAGCTGCCCAAAGCCACGTGTGGGGACACTTTGGGGGATGTTCTCAGCCCCAGGGGTGGGATGGGGAAAGGGTTTCTTTGCTGATAGGGAGCGCAAGAAGCTGCCTGGGAAGGGGGCTTGTGTCCCCTCAGAAGAATGCAGGGACCGGGGGATGCCATCCCAAGGCATGTCACCTGTGTTTTGGGAGATTTTGTCCAACCAACCAACACCATCTGAGATGCCCACCTACCTGCCAGCAAGCAGGGGCCCTTCACCAGAAGCTCGAAGGCAAACTCGTAAGGAAAGGGGTTGAAAGGTTGTCTGCGAAAGACATCCGTGTTCTCTGCAGGCACCGCGGGCGACGGCTGGCTCCGGGCACTCGGCCCTCCAAAACAGCTGGTGGGGCTGTGGGGGGAGAGGCAGTGACAGCTTCTGCCACCCTCCCCACTCACCCAGCATCAGCATCCTCCCACCCCCGGGATGGCGGAGACTGAGGAAGCCATGAAAATCACCATAGGGCCAACCTGTCGTCACACAAGCTTGCCGGCTCGCTCTCAGGGACGGCGGGGACACAGGGCATGAGGACAGGGGGCACAAGGAAGCGCAGAGCCCCATCCGGCAGCGTGGCCATCTCCTGCGCCGTGCTCAGAGTGATGGCCAGGCTCTCCGCCGGGCACAGTGCGCCCGTGACGATGATGAAGGTGGAGCGCTCTGTGTCTTCATCCAGGACAAGGTGGCCTGGACAGGGGAGGGACGCAGGGTGTCAGCGACGTAGGGGAAGGGTGGGTGTTAATTGCACTAAGTACTGTCAAAGAGAACAACAGAGGCCATGCAAAGCGTAAAGACCCAGGAGAGGCAAACAGAAGGGAAAGGGAACAGGGCTGCCCTGGCACAGGGAGGAGCAGTGGTCCTCATGGAAAAGCATCAGTGAGAATGAGGAGCAGTCCCTGGGCTATGAGCCTCCCAGTTGGGAGGACTCAACAGGATCACCCATGCCACAGCACTCACCGCTGGCACAGCGGCATGGCCGGCCAGAGCTGGGACCGCACTGGAGGCAGCAGTCCTGCGCCCGGTGCCGGTTCTGGACCTGGAACGTCACCCGCCGGCTGCCTGCCACTGCCTCAAATCCAGCCACAACCTCCGAGTCCTCCAGAGGGTAGATAAATATGCCTGTGGGTGGGAGAGAGCTCCGAGGCAGATCCCGGCATGGACACGGCCATGGCAGCACCGTGAGGAACTGTGCAATTTAAGTGCACAAGAGTGGGGCAAACACACAGAAAGGACCCAGAGCCTCATTAGCACGGAGGAGGGCAGGGAGGATGATATCCCTTTCTTCCTCAGCACTGGGAATGTTTTTACTCTTCCCCTGTCCACAGGGTGATGCAGGTGTCTGTGATGTCCCCAACACCGCCGGCCACCACCTTCAATCCCCAAACTGAGCAAGGTTTGGGGTCCAGGACATAAGTGGGTTGGAGACAGGTTGTTCTCCAGCACAGGCGCTTTCAGGCACCAGGCAGGCAGCCTGGCTCTCTGCCAGCCCAAATAGCTCCCCCTTACCTTCCACAGGCTCCTCATGGGGGTTGGTGTACACGAGGTGAGCAGTGATGCTCAGGGAGTACCCGTTGGTACAAGCCTTCACCGTCGAGCTCTTCAGGGGCAGAGCCTCCCAGCTGGAGAGGGCATACAGGCCCGGCATGGTCCCTCAGCAGGCAGCTGTGGGCAGAGGAGAAGCAGGTGCTGGGTTCTCAGGGGTCCACCAGGAAGGGGCTTGTGTATACGAGCCAATTCCATCCACCCAGCATGCAAGAGGGAAGCAGGTCCCCAACCCTCCCCATCTCAGGGATGCTGCTCTACAGCATCCGCAAAACTCATGGACCTGGATCCAGAGGTCTCTGCTCAGACCCCAGCCCACCCGCAAACCAGGTCTGGAGGCACAGAAGCCCACAGAGAGTTCTTCCACCCCACGGATAAATAAACCTGGCTGATGGGCAGTAAAATAACTTCTTGTGTGCAGCAGCAGTTACATGAAATCTCCAAGCCCTAGCAGACAAACAAGGACTCCTAAACAGTATCGATAACAGCCAGCCACATGCAGCCCATCTCTTGGCCACCCCAAAGCAGCTTAGTGGCTCCAGAGCTTTCCCAGACCTTCTCCCACACTGGCTGGGAGAGGAGCATCTGCTGCTCCCATCTCCATCCACCCACAGAGGTTAGCAGGGTAATTTGTTTAAAAAAAAAAAAGGCGAGAAGCCCACAGCATAACTAGGACAAAACAGCGAGCAATGTTTGCTGGGGGTTTAATAATTAACAACAAGGTCAGTACTATGCTGAAGAGCAGCATAGAGGTGATGGCACTGCAAAGTGGGAGCCTGGCTCGGGGGACGATGCTCTCTGCCTCTGGGCAAGTGATGCTCTGCCCAGAGCAGCATCCCATGCTTTGGCACGAAGGGAGGTGGCTGGGTATGCCTTCCAGCCAGGGCACCAACCCACTTCACACCTCTCTTCCCCTTGGGAAAATCACCTGGGAGCAGCATCCCAGATGACTGCCTGGAGCCAATGCATCTCCTTAACGTGACTCCATCCTGCTACATCAAATATTCAGCTCTTCATACATATATGTGCCTCTTCATGGACAGTGTGCATGGGTCCTGCTTCAGGCACAGGTCACCCCCTCCATACCGCATCCCCTGCTTGCCCCAAGGACCTGCAGCCCAACAGCAATGAGGTCCCTGTGTCACATCGTGTGCCAGCAGCTCAGCATGTACGTGCCTGGGGCGAGGACAAGGCCAGGTACAAGCCAACCATCTGGTCCCCCTTCTCTGGTGGCCTTTGTTGTATGAGCATCAGTAACGTGAGGCTCAGGGTGCCCTCGGCGTGTGGTCACAGGGTGCCTCTCCCAGAGCACCCTTGAAAGCAGAGGAGGGCTACAACCTCGGAGTCAGCACCAGGACGGAGCACATGGCTGCCACAAGGCAGGGAGCCCCTGAGAAGCACAGAGGTGCATTAGCAACGTGGCTCCATCCTGGGAAAACAAGCCCATTATGCTGGAAGGGAGCTGTTTACATGCTCCATTGGCATTACAGGGTTATATTGGCAGGTCCTGGCCATCCAACCACCCCTCAGCATCAGCAGTCCTCTACCCAATGCGCAGGGTGCTTCACACCCTTGCTGAGCCCACTACACTGCTCTCACAGCACACAAGGTGGCACAGGGGCAGCGCACAGCCTGGCTTTCCCCCACACCAGCTGTGCCACCACTGGGAACATCATCAGCTGGGTTCTGTCCTGACCACAGTGTCCACCCAGGCTCTAGGGATGGGGACAGCCTCAGCCCAGCCACATCAAGCCATTATAGATGAGATTTCACCCCAAAGCCCTTCCATTTGTTCCCAAGGCACCCAACTTAATGCTCAGCAACGTGCCTGCTATTTGCTGTGCCGCCCACCAGCTGGGGCACCACCGGCTTGTTTACCAGGGCCTTACCCAGAAAAGACATCCCGGCTGCTTTTTATCACTTCTCTTTACATTTACCCTTGCAGAGTAAACAGGGCCCATCTGGCCCTGCCGTGCTTCGTCCTGGCTGCTGTAAGCCCCACAGTAATGAATAAAACCAGACCAAACGATCCTCACCCTGGCCTCTTCATCGTTTTCCCCTGGGGCAGCATAATGTCCCCAGGTGCCAGTGTGGCATCACCAACAGGTCCCCAAACCCCTCCCCATCATCAACATGGTTACCAAGTGCCTTCGCAGCCCCCTTTTCTTCCTCCCTTCCCACCTGCTTCCCACAGGAGTTGGTTTAACGAGCAGCATCCCCGATACAGAGAGGGCTGTGGCAGGAGCATCGTGGGGGTGGCTCACTGTTCTGGAGGCAGAAAGCCCTCCAGCAAAGGCAGGAAGGAGCAAACTCTTCCCTAGGTCAGAATAACTTAATGTTTCTCTTCTCACCCGTGGGCAAGTTGAGTTTTCTATCGAGGTTGCTGCCGCAAGCCAGGCGCCAGAGCCCAGCAGACTGTCTGTAGCAGCCTGTGAAGTTGTCAGAGTTTCACTTGCTGCAGCAACAGCCGCCCGCGCCGAGGTGCAGCGCAGTCCCGGGGAAGGATGAGGCCAGCCCCGGCAAAGGAAAACCCAGTGGAAATTTCCACTGGTGATGGAAGCATAGGCTGGTACAAGAGAAGGATGGAAGGAAAGGAGCCCAAGCCTCTGTGGCAGCACCTGGAGTGAGGAGGCATCTCTACCCCTCCTGCTTATCCATGTTACCTCTACTCCCCTCACCTCCCTCCCTACAGGGCATCCCACATCACTCTGCTGGGACAGGGTGCAAGGACAGAAATGCAGGATTCATCTCAACTCCTAGAGAAGGGAGGAGGCCTGAGAGGCAGGAGGTGATGGCGCTGCTGCCCAGTGCCTGTGGGGCACGCTGCTTTGCAGAGCCCAAAGAGGAGGAGTGGAGGGAAAAGGAATTACTCTGGCAGCTGCAGGTGAAGGGGACAGGGTGAAGAGTTATCCTGAGCCTGAGCCTCCAGTGCCTGTGGTGCTGTCCTCTGTCTGGCACTGCTGCTTTGTCCCCTAGGAAGTCAAAACAGAGTCCGCTGCGCACACATATGCGTGCATGCACGCATGCATACATGTCTGGGCACATTCACCGCATCCAGGACCACTATCCAGGACCCGCACTGCTGCCCTCAGCTCCCCAGAGCTGCTAAAACCACTAGAAAACGTCAGCCCCAGGCCAGGGAACAGGAGTTACTTGCCCTTGATGTACCCTAGCACCAGCACCCCCCAAAAATAGTATCTCAGCCCTAGAGATTTCCCCTGACACAGACACATCCCAGTGGGGCAGCCCTGCAGAATGGTCTCGCTGCTCCTCTGGCCACAGGACATTTGTGGCATGGTCCAGGGACCAGCTGCTTATACCCTGGGGCATGTTCCCAGCAGTTATTAAAGCCAGCCTGTCAAGTTCCTGATGGATGGTGATTTCAGCACTCTTGTGGCCCTGCTACCTCCTCTCCCACCTCTCATCCCTCCTGCTATCCAGGGCTGCCCCAACAGTGATGGTGTGACCCCAGGGCACCCAGTGATTGCAGGGTCCCAGTCTCCCGTCCCCTCCCCCCCCCCCCGCCCTCCCCCCCGGCCCTTACCTGGAGGAGGAGGATGAGGATGGTACAGGGGCTGCAGGCTCAGCTCAGCACCCACTGGGTCCCTGCCCTCTACAGAGCCCTCAGCCCTGGGGGTGGGTTTCCCTGCCGCTCCAGATGAGGGGCTGTGGTACCCAGGGGGGATGAGCAGTCCTTCCCTGCCTCTCCCTGCTGCAGGCTCCCTCTCTGGCACTGGCTCCTTCACCGCCCTCACTTCATCCCTCACTCCCTGTGCCAGCAGCAGAGCTGCTCCAAGCCCAGCCTCGTTAAAGAGACACACTCCCTGGTACCGCCGCCTCAGGGAGAGCTGGAGGATGCTCTGATGGGTGGCACTGGGAGTCTCAGGGGACAGCCAACACCCCCAGAGGGTGACAGGCACCAGCCAAGAGCAGAGCCCACCACTGTGGGCTGCTCTGCACCCACAGCAAACCGATGTCCAGCCAAATCTGGGTGCTGGTGAAACCCCAGGGTGATGCTGTGGCACCCACAAATGTGGAGTTTGGCTGCCAGGGACATATAGCCACCCTCTGTGTCCCCCTCAAAGCACAGGGCAAAATGCAAACCCCCATCAGCCGGCTGATGTTTGTACTCTGGTACAAACATTGTGGGTCACAAGTGTCACAACCAGCTTCGCTAGGAAAGGTCTCAGCTGCCCTGAGACTACTGCAGAAGGACCAGGCACAGGCAGACGCTGAGCATCCATTCCAAAGCCAGACACCCTGGGGTCTCACCGGGGCTGTCCTCATCAGCCTCCTTGTGCTGCAGTGAAATCCCAGCCCTGAAGAGCAGGAAAGAGGAGGGATTTGGGGAGAGCCCAATCTTTGGGTAAGAAGTGTGACAACGAGACCCCTTGGGGAGGGTGCAGACAGTCAGGAAATCCTGGGAAAGCCAGGACATACCTGCTGGCAGAGAGATCTCACAGCCCTTGGAGCATTCCCAAGCAGCACAGGAGAAACCCCTCAGATTTGGAATCCTTGCGCTACCTCTTGCAAGCAGCTCCCTCGCTGTGCTATAGATAGAGCTGTGCTGGCGTGGCTCTTTTTATAGAGCATGCAGAGGGGAGCGCCCACCCTCCCTTGCACCGCAAACCCCACCGTGGCAGCCGCACCGAGCCCAGAGCCCAGCTCAGCCACAGACCGGGGCAGAAAGAGCAGGTGGTGCTGGCAGGGCAGCACTCCCAGCAGATGATTTTGGAGCGGCATGGGAGTGAGGAGGCCTGGCAGATCAGCATCTCCTCACCGGATCTCACCTCTAAGCTGACCCACACACTGCTACGGCTTTGGCTCCTCAGCACGGGTTTCAGAGGCTGCAGCTGGAGTGAAGGAGGAAAATCTCGGTGGAAAACGCCCTTTGCTGCATGTAGTAGCACAGGGCAGGCTCCCTCCTCCCAACTCCCTACCCTGCACTTCAGCCAAGACAATTATCTGGCAGAGAGGCACTCTGTGTGTCCCCGGGGTGCTTGCAAGAGCATGCTGAGCCATTCCCTCTCTCCCCATGCGAGATGCCCCACGGCACTCTGCTTCTCCTCCTTGTGCCGCGCGGGGAGAGCGGAGAGCTAAAGCATGCAGCTGCTCTCCTTCCTTGTCATTTATGACCACAGGAGAAGGATGCTAACCTATATATTACCCCCGCTACATGACAGATGCCTGCTCTGCGAGCTGCTGGAGGCACAATGCGCAGCACAGCACATCCGCTCAGCCTGCGGCACACAGCGCTCCTGCTTCCATCATCACGGCAAGCACTGCAGCCGCTCCAGCCTCATAAAAGAAAACCCTGCAAGCTTTGATTTTGCTCTGAGATATTGTTTCTAGGCCAAGCTGAGGCAAAGAGAAGCCTCCAAATGTGAGTGCTGGGCCAGTGCCACCAGCCAAGGTGATGGGGCTCAGCCAGCCCACAGCGTCAGATGCTGTCTGCGGTCCCGGCATTACAGTAGGCAAATAACTACAGTGTGCACAGCACCAGGGACGCAGCCGAACCTCTCCCAGCCCACCAGCAATGTTCAGCAGCCCCAGGGAGATGTAGATGGGCTCCATCCTGCTCCATACAGCACTCACATCAGCATCAGACAGCAGGCATGCGTGTCCTCACTCTGCACCATCACAGCTGTGCTACAGCAGCTCATCGCAGCCAAGCAGACCCACAGAGAGCTTGGCACTGCTTTTCAGCAGAGTGCCGAGCTAAGGAGTGCATTAAACCCTGCAAACGCAGGCCTAGCTCAGCCCAGTGGCTCCATTAAGTGCTCTTGCACCCCAAGAGCCCCACACAGTCCTCCCCAGTGGCTGTTGTACAGCCCAAGGGACTGCTCACGATCTGGGTATTTATCCCCCAGTCACCTGTGCCCAGTCCTGCGTTTACTGAGCTGAATTATCACACAGAGACAGGGCTGGCTAGAGGCAGCACGGACTGCGAAGCTCTTACAGATGCTCTCAGGCCCCAAGTCACTGATAAGTCCTGTGTATTGAGTGCTAAGGGAGGAAACAACCTGAAGCCCGAGGAGATCCTGGCTGGTGTCAGGCTGGGGGCAACCACGCTCGAAGCAGCTGCATCTCCTCAGACCCAGCTGAGGGCTGGAAAGCCAGGGGGGCTCTGCCTGCAGGAAGAGGGGCAGGGGCATCCTGTTCAGCTGTCTGCTGCTCATTAATCAGCATGAATCAAACAAGATCCTGAGGATGGGTAGCCATGGAGGAGGAGGGGAATGCCTGGTCAAAATCAGGCACACCTTGGTTTAACCTGTGCGATACGGGCCTGCCCAGCTGCAGGAAGTTACAGAGGGGCTGGAAGGCGTAACAGTAGGAAATGAAATGAGTAGTTACTACTTCTACTACTAAGAAGAGGAATAGTTTTTATTTAAGCTAAAGCAGCGTTAAGTTTCATCTCAATAATGATATTTTTTTTTCAAAGTTAGACAGAATGCCTCTCTGATAGTATGTTTTCTTTCAGACAGTGTTTTTCCAGACACTGTGCATTCTTTGGAGATGATAACGTCGTGTGAAATACGATCGGTGCTGAACAGATGTCTCTTCTGCTGCAATCACCTCTGTTTGCAGCCTTTCCCTATCTCAAATGCCAGGTCAGGCTCCAAAGCTCCAAATTAGCAAGAGTTTTGACTGTTGTGAAGCTGACGATAACATTAAAACTAGACCTCGGAAAGTAATAGAATATGCATAAGATTTCTGGGAAAGTTTATCCATATGTGTGTGAGTGGGAAACACATTCTGTAACCAGCAACTGGGCGCTGCACTCCATCGATGGGGATCGCTCCTCGGGCGGCCCAGCCCTGATAAAGGACGTTTGCTTTCTAAAACTCCTAAACGAATCTTAGAGAATTGATCTGCCTGCGTTTTCAGTATCAAGAAGAGAGAGAGATGGTTCACGGAGACCTCTGGGAACCCTGGAAAAGACGCAGGGAAAGCTGTCCGCGCTTATCCTGCCCAGACTTAGCCACCCCCCTCCCGGGATGCCGGGGCGGGCAGAGCCCGGGTTGGCGGCTGATAGGGTTCCTCCTCTCGGCAGCCGCCCCGGAGCTCGGAGCCGCGAACACCGAACCCCGTGGGAGCCCGGAACTTCCCCGGGTGGCGGCGCCAGCGGCCCTCGGAGCCGCTCGGGCCCCAGCGGGTCAGCCCAGGCTGGAGGGCAGGGAGGGGAGCGGGGGGCGGTGTCAGGATTGGGGCCGGGATAAGGGAGTGGGGGAGGAGGAGCGGGAAGAGGAACCGTCCCGAAAGGCTGCGGGGGCTGGTCCGGAGCAAAGCGGTGTCTGCGGGGCTGAGGGAGAGGGGCCCGGGCGGGGAGGAGGCGGCGGAACGGGGCTGATGCGGGAGGCGGCGCGGGATGGAGGCAGGAGGCGGTGTTTGGGGGTGGTGCGGGATGGAGGCAGGAGGCGGTGTTTGGGGGTGGTGCGGGATGGAGGCAGGAGGCGGCGGGAAAGGGCTGATGCGGGAAGGAAGCAGGAAGAGAGGCAGCGGCCCGGGATCCGGGCAGGCCCGGGCACATCCCAGGCGGGCGGGGATGCCCGAGCGGCTGCTTCCCCCTAGCGGGAGCGGCGCGGCCGTCCGGTGGCCTCCGCTCTTCCTGCGGAGCGGACACTGGGGGGGGACCCCGCTGTGCCGCCCTACCCCGTCCTCTGGCCGCCACCGGGCAGGAGCTGCCGGGGATTGGGGAGTGCATATAAGCGACCCAGCGGCGCCAAACCAGCCGGGATGTCACCGCGGTGTCACCTGGGATGAGGCGTGGGGATGGGGGATGCGGCACCCCGGGGTGGGCGCGGGGAGGACCAAAGAAAGGGAAAATTGTGGTTTGAGGACACATATTAAACTTTATTGCATACCCACAGCACAAGGCTGTGACGCGTAGCGATGGGGAGACCCAGGAAAGAGCCCAGTGGCACGTCATCCCCTCGGCCGGCCACAGCTGCCTCCAGAACCGCTGCCGCCGCACCACCACCACCTTCCAGCTCGGCCACTCGGGTCAAGGCCATGGCTGCGAGCAGCCGATCCCGGAGCACTCCAGCTGCTGGGGCTGCTGGCACCAGCCAGGGGCAGAGGGCAAAGCCGGACTCCTCACAACCAAGACCCTCAGCATCCTGTGGAGCTCAAGGGGGTGCTGGGGACCAGCACAGAACACCTGCCAGGAGGTCCTCTGCAACCCCAAAGAAGCCACCCGCCACCAAAGGAGCTGCTGGTCCAGCCAGCTCTGACCAACATCCACAGAAGAAGCAGCCTGGGGCTGACCCAAGTGGGGCGTTAGGTAAGTTCCTGCCCCCCCTGGAGAGCCAGGACATCGCGTGGGTGGAGAAGGAGACCCGGGGCCAGCAGAGCAACCCCAAGTGGTACGAGTGGCGGGAGAACCGCATCACTGCCTCCGTGGCCCCTAGGATTGCCAACAGCAAGTTCGCCAACGGCAAGACGGACGAGGTGCCTCAGTCCTATCTGAAAGCAGTGGTGAGCTCCAGCAACAAGGTGCAGACGCCAGCCATGTCCTGGGGGGTCCGCAATGAGAAGGCAGCTGTGCGGGCCTACGAGCAACTGAAGTCACAGGCAGTGGGCAAACCAGTGCAGGTGGAGGACTGCGGGCTCTTCATTCACCGGGACAAGGAGTGGATCGCTGCCAGCCCAGATGGCATCATCAAGGAGGCGTCCACGGGGAAGGCCCTGGGGCTGCTGGAGGTCAAGTGTCCCTACAAACACAGGAACAGGACCGTGCGTGAGGCCTGCAAGGACAAGGATTTCTGCCTGCAGGTGGACGGGGATTCCTATGCCCTGAAGAAAGATCACCCCTACTTCACGCAGGTTCAGTGCCAGCTGGCAGCTGCTGGCTTCCAGCAAGCCGATTTTGTGGTGCACACCACCAAGGAGACAGCCGTGGCTCCTGTGAAGTTTGATGCTGAGTTCTGGGGCCAGACAGTGCCAAAGCTGGAGAAGTTTTACACCGAGGCAGTGATTCCCCACCTGGAGGAGAAGGCAGGCAGCTCTGTCTGGGCCAAGGAGGAGTAGACCCCCCCAGCCTTGCCCACCTGCATGCTTGCTTGGCTGCACAAACACAACTTTGGCTCTTAGCATAGAAATTATGCCTGGTTTTGTTGCTGTTCTTGGCCCGTTCGCTGCCTCTGTCCCAAACCAACTGCCTCAGGACTGAAATGTCATACCAGTAGTACTCTGCCTTGGCTAAGGGCCCCCACAGTGATTTCTTCCTGCCCCAGCTAGGCCAGTGCTTGGTCCCCAATCCTGTCCATCACTGTGTTTCCCATTTGACCCAACGACACTGCCTGATGGAGGCTGGCACAACTCCAGATCTGTGGGGGAAACCAGTGATGCCTCTGTGCTGGAATAACAGACTTACTTTCTGGAGAAAACTGGATCCTTCGGTACCTTAACTGCTGCCAGGACTAATGGTAATTCCATGCTAGAGTGAAGACAGAGCCAGAGTTTTTTTCAGAACCCAAGAGCAAAACACAGCTTTTGAGCTGTGATGTGCCTTAATCACAGTAAGGGCACACAGACATCCTTCCTACCTGAGACACTGGATGGACAGCCTTCCCAAGCCATTGGACCTGGTCCTGATTTACAGTGATCCATGATGCTCCCGAAGAGATGGCTGAAGCCTCAGGAAGATGGTGCCCACCAAAGAGGTTGTCCCCAAGCCCACACAGCTCCCGTGGCAGGGTGGAGAGGTGGTAATCACTATTAAATACAAGATGCACTGGTGTGTTTGTTCCCTGTTGTTTATGCAGTTTATGTAGGGGGTGGCAGAGGTCGGGGCTGGGTGGGATCCCCACACCAGGTGCCCTCCTAGCCACAGCAGAAAGGGAACACTCGGATCCCAGAGGGATTGGCAGACCCAAAGCCACTAAACTATAGCAAAGCGACCACCATTATGGCAAAAGTACTTTATTATATACATAAGACTCCAGCCACACTCCACAGGGCAAGGACCAGAATTTGCTATTTTACATATCAATACAAAGTAACTATAAAAACATAAAGCACTTTTGGGGCCCAGGCTTTCCACAGGAGGAGAGAGGCACAGGGACAAGCCTGGGGGCTGCTGAGTGGCAGGGGGCTGCCCCACACCCTCCCCCAGCTGTGGTCCAACAGTAACCAGATGTGCAAGTAGGAAAGAACCCAGTTAAGAAATATAGTCATGGGGACTGGCAAGTGGGGGCTGTCCCACTCCCCCCCCTGCAGGCAGCAGCACACCAGGGGCTGAGCTGAGTGTCACCGGGACAGCAGGGTCTGTGTCCCCCAGGGAAAGTGCAGAAGGCACGTGGGCCAGGCTCTTTGGAGGGGCTGCGAGGAGTGAAATCCAACAGTTAGTACACGTGGGGCTCTGGGAGATCACAGACACACACTGCACACAGGAGACAGAGGGGGGAATAAACTTTCCACTGCCAAACTTAACCAGGGGCCTGGAGAGGGCATGTCCCGTGTCTCTGGAGCAGCAGTTGCATAGCAGAAGGAGCTCAAGGCCCACTCTTGGTAAGTGATCAGATTTCACTCTGTGTCCAGGAAAACAAACCCAACCAACTCCTGTGATGGAGGGAGTGCTGGAAGGCAAGGTCCTCCCAGCTCCATCTGAGCTTATGTCTCAGTATCCAGCTGGTGGTGAAGCAGACGCTCCACCAGATAGCACTGCGGGCAGGAGATGGCCACAGGGTGCAAAAGCTTCAGTTGTTTTAAACTGGAAGTGGAAAGTATGGAAAGCTGACCGAAGAACTCTCCTGCTCCCCTTCTAAAGGGCTCCCAGCCCCGCCATGGCCAGCTCTTGAGGATAAAGTCAGTCTCCTACTAGGAATCCCAGACCCCCTTCACACAGGAAAATTCAGTGCAACTGGAGAACATGAACCAAGGAGGGCTGCTCGGCAAGAACACCCTTTATAATCATCTACTAGAGGATGCCTTTGCTGCTCCTGACTCAACAAGACTATCCTGGGGCTGCAGGCACAGCAAACGAAACCAGGAGCACCATGGGCCAAGGGAAGGGCCTTCCCTGTGCAGCCTACAAGGCTGATGGAGTCATGACGGATGGCTCCACTAATACCTCCAAGAACAGAGCCCCAGTCTACTTCAGGCATCAGCAGGACTGTTGTCCCTTCTCCTCACACCCTGGAAAGTGGCACCCTGGCATGGAGGGAGATTGCCTGGGCCATGCCTACTTGCTGGAGGAGAACTTGGGTCACCAGGTTTTCGCCATTGCAGCCCATCCAATGGTCTGAGGCAGGGAAAAGAAAACAGTGAGAAAATAAAGAGGAATAAGTGTAAGCTTCCACCACACCACAGAAAAACTACTAGGACTAGGTTCTCCTTGGCTGCCCTGGAGGAAAGGTACTAAGCCAGCTTTGTGCAAGGACAGAGATGTTTTAGAGTGACCTAGTGTGCAGCTGGACCACCCTCCTCTTCCGCCAACTCCTCTGGAATAACCAAGCTCCGTGGCCAACGTGATCCACAGGGAGGACATGCGTCAGCTTCCAGGTGTCAGAAGTGCAAGGAAGACAGTCCAGCCTCGCAGCCCAGACCCTCCCTGCCATTTCTGTGCATTGATTGTCTAGCCAAACCGGGCTACAGTCTTCAGTTTAAAAAGGGGACCCCCAGCCTTCCTGCTCTGCAGGAGCTTCAGTCACAGAAACGCTTGCGGGGCACCATCCGAGCTCGGTTCGAGCGGCGAATCTCCTGCTTGGCATCGCGGCATCGCTGGCAGATGAAAACCTCAGGCACATTGGATTTGCGGATCTTGGCACAAGAGAGGTGGATCCAGGTAGCGCATTCATTACATTCGATCATGGGCCTCCCTGCGAAGGGCTTCAGGCAGAAGCAGGTGATCAGATCCCAGGCATCATCATCTGGTCAGGGAGAGACAGCCACTGGTCAGAAACCACCTTACCAGCTGCAGCTCCAGCTGTGGCCAGACTAGCCAGTTCCACCAGTGTTAAATGGGAAAGCCCCCCCACTCACCTTCTGCTTTGGTGTTGGGAGCTGCTGCAAATTCGACTGCTGAAGTTGTAAAAGGGGGAAAAAAGGAGAAAAAAGTAAAGAACAGATAAGCAATGCAACCTTACACCCCACATGTGTATGACATGTTTCAGGCCTGGACCAGTCGCTCTGCAGAACAGAGCAGCCAAAGGGAAGGCCAGCTCCCTGCCCTCTGCTCTTCAGTCCTCCCAGAGTACTCTTGTTCTAGGAAAGGCTTGGGCCATCAAGAAGCCTTTCCTGCAGCCAGTATGGGTGGCTCCAGCTGAGGGAGCACTGGCTACAGCACAACAGGGCCCTCTGCGCTCCCTTGGACACTCACCACTAAGCTGGGAGCTCCCTCGGCTTGCATCATCCCCTTCGCTTTGGTCCAAGGTACTACAAGAACTGGGGCTTTTCCTCCCTCCAGAGCAGGGTTCATGTTCCTGTAGCTGAGGATCATCTCCTGCTGGCTTCTCGGTCCCCTGCGCTCCATGCATCCAGTCCTTCTCCTCTTTAATCAGCTCCTCATGGAGAGAGTTGGGCTGGGGGTCCCCAGCTGGGTTGAGGGAGGGCTCCAGGAGCTGCTCTTTCACAGGAGACACCTGCCCCTCCAGCACAGCCAGCTCCTTCACCCCATCCTGCTCTGCCCCAAAGCCCTTCCCTGTGCTGAGTGGCACCCTCTTCTCCACCTTTGGCTCCAAAATGAGCTTCTTTGCTGCTGTTTTCTTCCGCTTGGTTTGCTGGGGCCGGACATCATAGAAACCAGTGGGGAAGGCAGGGCAGCTCATGAGCAGGCTGTTATCTACAGGACCCCTGGCCACAGCGTTCCTGCTCCTCCCGTTGTCCATCAGGACATGGTAGTCAGAGGAATGGGACGAGGCCCAGCTATCGCTGTCCTGAGTGCTCCCCGTGCTGTTCTGGGGACTCATGCTGCCTCCATGGGTGCAGGGCTCATTCTGCAAGAGAGGAAGACGTAGGACTAGCACAGGAGACCACAGCTCAGACACTTGGGGTAAGGAGAAAGGGGATGGAGAACAACTCTCCAATAGAATTGGGAGCTGGGTCTGCACACAGCAGGGAGCACAGAAGAACAGGTCCTTTTTTAGAGGAGCACCAAGTGAGACCTCTTACCTCTTCAGGGTAGGGGATGTAGCCTGCGTAGGCCAAAACGAAGGTGCAGAACTGGTTGAAGTCCTCTACGGTTCTCTGTCGTTTCTGCAACGGCTGCAACAAACACCACGTGTCCATTAATCCCCCCAGATACCCCTACCTGAGCCAAAGCATCACAGCCAACCCCAGTGGGCAGCCCTGGACCAACAGGCAACCACACAAGCACATAATAAACATAAATTCCACACGTGATTGAGAGCAGCCCTGCGGAGAAGAGCTTGCGGGTGCTGATTGATGAGGAACTTCATATCAGTTTGCAGCCCAGAAGGCCAACCGTATCCTGGGCTGCATCAAAAGAAGCGTGGCCAGCAGGTTGAGGGAGGTGATTTTGCCCCTCTGTTCCTCTTTTGTGAGGCCTCATCTGGAGTATTGTGTCCAGTTCTGGAATCCTCAACATAAGAAGGATATGGAGCTGTTGGAATGGGTCCAGAGAAGGCTACAAAAATGATCAGAGGGCTGGAGCACCATCCCTATGAGGACAGGCTGAGAGAGTTGGGGTTGTTCAGCCTGGAGAAGAGAAGGCTCTGAGGAGACCTTATAGCGACCTCCCAGTCCCTGAAGGGGGCTACAAAAAAGCAGGGGAGGGACTGTTTATAAAAGCTTGTAGTGATAGGACAAGGGGTAACAGGTATAAACTGGAGAGGGACAGATTTAGACTAGACATAAGGAAGAATTTCTTCACTATGAGGGTGGTGAAGCATCGGCACAGGTTGCCCAGGGAAGCTGTGGATGGCCCCTCGCTGGAGGTGTTCGAGGCCAGGTTGGATGGGGCTTTGAGCAGCCTGATCCGGTGGAAGGTGTCCCTGCCCACGGCAGGGGGATTGGAACTGGGTGGGCTTTAAGATCCCTTTCAACCCAAACTGTAACATTTAGGTCACCCGAGCATCCCTCCCGCCCCACCTGCATCTGCGGGCTGGGCAGATGCAGCCCTTCCCTCTAAGGCCAAACCAGCGGGACCCGCACACACGACCGGACCCCGGGAGGCGGCGGGGCGGCAGCGGGGCAGGGGCGGTCCCGGTCCCCGCCGCCACCTGATGGCTCCCAAGATGGCGCCGCCATCCCGGTCCTCCCCGGCCGGCAGCGGGGGGATACGGACCCCCCGCACAGGGACCCTCCGTCCCGCCCGGAACGCGCCTTCCAACAGCCGCCCCCCCTCCCCGTACACACGCGCACCGCGCACCCCTCGGCCTCCCCCGGGACCTCCCCAGGGCACCATCCCCGCCCGCAGCAGCCCCCGAGGGGTCCGCGCACCCAGAGCCCCCGCGGGCAGAGACAGAGCCCCCCCCTCCACACACAGAGCCCCCCTTGCAAATACTGAGCCCCCCCCTGCACACCCAGAGCTTCGCACACAGATATCTTACCCCCTAGTACACACACAGCCCCCTCCGTGCACACCCAGAGCCACCCCTGCACACCCAGAGCCTCGCACACAGGGATCTCCCCCCAGCACACACACACACAGCCCCGCCGTGTACACACATGCACACAAAGCCCCCCCAGGCACAGATAGTTCCACACACACACACACACACACACACAGAGAGCCATCTCCCCCCCAGGCACGCACACACACTGAGCCGCCCCCCCTCGCACAGGGTCCCAGTGCACACAGACGCACGCGACCCCCCCCCCCCAACATACAGAGGCCCCCCCGGGCACACTCATACACGCACTAAGCCGCCTCCCCCGGCACACACAGACACTAAGCCGCCGCCCCGCCGCTCAGGGTCCCCGTGCACACAGACACACGCCACCTCTCCACCCTCCACGCACACACAGAGCCCCCCCCCGGGCACATAGTAAGCCGTCCCCCCCCCCACCCCCCCGCACACCTAGAGCGCTGCACACTCACACCCAGAAGCCCCCGCACACACAAAGCGCCCCGCGAGCACACACGCACGCACACAGCCCCCCCCCCAGCCCCACCTCCCCCCAATCACCCCCACGGGCCCCTCCGAGTCCCGGGGCGGCACGGAGCTCCCCCTGCTCCGATGCAGGGCACGGAGCTCCCCCCCACACCCCGGCAAGGAGCGGCCCCTCCCGGAGCACCCCCCGGGCAAGAACCCCCCTCCCAAAGCACAGAGCCTCCCGGGCTCGGCACGGAACCCTTACCCTGCATGGAGCCCCCCGGCAAGAGACACCCCCCCCACCGCGAGCCCCCTCCGGGTACGGCAGGGAGCCCCTGCTCCCCGGCACTCCCCCCGGCACGGAGCCCCTCCAGGCTCGGCACAGAGCTCCACTCCCTGCCGAGCACCCCCCCAAGAATCAGCACAGAGCCCCCCGGTCTCGCGCGGGGCCCCCCTGCCCCGCTCACCTCCTCTCCGCCGGGGGACGCGGATCCGGGCTCGGGGCTGCTCCCGGCGGTGCGGGGCCCGCGGCGGGGGAAGGTGCCGGGGGCGGCCCCCGCGGCGCTCATGCCGCCCGCTGCCTGCCCGGTGCGGCGGTGCCGGGCGGAGAGGCTGCAGCACCGCCCCGGCCGCAGGGGCGGGACCACCTGGCGGCGGGGAGCGCGGGGCGGGGCGGGCACCGGACACGGCGGAGACCCGGCTCGCGGCGACTCCTCGTCGAGTCCCCGCTGTTGCCACGGGCCACCTCCTCCCAACGCCCCGAACCGCAACCGGATCCGGCCAACGGCCCGGGCCCCCGCTCGCAGCCCGGCTGCCCGTGGGACGCGGCTCCTCGAACCCCCCGCACCAGCCCCCTGGCCTCTGCCCCCACCCCCGGTCCTCCCTCCCTCAGCACCAACCTCTCCTTCCCCAGCCCCCTCCTCCCCCCAGGCCTCAGCCTCCCCCCCACCTTCCCCCCCTCAGCACCAGCCCCCCCCAAACTTAGTGCCAGCCTGTCCTTCCCCAGCACCAGCCTCTCCCCATCCAGTTTCTACCCCCCAGCCCTATCCTACCCCCAGGTAGCAGCTCCAGCCTCTCCCCCGCCCCTGTCCTGCCCCGAGGCACCAGCCCACCCTCCCCACCGCAGAGCAACCGTTTAACTTGGCGAGACCCCTCCGGAAAGCCTCTCCCCCGAGCCTTGTGCTCAGGGCGGGCAGCGTGACCCCCGTCCACCCCCACCCGCACCCCCCCAAAGGAAAGGCGAGCGCCGCACCCACTGCATCCCGGGTTTATTTACACGGCACCCTGGGTGCAGGCGGGCAGGGAGAGGGGCTGAGCAGCCCCCAGGGCCGGTTCCAAACGAAAGGCAGGCAGCGAGGCGAGGTGGTACCGGAAGCGCGGGGAGCGGGGCTCTGGCTCCCCCAGTGCTACAAACAGCTGTCCCCGGCCAGGGCAGAGCCAGCGAGCACCGGCTTCCAGGGCCCGGGGAAGAGGCAGGGGTCACTTTTAGCAGCAAAGGCCTCGGTTCCCTCCAGGGCGGCAGAGGTGGCGTATGATGGAGCCTGACTAGTGTTCAGCCAGTTAAACACAAAAAAAAAAGAAAAAGGCAGAGGAGGAAGAGAAGAAACATGGAGAACAGCTTCTCTCCTGCCCTCCAGAGCACAGAGTTAAACCCGGGGGGGGGTCAGGATGCAACATCTCCTTCCCTCCTCTCGGCAGAGCAGCAGCTCCCAGCACAGCCTTTGCAGTGCGCCCAGCGCCAGGCGCAGCCCCAACCAACAGCAGAGCCCCCGGCCTACGCAGTGCCGGGCTCCTGCACCCTCGCTGGCCTTCCACCCGTTCCCGGGACAGGAGAGTAGTTCAGGTGGCAGTTTGATGGCATGGCTGATGGTCCATGCGGGCAGCAGCGTCCTCAGCGCTCTGCCAGGCACAGTTGGGATGGATGCCGAGGTGGCCAAGCTTTGCGCTCCAGCCCCCGGCACAGTTCGGCTCCCGCCTTCCTTATAGGAAACCCTCCTTCTGGAACTGCTCCTTCAGGATGTCTCGGTACTGGTCAAAGCCACCTTCGATGCGGGTCACGGTGGCATTCTCACACACCCACAGCTCCTGGCACACCAGGCGGATGAAGCGCTCGTCATGGGACACCAGAATTATACCACCCTGCCAACACACAAGGAGGTGGGAAAAGTGAACTTAGTGGAGCACAGTCAGGGCCCTGCACTGCTGGCAGAAGGATCCTGCACGCCTGCCCAGCCTGTGTCAAGGACTTTAGGTTTCCATCCACTCTAAGGAAAACTCAACAGCATTTCAGTGGCAGGGACCTAATCCCAGCCTTCCCTTCTTTCAGAGGGACAATGTATGGAGGATGATTGTGCACCATAACATAAGTGCACACTTTGTTCCTAGTCCTCCAGATCTCTAAGAACGGCAAGGATGCAGATTTCACGTTGAGTCTATGACAGTCAAAAGGTGGCTGGAGAAGGCCCCAGGAAACCTCAACTGAGATTTCTTTCACAGAACCACCCACCCTAAGCAACCATAAACCACCGCAAAACAGGCTGATCACAGTGCTATCTGGAGACTGAGTCTTTGGAGATCAGACATAAAGCGTGCGCAAGAATCCAAGAAGCCCCAAAGCAGGGCTCAGTGCTGCATGCAGTACATGAGAAGCCACAGAGCGTAGGTGACTGGCCAAGATGGGGGACAAAGTGCTCTCTGGTCTCTTGTCTCTCTCAGACACTCCTAGCCAAAGCCAGCGAAACAAACCACCTGGATGGATGGCTAACGCAGAAATGCAGCTGACTCTTCCCAACATCTGTCCTGGACTTGAAGCCACCACTTGTATCTGACTGTCCACCTCTGGCTGAGATAACAAGAAGCCTGAGCTGGAGGATGCAAGAGTATTAGAAAAACAGGAGATCTTGCTCAGGGAGCCTTACCCGGAACTTATTCAGTGCCTTTGCGAGTGCCTCAATGGTCTCCATGTCCAGGTGATTTGTCGGCTCATCCAGGATATAGAAGTTTGGACTGGAAGAGAAGACAGCTCTGAGCATGCACTGGAACAGGCCCAGGCTGGATCTGCACCCCACTGCATTGCAGGGACCTCCACCAGGCCACTGCTTTATCCACTTACAGCCACAACCATCGGTATGTGCCTGGCCCAAAGGTGGGCACTGCCCAGCTCCAGGGAAACCTCTTATCTCTGAGACCCCGAAGGCAGCAGGAGAAAGCGACCTGCCTCCTTCCACACAGCCCCCCAGGGTGACAACGTTCCTCCCGACCAAAGTCCCAAGGATAAGGCTTCCGCAGGATTGTGGAAAGTCCCTGCTTGACCACCTTCCTCCTGGCGAAGCAGGCTCCAGGGATGGAGCCATGCCAAAATTAACAGCATCTGGGAGAAAATTACCAGGACATAGTCATCTGGGCAAAGGCCACACGGCTCTTCTGACCTCCAGACAGGCTGGCCACAGGACGCACAGCCAGCTCCCCCGAGACGCCGTAGCTACCCAGCTGATGCCGGTACTCTTCCTCTGTCTTCCCTGCAGGAGAGTGTCGCAACACAGCTATGGCACACCCAGCATGACACAGGGCCCTCAGTGCCATCAGCTCAGTGGGTGCTATGGCTGGGCAGATTCTGTCAGACCAGCACAGCGGGGAAGGAATTCAGCAGCAGCTTCCAGGCACTTCTCTCCCAAGCAGGGGGCTTGTGGGGAAAATCTGACCGATACAACCAGGACAGGGGCTGGAGGGCCAGTCACTGACTCCAAGTGATGTTGTCACCCACTCTGTCACCACAATAGGTAATGTTGAGTGGAGAAGGGAGAGGGAGGTTTTAGCAGGTGGGAAAGGGGCAGCTAGTGCTCGTCCTGTGCCCAGCAGGAAAGCAGGTCATCTTCCCCCAAAATGTGGCCACGGTGGAGCATCAGCCTGAGGTCTGTGGACTGCCACCCTCCCTGCACTACCAGCTCAGCTTCTCACTGCCAGTGTCCTGAACTTGTGCTGGACATGGGGACTTACGCTGGAGCAGATGATGCTCCTTAAGCACTGACATGACAGAGCCTTCTGCCAAAGGCCAGGGAATGAATCAATGCTGCTCTATGCATGACAAAGGAGACCTCAATGGCCCAACATCTCCTGGGATCTCCAAAACTCACCTGGGAACTTCCTTGCCAGCAACTCAACAGCACTGATGTTCAAGTCCAGTTGATCCACATGGTGCTGGCTGAAATAACCGATCTTCAGATTTCTGCAGAAACAGGAGAGATCAGGAGCTGGTATCGGGCCCAGCAGAAACAGCACTCACAGCTGCAGCTACAGGAAGGGAGGCAAATGCGTGGGTGTGTAGAACTCATCCCTCGGGCTGCCATCACTCCAAAGCTCAGCCCAGGAGCCCTCCAACTGCACCATTCCTCCCAGTCCCCCAGCCCTTCCTACCAGGTACCTGTGAGCATGTCTGATCCCTCTGACTGGTGCCAGCTCCCCCATTAAGATCTTTAGCATGGTCGACTTGCCAGCTCCGTTTTCCCCAACCTAGAGAAGCAGCAGCAGCAGCATTGGAGAACATGAAACCCGTGAAGGTACTTCAGAGAGGGGGCAGTGATCAGGGAATTTCAACTCGCTTGGACAATCACACAGCAGAAGGGGACAGGACGGAGAGTCTAACCAGTGGCTCTAGGTACCTGGAAGCTGCGTTTCTATCACTGCAGTACGGGCAGCAGTGCTAAATGGTCCCTCCCCAACCCTGCAACCTAAGGATTACCTGGTCCCAGCCTCATTTGCAAGCAAATGACATCTCTCTGCTGGTTCATCCTGTGCAGCAGGAGCCCCGGCTGCAATGCTGCTGTGGTCAGCCAACTAATAGGGAGTCTCAGAGAAGACTGACTCGGTCTCTTTACAGTGGTGTCTGGTGAAAGCATGAAGGGCAACAAGCACGGGCTGCAAATTCTAGCTGGTATTAGGAAAAATGTTGCTCAAAATGAGGGTAATCAAACGCTGCAATGGGACCCAGAGGAATGGGAGCAATATTCTTCCCTAGAGACATCCAAAATTCCATTGGACAAGGACCTGAGGAACCTGACCTAAGATCAAACCTGGTCCCGCTTTAAGCAGGAACCTCCCAAGTTCCCTCATAGCCACCATTATTCCGCAATCCCACATACCACACAGATGCGGGACTCCAGGTCAGCAGAGACAGACAGGGAACGAAAAATGTAGTGACTCGGGTCGTAATAGAAGTCTACTTCGTCTAGCTGCAGGATAGGGGGGGAGAACTTCTCAAAGCCATCAGGGAACCTGGGGAGGCAGGAAGAGGCAAGAGGTGGCCAAGAACTTCACAGACCCTACCTTCCAGCCTCCCAGAACAACTGCTGCAATGCCCCAAGTGGCAAGCGGAACTCCCTACCACACGGCATAGATCTCCAGCCTTGGCTTCAGGAGGGAACCCACCCTGAACATGAGGGCCTGTCTGGGCTCTTTGTCATGAGTAAGGTTGGCCCACAGGAAGGGGTGGTTGCTCCAGCTGGGACAGGGCCCAGGAGTAGCTCACATCAGAAACAGAGCCAGGTGCCTTCCGAGCAAGGGCTCACAGGGGACACTTACTTCATCATCACCTCAGACTCCTTGTCCACAGGTTTCAGCTCTGGCCTGAAAGAAAAGGAGACACATAACCAAGGTGCACTGCGCTGGGGATCTGTTCTCGCACCAGCAGGCATCAGCTCTGTGGCGCCTCATCCTAGCCAAAGCCTCTGAACCAGTGACAAGAGCACCTAAACTCCAAACCACTTCCATATCTCCCAGGTGCCCAGGAAACTTCTGTTTCTTCCCATGAGAACTGCCCCCACCACACCTGCAGAGAGGAGCAGGACAAGCACTCACAGCTTCTCCAACAGCTTGAGCTTGCTCTGCACTTGGGATGCCCGGTTGGCATTGTAGCGAAAGCGATCGATGAAAACCTACAAGAGAAAAGCACCAGAGAGATCCAGGTCGCCTTCAGCCCTATCCACCCCACCCTGCTGCCAAAACTCCTCCAATGACAAAACCATTCTCTAGAAGCACGGAGAAAGGGATGAACCTAGAAGAGTGCCCCAGCACTACTGGATTCTCCCAGTACCTGGATGTGCTCACGGTACTGCTGCTGGGCTTCATACTCTCGCTGTTGGTTCTTTAGCCGTTCCTCCTTGATCTTCATGAAGTTCTCAAAGTCCCCACGGTACATGTCCAGCCGCTGCGAGTGCAGGTGGATGATGTCTGTGGCCACCGCGTTCAGGAAGTTCCTGTCGTGGGACACCACAAGGATGGTCGACTGCCAGGTCTGGAGGAGACAGCAAGAAGGAGGCCTGAGCATCATTAAGCTGGAGTGCAGGGCTCAGTTTCACCACCCAGTGAGGCCAGACACCAGGCTGGAGGACATCTCCATCCCTCACCCTCGCTCTCTCCTGGTGCTCCCTGCCACCCCTACCTGCAGGTAGGTCTCGAGCCACAAAATGGCCCTCACGTCCAGCATATTCGTTGGCTCTGAGGGAAAGGAAAGAGGCACTGACATCAGGAGGGACAAGGATGGCTGGATTATGCTTTTTACACAGGAAAGGCTAGCAATGACCATCATGGAAGAGATTCTGCATGGGGACCTAACTCCCACAGCTCAGGGGAATCACACATGTGGGTATGCTGAGGTGGGCGGTCACAGGGCTGAGGCTCAGCCAGGAACTCTTCCCCCCAACTCCATACTGGTACTGGACACTGGTGCCCAGCAGCAGTGTCTCACCCAGACCTACCTCCAAGGTGGGCATCTCCCCAGGGCACCAGCCCAGCTCTGGGATCACCCCTGCTGTGAAGGGACCCTCCCCCAGAGTGGGAGGGGCTGCCAGGGCCCATTACAGGGCCAGGCGAGGGAAAGGGACTGCTTGGGGCACAGTGACACGTGAAACATCCCACTGGAGCACAGGGCACAGCTCTGCTGAGCGCAGCAAAAGTGACCACCCAAGCAGACTTCCCTGCACCACCTCCAGCTCCGCCTGCCATGCCAGGGGAGCACTGGCAGCCCCGCCAGTCCGGCGCTGTCACACGGGGCTATTTTGAGCAGGCAGCTAAAAGCCACTGTGTGTTCCCAACCCTGGCAAGGGCACAGACAGGCCTCATGGAGGAGTCGGACGGGACTTGCAGTATCAACTTACCATCCAGCAGAAGGAGATCTGGCCTAGGAAAAACAATACATGAGTATCAAAAGTAAAAAGAACACAGGATCAGTGCAGAGTGCACTACACACACAGAGCTGTGATCCCTCCAAAGCTCTCCACCCCAAGAGCCCAAGTCAAGGGGACACCCAGGCAACATCCCCGCACCTCTCAGAACAGACAGCAAGGAGGGTTAACCCCATGGAATGAAGGCTTGGACACCAACCTGGCAAACAGGGCTCTGGCTAAGGCCAATCTCATTCTCCAGCCTCCAGAAAACTCTCTGAGGAGAGAAGAGGTTGCAGAGATGGGTTAGTGTTTAACACAGAACAACTCTGTGTTTGCCTGCCTGCCACGCTCCCTGCTCCGCTGCGGCCCTTTTGGCTCTGCTGTCATCCAGAGACAGTTTGTCCCTGCAGAGATCTTTGGCACAGCACAGGTCCAACAGGCAAGTGACTTGGCTTCTCCAGGGCAGGAAACTGTGTCGGAAAGGCAGGAATAGGCCCTCACTCTCCCAGAGGACTTCCCTTCTGCAGTTACAGCCACAGCAGTGCCCGGAGGTTTGCTAGGAGCAGCATCTCCTCAGACCCCTTTCTGTCTTGGTGCCCAGAACCTGGTGACTTACTTGGTCGTCTGTTGTTGCATCTTCGCATTAAAGCCTAGCCCAGCGAGAATAACGGATGCCCTGGAAAAAAGGGGAGAGAACTAGAACCCAGCTACAGCATCCAACGGCAGAGCACAGCCCGAGGCCTCAGACCCACAGTCTCTGTGGGGACTCTGCAGCATGGTTTAAGGCCATTCCGGCACAGGAAAACTTCACTGCAAGAAGCACGAGATTCACCCAAGAGCAGCGCCTGGCTGGGAAACAGCCCAGCAGGGGACAACAACCATGTGAAGTCTCAGAAGATTCACAAAAAGCTTTCAGCTCTTTGGCCAGGAAGAGAGTCATTACCACCAACATCCCAGAAGAGCTCCCCAGACCACCAGGAACCTGGGGAGGTCTGACAGGAGCAGCAGCAACAATGCAAGCTGTTTGGGGCAAAAAAAATCCCTCCTGCTTCGGAGGGAAGCTTGACTATTCCTAACACCACAGAGCTGTGACAGAAGAAAGGAAAACCCCTTCTCCCCACGTGCTGAATCCCAGGGCCACAGCATCACTCTTCCATGTCCCACCATCCATGCCAACAAACAGTGGTGCCCACAGGGCTGTCTCACCTTGCTGGGGCCTTGTCTGCCTCAATCTCCTCCAGCTTCGCATAGATCTCCGATAGCCTGGCACCTTCAGTCCCTTCTCCCCTGGAAGAGGACAAAGAGGAGTGTGTGGGACTGACCAGGGTAAGGGTTTGAGTGCTGGGAAAGACCAATCTGCCCAAACAGGTCTAAGGTGGGCAAGGGTAACCCAGCCCTGCTGGAGCCCTCCGTTTGAAAAGAGAGATCTCAAAACAAGACCTCATGGACAAGAAGCCATAGAAGGGCTGGAAACTAAGTGGTGACATAGTATCATAGTATAGTTAGGGTTGGAAGGGACCTTAAAGATCATCTAGTTCCAAGCCCCCTGCCATGGGCAGGGACATCCCACTAAATCAGGCTGCCCAAGGCCCCATCCAACCTGGGCTTGAACACCTCCAGGGATGGGGGCATTCACAACCTCCCTGGGCAACCTGTGCCAGTGTCTCACCACTATCTCACCTGCCAGCATTCATCTTAGCTGTCAGATCCCTCTCCTCCCGCAGCAGGCTCTCACGAGTGGTGTCGCACTCCAGCACACTCTGCAGCGCTGGTGTCTCGTCTCCCGCCACTTCCTGCTCCACGTGGAGGATGCTGATGTGCGAGGGGATGCGCAGGCTCCGGCTGGCAATCATCTTCAGCAGCGTGGTCTTCCCTAGCCCGTTCCTGCCCACCAGCCCGTAGCGCCGTCCGAACGCCAGGTTCAGGTCTGCTCCTGCCAGGAGGACACTAAAGGAAGAGAACAGGCAGAAACCTGGTCAGACTGCCCCATGGAGAGGGAGACAACTGACAGCCACCAGCCTCCAGCATATTTCAGACTGTGCTGGGGCCAAGTAACCATCTCAGACTTCTGCTCAAAGCCAACGGTGTCAGTCTCCAATACAGTCTCAATGACCCATGGTCCAAAACCCACCCAGGATCCATCCCACCTCCCCAGCTGCACTCACCGCTCACCGAAGGACACATCGAAGTTCTCGATGCGCACATCATAAGACTTGTTCTTGCCCGATGACTCCATGCGAGTCTCCTTCTTGCTGGCAGCTTGGCTGGCAGATGCCTCCTCAAGGACCCTGCGGGCAGGCAGAAGACAGAGAAGGGGGCTCAGCAGGAAAGGTCTGATACAGCCAGATCCCAGTCGTGCTCAGCAGGGTGGGATCGGGATGTTTGAGGCACCCTCCATACTCACAGAGGGCCAGATGACTTCAGGGAATCCCGCTCCATCCTCTTGTCCTGCTTGGCTTTCAGCCTGGCTTCTGCTTTCTCCAGTTTCTTGGCATTCACCATCTGGGGCACAAAAGAGAAAGTTTAAAGAAAGAGCATCTTTAGCAAAAGCCCAACTCCATAAGAAAAAGAGATCAACCAACTTTTCAAGCCTGGAAGGGAGGGAAGGACGGCAGGAGGGAGGTAGGACAGGAAAATTGGGACAGACTCAAGTGTGTTTTGAGGATGCTCATCAGGCCAGATCACTTCAGGAATGAAGTCCTATATCAAGTGCTCACACACAGCAGTTCTGCCCCAGCAAGGCACAGGGTCTATCTGACCCTAACGTACAGCCAGTTTTCTCAGGTTCCAGGGCTGATTTGGGTCAGCCAAATCACTTCAACAGCAGCAACCTCCTGTACCAACACCTCCTCCGCTGTACCCTACACTCACCCTCATCCCAGACCACAAGGCATGTTACACTTTAGCCATTACTCAGCTTACGCAGTAGATCAATCAAGACAGAGACAAAAAGAGTTTAATTAAACCTGAAGGCAAGAAGGAGCCAAGTGCTTTAACCTGGCCTCTGATCTTGAACTGTCTCTCAGCCCACTCCAACTTATTCCTATGTCAAGTCAAATATTTGTGGCTGACCAAGAACACTCCTAGATGTTCCTAGGCAACTCTGCAGCCTCTGGTGCACGTTATAAACCTGCATGCTAGACTGAAGAGCCTTTTATTACTGGAGCTGTGACCCTATACCTACAGACCGATTGAGTCACTCTGTAAACTCCCCACATCTCCCAGTAAGACACCTCCTCCAGAGGCCTCCCAAGGCCTTCTCTGAATCGTCTCCAATTTTTCTGAAGATCCTTTTTGCGTTGTGGACACAAAGGCCAGAGAGTGAACCCAGCAGCAACAACTCCAGCGCTAAAACCAGCAACGGCTGCCAGCTTTCACTTAAGACTCCCATTCAGACATGCAGGATCATGTTAGGTCTCAGCCTCCAAGCGAGGTGTCCTCGTCCTCAATCCTTTATTCCAGGATGGGAGAGCTCTACGAGAGACCAGCCTGGCAGAGAGACTCCCCACGCTGCACAGCAACCACTCTCCTTGCTTTGCAGCTGCACAACTGCACTTCTTCCCGTACTCAAAATTTAGCACATCCAATGCAGAGGGCAAGCCCGGGTGCTCCTGCACAGCTACGCTTTTCTTTGGCAAAGATGTTCTGACTTGCTCCAGGTCATGGAGTGTAACTGCTTTCAAACTTCTCTGCTCCTGCTCTTATTTCGCAAACCATGACCACCCACAGCCATTTCTAACGCTGGGGTTACAGCTTCTGCGCAGTAGGTCTCTGGACCACAGCTGTTCCCTGATAAGTCCTCACCTGTGACATCCCAACATCTAAGCATTATCCAGGATTTTATCTTCATTTAGTACAGCAAAATGTCACCCTGGTACCTCCTACTTCCTCGCTCAAAGGCCTTGCTGTAGAAGCCAAAGGCTCTTATGAAAGTCAAAGAAGCTGCATTGTGAGCACCATGACTGTATCAACCATGCTTTGAAACTCATTAAGAAGTTATGGTAAAATAGATATTGTCAAAGTAATAAGCTGTTAATTCCTGCTGAACCTCTTCACCAGACCAAGGTCAAGAGTTTCCCAAATTACACTGAACCTGACAAGGAGGAGCAGAAACCCCTGCAGCTGTGTCCTTAACCAGGATGACTGCCTGTCCATCTGTTCTCCGAGGGCAAGGTGACCCACGCAGGGCAGGGCACCTGCAGCACCACATGTTAGTTGCCTCCCACCAGGTCTGCTGGCTTATCAACGAGGCCACGGCCCCCACTTACCGAGGTCTGGCCTCTCTTCAGCAACAGCCCCGGCAGCAGGTCCACGCTGGCCTCTGCTGCAATGAGACAGTCAGGTTGGTGAGCAGGTTGCTCCAAGGACACTCCATCAAGCCTTAGCAACTGCCCAAAACCATGCAGGTCTGTCCCAACTCCAACGGGACAAGGGGGACCACTGCCCATGATCAAGCAGGGCTGTCCCCTCTCCAGTGGGACAAGGAGACCAAAGAGCAGCTCCTCTCCTTCTGCCTCAGCTTACCCTGCAGGCAGCCAGAGCAGAAGAAGAGGGGTGCACCTGCGAGAGGGAGCTCACGAGGATGGGGAGGAACCAATCCCCAAGGTCATGTGAGGACACGCTCGGTGTCCCAAGCCAGACCTTGCCACCAGCACCCCAAGGGCAGGGCAGGAGCCATGGGGGTGACACGCGTGGCTGAGGGTCCCCAGCAGGCACCACTCACCATATCCATCGGTGATCTGGGAGAGCTGGATGGGGGCATCCAGCAGCACCTGGCTGCAGCACTGGGCCTCTCCCTCATCCCTGCGAGAGGGCAGGAGGATGAGGGTGAGGAGGAAGAGAGTGCAGGGGGTACGGGTGAGGATGAAGAGGATGAGGAGGGCGCAGAGGAGGAGGAGAAGATGAAGAAGAGGAGAGTTACGAGAGTGAGGATGAGGAAGATGAGGAGGATACAGGTTAGGAAAGTGAGGGTGAGGAAGACCAGGCAGAAAAGGATGAGGAGGGTGTGGGTGAGGACGTGGGTGAGGAACGCGAGGGCTGATGATAAGGAGGACAAGAAGGGCAAGGAGGGTGAAGGTGAGGGGGATGAGGAGGGTGAGGATGATGAGGACGGCGAGGTTAAAGAAGGTGAAAGTGAGGAGGACAAGGAGGGTGTGGGTGAAGAAAGGTGAAGGTGAGACGGATGAGGTGGGTAAGAGCGGGGAGGGCGAGGGGCGGCCCTTACAGCCGCAGGGTGTTGAAGAGGCGCTGGCAGATCTCCCGGATGGCGCCGTCGTCCTTGCCGTCGGGCGACGCCTCCCGCAGCAGCTCGCCCACCGCCTCCACCACCTCGTCCACCGACTCGAGCTCGGCGGCGCCGCCGCGCAGGATACCTGCGGGCACGGGCACACGCGCTGCAGCCGCCGCCGCCGCCAGGGGGCGCCCCCCTCCCCGGCCCTTCGCGGAGGCGAAGGCGAAGGCGCCGCGGTGGGCGCTGCTCACCCGTCACGTACGCGAAGACCTCGCCGTCCAGGTCGGGGAACTCGCTGCGCAGGATCTCCGCGCACGACGCCATGGCCGCCCCGGGCCCGCGCGGCGCAGGCGGAAGAGGCGGCGCGGGGGCTGCCGGGAGCGGGCGGGGGCGGGGCCGGGGCGGGAGCCGCGGGGCGGGAGCGCCCAGTGAGGGGGAGCGGGAGCTGTGGGAGCCCAGAACAGCAAAATCCGAGAATCCTAAAATCATAGACTTGTAGAACCTTAGAGTCATAGAATCATAGACTTGTGGAACTGTGGAATCGTAGAATCCTAGAATTTTAGAATAATAAAATTGTAGAATCTTAAGAGTCACGGAATCACCGAATGATAGGATCTTAGAGTCATGGAATCACAGAATCCTAAACTCATAGAATTGTAGAACCCTGGAATCATAAATCATACAACTGTAGAATCGCGGAAGCATAGAACACTAGAATTTTAGAATCCTGTAATCATAAAATCTTAGGATGGCAGAATCCTAGAATCATAAAATCCTAGAATCTTAGAGTCAGGTAATCACATAATCGTATAATCATAAATTAGAGAGTTGTAGAATCGCAGAATCACAGAGTCATAGAACCACAGAATGTCTGGGTCAGAAAAGAGCTTTGAGAGCATCGAGTCCAACCACACCTGTCCGCTGCTAAACCACATCCCTAAGTGCTTCATCTACCTGTCTTTTAAACCCCCCCAGAGATGGGGACTCCATCACCTCCCTGGGCAGTTGTGCTGATACAAGTCATTACTATTACAAAAAGTGAGATATTTTTAATTTAAGCTAAAGTTTCATCTAAGTATTGTATAGTATGTTGACTACTGTATTTTTTGAAAGTTAGACAGAATGTCCCTCTGACAGCATGTTTTCTTTCAGACAGTGTTTTTTTCCACTGTTCATTCCTTGGAGATGATGAAGTCTTGTGTTCAGTATGATCTGTGCTGAACAGATGTCTCTTCTTCTGTAATCACCTCTGTTTGTAGCCTTTCCCTATCTCAAATGCCCGGTCAGAGAGCTGGACTCAGCTCCAAATTGGCAAGAGTTTTGACTATTGTGAAGTTCATAACAACATTAAAATTAGACCTTGGAAAGTAATAGAATATGCATAAGATTTCTGGGAAAATTTATCGATATGCGTGTAAATGGAAAATACATTCTGTCCCCAGCTCTTGTCTCACTGCGTACAATTGATGGAGATCACTGCCTCATGTTGCAGTGAGGCCTGATAAAGGATACTTGCTTTCTAAAACTCAAAAATGAGTCTTAGAAAGTTTATTTGCTGGCATTTGCAGTATCAGTTCCAGTGCCCAATACTCTTCCAGTGAAGAAATTTTTCCTCATGTCTAATCTGAACCCCCTCTGGTGCAACTTGAGGCCATTCCCTCTCATCCTATCACCTGTCACTTGGGAGAAGAGACCAGCACTCACCTCGCCACAACCTCCTTTCAGGCAGTTGAAGACAGTGATAAGGTCTCCCCTCAGCCTCCTTTTCTCCAGGCTAAACCACCCCAGTTCCCTCAGCCACTCCTGAGACTTGTGCTCCAGCCCCTTCACCACCTCTGTTGCCCTTCTCTGGACACGCTCCATGACCTCAATGTCCTTCTTTTACTGTGGGGCCCAAAGCTGAACACAGGATTTGAGCTGCGGCCTCACCGATGCCAACTACAGGGGCACCACCACTTCCCTGGTCCTGCTGGCCACGCTGTTTCTGATACAAGCCAAGATGCCACTGGCCTTCTTGGCCACCTGGGCCAATGCTCGCTCACATTCAGCTGGACACGCCCAGGTTCCCCAGGGAAGTGGAGTCCAGGGTGGGGGCAGCAGGAGCAGACACGCACAGTCAGGGGTACAGGACCCCCAAAGTGGCAGCACAGGTTCAGTCTCAGCACAGCTGGACGCTGCTTGCTCCCTGCCAGGGTTTGCGAAAGTTTTTTTATTTTCTGCTCTTTTAAAAAATAAAAGATGGGTTTCAGCTCCCCAACTTGTTTTCCAGCGCACACAGCCACTGCAGTGGCTCACACCAAGCTGCAGCAGTTGCCTCTGCTCTCAGCTACCAGGCACAGCACCCTCCTTGCCCTAGCAAAGTGGAAAGGAAAAGCACCCTTCACTTTCCCAGCTGCCCACAGGGCAAAGGCACAGCAGTTCTTTTCAGGCAGGTGTGGGCAGTGAAGCCAAGGCCTACAGGGGGCTGGATTCACCTTATCAAGAGTAGCAAGGGTGAGTTCAGCCCAGCTGCAGGTTTTGGGGAGCCAGTCCCAGGAGGAAAGCCCAGAGCACCCTCCTTCCCCAGGGAGCAGAAGCAGTGGAAGCAGCAGCTGAAAACAAGCAAAAGCATCACTTGATTTTTCTACCTACAAATCTCCAGGCAGCCCAGGGCTGGGGAAGTACCAAAACCAAGCCCAAGACAGCCTGGCCCAAGCCCACACTCCGGCATCCCACATCCCCAAGAGCAGCACAGGAAGCCTTCTCCGTTCTACAGACTTTATTAGATTCAGAGCTGGACAAATCACAAAGTGTACAAAATGGAGACCACACTACCAGAAGCAGGACTGTGGGTAGCAGCAGCATTCCTATGGCCCAGAAGCGTTCGGTAGAGGTGTGGAGAGGGCAGGCTGGGGCAGGAGGCTCTTACAGCCAGCTGCTTTTTAGACTCCCCAAGGACAGACCCTGTTCCCATCCTGACAAAGCTCAGCCGACCCGCACTCCCTGGGACCGAGGGACCACGTTTCCAATGTGTTTGGAAAGGATAGACTGGCTGGAGCCAGCAGCGGGCAGGGGTAAGCGCTCCAAGGACACAAAACGCTGTGCCACCCATGTACACACCAGCAAGAGTCTAAACCCTCATCTGTTTTGGTCACAAACCTTCCCACAGCAGGACTCTATACTGACAACTTTGCAAGAAATATAAGGTGGTGGTGAGATCTGGTAAGCCCACCATCTCCTGTGGTGGAGGCCCCACGAACTCACCACCCTAGGCATCCTTGGACTGGCCAGCAACATCTACCACAACAGCAATAGCTAGTACAGAAGCCAGGGTAACTTCAGCTCAGATTTGTCCAGTCTATGTTTAGGTCTATTCTACGAGTACATATGCACAAGAACTTCAAAAATACTAGGATATGATGCAAGTAGTGAGACACCAACAGAAGAGGAGTTTAATGGTGGACGTTCCCTAGAAAGATCACAAGAGGATGGGAGTTAGACTAGCCCTTCCCCACCCTGGGACGGGGAGCAAGAGGCTGATCGCACTCCTGTGTGCGACTGAGCTCTGAACTTCAGCTGCAGTATGGGTGGTAACCAAGCACAGGCAGGCGAGTCCGCTCCCAAGGTGAGCCACAGGGTCTTTCTGGCATAGAGGGGCCAGGCAGATGTTTTCTCTGGATGTAGTTGAAGACTGAGGAGAGGCGGAGGATGGCTTGGAGAAGAGGGGGCCCGCTAGCCTGCTGGGGCTAGCATCTGGTCTCGTAGATCCCACTCCTGCCAATGTACCTCACCCATTTTATCACATCATGGTCACTGTAGTTCAGCTTTGGCTCAAAGACTTTCAGGTAGCGCACCTTCAGCCCAGAGGGTGCAAACGGGACCTGTTGACAAGGAGAAAGACAACAGAGAGCATTGGAACAGAGTAAAGTGCTCTTAATGTGCAAAAGCCAGAGGATTGCTTGGCTATGCATACAGAAAAGACACCAAGTCCCACTGTTCCCTTCCCTGCTCCCTGCATGCACTGTGACGGATTCTACTAGCTGTAAGGACACTTTTCTTCCATTAGCTTTGCCACCTGGCTGGCCTTGCATTAGGAAGTCACATGGCAGCTTGGGACAGGGAGGACTCAATTCCCGTGAGGGCAGAAGGGACTAGACTGACAAAGCTTCCCCAAGGTTAGCTGCACCCTGGAACGCAGACATGGACTCACCTCAAAGTTCATGGAGATTGGGGGCCGAGCCCACTTCTTCTTGTCATTGGTGGGCAGCAGCTCGATCTCTGCACTGATCTGGGATTCCTTCATTCCAGCCATACGTTTTATCCTATCAGAGAAGCCTCAGAAGTCAGGAGGTGCCCAAGTTTATTCTTCCCTTCACTACACGTGCTCAGGACAGACAGGAGCACTGAATCAACTCTGCTTCCCCAAGTCCTAGCCCTGTAGCACCCCAGACCCAACACACTCACTTACTTCCAGACAATGGCATTCTCACTGGCCTTGTACTTTGCCTTCCCTTTCATACAGATGACTTGCACTCCACTGGTATTGAGGGGCGTTGGGATCCGGACCTGGAAGGTAAAGTCTGGTGAGCAGGGGCAAGACTGCCCCTGGGCATTTTGAGCAGTCTCACAGGGAAGATCACCTGTCCTCAACCCCTTGGCTTTCTCCCTCCCATCTCTGGGCCCACAGAACACCAGCTATCACAAGGAATCCTAGGATAGCTCTCCAGTTTCTTGCTTTGAAATAAAGGTTCAAACACATTTTCAGAATCCAGAACAGTTGTGAGGAAGAGGGCAGAGCTCTTCAGTACAGGCTGGAGGAAATCTGACTAGTGTCAGGCAAATGAGCTCAGGAAGGAAACCAAGGTGGCTGGGGAGGTGTGACTGCACCAGGCTCTAGACAGCCAGGCTTTGTAGCAGAAAGCTTTTCCCAGAATGGGGCTAGCTGCAAAGCTACCCTCAGCCTGTCTTACACAGCTCAGAGCCTGATGTACCATCAGATCATGCAGACAAAAGAACATGAGCCTTTCACAGAGGACAAGACATGAAGAGGACAACTGCCACAGGAAGTGAGGCTGCTGCCAAGGTGGCTGTGCAATCAAAACCAACTTTCATCTCCCTACTCTACAGCAGTTCCCTTGCACAGCACAGCAGCACCACACACCTGAGGGGTATTCACTTCACTCTTAGTCCTGTACAAGCTGCAAGGACTCCATAGCAGGGACAAAGCAGAGGCAGAGTTCCCAGGCACAAGAGACCACAGGTTTTTATTCTCTTACCTCTATCTTCTGGGCCAGCAAGGAAGGTTTGAAATTTGATTTGATCACCACCTTCACTTCCAGCTTGGTCCGACCCACCTCCCGCACCAGTGGGATCACACGGAAGGGAAGGATAATGTCCTTAGTGGTTCGGTATCTGCAGGGGTAGAAGCAACAGTGAACTCTGAGGAGGATTTAACTCCTTTACGGTCTCAAATTGTACGACTTTCCTTAAGGGACAGCCTCTGCATACAGGGAACATCTTAGAAACACCAGCTAGAAAGGGAGCCAAGAAGGAAGTGGCAGTAAGGGCTGTGCTGCACTGGGGCAGCGATGGTTTCTCAAGTCCCAAGTTTTATATCTGGTTCCTGCCAATGGCCCTGTTCAAGGACACCCGTTTTAAACACTAAAAAACAGATACAGCAAGCTAAGGGGTAAGGAAACCCGCATCCAACATTATGGTTGTGGCAAAGAAAACCATGCAGCTGGGCTTCCACCACATCTGTAAGATAAGGATTTGTGGGACAACCTACAGATTCCGCTCTGCAAAGAAGGCAGGCAAGTGCATATTAGGTGCACAAGGGCTGCAAGCTTGCCTAAGAGCACCGACACCACTGCAGCAGCAAGGAGATGCCCACACCAGCCTGTTCGTTCCCCATCACCGTACCTCATGAGCTCAAACTCTCCATCTGGTGGAATGAAGCTGATGCTCCTCTCAGAATCAAACTTGCTGAGCCTCACGCACTGATGGAAAGTGCAGTCATCGATGGCGATTGACTGTTTGCCACTAAAAAAACAAGACAGTTAAGCAAGCGCAAGCTGCAGCCCTGGTGTCTTGTGCAGTCTGCCCAGGCAGAAACTACTCTACAGAGCGCGTTGCCATCACGGGTGTCCAGGAAATGGGTAGGCAGGGAGAGATTTACGGGAGAGCAGCCTCTTGGCTCAGACCTTCCTTGTTTCACCACCACAAAGATTACGTTTTAGAAAGCTCTTTTGAAAGAATTCTCTCCCCAGAGAAGAAAGATTAGAGGAGCACCGCTCTGTCGCAGCCAACACCACAATGCTCAGGCCTGCCAGCCAGCAGCACCTCAGCATTGCAAGGGGAACTTTGCTAGCCCACGTCTTCTTGCAGCACAGTTCAAAGGAGAGAAAACACTTTCCTGTCCACAAAGCTATCACACTGCCACACAGCCAGGAGACGCCAGGTTCAGGGTCTTCCTGTTCAGAAATCTCTTCACAGCTGTCGATTTCCACACTGCTAGCAGGTGGTTGGAATCTGAACCAACGTGCCAAAGACCAGAATACTATTCCATAGAAGCTTATATCTCTCACTTCTAAAAATCTACACAGCTACCATCAGTCCATCTAGGTGCAGAACCTAACCTGCTAGCACTGACCTTGTGCTGGGTTCGCATCTCCAAGAATACCTTTCTTGGTACAGGTTTACAAGGTCAGCCAAGAACTCAGTTGTGTGTAGAGAATGTACAGCAGTGTAGCACTACAATACCTAGGCTGCCTCAGCTGCTGGGAGCAACAGCACAGTCATGCAAGTGTGCTGAGGTAGTCTAAGCACTACAGGGAGGTTCAGCTGTCCTACGAAACAGCAGTAGCTGCACAAATAGGAAGCAGACTGACTCCAGACTGACTGGCTGTTTAGCTACACAATCCAGCTGTGTAGTTAGTGGAAGTTAGTCTTTCCTAATCTGTTGCCCAGATGACAGCCAATGTTAGACAACTAGTTCCCCTTTCTTTGGAAAACTGCTGGGAAAACCCCGCTGCCTAACACTGCTCCAGGTCTCAGGCAGCTTTACTCAGGGTTTGGCATTGCCATATGCTAGATGCCAGAAATCAACTGGCAGCAGCTGTCCCTTCAGGCCATCTCAACTAAGTGCTTCCAGAGAGTAACACCTCCAAGCTCTTGCTCACTGGAGAGCTGCAGCTAGAGAGAATCACCTAGATCCTTGTCCATCTTGCTTCCATAACTCAAGAAAACAGCACATTTACAGGTGAAGGCACTCATGGCACACAAGCTTCGGGACAGCATTAGTGACTCTTCAGAGGCCTATGCAGATGATGTTTTTACTAGAGTCTATCCCCACTGGGCAGCCACCTAACCTCACCCATTTCATCAGCTAGATTCAGGTATAGGAAAGATGGCTTAAAGGTGACAGTGAAATGATAGCTCTTGGCTCGGTTCTGAGGGAAAAGGCAAATAGCAGCTCAGCACCGTTTATATGAACTATCATGGAAAGTGTCTGAGATCCGAGTTACATGCACAAGTCACACAAAGCAAGAGACAGGGGGGACAGCAGAATGCACACACAGCTGAAGCAGATTATCTACCTTCCCAAATCACTGGGGGTCAGCAAAAAAAAAAAAAAAACAAACAACCAAGAGAAACACAGTTGAGTTGCAAATGGTCAGTGAGAGAAAAAAGGCAGTCCCTTTGCTTTCTTTATCTCTCAAGCAAGAAGGCTGGAAAAGGCATAAGACCTGTTTTCAGCTCCAAGGTGTCTGCGTATTGACTGAGGTGCAGCTGGGAAGAAAGGTAGCTGTGCTCCTGGAAGGGATGAGTCTCCAGTCCCCACAGCCACTGAGCAGCTGTGTGTCAGCTGAAAGGGCCTGCCCAGTCTGTCCATTGTTCTAGCTGGTGAGAACAGCCCAAGTAAAGCAGGCCATGGTCAGAGGAATTCCCTCACCATTCCCTGGGAGCACCACTACTGCACCCGATGAGTAAGAGTCTCTCCACTGACTATAACAGCTAGAGACACAGCTCTGGGAGAATTCATCTTGGGGAAGCATTTCCATCTGTGACAACTCCACACTTAACACTATGTTTGAATCTTAACACCTGAAGAGCTCCTGGCACTTGCCCATGTATAGTTGTGACATCAGACACCACAGATGACATCATACCTGCTCACATTAGCCCTGCTGTGGAGAAGCCCTCTGTACTGAGGGCCTCAGGCTGGTAGCCTGCATGACAACTGATGCACCCAGGGGAAAAAATAGCATTAATAGCTGAAGGGGAGAAGAGATGAGCTTTGTCTGTCAGATCAGAAAAGCTACTAAGTGCTGCTCTTTTACAAGAATCCCTGGTGGCATGTGGCTTTTACCCCAATGCCTCTTACCTTTTCCCCGTTTCATCCGCAGTCCCTTTGCCCTGTTTTTCAATTACAATCTTGTCATTCATGCCAAACTTGCACTCTGGCATTCCACTCAGATAACTCTTCATCACCACTCTGCCAGAGACGTGGGCACTCAAAACCTGACCTGATGTAGAGAAGAGCGCAGTTCAGAACGCTTACACAAGTCCCCGCTCACAAACCTCAAAGGGGAGAAAGATGCCAGCTCTACACCTCCTACTTACCCTGGGGAGACATCAAGAGATTCACACTCTCCAGCACATCAAGAAAGAGTTCATTGCGACGATATTTGATCCCTTCACGTCTCCATCCAATCTGTCCAGTCACCTGGCTGGTGATCTGTGACTGCTCTTCCTTAGTCTGAAGAAGAGAAATGACAACGTAGACCTCTAGATGAACTCTAAGACTAAGAAAGCTTCCTCTAAATCTAAGAGAAGTGCTTGCCATTTATTACACACAACTGCTTTCCACACCTACATATGGGTGCCGTTACATACCCCATGATTTGGTCATTCTCTCCTCAATACAATAAATCCTATGCTTAACTCCAAGTTGGTCAGCAAATAATAACAGCAAGAAAGGTTCTTCCATTGCGTCATCTGGTCTGTTATGCTACATCCAAGTGCAGGGAGGCATGGGCTCCACCAATGACATTCAAATCATGTCTCAGACTGTCACATCAATCCATGTTAAGCAGAGAAGCAGAAGACAGGCCAGTTCACTCCCTTATCCAACAGGAGACTCCAGGGTCATGAGACAGCTGGTCCCAAGGACTGCTTCTTAACGACTGCAGCCATTAGAGTTACACACCAACACCATCCTAGCATGCATCTAACAGCATCCAGGCTCTATGTCTCCTAACAGCACTAAGGATTGTGTTGAGTGGCACAGGGAGGTTTCCTACCTGATGCTACAGGCGGGGTCCAGTCACACGCAGAAAGTCAAGAGTAGATGTATAACAGCAAGTGTGGTGCACACAGGGTTAACAGGCAAGCAGGTCAATAGCAAGAGAAGGGAAGAAGGGAGAAAGAGGCAGGTTAGGCTTAAGGCTACCTCAGGACAGGAACAAAGTAGGCCAGCTCATCATTAATTAGCACAAACAAGATGAGGGTCTCTGACCATTAGCAGGAAACCCAGCACTCCTAGCAATGAAATGGCTTTTCAGACTTGGCCATTATGAACCACAGAAACACAAAATAGAGCACAGGGAGTGACAGACAGGCCAAATACCACTCCCAGCAACATTCCTATGCAGAGCAGACTAATGTTGCCATTCCTAAAGCAAGCTCTAGATGTTTACTATGCCACAGATGCCCAGACTATGAGAAATATGAGGCACCCAAGACTGTAGGCATCTTAAGTTTGGGTCCTGTATGAAGTTATATCCTTGTTAATTCTGCTTCTTCCACCAGAACAACTGCAGGACGCAGAAGTGAGTCCTGCCCCAGCAGCCTTGCACTGGGCCCACAGGGTGGCAGTATATGATCTTAGCTTTAAACCAGCAGTGGTTTAGTATCACACATGCTCTTGCCACAGGCACCATCACTCTTTGAGCAAGCAGAGCCATACTGTAACATCTAAGAGAGTTTTACACTCCCCTGCAAACTGCCTAGGTAACTGCTCAACGCAGTACAAAGTACCTCCATTGTTTGTCCCACAAAAAAACCCCCTCCTTATCCAACTTGTTCAATGCTTTGTTCAGGCTTAAAAGAACACATAGATCTAGTACCCTGTTCTCTGGCTTCCAAAGCAACACTGATCATGTGCTGACATTTCCATCTCCTGCAACAGCATCAGTGCCACGAACCTCTACCCATCACTACAGAAAGTGACCAGATGGATCTGGAAGCAGATGCCTGGGGAGTGCTGAAGCTGAAATCGCTGAGCAGCATGAGTGTTCCCTACAGAAGGAACCGAAATTTCTCAGGACTGGGAGCTTCCCTGAACTAGACAAATAAGTCAGCTAAAATGAGACAAGAATATCCAACTTGTTCTTCTCTGTTGCCAGCACGATGACTATGTTAAAAGCACAGCTACCAGCAGATTTCCCAGGCTCTGGCAGCTGGGGCAGCTCTCTCCTCGCTTCTAAGAAGTACTACTAGCATTTTAGCACTATAATATGCCTAAGGTTTGGGGTAACACTGTAACTAAGAGCTGACCACCTCACATTCCCTGAAAACACTTGGCAGGGAAGAAAATTACAACATTCACCTAGTTACTGAAGTCCGGAGAGATGCAGACAGGATCTGAAGAGAGAACCAAGCACACAGAGCACAGCTCCACCTCGAGATTTAAGAGCAGATTTAGCGTGTGCTGGAGGAAGGCGTCAGAATCAATGCCTGCATCAGTCTGGATAAAGGACATCAGCAAGGCCTGCAGTCCTGCTATTTGAGCAGCAGGCTACCTCCTAAGTGAGGACTAGAAATGAAACCATGTTGCACACCACCACCTTTTAAAATCAGTGTGCCATGCTGCCCCATTCCCAGAGCACGGGGGTACTTCCCTTGGCAAGCAATGCAGCAGTATCAGACCCATCTCAAAAAAAACAACAAACCAAAGCAGATCTTGTAGTCCAAGAACCCCAGCCCTGCAAAGACCACAGCAGACAAACAGCATGGGCAGTCAGAGGACAGCAGCTCAGCACATCTCAAATCTTTCATTACGCACAAAGTCAAAAAGTTGAGTTTGAAAAGTCTTCTGTAACTGTGGATTTTGCTCCTAAATTCAGCAGGATACAAGCCCGAGGAAAGCACCACCACGAACTAAGCAGGGATAGAGGGACAGAGATGACAGACCACCAGGTCCCAGATTTTAGTCCAATGTACTGGCTGTTAAGTGAAGGAGGAGGGCAGATGTACTAGAGTAGAGAGCAGACAAGAAAACACGCAAGTACTGTTTCAACTGTTGATCCTGCTGTACTATGCCCGGCGAGGATTATTTCTAATTTTATGAACTGGGCTGCACAAACTTCCAACACAGAGCAGAATAACTGCTTGCTTATGCAAAGCTGGAGTCCAAACTCCTCCTTGAAAATGAAGGACCAAACCTGCTGTTGAATGAAGCAAGATGCTGTGACAGTGGTTTGCACACGAACAGCATACGAATTTGCTAAAACAGACAAAAGCAAAAAAAAAAAAAAAGCAGCTAGGGAAGGAAATGAGGGCAGTAGTTAGTTTTGAGTTTTCCTAGGAACAGGAGCTGATTCAGCTATCTTGAGTGCTGACTGCCCAAAATGTCAGATTGCAGAAGGCCAGAGTGATTTACATCAGAGCTCAGGATGGGAGACTCGAGGCCAGATGCACGCACATCTGGCCACTGATAGACACACACCCTCTTGCAAAACACTATTTGCTGTTCTAGCAGGAAATGTGTGGCTCAGGGGCAGCTTCTCTCTCACCTCCTTCCAGAGAGATGCAGCTAGTTTTGCTAACCAGTAGATTAGAACTTTAAAAAGGAGCTTTTAGGAAGTCAGTGCTGATGAGCAGAGTTGAAACTGAGCCTCCAGTGACTTTGACCTCTGCTTATCCTTAATAAGAATTTGCCAGGCAGGCTCTTGTTTAACACATTCCTTGTTTGTACCTTAGGGCTGAAGTTTTACCCAGATCTCTGCTGCAGACAGCTTCAGCAGAGACTGACTTTCAGCTTTTCTCCTTGCTCACCTGTTACACAGGGGAGAGGATTGAGTTCTAGGCCAAGTCCTCATTATTAGCTGCATAGCTGTGTCAGAGAGACAATATTCCCTGGAGACATGAGATACGAGTCAGTACAACAGTCCTTTGGTTTTCAAAGTTGGAGCATGAGCTGTTTACCAAGACAGGAAGCCTAGCTTTGAAGGTTGTAACCGGGAATAGGATCAGGGCTAGTTTAAAACACATTCCCAGGAATAGTCCAATTTAAGTGCTTTTTCCCCAGGTGCCCTTTATCTTCTAACTCCATGTGAATTTTGTTGCAAGTTTTAATACAATGCCAAACACACAGTAGAGATTCTCACCTTTAACACAAGAAAGCTCAGACTGTACTGATGCTGATCTGCCAAAGATGTTGACAGGCATCAACAGATCATCAGCTTCCAAAGGAAGATCTAAACGGCTGAAGAATACCTCACACAAGGCAGGCATGCAAATCCTGACAGCTCAAAGCACTAGAGGGCTGGTGGAGGAATAGACCTGCTCAGCAAGATTCACAACATATTTCTGTTTCAGCAGGTAGATCTGTTTATCCTCTGTCCAGAAGCTGACACGGACAGAGAGCTTGAAGCCAGCGATCAAGCTCTTGAAGCCAGTGACTTTATATGCAAGGGACTGGCATTATCCTAGCTCAGGGCCCTTCCTCCGCATTTTACCAGGCTCCAGGGAACATGAGATCTCACAAGACACCTAGAATGAGATGCCACTGAGCTGCACCTGGTCAGGGTGTTCTCAACCTACTCTGGTGCTCCAATCAGCACAGGTCAAAATTAAGGTGGCAATTAAGACCATACTGTCTGTACAGGCTTGCAGAAAATTAATCAGCAGATCAGCTCTGTAACACAAATTCCTCTGTTTACCTGACTCTTGATGCCTTGCTGAGTGATGAAGGTCTTCAAGGCCCCTGTTTTCTGAGTTCTGAGGATAGCCAAAGTCCAGATTTCTAGAAAAGGGCAAAAGAAGGTTAGTTCAGAGCCACAAGGTATGAACGTGCCAACCATGCTAACCATTCCTATACGGAGGGCCAATTTGTACATAGACACTGCTTACACACTAAATTTATGGATATGTTATGCTGGAGCATTTCTTGCCAAGAGAGAAGAAACAGTCCTGCTAAAACTGAATTCCTTGTGCAAAAGTTTGGAGAGGAGGGATGATGGAAAGCTGTCCAACTGATGAATTTGCTGTTTTTTAAATAGAACTGCACTTCTGGACTAATATTGACTAGGCATGTGCACAAGGCACATGGGTTTTTCCAAAAACATCCAAGGGACAAGGAAGAGGGTTTATTCAACAGAAGAACAATCTATCTTGCAGCGCTTTCTTTAGGTTTTGATTTTTCTACCAAGATGTAATGAAAATCAAAACCTAAAAAAAATAGCAGCACAGTAGTGACACTTCGGGATGATCACTGTGGGAGAGAAACAGATGTTAACTACAGACAGCAAGTGTACTTAACACCCACTCCTCTCAAGGAGAGACAAGAAGAGGAGATCATAGAGGAGAGAAAGATCTAAGGAGGAGAAATGACCCCTAACATGAATACCAAGTAACACCTACTGCAGCTTTTGATCTCACTGTGGCCTACTAGAAGACAGCAGTGACTATCCAAAGCAGAGAAACAGCAGTCTCTCTATGGGCTCAGAGAACCTATCGGTCACTATGACCCTTAGCTAAGAATCCCAGGAGATACACAAGTTGTGCCTTGTCTGGAAAACAAACTGAAGCATATCTAGTACAAAATGCTCATGTTATGCAAAACAGGGACAGCTCAAGAGCAATCTCCACAGGCAGGATGATATCATGAGCAGCTGAAAGGACACCGTATTATTATTCCATGGGGAAATTCAGAGCTCTCTCACTGGGGGAGGTAGGGCTGGGACAGGGCAGGATGGGTTTTACTGATTTTCTTCCATTTACAATCTGGCCTCGAGAGTTGCAACCGATGGCAGCTTGGGGTGACTGCTACCACCTGGCCACTAGCTGGGCTTGTTGGCCTCAGATGGCTAATGACAGCCCTCTTTATATACCTCTGTATAATAATAGCCCTGCAGCTGCACAGGATCCACTTGGAAGCTGGAGTTCAGTGCCAGCTGCCTCATTTATACAACTGCACGGCTCCCAACACTTCAGTGAAGTAAGCCACAATCAACACAAGTCTATGGGCTTGAGATAGTATCTACGCTTACAGTACAGGTGGCATTAGAAAAGAGAACAAGTAAATTGAAACTCAGTCTCACATGAATAATACCTCAAGGATTATTATTACATCAAACTAAGCTAAGGGCTTTAGAATGACCAAGTGCAATATTGCATAACAGATACACGAAACATCTCACCATCCAGTAGTTCATAGATCAGCACAAAGTTGTTCTTTATGTTCTCTTCACTGATCTTCCCGAAGTAGGCAGTCATCACGTCACACATCTTGTAAAGAAACTCGAATACCATGGCAGCGTTGACATTCTGCTTGGTGACAGCAGCCAGCCAGATGTTGGAACGTTTGACATGGAAGAAACTTGTGCGGGCGATGTTGGTGACAGGCGAGCGTACCTGCTGCCGTGCGTGGATGACATTGACGCGGAAGGCGTCAACGGCATTCCGCCTACGAGATCATCACCAAAGATAAGTTAGCACAGCGTACATGGAAATAAGCTGGCTGCACAGTTCTGTGTATGCAATTAGTCTGACATCGAACTATACATCAAGCTCACTCAGGAAGGGTGTCTGGGGATGTCTAAGAGGGACAAGTGAAGGCTCCAAGCAGTGAGACATTAAATTCTGCAAAAACTAAAGGAGAGGTAACACCACTGGTGTCTAAGGAGCTTGGGACTACAGTGCAACTGTAGTCAGGAGAAGCTAACCTTCATCTAAGAGGAAAAGGAACTTTTCCTTCAAATAATTTTGCTAGTAATCCTGATTGATTTCCATAGCCAGGAACAAACGCCATAACAGGTTATGGCTCAAAGAAGAGCCCGGTTTTGACCAAACAACTAGTTATGTCTACTCTGCATGCCCAGGCCTTCATACCCTTGCCCCAAAGCAAGCTGTGGTCTCCAAGGTTATTTCTCAACGGCAGTTCATTCCACACATACTACTGAGGAAGAAACACTAAAACCCACATGGGTCATCTGACAGAAGTCAGTGCCCAGGTACACCACAGAAGGGAGCTTTAGCTCTCAGATCCACCTCCTCTCCATAACCCAGGCACCATGGAGGGCAGGCTCAAAGCAATGAAAACAGGATTAGGAACAAGGAACATTTTCCTCTCAAGCCTTGCAGGCTTCAGAACAGGTCTCTTGCAGACTGACTTGGGGTCCCCACAGTGCAATGCACTGGTAGCACTGCATTACGTGCAGTAGATGATCCAGTACTATTTATGGTAAAGAGGATCTGCATGGTCCCAAAAAGGTGCTGTGCAGGCTTCCTCTAGCTGCTGCCATCTTTAATCCAAACTGCCTATACACTAGTGACAGGGAACAAGTGCCTCAAGGGTAAACAGGGACATCCAAGTGGCATTCTGGATGCCAGCTCTTCCACATTAGGGTTTCCTTATCCCACAGCTACAAGCCAGGACAAGCCCCGCAAATTATGTTAGTCTACCAATCCTAAGAACACAGGAAGGAAGTCCGAGTACTTTATAGGACAAGACCAAGACTTAAAGCAATAGTTTACACACAAAGCCAAGACTCATCTAGTTGTGCTTTATTACTCTTAGAGACTATGTACAACAGTGGGTCTTCCGACTGCAGCATCAAGGCCGTGGTACTGATTATGCAGAACTATACTTGAGGGCAGACAGTAATAATATCCTTGCAAGCAAGGATACAGGCATACAAACGCTCACAGCATTTAGGGCTGTCAACAGTCCAGCAGACACTTCCAGGTTTGAAAACAAAGTATATTGAAAGGAACATATGCTACCACAGCAGGTGTTTTCTCCTTGAAGGTCTGCATACATATGTAGAAGCTTTATCAGTAAACACGCTCCCCCCACAAGTAAAATTCTGGTTTTCAAATACTTCTCAGTTTTTGTTGCCCCAGAAGACTTGCAAGTTTGAATTAAGAATTTCATTTCTACCTTAGTTTTCCCATAAGTAAGTATTTTAATCTACTATAAATAAAAACAGCTTAAAAGCCCCGCTCCTCCCCTCCAGTAAGCTTTGCAAGGGGAGCTCAGCTTGTTCTGGAGCACTAGCCCTCCCAGCGTCAAATTCTAACCCACTAGAACTAGCCCCAGAACCAGCTACCAGACTGGTGCACGCTAGAGGAGAAGCCTCAGGTGGGTGAAGCTTTTCCAGCACACTAACTGCCCACTGTGCAGTGCCAGTCATGGTCTACCACGCGTCTCTTACCTATTGCTACAGCAGCCAATGAGATGGGATGGACAGAAATGGCGCCAGCGGAGAAAGGAGGAGTGACAGCAACAAGAGAAAGGGTTAGAAACACACACACAAGGCACAATGAACCCAAAGAGATAAGGAGAGACTAAATTAAGCACCCCCTCCCCCTGCTCCTGGGCACAAAAGGCCACAGTGGTATTGGATGGACAGTATCAAGCTGTGGCAGCAATGAAGCCCTCGCGAGACTCAACGCCGACATGCCATGGTCAGGCTGCCAGCATGGACAGACTTGTGTTTGGCTGAATTTTAGGGCTAACTAGGCATTTAGTCCAGATGAGCTGCATCCATACCACATCAGTGACACCCAGTCTGCTCTGCTAACAGATGTGGCAGGCCTTAGAGAGGGAAAAACCCCAAAGCCTCAATCTCAGGCACCTCCTGGGGATCGCAGAGTATGAGGTATGTTCTTCCCAGCCTGCCTCAGAACAGGACTGCAAGTCTGAGTGGGCAATTCTATGACAGTACTTGTCATTTGAAGCTGTCGGGGTTGATGCTTTCTGGCTTGGTCCAGCCAACAGGAAATACAGCAAGTTTGATAGAGCTGGAGCACATCTGGAGAGATATAGCACATCCTGCAGATTCAGACACTGCTCTATCCAGCTTGCTCTTTTCCCTTAAGGATCAAGAGCCATGAAGCCAAAATGATGTATTACAAGCTCAGAAACCAAGTGCCTATTAAGTTTAAAGTGCATGCAGTTTATTATGTAAGCTGCTCACTCTCAGATAGCTTATTTTTGTTAAATAGCTACATAGATAAACGCAGGTAGGTTCTCTCAATGACTACGTCACTGAAGAACAAGGCACTTGAAGACTGCTGTAAAGCCCTACATGGTATCCCTGAATTAAATGCATAGTGCTTTGATTTTTTATTTTAAGAGGCTGCTTATGCATGCAGCTAGCTGCTGTATGAACAGATGCACTACATGCACTAAAGCCATTCTAAGTAGCAAGCAAAGGAAGTCTAAGTTTTGTGATACTTCTGCCTTTTCTACCTTTAATAAAGTCCAGGTAAGGGTTTCTTCATTGACTGTCACTTTGCTCATAAACATTTGAGCTAGCATATGCTTATTTAGACCCGTAAACTGTGCAAGGGGAGGGGTTCTCATAACCACAGACAAACTTTAATCTCTCCCAACACATAGGTTGAAGTTTCAGAACACCAAAGGGAAGTGCCAAGACCAAGGAGTCTTAAGGACCAATCACTTGGAGCCTATATGAAAACACGCAGCAGCTACAGTCATTTCCCATTCAACCTACCTCCCAACAGGCCCTCAGCACTCCAGATCTATCATTTAGGAATTAAAACTATATAGCGTTCTAGAAATCTATCTCCTTGCTGTTTGGTTAGAGACAGAACTCCCACAGAGTTGAGTACAAGCTACAGTATCACAACTATTCCTTTGTCTACCTCACTCTGAAGGTTAGGATACTATGAGCTCTAAAGTAGAGCTGGTACTGAGGCTAATGTTCAAAACAGGAAATGGTAGCTTTCCAACTTCACTTGCTTGCTGTACAGATGAAGATTCTCAGTAATTTGATTACTCCACAAGATGAGACACAGCCATTTTAAGACAACTTGGTTTTATAAGGTTACACATCTAAAAGATTCTGAACCAGGTTTCAAGGCCTGTTTCAGAAAGAATCCAACACCTTGGGGAGCAAGCTTGACTAATAGCCAGCATCGGTTCCAACTATGTCACAAGACCGACACTTCCACAGGAACTGAATAGAGGATTTTCACTCGGGGAACACCGACTCCTTAAGTCCCAGAGCAAACACTTTTTGCCAAATGAAAAAATTTAAGATAGAATCAGGCAGGAAATCCCATTTTCCGGTTTTGCCTGGCCAGCCAGCAGGAAGTACTTTATCATGTCACTCACTTTACAAGAGGAACTAGCCAAGAGAAAAAGCTATAGAAGGTCACCACATTACAGATAGTTACTTCACTTCCCAGTTTACATCTCCATAGCCAGAATGCCCTTTAAATTAAGAGGCCTTCTTGAATAAACACCAGTTTGAGCGCAATCTCATCTTTAAGTGATTAAGTTTGCAATCTACAAAAACCAAAATTTTGCCATAAATTGCAGTAATACCATCCCTAATGCCCCTGCTACATATTCTCATGTTTACTCACAATCCAGACTGGCACAGCTCAGTCACTGTGTTCCTATTCCTTAAGGGAACTTCACAAAAGTCCAATCAGGCAAACGAATTGCTCTGAAGAGCTTCAGCTAACAAGTATTCAAGACTGAAGTGAGTTAGTATAGCTGAGGAGAAGCAAAACTTTGTAGCCAGCAGTTTTCTGCTTCAGAAATACAATGCTTTCTTGGCTCAATTCTGTGTTAAGTCCTGGAATAACTTTATCAACCTTAGAACAGGTACTTCACTCTGCCTCAGCTGACTTAGAAGAAGCCAAGATATTTAAAGCTCATCAGGCGAGGCCTTACTACACACACTGTATGGACAGCTATTCCACCAACAAAACAGTGCAAGCCCTGACTAGACTCTAGTTCTACCTAAACTTTCAACCTCCACTAGACAATCCACGACCAGAAGGGACAGGCTCTAAAGACTAGAGCAGTGGAAAGGCTGACTGGCTTGACAGTTTGTGATTCATAGCAACAAGTTATTTTGCAGCACATCCTACCACCATTCATTGCAGAGACTTGGTACAAACTATTTGTTCCTGAACTGCTCAGAAGGATCTTTCTCATCGGACTTTAATACCTACCACAGCCCTGCTTCCATTAGCTATGATTTAACTCTGTTAACTTCAATTATGAACTTCCACCTAATGCCTCCGAGTAATGAAAACCCACTAGGAAAAGCAGTGTTGCGCAAGAAAGTCACTTAAAGTTTTCAGTCCAAGCTGCATCACCACTTGATATCGGGTTCCTTGCAGCACTATCCACTGCCTATAAGACACTGAGTTTTTAGTAAGGTGCCTTCTGGGAATTAGCAGCCTGGGGATAGGACAGATCTAGTCTAAGTGAACATCAAAACACTTGTGTGAAGTGCAATGAGGCACCTAGAACCCACTGAAGGCTTTCAGTGCTTCCCACAACTTTAATTACTCAATGAATGTAAGCTTTTCACATACAAGGCTGCGGGACAGCATGCCAGCTTTTAGTGTACGGCCCCAGTTACTATGAGTCTGCTTGGAGACATAATTTTCCAAGACTATAGGCAGCCTCCTGCATGCCTGTACTTGATGCCAGATACCTGTGGCTGAAACTAATTCAGAGCCCTGGTTATAGTGCGTGGCAGGTAATTCCCACACCACCGCTCCCATCAATTTTAAACAATGACAGTGAAGCTGGTGGACTCTTGTAGCAGCAGCCCACCCTGCCAAAGCATTTGGAGTTAACAGCCAGATCTCTACCATCTAAAAGAAAGTCCCAGGTTTGCCTACAGACCATCCTTCATTAACATCTGTAGGTGACCAGGGCTTAAACGTTTTTCTGAACTAAGCCCGCAGAGCAGCAAGTTGAGTTGCAGTTTTACATGCATGCACAGCTAATGCAGAACAAAGCAGCTCTGGGTTGTTGCCTGCACCAAAATGAGACAGAAATGCAAAGGCTAGGGATGCAACAGAAGCACTTACCCAATGTCATCCCGGTAGACTCGAGAGATTAAAACCTCTCCTTTGTGATTATAGATGAATAAGCCTCCGATCATGATGGAACTTTAGTCTTCTCTTCCCATGTTGCTTAAGACCTGAAGCAAGAGAGGACACATATCAGCAGTTTGCACGGCAACAAGCAGTACAGCAGGCAGAGACTTTGACATCTGCTGGCTACTGGTCAGGTCACAGACACCTTTTGTCACACACATCCTCAACCAGAAGACAATTCTTACAATACCTGTGCTGGTGAGGACCTGACAGCACACATCTTGATGTCACAAGAGTAATGACCTCCAGCAGATTGCAGAGAGGCACAAGTAGAGGGCATGCTCAGAGACATTCCTGAAAGTCTGATGGTATGGGCTACTCCACCTGATTTATGTTGTTATAGCTGGTCAGGCTAGCACATGGCTGAGGCCCAGTGGGGCCCAATGGGGCAACTGGAGACTCCGGAGCAGTCAGGCAGAAGAAAGTCGGGAAGAAACTGCCTGCCTCATGCTTACATCCAGGAGGGTACAGAGCTCCTTACTTAAAAGGCTATCAGAAACAATGGTTTGCTTTGAAGAGGGGGGAACTAGCCTTATTGCTGTGGTAACAGATTATACTTTTTGATCTGCTGGGATTTCATATGGAAAAGTGTGCGTTCCCAATGCACAGTACAGACTGTATGTACCACAACAGACCTAAGCCCTAACTACGTGCCAGCCTCTCCAGATCAGTGTTCCCTCATGTCTGCTGCAGAACTGCCCCTCGGGGACACACCAGAGGAAGGACTTCAGGAGGAAGCCCATTGGCAACCAACTGCCTTGTTCCAGAACCACAGGAATCCTGACTGAGGCCCATCTGAGTTCCTGAGCTTGTCTGAAGCAACTTCAGAGCTCAGGTTTAGGTGAGTATGTACAGCTACCATGCATCCTATAACACTAGGCTCTGTGACTGCAATTTGTAGCCAGGACTGAAGCTTAAAATTAGCACTGAAACATCAGGCTTATTTCTCATTCCATTTATCAGCACGGGTGGCTTAAGCCTTAAGTATCAGCAGTACATGGCCTACTCCTGAACGTGAGAAAAACACAGACCTAGAACTAAAGGCAAATCAAAGACCTTTTATTTCTGCTCTGAAGTGCCTATCTCCCCAGTGACCGAGACACAAATCAGATACAATTCATGGTTAGTCTTTCTGCATGCAGGTCACCCCAGTGTTTGAGATCTCATTAAGCCTATCGCTATCCAGCAGCGGTTCTTAGCAGCGAATACACCTTACTTTATTACTGCTTTTACATTTTATACAGCAACATTAACAGCCTTTGCTGATCCAGCAGCAGTGCTAGGTAACACTTCAGAGTCCAAATTGAGAGCAGTCTGGCCACAAGTTGCCACTGGAGTGGGATATCTTAGACACACCCCACTAACTGGGGGCTAGTGCCTCAGAAGTCACCCTTTTAAACTGCTCACCTTCTCTCTTTTCAGAGGAATATTGCTCCTAAGAGGGCTACAAAGCTGGCTACCATTATTGGTGCAGAAGACTTTAAAATACACAGCTGCTTCACCAGATCCCATTCCTGTAGTCGTACGCACCCTATTCAGTTAGGTCCAAGTCATAATACCCTCTCTAGCAACTGCTTGGCTGGCTTAGTATGGAGAAGAGCACTACAATTGCGATGGGGCAAGCCTCGGGACCAGCTCTTGTGACAATTACATTGGTATTTTTCAACTCCAGCACTGCAGAGCACTAGATAACCAGCCACCTCCACACTGCTACCAGAGAGGGTTAGCCTACACCAACTTGTCTGGAGTGGGTGGGAAGGATAGGGAGGGGCGAGTCTAGAGACAGGCTGACAGTGAACTGATAGGAGTGTGCTCAGGAACACAGTAAAAATGAAGTTAAAGTGACCTAGCTTCAGATCATCTCAAAGGCCAGAGAAAAAAGGATACAAACCCAATACACACATTAGAGGGATAAACGGACTCCCAAGGTGGAAGCTGGGAATATTAAGAGTAACATTCTCTAGAAGTTATGTACGAGAAACTGAAGTAGGTGCCCATTTCAAGGAACTACTGCACTAAAACAACATTTATAGTGCAGCCTCTACTTTTAATTTCAGAAAGACAGAAAAAAAAACTTTACATTTCCATAAGCCTTTACACCAACAGTTCTAGCCACGCCTAATGAGCCCTCAGAGAGTAACATTACACATCCTTCTCCGCTATAGGTCCCCTGCCACCAGATGGTTGCTTTTGCTCATTAAAAAGAAAAAGAGAATAAAAAAAGTCAGTTGATAAGTCGAAACAGAGAAGCAGACAGATGAGCAGTTTTCCCAAAGCTCACTAGCAAGCTTCCTGGCGTTTACTTCCACATCCTGCTGTTGAGCATCTCTGGCTATTCGCAAGCTGCCTCCTGCCGCTTGTCAGTGGCTTCATGATGTCTGAGAGCCCATCCAACACAGAAGATGTTTTCAAGTATGTTTTTCTTTCATTCCCATTAGTGGCACTTTATAACTTCAGAATAAAAATACTTCATTTACTTCCAGGATAAGTCTCTGTAACCACACGTTAAGGCAGAGGCAGCACACAGTCCGAGATTCCCATGCAGTTACAGAATGGGAAAAGCCTCCTGCAGCTGCTCACCATCCCGTGGGGGGGGATGGAGCTACACAGTGCAGCTGGCAGCACGGCCAGCATCCCCATGCCAGGAGACAAAGACAATCCTGTTGGTCAACAGAACAAAATCACTTCTCAGATTTAAGGAGGTGACTGTGCCACAGGCTCATGGCTACTTACATGAAACACAGAGCCCTAGCAGGCATGCAGACCACTGAAAGGTGATGTGCAGGGCTAAATTCCAAAACATGGAGAATATCTGTTTCAATACAGTTGCCCCACAAAGTCTGGCTGATGCTGAAGCTGTAATTCAGGGAATATTTGAAAGGTCATTCACACAGGCCAAATGTTGAAAAGAAGTGAGAACAGTTATGACAATGAAAGCAACTCGTTGTCTGCCCTAGGAAATTCTTTCCAAATTAGTATTTTTTTCATTCCAGCTGAGAGACAAGGATGTCTTTTCAGACTGCTACAGTGCTGGCTTCACCATTCAAACATGGACTACTGTTACCAAAGGTGAAGAGCAGCTTTTGCATCCTCTTTAAGACTTACATTGTACAGAATAGTTTCTTGGAAGCTTACGCAACTGGTCAAAGCTGGATCATATGAATCCTACAAGCCCTTTCCAGAAGATTCCTAGAAAGCACATTCTAGTCTTAAAAAAAAAAAAAGAAATCTCCCTCTTTGGTTTTAATGCCGCTTAAGTTATTTGTTTCACTATTTTTAGCACAAAGGAAATGTCTGCTTTGACGTGCAAGAGGATCAGACACACAGCATATACAAGACAAAGCTTCTTGCTAGCGTGACAAGCCAATTGCTTTCTGAAAAAGCCTTGATTTGAATGACTCTGAAACATGCAGAAGACTGCTAATCAAGCTTCATGTTGGAAATTAAAAGCTGTCTCTTGGGAAGATCTACAATCTTTACATGTCATAGGTTAGAACATACTCTGTAACAGCTTCACTGAAGTTACTAGCAAAATTATCAGCATTTTTAATTGCATCACAGTACTAGGCAGCAATTGACTGCTTGCTTATCTTAGTAAAAACATGTTAGATGGAGAGTAGATACAGTGTAATTCAAGTGCTTAGTCTTCAAAGAATTCTTTGTCAATGCAAAGAAACACAAGGCTTCTCTCTTACACAGAGAGCTGAGCTCAGGCTTCAAACTTCCCATGCACGGTTAGCTCCTAACATAACCAGCATCATTTGCACTCGGTGTCTTGTCTCCAACGTCAGCAGTGAAAGGACAGTCAGATAATAGTGAGGACAGGTCAAGAAAACAGTCCCCAGGAGATGACCCTGCAATGGTTTATCTATTTTAGAATGGATCAGTAAATCTCTTCAAAGCATTTGCCCAGTTCCCTCTCAAATCTCTGCAGCAGCAGCAGGTCATAGCAAAAAAAAAAAAAAAAAAAAATCTACAGTTTTATACCCAGAGTATAAAATGCTTTCCTTTCTGTTTTAAGCCTGCTTTTTCTTCCTTCACCCAGGTTTATTTAATGGCCTCCAGTTCAAGTGCAGGAAGAGGCAACTAAGAACTAGCCCCCATACTCTACAATCCGCTCAAAGTCAGAAAGGGACAGACTGTGTGCAACATGAAGCCCTGAATAACACCAGAGGAGGTAGTTTCACTTACTACAGACTTAACGACAGTACAAACCTTTTGCTACACCCTCATCTAATGACATCAGGGACCAATGAGGCCTCAAGTGCATGAGATATTTAACCCAATTATAAGCAGACCTTCTTGCTCCACTCAATTTCCGCAGTCCAGCATCTTGAAGAGTTCCAGGCGTCACAAGCACACACAGCACAATGGCATTGACACTGCTCACGGCAAATTCATTACGGTGCAGTGCCGTCCTCTCCACCAGCCTTCACCAGCTTGCCCACAACAGAAGTTCAGGGAACACTGACAACATTCCCATCTGCTGATTCCTGTCTGCTGCTCAAGCCTTGCATGACATCCCTCCCCGACACAAGATAAGAGTGACTGCACTCCCTCCCTGCTGCAGGGTTACTTCCATCAGCTAATGGAAGCAAGTCCACACAGCTGGAAAGTCAAGAGATGGAAAGACTAGCCCAGAAATATATGAACAGATGAGAAGAAAGCTACACAATGGGCAGCATGCAGTAGAAAGTTGCTTAAAGCTTAGCAAGAAGAATGTCTCTTTAAGATGACAATGGCTCTCCTTGAAGTGGCTGTAGTTAAAATAAGCCTGCTTTGTTTTGATCCTGATTTGTGTTCCACAGATACTCTTTTCAACTATGTCAAGGTTAGGCTGTGATCAGAAAGAGGTTTTTAGTGGTAAAGTTCAGAATTGGTATGATCTTCCCGGTGTTTTAAATAATGAATAGTTTCCTTCTCAGATCAGCTTTGAAAAACGAAGATCCTAGTGCTTGCAATGGTTAAGAACTGCAGGGAGTAGGGCTCAAATTAATCTGAGCCTGACATTCAGTGACTCACAGCTGCTCGAATCAGAAGGCCCCAGAATAAAAAATCTACCTCAGGAGAAGGGTTCATCTGCTCACCGTGCATAAGCAACATGACTCAGAAAGCTTCCCGGCATTGCTCAATCAGCTTTCAATGACTCATTCTGCTCCTCTCCACGGTCAGCCTTTTTCTAGGGAGCTTGCCCTGCACTGATTTTGAGTTTCCTCAGGCTAATAGCTCACTGCAAGACACAGTTTAAGAGCAAAGCCTATCAATTCCTCAGCTGTTTGTCACTAGGTGCCTGGAAACCAAGATGACTCTAGCTGATGCCTTTGGCTTAATGGTCCACCAACTGCACCTTCAGAGCTCTGCAGCTCTGCTCCTTCTGTTTCACTAGCTTGAACATATGGCAACCCACTCCACACTGCTAGATACAGCCCTGTTTTCTAGTTATAGTATGGATGGATTTATTCTAGTTAAGACACAGAGATGGTCCACATGTATGCTGAATTCACACCAGGTGGTGACTAATCACCTTAATTTAGGAACAAGCCCTTTCCCAACAGGCACTACATTCTTTAAGGAGCTAGCTACTGGGGTAGGAGTGGGATCTGACATCTGAATGCTGCTCCTACCAATATCTAAGGCCAGTACGCTTCCTACTCTGCATTCCCATATACTTCTATTTCAACCCATAAATAGAAAGGAAAAGGGATAATAAAGAGCATCATAGACAGATGAGATACTGACACATGCTTATAAACCCACAAGGAGTTAAGGTTACACGCAAATGACTTTCCACCCTGAAAATGCTAGCATTATGGTGCACCTTTATAGCAACTGTGACAATGTTACAACATAAAGACAGCCAGCTACAAAAAACCCAACATGTATAAAAATGAAATGCTAGGACTGGGATTCGAATGCATTTCAGTAGTTACGTAACTGAAAAGTGGCAGGATTAGCTGGACCTACAGTGACTGACATAAGGTGCACCTTCTAACAAGAATCAAGCGCACTTATCTCAAGTCATGTTACTGCCCATGCTGTGCAGAAGATGTGCATTAGGGAGCATCCCTCTCTCAAACCATCATGACACAGCAGACGAAGCCCCAGCAGCCACCGCAGCAGGTTTGCTGCAGATCACAACCAAGGCAGTCCAGAGAAAGGCAAAGATGCAATCAAGCATAGTATTTCCAAACCTGTTTTTGTCTACCAATTCCACTACACATGGAAAGTACTCTACTTATTAGGTCTAACCTAAAGACAGGTGGTTCTCCAGAAGGCATCAGACTTTGCCCTTTCAGACCTATGTTGGCCACACACTTGGGATGTGTGGAGCACAAGCTTGGGCAGGAGGATCCTGTTCCTGGGCTGGTGGTACCTTCACATATTCTGGGATGTAACGAGTGGCTGAGCTGGGAACTACCCAGTGAGGTGATGCACTAAACCTGCATTTAGTAAATGGAGATTCAACAGCCCTCCCGCAGCATGGAAGAGCCCAACCTTCCGCTTCCACCGTCTCTTCATGGGTTCTGACACAGAAGAGCTGTAGAAAAATGAACAACATACAACACAGAGCTTTCTTAGACTAATCGAGGCAGACTAACAAGCACAGTTTGTTCCCTCTGCAGCAGTTTCCAGAAACACCACAGCAAACAGTTGTCCCCAGTGCATTAACATCTCATGGCTTTTCTACCCAAAAAGCCACAGCATCACACCAGTAACAAGACCCCACCGCAGTACCAGAACCATCTCTTCATTAGGGTCTGAAAGACAAAGTTGAATTCTAACCTATATCCCATACACACAGACATCCAAATAAGTTATTTTCTCCAATATATTTGTCCCATAACCTGAAGTGTTTTGCGTGGCACCTCGCAGACCATTAATCCACCCCTGCACCAGCAGCCACAGTACTAGCTTCAATCCCACACCACAAACTCTGGGACATAGTTGTCTGTCTTCTTAACTGTATCTGCACAAATTAAAACAAAAAAAAATTAAGAAGTTGACTTGCTTAAAATTCACTGCTTAGGAAAAACAGTGAATTGTTGGTCAGTTTTCAGTTGTGGTACAAGGCAACATGGCTGCAGTAACTGCAGCTTCACAGCCAGGCAAGGGATGCTTGTACTACCTCCAAAAGAATGAAGTACTGCCTGGAGGAAACATGTCATTAGCAATGTGTCTACAGGATAATGGTACTGGAGCTACCGTAAACTTTGGGTTTATACTGGTATTTTGGCCTCCGGAAAGAGAAAATGCAGTTGTCTGTAGCCTCTCACAGCAGTTTCTCCAGGTTCAGTGCTGGCAGAAGATGCTGAACACTTGAGCCAGGCCTGTCTGCTATCATGGCAGGTCTGCTCAGCAAACCCTCTGTTTTCTCTCCAAGGTGCAGTGATAACATGGCAGCTCAAGAAAAAACACTGAGGAGCAGCCTGACAGCAGGGACAGTTCTTACGCTGCCCTAACCACGTAACTACAGCTTCACCAGCCAAGCACCAACAGCCTCAGGGTGTGGCCAGCGCTGGCAGCATCCAGATAGCACCAAGTACATTTCGTCCACTCATTTTAAATGATCAGCTGTGTTCTACTAAGCCAGCTGTGCAGGTGCTATTCTTACTACAGAGACACTTGTCCAGAAGAGAGTCTAGCATTACAGTAAATAAGAATGCAACATGGTCTGTCAGTTACCTTCAACTCAGCCGTTGCCACAGCAAGCCACCAAGGCTCTGTCAGCAAAGCTGATGGGACTCCTGCTCATCTGCAAAGCCACTTTGGCCACAGCCCCACTGTGAGACAACCTGTTGCTTCATTGAGTTTCCTGTGCCATCTAGTACAGGGTACGAATAAACACAAGATGATCAGCAGTGAGGCCAAGATTCAGCTACTCTGGGTTCTGTCACCCCCTTTATGGGGCTAGAAGTTACCCACAGCATAGACATCACTTAGCTTCAGCGAAAACAGGAATGCTTATTTCTCTAATCTACACAGCACATCTAGGAAACAGCACCCACAAGTCAGTTCCTAAGCTGGTGTAAAGCACCAACCCATTTAGTAGTCTATTAAAAGAAAGTTTGGGTTCTGACTTAACAGTAAGACTTCTGTGCATTAATGAGCTTATCTGACTAAGCAGTTCAAGGTACATTAGCTGCTGGAGTTCTCAATCAGGAAGAAACCAGGAGAGGTGCTGCCACTCCCACCCAGAGGGCTGAGGGGAAATCACCAACTGTAACGATTTCTGCATTCTAGAAATCAGCATGATCTTGGACAAGTGACAACATATGAAGCGCAGTGAGATTAGTCAGGCTGCTCTGGCACACCAAGTTATACAGAAAACCAGTCCTTTCGGGCCAGTGCTAGCCATTATCAAACCAAAAGGCTTAAGGCTTACAGAGATGTCATCACCCCAACTTAATCTGAGCATCTAAGCTTTGCTTAGAGGGCTGCATTAGCCACTTTCCAAGAGGCCATGGGCTGCAGTTGGTTTGAAACAAGAGTAGCTGCAATCACTTCATCCTGAGGACGACAGGCTGCATAATTTAATTAAGAGACATAGCATGAGCTAAAGAGCTACTGAGATAAACCGATCAGTTTCAGAGAAACCATTTCTATTTTAAACCCAATCCCATAAATCCCCATAACCAGTGGGCAAGAAGAAAAGCACGTTCAATTCTTACCAGGCTCTCCTCCCACAGTCTTCTGCAGGCCATACTGCACACAGTCAGTCTAAAAAATAATAAGACCTAAATACAGACACAGGGAGACACGAGAGCCTCCCTTACTCTGGTAAAACATCACAGGAAACGTGTATAACAAACCTTTCCACTTTACGAGTCCAACATTATCCAAGGAGCCCAATGTCTCCTTCCATTTCTACCAGTTCTTCCAAGGCAGTTTTAAAGACAATTTGAATCAACTTCTAGTGCTCTTCACTCTTGAGCTAGAAACCTGAAGAGTGACTTGCTTTCTATTCATCTTCTAATGGAAGAGGTTAAAAATACGGACTGCAGTCTGAGTAAGAGCTTATATTCTGCAGACCAGTCATGGCTCAGGTGCCCTGACTTGGCATTTCTCTCTCTGCTATTACTGTGGAGCAGATAACTATATTTCACATTCTGCACTTCAGCCTGCAAGCTTTTAACTAAGCTGTCAACATCCTGCTGAGATCAAAATTATACATGGTTTGCTTGTACCCTTCAACTCTGTAGGTCATTCACTAAATGAGAGGAGCTGACTCTGCCACACAGACTGCTTATGTTTTGGCACCCCAGGCTGTACTTCTGTGCACCCTCCAGTTAACCCTATGAAGCTATGAGATACCCCAGTGGTCTTCAATAGTGCAACCTTAGAAAACCACTGCACGACACAGTGCTGTGAAAGTCAGTCTTGGCTTTATCATTTCTTGATGCAGGGATGAGACAGGATAAGTTTAACTAGGATCACAGGAAGTGTCTTTACAACGCTCATTTTGTTTAGTGATTGTTTCCATTCCATAAAAAAAAAAAAGAGATATTATCATATTAGGCTGCATTTTCAGTCATCCATGCCTAAAGAACTTAAGATGCAACCCCTCGCAGCCCCAAGACTCAACCCTACAAAGGCCAGAATTGTGCTCTTTCAGGAGGAGGAAAAAGCCAGATGTAATACCCTTCAAGGATGTCTCAAATGCTCTCCCTGAAAGAAAACATGGCCAGTTTGCAGTCCAAAGAACACCAGGTATCTTTGTCACTAGATGTCAGTAAATATGGCACTTCCTACAGAACTGAAATGATGCCTCTCTTCTGGCAGGGAAAATATGGAAGGAGGCAGTTTGGCAGCACCTCGTCAGATTAGAGATTGTCCCGGTGAGAAAAACTCACAGGGACAGGTACAGCTTTTACTACAGAAAATAACAGTCACTACAGCTCTGGTAGCATTCAAACAAACGTTACCCAACAAGATACCACAGGAGCCCATACACAGTCAGAAACCTGCAATACGCAGACTTATGAGCCGCAGAAGCCATCCCGACTCACCTATCTGGGAAAGTTCCAGGCTCAGATTTTGGCAGCCTGAGGCTAAAACTTGACAGCAGCTTTGTCATACTAAAGCAAGCAGAAAACAGATCACGGAATCCTGCAGCTTGTAGGGAGAAGACTAGATCAAAAGCGAGTCGTTTCCTAGGGGGGAGAGAATTCAGCTGTGCTGGACGATAAACACAGGCTGCGCTTCCTGCAGCTTCACTGAACCCAAAAACCTAACCGAGGGAAGACTGGAAGTGGAAAGGCGTCTAGAAAAGCCGTTGGACAAAAGCCCATTTTAAGCCTCGGAACAAGTCCAGTTTAGCATCAGCAGCGCCGCGTTCTGCCTCTGCAGGTTTCCCACGGAGGAAGCTAGGGGGTGCGAGCCGTGACCCAGCGAATTCACGCCGGTACCGGCAGCACGGATCGACAATTCGCGGGGAAGCTCCTGCCCGCTCCCGCTCCCATCCCTTTGCCACGGCTGACCCGGTCCAGGGGCGCAGCTCTTCCCGAGCCACCCACAGCCCGACCTCGCCCCCACCCTCACCCGGCCCGAGGGTCGCAGGTACCGCACACGCACAGCTCATTAACACAAGCAATTAACAAACCCTCTCGATGGGCGAGCGGAGGGTCCGCTGGGCGGGGCGGGGGCACCTCCCCGGGACTTGGGGAAGCCGGCGGGAGGGAACGGGAGCCCTCAAGGGGGGGAAGGGGAGCCCAGACGAAGAGAGGAGGGGTGGGAGCGCCCCCACGGCGGGGGGAAGCCCTCACGGCGACCCCGCTCCCCTCCCGCGCCCCGGGAGCCGCCACCACCAGGGAGCGGCTCTAGAGCGGGCCCCGCCGCCCGGAGGAGGCAGCGGTCGGTCCACCCGCCCCGCCGCGGAGCAGCAGCCCCGAAGCCCTCACCTGCCACCACCGCTCGCCGCCCGCCGCCCCGCGCCCAAGATGGCGGCCGCCGCCCCCCGCCCGGCCGCGCCCCCACTCCGAGCACTGCAGCGCCGCGCGGCGCATGCGCGGCCCGCCCCGCCGCGCGTGCGCTGCTGGAGGGGCGGGAAGGACAGAGGGCCCAACCGCTGGCGCGCAAAGCCTGCCGGGAGATGTAGTCCCGCAGCGCGGAGCGCGCTGGGAGTTGTAGTCCGAACAAGGGGAGCTGTACTGCTCCCGCAGCTCTTCCCCTCCGCGGAGCTGCGGCTTCCCCGGTCCCACGCACGGACACCCCCGGGGCTGCTTTTGGGGACTCTGCACCCATCTTTGGGGTCTGTGCATCCATTTTTGTGGTCTCTGGGATTGTTTTGGGGAGCTCTGTGCCCATCCTTGTGGTCTCTGGGCTTGGTTTTGGGATCTCTGTGCCCATCTTTGTGCTCTCTGGGCTTGTTTTGGTGCCTCTGCACCCATTGTTATGGTCTCTGTGCCTATCTTTGCGATCTCTGGGCTTGTTTTGGTGCCTCTGCACCCATTGTTGTGGTCTCTGTGCCCACCTTTATTAACTCTGAGCTTGGTTTTAGGATCTCAGTGCCCATTTTGGGGGTCTCCGTATCGTGGGCTGCCCCCAGGGCACAGCTGGCGCTGCCACCCCTACCCCTAAGGGACCCAGGGAGCACTGCGCCCCATGCTGGGCTTCAGGTCTAGACCGCAGCAGCCCTCGACACCCTGGGAAGAGCCAGATGGGAAATGGGCTCAGACATAGGGTTGTCCTCATCCTTTGGGGATAAAAAAGGCAGGATAGGAAAGGAGGCTGAAATAAAACACCACGCAGCAGGAATCCAATAAAACTATGTTTATAAATAAAAACAAGGAAATTGGTTTTTGTTTTTATAAAACCCAGCAGGCAGGGTAGGGCAAGGGCATGAGCAGTGGCTGGGGAGGCTGCTGGGTGACATCGGGACAGGAGGGATAGGCGGTGGCTTGCCGGTGCTGAGATCAGGGAAAGGAGAGTGGCAGAGAGCGGGCATGAGACAGGCAAACCCCGGCAGGCAGAGGGAAAGGAGATGAACTGATGGCAGAGAGCTGGCAGGGGCAACCCAGACCCCCAAAGAGCAAAACATTTCATCTCCAGCGTTATAAAATCTGCAAACACAAGAAAGACAAGAGGAGGGAACACTTGCAGAGAAAGCCACGGTGTGGCAAGGTAGGAAAGGGCGCCGGAGCGCCAGCACCAACAGGAACGGGGTTGAGCGTGTCTGTACCGTACGGTGCTTGGCCCTAGGCATGAGGGAGGGGGCAGCCCCCAGCCTGAGGCACGTCTCCGAGTACACAGAAGAGGAAAGAAAAAGGGCAGGGAGTTCTGGAGCAAATGGACTCAGGTGTCCCAACACAGCTGCAGGCACCAAGCCCAGGGGCCACAGTTCAGGCTGTAGCCTCCCACCTCCCTCCCAGAGAGCTTGTGTTGCTGCCAGCTGCCATTCACAGCCCAGAGGGAGCAGAGCCTCATCGCTTCTAGCAGCCAGGCCAGCAGAGCTTGTGGCGCTGGGAAGAGGACGAGGTAGGCTCAAGCCTTGTGTAGGACAAATACCGGGGGCGGGGGGGGCCTTCCACGTTTCCCCCAAGGCATTAAACAAAACACTTGTGACCCTCCCATGTCTTCTAACTCCATCCAGGCGCATGAAGGTGTCACAATGCTGAGCAGCAGCAGGGAAAAAGCCACGGCTGCCCCAGGCAGAAGACAGCCCCTACAAACGCGACAGGCAGCCATGTGTCGCAGGCAGGAGGAGGGCAAAGAGTAGGATGGAGGGAGCAGAACTCTGCCGTTAAATGACCCCCAAGTACCCAAGGGAAGGTACAGGGCCCTGAGCCATGGAAGGCTGTGCACAGGCACCCACTGCTGCTCTGGGCTGACCACAGAGATACAGCCCCAAGCCTCATGGCCAAAGCAGAGTGAAGGAGGGTCCCTGCCATGGGGCGGTGCCAGGCTTGGCCCTGGCCCAATATGTGGGCAAGAGGAGAGAGGCAAGAGGGAAGTGGCAGCATCTCTCTACTACCTGGAGGCACTGAAGCCCTGGAACATTCATGCATTAGCCAAAAGGCAACTACAACGGGATGTAAAACATGTATATAAGGCTGGTCCCTGCTCCCCTCCCCTCTCAGGGCTGTGGGAAGGGCAGGGCGTCTTCCATGAGGGGGAGGTAAGAAGCCATCTTCAGCACCATGCGTGCCCAGCGCCCTTGGAGCTCCGTGTCCTCCTGTCGGGCCACGCCATGCTCCAGCTCTCCCCCCCCACAGGCGGCAGGCTCAGAGAAAGTCAAACACCCCGTAATTCTTTGCTGCTTGATAGAAGAAACACAAAAGGGTGAGAAGAAAGAAGAAATGTTTAGGGTGGAAGGACTGAGGCAGCAGTGACACACGGGCAAGCAGCACAGGGCGCTGGGACGGATGCAGATTAATGGGGTTAGAGAGGATGGCAGGAGGGAATTACCATCAGCAATACACAAGTCTGGTGGCGGGATGGGCTGGCAGCACCCAGCAGGCCTCCCAGGCCTGTCCACCCGACTCGAGGAGGGATTAGAATCAAGGTTTAGTTCCATTTATTACTTTTTCCCTTTTTTCTTTTCCTTATCAAGACCAAAAAAAAAAAAAACAACAAACCCCCCAAAAAAACCCCAAAAAAACAAGGGGTGAAGCCAGGGCTGGTCCTAGGAGACAAACGACGGGGTTGGAGGGGAGGAAGGAGGGGCAGCAGACAGACAGGGGACGGGCGCTTCACATTACATCCACAAAGAACTCACTGGGGTTGCCCATGGCCATTCGGAAGGACTGTCTACTGGCTGTCAGTTCGGGGGGCACAGAGGCCAGGTCACGACCTGGCGGTGCCCCAGGGGGCCCCATGGCTGAAGGCGGTGGAGGCATCAGCAACATGGGGGGGCTGAAGAGAGGGGGGAGGCCGGGCGGCCCATACGACTGCTGGCTGTGGTGGCTGCGGATGCTGTGAGCCAGAGAGTGCTGGCTACGCTGGCTGTGCTGGCTGGCCGGCACCGAGCGCTCGCTGGCTGCGCGCTCACGCCGCATGCTGCTCCTCGTGGTGTGGTCCGACTCGCTTCCACTGCCACCTGACTTGGACTCGCCAGTCTTCTCTCTCTCCTTCCTTCTCTCGCTGCCACTGCGGTTGGAACCACTGCTCCGGCTCCCTACAAAGTGCACGAGGCAAGGTTAGGTGAGAGCTCAGACAAGCCAGGAAGAAAGGATGCTTCCCTAGCCAAGAGACGACTACAGCACGCTGCAGCACAGCCATCTGCCAAGCACAGTCTGTGCTCTCAGTCTCCTTTGAACTCCGAATCCCACAACCCTTCTGAGATGGCTTTTGCCCTGGCTCTGCCCACACATAGGGCCTTGCCTATGCAGCTTCCCTGTACCAGACAGGGCATCTGCCCACCTGCAGGCATATTTTAGTCCTTTTCACTCACCTTCACTGTGCTGGCTGCCTGCGCTTCCCCCTCCATAGCTGTAGCCTGGGTCAGGGAAGCCGGGATGGGGGTTGTATGGATGAGGTGGTGGATACTGGTATGGGAAAGCCATAGGCCAGGGTGCGGCTCCTGGGTGGGGAAGTGGAGCCAGAGTGTCCTGATCAGAGGCACCACTGGAGCCATCGTGATCGTGAAGAGAAAGATTAGCCATGTCTGCAAGAAAGCAGAGTAGAGGGATTAATCCAAGTGGAAAGACAACCATATGTGATGAAGCAGTGCCCTGCCTGCCCTTGTGCATGGACAAGGATGCTGTACACAAGGAAATGCAAAAAGTTGGTGCTCTCCCTGCTAGCCAATGAAACCTGTGCTTCCTGGCTGTTCAGCAGCCAGGCTGTGCAAATCCAAGTTGCCCCTCTAATACAGAGACCAGCTTGGTGGGAAAAGACCACACTAGCTCACTCTGCCAATTACTTCCCCCATCCCTCTTATCTGAACAGAACCCAGTTGTCTGAGCATCACCCCCTTGCCAGCATAGGAAGTGCAGAGCCTGGACACAAAGTCAGTAAAGACTAAGACTCTGCTAGGGCTGCAGAGGAGAAAAGATCACACAGTAGGTGACAGCATCACCTCCCAACTTCACCACCCCAGCAGTCTGACAAGGGGGCTGGGATACTCTTCCTCACTCTAACAGAGTCCTTAGAACAAGAAGTCCAGCTTGATGGCAATGGCAGTAGCTATGTCCCCATGGTGTTAGCAGGGCTCTGAAGGACCTCAACCCCCTTCTATCCACTCCCTCCCACCCATGCCAAGTGCCATACTTCCACAGAGGTCACCGAAGATGTAATAGCATTGCTCTGAAAAGGTGATCTTGTTCACGGTGTGTCGGATGTAGCCAGCCTTCAGCAAATTGCTGGCATATTTGCGGGATTCACGACGGTCTGTAAAGCCCTCCACATGGTGATAGAGCCAATCCACCACATCCGAACCTATTACCAAACATCAGAGTTAAATACAGCAACAGAAAGGAAGACAGTGGCCTTTGAGACAGTGGGCCAGGGCCACACTGGAGCCAAAGCAAAGTGGGCCAAGAGGTGAAAAGGGACTGCAAAGCCAAAGGTTGATTAGGCCAGCATCACAAATTCAATAGTTAAGTTTACGGTGACAGAGATGGTCCCTTGGGCATCTGCTTGGAAAACAGGCCACCCAGACCCTGCCCCTGCTGCAGGCAGCACAGTCTCTTACCAATGAAGGCATTGGGGATGGTGATCTTCAGCCACATGCGGTCCCGCACCTCCAGGCCTGACTCTGGTGAGGCCATGGCTTTGACAATGGTGGCCATGTCGCTGTGGATGGACAGGTGAAAGTCATCGAGTCCTGTGGCGTGGATGAAGGGAAAGGAGGCAGAGGTGAGAAGGGACAGAAAAGACAACTGGGCTACATGGAAGCATCACACACAGGAGGAATGGGCCAGGGAACAATACATCACAGACAGCCTTGGGGCACATGCTGTGTAACCCTCCTGCCAGCCTTCCGATGTTATCCTTCCCACATCAGCTATTTCACCTTGTGCGAAACCCAGGCTAGAGCCTCCTTCCTTCCAACTAGTCCCAAGAAGCTGAGATTCAAAAGCTGCCAACTGAACCCACGTATCCCAGCAAGGGAATTCTCTGCTCCACACAAACTTACAACAAACTCCTAACTTTTTGCCCCGGCTCTCTAGACCCTTGCTTCAGTGCTCTGCATGCTGGAATCGCCCAAAACGTTCAGAAAGCAACCAGAAGAGCCCTGTGCTCAGCAGGACTCTGCCCCACTACAAGGCTTTTTGCTCCCAGTTGCCTCTATCCTGCCCTGTCTGCTGTCTGGGAGGGCAATCACTCCAGAGGCAAGCAGATGCCTCTGGTCCAGCACTATCAGTTGGCAACTCCTGACTGCTTTAGGTCTTTCCTCTGCACCTGCCACAGCTCCTGGATTTCACCCAGGCTCTTCTACTCTCCTTACACAGAGGGTTGAAAAAAGTGGTATTAATTCACCAGCCAGAACTCCCATCAACCCAAACGCCTGCCTGGTGAGAGCTGCCTCCCCTCTTAGTCCTCTGGCAGGGCAGACCTTGCCCACCCCAGCTGCCCCCAGGCAGATGTATTGCTCCCTTTACAGTACAGTGAAGGTGAGGAAGCCGTGCAGTGGGTGGAGCACGGAGGCACAAGAACTTACGTTCGGTCTCTGGGATGGAGCTGGTGATGGAGGAGCTGGTGGAAGTGATTGTGCTCATGGATGGACTCATACCGTACGCTGGGTAGGTGCCAGTCATCGCTGCTGTGTGAGACACCCAGGCTGCCGGGTCGATGGGCCTGATGGGCTCACCTGTAGGGAAGAAAAATTCAGTCAGCAGCTATAAGAAATTATTCCCTCATCAAATCAACCTCTAGGGAGGGACAGGGACTCAGCACAGCCCATTCCATCCCCTGTATCTGCCGGGACTCACCCGGATCGGAGCATGGAGAGTCTGGCCCAGCCCAGATCCGCTGGGGAGCAACTGGGAGAGAAAGAAGAGAGGGAGGGTCAGCAGGAGAGGTGCAGAGGGAGAGATCCCCCTATGGCTCAATGAGGGGTTTCTCTTTCCTCTGGCGCCCCGAGCAAGTGACCCCCCTGCCCCAGTGAAACGCGTCCCCAGCGTGATGTGGGAAGGATGGCTGGGCTTATGGGCATTTTGGCCTAGGATTCAGATATGGCAGCCTCCTGACTAGGAGAGCTGAAACCCCATCAAACCCCAAATTGAGTGGCACATGGAGTCACACACACAGAAGAGGAACAAGACAACAACCAAGTGCTTAAGGCAGGGCTCTCACATGAGCTGGGCACCAGCGTTAAGGGTGGGTCACCTATCCACTTACTCCTGGGTAACGAGAAGCAGCCTCTGGGGCTAGGGTCCCAGCACTTGGCCACCGTCAGGGTGATGGGCCTGCAACAAAAAGGCAGCAGTTAAAACAAGAGCCCAGTGGCACAAACCCTGGTGTGATGGGTAGATGCTGTATACTGGCTGTCTCCTGAGAGACAGGGAGAAGTTGCCAGTAGAGTGCCATTTTCCACCTCCTGTATGGATTTCCTTAGCGGCATGCACAAAACTACATGACCCTGCTGAGGGCTGCTGCTGACCTTGATGACACAGCATCCCACAAAAAAGGGGCAAAGACCTCAATTCACCACCATTTTGCTGGCTGCAATTCTTGCTTTGGGCATGAAAATCCAGGAATCAAAGCAATGCCCAACACAAGATCTGAGCTTCTGCAAAGCCATTGGCAGAGCCAGCCAGATGACACAGCTCACACACTCCAAGCTCACACCGTACAGCTGCCCACAGAGGTAAGGAAAAACCTGAGTACTTACCCTGGCTTGTGTACAATCTCTCTCAGCACCCGCACAGCATCATCATTGCTCATGTTCTCAAAGTTGATGTCATTTACCTGCAAATAATGTGAACAGGTGAATCCCAGAGATGTGACCAGAGCCTGAGCTCCCCACTCAGCTCAATAGTGGCTCAGCCCCTTCTCCCAAGTGCAACTTCCTGTGTTTAACCAGCTAAAGCACGCAGAAGGCTTCTGGATCTTTTCTTACTGCTCTCCCAGGCCCAAAGATGGAGGTATATAGATGTGAAGTACCTGCAAGAGCATGTCTCCTGGCTCAATCCTGCCATCAGCTGCCACAGCACCACCCTTCATGATGGAGCCAATATAAATGCCTCCATCCCCACGCTCATTGCTCTGTCCCACAATGGAAATGCCCAGGAAGTTGTATTTTTCTGCAGGGATGGAAAGAGAAAGAAGCAAGACATAAACCAGCAGGCATAAGCAGACTTAATGTCAGACAAACCACTAAAGGTGCTAAAGGTGGTCATTTATACCCCTGTCCCAGAGAGATATTCTTGGATGTAGAGAAACTCTTGAGACATCGGTGCTTCAAGACAAGCCACTTTCCTACAGAATCCATCTCCTCACCCGTACCGGTATGTGTTCTCTTTGACCCCACCCCCATTCCCTCCCCACCACTCAGTCTCACTCTGGAAGATCGCAGGCTCCATGTACACCTCCTACTCACCCATGTTCAGCGTGACCGTGATGATGTTCAGGGACATAGTGGAGTCTGTGATGCTGCTGAAGGACGAGGACTGCAACGTAAGTGAAACGTGAGATGTATTCCTGTGCCTCAGTAACATTTTCTGCTCCAGCTCCCTCCACCTGTGCTCCCTGCCACTCCCTGGGGCACCACAGCCACCACCCACAACTCCAGCCGGAAGCTTTACAGAGCCAGAGAGCATCGGCTACAGTCCTTATGACCTCTCCACAGCTAGGGCAAGGTCTCTGGTCCCAGCTCTTGAGGCTACATCGGCTTGAGAAAGGTTAACAGCGCTTTATGAACTCTCAGCACTTGGATACCATCTGTCCTCTGCTATGCCCACAGCCAAAACAGCCAAATCCCTGATCAGCCCTGAAGCACTAAGCAGAGAGATCCACTAGGCAGCCCACTCTGCTCTGCATTGCCCTCCCAAAGATACAAAGCCCTTGGGTACCCGCTCAATGCGTGGAGCCTTCTGTTTCCGCCGGCGTCGCTTGTGCCTCCTCATTAGACGGGAAGCACTGCTTTGCTCTGTTGAACTGCTAAACCTAGAGGCAGAAGCGAGAGTCAGCTCTTCTGCTACCAGGGTGGTGGCTCTGGCAGCAAGAGAGCCACAAAAACAGCACAGGGAATACAGGCTTTCAGGAGCAGAGCAGCAGAACATGCCCATGGGGAACAGACAATAGCAGAAGGGGCTGCTGGGTGAGAATCGAGACAGCAGGAGGTCTAAGCAAGGACCCTGGAGCCCAGGATTCCTGTGCCCTGGAATGGCATATCTCTGTGCTGTGAGGCAGGGGGAAGCTAGTGTTCCTCCAGGACCTAAGCTCTCCTACCTGCTGGTGGAGTCATCTTCATCTGAATCGAAGAAGCTGGTCGTCTCCAGCTCACTGCTCATGAGTGTGGAGGAGCTCTCGTACCCACCCAGGTCTCGGCGCCGCTCTCCTTTCACTGTCCCATTCACCCTGGGTGCTATGAAAAGACAAGACTTAATGTGCTTGAGACAGACCACAGAGAAACAACCCCTTGCCATATGCAGGGCTGGTGACAACCTTCTCAGAATAATCTGGCCATCAGACAACCCTATCCACTGCCACTCAGCTCTGAGTCCATCCTGGGATCAGATCCGTCTTCTGCAGGACATCTATCACTACAGGATGGGGAAGAGGCTGATGGGCCACTAGGAACAATGCTGCTCAACTTGTGGAAGACTTGCAGCTGGAACCTTGGCAGAGTAAGAAGCGGCACAGAGTGGCAAGCCAAGGCACACTCTGCTTTTCAGCTGCTGTCTCCTGCTCTTGAAGCTTCTCCAGAAGATATCTCCTTTGCCCGCAAAGGTTTCTACACCAAGCTCTGATGCTATACAGCTGTTGGCTCCCGCCTCCAATGTGAGGCTACAGCCTCAGATCACTGAACGGCCCTTTTAAGCTGGGAAGGTTCTGCAGAGTGGAGAGCCCTGCCTGGTGCCAGTGCCCCCACTGTGTCCTGCAGAGCTCTTACCATGTTAACAACACTCACCATGCTCAGGCCCATCTTTCCGACGAGGTCGTTCCCTTTGCGACGACACCACCGAGTCTGTCTCTGTCTCATTGTCCAAGTTTTCCCGACTCCCCCCAGTGTTAGGGCTGCAATGAGATAACAAATATATCCAACAAGGAACAACTGAAGCAGGGTCTCTCTACCTCTGTGCCTGCCACCATGAGCCTCTGGCCATTAGCTCTCTCCTCCCTGAGGGACAGGAAGGATGCCTTCCCAGACGCTGACTATTTGTGGCTCAGGAGCACAGGTGGTAAGGAACAAGCACACCACAACTATGAGCAGGGCCAGAGACTGGGAGAAGCTGTGCAGCTCTTTGCCAACTTCCCTGCACTATTTTCTGCATGCCCTTGCTTGCTGAATAACGCAGCTCCAACTCAAATCTGCCCCCAGCCCCTTTCTCCTTCCCTCTGCCTTGCTGTGATCCCTGCCAATTTGGGTAGGAGTGTCCCAGCCCTTGGTCTGGATCTACAGCAAAATCACTGTGGGTCCCTTGGAAACCAGGATAAGCGTCCAGCTAACTTACTGGAAAGAGGGGGGCCTGGAGTCTCCAATTCCTCCAGTGCGTTCCATGGAGGGTGGCAGCTCTGTTTGGTTATCGGCACAGACTGAGCCAGCATCTGAATGGGAACCCTCTGCAGACACCAGCTGGAGGGACAAGAAACAGAGAATGAAATGGCTGAGGCACTGGGAAAAAAGTGTATGAGCGTGACCAAATGAGCTGGCCAAAAGCCTGTCTGGCCCAGGATCTCATCTCTGACGGTGGACAACAGCAGATGCTCAGGGGCGGGTTTAGAGCAGGCCAAGCATGTAGCAACATTCCCCCTGAACGCCTTCCCAGACACTGCCTATCTGTGGCTCAGGAATTCCTGATCCAGTGGTGAAGTCCAGGTGTCTGACAACCCCACTTGGAGATGTTGACATCACCTGCACACCCACAGTGCACAATTTTGTCACTCGGGTAACATTTAGCACATATTCTGTGACGAGTGGATTTTGCTAGTTCTTACATTAGAAGAGGCAGCTACCAATCATTCCTTTTCTCAATTTTACCACCTCTATGACTCTGTTTGAGCTGTGGGACCCAGCAGGACTTTCCCCTTCCCAGATGATGGAAGCTGGGGGTAACAGCTCACGGCTGAGGCTGGCTTAGAAACAGACTCCAAAACATACCTTTTTTACTGATTTCTACAAGTACTTTGTAAAGTTTCAGTTCATGCTCGGCTCAGAGGCCTGTGCACAGCCCCTGTGGGAAGCTCAGCAGTGTCCTCAGTACATAAATCCAATGAAAAGTCAAACCTCAGGAACTATTTATATCAGCCATGCTTTCAAGCAGCCCAGGAACACCAATATCTGTGCCTCTGGCTCCAAGATACACCATGAATTTCAGGGCTCAGGGAATGCGGTGGACCCACTTGTGGGAGATGAAAGAGAGGATGAGCTCAATGGAAAGTTGTTCTACAACATCCCTCCCTATCCAGGTTTGTGCCCTCCTCACTTTCAAGCTGCACTGAGTGGGTCTAATTCCAACAGAGCCAGTCAGGAAAGCAACGGACAGCCTCTTCCTTGCAAGACACATTCAGAGACCACCAAAGCAGAGGTGACAGGGCCTAGAAAGGAGTCCTCCCCTGGCCAGGAAAGAGTCCCCATAGAAAGGTGAGAGCTCCTGAGCAAGGGAAGATCAATTTCCATCTCTAAGGACTTTCAAATGTGCTTTTCAGCCTGCCCCAGCCTGTCCCCTGCGCTGCACAGGCAAACAGCAGGCTTGGCTCTCTCCCAATGTCAGGGAGGGACTGCAGAGCCCAGCGTTCCAGACAAAACAGGCTGTGCAGCAGCCAGGAGCAAGCCCAGGGAGGTGAGGAGATCAGGACAGGGGTCAGGCCTCATGCTATGTACTTGAACCAACTGCCATGTCATCAGCCATCACAGGAGAGCTCTGATCTAACATGGGTGAAGGATGTCCCACTGTGCGTCTGGGCAGAAGGACCATGACACATGGCCTGGAGAGGACCTCATAGCTGATGCCCCAACTGTAACGTCTAGTACAAATGCAGAGGCAACTCTGCTGTTGAAGGGACCACTTTCACAACAGGAGGCAGAAGCAGATGCCAACCCAGGTGCTAGAGCTGCAGCCCATTACTACAGGTTTTGAGTGCTTCCCAGTATCACTGATGAAACACAAAGCTATGCCCTGCCCACCTTGGAGAACCTGGGAAACCATGATAAAAGTGGGGGATGGACCCCGCAGATCATCATTAGGAAGGGGGAGAGAGGTCTGCTGCCAGAGAGGCACTGTGAACAGAGAAAGGGATGCTGCCATGGCAAGGAAGAGAGAGAAGCCCCAAGAAAGCCACAGCCAAAACAGCCGACAGGGTAGAGAGCACCCTGGGGTGCAAAAAGCTGCAGAGCCTGCCCCACAAGCCCCAGGAGAAGCCCAACAGCTCTTGCTCTCACAACTGTCTAACCAGCTCTTGTCTCACACTCGGCTCAGCTTCCCTCCCTCCAGCAAGCCTCAGGCACATGCCCGGCTCCACTCCCAGAACCTTCACAGTGACTTGTCTTTCCGGGATGCATCCCACTCCCTGAGGGCCACATCCCTACTCTGGCAGCCACTGCCCAGGAGCACAGGGGAGAAAAGATGCTGGAAGTGGCCAGCATTGCCTAGAGAAAAGTTATATAATGCTCTATGCTTGAAGATCTCCAGGCAAGACCAGGCAAATAGATATGGACAGAGGGAAATAGCCACAGGCTGTCAAACAGCAGTGAGGAGGAGAGGAGAGGAAAGATGATGTTCCTGAGCAGGAGGAGTGATGCTGCTGTCCTTTAACACTCCCAGGGCTGGGATTTCCTCCAGGGAAGGTTTTGACAACCCACTCTGCACTTTTTTCTGTCTCCTGCACTGTTAGCAAATATTCACTTGGACCCAAGCCCCCGTCTTTCCTTCTACCTAAAATTAGTACCAACTTCCTAAAACAGCCTCATCCCAGCCTGTATGGCAGAAGCAGCAAAACAAGTGCTCCCATCAGCCCCTAAAGCACCCATGGACAAAGAAACTCTCAGCAAACAGAAAAAGAGATCACCAGCTATGCATAAAGGTCTCTGAGACTACCATTCATGCACAAGAGCTGGTAGCCAACTCCAGGCACAAGTACCCTGTGAGGAGCCAGCACACCAGAGCAGCAGCATGGTGCCTTGGTCAGATCAGATGGAGCTGCACCAGATTCATGCCACTCACATTGAGTAACCAGAGGAAAGCCAGTGGCTGGCATGGATGTGTGGATCACAAGGATAAGCACACCAGGTGAAAAAGAGCAACGGAAAGGGTTCAGAGCCTCTGGGGCTCCTCATAGAGCAGGTGAAAACAAAAGGCAGCTGGTAAGGGAGGGGTGGGGAGATGTCTCAGCAGCAGCAGGGATGGTGGCTGAGAGCCGGACAGGCAGTTTTCCAAAGGCTGGCTCAACCGCTAGAGGGAGAAGGACAGGCATCCGTCTGCCAGCTCTTTGTGTGAGAGCCCAGCACACCCTCTCCTCCTAGTGCAGGGTGCAGGCAGGAGCCCACCCTACGCACTTCTCTCCTAGCCAGTGCCTCTGCGGGAGCCACTCTGGCAGCAGGGCACCCACCTGCCCTCCCCCTGAAAAACGGCCACTTCACAGCCCCTCTTCCAAGACTCTTTCGTGCAGAGATAAAAAAGCGTTAGGTCTGACCCAGTCTGATTTGCTGGGGATTTTTCATTGTTTAGAGGCAATCTGGTAGCCTCTGGAGAAAGGCATTTGGGTCTGGTTCTGCTCCTGGCATAGATCCACGCACCCTCATCAGCCCAAACTGCAGCTCAGCAGGGGGGTAAAAGGGGTGATGGACTACGGAGACTGAACACCTTCTCCTCCCCCACCCCGCCCTCCTTCCAAAGAAGTCCCTTTAGGGTAGAGGGAGGCATGCAGGCAGGGGACAGAGCATGTGCATGGCATGGCACGGAGGGAGAAGCTTGTCCTGCAGCTGCCCAGGCAGTACCTTCAGTCTTCAGGGCAGTCAAATCCAGTCCGCTTCACCAGCGCTAAAGTCACTTAAGTCCTTTGCACCAGTCACCAGAGCAAGACTTTCCTTGGAAAGCTGACCCTGCCGTAAGGGCACATGGGTTACGCTGAAGACAGGCTGTGACCATCACCTCTGCCAGGCATCAGTGACTGCGAGCTCTCCACAGAGGCATCCCGCATCTTCCCTGGCATGGGGGATCCAGTACCACGCAGCCCCCTCTCCAGCTGAGGGACTGCAGAGTGGTAAGGCAGCTCATCGGCCTCCTGAGCAGCCAGCACTTCAAGAGCAGGGAGCAGTTCACGTGCCTAACTTGGCACTATGCAACAAAACGGTGGTTTTCAGAGAGAGCAGAGACATTCAGGAAGATACTGAAGCAAAGGGCTTCTTACCCACGACACCACCCGGCCGTTGAAGCAGGGAAGCTTGGCATTGTCATCCGAGATTTCTTCTTTCACCACCCTGCAGAGGGAAAAGGAGGCAATTAGGGCTGGGTCCAGAACTCCAGAGGAAAAGGAAGACTTTCCCAGGCAGTTTGCACCCAGCACCAGACTGCCCAGGCCCAGACTTGGGGATGGGGCAGGGAGAGGACATGCAGCTCCCTCCTGCTGCCAGGCTGCAGCTTCTTATGCCCACAGCCACTGTGGCCAAGCTGCAGAGAAGACGAGCAGAACAGGCTCTCCTGTGTGCATCCAGCTGTTTTATCCCCAAATTACTTTTTAATCGGTTTAAAAAAAAAAATTGAGATGCATATCTCCACCAGTTCACTTATTTCATAGAATCGTAGAATCACTAGGTTGGAAGGGACCCACTGGGTCATTGAGTCCAACCATTCCTAACACTCCCTAAACCATGCCCCTCAGCACCTTGTCCACCCATCCCTTAAACATCTCCAGGGAAGGTGACTCAACCACCTCGCTGGGCAGCCTATTCCAGTGCCCAATGACCCTTTCCGTGAAAAAATTTTTCCTGGTGTCCAGACTGAACACCCCCTGGTGGAGCTTGAGGCCATTCCCCCTTGTCCTGTCCCCTGTCACTTGGGAGAAAAGGCCAGCTCCCTCCTCTCCACAACCTCCTTTCAGGTAGCTGGAGAGAGCAATGAGGTCTCCCCTCAGCCTCCTCTACTCCAGGCTAAACAACTCCAGCTCTCTCAGCCGCTCCTCACAAGAAAAATGGAATTTTTGCAAAAATTCTAAAGGAATACATAATTGAAACCTCTTTATAATGATCTGAAAGAACCACAACCCATGCCAGAGATTTCTAACAGATGAAAGTGAAATACATGAAACATGCTGCCTCCCAAATGTTACTGTTGCTTTTTAATTACCTACATAATATTTCAACATTGCTTCAAGCTTTATAGTTGCGCCGCAATGTCATGTTCCTGCATTACACAAAACAGCTGCATTATTATCAGTCTTCACCGTGGAGGGAGCACCAATTCCTCCACCCCACCCCCCCCCAACAGTAAAAATATCAATTTTCTTTGGAGAAAAAGTTTCTTCTTTCTATTTTAAACATCACCAGGCACCTAAATACTTTTTCCCAAATGAGCCTGCAATCAAAACAACTTGTCAGTTCACCAGGTTCAATTAATACTATCTTTGATAAATCAAATTTAATGGCAAAACTGGCTTTAAAAAGCTCATTTTCATTTCTACTCAATGACATTTTAAGCACACTAATTTAATACAAAAACATCTTACAAGTGATATTGATTTTCCCTTCCAAAATATATCCAAGGTAGCTTTACACTTACTGTATTTAAAAAAATAATGTAGTAATTAAGCAGCAAATTAACTATGTTTTTGGGAAAAATAATTCAACGGAAAAAGAGCAAAAGAATGAATGCAAAAGCAAGGGAAATTAGGTATCAAAAAGAAGTTGCTTATAAGTAACCAAAACAGCACGCAGAGGTGGGATCCCATCAACTCACGCAGAACGGAAGAGGATGCAAGCGTGGGACGCGGCACTGTGACCCATAGCCCCAGACTGTCACAGCCCAGGCACTGCCATCCAGAGGCAGCATGCGCGGGCCTGGATGAACAGGTAATCTGGGCTCCCGGCTGCACTCCGTGGTGCGCCCACAGCTGCCCCAGCCGTCACTGAAAGTAGGACGGGCAAGGCTCACTAGCACACACAAGGCACCAGCAAAAGGCAAATGAACAGTGCTGGCAGACCAAAACCTGGGGAGCAGGCTTGCTCCACCCTGCCAGCCGCGCTGGCTCCTCCAGTGTCACAAATGCTCAGCCAAGATGGGGTGAAAGGCAGCAAGTTGCCATGTTTTTGCTGGCAGCTGGCACACAGGAGCTCTGCCCAAACCAGAGAGCCAGCAAAGGGACTGGACAAATGCTACCCAGCCCCAGAAGGCACATATGTGGAGGTCACGGTTTGAGCAGCCTAATCCACTCCCAGGACGTGTGTTAATTCCTCTTGCACAGATGGAGAAGCAGAAAAAACAGGAAAGGAGCAGTGAGGATGGATTAAAACCCTGCTGGCCTAATGATCCTTCAGTATGTCCTGTGCCAGCCTCTGCCCAAAGCCACTGCAGCCCAGGACAAGTATCAAACACAGGCAGTCCTCCCTTGGACCCATCTTCTTTGGCACCCACATCAACCATTTACAATGCAGGCAAGTTCTTGTCTCCTCACTTCCAAGCACACACATACACCCTGGCCTGGCTGCACTAGCATCCATTCATACTGTCGCCAGCAGCCTGGATTTCCTCCAATTCCTAGAGAGAGCTCCAGGCAGAGCCAATTTTTGGTGCTGTGTGCTGCCTGCTCAGGGACACAGAGCCCTGCCTGTGGGTGAAGGGACAGGGTGATATATTTGTAGGGTCAAGGTGACCAACCACTAAGCACAAATGAACTATTCCACTTTCCGTGAGGAGAGAGGAAACCAGCCCCCAAGCCTCCCCGCCCACCATAAGCTGCAATGCCCGATGGAGAACAAGCTCCTTCTGTCCAGAGAGCTGGTCCCTTGTCGCTCCTATTACCCCGCTGCTGCCCCAGACATCCCAGGGGTCAGCTCCACCCCAGAGCAGTTTTCCGCCTCGTTCCCCAGTCTCTACATTATTTATTACTGTTTATCTCCTAGATGCCAAAGCACAACGGATTATATATTTAGACTCTAGACAGCAAAACCTGATAGCGCTGGAGTCGGGCACACGCAGGAATATCTCTGCAGCCTTGCTTCTGTCTGTCACCCCCTTGCACGGTCCCAGCTCTTCGTTCCCTGCATTCCTCTCCAGCCTCAGCCCTGAACTGTAGACTTTCTCCCCCACCTCTCACCACTCTCTTCAAGTCACACTTCACATGACCAAGACCGCAGGTTCACGTCAGAAGCCACCAACCAAGCAGCCTCTGGGGGAGAAGTGTGCAGTGCCACGTTTCTCCTCCACGACTGCACAGGGAGGCAGCCATGAGATGAAATCGTCCCGTGGATGTGCTGGGAAGAACCCCAAGCTAACAGGGTTTGAGCCCGCAAATCTCAAAAGAGGAGACCCCGAAGGAGCTCAGGCTTTCTTCGTTCTCTACAAGCCTTTACTTTTGGCAGGAGCCACCACAGTCCAGGGAAAACATCTGCCCAAGGCTGATTTCAAAGGAACTGTTTTCAGTTTACTGTCCATTAGGGCAACTTGTTTTCACGTTTTCCTGAGTTTAAAGGCCTGCTGGGGGCTGGCCACAACACAGCTGAGAATCGTGGCCAGGAAAAACTTCTACGGAGAGGCAGCCCAAGCCTTGCCTAGGCAAGCGTGGGTCCAGGCCCATCGGTGCTGCTGGCTCTGCACCGAGACTGGCCCTGCAGAGCGGGTGTTTGCCATCCCCTGTCCCGTCCCTGGGGTAGAGGAGCTGCAGGCTCAGCGCCTGGCTCACAGGCTCAGTGCTCCCCAGCATTCATCTGCCTTGAATTTTCCAACAAAGAGACCTGCCGGAGGGAGGAAGGAGGGAGGGTGGGTTAGAGGGGAGGCAGGCCAAGTGGGCGGATGATTCAACGCCATCCGCCATCCCCAGCGACACGGGGCCAAGCAGGGGAATGAGGAGGAGGGGCGGAGGCTCTGGCTGTGTGTGCAGAGGGGGCTGCCAGGGCTGACACGAGCTGCACATCTGCTCCCATGCAGCTGGGGGAGGGGAAGGGGCAGCCCCGGCAGCACAGAGCGAAAGCACAGGAAACCCAGCTCCATCCCTTGCTCCAGCCCTATCCTCCCACCGGTTTCTCCAGACCCTCTCCCCATGGCCTGGGAAGATGCCATGCTCCCAGCTTCTCTCCCGCTCCCTCTGGAGCAGCTGGCAGCCTGGAACAAGGATGCAGGCGAGAGACAGGCAAGCAGACACTGCCTTCTCCAGGGAGCCCCAGCCCAGCTCAGGAAATTAGAGGGTATTTTATATCAGAGTCATATCCTAGGAATGAAGGGAAGGTGGGGTACAAGAGAGCAAGCACAGGAGAGAAAGGAGGCCATAAAACCCAAGCCCGGGAGACGGCTGCGCTATGTCAGAGACTCTGAGCTGCGCAGCTGCTGTGCTCCCAGCTTCCCCTCGGTGGCCTCCAGCCCAGGAAAGGCTGTGGATACAAGGGAGTTTCTAGCTTCAGCCAGCTCTGCTCTCTCCTGAGTGGGACCTGCCAACCACAGCGGGGTCCCAGCGAAGAACTCTGCTGGAGTAATGCAAGTCCAGGGAAAGAAGAAATCCAAGACGCACTGACAAAGGCTCCAGCAGGAGGATTTGAGCCTTAGATGTGGACACAAGGCTGGAGCTCAGCAGTCACTGCTGTTCATCTCTGGCGGTCTTGTCCCCCAACTCACCTATCTAAGGGCTCACAACGGCGAGGTTTCTCAGAGAGAAGTAATCTTGGGAGGTGGTGGTGATCAGAAAAGCTGAACCTGGAGTTGGGGGTTCAGTGAGGGAAGGGAACCCCTGAAGCATGTCAGACAGCTCAATGGCCAGGATGAAAAGAAGCCTTAATAGGGAGGGTGCAAAGACTGAGAAGATGTTTGAACACTGACAAATTCACACTAAAAAGATGAAAAGCTAGTAGAGCAGATGAAAAAAAAGTAGGACCTCGTCCTTCATTTAGTTCAGTTATTCATAAGTAAGACTTTCACAGAACAGCAACATTTTTTCCAACATTGGAAAAACCCAGAAATTCAATGATAAACTTAATCATTTATTACAGCCCTCCAAAAGTGCACAGATTAGGTAGGCCACTCCTCTGAAATAACAGACCCGGACTCCTACAGCCCACAGAACCACAAAAAGAAAAAACAAACAAAAACTATCAGGAGACAACTCTATCCAATTGCACAAGCTTCAGGGATTTGCACACCAGAAATGTGATCTCATTTTCAAGACCTTGAGTACACAGGCCTTAGGGCAGAGATGTCTTGTTCCCAAATGATTGTATAGATTAATAATGCTGCATAGCAAAAGGGAGCACCTTCCTGTGCTGCTATCCCACTGTGAGCATCTCCTAGGTCTAGAGCAAAATCCTCGTCCTCTGTGCAAGATGAAATGCTGGGGCCACATGAATGAGCTCTGCAGCCATTTCACCAGAAGAGAAAATTGCACAGGGCAGTTCTCCGACAGTGCTGGGATCTTGGGTGGGAAACATTCACCTGTTAGACTAATCATAGACACGATACCTCTGCTTCCGTGTGGATACAATCCCCTTAAGGCCTACAGGCCCAACCAAAGAGTACTAGGTGTATTGGCGAGACCTTGGGCTTCACAGGCAAACAACACGCATCAAACAGGATTAGAGGATTTGAGTTGTCTGTCTCTGTGAGCCAGGGCATTCTTTGGGTCTTGCTCACTGTGTTTTTACCTCCTGGGTGAGGAGGAGGAGGAGGAGTACACAAGGTGCAAATTTTGCAGTGCACTGGCATGAGAAGGGCTCTCCGAGTGTGAACAGAGATCATCACTCTCCCATTTTATTTCCCTCCCAAGCGCCCCGCCAGGGTACTGTCCACTGTTCCTCTATGCTGTAGCACAGGGTAAAAAGAGAGACACACAGATCTGTGAGTAGCTTAGCTCTGTCAGACCCACCTGCCCAGAGGAGCTGCTGTCCTCCCATCTGCCCCTGCACCCCATGTGAATGCAAGCTCCCTTGCAGCACTGTCTTTACCTGGGGTCTTTTTTTAAGAATCAAGAAGCACAAATCAGCTGTCCTGCTAACACAACAACAACACAGCTCTCCGTTCCAGCAGGAAAGGCCGCTTCTGCTCTCCTAACAAACCACGGGAGCTTTACAAGGATTCCTCAGGGAGCAGATCCCCTCATTTCAAGCTACTACTGGATCTCATCAGGAGCGAGGACATCGAGCCTATGAGCGAAAGCCTGGAAACAGCATCTTTGGTTTTCAGGCTGTAACCTTTACAGCCTCCCTCAACCGTGCCCACCACTACTGACCCACAGCCACCCCACGTACACCACAGCCTGCAGTGCTTTTCCCCCACAGTCACTCAGGCAGGGCCTGAACAGGCACCTAAGATGGCAACTGTTTCCCCAAGAACCTCCCATCAACACATTTGCAATCACTCCACTAGACATACACCAGACCTCCACAGTCCTCCTGCCCAGGAGACACTTGGCTCCAGCTGGATCTGTGCTCAGTCCTACAGGCATCACTGGGTGGGAGATGACAGAGGACAGACCTCCAGTTCATCTAGTCCACAGACTGGAAAAGGAATGGCATTCAGGAATGAACCACCCAACCTCATAGGCCAGCCCAGGAGCAGCATTTATCAAAGCAAAGCTACAGACTTAGATTTTGAGGTGAGCCCAAGAGCCCTGACAGTCCCTCCTGCCTTGATCTCTGGAGTGACCATCTGGCTGCAGCACTGCTCTGCAAACAAACCCAACAGGTTTGGGAGAAGGAAGCTACACTGGACTGCAGGAGGCACCGCCACACTAATTAATCCTGCCCTACCAAAACGATGCTTCCAAACCCCAGAAGGACATTTAGAGACACCATCAAATGAAGCATTCTCCAGGCCCCAGAAGGTTGAGTGACACTTTCCGTCTCTTTGAATTGGAAATCAGGACAAATGGGAACTTCCAGCAGAAGCCCAGCCAGGATCTTCACCCTGGTAGCCCAGTTTCAGCTCCTCAACAGCTCTAAGACCTTCTATGGCCCAACAGAAGGACACAAAAGCAAAGACTCACTGTGAGAAAGTAAGATTTGAGGTTAAACATCTGCAGAAATGAGCTTCAGGGAACCAAGACATCCACAGACACAGCAATAACCAAAAGCTGGCCTTGTATTCACAGTGGGATAGGAAACAGGCCCAGAGAGGCCTCACCCCATGTGAACGCATGGGGTGTATAAGACAGGGTAAAATCTGATGTGGTTGCTATGTCTCATACAAACGTTGAGAGATGGCAAGCAAACTGGAGGAGGCTTGGTCTGCTGGGACACTTGGCTCTGTCTAGGTACAGATGGTGGGAAGAGCCCACACAGCAAAGCTGAAACACAGCAGCTCCTGTCAATAGAGAAAGGAACTGTGCAACGAGGTGGAACAAGGGCTTACCCAGCTACTGCACATAAGAAAACACAAGAGGTGCAACAACATCTCATCAAGAGGTCACAGAAGATGTGTCAGGGCCCCACAGGGAATTCCTTGCCATTTTCCACAGAAGTCACACACCCCACTCTGGGCCAGCTAGAAAAGCAATGCCCAGGGTCTTCACACTGGTTAAGATAACAGTGAGGAGCTGTAAGGGCTCCAAGGACTGCTGGGCCTATGCTAGCACAAGAGAAAAGGCAAGGGAGAGGGGCATGATGTCCGAGAAGGTTCTGCATGCTCGGTGAGGAAGGTAGGACCAGGCCTTCCTTTTCTGGCCCTCAGCTGAGGGACGCCAAGTCAGTCCTGCTTTTTCTTAACAGCAGGCGAGGCTCCTGCCAAGAAAGCTCTGCTGCTGTGGAATGTGCTGGGCCAGCAATACAGCTCATTCCTGGAAAAGCATCAACTCAGCAGGAGAGCAAGAAGAGGAGAAGAGGGGGAAAACGGGAAGAGGGGGAGGGTGGGAAACAAAGTCTGAAAGCTTGGACTTCCACACCTGGGGAAGCAGGGAGCTGGCACCAAGCACCAAGCTCGCCAGCACCCCCTTGCCCCGGGCTGCCAGCACAGCAGTCCTGCCCAGCACCAGCCCTCTGCTCTGGGAGCACTTTCTGCTGGCAGCCACCTCCAGAGCAGGTCTGGGAAGGCACAGACCAAGGCAGATGTCTGTGGGGAGGAGGAGTGAGCGTTGCTTCCCTCATCATGTTAACAATTAATTTGTATTTAATGACAGATCTCCACCAGGAGATAACAACGCAGCCTCCACGCGTGTTCTACTGTCAAGACACTGACCAGTTCACATCACTCTCTCCTGGAACAAACAACTTTGCAAGAGTCTCCCATGGAAACCAGCCCAACCTCCTACCTGGTAGGAAGGGGGCTTGAAGGATAATGAATGCATCTACACTTTGCACCCATCTGGGCTACCATCAGCAACGTCTCTGCTAACTGGATCTATAAGAGGACCCCTATAAAACCAACAGGCAGTTAATAAAGCTCAAAACTAAGTTCCACCACAAAACATCTGCTGAAGTTAATGAGAAGGACTCATGCAAAGAAGAGACCTTCAGAGCCACAACAGCTGCATGGTGGCAAAGAACGAACTTTGTCCCTGATCCCAGGCTATTGCAGCACTCAAAAAAGGGGCAAACGACAATACTACGTCTCTCTGCTAACATGCAGGAAGCAGCAGACAGAACGAGGGGTCTGAGCACTCACAGGAATCATTTCCAACCGTTGCTAGGACAGGGACACGTGTTCTTTTTCTTTCTCACTTCTGGGCCCTGTATAATTTTTGACACAACCTGAACTATTCACTTCACTCTCAAGAAATTTTCAGCAAGCCAGGAAGAACTTGGAGAAAACCGAAGGTTTAAACCATCAGTTCCTACCTACTTAGGTCTACCAGTAGACAAAACCAACCAAAGGCAGAGGAAGGCTAGCCGTTTCATTGGTCTCCTGCTTTTGATGGTGTCAGTGCAGGGGATGGTATAAGAAATTCCCTGTACAAAGAGACAGCAAATCAAGCATATTTTAGTAGCCTTTTATATACTTCATTTATTTCAGCTGGTAACAGTCATCTTCACCAAACCCCTTTCAAGACACAGAGCCAAGCCATTGAACAATACAACAAGCAATCTCCTACCAAGCATCCTTCACCAGGCCAGCCAAGCTTGCCCCTCAGCCATCACCCAGCAAACAAGTCAATACTGTTCAACTGCTGGAAGAAAGAGACAATTACTGTAAATTAAACAAAATTTGATTAGCCAAGAAGCAGGGAAAATGCGAGCTGTTTACACCGTGCTGCTGATTTACTCTCAGCAATGAAAATACTTCTTTTTCCTTTCTTTACGAAAGCCCTCGCCCACTGGACTTCTGACACCCAATGGATATTCCACTGGACAAAGGAATATCTAGGCAGTCAGGAGACCATCACCTGCCTAGGACTCCTCTTAGGAGTGTCAGAGATTTACTGAAACAGGGCACAGGCCATGGTCTTGATATAGAAGGAAGGTGTTTTCTGCAGGCAGCCAAGCTTTTCTGTCTCAGCAACCCAGCTGTAAGTGACAACTAACATTCACCCACAGTCCGTGCGAGGTGCCATGCACAGAACTCAGTCCAAATCCTGCTGAGACTTGCCTCTACACCAAGGATCAGCAGCCTTTTCAACAAAAGGGTAAAATTCCCCACAAATTAGAAGAGGATGGTGCTTTGGATTACTACAGCAACACACTCCACCTCTGCAGGACCAAGTCCAACTTGGAACTGCTGCTTTTCTTTGACACTGTGAACTCCCAGGCCTGACCCTGTTGCATGCCGTTCAAAATCACCCCACCTGCTACCTATGACAACTGCACCAAAGGCTGGATAACGATCAGTGACCTCCAAAAGTAACCGTCACACATGACCTGAAATGTTTGTCTTGTGGAGGGTCTCAAAACCACAGCTGTCAGGTCCCAGATCCTTCAAGGATGGAGAAGTGCAGTAAAAGGCAGCACAGCCTGTCTGCAGTCTGTAAACATCCTATGAGCTCTGCAGCTGTGTTGAGCTGGTTACTCTGCACATTAACTGTTCTCAACAGCCACCCAGAAAGACTCGTGTGTTATTGCTGCAACACGGCCATTTCCTGTGTCTGTGCGTCTGCTGGAAAGGCAAGTTACAAGACCCTGATTTTGAGCTTCCTAATCATCTATGATGCTGACATCAAATTCCTGAGAAGCAGCTCTCCTTTAGTCACATGTAAAGTCACCACGAACACCCAGTGCCAGCACCATGTGTTGACCAACCAGGAGCTCACCAGGACCCTACAGATAACATGGTCCCCACCTCAAATCTAGCCACCTCACTACATGGGAAAGCACATGTACCGTGCAGCTTCCTACCAGAGCCCAGGTACCAACTGCACTGAAAGTAGTGTCATATGAATGCAGCAAAAGATTTTTAAAGTGGTGCCACACATTGGCAATACCAGCCCATCAAAAGAGACTGCTGCAACACGTTCCTGTGTTTCCGCGTGGGGGATTCAGAAGCACAGGCACACGCTGCACAAGTCTGACACACCAGACTCAACGTGCACATCCTGTGGAGACTTACATGCCTCTGCACTAAGTCGGAGCTGCCCCAAGGAAACCCAGACAGTGTACCCTAAGCTGAAGCAGATGTTTCCACCCTGAAGCTCGTCTGCCACTTCCAGGATGCTTCGGCAGGGAATAATCTTTAGTTTTCCCAGACTAACCTACCTTTCAGCCCCAGCTAAAACAAAACATTTTCACTCTGGAAGGAAAATCCCATCTCACAGCAGCCCATCGAGGCTCAGGACCTAAAGGTGCATTTACCAGCTCCAGTTCCAAGACAACTAGGAGGGACATAAAGGACTTGGCTGTGCAGCTGGATCCATGAAAATCCATCCTTTTTGGAGCTACAAAAGCCAATAAGAAAAAAATTCAAATGAATCCAGTGCAGTGGCAATACATCCTGCATTAAGGCCCTATATGGGTTTCCAGTACAGCATGGCCTCAGCCAGGTTCACAGGCAAGTCTCTGTGAATGATACTAAAATACTGGTTGAGCGAGGCAGGGCTGAATGAACTGGGACAGCTCTTTAGCTGTATGCAAACAGAAATACAGAGTTTGCATATCCATCACAGCGTCTGAAAAAGCTTGATTTGAGAAGCTCTGCGCCCTGGGGCCAGCCCAGCCAACAGCCGTCAGCCCAGCAGCAGCTTCTCCCTGTCCCTATCCGTCCGATCGCATCAGGACACAAAGCCACATTTGTCACCACACTTCTGACACTGCTCTGATTGTCAACCACAGCGGCACACTGCAGCATACAGGGGACAACCTACTTGTTTGCAGATGGTGAGACACAAAAGGACCATGAATCTCAAGCAGGTCAGAGCAATGCTGAGGAGAAAAGCTGAAGCCCAGTGAGAGGGCAGGCGAACGTGCTAGCACCAGCTTCTCTGCTACAATAACCCACGCAGAGCCTGTGCTTCAAAACACAGACCCCTCTGGCAGACTCTCAGTGTTCTCAGAACCAGCCTGCACATGGCAGGAGCTGCCAGCCATCAGAAAAGAAGGAAAAGCCCACAGCCTCTGTTAGCCAGACCCTGAATTCCCAGCCAATCATAAGGACAGCTGCCAGACATCAGAGGAGCCACGTAGCAAATAAATTCCTCTCCAAACCCTAGGAACAGGTCAAAAACCAGCAGAGGAAAGACCTTCCCACACTGCGACTAGGGCCAGCTCTCCCAGAAACAGATTTCTGCTCCAAGTCATGTAAGGAAGCCTTCCTTCCCCCTTCAGTTCACGTCTTCAGCCAGGACCAGGAGGACGGATTCCCACTTCTCACTGCATCTCCTTTTCCTCCAGTTCTCACAAGATAGCAATTTTTAGCCAACAAAACACAGCCACTGGGACAGATGCCCCAGTAAGTACATAACCAACATGTAGGACTTGATAAAGTAGGGTACCCAAATGCTGCTTCTGCTGCCTTCAAGTCACTAGCTGCGACTGGGAAAACAATGCCTCTGGCGCATCACCTTTAATAAATAACTGATACAGCAATCACAACAGTCCCAACCTCCACTGCGATACAGGATTACACATAACCGGAAGGTCAGCACCAGGCATCTCTGCCTGCCAAAGCCTCCAGAGAATTCCAACCCAATTCCTGGACAGGCTCAATATTAGTGCTACAGCAGTAACAACACAACAATGGAAACAAGTGAAACCAAGAACTTCAGAGCAGGGGCTCAGGGACACACGAACATCTCAGCTCTGCAAGGTAATGCAGACCTAGGAGATGGTGATATTCATGGCCCAAGAGTTCACACGCTCTCTCCTGAGGCCACCACAGCGTTACCTAGATAAGCACATGGACAAAGCAGACAAAGTCACAGAGATTAGGCTAATTCCCAGATTTGTACCTTACTTCAACGCCTTCCAAAAAGCCTTCACAAAAGGATTTAATCCAAAAATTTCCAACTGCAGCCACAGGCAGGATTAAGTTTGACTTAACTTGCCAGCTGCTGCCTAACAAGCCAGCACCACTGGGACAAACAGTAACACAGCCACGTGGTGCCACATCCCTCTTCCGGAAAACCACCATCCACCCAGCGTGGGTCAGAAGGGCAGGCTCTGAATAACAAACAAGGGATGGAGAGAGAAGGGAATCAATACGGAACACCAAAGCCACACAGCCCTGACTGCTGCCTCATCAGATGTGCAGCACGATGCAAAGCTGCTGCGACAATATGAAGGCAATTTCCTGCAGCTGCAGTCTCCACTGTGTTCCATAAGCCCAGCTCTCCTTCATGGGCTTTTACACAGATCAAATATCCTAAACCACAACATTGTTGTATCTGTTTGGATGCAGTCAAGGGTGGAGGAGTAGTACTTCATTACAGCAGACACCCTCAGCTCAGAGCAATTCAGCAACTGCCGTGCGTACACGCAAGAGGCTTCCCACCACTCTAACTGCCATGAGCTCAAAAAGCACTTGAGGAATTTTAACTATGCTCCCTACACCTCTACATATACAGTCTTTGAGTCTAGATGGAGGGCCTGATGCCCACCCTGAGAGAGAACCGGAGCCAAACATATCTGTGCAGCAGAAAATCTGTGGGATAAACCAGATTTTCTTTGCTTACACTCACAGCACCATTCTTACCCAAGCACCCTGAAACGGATGGAGGTGGGTAACTACCTCCACCTCCAAGGGCTCAGGCCACAGGGATGCAGACCTAGACAACTGCCTGCCTGGGAAAACAGGTGAGGAAATCACAGGTCAAGGAAGCCAGGAGCATACTGGAGAAGAGGAACTTACTGAAAGCTCAGTGATCCAAGCAGATGGGCCCTGGGCTCATGGACCGTCTACCTCTATCCCTACAATCCAGCACCTTCTTTCTCAGAGTCCCTTATGAAGTGCTGCCTTTCCCAGCTGCCCATCCTGGTCTCACCACAGCCGCACAGGGAGGAACATTCCTCCTTACACCACACTCTGAAGATCCAGTACCCACTCTACAGGTGAGCCAAGCTCAGGGATTTGGGAACAGTCAAGTTCTAGACAATACTCTCCATCTATTTCAGTCAGAAGACTGAGCAGTGGGGCAACCACTTTCACCCCATAACAACAGAGAGCGCTTAGGTCACAACCCAGGTCATGGTGGTTTATGAGCCATTTTTAATGGTGTTTGGCCCTGACCTCGAAGACTGAATCATGCTGCAGCACAGCTGCACCACAGACGGCCAGGGCACAGAGATCTACTTCATGGCAACTTCTGAAATGTCAAGGTAGGTTTCTGCACTGTGCAGGAATCTGAAGACCAGAGTCTTCCAGTCTACTTCAAAACAGAACTGCATGAAAACAGCTGTGTTCTCACAGATGGGCGAAGGGTCCTTAATCTTTCTCTTTTTTCAGAGATGAAGAGAGGCTTAAAATTAAGAAACACTCCCATCAAAAACATAATTGAAAACAATACCTCTTCATGAAAAATATAACACCATATTTTGGGAGAAAATACATTCAGTCAAAAAAATTCTGAGCAGCTCTAGCTGCAAACCAGTTCAATGGCTGTTATAAAGCTTCATTGTTTGCATAGTACAGACACGGCCTTAGGGAAATTGGTCTGCAGCCCAATTTGGCTAACGTGGCTTTCTGAATACCACCCCTGGGCAAAGAAACCAGGCTATGACTGCCATCCAATGTGCCCTTTGGAGCACAGCTCCAACCACAATGGACAAAGCTGGACACCTATGGAGTCAGTAATAGCTGGGTCTGAGCAGCAGGACACACACCAACAGGCGCAGACAATACAAACCAGGGAAGGAGAGAATGCCATCACTTACTCCCTCTGTCCACACCCCAGCCTTGGCACTGCTGCACCCCCCCACACCACCACAACACATGGAAACAGCCTTCAGCAGCATCTACTGCCAGGATCAGTTCCAGCATCGCTGGGCCAGCCCCCAGCATGGGCAGCATTACAAGAACATCCCACCACAAGCGTAGACAGTGGTTAGCAGCTCCCTGCCAAATCCTCAGCAGCCCAGGAGACAAGCTCAGGCTGCAGTAATCTACACATAAAATGTCAAAAAAAAAACCTCCAGTGGGTCCCAGATAACCAGGCCAGAGCGTGTCACGTGAGCAGGCAGGGATCCATGCATTGTCCTGAACGAGGAGCACAAGACATGGGTGCTGTGGCCTCGCATGTGGCTAAGTGCAGCCCTCCATGCAGAAAGGACAGGGACTGGCTGGAAGATGACGAAAACCGATGGCCACCTCCCAGCCAGGCCAATGCTGTCACTCAGACAGAAACACCACTAAGGACATAAGCACGCAAAGGAGTCGCATGCAGTTTTGGAAACCCTTTTGCTCGCAGACCTCTTGCCAACCTCTCCCTGCATGAAATCCATGCTGATATAAAAGCACTTTCCACCAGGGGCATGCAACAGGCAAAAGTCTTCTGCAGAAAGCACAGTTTGCAATTCAAAATGTAAATAATAAATCAAAATAAATCAAAATAAAACAAATCCCCCAACTCGCACTACAAAGAGCTGGCAGAAAAGCAGGGGCACCATGCCAGTGGCTTACCACGGCTTAGGGACTGACATTGCTTATTAAGTTTAGGATCCCTTCCCTGGCTCAAACACTTCCAGCCAGAAGGACAGTCACCACTGGCAGCAATTTCAAAAAGACCCTGCAATAAAAATAAATCACTCGGCCTTCTAGTGAGCATCAATGCGTTTCCCCATGCACATGTGCAGGAGATGAGGTCACCAAATACCAATGGCATCTGACCCTGCACTGAGAATTCCAGCAGCGCCTGCTTTGTTCTCCCTCCAGAGTGTTGTCCTAAGCATTGCCTTGTGCCCGGCTTTGGAGAGCAGGTGATAATTAAGCAGGTTTGGATTAGATACTGGGCTAGTGATTAGTTGGATACCAATTTTCACTTGACAGTTGAGACCTGGGTATCACTCACCACAGCTCTGAAGCTAAAATTAGAATTGAGACCCACAAGAGGAAGAAACCAGCAGCGGTGGGAGGAGCAGCACCATCCCACCACTGCACCTCAAACTGCTGGTGTCCTCCCAGCAATGCAGAGCAAGCAGGCAAGATGGGGAGGCAGGAATGGTCCCCTTGCAGGAGAAGCAGGCCTTTCTCCAGGCTGGAGAGGAGCAGTGGCTGAGTAAAGCAGAGATAAGGACAATGATCACCCAAGCGCTTTCTCTACATGCCGGAGAAATTCAAACCTTGAGGCATTCCAGAATTTATGGAGAGACGAGACAAAACTTCAGGCCAGGGGCTAAGGACTTACCTGGGTGCACGAATTGCACTCATTTAATTGGAACTGCTTTGAAAAGCTTAAATTAAACTTCAGCAAGCCCCTGTGGGAACACCTTTTGATTGATCATTTCAATTGATACATATGATACAAGTGAATATCCCCAGAGCTGTACAGTCACCTGGCCAGATGAAAAGTCTTGTAGTTTAGCTGGGGCAAAGAGGCACACAACCCAGATGGCGAGAAGATCCATGTTGCCCGGGGACAGGTACATTTCTCTCGATGGTCTTGGGCAGGAGTAATGCTTTACACACGGCTGAAGCCCAAGTCCCAGCGAACTACAAACTGTAGTAGTTTGGCCATCAGCGTGGACGTTTCCTTCACAACTGCACAGGTCCCCAGGAGCTTTACAGTAGTGTTCTTGCAGAACTTCATAGAAGGTGAGAATTCTGGCATACTGAGATCCACATGAATATTTGCCCAATAAGCTCACAGTGTCAAGTGGATAAGACAAGGCACAGAAACACTGTTAGAATTGCCATTTTACCAATTAGTAACAAAAAAGACAAAAATTAAAAAGCGTGTTCAAAACCCCAGGAAAAACCTGTGGGTGGCTTGATGGAGAACACAGATTTCACAGGTGGTCACAATGCTGCACTGATCTACGGCTCTCTCCTGCTCACCAACACACAGATCTTACCTGTAAAACGTTGAATAAGACTCAAGCTGTAGGAAAAAATCCCCCTTCCTCCTTCAATGAGGTCAAGGCTAGCAGGCAGTTCCACACTTCACAGCAAGGTGCATCCACACCAGTCCACAAAAAGCACAACATACGTAGGCACTACCATACTTCCTCCACCAGTCTGCTTATAGCTCCTCCACATGTCTCCAGTTCTGGCATTAGCAATACACAAAGCCTACAACAGCAAAAATATCTGCACCCTGTGTCACCGCTCCACACCATTGGTCTCAGGACGGATCCTCCATTTGCGGCTGTAGCCCACTGCATGCTGGGTAGACCAGGCAATGAAACCCTGCAGCCTTCCTTGCTCCTCACATCAATATTGAGTGCATGAAATCTTCTCATTTCTCCTTCTTCCCACCTAGAGGTGACACAATTCTGGGGTCTTCTCAGTTTGGGGATGAGCGCTTTGACTAGGATTAGCTCCTGGCATAGCCCGACAACTCCACAGCCACCCAAGGGAGCCTCAGCTCACATTTCCAGGGAGATGTAAACACTGAAGCTGCTCCACCACTACCCTAGTTCTCAGAGCAAACAAATAGTAACAAGATAAACAAAAGAATGAAAAAATCCCACACACCAAGACTGTGACTGTAATACTGCCTTGGGGACGGGATGAGTTGAGGGAAATGTCAGGCTGGAGATCCACAGCCTGGAAAGTCAAGGAAGAGGAAAGAACAGATTCAGTCTGTACCACAGAAGTGAGAGGAAATGTTGGACCATGTCTTGCTTCAGCTGATCCTGAAAGGTGAGATGTGTCCATTTCCAACAAGAGATGACAGGAGAACTTAAGTGTCATGCCACAGGGATCCTGCAAAAGCTCCAATCACTGATGAAACGCACGAGCCGTCACAGAGGTCTGCACGAGCCGTCACAGAGGTCTCCTCCTCGTTGATCTCCTGCCGTACAGTCATCCATTGTTAACAGTTCATTTCTCTCATGAAGGCACTTTACGCTGGGTACTACACCTTTGGACACTGCTCAACTGACCGCAACCAGCCCAGCTCAGAGACTGTCACCACAAGCCAGGCTGTCCCCCATACTGGGCAGAGGACATCTTGAAGGAAGGGGCCAAGAGGGACACTTGCGTACAGCACCCTGTCTTGGCTTCTGAATACAGCCATCGTTAATCTCCTCCTGTTTTTCACTAACTGCCCATGCATTTACAGTCCAGCAGCTGAGGTGATTCTTGCCCTTTCCTCCCTGACTCTCCCTGCAGACCAATGGCTTGTTGTCTCCTTGACACCAGTTACCAGGGACCATGAAATATTTCAGTTGACTCAATGATCATAGAATCATAGAACGGTTTGGGTTGGAAGGGACCTTAAAGATCATCTAATTCCAACTCCCCTGCCGTGGGCAGGGACACCTCCCACATGACCAGATCTCAAACGTCTTTTCCAACCTAAATGATTCTGATTCTATTTCAAGTGGTGCCTGGAGCTCCAGGGATTCTGAGACAAGGCTGCAGCTGGACTGCTCTGGCGATTCTCTGCTGTGCTCCAGCACATTCTTCAGCTCTCCAGAAAGGAGCAAAGACAGCTTTCCTGATGAGGCATCATGGCGGCACCACAACAAGCTTTCTCCGCTCTGTTCCTTCCACAAAAGACTTTGCCACACACTCCACCTGCGCAACTCATCAACTCATCATGCAGGAGTTTGTCAAGGAACAGGCTGCCCACACGCAACCGCTGACCCCTCTCATCTGCATCTTCCCTTCCAGTGAGGTTCACTCTTCCCAGAAGAATTAGCACTGAACTGGTCCCAACAAAAATCTAATCCCATGCATTTCTGACGCAAGTGAACTTGCCACGTCTTCCTGAGTGATTTTCCTCTCTCTCTCCTAGCATCCACAACAACTCCCTATGCTACTTTATCGCTGAGTTTCATTACTCTACCATCTGCCTCCTCTTGCAGAGCCTTAAAGAAACAGAGGAGAACGAAAAGGCACAACACAGAACTTTGCTGCCACCAGACCCCTCTTCCCAGTGCGAGACACTGTTATTTATTACTAAACTTTGTTTATAGTTATGCAGACACTCTCCCACCCACATGGCAATGTTTCATTCAAGACAAGTTTGAATTCACTTCAAGAACAACATTTCAAAGGATCCCAAAGCATTTGTTTACAAACAGCATGCGCAAAGAATTCACTTCTCCCACCAATGAAGACAGTCCCCTCCAAGACAGGGAGAGGCAGCTGTTTTGTAGCACCCAACGCTACTCAACAGCTGAGGGACAGGAAACGACGCACGGATAACTGATACTCCTGAGGAAATTTATGAAAAATAAGGGCTAGAGATATCTATTTGCCTGCAGAGAACAGGGAAACTTCTAAGCACTCAAGCTCTCGACAGGGTCAGGAGGAATTTAGGGAGGCAAAGCATCCCAAATTGTGGTCAAAGGAGTGACTCCAAATTTCAAGCTTCATCTGAAAGTGGGCACCTCCCAAGCTAAGGGGAACCTGGGCACTGGGAAAATTTGACTGCAGAAAGCAGAGCACCCCCTGCTGAGGCAGCCACACCGACCTCCATCCAAGCCCTGAACAGGCCCAGCCCTGTTCCACGCAGGGTATGAGCCAAGATCACAGCCTAGAAGAAGCATCTGGCCCAATAAGAAGATATGAGGAAAAGTTTTCCGCGGTGCCAGCCTTCATACACAAGACACACTGTAAATCTTCAGAGGGGAGAAAAAGACAAGAGGACAGAGTATCATGCAACTCTTTTAAATACCAAAGTGCTAGGAACAGTAGAGGGTCACATGTTGTGGAAGCCAGAAGAAGCTATGTTCCCAGAATGGAAACGGAGGTCCTCAAAAAGGCGAGAGAAGAGTCAGATGTAGGAAGGCTCTGGAGAAAACAGAGTGGGGACAAAGAGTCTTACAGACAGCTGGCTTCACATGGTACTTGCTCCCCAGAACAGTCACTGTCTTCATGAAGGTAAGAGACAGCAGGAGCTCCCCAGATCAATCGGTACAACCATCCAAACAAGGGACAGAATACACCTCCTCACCGCCATGGATAGTGATGGAAGTAACCAAAGGGTAACACAAAAGAAATGATGAAGATACCAGTGTTGGAAGAAAGCTGCCCCACAGAAGAAGGGATGCAAGGCAGGGCTGCACCCATCTTTGGTACAGACCCATTCCAGTGACTGAGCACATGGATGGGACACATAGGTGGGTACAGCAGATCTTGTACACCACCCTTGCTCAGAGATGGGCAGCACATGGAGAGCTCTCACTCCTTCTCCATGGAAACAGGGGAGGAAAAAGCTGGTCCCCTTAACCCACTCTTTGCAAAGATGAGATGCAGAGGACAAAGCTGCCACAATGGATGGTAGGGGAAAAAAGACTGTCCCCAAACCTACTCCCTGGGAAGGGGTGATGAAGGGGACACTGCCCCTGCATGCTCTTGGCAGAGGAAACAAGGGGCATCCCCCCAGGCAGCAACAGTGAGAGATGGCCAGGTCCTTTACATGGGGAATGGCAATTCCAAGTAGGATATGTGGGGGAATGCCATCCCTATACACCTCCTGCCCAGTCGGCTACACTGGGAGACACCTTCTCAGGCACAGGGAGAGGGTGATCCTCAGATGGGACAATGGTCTACTCTGAGGTGCTTCCAGCAGACACAGAGGTGCCACCCTAGAGAAGACGCACAGAGGATGCCACCAGCTCCCCACAGAGCAGTTAGCAGGGGGCAGCTTCCCCTGGCGCTCAGGGGGATGAGACAGCACATGGGGACCAGCAGCCCCACAGAGGGAGTGGGGTGGGGCTCACCACCAGCCAGGCGAGGTCACTGGGGGTGCACACAAGGGATCCTCCGTACAATGGAGGGGGGGGGGAGGGAGGCAAGGAGGCGGGGAGGCAGGGAGGGGTCTCCCCTCCCCAGCCGGGCACGGGACGTACTGCGGTCCCGGTCCCGCGCTCACCCGAAGTCGTCGTCCATGGACTTGAAGTAGAACTTGTAGTTGGGGCGGTTCAGGAGGCCCTTGAAGTCGCCGAGGGTGACGCGCTCGGCCGGGATCGGCAGCTTCACCAGGTACGGCGTCTCCTGCTCGTCCAGGTGGTAAATGATCTTGGTCTCGGCCGCCGCCATCGCGCCCCCCGCCCGGCCCCGGCCCTTGTTCTCGGGCCGCGCCGCCCGCGCAGCGCGCACGCTCCGGCCCCGCCCCGCCCCGACCGGAACCGGAACCGGCGCCCGCCGGGGGCACGGGGGCAGCGCACCGGACCGGCCCCCCGGGAGCGGGGCGCGCAACGGAGCGGCCCCCCAGCTGGATCTGACCCCCCCCCCCCCACACAGCTGGATCTGACACTGCCTTACAGCTCGAACTGCCTCCACCCTCCCACAGCTGGAACCACTTCCAATCCCTCCCACAGCTGGATCTGACCCCATTCCCACAACTGGAATCAACTCACCCCGACCCCCATCCACCCTCCTCTGCCCCCTGTGCACCCGGGCTGGGTACCTGCCCCCCGGGATCGCACTGCTTACCACCTCCCTGGCCAGGCACAGCCCCTCTGCCTGGGAATGGGGCCATCCCCATCCCCCTACAAACAGCCCAGTACTTAGGCCTTTATATCAACATCCCCTTATGTGCAGCCCACGCTCCCCAAGCGCCCCAATTCTCACTCCTAGCTGCCGTGCACCCAGATACAGTAGCATGTGCTCCCCTCTCCCATTCAGCCTCGTCCCCTCACACACCCACCAATGCTGCTTCACCAACGTGGTCATTCCTGTGCCACGTGCTCCCATGTCTCACAACCTCCACTGCTTCTCATATACCCAACTCCAGGCCTCTCTTCCATCTCTGCAGCTCCTTTTTCTCACACCTCCCACCCTTCCCCATACTTCTCATACAAAAAGGTGCCCCCTGAGTACAGAACACAAGGCATATCCCGCCCTCCCACATCCAGACCTCTCTGAACTTCTGTCTCCAATGGCCACCCCACGCAGGCACTCCCTCCCCAGTTCCTCTCCAGCTGTGGCTTCCCTCCAAATACCTTGTCACCATCTAACAGCCATCCCTGATATTCAGGCACTGGACACCACAGTGTCCCTTCAAGTTCCCAGCCTCATTTCCTTACCAAGTAGACTCCCTCCCTCTGCTCTTCATGAGCGCCCTCGTTTCCATGTGCCATAGCCTTTTCAAGTGTGCACACAGCAAATCCAACAGCCCCTTGGCTCTATGATTTCTTCCCCTTCCTCCCTCTCTCTCCCTGGACCCTATTGCTGTCTTACCTACAGCCACCAGCACTGTGATCCCAAACCCTAGGACTTGCCTCTGTGGCGCAGCAGTCTTGGGCCAGCTGGCTTCCCCTCTGGACACCTCACCAACACCCAAGCAGTGCCGAGGAACTGTCTCCATCAGTAGTTTCCTGGAGCTTTTGCCAAGAGCAAAGCTGGGGTGGACAGAGCTTCGGAAACACCCACCACCAGGAAGGGCAAGAACTGCCTTGCACCGTCCTGGATTAGAAGGAACAAACACCGATGAAAAACCATACCATGGGCCTGCACAGGGTGTGAGACTGCATCACCAGCCCTCAGCGCCAGACTCACCGGCTGTAGGACCTGGAGACAGACAGATCTTAAAGGGAACAGAGCCAAGCTCCTCAGGCTGGCAGGCAGGTAGGTGTGAGCTAGATGGCCTCCTTGTGTGTGACAGAGTCCTTTAGGCATTCCTACCAATTATCTGGGCAGCACTGCTAAGCTGGGGGAAGAATCTGACATTAAAATAAATAATCAAGGGAAGACCTCAGGTAAACGGAAGTCATGGGACGCATGAGGCTCTCCCACATTTCCACATCAGCTCTTGGAAGATTCACTTCCTCACGCCCAGAGCTGTGGTAAAAGCCAGTGTACCTTGCAAGAAGAATCCAGGTCAGAAATGGAAAAGTTTATTTTAAGCTGCTTCTTATTGCGTCAACCCCAACAGAGCTAATCTTAAAGTCTTTCTGCAACATCTCCCTGCCCAAAAAGTTGGGCCTACTCTCTTGCCCACCTCCCAGCACAGCTGTGGCTCTACCCGGGAGCCAGTCTTGTAGGCATTCAACACCAAAAGGGCAAATTTCTGAAGTGTCAAGCTCCCGGGGTGCACATGCAGCCCAGAGGAGGGGTGCCACACACCCACAGGGTGGGAGTAGATGAAATCTCATTGCTGCACCTGCCTTTTCTTTTAAAGCAGGCCAAGCGACTGGATAGACTCAACTGATAAAGTGACTTAACTGCTTGCAGGGCGCTTGTGAAGTATGGCTCTCTTTTAATGAATGGAGGTTAAGAACACAGAGCCAAACAAGCCAGCAGTAGGGGATTGTGCTGAGCACTCTACGCCTACAAAGAAGAGTTTCTGAAGTCTGTTGGCTTACGTCTACATCTAAAAATTGCAACACTGATAGCATTCCTTCTCCTTGTAGAGCAAACAGGCTCCAGGAATTTTGGTGCATCTCGGAACAGCCCAAAGCAGAGTGACTGTATTTGAGTTCCGTCACTTACACCTTTAAGCAACACAAAGCTATTGTTAACTGAAATCACAGGTTTGATACAGGAACAGCAGTGACACCCATACATCCATGTCCAATGGGAAGTCAGGCAAGGTGACTACTATGGCCTTACAAAAATAAGACTACTTACTGGTTACATTGCAAAAAAGATGGATAGGAGCGATTGCCCAGTCAAGGTTGCTCCCAAGACATTTCTGGTCTTCCAACCAAATAAAGATCTTGATTGAAAGCAACAGAAAGCATCAACCCCATCCTATGCTTTAACAATGCAATTAATGCTTCTTTAAGAAGTACGCATTTGCCTGCCCATAGGAATACTGCACCATGCCTGAACTCCATGGAGAATATCAAGTATCCTACATTGTCTCCTTTTTGCTACCGTGTTCTCAACACCTGTAAAACCAACCCACCAAGGCTGGGAAGGGTAAGGATATTTGGCCATAGAACAACAATCTCCCCTTGATCTTAATGCTGGATAAGAAAGCGGCTCACGCCATGAAGAAGTTGCCTATTATGAGGCAAAGGAGGAAGGAATGTGGAAAACACAGATGTAGAATTGTTACTCGGCACAAAGAATCATGACAAAACCAAGCCATTCACTGAACTACTACAGGTTAAACTTATTTTCTTAAGCCATCTTTACATTATAAAAGGAAAAAACCGTGAACACTTAAGATGTCCAAGGAGATATTAAAATTACCAAGTATTGCAGCTGGTTTGTAAAGGCTTTTTGTAGGAGCTCTGCAGCTGTCCTTCACCCTCTGCACCGGTTCTTACTCCCCAGCAATAGGAGGGCATGACGCAGTGCCCAACAGCCAACATTCCCACATATTCTCATCATGGCAAAGAATATCAGGTTTCATAGGATTTAAGGCTCATCTTGGCAACATAATCCTGTACAAACCCAGACTTCACCGATTTCAGAATTCCAAGTTCTGAAGTTCTAATAAACTCCTCTCTACTTATAAACAGTGAGGTGATGAGTTATCACTTCTAAAACACGCATACAATTCAACCATGTGCTGATTTCCTGCTTTCCTATTATGTCCTTAAAATCTCTTGAGGAATAAGTAGCAATGAGTTATTCACCTTATTTGTTAAGCCCTGCTCAAGCCTCTGCCACAACTGGAGACAGACAATTTGACGTCAAACAAAGCAAACAAGCTGGTAATACCAGGATAGATTTTATTTGCTCCCTGAATTAAATATTGGCAGATACAGAAAATCCAGATACCATTTCCCCAACATTTACAAGACTGAGTTTGCAATGTCAGAAAACAAGCACATTTACGCACAATCCTGGCAACTGATAGTGTGAGTGCACAAGATCGCCCTGCCTAAGCATCCGTTTTTAAGAGGTGGTATCCGTGTTCTCCAGCACCCAAAACTGTCCCCTCACTGACAACTGTGGCACCACAGAACGGCCAAGTAAATATCCTGAGTGGGCAGCTCCAGTGCATTTTTCCCCGCAAAGGATTTATTCTGTACTCCTCCTGAAGGGGCAGAGGCAAGGTCAGCACATCCAACAAACAACCCACCTGTGAGCACAAGCTGATTCTCACTGTGCCTTTTTAGCTCTGTTCTTTGAGAGCAGCAAAGAGCACAGCAGCGAGGCACGTCCAAGAAAGCTGTTCTTAAAGGCCTTATTGCTGCTACACATGTTCTGTCCTGGCAACAAAGTATCAGAGGCACACTCTTCCCTGCGGCATGCCAAGCTGCTCCATGGCTACTGAACTCTGCAGTGGGTTTGCAGCACTTTCCCTGCTGTGTGAGGGAAGGGAAGTCTTCAAATAAATAAAAAAGGATATGAAGTAAGCAAGCTCCTATAACAAATCATGTGGAAACACAAAGCATGTGTTGTTGAAGGAAACCCCATTTGCTCCTTTTCACACTGGAGCAGAACTTAGTAACTTGCATCCTCTTTTAAGCCCCTGGTGCCCAAGTGAAACACAAGTGTAGCTGGCACAGCAGGAGGAGCCAGGCTTCTCTGGTCCCTTTTTACAAAATAAATAGACTTTTCTAAAATTCGTCTGCTAAGTCAGGGGCACAGAGAAGAGAGATCACACCCAAGATGCAGTTGATCCACACAGCATTTCACCGCCAGCGCACACCCACTTTCAGCCAATCCCCACAGGAAAAACCCAGTGCATATTATCCCTGGTTTCACAGAAGGGAGAAACACAAGGGTTCACCCAACTCTACTGTGCAACCTTGTGTTAGCTCTTAGCATGGCAGATGGCAAGAGACTTTCCGTTTTGGAAAGATCACAGAAGTGCCTTCTAGGCTGCAAAATGCCTTGGGCATCCTCAGACAACTGCATATTCTCCAGGCACGGGAACTTCTGATTCCCAGTGCTGCATTTCATAGCCTTATCCACACACTCCTACTCACCAACCTTGCCAGTGTCTCTTCAGCAGGAGTTCTCTTAATTCCAGAAGCAACAATGACTCCAAATAACTTAGCTGCATGACCATTCTTCCACAACCCCAATGGTTAAATTTATAAGGGTGTTGTATACACTTGCATCTATGTGCTCCCTCTGTATTAGTAACAAGGACCTCCCAAAAGATAGCTTATAGTATATCATATCCAGGCTCCAGAGGGATTCTGGGCATCACCACCTCCTGCTTTTCCCTTATGGTTTTTACACTGGGCTGCAACCATCCAACACAAGCTGCCACTGAGCAAGTGAGGGAGGGAGGGAAGTGGCAAAGTTGGGAACACACAACTTAATTAATGATGGGATTGTCAGTCACTTCGATGTCAGGCCCCACATCCACACCATGCACTGGCACTGGTCTTGCCCTGCCCACTCGGCCCAGAAAGGCAGTGACAGTGCCTCTTCTCAGCTCAAGCCATTGTGTCAGTCTTGGTCGCCGTCAGACGACTCTTCCTCTGCCTCTTCCAGCCACTGGATAAACTTCTGGAGCTGTGGAGAGAATGAAATGTAACTGGGTAGCAAGCGACACCAAACAGATGCTGAGAACTCTCAACAACTACACTATGTCAGTGAGCACCACAATCGGGCACGAGAAAGAGGAGGAGTGTTTCTAGGAGACAAGAGGCAGATTGAGTGAGGATAGGCAAAAACTTAAGATGAAAAACAACTGGGATGCCATGGACAAACCCAGACTCATTAAGTTCCTGAGGGACCAATTCTTTCAGTCAGACAATTCCCACAATATTCAGCAAAAAGACAAAAGTTTGAGAGTTTTCCAGAGCTTGAGGAAGAAGAGACAACATCTGCACCTTAGCAAAGACATGTTAGGAAAACTCTGCTGGGAGAAACTTACTCCCTGAGAAATTGCTATAAAGAAAGCAATTTGCAACTGGGCTCAAATAAGCAGCTGAAAGCATTGCTGACCTATACTAAGAGCTGACTTTGCAAAAGTTTTAAACAAAGTCTGAGTTCTTCAGAGATGGCTTTTTTCCCCTGCTCCTCTTCCAGATCCAGGAAGGAGGACTGAAATGGGGCTCAGCCAAACTGCAGCACAAAGTTGCGCCTGATGGAAGAGGAAAGTTTATATGCTCCTTGCAACACAAGCCAAATGAAACCACTCAGTACAGCAAACACTTAGAAATATCTGCGAAGAGACTGGTGAGCCAGGAATGGAAGCTTCAAAGGAATCGTGTGGGGCCAGCACACAGGGCATTGGCCTAAAGCCCATTTCAAATCAGTGTTGGCTTAGAGAAGCCGTGCTGCTACTTCAGAAAGCGCTGGCCTCAATGCTACAGAGAGCCCACCGAAAACAACCTCCCTCTCCTACCTCCACTCCTCATCCTAACCAGATGACTACGACAGAACACATGGATATGTCTGCTCTGGAAAACAAAGTTGTGCTGCTCAGTGTTCAATGCACTGGCACACTACAGGCCTACCATGCGAGGGCAGCTGTTCCACAGAAGGCAACAGGGGCGCTGAACTCCACTCAAAGTGTATTTTAGCAGCTGTTGTCTCTCTCTCTTTTCCTCCACTCCCCACCCTCTTTAACACCTTTGGAACTCACCCGCTGGTTTTTACGAAGTTGCTTTCCCTTGTCAGATGTGTCCCGCAAAGAGAACCAATTGAGAATTACATCTTCTTCCAGAATTTCCAGCTGGTAAAACGTCATCAACACCTGCATCGATTAGAAAAGAGCAACAGAGCTTTCTATAAAATCTTTCGGGGCTAGCTCATGTCCAAGCACAAAGTTTACACCTAACATAAGTCTCCCAGCTCCATCTTCAACAGAAGGCACTCAGTCTGCTTCGTTTTGCTTTTATTGTTAAAAATAACTGTGCTTCTCCTACCAAGCCTTATGTCCCTGACCGTAAGATGTTATGAAACATAATGAGACAAAGTTCAAGCCCAATCAGCTTCAGCTCTGTGGATGCAGGGTATGATTGAGAGCTGTGAGCAACAAAGGGCCATAGAGGATGTCAATTCAACACGCTACTGAAGTTCTCTTTTTAAAACATCCCAAAACCCACCCACAAAGCAGATCTAACAAGCAATTCTTACGCAGGCCCACATACGCACAACTGTGACATGTACAGAGAAGAGTGTGAATCCATCCAGTCCTTCCCCAGGCTCCCTCCTCCTGCTTTGTCTTTCTTAAAACTGCCTTATGGCAGGTGTCAAAGCAATTGGTCATTCACCAGCTCAAACTCCTGCCCAGCGCAGTGAGGATAAGACAACAATCTTGTTTTCTCAGAGTGCCTTTGTGCTCAGGCACTTCGCATTCAAGTCTCCTTGTGGCAGACCACAGACAAAGGTGGCTGCCAACTCCAAATATAAAGTGTCACTTCAATTCCCAGCCTCCAGGGAAACCCAGGCTCCTAGAACAATGGACACATGCCAAACAATTGCTGTAATTCAAGGACATTCTGGCTCAACAAACTGAACGCTTTTGGCTCCAGTCCATACTAAGTAATTTGCCATTGGCCAGAAGCACTGGTAGCAGAAGTTAGGATTTCTCTTTTTTGAGGAACCAAGAGTTAAGAAGGCTCAAGAAGAGCTCCTCCAAAAGAGACAGGGGCTTCCTGAGATTCTGCTAAAGAAGTGACTTGTGATACAATTCAAATGCTCTCAGTGTGATAAGGCAGAAAGAATGCAGGAACAAAATATTTGTGAAGGAGAGCGAGGAGGAATATACTGAAAACTCTTAGAAGCGGGGAGATAGGTAATAAGCCACAGGTCAGCTCCTCTTTATTCTCAGCGTCATAACTAGCTGAGCCTGAATAAGAAATTCCACCCTTATTCCCAGCTTCGCTCAGTTTGCACTCCAAAGCAGGATAAATCGTTTGGCAGTTGGATCCCACGGAACAAAGAGAGGCAGAAGAAGTAAAGTTCTTCCTAAAGGAAGCCTCCAGCCTCGCCTCTTCCAGTGTCACACAACAAGGGCATCCACGTTAGAAGCTGCAAAATAATAGCTCCCTTCAGGCTGCGTGCTGGTAATTAATACTCACCCTCAGCTGTGCTCCCTCAGAGGCACAGGCAGACTTTTTTTAAAGCAATTATTATAGATGGATTTTCTATACACCCTTTCCACTGAGACCCCGAAGTTCTCTCTTCTAAAGCAGACGAGCTGATGGTGCAAACAGCATGTACTTCACCACAAATCTAGCAAACCCATGTCCTCAAAGTTAGGAGTGGATACTTACTTTAGCTATCGATGTGCAGAGACTGTCGTGTTCCAGGAAGAATTCCTCAATCGCAAATAAGGCATTCAAGTGATCTGACGCCCGTTTTATGTAGTTCTTAAACAACGGGGTCCAGTTCTTCAACAGCTGCAGGGAAAAACAAGAAGTAGAGTTCCTGAGCTATGAGACGGATGTGTGCCCTCAGCCCTGTTTCTCAGCTGTCTTGCACTAAGAAATTGGCCCAGGGAAGCATTTTAAGAGACAGTTCAGTTGACCACTTAATATATCTGTCCCACTCTGTCTATGAGGTGCTATTAAGTCTCACATATGCAGGGTGCAGCTTTGAGAACATGCGTTAGCTTTCTTGATTTTGCCACTCTGGATTGAGTACTAGATTATCACAGTAAATGTGTTTAACAGAGTCCGGTACTCAAATAAAATCACTTCAGACCAGTAAGGCGAGGTATGTACATGCTACTCAAACCTTCCTCGCAGACCAGCTGACATTTCAGTGGAACTTTCTTTCAAAGCAGAAGAGCAAATAAGAAAAAAAAAGAAAAAGATACCACCAGGATAATTACCACCTGAGTAGAAATGGACAGTGCAAACCAGCCACCCTTACAACAGGAACGCACTGAAGCAGCCCCTAAGTGCAAGTTACACATTTGCAGTGTGTCTACAGGCCTGTTTGTGTTCTGGAGTCAGCTGCAGGGAATGGGTGGGAAAGATGAAGAGTAAGAAGTTGTTACACTATTAGCTGATCTCAGTTCTCTTCTCCAAGATTTATTTTTCATGAAAACTTTAGTTGAATGATTTTGGTGCTGCCTCTTCAAACAGTATTTTGGGCTGAGTCTCCACAGCTCTTTCACTCATCGTGCATATCTGGAGAGCAAGCAGCAGTGAAAGCTCTGCAAAGCAGCACAGACTGACCTGAGTCTGAGATAGGAGGTAATAAAGATACTTACAACCCTGTCCATAACAATTTTTTAAAGGCACCAGAACTAGGATAAGAGAGAAAAATTCCTCATTGGCCACATCATGACCAGACCACCCTACAAAAACATTGTGGGAAGTTAAATCAGATTTTCATGTCTTTTTCAAATAGATTCATTCAACAGCAGGCATTCCTGCAAACACATCCCTGCCATGCTGGTACAGATACTGTTTTTCTGTGCCCTCAACAAGGTCTCCTTACAGAACAAGACAGACCAGATATGAAAGGAAATGGGTAATCTACAGGGTCTTGGGGTGTGATGAAGCAGCTCTGCATCACCTACATTGAGGGTTAATCAGCATTATTCTATCCAGAATTGTTAACAGGCGGTAGCCCTGCCAGAGAGGGAGCATTCCCCCACCCCACCCTCAACACAAAGCACAGCTGGAGTCCAAACTACTGTGGGCTACCTAAGGTAGCCTGCACTAGGAAACAGTGCTCAACTGCTCCATAGCACTACACTCCTCCACCTCTTCAGACACATTTGCTATGCAACCATGCTGGAATTTGCATGATCCAAGCAGAAACAAACGGGATTAGTACAAACAAACCGATCAGTGTAGCAGTACATCGACTGGCTCAAGGGATAGCAGTAACAGCAGAATGATCCTAGTCATCACGGTATAACAACAAAAAGCTGAGGATTGCATGGCATATTTCCAGAAAGTATCTTAGCCTTTAGCAAAATGCTTAATCCTAAACACTCTTCCCTCCTCTACAGCCATCTCCTGCATTTTCATTATCCTTTGGGACTCTTTACCTCAAATGCAGCAAAGCTATTAGCAAGTTCCTTCCAGGCTAAGAAATATTTTGTAATACTTTTCTGTTAATGTTTTTAAATCATAAGCAGGCACAATTCTAACCAGAAGCTATTGAGTTTCTGAAAGCAAGTAATTTATAAAGAAAGCAGAGCTATAAACACCCACAACATCAGGACTCAATCCAGTATGCCTGTTGTTGGGAAAGGAAAAGGATTAAAAATACAATATCTCAGATCAAGAACATGCACTGTATGTGCCAACAGTGACAGCCCCACAGAGCCCCTCATGAAAACACACCTCTGAGTCTGCATGAACAGAGAGGTTGTTTGGGGAGTTTCATTAAAGTACAAACTGGGCAATTAGAAGCTTGCAATTATTTTAGATTGAATAAAAGACTTAAAAATGTGAAGAGATACCTTACAACGAGACCCATGGGCAATATAATAACTTCTTAGGCTTCGACTCTACCTGGGTAACTCCTCAAAACAATCTACACTCTGGAAAAAGCAATTAAATTCCTCTGACAGGTCAATTAATTTTTCATCAGATCTGGTCGGTGATGCTGTATCAACTTAAACTTCCGAGAGGCTTGTGTTCCACTTTTCTTTTGCCAGAAGGACAGTCTTGACACCAGGCCTATCTTAGCCCTGCCTCCAGCACAGAACACCATCATGAAGTATGTCACCCAAGGGACACCACTATAATTCCCACCTGTTACACCATAACAGCATCTGAGTCGATGACCACAAATTGCTTCAGTGAAAACAGATATCCGTCTGGTCCCTGAATAAGCGATCCCATGTTGCGTTTGCTTGCATGGCATTACAAAACAGCATTGCTCCCTGACAGAAACCCAAAGAGCTGCACCACATGTGCCCGCTGCCAGGCAGCAGTGCAGACACTGGCCAGCTCAGCAAGGTGAACTGCTATATGACCTATCCTAGTCCCTTTAGACATCCTCATCTGCACAACCTTGTTTTATGCTGCTTCAGTGACTACAGAAGTACAGCTTTCAGTTTATCAGCAGCTTCAGCCACATTTGCTCAAATCATGTCTATAGTTCTAGGCAAGGTCTGTTTTTCTGTACCATTTGTGCTTTACAACTTGTACAAGAGCTGAACAAGACCATTGATGTACATCTAACTGGATAACACTTTTTCTCATGCCTCCATGTTTCATCTAAAAAATACCTACGGGCATATCCTTTACTGGATGCTTGTTTCCTAAAATTGCTGCAACACTTAAGAGCTTCACGCTCAGCAGACAGCACTTCAGAGCACGCACTGTGGTTTCAAGTCAAACCATACATCATAACTCTGGCATTTCCACAATTTCCCCTCCTGAGCTGTCTGGGACCACTCTACCATCACTCTTACACAAGCAATCCATCTTCTTTCAGCATTTCTTAGCCAGAGTTGAGCTACAAAGAGAGTGAGAAACATAAAACAGTTCTGCAGAGTTCAGTGGGCTTCTGATATTCACCATTTTCAGAACGCAAGTATCCCCATCTCATACAAAATAACACTTTGCTGTAGGTAAACAAACACAAGAAGATCTCAGCCCAATACCAATACTGACTATGGCAGTTTTAGCTGTATAGCTGCACACTTCAGCTACAGGCTTTCATTATGTACTAGCCTACACTAAGCTAGTGCTTGGGATCCTCAGGGTCTAAGTACCTAATTAACAGAATGTACTTTTTACCAACTAGGGAACTACAAGTTCATTGCTGCAGAAAAGCCACTGTTTCAGATGCTGTACAAACATGCATGTTCTGCCCAAAGAATTGATCCCTTCCCTTCAGAGCACTGTTGGTAAATACACAAAGCCGCTGCACAGAAGACCACCGATGCCTGTTTAACGAGCCTTCGAAGGTTGATTCACTACTTCTGTTAGAGGCCCATCTCAACTCAGCCACACTGGGTTATCGTGACAGTGACAAACACCATGTGTGCAATCGAGATACTGGCTGCCACGATGGTCAATTGGTTTGACACTCAGCTGTCACTGATGAATCTAAGGATTTGTGTTTCATAAATGCACACGCCACACACTCCTTGCCTAGAGAAATTCCACTTGTCCATGATATGGGGCAAAGTCACCCCAAATCTGACATTTAGATTACTATCGCTTCTCAAAAAAGGTGAGCAGATTTGCTGTCTCTGCTGTTAAATAAAAGCATCAGCTTTCTTGTAATGAAATATATATGGACAAAGTCACCCAGAGGAAAGCCCTTCGTGCACCTCCATTGTTTTTAACTTCTAAAAGGCTTTGTGCAATTATGCAAAACATTATGCATTTATATTGTATCCTTTATCCCAGACTAGATCCTCTTCTGCCTGCCTGGGTGGTGCAGTGAAGTTCTCCACTCCTACTCACGCTAGATTAGGAGCCTAATGTGGGAGACAGAAAGAGATACCGTATCCTTGCTGGAAAAAGAAACCCAAACCATCCTACACAGCTGCCAACTCCACATAACCTGTTGTTTAGATGTACTGCTTTCCGCTTAGAGTCTAACACCTGCTCTAATGTTCTCTTCAGTGTTCCTCCTTCAATTCCCTTTTTCCAGGACAGGATATGCTATCCGAGAAAACAGTCTGGAAAAATTAACAAAAGTAAGTAGAATTTAAACAAAGTCAACAGCAAAATCTCACTAAGCCATCTGATGAACAGATCAGTTCACATGGATGTTTCCTACAGAAGGCATCTCCAAAGGTCCAAGAGATGAATTAAGCGCCATGCTTACACCTACATAAAGAATAATTAGTTTTCCACACTTCTCCATCAATTGAAAGCACATACTTCGTCAAAGAAGGGATTTTCAGGATGTCTAGTGTTCCTCTTTAGCCTCATCTCCTAAAAAAAGTAAACTAGTCCTTCCCAAGCACATGTCAGACCATTCACTCTGAAAGAGCACCTTCATAACCTGTAGAGTTTGCCAACTCAAATACATAAATGGGCTACAGCAAAGAGAAAAATACTACAACAGCTTTGGCGTGGATCAATAAAACCATCAAGCTAAGACTGCGTGCTTCTTATTTTGTCTTCCTTAAGTCAGGAAACAGAAATTGCTCCCATCCAATTATACAAACTGTCTCCCTTTAAACAAAGATACAGCATTCTGTTGTGTCTCTAAGACAACAATATAACGCCTTTGCCTTTGGCCAAAGAAAACTGGCACCAGTTACAGTACACACACAAGTAAGACCTTGGAAAGGACTCCTGGGAGAGGGAGACGAGCACTCCCTGCTGCTCCACGGACAAGGCTTATGATGGATTAGAACTGGGTTCCTGGAATGCAAGCCTGTAAAGATATCTCTAACAATCCCCCTCTTTTCTCTTCTACAAGTGATGCACTTCCACAGTCACGCTCAGGAAACTGAGACAACCACAGGTACTGAAGTAGAGCTCTGACACCTACAGTCTCAGCTGAGTTCTGTCAACCAGGCACAACAGTTTTAGTTCACTTTTATTTCTATAGAAGACAGAGAGGCTGACAAACTCAAGGAGTTCAAGTGGCTTCAGGCTTAACCAAAAAGATTTCTCATCCAGGAACTACCTAGGGCATCCAGGCAGACCCTTACACACTAGGAGGCAAGGACAAAGAAGAGTCAAATGGAGCAGGACTCACGGGAAGTAATGCTGAGAAATAGTTCTGGGAGTCCAGGTTTGCATCCAGCTGCTGCAGTGGGAACTCCAGGATCACTTTACTGAGCACCTGCATCATCTCCTTCAAGCCAATGTTATATGCATACCTGCAAAGAAAAAAGCAAAACCCCCCAACATTTCATCCTATCTAATCTCTGCGAACTGACTCTTCCCAGAGATACAGCAGAAAAATTTTCATCTTCCAGTCCTGTTTATTTATTTATTTGGTTGGTTTTACAAATATTCAAGCAACAAAACCACCCTGCATTGCATCAGGCCCTTCATAAGGCCACAAGCCCTGGAAACTGCTATCACAGTGGAACAAGCTGCTGCAGGGCCAGCAACATCATGTTTACTAGAGTGCTGTAGAAATACGGTTGCGCAAAAGAAGGGAAACAGGTTTGTATTTGAGAAATAACTAGGTAAAAGGCACTCTGATCATGCACTCTAGACTTGCTGCTGTAAAAACAGAGTGGATGTGCCACGTCACAGCACAGCCCCAGCTGTAGGCAGCTGGCTGATGTTGCAATGCACAGAGCAGCAGCCCCTGCATGAACTTAGATGCAGCCTGCGCCAAGAACTGGTTTGCTCTCTTCAGTCCACAGTTACTTAATAGCAATTCAATCTCTTGTTACAGAACTGGGGCAGGAAAAGCCTAACCACTGAGGATGCTACAGATGCAGCTGGCACTCTCCATCAGTTCCTGTTGTCATTCAGTCAGGATCCCTAAAATCTGCATTTCTCATGCTCTATACTGATAAATTAATGTTTAACAATAAAACATGTGTATCCACATAGTTTCACTTCTTCTTTCCAGATCCACTGTCAAAGACAGCTGTTCAGCATAAGAAACAGCATCCCTAAGGGAATACTCACTTGAGGGAGTTGATTTCCAGGACCAGGTTGTCACAGGAAATGTTTTCTTCTTCACCCCTCTGTAACGTACCCAGAACCTCATTCTGGAAAACTAATGAAAGAAAGGACAGGCAGTTAGACAGGAGAGGGAAAGGCACAGATTCTTCAAACTGTTCATTACTGAAGAAAAAAATGCCCTTAACAAAAGAAGTGTTCTGACACAGATGTCTATTTGTTCTCTGTTAGCTGGCACAAACCCATATCAACTATAAACAGTGGAGTGTCATTCAAACAGAGGGGACAAAGATGACCTACTAGATATCACTGATCTATCCACACAAATCAGTACAAAGCTATTTACCTCTGCAACCCTTTAGAGCAGAATTTCTATTACACTTCCACAATCTAGCCTTCCCCATTCAGGCAAACTTCATCTTTCTCTAACTAAAGATGTGAATTCTAACTTAAAATGTATTGATTTAACTTCCTTTGAGGATATATTTTAACCTGAAAAAGGCTTTCTTTTCCAATTTGGCTTGAACCCCTTTCAAATACAGGTAAGCTTAACACAACAAAACAGAAAACCAAAACACATCTGCCAACAGACGCAGCTTCTACAAGGACATTTAGGTCTGCAGCACAATTACAGCAGCAACCTGTCCACACAGGGAAACTGCTGGACCTCCACACAATCTCCAAGTTTAGGCAGTGACACTGCTATTTAAACAGACAGCTCAGGGAGGTCACTTTCATGAAGGCTCAATGATCAGGACTGAGAAAGATGAAGGATCTTTGCCTCGCTTCTCAGCTTTGGCTGCCTTGGGTTAACACAGCAGCTACACAGGGAATATTAAAGAACTCTAGAACACACAGGAAGTGAAGCCAGGAAACAAACACATTATAGACACCCACAATTTTTTCCAATATACTTAGAGAAAGCACCACAAATATCCCGCTCACGGCACTATCTGCAGACTCACCACACTTCTTAACAGCCCCATCTCTCACCTTTGATGTCATCCAGCTGAGGGGATGCTGCCCGACTGTCTGGCTCCTCAGAGCCCATGCTCAGGTCGCTGTCAGCCTCGCTCTCTTCCTCTGAATGCACAGCCGGGCCTGATGAAGAAGATGCAGCATTCAACACTCAAAAGATGCAGCTGCCATACGCACGAGGAACCAGGTGTGCCAGAGACTTCTCAACCAAGTCAGCAACTATCTGTCCTTGCAACAAAGGACTTACAGGTCAAGATTAGATTTGCTGCAGAGGGAATGCTACAGCTGGCACCAGGATACCGGGACTTTTTAAGGACAGGGACAGAAGCAAGTGTGTTTTGTGCAGACTGCTGACGCATAATGGAGCAATGTCAGCAGACACTGTCACTAGCAAGACGAAAGCCAGCAGTAGAGGGAATAGCCAAAGCATATTCTTTCTAAGGCAGGGTCTGGTATCCCATAGTGTGCCACTCACAGCAGACAGCTCTGTGTGTTAGTGGAAGCCAAAGATGATAAACACCTTCCACAAAGAACAGGGAGAGAGAGAATACGGCCCATTGCCTACTTTCACCTCTCGTCTTGCCTCCACACACACATATTATCTGGGGTCAATTTGCTTCACAAAGGCCAAGTCTTATTCTAGACACAATTAGCAGCCTCGCACTCAGCCAGTTTCCCCGACACAGGTCTGTCCATCCACCCCCAGGTCACCTACAGTCAACGTTTCCTCACCCCATAGGCTTTGTCTCTGCTCTTCTTCATCTTCTTCATTCTTGTCATCTGCTTTCCAGAGATAGCCTCTGCCCTCTGAGCCCACATCCTTTTTGTTGTAACCTGAAAAAGAAACAGCAATCAAGAGGAAGAGGTACTGGATCTTCTTACCAGCAAACCTGAAACAGAGTGGTATAATCTGCATATTGCTGTCCCTAAATATCCTTCACCAAGGAGGAGCTGGGATTCCTGCAGATGCACATAGATTTCAGCTTTTATCTTCTCACTTGCCTTGACAAGTGACTGGCCTATTTGTCCCTACAGCAGCAACGTTCAGCTGGCCATCTTTAGATTCCTTGACAAACCCAAACTGGTAGAAACAGTATTTCTCAAGGACAGTGTCCTTGGATGCAGTCCAGGTAAAAGGACATAGATCTTGCAACCCGCCTTGAACCAAACACCTCCAACTTCAGCTTATCATTTCCTATAAGGCTCTTACTCTAATAAAAATGGAAAATAGCTGCATTTCCAAAGATTTTAATACTGGAGTACTGAGGTACATATCACTGTCCAACTTGAGCTGGATATCATTGCTTGCCTACTCAAAACACACACATTCCAAGCTGACTTCATCACTAAGCTCCAGCCTGGCACTGGAGCTCCTGGCACTGGCACTGGAGTCTAGACTGGAAGAGGGAAAACCCCTAAAAAACCCTAAAAGGCAAAGCCTTCTACATAGTCTGAGCACATGGAGCCAGAGACTCATACCTTTCAGTTTCACTTTGCTTTCCTCCTTGTTCACACCAGAATCATCACTGAACTGGTCATCATCCTCTTCCTCTTCATCTGGTGGATGCAGAGAGATCACTGTGCCCTCAGAAAGAGTGATGCCAGGACCTACTACTACCTGCAAATATATGCAACATATCTTAATGAACAAATACCCTGATTGCCCCCTCGTACCTCCACCAGCAGTTAGCTGTACACTAACAAGTATAACCAAAGACATCAGCACTGCCAGATCACACACCACGCTACCCTAACCACAGAAAAGGAAGAAAAAGATGGTAGCAGTAGCATATCCCCCACCTCTGCAAACAGGCTTTGAGAAGCCTTGTATTCTGGTATGGTCTAGTAACCAGCCAAGAAATGCAGAAAGCAGAACAGACATAAAAACAGCTCACCTGAGAGGACAGGACGCAGCGGGGCTTTAGCTTTACTTTCTCCTTCACTTCAGCTTCATCACAGATAACAGAATGGCAGATCTCCACGTTATCTGCTATGTGTACTTTGTCCCAGACAAAAGCTCCGTCCAAAATGACTTTATCACCTGTTATACATACATCACCAAGCACAAATATGTTGAGCAAGGCAGTCTGCTGCTCTCCCACACTGCTGGGATCACTAGAAAGCATCTTACTGAATCCCAATGCCCTTTAAGTACGATGGATGTTAGATGAAAGGCAAAACCTGGCCTTAGAGGCCTACAGTCACTTCTTACTGAAAGCTAAAATACAATTTTGTTCTCTGCAGAGATGTAACAAGTTGGCATTAACAACTGATAGTTTGATTTTGCACAAATACAGCCAAATCACAAAAAGAAAATTCCAACCAAGAGTAGGACGAAGGACTACCGGGCAGCTCACAAAAAGAGGGACAGACGGTCCTCATTTGCAAGACTTTAGTGTGTGATAACTCTAGATCAGTAAAGGTCACACATTCTCTACTGCCGGAACAACTTATTTGCACTAAATGTGTTTCACCTTTCAGCATCATTACGCACCCTGAAAAATTTAATCTATGTCCTCTGCTGGAAAACCAAGCTTTTCTCCTTTCTTCCCATTAGAAGTTAATCAATACCACCTATCACCTTCTCTCAAAGCCTAATGCACTTGAAAAACTAAATCTCAATAACTTGAGCCCTTGCCTGGCAAGGCCTGCAGGTCCCCCATCCTTGTACTCACCTATCCTGCAGTTCTGCCCAATAATGCTGTTTGTTATGGAGCAGTTGCTGCCGATGACCGTTCCCTGCCCAATGAGCACGTTCTCTTGCAGCACGCTGCCATGGCCAAGGCTAATGTCCACTCCACGGTAAATGTTGTGTTTAGAATGGGTGTAACTCTGATTCTTGTCATCAGTGAAGTTCATTTCCGGAGTTAAAGGATAAACCCAGCGCCGGATGATATCAGAGCAGACAGCTTCATACATTAGCAGGTTGCATATATGGGCCCCATACTCTTCTGCTGTTACATGCATATGGATCTGGTTCCCCAGGACCTGGGAGACAAGCAGGAGCGCATCAGAAGATTCTCTACTGCATGGTGATAGGATCTCTTCTGTAATAACTCTCTCCTTACCTCCTCATTCACCAACAGACCGCGCACAAAGTCATCCCGTGTCTGGTAGTCAAAATTGTCTGTGAATAGCTCAGCCACCTGCCAGGAAGAAAACACAAGGACATAATATAGTTAGCAGAAAGTGTTGCCAGGGAAGCCAGATAATTAACAGTAGTTCAGTGGTTCTCAGAGGGCCGAGTTACACAGTATAGGAAAGTGACGCTCTTGCCTTGAATAAATCTTTGATTCCTTCTGCTAGAAGTGTTGACCTTTCCCTCTCCTCCTCCTAATGGAGACTATGAACAGATTCTGGTTTTCAGAATGGGCAGAACATTGCTTTAGCATTTCCAAGCAATTAACCCAGTCTCGCCTTGTAGTTTCACTTCCAAAGGAAGGCTGTAGACCAGCTCTTTCAGACATGGAAGAGATGTTAGCGAACCTAGGCCGCAATAACCCTGGATGTTACCCTAACATGGCACCACTTGGCACGTACTGACACTTTTCCACAGCACAACTATCACCTCTGCTTCACAGATGTTACTACACTTGAAGTGAAATCACTTACTTTCCACAACAGTTTCATCCTGTATCAAATTAGCCAGCTTACTGATGCAGCCACTGTCTAGTTCTGCCTGGGCAAAACTGTGTCTGGATGCCAGACACAGATTAAGCACTCACTCAGGCTCTCAGACAGCACAAATGGGAGTTCTGGTTTTCAAACCCAGTACACTCAGGCCTCATGCACCCCTGCACATCAGCAGCACCAACAGAGCAATGTAGATTTAAATTTGGACCTTTGGAAGGGCAGGGCTCACCTGTGGAGAACAGATGCTAATATGACAATCCAGCAAGTCATGACGCACCTCAACGTTCTCAATAGAGTTCTGGAACAGGCTCTGAAAGAGGAAAAAAATTCTGACGATCTGAGCACCTCACATAATACCAAACCCCAAGAGCCTTCTACAAGCCTGGGGCAGTATTGATTGAATTATGAAACTAGCCAAAGTTCTGAAGATTAGAGGAATCTACAGTCCATACTAAGACACAGGCTTAGCAGGCACAGCCTGGTCACACAGAGCAGTGTGCCAGTGAGCAGAGACTGCCCTTGCCTTTACATAGTGCACCTCTCCAAGCAACAACTTCTACTTCAAACAACTACTTCCCTCTAAGAGGCTCCTTACCTTTAATGCTAGGAGGTACAAACATAAAGAATATTAATAAATCAAAATGCAATATTCATAGCTTTTGTACTCCCTGTGAATTTCTACAGCTGTGAGTTGACGGGGTTTTATTGTTTGTTCTTTCCATTTTGTTTTCATGCAGCAATTTGTGCTATCATTTGAAAGCGAAAAATAATCTACTGATTACTAATCTGGGTATAAAAATGGCACATAATCACAGTTTTAGTTCTGAGATGGAAAAACGAAAAAGTCCATTTATCTCACCAGAGAAAAGTGCCTCCACAGACATTTACTGAGCATTTACTACGTTATTAGTAGATCCCATAACCTCTTCAGGTGAACAGTACAGGCAGAGGTAACAGGGGGTACTGCCCCTTGCACCTGCTCTTATTTCCCTGGATGACAGTGGTACCTGCATCCCAATTTTGGCATCTTTGCAACAGTATAAATCATTCACCTCCCTCCTTTCGTGTGAAGAAAAGGAGCCAAATAAATGCAAAAGCTGACTTGCGAAAAACACATCTGCCCCATCTTCAAACTCTGAAGTGAGTCCTGAACACGTATGTCCCAGCACAATTTCACCGAGCGTCAAATAAAGGTTAAAGGAAAAATAAGCCTATTTATAAAGAGTATATGCCACCATCTACTCCTCCAACAGAAGCAGCAAGCACAATTCCCCAGCCCTGACTCAAGGAGGAACTCCTTGGCATGGGCTGCTTTTACTGCTGCAGCCCTTTTTCACCTGCCAGGTTCCAGACGCACCATAGGAAAACGGAAGCGTTTCAGCCCCTGGGTTCTCTGGTAGTGAAGGACACGGTTTGTGGCACTGTCCATAGCAATGACAATGTCATCCTCTTTGCACCTAGCATGGTGACCAGGTGAGGACTCTTTGAATAACATCGTCATCACAGAAACATTCTTTTCCATCTTACGACGCAACCTAAAAGAGAATGGCAAAACTTTAGAATCAGTCTTCAAAGAATTAAAGCCCAGTATCTCAGCACACCAAGTGAGCATACGCTTCTTTCAATACCTACTTGTGCTCTTCCAGGGCTTTGGATATATTGAAATTGGACACCACATCCCCAGTGACGAGAATGAAGTCAGAACGAACAAGAGACTTGGCATCAACGTCTCGTAGCACATCACCAAGGGAGCGGTACAGGTCAGAAGTCACAAAGCGTACTGTGTTGGGAGAGGTATGACGGCACCACTTGGATTTTCTGCAAGGAGAAAAAACATGCCAGGAAGGCATAAATAGGATACTCCTACAGAGAACGTACAGGACACAGTGCTTTAGCGCATACCACACCTGAATGCAAGCAGAATCCTATTACAATGAGCTATCAAAAGGCTTCAGTATGCTCATTTGCACACAGCAGAGGAACTGAAGAAGGTTAGACTTGGACACTGTAGCTTATGGAAACTTCAGAAATTAACTCCACTGCAAGCCAAGTTTTGACAAAGGAGAAAATTACACACAACCCAAACTTTTTTTCTTGGAAAGCAGTACCTCAGACAGGGAAAAGACTGCATGCTTCTCTTTAGCTTTTGCGGACCTGCAGCATGCAGAGGCACGGGTGACGAGAGAGGCGTTTCTATGTGCCGCATGGCACACCAAGACAAGGCATAACGCAAAGGGCAGTACTCTAATTTACACAGCTACTCAGAAGTAAGCCCTGCTTTTAGACAGGAGTTAAATACCAATATAAATGCACTCATAAAACACTCAACCCTTTTAATATGCTGCACAACCATGCTCCTTCACATGAAAAATTACTATGTCCAGCTCTGGACTGTACACTCTGGACACAGTGTCCACCTCTGGAGCCCTCAGCACAAGGTGGGCACAGAGCTGTTGCAGCATGTCCAGAGGAAGGCCATGAAAATGATGGGAGGATAGGAGCACCCCTCCTACAAGGACAGACTGAGAGATTTGGGGTTGCTTAGCCTGGACAAAAGAAGGCTCTAGGGAGATCTTATAGCAGTCTTCCAGTACCTAAAGTGGGCCTCCAAGAAAGATGGGGACAGACTTTTTAGCAAAGCCTGTTGCGACAGAACAAGCCGCAATGATTTTAAACTAAGGGAGGGTAAATTTAGACAGGATATAAGGAAGGAATTTTTCACAGTGAGGGTGGTGAAATGAACAGGTCACCCAGGGAGGTAGTGGATGCCCCACTGCTGGAAACATTGAAGGGCAGGTTGGATGGGGCTCCGAGCAACCTGATCTGGTTGAAGATGTCCCTGCTCATTGTAGAGGGTTGGACTAGAGAACCTTTAAAATGGTCCCTTCCAACCCAAACCATTCTATGATTCTGTTCTATGATTCTATGAAAAATGGTCTCTTTTGAGATGTGCTAGGAGACAACTGTTGAAAGGGAACCTCTTGCACACAATTTTCGTCAGAAGGATCAGTGAGACCCCCGAGGCTTTTCAGACAACAGAAAATTCCTTTCTATGATAAAGCTAATAAGAAGGAAAGTTTCTTACAATAAATGCTCTTTTATCTCAGCTGACTTCCAACAGCAAAAAACAAAGGTTTCTTCCACTCCAGTCGCTGTCAGGAACTCCAAGGTATAGTCAATCATGGCCACATTTGCCATAGGTAAAAGAGCCTAAAAAAGAAAACAACCCCCCCCACATAGACAGCTGAACAAATATTCTGTACCTCAACATCAGCAACAGCCCCTTCCAACCTGAGGATATAATACCATCAGTAGTACCAGAAAAACCATATGAGTAATGGCCCCACCACCTCCTAGCAAAATTTTTCAGAGCTGATCTAAACAGCAAGAATTAATTTCTGGTCTTTTAGAGCAGCAGATCCTCAGTTCAGAGAGAAAAGCATTAAAAAAGTAAAGTTATCACACACAAAACTCTTCAACAAGGCCCAGATAAATGAGAGAGACTAGAAGAAAGAAACTCCAGAGCACTGATTCCCTGACTCAGGCTTTAACTGCTTCAAGAAAAACCCGTTGGACATGAATGATGAAGCCACGGCAAAATGAGCGTCCAGAATTAAAGGAGGGAATCCCCCCTCAACCTAAACTGAAGCGAGCATTTCATTGACTTGGGATTCAAGCCACCCTTTTAAATCAAGTTACTGATTCATACTGAGTGATCTCATACTACTCTTTAATTCATTTTTGGTGATGTTTTGTTTCAGGCCTGAGCTCGCGTGTATAATTATGACCACCACAAACACTTAATCAGCAAAGGAGGTAAAGGTAATCGTTCAGCCCTAAACTCTTCAGAAGTGCTCTTTCCTTTAACATACAATCTTCTGATTCGGATAATTAAAGTGCTTTTCCCATCCATTTTTCCAGCCACATTCTTTTACCCATTACTGCTGTCAAGGACAAAGCTTTTGCTTCTTTCTTCTACCAGAAACAAGCCTGCTAAGCCTGCTGCTGTTCCTGCATCGGAGACAGACAAAAAGCAAGCAGCTCCGTTTGCCTTGCCATACGAAGAGCAAACGGCATCAAGGCCACGACTAGGTCCTCGCTGCCCCTCCAGCGGGACATACAAACTCTTACAAGCGAGAAGAACTCGTCAGAAGCTTCCTTAGCGTGGGGGGAGGCGGCAAAAGCCGCGGCAGAGGGCGCAGCCCCAGCTTCGGGGCCCGGCAGCACCCGTCAGGGGGTCCTCGCCTCGACCCAGCCCGGGCTCACAGAGCGGGGCCGGCGCGACCATAGCTGTCGCCCAGAGCCGGGGGGCCGGGACCGTCCCGCGGGCGGTAGCGGGCAGGTTCTCACCCGCGGCCGGTCTTTGGAGATCGGGAAGAAGCGCCGGTTGAAGCTGTCGGCGACCAGCACGGCCTGCAGCGGCGGCGGCGGCTCCTCCTGCGGGTCGGTGCCGCGGGTCCCCCCCGTGCCGGCCCCTCGCTTCGCCGCGCCGCGCGCCGCCATCTCCGCACGCTGTCTCGGCTCCCCCTTCCGCTTCCGGAGCCACGCCGGAAGCAGCGACGGGAACCCGGCGGCGCCAGAACTATGCCGGGCGGCGGCGCGCGCTCGCGGGGTGGGGCCAGGGCGGGGGCGGGGGGCTGGGGGTTCCCGCACATGGGCGGGTCCTGCCGGCCTCGGAGCGGGGGGGGGCTGCTGGCACCGAAAATGAACGCAAATCAACTCTCCAAGAGTCGTTCTGGAGTCACAGGAAGGAGCATCTTTTGTCAGACCGGGCAACACGAGGAGTGATCCCCATCGATCGTGTGCAGCGAGGCAGCAGCTGGCACAGAATGGGTTTCCCACTCATGCATATGGATAAATTTTCCCAGAACTCTTCTGCACATCCTGTTACTTTCCAAAGTCTAGTTTTAATGTTATTATGAACTTCACAACAGTCAAAACTCTTGCCAATTTGGAGCTTTGGAGCCTGACCTGGCATTTGAGATAAGGAAAGGCTGCAAACAGAGGTGATTGCAGGAGAAGAGGCATCTGTTCAGCACAGATTGTATTTCACACAAGGTGTTATCATCTCCAAAGAATGAACCGTGTCTGGAAAAAACGAAAAAAAAAAACCAACCCCACGTGCCATCAGAGAGACATTCTGTTTAACTTTTGAAAAATATAATTACTTAGATGAAACTGAACTCTAGCTTAAACCAAAATACTCCAATTTTGGTAATAATGACTACTCCTTGTATTACTAGGATGCAGCCCCGGGGATTTCCAGTTCAGGAAAAAGTTCTGTTTCCTTGATATGCTTCCTCGCTGTGCTCTGCCCCTACTGTTACCTGAAATCAATTAAACCCTCCCAAAACAAAGTATTTCATTCAGAGCGGAGAGGTTGTTTATATTCTGCACAGGGTACTAGGTGAAAGATCTTCCTCAAAACTAGCACACCTACTGAAGACCCCAAAGGCCCATTTGTACAAAACCAATGCTCAGAATCCTCCCTAGCTAATACGACTGTTACACCTATCTAATACATGTATTCATTAGGTTACACAATTCTGCTTTAACACAAAATTGATTATTTCCTGTCCATATCCTTAGTTAGGATAACGATGTCCTTCAGATAATAATTAAACAATCACAGTTTCTCCCTATCTGATATCCCTTTCCTTGTTTCCCCATAAGTTTCCAACCTTGAGTAAATAAACTACTGATTTTATAATTTTCCTAAGACAGAATGCCTACACCCTTGAGCAGAGGCCAAAGCGTTTGTAGGAGATATTAAGTGCCTGCATCTCTGAGCAGATACTATGATCCTTGTAGAAGATACCAAGCATCTGTGTGTCTAGGATCAGGATGTTTGTAGTAAATAAACGAGATAAATGAGGTGCAAAATACATTCTCTTTATCCCCTTGAGTAACACTGCTGCGTTTCCAGGTGTCCAGCTGCTGTTTCTGCAAAGGCCAGCCTTGATGTGACAGCGGTTCAGCGCTCTCACCTTCCACCCAGGAGTGATCCCCATGATGACCCAGACCCACAGTCCCTGAGGGACCTCTTGGACAACACCCAGAGACACATCCGGAGAGGAGAGGAGAGGAGAGGAGAGGAGAGGAGAGGAGAGGAGAGGAGAGGAGAGGAGAGGAGAGGAGAGGAGAAGATGTAGTTTCTGGAGGTGGGAATTGTGTGGCACTTGCCTTCCTCCCAGCTTGGCAAAGCAACCTTGGCTTGGGTGCTGCAGGTAATGATGTCCGGCTGTGCTCTCTGCTCAGACACTCAGTTTTGTGTGTCCCGATCCCCCCAGCCAGCCTTGCCCCAGCCCGGGCTCTGTCTTCAAGCAGATCAAGTTTTTCCTTCTAATGTGCTTCAATATTGACCTGGCCCTCGGAATGGTATTGGCCTGAATCCCTCCCCTGCCACCTCTCTGCTGACAGTCACAGTCCTGTGGTCCCTCGGACCTGTCACAGCTCACACAGCACTGCTGCCTGCTCATTTTTCAGTAAGAGAAAAGCGTGTGATAACTCCTGCATTCAAAACCAGGAAAATGAGAGACTTCCCCAGGGAGCTCCGAGCAGGCTGGCAGCAGGAGGGCTGCGAAGACCCCTGAGCCTGTTGGCAGGAGGGCCCTTATCCAGCACTGGATGCTGCAGGATTGCGTGCTCACTGCCTTCTCCTGTTGTCACGGTTCTATCATTCTCCACACGGGACAGGCATCCCCAGCCCCTATTCTGTCTCCACACCACACTCTTGGCTCCTTGTTCTCCCTTGCTCCCCATAAACTGCCCTGCTGTGATGCCCTGCTCTGGTCCTTGCTGCCCTCATCTTCTAGCAGTGCTGCACCTCCGCGCTGACTGACCACCCAGGGGCTCAAGGAGCTGATGTGCAGTTCAGCTGTGATCTGAGAAACAAACATGAGGCACTTGCCACCACCGCCTCTGAGGCAGGACCACATCCCCACGGCAGAAGGTGGCACATGGTTATCAGCTCAAGGCACACAGTACGGCCTTTTGATCCCGGTGACAGAGGAAATTAAGGGAGGCACAACTCAATCCTAGACCTACAGCACTGTCCCAGCATGGCAGGCAGCCTGTACAGCCCCCTTGACAGTGCTGAGAGTTCTTGGATGGGTTGTGATGGGAGGAAGAGTGTAGTATGCAACGTAAATCATCCGGTTGAATTGCAGGTTCAGGTCTGATGTAGTAGAAAACAACTCTCCTCTGTCTCCTGAAGGACTTTGCAGCATTGGGTATTCCCTGAAATTTCCCTTACCAGTTAAAATGTTCAGGCATTGCTTACGTGGTGCCATCTGCGCCCAGTAACTTGTGACTGAGCCCTTGCTGTGCTGCACCTTGTGGCTGAGTTGCTTGACCTTAGGTAGTGGTTTGGAAAACAGCAGCAAGGATGGACACAGCAAAAAAATTGAAATGAGCTGCCCTAGGGAAATAAATCACCCCCATCCTTTTCAAAAATAGGTATCTGCATACCCTTGGGAATCCCGTTTCCTTGGCAAAGAAGTTAACCCTGGAACAAAAGCTCCCAGATGGTTTCAGCCCAGGGTTTCAGCTTGAGGAACGATCCAAGAGGTGGATTTGTCATTGCCTGAGGGCAGGACAGCATCTTCGTTCCTGCCTACATAGCACTAAGTGCATGAACAGCACCAGAAGTCAAGTATGATCCGGCCCGCACAGCCACTGCCCGGTGTCGAGACCGGGTACTTTGAGCTTGACAGGAGAATCAGCAGATTATCTGGCTAATTACATCCTGTCCTCTCCAAATGAGGCAAGTTTCCAAGATGTTGCCCTGGTAAATTGGCAGGAACAGGGGAAGACAAATCAAGGTAATTGCTAATGAACTGAACTCAAAATCAGCCTGACAAATATTCCTCAGGCTTTTCACACACACTGCCCTTGGTTCACTGGGGACTTGCAAGCCAGTAGCACTCAGGCCAAACATTTTCTGAAAACAGTATAATTCCAGAGGTGCTTCTAAAATTGAAATTAGCTCACAAAAATTGAAATGAGGCTGGACTGGGTTACACCAGAACTCCACCAAACCCAGTGTCCCACAGTGGCTGGGCAAGGAGTGGGAAGATGCATAGACTATGGGGCTTATTCTTATTCCCCTATCCTTGGACATCCTTGGACAGAGAATCATGGGGCAGCATCCACTAGCTCTGGGTATGATGAGAGTGGTGGGGATGCTCTGCTTTCTGGGGCACCCTCCCAGTCACTGTTCTGACATCTTTAACCCTTCTCTCTTTTCCGTTTGTTGTCCTTTCTGAGCATTTGGTGGATACATGGCTTTTCCCTCTGCATAGATGATGGCCCATTGAAGTATTGCTAAACTTTGCCAGGCAGCTCCAGATTTCATCCTATTTTAGACAGCTTTGGAGCTCCACATTTTCAGAGCTGAGTGGGACTTGTGTCAGGGGGTCCCCAGGGTGGTGAGATTTGCAATGAGGAGGGGCAAGCCATGAACCCTGGTACAAGCTGTCTGGGCTCAGGGGGCTATCCTGGGCTTATCTAGGATGGCTAATGCTCACCTGCCAAGTGTAGAGAGGGCTCTGCCTGTCCCAAGCATCCTTGGAGGAGCTCCTGCCCATGAGAGAAGGGGTAGGTAACAGCCAGGATGTGCTTACATTACATAGCCCTCCTGCACAGCTGAGTGTCTCTGTGCCTGACACAAGATTTACTTAAGCACCAAACTAAGTCCTGCAGATGAAAAGAAAACTGCAGACCTCAAGTAAGTCAACAAACAAGAAAGCCAGAGAGACTGTGCATCCTGACCCTTCTGCCTTACTCTTTCCTCCCACACCCTGGTCTCCAGCCAAACTGACAGCAGGATCACTGAATCACAGGCTATTCCTTCACTGTTTGCTCATTTGGGCCTCTCCTGTGCTTCTCAGCAGAGGGTTTCTTTCTGGCAGATGAACTGCTGGGCTTCCTGCTCTTGGCATCCTGCTGCTCTTTACTTGGCAGCCTTGAGAAGGGGAGACAAAGACACAAGGCAACTCTGTCTGCATCCCCCTGAGTTTCCGCCCACCCTGGGGTGCTGTTTGCAGGACACTGGTAGGCTTTTCCACCAGTGAGATGCTGGGCACAGCAGGATTCACCTGCTAACAGAGGATGCATTGCTGCTGCCTGAGCTCTGGGCTGCTGCAGCTCCCTGTATCTCGGCAGCCCCATATTTCTATGTTATTCCTGTGCCAGATGAGATGCGCAATGAAAGAGGCAGCTGCTGCACCAGCACCTCCCCAGCTGCCTGAATATGGAGATAGTGGTGGGGGGAGTCCCAATGCAAAGAGTTTGTGGTGAGCAGAGAAGAGCAGGGCAGCGGTGCTGGCGGATTCTCATCCTGTGCTGCTGGGTACCACTCAGGTGTGCTGGGCTGACCAAATTCCCCATGGGTGGCATAGATCTCCTTGGAGGGGCAGGAGACAGCAAAAGTGCCCCAGTGCCTGGAGAAGGACATTCATATGGCAGTCTGTCTGCCACTGACCAGCCCTGCCTGAAGGTCAGGAACCTGAAATGAGAGGAGAGGCAGGGAAAGCACTGCTAAGTTCCAGAGTAAACTCTTTTAATTTACTTATTTGCTGGGGCTTCTCCTGGTCCCAGGCTCTCCCTTCACAGACACACACTGGGCTGTAGGCTCTATTACTTTGGGGTTTATCTGAGTTTCAAGCCTTTTATGAGCCTTGTTCCCTTATCTCCCGCTCGCAATGATTTTGCTCTCCCCTCACGACCTCAGCAAGAAACAGCTACTTCCAGACTCCTTATGTAGCTCTTGGACAAAGTCTGTGTGATGGGATACTCTGCCCCATCTTCTAGGACACTGCTTCCAACATACATCACCAGCTGCTCTCCTGAGGAAACAGCGCCGCAGAGCAATGGTACTCACATCCAGCTAATGGCCGTAGTCCTGCCCAGGTAACTGTGGTGCGGGTGCAGGGTTTTGGGTGTGCTGTTCTTCTGCTATCACTGCTTGCGCTCAAGAGCCAAAATCGTTTGCTGATTCATCTCCCTGGTCACTCTCAGAGACTGATGAGGCTTTAGGCATGGCAGGCACAGGCTCCTCAGTCAGCTCAGCAAGGACACCCTGCCCAGAGGCGGGAAATGAGTCAGCAACCATCTGGGCTTGGCATGTGCTCCAGCCCTGGGATGGCAGCCACCGGCAGCCACGCTGCGTGACCCTAGAAGCTCTTCAAGTCCCACTGCGGACAGTGCTGGAGCATCAGGGGAACCATCACTCTCAGTCATGCAGGGATCTCAGCATGAGCACCCAGGAGATCACTGTCTCCCTGAGCTAGGCCTGCGAGTCTGCGATCTGATACTTCCCCTGCCATTTCTATGTTCTTTATTCACATACAACTTTTTGCACCAGTGTTACCCTGGTAACACCTGCTTCCCCTGGGCCCCTGGCCTTCAAAGCCTGGTGAGTCTAGAGTTTACCCCAGCTTTGTGCTCCCGTTTGGTTCCAGACTGAGCCGTGCCAAATGATGCAGCAGCTCATGAGCAGGTCCTTTTTGACCTGTTCAGTGGTGAACAGGAGGGAGGTAGCAGAGTTGCCTTCTGTTCTCTCAGCTAACCCTTTCCCAGCTCTGATCCATATGGATTCCTGTAGCAGAAGAAGCTACGATCAGCCCTTCCCAAACAAGTATGTAAGGGTAACCCGGCGAGGCTCTTCAGTACTAAACAGTGTCTGGTAGGAAGGGATCCCAGGGCTGGACCACTGCAGCCTTGGGACTGTGGAGATGGGCAAGGAGGTGCTGTGCTGCCGAGGGTTATGGGGACAGGACATGCTGTCACCAGCATTAGGAGAAAGGAACCCATAGTGCTAAGCCAGGGCTGCCAGGGGTAAGGAGGGAATTTCCCAGCTCGAAACAGCCATGGAAAATACCCAGGAGAAGGATGACTGGCCACTCTGTGACCCAGAGACTCATGCTGAGACCTCCCTAGCTGGCTCCAAGAGACTCATGTTGAGACCTCCCTAGTTGGCTCCAATCCACCTCTCTTCTCCCTCCCACCTGGGGTCTTATGCCACCAACCCAGAGCGGCCACCAGCAGATGAACGGATACCCTCTCCTGTGTGAGGCCAGAAAGCAGGGTTATTCCTCATCCCTCATCTTGCCCAGGGGAGAAAAAAGGCTCTTGCAGCAACCCCTCCCAGAGCCGGTCCAGCCCTGCCTGGAGGAGATGCTGAAGGAGTTGTCCATCCCTCTGCCTTCTCTATGCTACTGCCACCAGGTGCATCCTTTCAGGAAGGAGGCAGCCCTGCTTCCCACCGCCTGATCTGCCAGAAGCAAGGGGGAGCTTTGATCATGGCACAGCTATCTGTGCTCTAATCACTGCCTTTCCTGCAAGGACCCTGTTCAGAGGATAGTGCACATTTCCTGTAACCCTTCCTCCCCTGCGAGCCTGGCCCTCCAAAGGAAAGGCACATTCCTTAGAGCTCTCAGCTCAAGGGGCTTCACATTTCCAAGGAAGGCTGGGAATTGAGTGACATTTTGGTAGCTGTGTGATTTCAAGGATCTATTCTGTTGCTTGTACACCCAGAGTTTCATTTTATAAAAGCTATATGTTGGGGCTGCCTTAAGATTAATTAATAAAGAGAGAGAAGGGGAACTTTCTCAGGGGAACTCAGCAGCCTCTTCCATCACATCAAAGCTAGTGAGAGATCACATTATCTTGACAGATGTTGTACACTACAGATCTGGTTACTGAACTTATGTTTCCCATGGACTGTTTCCAACACTTCTTTTAATTTGTCAGGGATATATTTCAAACTGTAATATGCACATGGTTGCAGAAAACAGAAGGAAGCAGCAGATTAAGGGCCTTTTTTCCTAGCAGTGTAGATGTGCTGGTTCCAGCTGTAAGAGATAACAAAAAAAAGTAATAGTCTGGAAACCAGAAAAAAAATTAAGTCTGTTGGATTAGAGGTTCCTTTTTCTGTTTCTTTCAAGTCACAACAATTAATAATGCTGCAATGCAATGTAAGTCATGCCATGAGCTAAGATATGCTGAAGAATCCACCGCACTGCTCCCAACACTTTTCCATCACCTCAGTGGGAGTATTAGGCACAGACAGTTGAGACACTTTGTCTCTGTGAGCAGCTTCCCAGTCTCCACTTGTCTGTAGCACTCTCCTTCAAGTGCTGGCGTGGGTGCCCTAAACAGATGTTTTAATTCTTTTCATCCTTTTGCAGTCAACCACAGCATTGGTGACACCACCAATCACAAAGTCTTTTCCTGCCATCTTGTAGCTATCAAACTTGTTTCTTACTTGATGCACTCATCAGAGATAAAACGAAACTATTAGCTCCACGGGGCAGGAATATGCCCCCTCCTTGGCCCTCAGACAGCTCCTGACCCAGCCAGGCTTGATGCACGCTGTCAGAGCTGGGCTGGAATGCCTGTGGGGCTGTCTGTCCCCATCAAAGGGCCACTACTTTCAAAGAGGGACTCCAGGCATGGCTGCAGTGCCAATACTATATATGGGAAAAACACTCTTAGCAGGATCATAATACCCAGCTTTGATCCTTGGCCCTTGGAGATAACCACTCAGTTCTGACCTCTGCAAAGTGCAGATACACAACCTCTTGGGCAGAGGCATGTGCAAAGACCTGGCTTGGACTTTGATGGGGTGTCTGCAATGACACGAACTGCAAATCAGGGCAAAGGTATGCCCAGAGGCACCATGGCTGTAGTATCTCAGTGCTGATGCAAGAGCAGAGTCCAGAGCATGTGGCAATTAACGCACAGGCAGGGCTCAACTCTCCCTCCCCACAGCTGGATGGCAGAGGGATCATCCCTGCACAGAGACATCACCCAGACCTTCTCTTACCTATAGGTGACAGAGGTTTTCAGCTAGAAACTTGATCTAAATTGTAGATCTGTCTGCAATCACAGGACATCAGAGTGTGATCTGATAAACGCCTGCAGTAAAATGTGTTTTAAACCACCTCTTTGTGTTCCTCTGTGCAAGCCACTTGCAAACATACTGAAGAAATAGAAATGTGACAAACCAACATTGAAAATGGATTTAATTCATATCAGACTGTAGCCATACTAAGTGTGCTGCAGAGAGCAGACCCTGGCTTTTTTAAAGGCAGAGGAGGCAGCAATAGGATTCACAAAAGCTGTGCAGTGCTTGAGCTCATTTTTGCCACCCACATGAAGAGCTACTGTATTTTCAAAGCAGGAGCAGCTGGTAATTGATGCTACATGTGCCTCACTCCAATAAGGAGCTGGGTCTGAACAGGGTATTTTCCATTAGTTCAAACTCGTTCAATCTTCTGTCTTTAGGAGGAAGCCAGATGCTGCTCACTGGTGGGGAGGATCTTTTGCACAGCAGTGGTTTGAGACCTTGCTCTGCTTTTCATACAGCGACTCTCCTTTTGCCTTTGTCACACAGTTTCCAGCAGTCACGCATTTTTTTGGAGGAGGAACTGAGCCATGAGCTGGACATGTGATACATTTGTGGTCACAGACAAGCTGGTGACCACACCAGAAACTGAGCACTGTCACCCTGCTCCTATCCTGTAACCACATGCTGGAGGAGGTGGTCCTGATGCTTCCAGTCTTTACATCCCCCAGATCCCATGTGCTGCACTTCCAATCCTGGGAAGAGGTCATGGGGGGTCTGGAGGCTGGGATATTCTTTGGTTATCAGTATTAGGCTGGGCTTGTTATTCTAAGTTTTATAGGGCTCTGATTTGTGTTAACCAGGCTGCAGACCCGAGAGCTGCTTCCCACTCCTTGAGCCTTGGCTGGGAAGGTTCCCCTCCTCCTGTGTCATGATGGAGTGCTTACTTTCCAGTTGACCTCACTAAGTCATGATTACACATGGGGCTTTTCCTATTAGTGGCCCAGAAACAGCTAGGGGACTCTCCCCTGTCTGCAGAGCATGGGACAGACATGTAACTTGTCTCTGTTTGGCAAAGCAAACCTGCTCCGGCCCTGCACTTTCCTGTTTGGGGATTTCTGTAGCTTTAACAAACAGCCTCGAGGTTTCAGGCTGATCAGTGTTTCCTTTTGGGGTACATCTTCCTGCAAGCTTCACCTTGGCCAACCCAGCTGTTGCCCAGGCTTTGTCCCAAACTTTTTGGTGTCCCCCAATAGCAGTCCCCATGGTCCCACCAGCTGATGCAATGAGAGGAACTATGAGTGACTGCCATGATCACCCAGTCTGAGACCCATTCGCCTCACACTGTGGCTCTAGTCCATCACTTGGGGGCTAAGAATATCCCAGGACACGTGCTCACCCAACATTCCCTGTGCTGATCCCACATAGCGTCCTACGGGGGATGGCTGGGGTTAACAATGTATACAGGAGAGCGTGGAGCTCCTGAGGACATGGGCACGTGGGTGTTTTGGTGGCATTGCAGCATGGCTGCTAGTGCTCAGATACCTTTCCTTCCCAAGGAAGTAAAGACAATTTTCTCAGCATACGAAGTGTACACAGGGCGGCTGTCTCAGGAGCTCCCAGGAAAACACTCCAGCTATTCCTGAGGGAGAAAGCAGGAGATAACAGTCTCTGTTGTTTTCTCCCCCAGCAACAGAGCAGAGCAAGTCTCCCCAAGCCCTGCTGATTACTCACTGCTGACCTGAGTTCCCATGCCCTTGCTGTTTGGACACAGAGCTGCTTGCCTTCCCCTGCAATCGTAAACAAGAGTGTCCAAAAAGACAGTGTCTCGTCTCCACCACCCCTGTGTGCAGTAGGGCTGGCCTCTGGGTCCTGGCCATTCTGGGACCCAAGAGAGCCCCAGCCCAGCTGCAGCAGCAAGGACAGAGCTGTGTTTGACTTGCAGCTTCCCCTTTTCCCCAGTTTTCAGCTGCACAGTGACAGTCCCAGAGGCCCAACACTCTCTGACCTTGGTTGTCCTCATTTGCTTCTAAAACTGGCTGATCACACTGGTGAGGTCCAAAATTGGCATTCCTGCCAGCCTTTTCTCTGCCGCATGGGATTCCAGCCACCACCAGGGGCTCCCAGCATTTTTAATTATTTTTCTCCTTTTTTTGAAGCCCTTTTTGCTCATGCTGCTTGTGGTGTTACCAATGGGACAGAAAGCTTCTCTCCCAGCAGGCTGCTTGCTGTGCGCTCACTGAGGCTGGCTGATCCTTCCAATGCACCCTAGAGGGATGCTTGGAGGCACAGGGGCAAATGCAGGCTGGCAGTTCCCTGGTGGCATGTGCTAGGCTGGAGGGCAAAGGATGCACTACGGAAAAACCCAAGGACTTGATAACATGTAGGGAAACGGAGACCTTGGCTCCAGCAGTAGTGGCAGTCACTGCAGCATTGCCTGCCCTGTGGACCCTCTGCCAGGCACCAGGGGAACATCCCCTCTTCCCAGGAGTGTGGCTGGTGCAGACGTGAGGTACGTAATGACTAGTAGCAGAGGATGGGAGCAGGTGGTGAGGGAGGTAATGGCACTCACAAACTGTGCCCTAGGGTAGGAGAGAGCAGCAAAAGAAAGTGTCGGATGTCCAAGACCTTGGATGGATGCTGATGGGGTCACTCCACAATGAATGTAGGAAATGGGGAGGGTTTGGGGGAATAGAGGGCACATCTACTGGCAAGCTCATCATCTGCAGGAAGATAAAGAGGTGCTGCCTGTCCATGCCTGATGTGCACCTCAGGAACCATGAGATGCTCGGATGAGTGGCAGCATTGTGCTGGCAGGAAGAGCAGCAGGAGGGACCATTTTGCACACTTAAATAGGGCAGTCACAGCTGCATCCACACATCATTTTTCCATGGTATGTCCTGACGGTGCCCATCAAGTGGGCCTTGCACAGCCACATAAGCAGCCAGCTGTAGAAAAACCATATCTCAATGCAGGCCAGCTGAGTGACCTTACTGCTGTGTCGGGCTCTACTGTTTCTACACAGATGCAAGCAGCGACACCTTCACCTTGGTGAGCCCACAGCTCTGTTTTCGCAGAAGCAGAAGAGGAGTGCACAGGGTGTCCTTTCCTGGCAGCAGGCTGTGACCATGTCTCTGAGAGCCGATGGGAAGGTCATACTGCATCATGCCCTGGCCACCACCTCCAGGTTTTGTAAGGTTTAAACCAGTTCCCCCAGCACAGCTTGTGTCCACATGGCTCTGGCCATGGCTGGTTGGCTAGCCCAAAACAGAAAAGCAGCCTGAACTGAACACACCACTCTGATGTGGGTGTTGACGCCACCTTATGATCTGGATTGAGGACAATCCTGGACTGCTCTTGGGGAGGAGTTAGAGGATTTTCTCCCCACATGCCTAGTGCCGCAAAAAAAACAAAGCCACTACTACACATCTGCAGATGACGGGTAAGACACAGCTGAAAGGAGTTAACTCCCAAAGCCAGAGTGGTACAACTAGGACACATCTTGCCTGTTAATGCCCATCCAGACACATCTCCAGCTTTTTTATTGTAGCATTGTTTGACCTTTCCACTAACTTCATCAAACAACCAGCCGTACAACATAGCCAAGGCTCCGAGTCTGCTGTGCCTGTGAGAGCAGGCAGACTCCAGCTCAACCCATGCTGCAGATTTCTATCAATTACTCATTAATCGTGGGTGCGGTGCAAACTGTAGGAACCACACAACTTGCTACTGTGCATAGGTCTGCACCGACTTCTGGGATCTGGGCAGTGCTTCATCCTTGAATTGATCTTGACCTCTGAATCATCAGTTTTATAGAAGAAAGATTGAATAATCACTCTAGAGATGAACTGCCCTGAACTGGTTTTCTGGATTACGCTTTAAATGCTGCAACAGCTTTGAGAGCTTTTGGCTTTTCTGTGTAAGAAAAAAACCAGTTTTGAATTAGTTGCTGCTAATTGTGTTGGGAAGGTGTTATTTGTATTCCACCTTCCTCAATCCCAAAGCAAGTAACAAATGAAATAAGACAGTGTGCTTTTTCTGTGCTCTCTTCCGCCGACCTGAATGATGAATTACAAACCAAATTTAATCTGTGAGACACAGTGCAGTATTGCACCTTTTATTTCTGCAGTCTGACAAGCATAAATGCTGCAGAAATAGGACAGGATGATCAAAACCTAACAAAATACAACACTGAAAGGCATTTGTTGCAGAAACATGGCTATTTGTAGAAGCTTTTGAGAACAGGGTAAAACACCATTAGCTTGGCTAGGAAGGTTCATCCTCCCACATGAACTGAAGGGAAGGTGATGGGAGGTCTTGCTGTAGACTGGAGTGGTGTCTGTGCCTGGATCAGCCTAGGAGCCTTATCCTCTGAAACACAATCACAGTGTGAACGCCCACACTGCTAACAGTTTTGCACAAATATCAAGCAAGTACAGTTTGTTTCCGGGAAAGCTGAATGCACAGGTTTGTTAAGATATTAGTTAATTCTTCCTGTCTAAAACAGGCCAGGAGGAAAGTGAAAGATTCATCTTTTCTCTAGGTCCAAACACATCATACCCCTTTTCCGTATTTTACTGGGGGAAGTGTGGGGAAACCATGGCTGCTTGCTGTGCTTCTCTGTGCTGTTGGTCTCCTCTCTCCCCAGTTTCTGATCTGCAACACACATTGTTCAGCATTGAAGCAACATAAAGCACATGGACCTGAGTGTCTGAATGAGTCATTTGCAGAACTACAGGCACAATGAGACTGCAGTAATGAAAAGGTGGGAGATCCGAGACTATCTGTGCTGCAAAGCAAGGGATCCCTGTGGTATGGCTTAGGTTTTGAGCATCCCACAGGTCCAGTGTCCCACATGCCATGCAAATCAGAGCAGCCGTATGGAAAACGCTGAATTCCAGGAAATGATTGGCTCATCGCACCAGGTCTTTCATGGCCCAACCCTGCTAACCCCTTACTGTGCAGCTACGACTGGGATGCAAAAAGAGTGTTTTGGTACTAGGTTCATACAAGGAGGTTATTAACTCCATGCTGTGAGTCTGGATGGAAGTCAGGCAGGCACAAAACATGTTCAGTGCTGTTTGCACAGTCTTGTGGACAGACCTCTATGGTCCAGCAGGTAGAGAGACACCTGGCATGGCACGGCATGGTCAAGCATGTCTAACCAGGTGTTGCTGCAGGCAGCTTGGAGGGCAGTGGTCATGATCCTGCACACAGCAGCAGGATTTTTAGGAAGATTCGGATGCTAGCAGCACTAAATAAGAGCAGGAATATTTGTGACTCTTCTTCAGTCGCAAGCCATGACCAAACCCATAAGATACCATAACTTCTCTTAAATTAAAGGCAATCATACCCATTTATTGCTGTAACAAGTAATGACCTATTATGCAACACCATTACTGCAGATCATTAGCGTCTTTCTTTGCAGGAAACTGGACTGTGGTTTTCATGTGACAAACCCAGCCCACTGATGTCCAAAAATAGTTACTATGCTGGTGAGATTTAAGACAGCAATGGTTGGGCAAGCCACAGCAGTTTCTGACAGCCCTACAACAAACAACACATTGGCTCCCATCTCCCTCCCCATCTCCTCCATAAGATGTTAACCCTGGAGCCTAAGGATGATGGACTAAGAATTACTGTTCCCAGTGATGTTCTTGTTAATGTTTTTGCCACAGATATTTTCCTCTTCCTCTTAAACTGTGAAGGTGGACATAAGATACAAAAGAAAATGAGTAGTGACATCTCTCCACTCTCCAGTTGTGGGCAGTGCAAAGGTATTTCAGCAGTGTGAGATCTGAGGCTTGGTTCAGTCTGCCAGGCTGCCCACATGAGTTGGCAACTCCCGGGAAAGAAAAATATGGCCCAGCTGAGGCTACATTATTGCTTTCCAGAATAGCGACTTGCAGTAGCTGCAGTACAATGGGAAATCTTTCAGTCTGCTCTGAGAGCTCTAAGTCCTGAACTAATAGGTTGTGTGTGGGAGGGAGACCTGGAAATGATGGACAATAAAAGATCAGGCACTGCACAGGGATGGAGAATCGGGAACAAGCTGATGAATGCAGTCTCTCCAGACCTCCCTATTTCTGGATTTGTTATGGTTTAGCCAGTGCTGCAGGCTAAATTTGAGGTCATGGGACTTTTCTTTGAGCTGTCCAATTAACTTCTGAGTTCTGTACTTCATGGCTGAGAAGAGTAGAGAGAGTAAAAAAGCACCAGCAAGCATAACAACTGTCAGCATGCTCATCAGGAGGGGCTGAACCCAGGAAACTCATGCTGAAAATGCAAGCGTCAGCAGCTGGGACCAAGCATCACAGGGAAGGGTAAGAAGATGTCCTCTGCATGTGTGGTACATAGGAAGGGAGATTTGGGAGAGAGAGGAGGAAGAGAGGGGTGTCCAGATTTCTGTCAAAGGAATACACCTCCTCAAGCAACATCCAGTCTGACCAAAGCATGTTGTGTTCCCCCACCAGCCTCGCAGAGCCCACGGGTCTGGAAGGAAGCGCTGGGTGGATGGCAAGCCTGTCATGACAGATCCCCGCCCCTGTTACACCAAGGCATCTCCTGGTATTCCACACATCCCCACAGTCATCAGTCCAATCACATCTTGCTGATTCTTTGTCAGCATCGCTTTTCCTTCAGGACAAAGAGAAAAGCTGTTTTGTCTTAGTGCCTCATTGCGATCTTTTGCCAGCAGTAAAACAGTGACTGCATGGCCCCACTGCTCCCCTCTCGGACCTGTGCAGCCAGGGTCTTCTAGGCCTGCCAGGCATTTGGATCCCATCAGCACACAAGTTGCTCTTTACTTAGCAGTTGTGTGCGTAACAGGGCATTATGTGTCTGAAATTCTGGTCTTAATCGCAGTACTGTGAGCCCAAACTAGTGCTGCGATGCTCCTCAGGCTTGGAAGATCTCCTGAAAGGATGTCTGTTTTTGTCCAAGGTTCAGCTCAATTAAGTCACCTGGGAAGCACATGCTCCATATTCCCTAAGAGGCAGAAGCAGGTCCTTAGTTCCTATGGGTAAAGATGTGGTAGGACAGTTGGATTAACAAAGACCATCACTCCCACAACATGAGCCTTAATTTTCCTGAGCAACCCAGAGATGCTCCATTAGCCACTCCAATGGCTCAAATCAGTTTGTTTCAAGCACTGCTTTAAATTTGTTGCTGATGTTTGTTTTGGAGTGGAGGGGAGCAGATTCCTGACACCTCTTCAAAAACTAATTGCCAGGTATTGCTTCCTCGCTCCATACAGTCTGCATACCTTGGCTTTGAAGCTGCCACTGAGTTTTTGGTCTGTGCTTTCCTTGCTGCAGCCAGGGATGATCATGGCAAATCCCAGATCTTGAATCAGGGCAAGCATTAATACTGTGCAGGCCTTGTTTATGTAACAGCTGTCATCCCGTAGGGATGAATCCAGGACTTGCAGCACTAAAAGCATTAGCTGCTGTCACCGGAGGTAAAGATGTAACTCATCTGGTTGGTAGCGCCACTACATTTATATCCTTTAGAACAAACGCTGGAGGAGTCTTGTGACACACTTAAAACTGGGTTATACCTACATAAACATTTTCCTCCCAGCATCATACTAAGGGAGTCTGTATGCTCACAGGACCACAGGTGTGAAAACACTGCTGATGCTGCTGCCAGCCCATTGCCCAGAGCTAATATGAGCAGAGTGTACACTTCATTATCTACCAGCACAGTTTTCTACTAGCACTCATGCTCTCCCTTTTACTCTCAGATCTGCTCCAGCACTGGAGAAGTAGAGACCAGAACAAGTGTAGGAAAGGCCTCAGCTCCCTTGCCTTAAATAACACTCTGCTTATCTTTCCTAACACATTCTGCAGCTACTTTGGCATAATGGAGGTTCTTGTTCTTCTTCCCCTCTAGGCACATCATGCAGAGCCTGTGGGCTTCAATATGTCATCAGCTCACCGCCAGCCACCTCTGAACAGCAGCTCTGGTTGCTTCCACAGCTCAGGGGCCAAAGACACACTCACGCTCAGAACAATTTCAGGTCCACACCCTAAAATACAATAAAAGTGATTCACCTTGAAGCTTTAACACAGTTAATTCTCCCCTTCGTTCATACTTTGTCTTTTCTGTTTATGCTCTTTAACTACATTGGTCAGTAACTGCACATCTATTTACCCTAACACTCCAGTGTGTTTGATGCAGGCAAAGGTCTGGTTAATGGCTGTTCAGAGACTTACTCTAAATTGTCTTGTCTTAAAATCCACCTTCTGCTGGGACACAGCATTCATAAAGCATGAAGTGCAGCTTGCAGCTTCTTCCTAATAACATTTCAGCCAAACCAGTCTGAAATGGCATGATTGTGCATCCTGGGGAACAGACTGCAGGAAAATGCAGCAGCTCTGTGTGCTGTCAGCTGCTTTACGATGGAAAGGGCTCTGATTCTGCCTGTCTGTCGGTGCTCCTGTCCCAAAACGTTAAGAGTACCTGCAACGGAGCTGATTCTAGTTTTTGCCAGAAATTGAGTTGGAGTGCTGTGGGATTCATAACTATATGTGTCAGGGAGCTCTGAAAGGATTCTCTGGTACCTTAAGCGTGTCCTTTAATTGTTGCTCGCATGGTGACACCTTTCACTGGTACTGCTGCCCTGTGAGCTTGGAAGGAATATTATGGACCCAGTTTTACTTCCAGACCCTCATCTCCAGTCTTTACCCGAGTTTATTTCAGCTTTTCTATCAAATCAGCTCTCACAAACGTCCCTGAGAGGAGAGCGAGGAGTGTGGTGCAAACAGACACTCATTATATAAACCACTTAAACGAGACATCAGCCAAATTCGGACTGGTGAAAAGCAGATGTCAGACGAGGACAGGGTATTTAAACACAGCAGGGGAGAAGCTACAGCTCGGGGTTAGTTAAGGATATTCACAGCCCTTTGTGAGAGGAAACGCAGCTGTGTTCCCTTCCTCCTTCACCGCCCTCTCCGAGCTGGGGGCTGGATGCTCCGTGTCACCCTGCACTGGGGCAGCGCTGGGGCTGCCCCTCGGCCCCCGCCACGCTGGGATGCAGAGATGTAGGGATGCAAGGATGTAGGGATGCAGCTCCCCTTCTCCCCACTCCATCCCTTTAAAGAGGGGCAGAGCGAGGGCTTCCCTCGGCTCCCCCGTGTCTCGTCCCGAGCTCGGCTGCTGCAAAGCGCTGCAGGGCCCAGCGACACGGTGAAGGTCAAGCCCCAGATAAGGACACGGGCGCGCTCCCCCGGCTGCAAACGCCCAGCGGCAGCGCCGGGCTGCTGCAAACACTGGCTGCGGGCCCCGCCGGCAGCCCCCACCGTGCGGGGGGACGGGAGCAGGGGTCATCCCGTTCTCCCCGCGGCCAGCCGGGTTCCTCGGCTTCGCTATCTCGGGGTTCCCTCGGGGTAGGCGAGTTTCCCCCCGCCCCATAAGAAGCGCCGCACTGCTCTGCGCTTGCACGGGGCTGCGTTGAGAGGCGTTGCACCGGATGGCACAGCGCACAGCGCGACCCTCGCCGACTCGCCCGGCCCCGCCGCGCCCCACCCCGGCGACGAACGTTCCAGACCCCCCACGCTGCGGCAGGAGCGGCGCGAAGGGAACGGGTGGGGCGCGGAGGCGAGGGGGGTGGAGGCCAAACGGAGGCGGCCCGCGCGGGGGCTTCTAGGAAGTGTAGTTCTTACCCTTACAGGCAGAGCGCGGCCGAGCGAGGCGAGGACTACATTTCCCGTGGGGCGCCGCGGAGGAGAGGGCGCCGCAGCCCCCGCGCAGGCGCAGTGCGGAGGCCGGAACCGCTATAAGCGATGTTGTTTGGCTTCGCGGCCGCTGAGTGGAGGAGACGCAGCGGGGCCGGTTGCGGGTGCGGGGTGGAGGTGAGTGGGGCCGCCGCGCCGCGCCCCTTTGTGTGGGTGAGGAGTGGAGGGGGGGGTTGGGCTGTGACCCCCGCGGTGAGCGGCGATGCCGGGAGCCTGGGGAGCGGTGGTCTCTCCCTCGGCGGGGGGCGCTTGTCCTTCCCTTCCTTCTCCTCCGCTCACCCCCAGCCCTTGCCGGGGCGCAGTCGGGGGCCTGGCTCGCATCCCTGCTGCAGAAGGGATGGGGCCCGGGCCCTGCAGCATCCTCTGTGGGGGAGCGGGGCTGGGGAGCCGCCTGGGGGCGAGCGGTGGGAGAGGAGGCGGCGTGTGCACCGGGAGAAACCTCTGACTAATGTCACCCTTGTATCGGGTTAAGGCAAGTGACAGAATGCGATAAAGCAGAGTCATAAAACAAGGTCTGGCGGTGGGAGGTGATTTCTGTTCGGGACTGAGAGTCTCCTCCTGACCTTCCCGTGCAGTTTAGAGGTTTCCCTTCAGCCTCCCAGTGCCGAAGATGTGACCCCATCCTTTGCGCTTTAGCTTCAGCGGTAGCTCAAGCCTATGCAGCAAATGAATAATGCTATGGAGAAGGAAGGTGGTTTTTCTCTGGAATGCATGTGAAGCAATGAATTTTACTGTGTGATATCTCTAGAGAGATCAGTTTTGCAAAACTTTCTACTAGTAAGTTGTTGGATATGTGTGACTTCAGATGCTAACAAAAGATTTTGGAGATTTTTATCTTCCAAGTCAAGTCTCTTAGAGTTTCAACTAAATACTGTAGTTATTACTTTAATCTGTCAGATCGCATAACTGCGTTTCAGAGTTCCAGGGGAGGAAGTATGACAGTACTCCAGTGCATTGAGAATCATTGCGCTCTTTGCTTACCTCAGGGTACATTTAAACTAGTTCAGGAGAAGTTAGTCTTGTGTGGGTTTCCCAGGTCAGATTAATACAGTCCTGTTGTAATAAAGCTATTTTACAATTGCTTTCTGATTCTTGTTGAAAAAATAAACTTGGAAAAATGGATGATTAAAAATGACTGTGGGCACAGTGTATAATGAAGTGGAATTTAATTATTTTTCAGGTATTTGAGGTGAAATTACACTTGTAAACCCTGGCGTTTACAGAAGATGAAAGACATCGACATAGGAAAAGAGTACATTATACCCAGTCCTGGGTATAGAAGCGTGAGGGAGAGAGCCAACTCGGTGCAGCATGAAGAGCAGGAAGGGTCAACGTTTCAGCATGCTAAACATAAGGTCAGTTTATTTTTTCATTGTTTGTTTTGCAATTTATGCTTATTAAATTACAGGCAGCAGCAGGCTTTTTGCTGTGCCAGCTCAGTATAGATTCATGGCATTGAAGGTCAATAATGAATTTTCCGTTTTGTGCGAGAGGTCATTCCAAGGGGTTCTTTAGCTGTCTTAGTAACAAGTCTGATTAAGCATTCTTCACTTTAAAATATGACTTCAGTAACATTTGAACAAAATGGATTTTTTCTAGTATTTAGATCTTGTTGTGAATTCAGGAAATATTTTAAGCTTTTGTACTTAAGAAAATCATTAAAACCAAGCAAATAGCTCAGCACGAATCGTGTTATTCAGTGTTGGCAGCTGAAAAACTTAATCATTCTGTGTTTTTCTCAAGGATTAGTTTTCTAAAGCAGATGTTTAGTTTGCTCTAATAGCAAGACCTTCACATTTTCCGTCAAATGGAAGTAATCTATATTGAATACTGTGTCTTCTACTTCTGTGTATATAACATGGTGAAGTGCTGTCGTAATTCTAGTTTAATTTGAGAGCTGGGTCTTGAAATAAGCATTGGCTTAGAGCTATCACGTCATTGCTCTGGGCTTCTAATGTTTAGAGGTCGCTCTCACTGAAGAGAGTGCATATACCAAGTGCTCTAGGACAAAAAAAAAAAAGCACAGATAATAGGAACGCCCACACTGGTGAAAGATATGGTCTGAAACTAACAACATGTGCCAGTTGAAGATTAAAAATGTTAGCTTCTCTGAATGTTAGCACAGAAATATTTTTTGCGTGTCCTTAAGAAACCTTTTCTAAAATATTAATGTAGAACTTTCTGAAGCCAAACAAAAAAGTTAATACTGCCTGTGTCTGATTTTTTGCAATGACAAGGTGCTTGTAAATGTGTTACTGGGCATTCCATATAGGTTGCCTGTGACAGCCCTGCTGTGAGACGGTTGGAAATAGGGAATCTCACCGTATTTTCTTTTGGAAGAAATCTGAAGACATTAAAATGTTTGACTTGCTGCGTTACACTAGATGCTGAGAGACTATGTACTTGAGATGAGGTTTACCTTGTTTCACTGGGGTTTAAAGGGTTTTGCTGTGCTTTTTAATGTGGGCTAAGAGTGCTGCATTGCTGTTTTTTGAGATTGGAGTGATCTGCTCTGCAGCAGGCTGAGTGCAGTTTGCACTTGCAGGCCCTGCAGCTCCTGCTGTCCCTGCAGGCTCTATGACTCAGCAGACTATTGGTGACGGTGTTCAGAGGAAGGTGGAGTGTCTAATTGCATTAGAGCAGGCACTGATGCAGAACTAAGAGCTCTTGGAAGTCACAATGCACCCTCTTAATGGTATTTATTATGTTGATGTCATGGGCTTGCCATGCACTGTACCCCCTCCAGCAGCAAATCTGCTCTGTCAGATTAGTGGTGACAACAGTGATGCCGTTGGTGGGTGGCCTTGCTTCCTGACCAGTGGCCGTGGATTTAAGCAGTAATCATAGCGTGTTATCTCTGCCCGTTCACCTGCATCATCTAATGATGTTGATGCCAGGTTGAACTTCTCAGGACAAAATCTTATGGTACCTCTAAACCTTTTGAATGAATGAAATCGATTAAACCAGCATATTTTTTTTCTGAAGGCTGAAAGTAAGCTATGTCCTGCATGTTTGCACAATGTGGCATTAGAATCTCTGACTTTGAGGCAGCGTCAGGTCAGCTTAACTCTGTTGTGGTAGTCTTGTTTACCTTTCTACCTCTAGAATTTGATTTGCTGCCTATGACTACAGGGTAACAGAGAACTGATTGCAAAACAGACATTCTGTAAAATTTGTGATTACTGATGCAATAAAATGGCTCACTCTAGTTCTTACCTAGAACTTTATCTGGTTCGGTTTCTTTGAGTAATGGCCTAATTTATCTTGCTAATGGAATCGGCTAGTTCTGACAAGTTACCCATTTTACCTTCTAGTTACCTTGTTCAATATACCAGGTTTGAGTTAATTTCTGGCTCAAACTTTGGTTACCTTTTTATTTTCCTAGCCTTGTAGCTTGTATACAATCGATAAACACAAAACTCTTAATTTGTTGCTGCAGGTCAATGAGATTAAATCCTGCTTACTTGTAAATTATTGAGGTTAAGTAAAAGGAGTTGTATTCATAACACTTTAAGTTACCCGTTCATGTTTTTATACCAAGCTCTTTCCTTTCTGATTGAAATTAGCTCTATTTTCAGCAGCATTCTTGGCTTTACCACTTGTTGGGATGCTTTATACTGTTGGTAACAGGGATAAGCAAAGACTTCATAAGGGTGAGCTTTGCCTGTTTGGTCAAGTGCTTCCCTTCTGCTTGTGACAAAAGGGTAGGAGCTGTAGCTCAGCTGTTAAAAAAAAAAAATCTCAAGGTGGGAGAAGGGGCTGTACCCTTTGCTACTTTATCCTTTATGAAACCTGGAATCGGGTCATATGCTCAAGGTGGCTTATTGGGCACTTGTTGGTACAGCTGGTGATGGAACATAGCAGTTCAGATAGAAGGGTTAAGTTGCAGTGGAACTCCGTTGTTTGAATCAGTCCAGTGTGCCATTGGTAGAGATTTGGGAACTCTGATTTCTTTGGTAGAAAACCTTGCTCAGGGTTTGAGCAAGGTTGACCAAAAAATGACAGAGCTGTGTTACTTGTATTGCAAGTAACAAGCTGCAAGCAGATGAAAGCTGTTATTTCACTGCTAACCTCAGATCTTTGTGGAGGGCAGGTCTGGGACTGTTTTGCAGCAGAATTTGCATGAGGTAGGGTTCTTGCTAACATGTTGCACAGGTACCTCATGCCTCCTAGAGTGAGGTGGAACTGTGTAGTTTACTGAGGAGGATACAGGAACATGCTGCCTTTGGTAGTCAAGGACCACTGGTTAATGGCTGTTCATGGTGATCACTTCTGCAGGGCTACAGGTACGCTTCACTGATCAGTAACATGACTCATTGTTTTTTTTCTGTTGCCTATATTACTATGTGTTTATGTATCCTTCTTAACTAGAACTGGACAAGACTAGTTGGTTAGCTGGTCAAGGTTTTCATAGGAGAAAGAGCTATTTTACTAATACGCCAAGGTCTCTTCTTTGCCTTTGCATAAAGGTTGTATTCAAATTTGTTCTTTCTCTCCTCAAATGTCCATACTGGCATTCAGGTTTCCTGCTGAAAGGATGCTGTAATGGGTGTTCATGACAATAATGAAAAAGAACTTGCAGTTCTTTCCTTAAAAGCTTAAATGCTGTTTGGTCACAGCCTGAAAGATCGCTTCTCTGAAAGACTGGAGCTTTTCAAATAGGCTTCCTGGAATCATAATTGAAATCATGCTGCAATATAAGTAGTTCTAATCTAGCTTTTCCTGGTGCTTAATGGGAATGTTGCTATAGAAATTTGGACCTCTGAAATAGGCACTCTGGGACTGAAATTCAAGAAAAAAATTTTGTTCAGCTTGTGAATGCATATATTCACCTCATGAATAAGTTTTTGCAGTGTGTTCTTATAACAATTGATTTTTAAGTCTTTATTGGAGACCTTAATGTAGCTTAGAAAATAAGATGTTAACTACCTGTTCCCAGTGCATAATATGGCATTAATTGGGCTTATTGTATGTGGGGGCATGGCTCTTCTGAAAGAAGATAATGTGTAGGTGCACTTGCTGCCTAGCAAGTAGCTAGCTACTAGCACTGTAGTTAGTGGTCTTCCTCTGTAAGAAGCTGTTATATTACCAATGAATAAAAACTGAGATGTTTTGAAATATGGATTTATACTTGCACATTTAGAACATGTTCTTGGAATGCTTATGTGCCCTTCAGGTTGAAGTAATTGTATTTTTTTCCTCACAAAAGCAGTGTGTCCTGAGAAGAAAGGCAGACCCTATTGTGTTGACTAAATATACGATAAAATGACAGATGAGAAAGAAATAATTTGTGCTCAAAGTGGACTTTGTGCTTATATGATAGAACAGCAGGCAAGTGAGCACTGTGCTTGCGTACCCCATTATCTTTGCAGCAACAGAAGAAGCTGTAGAAGCAGCTTGTTCTCGTGATACACAATGCTTGAGAGAATTCAATTCTTAAAATATAAGTACCTAAGTTAACAATGCTAGGCATTAATTTACAAATTGTCCTTCAAGCTGTAATTGGTTCTGACTGGAATGGAATGTTCCGGATTCGGTTCTTGCTGCTGAAGCATAATGACTGTATCTACACCATCTGTGGCAAGCCTCAAGTGTGGATTGCTGCATTTGAAGACACTGGGCGGTGTGGAACTGTGGAGATGGCTTTAAACATGCAGGAAAAATGTGTTGCTAACTTTAGCTGTCAGAAGCCTACTAATATTTTTGTCCTCACCTTGAAATTTTATTTTTCAGGTTTCTCTGACATCTTTTGCCAAAGAGAATGTGTTTGGAATTTGTTGGAGTTGATGCAAATCCTTCAAGCACTGATAGCTTTGAAGTGATTTATCACTGACTGTCTAATAGTCGGATCAACTCTGCCTCTCAGTCCCTGGAGCATCTGAAGTGTCTGAACCAGCTGTGCTGAACAACATGTTCAGAAATAGGAATGTGAGTGTAGCCTAGGTACTAGTGCCTTGGCACTCCATGCTGAGACCAGGCCTTCTAGACAGCTTAACTATGAACTTTTAGTTGTACTTGAAGTTGCTGAATGTCTCTGCATTTTTCCAGAAGATTTTGTATTTTCATAAACCAGTAAACACTGAACTTCTGGAATCACAACCTGAGTAGGCTCTAAAGGGCTGTGGGCGTTCTGAATTCATGTCTACACAAAGATATTGCTATGTGGTTGACTCGGATTACAGCTAGAAGCTGCAATAGTTTGAGCTGATGACAATGCTCACTGCGTGAGAAAGTGAAACTGTGGTTGGCTACTTGATCAAGATAACTGGCAAAGTGCTAGCCTCATGTTAATTGCCACCCAACTGAGCATCTTGGTGTTTCACTGTGCTACGAGATGTGCAAGAATAGAGCAAATTTGGATGTGTGTTCATGTATTTCCAAAAGGTGTAATTGGTGCTATTGTACTTGGTTTATGGCTACACTTAGCAGCTTGAGGATCTGTTGTCTGTTTTTAACTGGTATTTTTAGATACCTTATTTTCTCAGATTATAGCTGCATGGAAGGTGAAGGAGGACTTGGTTTAGGTTGTGCTGCCTTAAAATGTAAAATTGACACAGGTGTAGGTATATAACCATACATCTGAATTCTTATAAGAATTTAAACATAGAGCTGGAACTTCAGCTTTTGCAGTGTAGTGCATTTTTGTGTTCTGCTACAGTCTGGCTGCAAGGAGATACTTATTTCCTGGTGCTGTTGTAATAAAGATTGAAACTTACCCTATTAAACTTCCTTGTGTTGTTGCTTGATTCTCTGTAAGGTAGGAAGAAGATAGTATTTGTCCAGTGATCTTTGGAAGGCTTATATGAAAAGCTATGCTAGGTAAGGTGTGCTCCTCTGGATCCTGTTCTTCCCCTGCTGTGAGCAGACTGCTGCAGTGATGCAGCCACTGATGCAGTGAGCAGGTGTGATACACTCTTAAAATGAACCTGTTCTACTGACTGACAGGACATCAGATCTGCTACTGTATCTGTAACATCAGCTCTGAAAGGTGCAAGTCTAATGCTGTCCTTGAGCAGCTGAAGTAGCAGGGAACTGAGTTGATGGCTAGACCAGTTCTGCAAACACTGCCTGTAAGTGGTGCTGCTAACCTTTCTCTACTAGTTGGTCAAGTTCTATCTGAACACTCTGTAGTGTATACGGTCATAAGAACAAAGCATGATGCAGAGTGTGCCACTGAGACAACTTGAGTGGTGTCTGAACACATGCAGCATGGTGGATAGAAACATGTTGTGCTAATAAACCTGGGGTGAGGAATTTCTTCAGAGTAATGGTTTTCCTCTACAGTTCATTATTCTAGAACAAGTGCCTGTATGCTGAGACCCTCGGACAAAGAAGCCACTGCAGGAGACTTTTGGGGAAAAGCATCACCATAATGTGCCCTCCTGGGAGGAGTGAGATATAAAGTGAAGTTAGAATTAGGAGCACGTAAGCATCCATGCTGAAGGAGGCAATGGTGAATGATGCATGAACCTGAAGGATAACATCCATCAAACCTGGTTTCGGTGATTGAACTGCCTTGACAGTGTGCAGAAGATCTGGGAGTGTGTACCATTGTTAAAAGCTGTAGAGAATTTTTCTGTTGTTAATTGAATGATACTTAACCTTTCTAAACAGTGCACAAGAAAGGAAGGAAGGTGGAAACTTTTCCCTCCCTTAGCATTTCTACTTTGGTTTGTTATGCCAACTACAAGTGTTTAAGGGATGAGTAGACAGTGCAGCTGTATTGGGAACATACAAAATGCTCTGAAGTTCAGTTTTTAGCTCTTGTTCTGATTTTTTTCAGAAACTTGTCTCAAGATTCTTGGTGTGATCAGCAGAGCTAAAGCTCAGGGATGAGCTCACATAACGAGCTCAGGAAGGCAAATGTGGATAAGTGAAGTGCCTACATACTGAAGTTGTGATTTTCTTTAAATGTTAAATATTCTTGCATTTTCAGATCCAGTGAAAGCAGATCTTAACAGAAATACTAACAAGGTAGATCTGTCTTTGAAAGCTTAAAACGCCATTGGACTATGTGCAGAAGCAAAGTCTTGAGTTGCTTTCTAAAGGTGCTTTAATTCCATGATATGCCCAAAGAACTGAATGTATTGCCTTGTCAAGTTGTACTATTAAACTTCTGCTACTAAAGTAATCACTAACTTGATGCGAGATCTGTGACTTGGTTGTTGGGGAATGTTTTATGATGATACTCTAACTACTCTGAAGAATTGATCTTTACCTTGTCTTCCATATATATGTACATATTGCTAGCTGGGAAAGGAGTGTATCCATCGGGAGTTGGAGTTGTGTATCAAAAGTTTATCTGAAACTTGGAGGAGGGTTAAGTATCTGAGAAACCTTTTTTCCCCTCTTACTATTAAATCAAAGTCCTTCACTATCAGAGACATTTTGTAGAGGAACGTGATGTTCTGGCTAATCCACAGCTTCCATTTAAAGTTGTCTATCTTTGTGCACTAACCGTCTTCTGTCTAAATCTTAGATGCGTGATAACTTCAGATCTGGCTGCTTGCCAGTATTGTCTTTGTCTATTGTTGGTTGCTGTTCCTTTGTCAAAACCAAATTTGTTAATCGGCCTACTCAGCCAAAAGTAGGTAAGGAGATTACCCATCAGTGAAGGACAGCTTTCAGTATCTTTTCTGTTTTAGTGTTCCACCGTAGTGCTGGAGGCATTCTGCCCTATGGCTGTCTCAAACTCTGCGTACAGTTAGAGTTGCCAGAAGCAACACTTAATACATTTATCCAAACTACTGGAGAACTTACCGTGAAATGAGTCAAAACTCACTTATGTGCAGGGAGTCCTTGAGAGACAGATGGTTATTAGGATAAGAATGTTCAAAACCTAGTGCTAAGGAATAGTCAGTTGTGGTCTGAACCGCATATTGTGAACAGGCAGTTCCACAAACAAAATATGTATTCCAGTCCCTCTTAAGGACTATGGTTAAAGTGTTTGGAGTCCTGAGGTCTTTACTTTGAGTTTGCTAGGTCATTGACACTTGAGTGGGATGCCCTTTGCTTTTGGAAGCCTGTGTTGGTACAGGAAGGCGAGTTGCAAAAAGGCTGTTGCATGAGGCTCAGTAAATGCTATTGTGTCAAAGCTTCTGCTGTCATTCACTGGTGGCTTGGCTCCAGTAGTTATTAAATGCCACCTGGGAATTTCTGGTGGTGTAGCATAAGTGACCAGTGTTGCTTCTGCTGTGACCTAGCTTAGGCATGGCCTGAGTAAAGAATATTACTGGAAGGACACCTCCAGCGTGTGGCAGGCTGCATGTGGTTTGGGATAGCAGAGCTTACCTGAACAAGTCAGGAGCTGAATCCTCAGCCCCAGCTGTGCTAGTTTGGTCTGCTTAGTGAGGAGTTAAGTTCCTAGCTTTATGGTCAGAACACCTGTAGAGTGCTAATTCTGTAGGACAACTTACAGTTAAGGCTGATCACTGTATCCAGTTCCACAGGGGTTTGTTTGCTGTTACTGTGCTGTGTGTGAAATATGTAGCTCCAGTGCTGCATGATCAGTGTACAATCTCAGCTCTGAGTGAGTCCTGTATGTTTTGATTACAAGCTCGTGACTACTAGTTTTAATGGAAAAACAGAAGACATGGATCTGTGCATATGCCAGGAACCTAAGCAGGTGCACAGCTGCTAGCCAGATGCGTACCCAGCAACTACTGGTGCAGAATAGTAAAATGAATGCTACATGCCAAACTGCATTTCTTGGATTGCAGGAATAAGTGGATGCCAGGGAAGCATTCAGAACATCTTGCCTTAACATTAAAGCTTGCCAGAATGCAAGGGCATGGTCAAATAAGCAGTGTTCCTGGAAGAAACTGATATAACTGTCTCCTGCAAGGACAAGTAGACGTGCTCAATATATGACTGGAAAACGTACTGGCTCATCACAACCATACATACCCTGATTTTATTTTTTTTTTTTTTTGCCACAGAGCCCGGATATTAGATGCAAACATTACTGAAAGACTTCTGCTCTAATCTGAGGATGCATAAACTCAGGCAAACTTTGAAACCGTGACTCAAATGCTAATTCAGCTTTTAATACTAGCCCAGAAGAGCAACTGTAGAGGTCTTGTGTAATGTAGTCACATATAACTATGTTAGAGTGACTGGATTTTAAGCTGTTGAATCTCTGAACTCCTATGGCAAACCTGACCACACCTTTGAACAGCTAATTCTCTTCAGAGGTATATGGGACAGCTGCACATCTTTTCTGCATTTGAGTATATGGCTGGTGCTGTAAAGACCTGTTCTTCCCTGTAGCAGAAGCTGGGAAGACAGCAGAGATGTGAGTTTTCATTTATATTCCACTTGCCAGGAGGTGAAAGCAAATGGAGGCCTTCACTTCTTGACTTGGATCACTGCAGTAATCCTGAAAGCTGTCACCATAACTCCTAGGTATCTAAAGCTGTCTGGTGGTCTCCTCTTGATGTTGTGTGAACTCGGCTCTGCTGTCTGTACTTGGCAATGAACCCATGCAGGTGTCCAAAGGATTAATGCCTCCTTCCTCATGCCCACTGTGATCCAGCCTGGTGCCTCCTCCTTGCTGCCCCTTACTTCAGGGAGACAGCTGGTAGGGATGGATGATACACTAAGCTAGTTTAAATAGGCTCATGTTCTAATCTAAGCATTCTAACTACAGAGCAGACTGGAAGTCTAATGCTGCAAATCCCCCTATTAATACTTTGTGTACTGCATCAATTCTGGTGAAAGGAGAAGAGGAAGATTTTCTTAGTGGAATATTAAGTTTATAGAATGCTTGCTGCTTCATCAAGTGTTGGCAGACGTGGCTGTGTTGGACCTGCAAACTTAATACCTCGTTTTTAGGTACTGCAGCGTTTGATGACTTCCAGAAGTCAGGATGACAATGCTTTAGTGCTTTTATGCTTTTTTTTTTGCCAGTGCTACCTGCAAAAGCAGTGTCTAAAACCCTAATTGCTTTCAAGTGGGGTTATGTTTGGAGAAACTCAGTAATTTTTGGAAAAAAGGATGTAATTAAAACTTGCGAGTATCTTTTCCTAGACTTTTGTTTTAGTTTGATTTAGCTGTCCTTAAGCTAACTGGGACAGTTGATCCTGTGTTCCCCAGCCCATAAAAAACTAATAGATAATCTTGTTTTGAAATACCAGTCCTTTAATGAAGTCTCTTAAATATTTTAAAACTACTTTAAGCACTGAGCAGGACTGCTGATCATAGAATTCTGTTGCTCCTTTTATGCATGCCTAGTCCTGAGCTCTATTGTGCTGGTCTGTTAATTTGCCATTTGCCTCTCCTGATGGAGATCTTGAACAAAGGAGCAAGGAGGCCTGCTGAGCTATGCTTTCTAAATGCAGGAGGTGGGAGTTTCTGTTCCACAGTGATGCCAACTCAGAGTTCTTTACTAAATTGAAACAATTTTAACTTTGCGTGATAGCAAATCAACTACATTAGCTTTTCTATTCTGTCAGCTGTAGGGATTAATAAAAGAAGCCTTTGTGTCTGCTCTAGTTTCCTGCCAGGTAACAGTAGGACCAAAAGAGATACAGCTTCTTCCCTGCAGTGATCTGAGCCCTGGAAGATGCTCTGCTTACGGAATAGTCTGTAATTTGGTGGGTGGGGTTTTGTTCATAGGTTGACTACATACACATCAAATTCTTTCTCTGCAAGATGAGTAAGGGATGGAAAATCTATTTTGCTTAGCCTCCAGGTTTGTCTGGTTTTGTTGTCAAACCAATAAATTGCTACCTTGTGTGTTAAATATGAGATTGCTTGTGTGAAAGACTAGGATCTCACTGGTCTGTTTGTTTCCTCCCCGCCATACATAACACAGCTGCCTCCTTTCTCTTTACCTGCTCCTCATCCTCAAATAAATGCCTGTGGTGGCTGCTTAGAAGGAAACTTAAAAAAAATCCACTATGTGAAACATATTTGAGTTTGCTTGCCTTTCTGCATGATGTTCTTCATGCCCCTCTTGCTTCCTGCAGACCTTCTGTCTTGCTTACCTCTGATATGCTGTCTATTGGACAGCTTTTTTAACTTGACTCTTAAATTTTATGTATTTTCATGGCCTTCTCACAGGAGCTTGGTATGTGGATTGTCACTTCGGTACTGCTGTCTCTAATTTAGTGCATAAATGTTTTTTCCTGCTCTTAAACAACACATTTTCCTCACCTTGCCCAGACTGTCTGTTGTGATTTGAGCCATCATGTTGTGTTCCTGGCTCTCACATTACTTTATGCGCCTATTGTTGCTATGACCAATTGGTTGGACAAGGAAATCATGATAACAGGTGCTGGCAGGGTTTTGTTGTGCTCCCGAGTTGTAGAAAGTCAGAGGGGCCAGGTGTGCTTCTCTTTCTCTGCCTGTCTGTGAGCTACCTGTGGAGATAAAAGAACAAGACAAGATCATGCGTGCAGTAGTACTTCATCGGCACTCTTGGAGATTCCCTTCAGGATTAAAAGTTTAATTGTATTCTTTGTGTTAATTTTCCCAGTTACTGAATTGTATCAGCCTGTGCCCAGGTATAGCACAGCTTCATGAAATGTGCTGTGTGGAACCATCACCCTCTGTTAGGAGCTGCCCATGGTTTCACATGCTTTCTTGGAATCCATTTGAGCATAATAAGACACTGTGTAAATGGTTGCTGTTCTGTTGTGTCATGCATGTAACCTATGATACATTTATCCTATGTGAGTTTAATTCTTCTGATTTTAGTCTGTTTATGCATTTGACCTTTACAGCATCCTGTGGCAAAGTTCTTGATATAAGTATACCTTCTGCCAAAAACATTAGTTTCACTGAGTGCCCCCAGTTCTTCTGTTGTAAAAACAGTTGATGGCCATTCCCTAGTGTTCCATGGCATTCATGAATTTGTGAACTTCCAAAATAACTCTACCTGATCTTTATTCCTCTTCTCTCCAGCTGAAAAATCTTAAATTTATGCTTGTGTGGAAGCTGTTCCAGTCCCAGCTCTTCTTGTTGCTCTCTGCAGAAAGGAATTTTTGAGCAGAATATCTTTTTTGAACAGAATTGATAGGTGACTGACTAGTGTTCAGAAAGGAATCAAACCTTAGTATTTTGTATGGTATGTGAATGTTTTCTGCTTTATTCTGTGTTGTTTTTAACAAGTCTTCCTTATCTGTTGGCCTTTTTGGTGATGCTGAGCAGTGAACTGCTGCTTTTCAAGAGATGCCTGAATGATTCCGTGCTGTTGAGTAGAATCCAATTTAGACTTGGTTTGTTTCTGTGGGCGTTTCTTTAGAGCTATAAACACTGAGATGTATCACTGTTCCATTGCTTTTATTGGTATATTATTAAGTTGCTGAATTACAAAAGGTGTCATTTGATTTCTGTTTGATACTGCAGCCATGATTTGTTAGATGTTCCTTTGGAGAATAGTGCTAGAGCCCACAATATCCCATTGCTAATGAGGGCTACAAGATTTTAGTTTCCAAGAAAACTGTATATGCATGTAGGCCATCAGGATATTGCTGATGATGAACATCTGAAAAATAACAGGGAAAACTGAACTAACAGTGTTGGGTTGTTGCTGGTTTTTGTACTTCGTTCCTTTGCTCTAGAAATGCACTGTAGAACTGCTTAGGAGTCTCATTTGATGATCCAGTGGGTCCTTTCCAACCTAGTGACTATGATTCTATGATTTCTTCCTGCTAAACTGCACGGTTTGGAGTTTTTCTAATATGACACAGAAGTGTATGGTCTTTCTTAAAATCTTGATTGTACAGTGGTGCGATGTGTTTGTTTCTTGATAGTTTTACATGTGGGAACATGCTGATTAATTTAAGTTTTACAAATGCAGCCATCTAATGCAGATCTAGTGTGTGGCTTCCATGTCTTTGCTGCCAGGCTGAAGCCTCTCCTCCAAAACATTTGATTGATGGTGATTGCTGTTGCACCACGGATCACAGGAGAAAAAGATGCAAAGTTGCTGGAGTCAGGAGTCATGGAGTTTAAACTTAGTTGTGAAGACTGACTTCTGTCTTTCTTGTAACAGCAGATTGAATGCCAGGATGCCTTGGAAGCAGCTGCTCGGGCAGAGGGCCTGCCGCTGGACATCTCTGTGCATTCCCAGCTGAGAATGCTGGATGAAGAGCATCACAAGAGCAAATACCACCATGGCCTGAATGCGCTGAAACCCATACGGACTACTTCCAAGTAAGTCTTTAGGCTACCAAAGGACTGATAACAGTGTTTTTTTTCAGGCTGTCCACAAAGCAGGATTGCAGCTGCAGGTCTGCTGACTGATACTGAATGCCTTAGAATTTATTGAGCAAGTAGGACTGGCATGGATGATCCTTCAATGAAAGGAACCTTTGTTTTTCTCAGGGATTTACAATTCTGTTTCCTTTTTCATTTGTTTGTGATTGTTTGTATTTTTTTTTTTTCTTAGACACCAGCACCCTGTTGATAATGCTGGGCTTTTCTCCTGCATGACCTTCTCCTGGCTCACTCCTTTGGCCCACAAAGCGTACAAGAAAGGGGAATTGTTTATGGATGATGTGTGGTCTTTATCAAGGCATGAGTCATCAGATGTCAATTGTAGAAGGTAGAGGCATCCTGTTCCATTATTTTCTTGTTTCCTTTTTTTAATACATTAGTTCACAGGCAGTGACATAGCATTGCACTAGAAAAGCAGCACGGATGTTTTGTTCTGCCTTTCTGAGAACAATGGAATTTATTTTATCCTTCATAGACCACCTCGTGCTGCTGCACTGTTTCTGTACTCTTGCCAATTTCAGTGAATTTAGAGGATTCTGTCTCCAGGAGTGTTTTGTGATTGTTCTGATTTTGCATGTCTTTATTTTTTATTAAAACAAAGTTTTTTCTTAGCATTACACTGGAAAAAGTCTTGTGCTAAAATAATGAAAAGAAATACTGACGGTAGCAAGGTGCTCTGAATATGGTTTGATCTTGCTATCCGGCTAATGAGAGTTTTTCGCAGGTATTGACTTCACAACTCTTCTGCCAATAAGAGTTTTTATATTAAGACTGCCAAAAAGATTCCACTCAAAGCAAAAAGCATTGTGTTTTTCATCTCTCTTTTGTAGAAGTAACACAACATAGGTATTTCAAGATGAAGGTATTTCTCTTTACCTCGCAGAATCTACCATGTATTTATTTTCTATTGCTCGGAGCTAGGAAGTGCTTGGAATTTTCTTGAAATACCTGTGAGGTTGTACCTTCTCTCATGGTGAAACACTTATTACACGACGCTTTTGTTTTTATTAGGCTGGAGAGGTTGTGGCAGGAAGAACTGAATGAAAGTGGGCCCAATGATGCTTCGCTTCGGAGAGTTGTCTGGATTTTCTGCCGCACCAGGCTCATCATTTCCATAGTGTGTCTGATGATCACGCAGCTCGCAGGTTTTAGTGGACCAGTAAGTAATAGCCATCCTTTCTTTAACAACCCCAGAGGGCTTCATTTCATGGCCAACTGTAAAATATTATGGTTTCATTGCAGAATCACTTAAATGTTTTTACTAGCTAGAAGTTTTGGGGCAAAGCTTCAGAGTGATTCAATAATCCAAGATAGGTTTCCTACAGCTGATGGATCAGTTGCTGAATACCAAGGCCAAGTTCTTGGAGAAGGGAGGGGGTGTGGGTTTCTTGGAGGAAATGCACACTGGGTTTTCTCTTTATTTTTGGGCATAGTTTAAAGTTCTTCCTTAACTGGTACATGGTCTTTTTGCATACAGTCCTTGTGTGCAGGTCTTTTAATTCTTTTCTTTTTCTTTTTATGTTTCTGTAAACTTATCTTGGAATAAAATTCAGGCTGATAAAACACTAATCTTAGATTATTGGCATTAATAGCACAGTCTTCAAGAAGTGGAAAAAACAATTTTATTAGAGCACTGCTTAAAAATTAACGTAAGCAGATCTCAAGTCATCTGTGGGTGTAGTCTTTACTTATCCTACAGAGGATGGCCAGGCAGTTTCATGTAGAAGTGCTAGAGTACGCTGTTGCCTTTAGGAGCTGCTGCTGTTTGTTGCTATGGGTCGTTATGAAGATAACAACATGGGACTTGACATTCACACCGTTTTTTTGTCACCTGTTTGTTGCACGTGCTGTGCAGGTTTACAGTTGAAATTTTGACTAAATTTATTCTCTACACATTTCCCTTGAGGAGTAGGAGCAGTATTACTGCTAGTAGTACACGTTTCAGTGTGCTGGTAAGCTGAAGGTTCATTTCTTGGGTAAGTACACTTGGGTGCACTGTTAGGTGAAATGTCTTTTTAAAATGTTTTCCTGCTTGTAAATGTCTTATCAAAATGATGTTCCTGCTTTCTAAGCGTTTTTAAAGTTTGCCTTGTTTCATGTAATATGAATAACAATAAATCTTTCTGTCGTACTGTTTTCTTGGTAATAATTTGTAGTAGCTTGTGTTATAAACCGTATGAACATACTTTGGTAATTAACAATAAATCATGATAAAGGTTTTAACAGCATTAGCTTTCCCCAAGAAGAGCTTCTGTCATTGTTTCACTACAGGGCTTAGTAGCAGCTTTTGTCCTTAGCGAAGAACTTGCAGCAGGGTTGCCCCTAATTTCTGTAGTGATTTCCTCTGTTTGTCTCAGCTGAAATGCTGAATGAGAGAGTGCAAAGGGAAAGGAAAAAATCAACCCAACTTGACCAGTCCAGGGGCTACCACTGCAACTGATGCTCAATTCGGGTAATTTAAATTATCTGTAGACTTTTGCCCATTTACAGGCAGCCTTATTCATTTCTCTGAATAAGGAACAATTCTCTTTTGGTTCCATCATTTGGCATGAAAAATAAGCCTTTACCATCCCTCCTCCCTGTTTTTAAAAACTGGCATGCCTCATAGAAACGCCTATGCTGTCTCCTCAGAAGTATTGGTGCTTTCTTGTATTGTTATAACCCTTTCAGTCACATGAAGGTGGAAGGGGAGATCAGGATAAGCACTTGACTTGACATCATATACTGGTAAAAATTATCAAAATGGAGTTAAACGCTTTATTAAACTTCAAAAATTTTAATTGAATCTCTATGACCTTGAAGTATTAGCCAACACCTCTGGCTCTGCTATGAGCATTGTGATGGTTATAACTGGAAAGGCGTTGTTGTAGACTTCCCATGTGTGGGATTTTTTTAATATCAGGTAGATCCTTCAAGGGTCTTCCTTTTTTTGTGTTTTGATAAGTCCTGCATCTGGCACGGTATCCAAACCCATAACCTGGTGAGACAGACACGTGTCAGACTGCCTTGGAATAACCATCAGAATGTACCAGTATAGGTGAGAGACTGTTTATCTCCAGTGAATGTTTGCTGCCATTTGATCAGCTACCAAAACTTCACGTGCAGGTTGAGGAGCAAATAAGTTTTTTTGATTACCAAGCATTACCAGTTTAACTCCGTGTCTGAACAATGTACCTGTTCGCAACTGTTCAGAACTGTTCTTCCTATTTGGGAGATGGGGAAAGTTGCTATCTTAGTGGAGTACAGCGTGACAGTTTGGTCAGTTATTGGAGGGGGGACTGGTAACCTGTTGGAGGTAAGTTTCCCGATTTCCTAGTTGGCTCCAGTTGCAGCCTGCCCCGTGCTGTCGCACGCTGGCTGCGGCAAGGATGCCGGCACTGCAGTGGGACCAGTGACAGAAGCTGTTCTTTAGAATTTTCAGGATGGCTGTTTTCTGCGTCAGAATGAGACAGTGCTGCTGGGCAGAGCCAACGCCAAGAGCAAAGGTAAGGTAATGTTTATTCAATGGGAATGCTTAAGACAGCCAAGCAGCTAGTACCACCTACTACGGTAATAGTCACAGGAGTTTCTTTTTCCCCATTAGCCTGAGTTTTAGTTTTTGTACTGTCTTCCTGGTCTTGTAAATAACTTTATGCTGGATTCTTGTCATTAAATTAGTTTAAATTCATATAGCGTGTGTTGATGTAAGTGTTAATTCTGTGTGACTTTTTTCCCCTCTCCCTTTTAAAAATTCTTTAATCTGCTGTTTCCTCTTTTCTTTCTTCTGGAAAAAAAATACGGGGGTATAACATAAGGTGGTCTCTGTTTCATCACGGGAGATGCTGAATCTATAAAATAGTGCTGAAAAATTGCACTAAAAAGTTTTGGGAGGAATGAGACCCCAGGAAACATCTGCTATCTTTATACATCCTTTCTTGGAGACTTTCAGCAATGCTGTGGCGTGTGAGAAAATGCTTACAGTCTGCGACCATGCTGAGTTACAGCTCGTGAGGAAAAAGGGGGCTTTTCACCCCAGTTGCTCAGTGACTCGGTTGCATATGTTGGATTGAATATTGGAAAAAGAAGTCAGTAATCTTCTTAGTAGCTGCAAACCAACTGTATGCAGTTGTGGTCCAAACTAGATCCAAGTAAGGAGAAAGTTGGAATGCAGTAGGTCTGTGAATGTGAGCTCCTCACATTTGTTCAGAGATCAGCATGTAAATTTTCTCAGTGACCATTATAGGACCTGATGGACATCTGGCTTTAATTCACACTTGTGAAAAAGAAAGCAAAATTATTTACAGCATGTTTCCTTGGTTCTGATGTGCAGAATTATTTTCCTCAGAACAGATGAATTTGATCTCCATTTTTTTCTGTTACTTGGTGCTGGGCTGTAGCTATCAACACCTTTGAAGTAGTGGGGTTTTGGTTTTTTCCCTCTCTCTTCAAACTATACAGAACTCTTATTTGCAAAATCTGGTTTAGCCAAGAGGACTTCAACGGACTGTGATGTGAAGAGTTTCTCAAACATTTTCTTTGGTCCCAGTTTTTTTTGTTGCTTTTTATTGTGGGCAAAGGTAATTCTCTGCTCTGTGCTAGCATATCAAAAGCACCAGTATCTTAAAGCATCATTTGTTGAAAAGCTCTCTAGGCAGTCTTTTTCTGTCTGTGAAGCCCTACCATAGGATACTTTTAAAACCAGATTTCAGAATTTGTGCAGCCTCAGAAGCCTCCTCTCTTAGCACCTGCAAGTTTGACTTCATTTGGACTTCATGAACAAATACTGTTCTGTTTTTGTATCTTTATAATTTTGTGTGTAATTTCAAATCTAGTTTGTTGGAGGCTAAGACTGACTGTTAGATATTAGCCCTTTATAATTATCCTGTATGTGCAGATTGTATGTTTATATAATGCTCTGCCTGTTGTACAGTGTTTTTGAGATGTTACCATTTAACATGGCACTTTATTGCAAATAAAAGCCTTTTGTTTCGCAGTCGATAGTATTTAATATTGCTGGTGATTGTGAGTTGTATTATGTTATATTGTGTCGTTGGACCACAAAAAGCTGGAGGTGGGAATCGATGGTTCTGGGGGCTGTCATCTTTCTGCAGGTGATGTTTGAAATGTGATTCCTGAGGTAAAGGGTTTATGTTTTGGGGTGAGAGGGCATGGGGAGGGATTGAATGGTTAATTTTTTGTCTTTTTTTTTTTCTCCCCTGTCCCAAATGACTTTTGGTATTGCGTACCTTGTGCTTTCTGCTTGTTTTTTTCTTTACTATTAAACTGCTGATGTTTATTTCCAGGAATGTTTTGCAAATGTCCTTCTCACTCTTCCCCTCTACAACTGTAGGTACATTGTTCCTTTTTATCAAATAAGCACGTTTGAAGCAAACCAAAGATAAAATAAAAAAGGTCTTAATGTCACGTAAAGGAATGTTTCTTAATGTGTGCAAACGTATAAGTAGTGACTATATTTTAAAACTCTTCTATATGATAATGCATTGCTTTCAGCTAACTGACAGATTTATGTTAAGTTAGAAGACACAGAGGATTAGAAGCGTGCTGCGAGGAATATGGTTCCAAATTAAACTCTTTTTACTTACTAAATTTGACTCAGTGCTTGGCTCTCAGCAGGGCTTTGTTACAGTACTTCTTGTATTGACACCTTTTACTTCTAGAAAGAAGATGCTTTCTATTTCAAACGGCTCTTTTAAAGCAAAGTAACCTACTTATTTCTAACTTAACATAAAGTTGTTGCATGTTCTTCTGGGATGATGGGATGTTCATGCAAGCTTGCATTTCTTCCTGTAGGCGTTCGTTGTGAAACACCTTTTGGAGTATACCCAGCAGAGTGAGTCCAACCTGCAGTACAGCTTGTTTTTAGTTTTTGGCATCTTTATGACGGAAATAGTGCGATCTTGGTCTCTTGCTCTAACCTGGGCTTTGAATTATCGCACGGGGGTTAGACTGCGTGGAGCTATCTTGACAATGGCATTTAAGAAAATTCTTAAGCTGAAGAATATCAAGGAGAAGTCTCTTGGAGAGGTAAGCTGTGGCATCGTTTTGGAAATTGCAGTGTGAAAAGGGATACGTAATGAGAATGAGCTGTCTCTTTAAATAATGTTATGTGTTTTTCAGCTCATAAACGTGTGTTCCAATGATGGTCAAAGGATGTTTGAAGCTGCGGCAGTTGGCAGTTTGTTGGCTGGAGGCCCTATTGTGGCCATCTTAGGAATGGTTTATAATGTGATTATTCTGGGTCCAACAGGCTTCTTGGGGTCTGCTGTCTTCATCCTTTTCTACCCAGCAATGGTGAGTCAGAAAGAGTTAAGATGTGGTTAATTTTTTTAGTCAGACGTGTATAAATCTGAGTAAGAGGTGTTGAAATGTGCTAGGTTTATCCTGTTTGTTGTTGAAGGTGTTTCTAAAGATGGTGGATGAAGCAGAAGTTTGGAAATGGAAAAATCAAAATGATAAAGAAAATTAGAACACAGAAATGGGAAGTATCATAGATTTGACTGAGATAAATATGCATAGCTAAATTAAACTGGAGAATGCTCAGGTGCTTGTGGCAGAGGTTGGAAAGGGATAAGGGCTCCAGTCTGTGTACAGGGGCTTGGTGTTGCATGAGCTCACCGTTCAATTTCAACAAGAGATGTTGAAAAGCACCACGTCTGAGAGGGTGGGTGTTTTTGATGAGTTACTCCTGCCTCTACATCTGAGCTGAGATGGGCTAGTTCAAGCCAAAATCTCCTTGCCTTTAAAATGCCCTATCACGCTGTTGATCTGTCACTGTATTCAAAATATACATTTTAGAAAGCATGGAGGCTGAATACTGTGAGGTCTGCTTTGGTCAAATGTATCTGGCCAACAGTAAGTATTAAAATGGAATTATATTTTAAAGAGAGCAATGAGGAGCAGAGTTTGATTGTCTTTTCTAGTTCTTTTCAGCAGTCCTCTGTTGATGGACATTCCGAAAGAGGTTGCAGGAGTATGAAGAAGGGCAAAGAGCTGGAAACTTTAGTGTGCTGGGTTTGAATTTCAGACCAGGATGAATGTGAGAGTAGCAGATACTCAGAAAAATGTGAACAAGTAATTATTTTTAGATTGGTTTAGTAAAAGTGTTAAAACTGTTTTTACCACCTTTATAGCACTGGCATATTGTAGAAATTGATCTGACTGTGCAAATCCAGCTCTCTGTCTTATGGGACCAATTTAAAAGGTTGGCTAAAATGGGTTCTAGTGTTTGTTTACCATGAGGATCAACTTGGTATATATTTAGGTTATATGCTTGTTAGTCCTTGTGCTTCAGAAGCTTTAATGGATCTGATACTATACAGTTTTGGTAGAACCCCACACCTTTATTTTCTCAAATTTTATGTATGTTGAAACTTGTTATTGTGACCATAGGGCTCAGTGCAGCTGGGCTGGAAATATGAGTAGTGTTTCCAGCCTGTCTTTTAAGCTAGAACAACAGTTGCTTCCCCCATCCCTGAATCCTTGTATCAGTTTTAAAATTGGCTTTCTCTGGTAATTTGGAGGAGTTGAAAGTACTTGCTCTTCCTGAGTTGCCATTAATGTTGCATGGTGTTGTGTTTTGTTTCAGATGTTTGTATCACGCCTCACAGCTTATTTCAGAAGAAAATGTGTATCGACAACAGATGAGCGTGTGCAAAAGATGAATGAAGTTCTTAATTACATTAAGTTCATTAAAATGTATGCCTGGGTCAAACCATTTTCTCAGAATGTTCAAAGTGAGTTCACACAATCTATAAACGTTTCTTGTTCTCTACGTGCCCCATTCCTATTTGTTGTGCATGATGGTCTGGACAAACAGACCTGCTTCTAAAGTTCCCCCTTCTAGCATAATGTTTGTGACTTCGTGCTAATCTTAACTTTAAAGATTTTGTTCTATTTTTTTATCATTTAATAAATGCGCTGGCTGCTGTTTTTAAATAAAGTAACCAGACGTATTCTTATGGAGATGTACAGACTGTTATAGTTTGCTTCTCTGTAACTGTGATCTTTAAAAGAAGGTATACAATGTGATGAATGCAAAAGCGTAGAGTTAGACCTCTCTTACTTGGTGTTTATAGTGTTGTAGTAGTGTCTGTTGTGTATGTACCCCTTGAATCATACTTCAAATGTGATGCCCTGTTTATATTTCTAGAAATTCGTGAGGAAGAACGTAAAATCTTAGAGCGTGCAGGCTACTTCCAGAGCATCACTGTGGGTGTGGCTCCCATAGTTGTAGTCATTGCCAGTGTGGTGACCTTTTCTGTCCATATGATCCTCGGCTACGATCTTACAGCAGCTCAGGTACTTTCCTGCAGTGTTGAAAACATTCTTTACAGTATTGCTACAGTAGCTTTTCTGCTAAGGCATATCTCTTCATCATATTCTTTGCTTTGTGTTTGTGCCTGTGTCCAGGCTGGAGCCTGGCTCACAGAAGTGAGTGTCTGATGGGTGTGACAGCAGCGTAGTCGTATATTCTGCACAAAAAGCTCTCAATGCTGTTTCAGTTATTACCTTCCCAGAACAAGTTTAGAGCTGAATGTGAGTGCTCCTGTTTGCCATTCAGATAGGATGTTGGGATTACTGGATGATTTTGTTTTTACAGTGTGCTTGGATGCAAACAGCACAAATGTTTTGCAACACTGTTTGAACTTGGGTCTTTGTAAGTCATAGATGAATGCAGAATCTGCTAACTGCTGCTTTCTGTAGATGTACAAGCACTGAAGATGTCTCTCTTGGTCTGTCACAAAGCACTAGAGTTTTCTGCTGCTTGACAATATGTTGAATATTTAAATGGTTATTATTTTACTGTGGGCCTTTCAGTGGCTTTGAATTGCTGCTGTGGCATTTGAGCTTTTAGAAGGTTGGAGTTGTTAGAATCACATCTGGATGCAATATAGTCTTTCTTGTTTTGTTTTTAGGCATTCACAGTGGTTACTGTCTTTAATTCAATGACTTTTGCTCTAAAAGTAACACCTTTCTCAGTGAAGTCTCTATCTGAGGCATCTGTTTCTGTTGACAGATTTAAGGTAAGCAGTCCTTCGGCCTTGCAGTTTTAACTGTAAATGTGGAGTATTGTATGTGTATGATGATAAATGCTAGAGGAACCCTTGGAAGGTAATGTTTTTAATGACTGAGGAGTTTTTTCTTTACACTTAGCACTTAGATAATTGGATTCTGCAAAAGAAATGTGAATTCCAGACCAGATTAAGCGAATGTGAATAAAATGCTATATGAATAAAATGCAGTTGTGATCTGATGAAACAGTCTATGGCAGAAAATGAAAACCTTTGTAACAGACAATTATATCTCATCCTTCAATCCCTGTGGAGTGAATACACTGTGTGTACTTTAGCGTAAACTCAGAAGACAGGCCTTTATTTTGTGGTTTCTCTTGAAAACAATAGTGTATTGCATGTTGCACAGAATTCCAAATAGGATTCCACAAACACTGACAGATACATGGATTCTGTGTAGTGCATTCAAGAAACAAATCTGAGTGTGAAAAGAATGGGATCTGCAGGATGGTTCTGAGTTCCCATTGCTTTTGAATGTGTTTGTTTCATCTTTTTGTCACCCTATATCAGGCTTTCTTAAATCCAAATGTGCTGAAGGGAGTTTGGGGAGAAAAGAGAAGGAGAGGGGAAATTGTAGTATTTCCCAGTTTGACTGTAAACACTGTAATCTGTGTAACACAAGGGGATGCTCTAACATGGCAGTAAAAATGTAACTGACTTCTTGGCTCTGTAGATGGGTATGAGCTTTCTTATGAATGTGTGATTTGGGCATAGCAATTGCAAGAGTAAATAAGGCTGAGAATTGAGAAGTCTTTAACTGCGAAAGGCTTCTTAGTTCAAAACATAAATTATGTATTTATCTTGTGATTAAACTGTGTGAAAAATCTCTTCCTAATCTGTGTTGATTGTAAATACTGATGGATGTGCTGGAAGACATGATGCAATGGACTTAATGGCTTACTGTTTACCATCATCAGTCCATGATAGGCCAGCTAAATTTGTGAGATTACTTTTTCCCAGCAGAAAAGTTGAAGGGTAAAGGTTGTGGTTAAAAGTTGTTTTATCTCCTTCCATAATGAGTGCTGGAAAAGTCAGTCACTTTTGCTCGAAGTGACCTCTCCAACCTGTGTATTCTGCTCATGTGTTTTCAGTCTGGAAATTACAGAGCTGCAGTTGCAAACTGTGTTAAAATAAGCCCTTCACAACCAGAATATTGCAGTTCTGTGAAAGTCTTGTGTATGAGTGCTTCCACCACATCCAGGAAAGCCCCAGCCACTTGGCAGGCCTGGAGTTAGTTTACACTAATGAGCTACCTTTTGCTCTTCAGCTTCCTCCTGCTATATAGCCTGGTGTGTTTTGCTGCGTGAGTGTGCCGTAGGCTTGTCTCCCAGTCTTGATCAGGTGTTTCACCTTTACACCTCTCTCACAACTCCTATCAGAGTTTATTTCTAATGGAAGAGGTTCATATGATAAAGAAAAAACCAGCCAATCCTCACACCGCGATAGAGGTGAAAAATGCTACCTTGGCTTGGGACTTCTCCCACGCCAGCGTCCAGAGCTCACCAAAGTTGACCCCCAAAGTGAAAAAAGAGAAGAAAGTCGCCAAGGGCAAGAAAGAGAAAATGAAGTTGCAGAATGAGGGACAGCAAGCTGTGCTGGCAGAGCAGAAGGGCCATCTTCTAGTGGACAGTGATGACCATCCTAGCCCTGAAGAGGAGAGCAAAATCATCCACCTGGTTAACCTTCGACTTCAGAGGACTCTCTACAACATTGACTTGGAGATAGAAAAGGTAAGAGAAGAAAGAGAATATCTAAGCTTTCAAAAATCCTCATTTTTAGCTGTCCATTGGAATAGAATGCTGTGTATTTTGCATGAAATGGAGCTTATTGCTTTTCTGCACTTCGGTAATATCCATGGCAACTGCTGTATCCAGGATGCAGTGTCTGATCTTGATGTAAACAGCTGTGCCATTTTAGCAAACTAGATCTTTGTAAACAGCCTATGAAACAGCTGCAGGTTGTGTAGCTTTTACATCTAACTGATGGTTTTGCTCTCTGTAGCTCTCAGTACAGAATGTGAGCATTGAGCTCAGCAATGCAACAGCGGTATTAGGGATATCGATGGTGGGTTTACTCCTGCAGCCATTTGATAGTTTACAGGGTTTCAGCTATATTCCGAGTCAACATTTTAGGTTATTAGGTGTTCTAATGGAGCATAACAGTACCTTTAATTGAAAAATGTGCAATTTTCTACCCTGAAGAATTTTTGTACAATTGAAGGACAAAGGTTTTCAGGAATTTAGAATCAGTTGGAGTCGTCACTCCAAGATGGGTAAAAGCATATAAAATGTCAAAGAAAAAGCATTGTATTTAATACATAATGACATCTACAAATACTAAAGCTTTGCCGTCTGGCAAATGAATGTTGCAGTAAGGGCATCTATGCAGTTATCAAGATAGTTAAGGTTAAACTCTACCCAGTAGTCACATGAATAGAGGGATAGTTTAAACTATTGTAAACTATCATGTCCCCTGTATATTTTAAAGCTTTGAGAAGGTTGCACATAGATTAAGAAATAGCCTTGAAAATGAGTACAGTTACTTGAAAATGTAAAGGCATGTTTGCTATTAAAAGTTTGTAAAAGAGAAGAGGCCAGCAATGTATTCCACAAGTGGCTATATACCCTTTCTGTCCACGTTGCCTTTTTTTACATAAGGAATAAATGTGGCTTTGAATTCATTGTTTAATGTGGGTATCGACTCGCCCATTTTATTGCAGAGAAATCTTCAAAATGACTAGATTCCAGCCTTTCCTTGTATGTGTTCCTTAGCAAACTGCATCTCATGGGCAAGGAGCTTTACTGAACCCACGTATCCTAAATTCTGCTTTTCTTTCAGCTTTTCCCTCTTTACATCTTCCATTACCACTTTCAAAAGCATCTTGCTGCAGTCTGTTCAGGCAGGCGTTGATGTGTTTGGCTGAGTGCAGCATTTTCTGGGCCCAAATCAGGCCTAGTCAAAGGGAAGCTGATCTTAAAACTTGTTCATTTTTACTTGTGGAGCTGACTCAGTTTTAGTCCTCTGTGGAACAATATTTGCTCTTTATTATTTGAGAGTTAAAATATTGACTGTCTGTCTCTTTTGTCTCTTATGCCCCTTTTCAGCTGTCAGTAAGGTCCAGCTGTCCCCTCTGAGGTACTAAAGGTAGTCCATATTCTGGAAGGGATGGAGAATATAAGAAATGAGTACCATAATCTGTTTTTTTTTTTTTTGCTGTCTAGGGAAAACTTGTTGGAATTTGTGGCAGTGTGGGGAGTGGAAAAACTTCACTTATCTCAGCAATTTTAGGACAGGTGAGAAATTCTCTTTTGACCAATTACATTCTTCTTTTTCCTATTTCACTTCTACTCTGTAGAGGAAAGTCTGTTCTAAATATGGAATAGCATAATTTCACAGTTTATCTTTAATTTCAGATGACCCTGTTGGAGGGTAGCATTGCAGTAAGTGGAACATTTGCCTATGTGGCCCAGCAGGCCTGGATTCTCAATGCTACACTTCGGGACAACATTCTTTTTGGCAGGGAATATGATGAAGAAAGGTTTGTCAGAACCATTTGAATTTCATGAAAATTTAGCAATTCTTGGCCCAAGTGTGGGAAAAATTAATGCAGATTACACTGCAGTTAAAGCCTTTGTCCTTTTAGAGTCTGTCACTAAGACTCTTTTAAGTCTCATTTAAGAGCCTGCCTTTCTTGAACATGGCTGCTGTAACTAGTGGCTGTCAGTGCATCGTTTGCAGCGAGGGCTGTACCTCATGCTGGAGTGCTCTGATCTCTGATTTTAGCAGTTGCTGTGGAGCAGCACTGAAATGGCGTTTGCTCTTGCTATCCTGGCTTTGCCCTCTTTAAACACAACAATAGCTTTTTGCAATGTACTGGCATCTTTCATGGTGCTCCCCAGTGGGGGCCTTTCGCTGTGCTAGCTATCCCTGGAAAGAAATTACCTCCTTACCTCCACAATACTTCAGAAATAGACGATTCATTATTGTGCTCAGTTTCCTCCTGGAAATCCAAAGATGGTCATTTGTCTTAGGCTGCTGGAATCTGTGCTATTAGTGTAGAAAGTGAGATAATGCTGTACTATCTAGATACTTGCTGGAGAAAAAAGTGTTCTTACTCTTTATCTAATTGTTCTTTAGATACAATATGGTGTTGAATGATTGCTGTCTAAGGCCTGACCTAGCCATCCTTCCAAATGGGGACCTGACAGAGGTATATATTTTTCATATAGTAAAATAGTAGATGAAGAAGGGAGTTTTGGTTTAGCAGACTAGACTAGAGTAAAGGAAATATCTGTCTGGTATACATATAAACCAAGCTGTTAAATGCACTGTTTTGAGCTAAGCAACACAGGCTCTGGGCTGTTGAAAGTTGTGCTGTGTTTTTGACTTGGATATTGACAATTTGGGAGTTATTTTATTGTGTTGTGTATTTAACTGCCTTAGCAGCATCTATTTGAACTTGATGAAAAAAGCATGGCTATGTTAATACCAAAAAAAGTAAAATAAGCAAGAAAGCACTGCTCTGTTAGAAGCATATTAACCTTGAGTTTGAATATATAACATTTCACAAAGAAATGTATGCCCAAACTAATTATATGTTTGCATTAAACCAATATATTGGCTTACAGGGGAGGGTATGTATAGATATGTATATGTAAATAAAAATATTATGATCTGCTCCATTCCAGTCACCTCTTGAGCTCTGAGTACCTGTTATATATTTCTGTAGAAATAAAATGTGTGTGTCTGTACAGATTGGTGAACGAGGGGCTAACCTGAGTGGAGGACAGCGTCAGAGAATCAGTCTGGCTCGAGCTCTGTACAGTGACAGAAGCATTTACATCCTTGATGATCCCCTTAGTGCCTTAGATGCTCATGTTGGAAATCACATTTTTAACAGTGCAATAAGGAAGCACCTGAAGTCAAAGACTGTCCTTTTTGTCACTCATCAGCTTCAGGTACTTCATCTCTCATACTTTCTTTCTTGGCCTTTCTTGAAATGCTGTTTAATCAGTTGGCTTCATGCTGGGAATTCCTATGCCCTGACCTGTTATAGCGTTACCCTGTCTGTCTGTAGGAGGCATGGTTTATGTTTACGAACTAGGTTTGCAAATACACACTGGGCATCACCTAATTCATTACTTGCTACCAATGCTGCTTGGTGTCTGGTCAGGATTGATAGCGGAAAATTTACCAGATACCTTGTTCAAAACTGCTTTTGCTGATGTACTATAAAGCAGGCTCATCACATCAGAAAACACTTAATTTGATGTCAGTAAATCAGAATTGATATATTCTGGGATTTTTTTGCCATTTTCTGTGCATAGAAATATTAATATTTAGTCCAACGGTGCTTGTGGTCTTTAAGTATCCTGAAATCTGTCTTCCATGACGTTGGTTTTGATAGAGCATAAAAACTGTATTTGTGTGCAGTGAGAGTAATCAGGATGTTCTAGTCAATGCAGAGCCTTTAAAAATCAGATGTCTGTTATATGGGAAGATGTGTATTGTGTGCAAATGTCTACTGAAAAGAATTATGTGGGAGTGTTTGATTATAGGACATAATGATAGAGATGTGTTCTTACTGCCATTTTCTGCAGTATCTTGTTGACTGTGATGAAGTGATCTTCATGAAAGAAGGCTGCATTACCGAGCGAGGAAGTCATGAGGAACTGATGAATTTAAATGGAGACTATGCAACAATTTTTAATAACCTACAGCTGGGAGAAACACCACATATTGAGGTACTTGTTTGTTTTTTCTAAAGCGCTCTGAGTGTTGACTTTGAGATGGACCAATGATCTGACCAATAGATTTCCTGTAGAATTATCTGTGCTTCATTAGCACTTTCTTTGCATTCACAGTAGGGAATGCAAAGTTGAGTGAACTCTGCCAATGAACTCATGAGTTGAACATGAAAGTAATGTCATCTCCTCTGGTGACACTCGGAGCTTGTTGTCTCTCTTACTGTACAACTTGCTGCTTAATATACCTCCAAATTAGAAAAGACCTGGACAAGCCTTTGGAAAAACTCTTAATGGTTTGTTACACTTTTTTCAAAGGGTGTGACTGAGGCACAGCAAAAGTGATGCAACTTGTCACAACTTAGATGTGACTGTTTTTGAAAATGTAGCTGAAACTGCTTTTTTTTGAGGGAGTTTTGAGGAAAGAAAGTGTTTCTTGACACTGCTTCTGTTCTGAAACAATGGCTGTAAATGCAGACTCAGATTTGTGCCCTAGTATTTTAGTTAGTAGAAAATGTAAATCTGGAAAATAAGAACCATTCAGTAGGACATGTAAGTACATCTTCAATTATTTCCTCCCTTTCTCCTGTTTGTTTTCTGAAGTTATTCTTTGGATAAGCAACTTTGCTGTTTTTTCTGTGACTTGTCTAAGTTCAATTTGCATTTTCTCTCAGCATTTTATTTTTTAAGAGATGAGAGGCTCCTTATTCACAAGTTGCAGAGTTTTTCAAAAGTTTCTGGATAAATAGCATTGTGATAAATATGCAGATGTAGCAGGTGTTTGAAATTTTCTTCTGGGAGATGTTAGTGAAAGAAGCAAAAGAATATAACGCATTTCTCTGCGTAACCTCTCTGAGGTATGAAGATTATAGTTTTCTTGTTTAATGTCAGTTAGTGTAAGATTCTCCAGTCTGCATGCTTGGCTGATCTTCACTGTCTCTCTGTAAATACAAGCTCATGGAAGAAGAGTTTGCATTCTCTGTGGGGTAAGAAGAAATGGATGGTGGAGTTAGATTCTCTGTGATTTGATGTGCGAGATGTTTCTTCTCACATAAAATGTGGAAGGATGACCCTAAGGATGGTATATAGGGTGGGGTTTCAATTAATGTGGACTGTCTCTGAAGAGGTAGTAACTTCCATTTGTGAGAAGATGGTTGGGTTTTGAACAACAGTTGTGTATGCAGTTCAGTGTGGACACTGGATTTCTGGAAGACCAAGTTAACCTGACTTTGTCCTTGAGACACTTCATGAAAGCTTTCCTGAGGGAAGTACTAGGGTGCTTGGGGTAAAAAAAGCCTCTTAATAAAATTGTGACTTATTTTTACAAGGGACAAAGGGGCTTTTATCTTTATCTTTATCTCAGTAGTAGGGGTGTCATTCCTCTACCATAAGTGTAAACTTGTGATGCCACTGATTTTGGAAATTAACCTTGCAAACTACCAGTACAAATTGGTAGTGGTTCAGGTTAATAGAGGGGGAGAACTTAATCCACCAGAATTAGCAATCATCCATAATAATGGCAAAGTTAATATTGCCCTTGATATGAATGCTAAGTTATTGAAAGCCTTTGTCCATAGGAGGCAGCTTATTAGAAGTTTGTATTCGGGTATGAAGATGTCAAAGCAATTTACTCTGATATGTTTAGTGTCATTGTTTTCCTGCAGATTAATATAAAGAAGAACACAAGCAGTTCACTGAAAAGACCACAGGATAAAAGTACCAAAACAGGGTCTGTGAAGAAGGAGAAAGTTGTAAAGAAGGAAGAGGGTAACTATGTAATCGCATTTCTGGCTTTATTTTATGCACCAAGAAGCTCAAAGCATGCACTTACAAAATGCATTATGAATGTATCTCTCAGGTTTTGAAAGCTTTCTGAACTCCTGGTCAGTCAGCGTCATTGACAGGACAGAGGAAGTGGGCAAAGAACATACATAAATTCATTAAAAATGGGTGCCTGCATAATGGTTTTAAGTTCAGTCAGGCTGTCACTGGTCAGATGCCATCAGCACAAGGAAGCTTGTACTATCCTGTCTTCTATAACACCTCTCCCTCCTGTCCCGAGAGGGCAGTGTGTGGTATTCAGAGTTGGAGGCAGGACACAGCATTTATGTGTGAAGAATTGGAAATTCTGACCTCAGTTTTGTGTTTTGTCTTTTTAATGTTATCTTTGAACTTCAGCAGCATTTGAAAAGCAGTGGTGAGGCCAATACCAGCCTAATATTTAGGTCTGTGCTGATTATGCTTTTTCAGACATACCGTGACATGAATGATTTTGCAGAGGAAATCTGACTTCTTGAAAAGCTGTTTGAACCATCGAGTTCTATTTATTAAGTAATGTCTTTGTGTCTGAAAGTGCTCTGTATGGTTTGAAAATTACTGTAACTTTATATGTGTTAAACTTACAGAAGTTTCGTGGAATGGCTTATTTTTCCTCATTCCCTCTTCCTCTTTTGTTTCACAGGCCAGTTGGTCCAGTTGGAAGAGAAAGGCAAAGGCTCTGTCCCCTGGTCTGTTTATGGTATCTACATTCAGGCAGCTGGAGGCCCCTTTGCATTCCTCGTCATCATGGCACTGTTTGTGTTGAATGTGGGCAGTACAGCTTTTAGCAACTGGTGGCTGAGTTTCTGGATCAAGCAAGGCAGTGGAGTAAGATAAAGAGCTTTTCTACTCTCATGTCTAACAGGCAAGGGGATTGCTCTCATAGACTAATTCCAAGAAGTCCTGTGAGACCAAATGATGCTTCCTAACTTAAGCAAGTTGTAAGGCCCTCCAGGAGGTGATATCACTAGAGAGATCATTTCCAAGAATGAGAGCGCTCCACTAATAAGATACATACAATACATCATGTGGTTTTATACTGCCCTCTTGTTCCTTGTCTTGGTAAGTCTAAGAAAAGGAAGTGAAAAGGTTAAAGGGGCCAACAAGCTGCAGGAAGAATTACTAATTTTAGTACTGGTTTTAATTTAAACACGTCCTTAAATCTAACTGGATAATCTTGTTAAAGCATATGGCTGTAAGTCAAATTACTTCTTTGATTTGCTTTGAAGACTGACCTGGAATGGTTTGGAACTTTTCCCACTCTAGAGACTTTAATTGCAAGTCTTGTTGTGTTTAAAAATTGAAATATAACTGTAAGAATTTTTTGTGGGGTAAGAAGAGAAAACTACTAACCTTAGAGAAGAAATAATGAAGTGCAGATGGCCAACAATATTAAGATAAGCAATGAAGTCTTTAGACATATTTAAAGATGGAAAACAAAAGAATGAGAATGTACAGTGTGGTAGTGAAAAATTTACTGTATACTAGGACAAAATAACTGTTTGATAAGACCAATGTACAAGATATGCAAGGTGAATATTGCTGTGTAATAGGAGTGGTGGCATGGAACTATCTGGCGGTGTTCAGAAGAACACAGGAAATGATAAGCATGAAATGGGCGATTAGGAACCAAATGAAGTTGGAGTTGTGGTAGTGTTTTCCAAATTATTGTAGGAAAAAGGCTAAGGGCTATAAATCTGCAAATCAAGTATCTCTGCTAGGGAAAACTTTCTGAAGTATTCAGAGATCATCGATGTATTTTATTTAATGTAGAACTATTAATTATGGCTGGAGGCAACACAAGACAGTTAAATTCTACCACGTGTAGTGTGTACAGGCTGAATTTTTAAATACACTGAAACCTTGAATTTTCCGCAGAACACGACTGTGACTTTGGGAAATGACACTGTCATAAGCAACAGTATGAAAGATAACCCCCACATGCATTACTATGCTGGCATCTATGCGCTCTCTATGGCGGTTATGTTGATTCTGAAGGCGGTTCGTGGTGTTGTCTTTGTAAAGGTTTGTGCCAATGCTGTTGCTTTTCTTATCCTCCCCTCCTCCTTCCTCCTAGTTCTGCATATTGCTGTCACTGTGGTTCTTTTGGTCACCTCCCAAGAGAGACTTTTGAACCAGAGGAAGTCAGATCACAAATTGTGAGGTTTCCTTAAGTCATCTCTTGGGGCTGCCCCATGCTTTCTCTTAAACATATGCCTGAATTAATAGCTTCCTCCCACTGCTTGGAAGCAAAGAATGCGAGGAAAAAAAAACTCTTATATTTGGAGAGGGAAAATGAGCAGAGTGTTTTGGTCCCCAGGGGAGGGGCAGTAGTGGGAAGGCAAACATCCTTTCATAACGCTGCTATGTTTTTTTGCACTGTCAGGGGACTCTCAGAGCATCCTCAAGGCTCCATGATGAGCTCTTCCGACGGATTCTGCGTAGCCCCATGAAGTTCTTTGACACTACACCCACTGGGCGGATTCTCAACAGGTTTTCCAAAGACATGGATGAAGGTATCTCATTATGCACTATAAATCCCACATTCAGACCTTGCAGTTAACTCCTTAATACTCTGCAGTCTCTTGCTGTTGGAGCCACCGTATCCTATATCTGTTGCCTAATTGAGTATTTGTAATAAAGCAGGAATTGGGATGTATCTGGGTTATGTTTTTTTGAAGGCAGATAATATCTGAAGTCTGTCTACTCACAGAGGAAACGTGCAGCTGCTTTTGTACCTACAGACTGCACATGGACTGTTAGTTAATGCAGGGGAAACCTTGAGTATCGGGGTGAAGCTGATGTGCAGCAAAGGTGGTTAATTAAGTCAGAGTTGCATCAGTGCTAGTTCTGCAAATGGGAGTAACTGGAAAGATTACTAGCATCTGAGAAGATAAAAGCAATGGTAATGAAAATATACTTAATTTGAGTAAGTCGATGATGCACAGCTGGACTGAATTGCTTTATCTAGGTTGGTTTAGCTTTCTGTACTCAAGATCTTCCTGTTTTCGCTCTCTCTTCCAGTTGATGTTCGTTTGCCATTTCAAGCAGAAATGTTTATCCAGAACGTCATCCTTGTGTTCTTCTGTGTGGGGGTGATTTCTGGGGTTTTCCCCTGGTTCCTGGTGGCAGTGGGGCCCCTCATTGTCCTGTTCACAGTTCTGCATGTTGTGTCTAGGTAAGTACATCTGCTGCTTTGTCCAAAAGTATGGATACTTTGACCTGTTAATAAGGACAGTGGGGTTCTTCCAGTGTATGTGCATCATCTAGTGGTTTGCATATGGTGGTTGTACACGTTGCTTAAAAGTACTTCTTTCCTTACAGAGTCTTTATTCGAGAGCTCAAACGTCTGGACAACATCACACAGTCTCCATTCCTATCTCATATTACATCTAGCATCCAGGGTCTCTCCACGATCCATGCCTACCACAAAGGACAGGAATTTCTGCACAGGTCAGTCTAGATGTCCATCTGAGAGTGGTGGAGCACAAAGCAGGTTGCATTAGGTTTATGTTCAGAAAGATTGGCCAATGGGGTCTATAGCTGATGGCACGCATTGACTCTAAGAGTGAAAGTTACTTTTTGGGGGAAAAACTGAGGGAGAACAGGAAGGAGAAGGGAAAGGGAAACTCCCCGGTACCCAACTGGGAAGAGCAGTGGTGGAGTGTCCCATGTGAATGCTCTCCCCTGGAGTTCTCTGCAGTGCAGCAGGTGAAGTGATAATGGTAAGAACAACTTTTTGGCTGTACTTTTTCCGTATTAGTCTATACTTCCTGCTGGTTATTTCTCCTGGTGATGTTAGCCTTGGTTAGAGTATGCTAACAAAACCTCTGTGTGCATATTGGTGAGCTGATCAGAACGTATAGTTGGGTTTTTGTTGAGTAGTTAAGTGATTGTTAGCCACCTTGTGCACTATGCTTGGTTTTCTCTTGCATAAACTAAAATCTGCAAAACAAATGATAGCAGAAAGTAGTAAAACATTTCTCATGTGAGTCATAGCTGCTTCCCATGAGATTCTGCCATAACCGTTTCAGGGTTGTGCAGGTGCAAGGTCATAAGACCAACAGCATGGGAGCACAAGGAGAATTGCTACAGAAGCTCTGGAACAACACTGCTGCAGCAGCTTAGGTGAAAGGTTTCAGAGGTGCAAAGAGCAGTCCCTTAGCATTGCTGGTGCTAAAGCACTAAGGCACTGCACGCACTGTGCAACAGTGATTTGTGCATAACTGAGCTGGATGATCAGAAAATCTAGTTACTGGCTTTGTGAATCTCAAGCATCTCCTGTTCAATGTATATTCTCAGCTCTGCAATGTCAGGATTGTAAATTAAGTGGCTATTGATGTGTTTTAATTAGTGTCACCACTCATGTTAAAACTTACTGTAACTTCACTTGTACACATGCGTATAAAATAACATTCTCTGCATATTCTGAAGATTGCTGCTTGTGCTGGTGGAGCGATTTGTAGCCGTTGTGGTGAAAGTGTGTGTAACGTTGCCGAGTTTTTCCCCAGTATAATTCATTGTTTTACACAGAAACTTGCTTATTTGACTTCTGAGAGTTTAAGTAGATATCTGGCATTATTCAGAAATGTTTGTAAACCCTGCTTTCATGTCCTAAGTCTGTCAGTGACAGATTGGTCTTCCCACCCTGAATTCTGACACTGAACAGTTTTAAGTGGCTGTGTAATTTTGTAGTATATCAGGCTCATGGAGGTCTACTGACCTTTCTTTCTTTACTTTGTTTCAGATATCAGGAGCTCCTAGATGACAATCAGGCACCATTTTACCTGTTCAGCTGTGCAATGCGCTGGCTAGCTGTACGGCTGGACATTATCAGCATCGCTCTTATCACAACCACTGGCCTTATGATTGTCTTAATGCATGGCCAGATTCCTCCTGCCTATGCTGGCCTGGCTATCTCATACGCTGTGCAGGTGAGTACATAAATGTACTGTATTACTTGATTTCTCATTTAATGTGGTTATCACTAATAAGTAACACAGCATTGAAAACTTCCCTTAGTGCACTAGAATGGAAAAAGGCACTTGTTACCCCTTTTGGTAATGGAGGGGAAAGCAGTTCAGAATCAGGACCTTTTGCTAGCAGTCAAATAAATTATGAGGAGCTAGGTGCTTAAGGCTATTGTTTTGGGAAGCTGCCTCTCATAACATGATGAAGTAGAAGCTGTTAGAGGCTCTTCATACGCTGTATATTGCAGTTTCCCTGGTTATTTCCAGAAACTAGATTGATGGCGCATCTAACATCTGCCAGACTGATGTCTTAATGTTTTGCTTGCAATATGTTGTCACGGTGAACAGTTAAGAGACTTCTGGGCTCAGAATACTTACTCTTAGAGCTGTTGTTTGGCCTTTTCTGCCTCCTTGTGGTTGTAAGGTGAAATTACAAAACTTAGTTGATATTTAAAGCTGTTGCTTGTGGAAAACCTCTCTAAACTAATGGTTTTACAAGCAACTAAAACATTATGGTTACTTCAAAATTAACCACTAACTAAAATTAACTTGCCTTGGGCACCCTAACTGTATGGTACGCAGTGCCAAGAGTACTTCTATCAAATATCATAAATCATAGAATCATTTAGGCCAGAAAAGACTGTAGAGAATGATGAGGTTTCCTCTCGGCCTCTTCTCCAGGCTAAACAACCCCAGTTCATTCAGCTGCTGCCCGTAAGGCTTGTGATCCAGAGCCTTCCTTTGCTGCCCTCCTCTGGACATACTCCAGCATCAATGTCTGTCTTGTATTGAGGGGCCCAAAACTGAACCCAGGATTCAAGGTGCTGCCTCACCAGTGTCAAGTACAGGGGGACAATACCCTCCCTTGTCCCACTGGCCACACTATCCATTAGATTTGTCTCTTAATTCAACAATAAATCACAGCTTTCTCACAGTCTTTTTTCCTATCACTCCAGTTAACAGGGTTATTCCAGTTTACGGTCAGACTTGCTTCAGAGACAGAAGCTCGCTTCACCTCGGTGGAGAGGATTGATCACTATATTAAGGTAGGACAATAGTAGATCCAACTGCCTGTTGTAGAATTTTTTTGTCACTTGTTATTTTGCTAATAAAAAGATTAGCAAGAGAAGGTCAAATTAAAAGAGAAGGTCAGCCATAGTCTCCCTTAGTACAGAATGTATATTTCTGATCTTGTAAACGCATTAATGCAGGTTCTGTAGTACTGCAGAGTGAGTTAGTTTTATGAAGCATGTATAGAAGCATTGGCAGGATGAATGGCATAAGAACTGGGAGGTAACTAAGCTTACAGGCATCACTTGCCTGGTGTCACTGAAGTTACATGAGAATGTCAAAAGTTTGCTGAAACTTTCAGTGGAGTTGAGTGTGAAAGGAGTAACTGGAGACTCAATACAATATTTTACAGGAAAACCCTGTGAAGGTTCTGTGTCTTACCAAGTCCCAGGGCTTTTTCACTATCAGCCCTGAGGCTGCTGTTGTGAGCACCAAGCTCAAAGAATTTGAGTACTATTGTAGCAGATAGCTAGTTCTCTCAAACCCTTGGAGTGTGATTAATCTGTCTCTAACTAGATGTTGCAGATATTCACAATTGATGTTCCCTATGGGATCTCTCCCTAGTTACTGTTGGAAATGGTTCTTTCCAGAGGGCAATTCATTACCTGTTCTAAGTGTTTATATCAGAATGAGAAAAATTACACTCCAGAAACGCTTGCTTCTTTGTAGGCACTATAAGGGAGTTGATGGGGCCTGGTTCGGTTGGAGATTATTTTCTATGTGTGTTAAGTTATGTGAGGTGAATCCCGTGGCAGGATTTCTGCCATTCTTTAAGGCTGCTTGTGCCAAACAGGGGAAAGTGACTTTGGCTTCCTTCTAAGTGTACTGTAAAGGCACACGTTTGGCTTTCAGTGGTTCTGCTTTCTTGTTTAATCTGTGAAATGCTTAATGAGGGACCTGTTAAGGGGCAGAGTGAAACAGTGAAAGTGAGCAAGCTGGAAGGGGCCCAACTGGCTCAGATTTAGTAGAACAGGGGAGAGTGAGGAAGAGAAGGAAGAGGGTAGCATTTGTGCAATGTGTTGTATGGGCGTTCTCTTCTGTGTCAGAATCAACAGAGGTGACCCTGGCAAGGCATAGCAAATGAGACACAAATTGAGCAGATTTTGCATTCAGAAGCACCCAGTGTTTGTAGTGCCACAAAACTCAGTACGATTGTGCTCATAAATAGGCCTAAAATAATTTTTGAATTCTATTGGTAAAAATAATTGTTCTGTAAAAGGACCAATGTCATTATTGAGGCAACAAGAGGGGAATAACAGTGTGGTCAATGTAACAAAGCAAACTTCTGAACCACCAGGCCCACATTCAGCCACACTGCTCTTCATAAAACTGCCATAAACTGATATGGAGCAGACCTGCAGGGGAGAAGTCCTGATGAAAGCTCTAACTGATAATTTTCCTTTCTGGTGTTTTGTTTACTGGAAACTGAACTTTGGTGTTTTTTTAATTTTTTTTTTAAAGACACTTTCCCTGGAAGCTCCTGCTCGAATTAAGAATAAAACTCCCCCTCTGGACTGGCCACAGGAAGGTGAAGTTGTTTTTGAAAATGCAGAGATGCGGTACCGAGAGAACCTCCCTCTAGTGCTTAAAAAAGTGTCTTTTACCATCAAACCGAAGGAAAAGATTGGCATTGTGGGAAGGACAGGCTCAGGTAAGGGAAAACATTAAGCAGAGTTAAATTACTACTTTTACAGAATGGGAGTGGAATAGAGTGGGGCAGTCGTGCTGGTTCTTCTGTTTTCTCTGTGTTTGGATAAATTGGTAATTGCACAGGAGTGGTCCAGCAGTCTGTCAGTGGTGGATTCTTTTCATGTACATACATAAACAGTATCCCTTAAACAATAAAAAGCAAGTTTCCATTTAAAGCAGAGAGAGAACCTATGATGCCTCAGCCAGTGCGCTCACGTTTAACACGCCAAGCCGCTTACCAGCACAGAATGCTGCCTACAACATGCTCATTGCAGCTTATTTGACTCTTTTGAAAGGTTTTTTTGTTCTGATGCTGCATCCAGGTTTGGCTCTAAGCTATCTCAGAATCTCTAAGTTATCTCCATAATGCAAAGAATCAACCCCCTTATTTGTGAGATGGCTGAAATCAACTCCAAAACACAGTTTGTAAATAAACAACTAATATTGCTTTATTGATTTCCATGGCAAGGTTTTGGTAGTGGGGATGAGGCAGTACAGGGATGGCTTCTGTGAAGAGAGATTAGGAGATGCCCCTACAGTTGCTTAGAAGTTTAAATGCTGAACCACAGCATTCACTAGCACTGTTTGCCAGAACTTTATGGCATTTTAAAATGCTTATCTTACACATGGACAGCTTTTAAAGTGTTTTCTCATCTCAAAGCTGCTTTGGCTCTGTAGAAATGAGTATTTTTTTTGTCTCCTTTTTAGGGAAGTCTTCCCTTGGAATGGCACTCTTTCGTCTCGTTGAACTGTCTGGAGGCTGCATTAAAATTGATGGAGTGAAAATAAATGACATTGGTTTGGCAGATCTTCGCAGCAAACTCTCAATAATTCCTCAGGAACCTGTGCTATTCAGTGGCACTGTGAGGTTAGTGAGACCATAAGAAAGCAAAGAAGGACTAAGCAAGCTATTGGCTTATACTAGAACTCAAGTAGGTGCCTGATGAGAAGTTCTCAGGCATCCTAGCTTCTGGTTTTGAAACAAAAAAAAGCACAGCTAAGTGATTTTAGTGGATCCAGTACAGAACTGGATGTTTTTGTCCTCTATGAAAGTCTTGCTTTCCCTTTAGATCTGACTGAAACTTTTGTATCTTTGTCTTCCATCTCCACTCTTCTGTTCTTTGGCTATTCTAACCTTTGTATGCTGGGCACATCTGTGTTCCTTGGCAAGGAAATTCTGTCAGTGGAAGGCTAAATTGAAATCATCTGTCTGGATGAATTAGCATGCTACTGTTTTTCCATTCATGCTGAATAAAAATCATGGTTGTCTTCTGCTTCCCTCTCCAGGTCAAACTTGGATCCTTTCAATCAGTACAGTGAGGAACAAATCTGGGATGCTTTGGAAAGGACCCACATGAAGGAGTGTGTAAGTGCTATGTGCCCTGTGAAATATGTTTGTTTTGGTTTCCACATCAATGTATTCTGTTAGTAGGTATTTCAGAGACCTTTAGATAAAGCTTTTTCTTTGTATTTTTTTTTCCCCTCACATTGTCTCTGCCTTTTTTTTCCTGATTTGGTCAGACTGACTTTTTTTTTTTCCTTGGAGAACATGCTGTATTTTGGCTGTGTCATTTTTTAGTATGTAGCGTAGTAGAGTGCTGCTCCACTGCATGCACTCCTCAGGTGTTAGAATATTTCAAGTGATATTTTACTGTATGTGCCTTAGGTGTGCATTCTGCATTTACATTTGTGAGTGTAAAGGTCAAACTGTATGTTTACTGAACTTAAAATCTGCCCTTTGTGAGGCCCTCTGCAGTCAGTCTGACTGCCATATCATTTCCAATTCTTTTCTTCCAAGTCAAGTGGCATGTGTGGCTATGGTGTGTAGGCTGCAGGAATTCCTGCAGGGACTAGGCTTACTCCTGGTGAGAAAGATTGTCAGAAGATCTGCATTCTTGTTGATTGTTTTTGTACATGGCACGCTTTTTTCCGAGAAATGAAATACTTTGTACTTAATTCATGCTAAGGTTGCCTACTGAGATGGTGCAGCTTTTAGCTTAGTCCTAGTGGTGTCCTCAGGACCTACCACTGGCTCACAGGTGTTTCAACCCGACTGAGTAGGTCTGATGTTCTATTGCTGTTCCAGCATTAGATGCTTGTTACTGATTTCCTCAGCAGAGACAGGGCAAGATGGACAGCAAAGTGGATATTTTGGAACATGGGCAAGATTTGTGGGAAGAGCAACAGTTTGTCTTATACAATGGAAATACAAGAAGTGTGCAGTGCTCTAAGATTTTTGCCTCTTTCTCGCGCAGGTTGCCCAGCTGCCTATGAAACTTGATTCAGAAGTGATGGAAAACGGGGAAAACTTTTCAGTTGGAGAGAGACAGTTACTGTGCATAGCTAGAGCTCTACTGCGTCGATGCAAGGTGAGCACAGGGATGAGGGAAGTAGCTGGAAATGACAAACTGATAGGATTGAGCCAGCCATTTTGTATACCAGATGCTCTCTATCTGTCAGAGGAATCACACCAACAATTAGTGTGATCCAGAGAGGTGTAGAGTTGGAACAACTAGGAAGGCATCTATAGCCAGCTGCCAGTTCCTGTAACATCCTGCCATTGGAAAGGTATAGCTCTTCAGAGTTAAAAATAGTGTGTCAGACTGGACTAATCACTTATTCAGTGACCTGCTACTGGTGAGCATCAGATTCTTTTCCTTCTTCCACCTTTTTGTGAATGTCAGCCAAGTAATTACCTTCTATATGGTGTTCCACTAAAACAGTGTCCAAGTGGAATTTGGGACCAAGCTGTGCCAACAAAGTTAAAGGTTTTTGCAGTATTGGAAGGCAAATAATAAATTAGAGTGAGAGAAGACTTTCAGATTGAGATCGACTGGGATTCTCATTTTAACATCTTTTTTTCTTAAACATCACACACCATAATATTTTAAGGTTCACTCTGCATCTGTTTTAAAGCCAGACTACTAAACAGAAGTTACTGCTCTCTCTGCAGTACCTGCACAAAACGAGGCTTGTTTAGCTTTGACAAGGCACCACTCCAAATCAGTTTGTCTGCATTTGAGAGGAAAGGTAATTCTTCCAGGCATAAGAAAGCTAGTAAGCCTAGCCAATATTGACTCATTCCAGAAGGAATGTCACCAGCAAGGATGTGTCAGATTAGTTGACCAGTAAACTTTGTATTTGAAATTTAGCTGCTGAATGTAAAGCTGAAAGTAGTGGAAACTTGAGACCCGAGTCAGAACCCGAACATCTCCTGGCTCTAGACAGTGGCCATAAAAATCAAGTGTGATACATAGGGTAGCTTTGTTGAAGATTACATAAAGCAAACTGAAAAGGTGCTTGTAAAAACTACCGTTGTGACCACAGGTCTGTAAGGATTGCCAGTTGTGATAAGTCTTGGTCACAGAAATTCTGCCCACTCTACCTATTTTTATATTCAGGGAGGGAAAGTGTTACTATGGGTAACAGCCAAGATTATGTGCTGCTTTCAGATTTTGATACTGGATGAAGCAACAGCTGCTATGGACACTGAGACAGACTTACTGATTCAGGAGACTATCAGAGAGGCATTTGCAGACTGTACTATGTTAACAATTGCTCATCGCCTGCATACAGTTCTGGGCTCTGATCGCATCATGGTGCTAACACAAGGACAGGTAAGCAGAAAGACTTCTGTGGCTGCAGTTCCTATGGCAGTCTGAAGGTGCCTTATGTATAGGGTGAACTGAAGGAACCAGCTAGAACTGAGGGGCGGAAAATCATCTGTGTTCCTTCACATCCTTGGAAATCATATTCCAGTAGAATCAGTCATTGCCTGACTGACAAGATCAAAGAGAGGAAAATTCCTTTTGGCCAAGAAAATACCACAGAGTAACAGTTTCTCTTTTAAAGTGTTTATGAACCTCCCTTTGCAGGGTATTTCTGAGATTGGACTCAGTGGCAGTTGCCCATTACTTTCCTGAAGCCCTGTGCTATCAAACAGGCATGTGGGAGATCATTTACCCACTTTTCAGGAGCCTTAAGCAGTTAAATCAAATGTAAGAGCATTTAGCAAGCCTCTTGAAGGCAGGTGAGACAAAACCCCATAGTATCTGCCTCTGTTTGCCAGAGCCACCAGAGGCTGCTTTCCCGCTGGATCCGTTCCAGTGTTTGAAGTAGTTCGAACCATCCCAGATTACAGTATGTATGTGCTTACTTTCTCTGCCAGTTGTCTCATATGAAGATCAACGCCATGTTTGGACTTCTTTATTACTATTTCACAAGTCCAAAGGGTGGGAATTAATTCTCTGCTGGATTTTACTGACACTTCACTTGCTTTGTTTGCTTTTCTAGGTAGTGGAATTCGACACGCCGTCTGCCCTTCTGGCCAATGAGAATTCACGCTTCTACGCTATGTTTGCTGCTGCAGAGAACAAGGTTGCTGTCAAGGGCTAAAATTCAGGGCAAAGTCACTTTAATTTTGGAGAGCTACACTCTGCCTGTGGCAGGCCAGCTCTTCTTCCTCCTCCAAGCAGATTATTGCCTTTTCATCTTTTAATTTTTAGCACAATGTGTCAAGCCAGAGATTTTAAAACAGTGTCAGAAGAATTCTTCATGTTTTTATTATTGTATTTATTCCATGATCATATTACTAATTTTTGTTCTTAAATGCACTCTACAGATGGCTCAGGGAGCCATAGTTATAAATGTATCAGAGGCCTATAATGAAGCTTTATACATGTAGCTATATCTATACATAATTCTGTATATAGCCTATATTTACAGTGGAAATGTAAGCTGTTTATTTTGTATTAAAATAAGCACTGTATTAATAACAGTGCATATTCTTTTCTATCATTTTTGTACAGTTTATGGTACCAGAGATCTGGCTTTGTTATCGGACTGTATCAGACACCATTTTGTCTTTTACAGTTGGTCTTTTCCTAGTGCCGGATTTTCTGTGTGTCTGAGTGGAAGTGAAGCTTTGCAATAGTGTCCTATATTGTCACATCTTTGTTGTCTAGCGCAGGGGAGAAGAGCTCTGTGATGTAACTCTATTGCATTGTAATTTATCAAAGCTATTTGGAGCATCACTAATGTTCACCATGGCAGCAGCTGCTGCTTCCCATGATGCTTTCCCAAAGCAGGGGTTTTAGTGATCTTCTGAGTGGGGAACCACTTCTGGGTCACGTTAAGGCCTCACATTTTCTCAGTGTCCTGATACAGTATTTCTTACTGTATCAGCAGGGTTTACTTCAATGCAAGCAAGCCCAAGCTCTTCCTGCTTCGCTGATCTAACACAACCAAAACCTAACTGTTTGTGGAATGATCTGTAACAAATTAATCATAAGGTTCAAATCATACCCCGTATGCTGGCGGGAAAGCCTTTTCAGGGTTGCTTCAGCTGACTGACTCCTTTATCTTGAAGCTGCTAACACTCCTTGGAGGTTTAGGTTTGCTTTCACTGGCATGGGTAACACTAACTCTTTGTTCTGCTCACTTATATTAAGGTTAAACAACATAAATATTACCTGTTTCTTTATTGCACACTTGTTAAGGAAACAGTCCCCCACCCCATGTCTTCTGGAACTTTAAACGGGTTCCTGTTGATCAGGATGTAACACTGGTGTAGGACGTGTTTTCTTACTGTAAAGAGACCTACCTCAGGTTACTAGGTCCCGCATAGTAGTATGTAGCCATGATCACTGTACACCATCCCTGTTTTACGGGACCTGTGGCCCGGGTGGGCATGGTCGCTCCTTTAATAGCTGTGACTTATTGAATGGTCAGCGTTGCATGTCTTTGTCAACTTGGACATTTTGTAGCCTTAGCATGTTTGCAAAATGTCTCATTGAGGCAGAAATCTGAAAAGTAAATAAAACTATTTTGGGTTTTGTAAATTTTATTGGCTTAAGTGGTTTGTTTTGGGCATATAAATCACTTCTCGCCTTTTTGAGCCTTGGGGGATGTTTTTTTTGCAGGCTGGTTTTTATTTCTTGTTTATGCACCACAGCCGGATCTTTCTTCCTTCAGAGTGGGAGTGTTTCTTTAAAAGTGTAGTGAGTAATTCTTGTGCCCTCCAGCATGAGGGTGGCTTGCAATATATGTGTTTATGTTGAGTAGTAGAGGGAGTAATAATTTATAGTGCAAGTATTCAAGCTAAGTAACAAGGGGGGAGGTTGGATGGAATCCAGAGGAACCTTCTTAGGCTCAGATTTTTCCACTTTCTTTATCTGCAAGTGTTACTGTTTGTAATGTGACATGACTTGGAAGTCGCAGCATTTCTAGCTACAAATATCACAGGCAAATCATGGCATCAGTAGAGCTTAGCCTGTAGCTTCAAGATAGCCCATAAAGCATCATTCGTTGTAGTTGTTCTTTAGTAACCCTTGTCCTGAGCAAGAGTTAACTGTCACAGATCTTGCCCCACTTGTAGGCCTGGAGCCAGGCTTACTCTATCAGGGACTTGCCACTGTTTTGCCCAGTGTTACTCAACTGGAGGAGCAGAGTGTCGTGATTAGGAAAGGGAGAAGTAATAGACCTCGCTCCAAAGACCACCCAGCTAAGTCGGGGATTCTTTTCTGATGAGAAACTTGAGGACAAAAAGAAACTAGGGGAGTGGCACAAGGCAGCAGAGGTGATAGGCCAAAAGGTAATGCCTTGCTTTGCCCCTAAAAGTAGGGGCAGATAGAATGTGAAGATGAGAGCAGAATACCTTAAAGGGAGAGGGAGAGAACATGAAATGCATCTGCCTATGACTGGCTAAAACAGCTCAGTTGGTTGTCATGTGCAACTTCCTCAAGGACAGGATTATTTTGTGCCTGGCAGAGCTGACCTTACCCATGAACCTCAGTATTTCCCTTGAAGAAAAAGGGGCTAACGTACCTCGTTCTTGAGTGCTGCTGGTTTCAGAGCATGGCTTCATTTTGCAGCTAAGGCTGAGCTAATGGCAGTCTGGGCCAAAGGGGAGCTACCCTGATCTTGTCCTCCTTCTTTTTCCAGGCTGGGAGTCTCTTTCACTTGCCTGATGCCACCACTGGCTCTTGCCTGGTCCAGCAGTGACCCATTTCAGAAAGCTAACTTGCAGGAAGGACACCTTCCAAAAGTGGGAATGCTGTACAAAGAAGGAGACAGGAAGGCACACCTGGAAGGGAGGTGAAGTGGGGCTGCTTTTTTCAGTAGGTGCTAACACTAGCAGAAGGAAACTGCACTTGGGATTCACTGCACCAAACTGCTGCCTCCCAGTTATGCTCTCCTAAAAATGGGAATGCTTCCCCACTGCTTCATTGAGCTGAAATAGCTGAACAGGGTGTCAAACCAAGGGCCTATGATGGAGCAGACAGTCACCTGTGGACAGCAGGGATTAGCTCCATCATTCTGTTAAACTGTACCTCCAGCATTGTCCCTTTGGATATTGAGACAGACTGCCAGAGGGAAGTGTTCCTTCTGCTGTAATCACTTGCCTACTTCCTTTGGCACTTGTTTCACAGACAATACAGAGGTATTGCTTCTTGCAGGAGTGGCAGTAATTTTTTAATTGGCTTTCGTCCTGAACCACAGGAGCAAGCTGAGGCTTGGCCCAGGGTCCTGTCACTGGAGTGGAAGGAAGAAACATCAATGTTTACGAAGGAGACTGAAATATCTTTCTCTTTGAAGCATTCTAGAACATGTTGATGATGACGGGAATTTTCAGGAATTGGATCGTGCTTTAGAACTTATAGTGTGACACCCCAGGGAAGACTTCCTCCTGTGAGGAGTGCAATAAGACTGTGCGATTGGGACAGAGGCTTTTCTTAAAGAGATCCTACACAAAACGGCATGGAGATAATGCATCCTTCTTAGTATATAGCAAAGGCTGTGGCCTAAGGCCTACAGGTGAGCAACTTCAAGAGAGATTTGCCCAAGGTAATTGGTTTGCCATATCATCCTTGGGAATTCCAGTTGCATCAGTTTTGCCTATTCTGTCCAAATACAGTGAGTGCAGCCAGTCCCAATTTGTTACTGTAGGTTTAAAGAATCATAGAATCACTAGGTTGGAGAGGACCCAGTAGATCATAGAGTCCAACCATTCCTAACACTCCCTAAACCTAAGACTCTTAGAAAGAATATGTTCCTGCTCATCTCTTCTGTCCAATGAGTGGAAATGTTGCATTTGCTTGGGACTTCAATCAAAATGCACGTGGGATTGTTCTAAACTTATCCATTGGAGTTAATGTGCAGTAGATTGGGGCGAGTCCAAAGTTAGGCCCTCCAGCTGTGCTAGTTTTGACACCTTCAGGAAACTGGTGAAGGTCAGATCCTGAGGATGCAATATTATCCCTAAATGAAAGCCAGAGGGAAATTAAGCAGTCTTAGTACCATGCTGGGAACAAAGTCTGAGCACAATTATTTCAAAAGGCAAATGTTATGGGTGAGAGAAGGTATTGGAAGGAAAGGATAAATGCAGAAAATCTGGTTTACAAAAGGAGAATGCAGAGAGAAAAGGTGGCAGGACAGAAAGTTTTGCTACAAGGGGATGGGGTGGAGACAAAATTGCTTCTTGAAGGTGGTTCAGAAGAAGATATGGTGAAGATGCAGGGTGGCTGTAATGCCCTGTTCAACTAAAGAGTTTTCCTGATGCTGCATTGTTAATTATGACTATAATTGCAGTGTGTGTGTGTGTTTTACTGTTACATAAGCAAGCACACAAAGGTTTTCTTTACAGTCACAGCATCACAGAATCACTAGGTTGGAAAGGACCCACTGGGTCTCGAGTCCAACCATTCCTAACACTCCCTAAACCATGCCCCTCAGCACCTCATCCACGAGTCCCTTAAACATCTCCAGGGAAGGTGACTCAAGCACCTCGCTGGGCAGCCTGTTCCAGTGCCCAATGACCCCTTCCATGAAAAAATTTTTCCTGGTGTCCAGCCTGAACCTCCCCTGGTGGAGCTTGAGGCCATTCCCCCTTGTCCTGTCCCCTGTCACTTGGGAGAAGAGGCCAGCTCCCTCCTCTCCACAACCTCCTTTCAGGTTGGTCTAGGATAATACTGCAGTATGTTTCACCCTTGGTTCAGCTGGAGACAGCAGTCACATTGCGCTGGGGCTACAGTTTCTGCCTCGAGTGTGACGATGCAGTGGGAACTCAGTTGGGAAATGGTGCAGGTGCCGCTGTTGGTAGCATAAAGCTTGGGAGACTTTTGGAATGTACCACTCTGCGTTCGCAAAACCCACAACAGTGTAATAAACGTTCCTGTGTCATGCAAAACTTGGGCCTTGGAGGTGCAGCAGAGGGAGGTAAAGTGAAAATAACTTACAGAAGCACCACTGTGAGGGACAGAGATTTCCTGTTCGCTGCCCCTGGGCTGTGGAGTTCACACCACGGTTACTTCCAGCGCACCTCCTTCCTTCCAGCTGTCTCCTGCCGTTGCCGCACAGAGAAACAAGCAGTTGGATAAATCTGATAACTTTGTCTTTTCTGATTCAGGGAGGCAGCAGCGGGTGGTGTGTGACTGTTTGCCTCCAGAAGGAAAGCTGGGAGGAGATGTCACACCTGAGCAGGGATCTGGGCTTAGTTTGGAGTGAGGATTGGAGCGTGGGGAGGATTGGGAGCTGGAGCAGCCAAGGCTGGGAGGGGAAGAGCCTCGGGGGCCCTTTCGTAGGTGAGGCGGGTGCAGCGCACGGGGCACAGATCCGGTACGGGCGGATCCGGTGCGAGAAGAGCGAGCAGGGGGCACAGCCCCGGTGCAGAGAGACCCGGTACAAGTGGAGCCGGTGCAGGGGGAGCGAGCAGGGGCACAGTCCCAATGCAGGGCGAGCGCAGGGAGCACGGCTCCCGTGCAGATGGACCCGGTGCAGAGGGCACGGAACTGGTACAGACGGATCCAGTGCAGAGGGAGCGAGGAGGGGGTTCACAGCCCCGGTGCAGGGGGCACGGACTCGGTACGGGCGGCCCCGGTGCAGATAGACTCAGTACAGGGGGCACGGAACCGGTACAAAGAGAGCGCGCAGGGGTCCCGGTCCCGGGCGAGCGCAGGGAGCACCGGGCACGGCTGCAGAGCGCCCGTCCCGCTCCGTGCGGGGCTCCCGCGGTGCGCGCGCAGGCGGCGGGCGGGGCCGCCCCGCACAGCGCCCCCTGCCGGCCGCGCCCGCGGCTCCGGGCCGGGCCCTGCGCTCCCTCGGCCGGTGCCGCGCGGGGCCTGCGCGGTCCTTCCCCTCCTCCCCGCCCCGGTCGCTCCGTCCGCCGGGGCCTCCCTCATCCCCGCCCGCCCATGGATTTCACATAGCAGCCGCCGCCGCCCCCGCCGCTCCATGGCGGCCCCGGCCCCGCGGCCGCCCGGGCTGTGCTGCTGCCGCAAGGGCTCGGCGCCCGGCCCGGAGGCTCCGCCGCCGCCTCCTCCCGAGCCTCCGCCGCCGGACGTGGCTTCGGCCTCGAGCTCGCAGCTGTTCGGGCTGCGGCACCTGCGGCTGGGGCTGGAGCTGCGCCCCGAGGCGCGGGCGCTGGCGGGGTGCCTGGTGCTGGAGCTGTGCGCGCTGCGCCCGCACCCCCGCGCCCTCGTGCTGGACGTGCACCCCGCGCTGCGCGTCCTCTCGGCCGCCTTCCGCCGCGCCCAGCCCGGGGAGGCGCCCTGCGCCTTCGCCTTCCAGCCCGGGGACGCGGCGCCCCCCCCGCCCGCAGAGCCGCCGCTGCCCGTGTTCGCGCGCCCGCCCGCCGCCGCCCGCCCGCTCGGCTTCAGGGTGGACCCCTTCACCGACTACGGGTCGTCCCTCACCGTCTCCCTGCCCGCCGCCCTGCAGCCGCACCAGCCCTTCCAGATCATCGTCCGCTACACCGCGGCCGACGGACCCGCCGTGAGCACCGGGGCGGGCCCGAGGGGCGGGGGGGGGGGACCGGGACCCGCTCCCCGTGCGGTGATCGGGAGCGTCGAGTCCCGCTCGTGTCCCCGCACGGGGCAGCCCCGGCGTTCGCACCGCCAGTCCGAACTCTTCCCGGGGGTCGGGCTGGGCGCCGTGACCGCGTCCCCGGGAGCTGCTCCGGCGGTCCCGCTGAGCGAAGAACCTTTTTCTAGTATCCGACCTGAGCCTCCCCGGGACATCTTCCTGCCGAACGAGTCCTATCATTGGTCACCTGAGAGAAGAGAGCAGCGCCTGCTCCTCCTCCTTCCCTTGTGAGGAAGCGGGGACTGCGATGAGGTCCCCCCTCGGTCTCCTTTTCTCCAGGCTGAACAGACCAAATGACTTCAGCTGCTCTTTATACTCTGCTCTCGTGAGACCCCACCTGGAGTACTGTGTCCAGTTCTGGAATCAGCAATATAAGAAGGATACGGAGCTGCTGGAATGGGCCCAGAGGCTATGAAGATGATGCGAGGGCTGGAGCACCTCTGTGATGAGGACAGGCTGAGAGAGTTGGGGCTGTTCAGCCTGGAGAAGAGAAGGCTCCGGGAATACTTATAGCGACCTTCCAGTACCTGAAGGAGCTACAGGAAAGCTGGAGAGGGACGTTTTACGATGGCGTGTAATGATAGGACAAGGGGAAATTGCTTTAAGGTGGAGGGGGAAGAGTTAGACTAGGTATTAGGAAGATGTTTTTCACGATGAGAGTGGTGAGGCACTGGCACAGGTTGCCCAGAGGAGCTCTGGATGCTCCCTTGCTGGAAGTGTTCAAGGCCAGGTTGGATGGGGCCTCAAGAAGCCTGGTCTGGTGGGAGGTGTCCCTGCCTGTGGCAGGGGAGTTGGAACTGGGTGATCGTTAAGGTCCTTTCCAACCCAAATCAGTCTACAGTTCATATGACTTCACCTCTATGATGGATGCTCAGGGAAACACCCTGGTCCTGCATAGGCAGCAGGAGATGCTTCACTGTCACCCCTCATTTTGTGTCCCTGTGCCTCCACTGCCTCTTCCCTCCTTGCTTGAGGGCCGCCTGCCCGCTGGGCAGCAACCTCTGTCCCTGTCTTGGCTGTGCCAGTCCCTGCCTGCTGCCACTGAGCCCTGTCTCTGTACTGCACCTCGTTTGGCAGGGATGCTTCTGCCAGCCAAGCTGCCCTCCCGCCTTCTGCCACCGCCGTGGTACCCCCTGGCTGTTCATCCCCACCACAGCAGTGCTTTTAAAGTCTTTTGTCCTTTAAGGGCGTTGCTGTTGTTGGCGAGGAGCGTGAAAATTTGAAAGCTCCTACTTTGGCTGAATTCTTCAGGACAAGTTACGTAATCCGCAAATGCAGGGAGTTTCCCTGTGGGTTTTGCCAGGTGCTTACAAAATCAGGCCTTGCACACCTATGCTGGTGTGCCAGCAAGCTGTGTTCAGGAGCTCTGAGAAGAGCACAGAGAGATTCCACATATTCTTACAAATTATCTCCTGGGAAAAGGGTGAGAAATGGCCCCAACCACCCGTTTCAAAGTGGCTGTGGGAGGTGCTTCCATGTCGGTGTGGGTTAGTCGTGTTCGGTAGTGAGATGCTTCGTAAATTCTGTCACTCCTTTTCCACCCTTGGTATTTAGAAGCACTTTGTGCTGGGCCTTTCAGATGCTCTTGTGCAAATCTTGTGTTTTTAAGAAGTTACAATAGTGGAAATAAATAGTTATCACTGGAACATCAGTTCTTCCTGTTCAGGTTGGAAATCCAACTGAAATGATTTTTGTCACATAGTTCATGAATCTATCTGAAAAAAGAAGTGGTTTTTTTTGAGAGTCCACCGATTTTGATGCCTAGTAGAATTGACTCTCGGCCTGCTGGTTTGGTATTGTTGCATTGGTCAAAACCAGTAAATGTGTGGATCTGTTTGACTGTTACAAATTATTTAACAAAAGCAGAGATTGAACATACTGGTTCCATGCAAAATAACCTAACGGCAAGTATATACTAGGTCTTTCATAAGGAAGGTGTTGCTGAACAGAATGAGTTTACTGGATCTTTTTCTGTCTAATTGTAATACTATGCTGAAGCTCACAAAAAGAACTTTGTAACATCCTCAGAATAATCTGAATAATCTTAATACATTGACTCACTCCAAATAGTGGGTTCTGTATGAAGATTTTAATTGACAGAAGTTTCTTTTTGTTGTATGGTGACCTTTTAACAGGCTGGTCCTTCCCGAAAAGTGCAAAAGTGAGGTGAAATTCTAGCATTTTAAAAATTCACATCTACTGATAAGTGAGGATATTGTTCCTTTTCAACTCTGGAGCTCCTACGTTTAATACTTCCATGTACACTAATCTGCTGTAGTTTTTCTGCACTGAAGAGGTGCGTGGGAGTCTGTGCCTTTCAGAGTCCACAGTCTGCTCAGAAGATTCTGGTCTTTATTTTTTTTTTTTTTTCAAGATTTTATGAAGAAACCTGTTGCTTTTGGCCACGCCATGCCTTGCTTATGGTGGGAAGGCTTTAAAGCCAGTTTGGTGCTGTTCCGTGCTCTATTATCGTTCTCAGTCTGGCTGACCATGCCTCCCAAAGTACACGGTAACTCCCCTCCTCTTGAACAAACTGTTGTATTTCAGGCTAGTCTGTGCTTTCTACTGGCTTTTGCCAGCCCCCTTGCTCTGTGCAGGCAGGAGTGATCTCAGATGTGAGGGGATACTAATCTGAGACTCTGCTTTAGAAATTATTTGAAAAGCACTAGAAGGGCACTGCTTGGTGTGATGTTTGTTTAGTCTCACCTTGCATTAACATGTTGCCTCCTTGGCTCTGCACACTAGTCCAGAGAGAATGTTCCATCTTTGAAGATGCTGAGAGCAGGGCATTTTTTCCATTCCCTCTGTTGTTTGTCCTTGTTTCCCCTGGATCAGACATGAGCTAGCTAGGTTCATCCTGCCTTTTAAAGCCTTTATTGTACCTTTCTTCAATGCTTTGGTTGAAATGAAGCTACAAGGACTAGTGTCAGAAGTTTGTTGATGGTTACAGTGTCAGGGGCATGCCCTGCCTTTTTTAAGTGGTACTGAAAAGTAGAAGCAGGCATACTCACTGCCATAAATCGTACCACATTTCCTCACTCGCTGTTGTAGATTTTGGCTGGCAAAATATTTGTCCTCGAGTAGCACCTGTTCTAGCCCTTCACGTTCAGCGCTGGATGCAGAGTCATTTCAGGCTGTTGTGGTGCTATCTGTAATTGCTGTTTATCATCATAGCATTGCATTTTAATGGGGATGAGTAACCCGTGTGTGTGAGGGTAAACCAGTTTATACTCATGTTCAGTATATTTCCTTGCATTCCCTCTTCTCTGCATGAGTGAAGCAGCTTTACAGTGTTAGATCTCTCACTTCTAAAAGATATATTTTCTTTGGCTTTTCTCTGAATATAATCTTTTTAGGTCAGGGTTTATTTTCTATGGGACCCTTAGCATGCTTGTGGGACCTATAAACCAGTAAATTCATGTTTACTGCTGCAGCACAGAGGTATTGGCAGTAAAATCAACAGCAAAGAGAGTAGTCTATTTAAAATTGGAAACCTACTGCCTTGATAAACTTGGTTTGAGCCATCTGGTTATGTTGTTCCACTGTCCCATTATTTGTCATGTAGAGGAAGGAGCCAAGATCTTTGGTTGTTTGATGGACATTGTGAGACAGCTGAGAGATTAAATCTGCCTTTCACAGAGCATTCCAGCTCCCTGTGCTGTTAGAAAACCATATGCTCAGTGCATCACCAATTCACTTCAGAAGTAAGGCTGTCATCAACACTGTGTATTCCTCATGGTGTGGGCTGAAGGCACATGCTGATCAGGTGTATCAGTGACAGTACTCCTGCTCTTCCCCCCCTTCTTTTCCCTCACCGCTTTACTTCTTGGTCCTACAGATACTCTTTCATAAGACTTTTTTTTTTTTTCCTTTTTCTTTTTCCTTTCCCAGGGAGGAAAATCTGCATCTGTCTCTTACCCACTGTGTCACACTTCTGATTTGGCAGCGCACATGTTAAGACCAGTGCTATTTTCTTCCCATAGCAACCTTAAATGCAAACCCTGCTCTGTGTTCTGGTATAAAAAAATGATGGCAGTTCCTCATCCTCGGGATTTAGCAAAAAGGACAGTCCTTTCTGCAGTGCTTGAAACTTCCCCAGCGTTCCATTGGATCTGTCCTGACTCCTCAGTCCTCCTAGAGTGACTTGCTGTCCAGTGTGCCTTGCTCCTGTCACATCCTCTGCATCTTAGATGTGTGGTTTACTTTGTCATCAGATGGGGCAGCCTGTTGTTTGTCTAGAACAGAAGCTGAGGCGTTGCAGCTCTCCTCGGGAACTTCATCAATAATGCAGATAGAAACATGGAGAGATTTAAAACTGAAAGAGGCTTAGCTAATTGCCTTTGTCATTTGCTGGGTTTGGGTAAACTATTATAATCTAAGTCAAAAGAAATTATATTCTTGGCAGGTGCCTTATAAAGGGTAAGTTTCTTTGCAGCATGTGGGCAGGGGGAAACCTGGACTGCCCAAAGCCTCTGTTCAGCAGAGGAACTAAGCAGCAGGTTTTCTTACCTGAAATGTGTCATAGAACAGCTTAAATATGTGAAATGGCTCTCCTATATACATGAAAAACTAGATAAAAATGATGAGCATTATGATGGCATCACATGTATTTCTGAAGAGGAGCACAGGAGGGATTTAGGTGTAGAGTAGCTGTCCTCATGTACTGCTCCACCCCCTGCCCCCAGCAGTACCCTCCTGCTTGCACTCCTTTCTGGGGTGTTGCTTACGCTCATTTTCCGCAGTCCATAGTCCTGCCTCTGTCCGCCAGCATAGCTTGCTCTATTTATATTACAGATCTATTTATATTGTTTCAGGATAACTTTCCTCATTGTTCCAAGTGCATCTGGAACGAGAGACGGAGGCTTGCCATGTAGCTGCAGACGCTAGGAAACGGGGGAAAAAAGTACATCATGCTTTGCAAATGTTTTTTTCCTCTTGGTCTTAGGGGCTGGTCGTTCATTTAACTTCAACCAAATGTCAGATGAAGCAGGACTGATTGAAAAGAAATTGTCCTTTAATTTATGGAGTTTATTGTAAACAAGTGTCAGCTTCTCCGTTCCCCTTTGCTTCCTGCTTATGTCTTTTTCCTGTGCTGGTTAGGGAGAACTTCCCCTTATCTCTCTGCTCTAAAGCCATCATCTGTCAACCCTTTTTCCTTCCTACTGGAGTACTGCAACTTAGGTCTAGTGGTCTCTGATTTCTTTGCTAGCCTTTTCTGTCCCTCAAAAAGGAAAGGAAACAGAACCTCCTGAGTCTCTTCAGCAGGGCCAACGACACAGATTGTAAGTCAGACTTTTTTTGATGCGAGCACAAAGCCACTGATCAGAGGAGTGCTTTTAAAAGTTGACGTTGGGGCAGATCTTCAAGAACTTAATTTCTGAGCCTCCTTTCTGGAGGCTCAGCCTCCCTGGCACTTGCATTTTTTTTCTGGATGTGTTCTGTGGGAAGCTATTATTTTCAAACTGTGGGTTTTAATGAGATGTGTGTCCCTAAATGCCTTCTGGAATAGTTGTCTCTAGTTCCACGATGTCACATCACAGAGGAGATATTAATTGCTGTGAAATGCAGGGATCCACGGAGTGGAAATCTGTAGCTATGCTGCACACCTCAGCTGTGACCTGGGGATCTGGCCAGTGATGTGCTGAAATGCAGCCTATAGATTTAAATAGTTGCATAGCCTTAGCCCTTGTGGTGCTAAGCGAGGCAAGATTTGTCAGGAAAAGTCACACAGTAAGCATGTTTCTGGCCCAAGATGCTTGAAACAGAAAAGGGTAATCTTAAATTCCAACATGAGAATGCTGCTCTAAGGCTAATTTTCCTTTTAGATAAAGAGTTTTAATTTTGTATTGCCTTCCACCTACAAACCCAAACATTTGGCAGTGCAAGTGTGAACCTCTAAATGAATAACTGAAAAAGGCTGGCAGTGTTTGCTTTCCTTCCCTTTCACTGATCCCCAGCGGGACTGCTGAAGAGGGTGATTTGGGAGAGGAGCACATTGGTGCCCAAGGAGAAGATTCTGAAGGCAAGGGAAGGAGATAACAAGGAATAACCTTACAGGGCAGAGAGAGAGAGGAAAAAAACTTCAACTTTCAGGTCACAGAGAGGTTAATTGGGGGACGGAATTGTAATGAATCATTAAAATGAGAGCAGACACATACCGGGACTTCTCTTCTGTAAGTATTTAATTGCTTTATTTTAAGGACCAGAACTGAATGAGTGTCTGCACTAACTGCAGTTCCCTGGATTTGGATTTATTGGTTGCTTTGATCTAAGATTTCAGCAGACTCAAAAATTTTATTCCTTGTGCTTGACTGTTCACAAGATTTCCAGTGGTTCCAGCTTTATTGCAGGTTTCACAATATTTGATATTTCCCATAAAAGTTCAGCTCCAGAGTTCTAGGATTACAAGAAAATCCTTATTTAAAGTTGTTTCTCCACTTCAAAGTTGGAGGCAGGGAGCATGTGAAACCATAAACATGACATTTGAAACAGAAAAACAAAAAAGGCAAATAACTGCACTTTTTCGTATTATTCTTAATCTGTCCTAACTATTTGCTGGGGGTTTGACTGATGGTTTATTTGCTGTTTGATACTGAAAACTGACATGCTCAGTGGTGGGTTCTGTTGTGGTTTGGGTTTTTTTGTGACCACCCAGAATCTCCTTATCCCCTCTGTAAAAGAGGCCTTCAGTGTCATTGACCAGATGTTTCTTATATATACTGACTTTTTTTGGGTAGTGTCAAAATGTTTGATTCTTCAGCCAACAGGGCAGTGTCAGGGTCAGAGATAGTGCTGTGTACACTGTTCAGCCTCGGCATTTTTTGATTTGTGAATTTGATGTTTTGGGTTTTTTTTCTGCAGCTTGCACTACACGACACCTACTGCCCCTGTTTGTGTTGAATTAAAACTACAAAGATATTCAGAGCACTCCCTCTTTGTTGTGTGGGTGTTTGTTAGGGACTTGTTATTAACCAAGCAAGTTGATACAGCAGAAACAGTGAGTGGCTAGCGTGGCGCCAGTTAGTGTTCAGAGAGTGACAAACCCCTCTGAGTGGTCACAACAGATAAACGGGAGTAGAAAGATGTATTGTTAGAAATGGAAATGTGCCCTGTGCCGGGTGTGCATCTGGGGAGCCAAGCAGGTCCTTCTCCACAGTTCTCCTGATTTCAGGGTTTGTTATTTGGCAGTTCATGCTTGTGATTTTGTCCCTTTCCTCACCTCTTCTTCACATCTTATTTCAACAGATATGGTGGCTGGATCCAGAACTGACGTATGGCAATGCCAAGCCGTTTGTCTTCACACAGGGCCACTCAGTCTGTAACCGGTCTTTCTTCCCCTGCTTTGACACACCAGCAGTGAAATGTACCTATTCTGCTACTGTCAAGGTACTTGACCAGATGGATGTCAGTGGTTCATGGAGCATTTATCTGCTGTAAATTTGTGAAAGCATAGATATGTTGTGTGGAAATATGATACGAAATATTAATTGTGACACACTGTTATAAAAAATCCAGGAGTTTTTAGATCCCAAATGCTGGTTCTTGAAACATAATCGGGTTACGGCCACAGAGGCCACTCTCTTGTGTGTCGTGCTTGGATCTTGCCTTCTCTGTACTCAGCCCTGAAAGAGTAACCATTAAACAGATGATATGGTACTGAGAATTTGGATGGTCACTTCCAGTAGTTGTTATTGATGATAATACTCAACTGTATTTTACTGATTCTTGAAAGGAAAAAAATCCAAAGTTTTATGAAAGCAGCATCAAATAATGTTGCGTTTTGTGTGGATGAAATAGTTAGATATATGGGCACTTTCAGAGCAGCTGCATGCAATACAGGAGGAGTAATATTTTACATTGGTATATTTTAATGGGCTGGGTAGATGGTGGTATAAAAAAACTGCAGAAATCTTACATTTTGTGTTGTCTAAGTGATTGTTTTTAATGTATGTCCTCACGTGCATAGAAGAAAAAAACAGATCTGCTGCATAGTCATTCAATCGTGATCATCTGCTGAGGTCATGTGTATGATATTGGTCTTCCAGGCTCCAGCAGGCCTACAAGTGTTGATGAGTGCCACCCAAAGCACCTACTTAGAAGAGGAAGGTGTATATCAATTTTATATGGAATATCCAGTTCCTGCCTACCTAGTGGCCTTGGTGGCAGGAGACCTTATACATGCAGATATAGGTCCAAGGTAAGATGTGTAGCGAGTTGATTCTGCTTTTTGTGTCTCTGCAGTGCTTCAGGTAATTAGTAAATACTTTGTGTCATTGATAAGGGAACAATTGGGACTATGAGCTGTGGGTGTTCAGAGAGTTTGAGCTTTAGCTGGGTGTGAAGCACTACACTGGCACAGATACTTTCTTCTTTCACAAATATTGCTTATTGTCCTCCTTAGCCATTGCAGCTACTTGCCTCGTTGCCTTGAGGCACAATTTAAGGGATCTTTGATTATGTCTTCTTGTGTATCCATAGAGTGTTAGCCTGAGTCTGATGTGAGACCTCTTAGCACTATTACCATACATGGAAGCGTGGTGAGAAGTCAGGGTGGTTTTTTTTCTGAGAGATAAATCAGTTTGCTGAAGTATCACCTGATGTTTTCTGTTTTCTGACAGGAGCAGAGTGTGGGCAGAGCCTTGTCTGCTGCCAACAGCCATCAGCAAGCTTTCTGGCATGGTTGAGCGCTGGTTGACTGCTGCAGAGAGTCTGTATGGCCCATATATATGGGGAAGGTGAGTTTAGTAAGTCTCCCAGAAATTTGTAATGGGAACAAAATAAAACCATCTTAAGAAATGATCACGATTTCTCCCTACAGTAGCACTTGCAGGGCAACTGAGCCCCTCAACTTACAGCACTGTAGTAGCTGGAAACAAACTGTGGAGTTTTGTCTCTGCAAGCCTCTGCCGTGGAGGCACGGGCTGTTTTGCCTGGTGTGGTGGGCACAACTGGAGGTTTCTAAACAGTAGAGCTTTCCTCAGGAGTGAAGGTTTTTCATACCATAGCATTTTGTGGTGCAAGTCCAACATTAGACTGGGTACTATCTAAAATGTATGGCAGTTTTATTTATTTATCTTTTTTATTTTTACATATGTTACTTGACATATTATATATTTATTGTGGTATGCCTGAGGCTGCTGAAAACCTGACCCAGTACAGACTCATTGAGAGTCCTTAAAAACAACATTCATAGTTTCTGAAGTTAAGCTTGACTTACGAGTAAAAGAGAAGTTTTTTGAGAGAACAGTTTCATTCTTTGGATGGGAGAAAATGTTTACAAAGGCTTCCTATATTGCTTTGCTAAAGGTAAGCAGAAAGAACTTGTTGTTGTCGGCTTACAAAATGTTGCTTGAAATAATCTGAGCAGGTGGCCCAGTGTGCCGGTGGTGATCATTGGTGGAAAAAATTAGAAAACAAAACAAATAGCATTGTTATATTCTGAAGCAGATAGGCTAGCCTTGACATTGTGTATGTGAGTAGTGTATGTAGAATAAAATTAGTGTTTCTGGCTCTCAGGTAGACAACTTTGGATGAGTTTGCGTGTGTGAAGGGAGCATGATGCTTCTAGGAAGTGCTGGGTCTGTTGCATATGAAAAGACTGTCTAGTCTTACATCCAAAAGTGAGCCAGTCCTTGGCCAACAGAATAAACTCTGTGATCCGCTGATCAGTAGAATTAGGCACCATTGGTCTGGAAAGTTCATTCCTGAAGTGACAAAAAACACTGACGAGCCTTCCCTAAGGGAACAAGAGAAGGTTTCTGTGTACGTCTTTTGAAATAGCTGTAATTTACTTATTTCCTCTCTTTTTTCTTCTCTTTTCCTGATTTTAGATATGACATTGTTTTTCTTCCTCCATCCTTCCCTATTGTTGCCATGGAAAACCCATGCCTGACCTTCATAATCTCTTCCATTCTGGAGAGCGATGAGTTTTTGATCATTGATGTCATTCATGAAGTTGCCCACAGCTGGTTTGGAAATGCAGTCACCAATGCTACATGGGAGGAGATGTGGCTGAGCGAAGGGCTAGCCACTTACGCACAGCGCCGGATCACTACAGAGACCTATGGTATGGCTGCAGAAATGCTGCTTCTTACGATGTGTCTAACCAATAATTGAGCGTTGCCTGCACAGAATATTTGCCTTCGGAGCTCAAAAGTCTATAGGAAGCTGATTTTCTTTTTTTCATTTCCGGAACACACACATGTCCCCGAACTTTGCATTGAACATCTGGATACTTACAGTCTTCGCTTTGGGTTCAGTCTGATGCACCTGATGCATCTGGTTCACCTGATGCAGTGATAGGGGCTTTGAAAGAGGTGTGTTAGCACAGCACTGTAGGGGTGTTCAAAGGAAAGTCGGAACTACTATTGGGTACGAGGCAGGTGTCCATATGACAGAGCAAGGTGAGCAGAGGATGCTTCAGAGAAAGATGTATCATCTTATCATGGCTACATTGTGAAATGACTGTCCTCTGAACAAGTGTTTTTCTAATCCTGATCAGTTAGTAGCTACCAGCTGTTGGACAGAATGATGGCAATGGCCCTTTTTAAAAAATAAAAGAAGTATACATCTACATACATGTATGCTTATCTATTTAAGGCTTCCTGTAGAATTGTACAGCCCTGCCTTTGCTTTGTCAGTGGATTTCGCAGGTCAATTATATGGTGCTTTCTTTAAAATATATTGTTTTTGGTTTTTTGATTTTTATGGAAGTGAATAATGGGAACATGTGTTTCTCTTGTTTGTCCTGTAATGTTCTTAAAAGCCTGTACCATGTGTATTCTCATGCATCTGCTGTAAACAATCTTGGAAAAATTCCTGGAAATCTTGGCAGTGAGAGTGTTTAGAAGGATGCCTTTATTTTTATTAATGTGTATGGTTTTTGGAGATGAGCTGATGATATTGAAGTTTAGGGAAGGAAGTGCTCTGAGCAAATGTGGAGATGTTATATATTATATACCTTTGAAAGCTGTTTTGTGTTTAGCAAGTCTCAGTGGCTAGGACTGTTCTTACAAGTCATATAACGTGGCAATGATATAAATAGGTCAGAAGATACTGAGCTGTTCTCTAATTCCCATCTATGTCTGTCTGTCTGACACATGACAAGATCCTTGCTGATTTTGGTATATTCTCTTGAAATTTAGAACTGGTTGTTTCAAGAAGCAATTGTTCAGAAAACTAGAAAGTGCCTTTCCCTGTGCCATTCTTTAGCAAGCTCTTTTTGCACTTTATTTTGTTTTTAGGACAAACCTCTGATCTAAAACTTGCCATTTCTGACATTTCTGGAGTATCTTCTGCTGTTAATAAAAAGGAATCTTTGTAATTATGTTATGTACAGAAATTGTGTCCAGAGACTACCACACTTCTTGGATCTTGCTAAAATCTCCTCCCTTTAGCTTGAAGTAGTTGCGCTTAAGAATAGCTATCCTGCTTCTTGCTTCCCCCTGTGAAGCAAATCTGCCTCTTTCTAAGCCAGTACAGATTATTCCATCTTCCAAATATATTTTAGTTCTAATTCTCATTATGCTTATATCAAATTCCTGTGTACATCAAGACTCTGATATTGTGCCTATGTAACAAGCCCTATTGTGGAAGTTGAAGACTTAGCGAAGAAAGCTAAAACGTATGTAGTGCTGTATGTTAAATATCTTCTGAATTTGAAAATCGTTTTCCGCAAGCTTTTACATCTGCAAGGGCATAGGAAAGTTCTCTTGACTTGCCTGTGTAATACGGCTAGTTTGGCTCAAAAGCATGGAATGCTGTAGACTGTAGTTAGATAGAATAGAAAGAGTAGCCTCCCCAGCTGTGGCTGTAAAAGAAGTCCTAATGAATGGAAAGTGAAAATCATATGATACTGTATGGGTAGGATGCTTAAAAAAGCATCTATAGGATCTGCAATATACTAACTAATTGTAATCCTTTTCTGTTTTCACCCAAGAGGTGACATTCACTTAATAATATCCTTGGCACTGAATATGGAATCGTGTGTCTGCTATTCAACCAGTGCTATAACTTTTTTGTAAGCAGTTGTACAGGTAGCTTTCAAGGAGCAATCAATACTTATTCCAGTGCTGCTCTGTTTATCTTGCAAGGACTGATAAGGTGATGTCAGTGATGAAAACTAAGCTAAAGTTTACATACTACTTTGTTTTTCAGTTCAGCTGCATAATCAGAATGAATACATGTGCTGGTTTAGGTTCTGGCTTTCATTACAAATTGCAAGGATTTTTTTGCACTCAGGTTTCTCTGCTGTTACATCACTGTTGTTCTGTCTCACTATTGTTGTATCTTTTACACTTTCAGTAGCTTTTATGTTGTACCTGTGTTAGTTCTAAACAGGTTTGGTTTTCCTTGTCATTTTTCCTCAATTAATAAGTATCTTTCTGTGGTAGGAGCTGCCTTCACATGTTTGGAGACTGCATTCCGTCTTGATGCTCTCCACAGACAGATGAAGCTCCTTGGAGAAGACAACCCAGTTAGCAAGCTTCAGGTCAAACTGGAGCCAGGTAGTGCTTTTGGCTGAAGCTGTTGTACACAAAATTTCTGTATAATGATGCTGGAACATAGACAACCCCCCATAATTTTTACATATCCTTTATTAAAGAAAGGAAAAAGAAGTACTGGTTTGATAACCAGTCTAAAAGTAAACACAGATACTTGTCTTGAAATTTTCTTCAAAGTTGGCTAATTCATCTTTCTAAATATTGTTCTTCTTAAGAACAGAAAAGGCTCGCTGAGTAGAAACAGAGCGTGAAGAACAACCTTGAAAGCTGTGTGGTTTTGAGCTTCTGAATGTGTAAAATAACATACCTTATTATGAAAGTATTTGGAAACATCATATAGAATTCTGTGCTGTTAAATGTTGCTCTTATGTGTTCATGTAAGAACTACATTTGTATGCATAAGCATATGGATAAACAGATGTACTTGCTTTCCTGCTGAGTTTCCTAAGATGTTTCCTAAAAATCCTGCCACTTTCCTAAAGTGCAAGTGGAGATAATATTGGAACCAAATGGAATGGGAAGGCATGTGTTTGAAGTATCATAAAAGGAATGAGTAGTGATTACCTTATATTGAAAGCTTTAAAAATTTGTGGTATGGTGATTCCCTGCATTTGGTACTGAAGAAAAAGGATTAGTCTTCAAATTCCAGGTGTGTTTTCAGTGACTTCTAAATTTGAAGTGACTTGTTCCATTGGGAATCAATACTTTCTTTACAAAGATGGATTTCTTTTTTTTCCAGTTTTCATTTGGTTTTCAGCCTGTGTGTTTGCTTCCATTTAATTTACTGCAGTAAGTGAAATGTACTGACGATAGGCTTGTTTTGCCTTTAAGCCAGTACATCTCAACTCGGTGGTCTCTGAGGGGTCTTTATACCTGGAAGGGTTGGAAATTAGTGTCCTCATTAGAGTATCTTATAATATTGTTGTTGTCTCCTTTCAGGTGTCAATCCTAGTAACTTAATGAACCTCTTCACCTATGAGAAAGGCTACTGCTTTGTTTACTACCTGTCCCAGCTCTGTGGTGACCCAAGACACTTTGACTCCTTCCTAAGAGTGAGTGTGAATAAGCCTGTGTTTCTCTTGAGATTTAGAGCTGCTTTTTTTCCCCTCAGGTTTTCTCACTGTGGCTAATTGATGGGTAAAGTTGAATACAAGTGTGTCTGAGATGGAAGAATGGTGTGGGCCTGTCAGCCTAGATGATTCCTTCTATGATGTTTCTCTTGGGTGAATGTGCTTTTGCTCTTTTTTCATCTCAGATTCTGAGCTCATGAGGTGCCCAATACATAGTAGTGTGGGTTTTTTTACCTCTTATTCTGTGCTCAAAATAACTACAAAGCTGTTCCAGTATAGATTGTCTGTGACCAGAATGATGTGACTTCATTAAATGCTAAAAAGTATTAGTGTGTGTTTTTTGAGCCATGGTGACAAAGGGCATGGTTTCCCACATTGGGGAAATGCTTTGGATCACATTTGCAAAATGAAAATCATGTCAGTTATTGACTTCTTTTTGAAAAGTGACACAAGTAATTGTTTTTTGTTTTACTGCATGCATGTTTTTCATGTCCTTCCCATCCATCCCCTGTTCCATCTTTCTCTTATCTTTTTGTTCTGTAAATATGACTTTAGTCCATAATCTACCAGTGAATAGTACAATATCCAGCTGTGTTCTGACTTTTCACTAGTGTCAAGCGCAAGAAAACATTCCTTCCTTTGATATGTAAATGTATCTGTGATCTGTATCAGAAAAAAACCCCTGCACTCAGTGTATTTGCAGCTACCCAATTATTTTCTTGTTCTGGTGCTCTATTTTTCTTGATTTTTTTTTTTTTTTAAACCTTCCAAATACTTGTTCTTACACTTCCATCTCTACTTTTTTTTATTACATGCACTGTTTCTACATCAAAAGGAAGCTGTCTTTCTCCTAACCATAGTTTATCCTTTTTACTGTTTCAGGCCTACATTGAGAAGTACAAATTTACCAGTGTTGTGGCTCAAGATCTTCTGGATTCTTTCCTGAATTATTTTCCAGAGCTGAAAGAGCAATGTGTTGAGAGCAAAGCAGGTAGGAAATTTACTTAGCTAACTGTAAATCTGGATGATAAATTTTGTGCTGGGCTTGGAGGATGCATGAAAAAAATGCTAAGGTGAACCAAACCCTTTGGCAACAGCCAGATGTTTGTGATAGAAATGGTCGTGGTGATTTATTGTTACTGCCTCTGTGCTGTGGAGTGGCATCGTCTTAAATTGCTGACAGTTTTGGCATTAATTGGCTGCATGGCCCTCTGTTAACTTTCTCATTAACTCATCTTTCACACTGCAGACAGAATGACCAGTGCATGTGAGATTTACACATGCTCAAATTCAAGGAGAAGGTGAACACGCTTTGAAACATCATCTATTTGAATTATGGAAAACGTGCTTTGAGAACTGTTAACTTTCCCCAAGGTCCTATCCATGCATGAAAAATCTCTTCCATGATGTTTCAACCTCCTTTATGTCCCCTTTTATAGCTGCTGGTGGATTTATGAAAGTTCTGTAATCTACCAGGTGCTTATTAGCCCACTTGCTTAAAGAAGTGATACTAATGTTCTCCTGTCATGTGTCTGTCCTTGCAAGTAATTATTGAACCCATGGGTCAGTTTAAACAAGACCAGCAGTGGAGTACAGCTCTTAGGGATCCTAGGTTTGTATGGGCTTTGTGGAAACTGCCTGTGGAGACATGTGGATCAGTGAGCCTACTGTGGGGAAAGCTGCAGCATGAGCTCAGTGGTTGTGTGTTTTACTTGGCCCACTGGTTGGCTAACAAGTTAACTGCAGCACGTGCTAAGTTTTGCCTGGCTGATATTCCGGGGATGCAGGAGAGAGAATTTTTAGAGTAGATGATGTGGAATGGGAAGTACTGCCAAGGGTCAGGAAAGTGTTGAGGTGGTAAAGGAGTCAACAGGAAGAGCTCTGTTGGAAACAGGCTCATGGTTAAATTTGGAGAGGTGATGCTGGCACCCTTCCATGTGTGGCGTAGCCCCATGAGACTGCTAAGGCTCTTACATCGCTGTAACTATAGGTTGGTCTGATTTGCTATTGCTAGAACCTCTCTTAACTGTGCTACAAGCAGTCCTGAACCTTGAGGCAGCCAAACCATCTGCAGACTCCTGCTCAACATTTTTTGGTGCTCCTCATTCCAGGACTGGAGTTTGAACGTTGGCTCAATGCTACAGGACCTCCGTTAGCTGAGCCAGACTTATCTCAGGGATCCAGTCTGACCAGACCAGTGGAGACACTCTTCAGACTCTGGACCACAGAGCCTCTGGACTCTGTTGCTGCTGCCAGCAGCGTTGACCTCACTAAATGGAGAACATTCCAAACTGTGCTTTTCTTGGACAGATTGCTGGATGGGTCACCACTACCACATGGTGAGTACTCTATCAGGATAGTAGAAACATATTCCTGGAATAATTAATTGAATTCTAAAGAGCCATACCCCTTGCTGACCTTATAATTCACATAAAGTCAGGGTGGATGGTGCCTTACACAACCTAATCTAGTGAAAGATGTCCCTCCCTGTGGCAGAGGGATCTTCAAAAGCCCTTCCCAACCCAAACCATTCTATGATTCCATGGTTTTATGATTCACTATTCTCTGATGACCCTCAGACTTGACAAAATAGGTCATAGTTCTTTCTCTGTGTGTGTGCTCTCTTCAGAGGTGATAAAAAAGCTTTCGGAATGTTACTCCTCTCAGCTGGACTCTATGAATGCAGAAATCCGTATCCGCTGGTTGCAGATTGTAGTCCGAAATGACTATTATCCAGACCTTTACAAAGTCCGTCGCTTCTTGGAAAACCAGGTACTAACTGCTGGATTAAAATCACTGCACCTCTCAGTGCATGAGACATGTGCATGAGACATGCGACGTGAAAGACCTTGGAACTTCTGCTTCCTGGCCAAGTGTAGACCAGGTGTGTTGCGAAGGGGCTGAGCATGGCTCACCTGCTAGCGGGTGGGAGGAATGGGCAGATGTAATTTGAAATGCCTACAGATAATCTCTGCTTCTCTAGCCTAACTCAATACCCTTATCCCACCTCTGCCCGGTGCATTTTTTGTGTTGCTTTGTAGCAGCCATGGCTTTTCCAGACCAGAAATTTTCACACTGCTAAATCAGGTGATTTTTTTGCATATTTACACTTCAAGCAAGGCTAGGGCTCATTGATTTCCTTTCAGTAATTTTTATTGTACAGGAGCAAGAGTTTAGTGCATGTGTTCACTGTGGTCTCTTCTCTTTGGACTTTTAAAAATGGTTTTGTTATTTCTGGAAGTAGCTCAGTCTTAGAGAGCAATATCACTCAAAACTCATTTCACTAAACTTACTCCAAATAGACTCGGCTGTCTTTTGAAGCAGTGTGTTGCTTGTCTCCAATCTGAAGTCATTCCGGGCTGTTGAAATGTAGCTGTAGAAGAGCTGAACCTCTTGACTGTTATTGAAGTGATATTATCCAGTTTTCCTTTTTTTTTCCAGATGTCTCGGATGTACACAATTCCACTTTATGAGGACCTTTGCACTGGCACCCTCAAGTCTTTTGCCTTAGAAATTTTTTACCAGACCCAAAACCAGCTGCACCCAAATTTGCGGAAAACCATCCAACAGATCTTATCACAGGGCTTGAATCCCCTTCCTGCCATAGACACTACAACAGTCACTACAGACACACCAGCAATGGTGCTTGAGGACAAAGTCTCAGAGGCCACGAATGGTGCCATTTCACTCAGGGATGTTAATGTGTCTGCTTAGATCACCAGCTCATGCCAGCCATGAAGCTTGAAAATGGGGACAGAGGAAAGATACAAGTGTTGCCTCCTTTCCCTCAGCCCTGCAGCTTCAGTGTGGTGTTGTAACTGGATTTCTCTCCCAAAACACAAAGCAAATGTGCCTTCAAATATCCGGTGTGCGACATTGCCAGGTTTCAGAGAACTCCTTCAGCTGTGGGATGGATATTTGGAATCAGTTTATACTGATCAGAGACTCCTGGGCAGTTGCTTCTCCATGGAAAGTGGATACTTCCCTTTCCTGAGGCTCTTCTGGGTGGTTTCTCCAAGTCTGTTTGGTGGTTTTGGTTTGGGGTTTTTTTGTCTTTTTTGTCTGAGGCCACTGAGGCATGTCCTGCTTGCTGTGTGTGTGTTGCTGGGGAGCAAATTTGTGTCAGCTGCCATTATCCTGGTATTAGGGCTGAAGTTCTACAAAGGGCAGACTCAGGAATAGCCAGCGGCAGCAAACATGTTTTCATATTATGCTCCTTACTGTGACAGAGGTATTATGATCTAGGAGGTAGGGGACTAATGCTTAAATAATTAAGAAACTAATTTTAAATAGCTCCTGTTCCCCCCTGCCCCAGGTGGCTAAATAATAATAATGCTTTTTATATATATATATATAAGTACATATATATATATATAAAAGAACAAGGAAACCTTATGATGGATTTTAAATCCTTCTGTAGTTAGCCCTACCCTCAGTTTTCCCTTTGCACTCAATGGGACAAGCAATAAAGAAAAGTATAGGCTCGAATTTCAAAAACTTTAAATTTAGGTGCCCAAATGCCATCAATTCTGGTACTAGCTGGACGCCTAAATCTATTTAACTGTTTTGACAAGTCTAGCTGCAGCCTTTGTTGGTGTGTTAGGATGTGTAGCACGTGCGTTCGTCAGATGCACTGTCTTCTATTCTGTCCTTTTGGAAGAATTAACAGGACCTTTAATTTATTTTTTAAAGATCCCTAGCATGTGTTGGGCCTGTAAGTCACCATGGAGAGATCCATGCTAAATTTTTACTGCCTTGAATAATATTTGCCTGAATAACAGCTGCCCTGTCATACAGTACCCTGAGAGAAGCACCCTCTTTCTTGATGTGAAACTTTTAGGCCCCGCTTTACCTGAGTCTGTTTTCTGACTTACAGTGGTGGTAAGATGGCATTTCATTTACACAGCAGATCTCTTGATCACCGGCCAGGCATGCAAGATGGGGAAACACTGTCTTCTGTCTGCGTTGTTTGGTCTCAGGAAGCTGAGGGCAAAGCACCATTGGTATTCCAGAGTACAGGTGATGGTTCTTAGACTCTGTGCCACATTGTTTTTAATGTGAGGGTATCTGTGTGCCTCGTGGTGAGCTCTCATGAAGCATCTCTGAGCTGACATATCACCAGGATAGAGGACTAGTTTGAATAAAAAGTGAAACGTGGAAGAGGCTCTGCTCAAGGAGATGTGAGAGAGAAGTTGTTATATACTTTGGGGCAGATTTTAGCCCTGCATGGGGATCTACATAGCACAGAAAGAGGGGAAATTTGGGAGATTTTTTTTTTTTCCACCAAAAGTATCTGTTTACACCCATGTGTAGATGGGAACTTAGGTGCTGTTACTGGATCTGCATTCTCTGGCTTTAAATGAATTTGGACTTCACCATAGCCTTAGCCTGGGCTGAACTGGGATAAAGCAATAATTAACTCAGGCCACTGAAGTGCTTCATTAGTTTTCAAAATGGGCCATCAGCATCGTTGGGCTTCAGAACTCTGAGCACTGCTCTTTGCTCCTTGAACGGGATTATTTCTTTCGTTCTGTTTTGTCTTCCCAGAAAGAATGGAGAATGATGTTTTCTGTACAAATCTCTTTCTTTTTTATTTGTTGTTCTATTGAAAGAGATTTTTGCAGGCTGACTTTCCACTACCTGAGTTGCCGCTGTTGGTGCTGCGTCTCCTGGACCCCACTGGCAGCAGCAGCAGCCTGGCCAAGACCAGTAACCACTAGCATCTTTTGGAGCCCCAGGCCTCCATTTTAACATGGTTTTTTTTTTGTGGGAGAATGTATGTGACCCTGGTGGGAATTTTTAATTTACATGGATGCCTTATGATGATTGTCAAATTAAACTAAGCTTTGTGACAAGTTTAGCGTTTTGGGCAGTTTTTAAGCGTCCCTACTATGGATGTGTGGAAGAGCCAACTTGGTACGTTCTTTGCTTTGTCCTTTTCTGGAGTGCAGCATAGAAGGAGTTGGAAAGCTATTTAAAAGCTGTACAGCAAGGATATTGGTTTATCTGTTGTTACTACAACCAACTGAAATACATCACATCAGCCTCGTGTTTGAGTATACATGCATCAGAGTGGGGAAATACTGACGGAACCCAACAGACTTTCCCGACTAAAGAACACGAGATCTAAGTTAGTGTTTCTGCTCTGATCTCTGTGAGATCCCATCAGATGGCTATTACTTGATTTCATTGCAGCCTTCATCAGAGTGACATGAGGTCTACAAATATCACTTGTGGAAAAGCTCTGAAGAGCCAAACCCTTTAATAAAATGGAGTATTATTTTTTTTTAGCATTTCATAGCCACATTGGTTAAAATATTAAGAATAGTTCTTGTTAGCTACAGCTGTTACTCTGTTAAGCTTGTATCAGCCATTTTACTGTCATGATACATTGCAACATCCTAACCATGCACTCTATTAACCCAGATCAATTCTACCAAGCATCCCAGACATTCTGATGTAACCAGAATGTTCTTATGTTCTCGCACTGCAGTGACTTTTGCCATTGCCTCATTTGGATAACACAGGACCTTCTGTACATCTATACTAAGCACATGTACTGCACAGTTCACCTAGGTCCAGTGCAATTCTTCAGTCTGTTTTCCCTCTTCGTATTTGTTGAAAGATAAAACAACCCAATACAGTCAACAGAAATCACATGACTCTTGTTTTCACACCTCTTACTACAGATTGATAAAAGCTCAGTCATTATGACCACAACATCAGACTTTGTGTACAAAAGAAACTACAGTATCAGATTTATCAAGCCACTGTCCTCTGAGACATAAGAGTATTTTTCTCTTGGGAGGACCCAATTTAAATGACACTGAATTTGTTGAAGCCCCAGGTATGTTGTTTTAACTTCTGATTATCTGCATTTCTAAAACTGCACACCTAATTTCTTGTTTGGATTTGTCTAGTTTCACCTTCCAGCTCTGGAAGCTACTGCTTTTCTTTACTGTTACTAAATTCTTTTCTGTCTAAGTAGATCTTAGCTCTTAAAGAGAACAGATTGAATTGTTTTGTCTCTTGCTGCAAGGTATGTCTCCCACACTTCGTGTATTGCTTTAGCTCTAGGGTGCAGCGTGATGTTTCAGCATCCTTTTAAAGTGGAAATTGCACAGTTTCTCAGAAATTACCCCAAATGCTGCTGTGTATTCTGTACCATCTTAAAAAGATTTTTTTTTTCATTGTGCATTTATTGTGGTTTTTTTCATTAATTACTTTAGTAATTTGGACACCAGTTAGAGCGTGTCTTACATGGACATGGTAACCTTGAATTATAGGTAAAGAAGTGTAGAGAAAAGCTATTCCATACACTGAAGGTGACTTTTCACTCTATACAGAGGTAGACTAGCTGGTTGCATTAAATAATTGAGCCTGTGGGAATAGTTCCCCTCACTCCTCTATGTGCATGCACCTTTTGCACTGGAAAGCTCAAGTCTTATCCCTCTGACTTCTTGTAAAGAGAGTTAGGGTTATCTTGAACATAGCATACTCTGTGCCTCACAAGGAAGATGTTCTAATACACTAGAGAAAAGTCCCTCTACAATTTAAGAAATGGCATTAATGGGTTTTGCAAGGCATTGGACCCTTTTCCAAAAGCATACTTGCTGAGATGCAAGGTGTAAGAAAGAGTGGGAGTGCTCCTGTGATTTGGTGGAAAGTGTCACGGGGATTAAGTCATAATAACAGGTCGACATTCCAGGTGTATAGCCTAGGGAAGCATCAGCTTTGTGCATTGTTTTAATTTTGGTGTCTTGTATCACTCTGACCTTGTCTGTTGTGGTAGCCAGCTTGGAAGTCTGGAGCTGTGCTCTGCCTCTGGGTGTGCCTGAGGGAATGAGGGAGATCTTTGTCTATCAGTGGGAGTCTTCCTTAGGCCAAGCCACTCTGTCTGGAAGAAGACTGAGCATATCTTCCAAATAGCTGAAGAAAGCACTGTGGTACCAGGCTGCTTCTGGCTGGCTCAGGGAAATAATCAGAGACTTCTTCCATAACATGTTCTTCTGAGCATAAACCCCCAATGTCCACTCCAAAATCTCTCTTGAGCAAAGTGACATTCTGTGCTCCAACACACCTCTGACCACTGCCAGACTAGTGGTATTGCGGAGACTAAGCCTTTGCCTTCCTAAGCTTGGTATCAGGATCCAAATAATTGGAAGAACTTCCCTGTGCAATTTGAACAACTGTGAGTCAGAATTTGCAGAAACCAACACACACATTGAGCCTTGACCACCAATGCTTAATCACTTTTACCTGTCTCTGTCCTTGAACCATCTCGAGATGGAGATGAGAGCAAACATGAGGCTGATGAAACCTAAAAACTGGAAAATCAGCATGAAAATATCAAATACTACTCTGTCAAATGATAGTCTTAATTCACATGGAAATGAGCTGCCTATTTAACTGGATGCAAATCCCTTTTAAGTGTTTAAATTTCCATAGCAACTGGACTCAACCTCTCTGTGTCCTCTTTCCTCGTTCAGAAGGAAATATGAAGCACCTATGTAGAGTGCACTAAGAAACAGATTAACTAAAAGGCTAGTGTCATTTTGTCTTAAACTATTATCTTCAAAGCCTGCTGTCTGAATAGGCCTGTGTTTCTCTCTTCAGGAATAGTTTAATCCAGCAGGATTGCCAATAGGCAACAGAAAAAATTCTCTGCTGGGTTTGTTCCAAAGAGTTTGGGGTTAATAGAAAAAAAAAAATCACCAGCTGCATTCTGTATGAATTTGCCTGTTTCCAACTTTGCAGTGGGGCAAGAAAACCACGTCAGATATTTTGGAGGCCAAGATACTGTCCATGTCTTTCCTTCTCCTAACAGCATCATACATAAACACTGTTACGTGTTTAACTAGTTCACTGTTCCAGGTTGGATATACCATATTTACAGTTTGAGCTCAACATTCACAGTGCTTTCTAGAATCTGCCCTTTCATGGCATTAATACAGTTGTGATCTGTGATCGCTGTTTGCTAAAGCAAGCAGCAAGGGTGAAATCACACAGATGAGAGCCTCACTGTTTCTGAGACAGAGGCCTTTTTTTCCCTTTCCTTCCCCCAACAGACCCCTCCTGTGTCTGCTCACTCATAGCCTGTGCAGCTGCAGCTCTTTGGCATGAGCTATAGACAAGAGGGGTCCTTATTCTTACTGGCGGCAATGTTTCCTTTGCTCCCCAAACGGTCAAAACTCAAACACGAAAAGTCTTGTTTGTTGATTAAATGAGCAGTATGCAGGGGAGAAACCTTGTGTCTGTGCAAGGGGCAGAGAATGTATTTCTGCATCAGTCAGGGGTTGGGCAGCCACTGCTGTTACCTAACAGTATTTCCATCCTGCTGAGGAAAGCCTTGAGACGGAGATTTCTGTATCTATTTCTGATAGCAACAACTCAGATGGGTGTTTCTGTGGATCTCTGTGGTTAAGGCAACCTCTTGGCCCCAGGAAATGGTGACATAACCTCACAACCTTTAGATTCAAACCCATCACTACAGTTGAGTGAAAACCATCTTTTTTTTTGGTAAACTTTATGTCTTCTCACACTGGCTGTGTACTTGACCACACCGGAACTTCAGAAACGCTGACATAAAGGACCCAGGTATGAAAAAGCAAGCAGTTTGCTTCAGCACGCCAGGACCCTGCTCCAAACTTGGCACTAGCAGTGCTTTATGGAAGGATGGTCTAAACGGCCTTCTATTCCTGCTCAAGTCTTAGGAGGAGCAGCTGAGGGAACTGGGAGCCTTTAGCCTGGAGAAGACTGAGGGGAGACCTTATTGCTGTCTACAACTGCCTGGAAGGATGTTGGAGCAAGGCGGGTTCTGGTCTCTTGGCATCACTTCAAATGAGTAACAAGTGGTAGGACAACAGGAAACGGCCTCAAGCTGCATCAGGGGAGGTTTAGATTGAATATTAGGAAATAATTCTCTAAAGAGTGGCGAAGCACTGCAAGAGGCTGCCCAGGAGTGATGGAGCCGAGTCTCCGTCCGTGGAGGGGCTCAAGAGTGTGTAGATACGGCACTTTGGGATGTGGTTTAGCAGGCACGGTGGCATCAGGCTGACGGCTGGGCTTGATCTTAGAGAACTTTTCCAACCTAAATGACTCCATGACTGATTCTCCCATCTCTGCTCTTTGCGGTTCGCAGCGAGCCGGTGCGCTCCGGTGTGTTTTGGACCGTGTCCTCTTTCCCATCTCACCGCGCAGCGCTGCCACCAGCGTGTGAGGAGTGCCCCGTGTCCGCTCAGCCCCTGGAATAGCGTTCTGTGACAAGCCTTGAAAAGCGGGACCCTCCCCTTGTCCCGAGACAGCGCCGGGCGACAGCCGCCACCTCACGCCTCTGCCACAGCCCCACGCCCCGCCCCACGACCGCGGCGCGCCCTCCTCCCGCCGCGGGGCACGCCGGGAGACGCCCCGCCCAGCATGACACGTGACCGCCCGGCGGCTCCTCATTGGCTGCCGGACCAGCCGCTACCTGCGGGCCCGGCAGGGCGGGGACGGTCTGGGGACGGTGGGGTGAGGAGGCGTGGGGATGTCGGGATGTGGGGGTGTCGGGATGTGGGGGTGTCGGGGTGGGTGTCAGGGTGGGTGTCATGGTGTGTAAGGGTGTCATGGTGTGTAAGGGTGCCGGGGGGGGGGGGGGGGGCTGTGGTTGGGGCTGTCAGGAGGGAGCTGTGGGAGGTGTAAGGGTGCGGGGGTGTTGGGAGGGATCTATGGGGGGATGTCAGGAGGGGACTATGTGAGGGCTGTGGTTAGGGGGGTGTCAGGGTGGGGAGGGGTGTTGGGAGGGGACTATGGAGGGTGTCAGGGTGGAGGGGGTTGTCGGGGAGACTGAGGTGGTGTCAGGGTGAGAGGTGTCAGAGGGGGTTGTGGATGGGGGAGGGGGCTTTGGGGGGATGTCAGGAGGGGGATATGGGGTGACTGTAGTTGGGGAGTGTTTAGAGGGGGCTTGTCGGGAGGGGGCTGTGGGGGTGCCAGGGTGGGGGGGATATCAGAAGGGGGGGGGCTGTGTTTGGGAGGTGTCAGGAGGGGGCTATGAGAGGGCTGTGATGGGAGGCGTCAGGGTGTGGGTATTGGGAGGGGGCTATGGGGGGGTGTGTCAGCGAGGAGGGGCTCTGTTTGGGGGGTGTTGGGAGGGGGTGCTCTGGGAAGGAGGAGGTGGGTATTGTGGTGAGTTGTCAGGAAGGGGTGTTGGTGGGGGTCCTACGGTGGGGGGTGGGGACAGGGTCTGATGGGCCCCTGGGGGGCAATTCTTGTCTGAACCCCCACCCTTTCTCTTCCCCAGCAGAGCCAGAGACCTCCAGGGTGGTATCAGCTGCTGACAGAAGCCAGCGATGGCGTGGTTCAAAGTGCTCCATGGAAAAAGTGAGAGGCTTTGTCTTACCAAATCAATCCATTTTGCTAGTTTGTTTCTCTGTTACAATTCCCGAGTAATGCTCGCTTATGTTGTAGGTTGGTCCTTGGCAATGTAAAGTTGTGGCCACAGCCAGCAAAGCTGCTTAGGATTGTGTAGAAAATGCTGGGAGAGAAAAAGCAGTTAACCGTGAAAAGAGACCTTTACACAGACCCCACGTTTCCAGCCAGTGACGCCTCTATATTCTTTGATTACAGCACCCCGCTCGCCCAGTTTAGAGGCGAGATCTCTTGGTTGAGACCTAAGGTGAGTTTTAAGGTGTAAAAAATGGTTTTAGCAGAACTGGACTTTAAGGTAGTAAATAGTAGTTAGCATTGAACAAAGACATGTAGTGATAGAATGAGGGAGAATGGCTTTAAATTGGAAGGGTAAAGATTTAGATTAGACATAAAGAAGAAATTCTTCACTGTAAGGGTGGTGAGGCACTGGCACGGGTTGCCCAGGGAAGGTGTGGATGCCCCTCGCTGGACATGATCAGGGCTGGGTTGGATGGGTCTCTGAGCAGCCTGGTCTGGTGGGAGGTGTCCTTGCACATAGCGTGGGCGTTGGAACTGGGTGGGCTTTAAGGTCTCTTCCAACCCAAAACATTCTATGATTCTATTGTTTATAAATAGAGAAGTGATAAACCAAATTTATGTACGTGTTGAGAATACGCAAGTTGGAGTTTTTAAGACTAGGCACTTGTTTGTAGCTTTGATTTAAATCCTGTTATGTAACTTTTGAAACTTTTTTTTTTTTCTTTGAGAGAAGAACCATTTTTTTAAAACTCACTTTCAGGTCCAATTAATCATTTAGGACTTTGCTTTTGAAATTACCTCTTTTGCTACCAAGTAATCTGGTAATTATTTACCCTAGGAAAGGTTTTTCCTCTTATGTTGATTGGGAGGTTTTTGTAGCTTGGGGTGTGCAGTTCAATCCGAGTGGCATCAGTTCTGTCACAGTTGATCATGTGTCTGGCAAGTACCTGAGGGGTTACGTTGTTTTTCACTTACTGGTGCCTCTGCTAAGGCTGATGGTGACATTCGTGTACTAAAATTCATGTAGGAACTGGATCTATCTCGCATAAGGTACCTGTAAAATATCCACAAGGCAGTCATTTGTTATTGCTTACTTAGCCTGTGTCTGAAAAGGAAATCTTCTACAGGTAAAATGCCTTTATTTTGTGAAAGGTCTCTGGAGACCTCCCATTCCCTTAAACATGGACCTTCTTAGAATATCATATAGGATTTGGCTTTAACTCTTCTTTTAATTTTAGGACATTTGTTCTGCACCTCGGTTATTTTCAAACCACCTGCAGGATGCGCAAGTGAAACAAGGAATTTTGGGAGACTGTTGGTTCCTGTGTGCCTGTGTAGCTTTGCAGAAGAGTAAATATCTACTGAATAAGGTATAGAGAAGTTTCTTGTTTCACGTTTCAGGAATTTTTCTTCACGTAATTTACATCTGTATATCGTCCTTGAATCCCAAGCCTCCATATGAGCTTAGTTACGCCTGGTTTTAATGGTTTTGTTGTGATATTTTTTGCTGTGATCATTATAGGTGGTTGATATTTGGTATATTTTAAACTGAGTTTCTTTACAAAGAAATTCATTATTTATCTTGGTTTTTCACTTTTTCCACCTAGGTAATCCCTCCAGGCCAGCCCAGCTGGACGGATGAGTTGTATCAAGGCTGTTTCACGTGTAGAGTCTGGCAGTTTGGACACTGGGTGGAAGTGACCATCGATGATCGTTTGCCTTGCCTTGGTGGTAAACTCTGCTTTTCCCAGTGTCAGACAGAGGATTTGTTTTGGCTTCCACTATTGGAAAAAGCTTATGCAAAGTATGTGAACACCTTTATTGGGGGAAGTAAAGGGAGGCACAGTGCTTGTGTATCTTCTCCTTACTTATTTTATCTGACTACTTTAGGCATAGATCTGTGTATTATTCAATGTAAAGCACAATGGCTGCTCCCTTTCCCATACTGAGTAGTGCAGAAGTTGCTGTACTGTAGATCTGTAAGATGCATTTCTAGTTGCATATGAGCTAAGATAGTCTTAGGGAGAGAATTATGATGAAAGAACTGCAATGAATTAGCAAGATTCAAATGATGTTCATTAAGTCACTATCCATTGGTTATCTAAGTTATTGAATAAGGGGAATATTTTACTAGTGCAGCGTTTGAGGGCAGCTGAGGGCTCAAGGAAATGCAGAAAGCATGCAAGTATTGTCATGGGAAGCAACAACATTACATCAATTTATGCTAGTTGAGGCTTTGGTTATATGAATTTTACTGCTCTTTGGCTTAGCTTGATAGCTTATTATTTCAAGAAGAAAGAACCGTTTTGTTAACATGTTTGAAAAGGCAGCTAGTTTGCGTTTTATGACACACCCATCAAAATGCTGCCCAGATGGGCAAAACAATTTGGAGACAAAGCGCACTGCTAAGATGGCCCTCGAATGTCCAAAAGAACTTGGACGAAAGATTGTGTCATTGCCAGTAGAGGGCAGAAAAAGACTTCTAAGTGTGAAGTAATTTAGGCAACTGTAAATACATTGGGCAGAAGTTGTGGAGCATCAGTGACATGTTAAATCTTCTCTGTAGCTTTGAAAGGTAATATTCTTTATTTTCTGTAGAGATCTTATCATTCTATTTTGTCTTATTGTTCTGTTATAGTCTTGACTTCTTTTGCTATTCTTGCATCCACTAGTTCAGGTAGGGTAGGCTCTTGATTTACTTAAATTGTTGAAGGAAGTGCTGCTCTGGTTGTTTGTGGAGAGATAATAAAGAGTAATGCAAGAAGAGGAAGAAATAGTACGTATTTATACAGAATGCAGTTAGTGTATCACGAAAGAGGACACAGTGCATAGATAATGAAGTACAAATGACGAGTACTAGACTAGAGTGCTTTCTATATATGAATATGGAATGGATTCCATTCTATGGAATGAAATGTAATAAACTTCCGATCAAACAGTGGAATGTCTAGTGTCCTTTAGGTGTTGTATTCTGCATAAATGAAATAGCATGTATTTTCTCTTGGCTACTTCAGGATATGAGGTAGGGTACAGTCATGATTATGGTATAGGGTGGGGTTGAATGTCCATAAGGACCACATTTCTTTAGTTCTGCTCTGTGTAGAAACTTTTCTCTTTTTTCTTTAAAATAGAGTGCATGGATCATATGAACAGTTGTGGGCAGGACAGGTGGCGGATGCTTTGGTTGATTTGACTGGAGGAATTGCTGAAAGATGGACCCTGAAAGGCTCTGGAAGTAATGTGGAGAAAGAGAAGACTGGCATGGTTTTGGAGAAAGCAGTGTTTAGAAGGTTAATGAATCTGAAGGAACAGTGTGTAATAAGCTGCTCAGTCCTCGATTCCAGACAAGGTAATAGTAAAGTTCTAGACGTTTTTAAAGTAAATGTTCCTGTTTAACAGGGTTCAGCACACAAGGCAGCCGGCAAATGCATAGTGCTGATTCTACTATTGTATGAATTTCATGGTGCAATTTTATATAACCTTGGATAAATAAGGATTTAAGAATGTTGCTGAGTTCAGGATGGAGGGGTGCTTTTGAGGAGTGCTTTTTATATTATAATAGATGCTGATAGGTCAGTTCTCAAACAAACACCTACTGGGCCCACCCCGAAAAAGCACGTAAAAAAGTTGTTTCTCAGGTTGTTTAAAAACCCCAATGAATTTCAGTACTGAGTCTCTGTGGATGTTTGAGATCAAGTAGCGAGTTAATATACCTTAAAACTTCTATTTTATTTTATTTTATTTCTATATAATCACAAATAAAATGAACTGTTCAGTTTTATTGTGCTGTTTTTATATTGATTTGAAAACAATTTCCTTTTATCTCAAAATTACCTTTTTTCAGAGGAGAGTTTAGTGTTACTCATTGTAAAAGACTTTTTTTTTTTTTTCTTTTTTCCTGTTCAGGTGCAAGCGAACTGGGAGAATTTCATGCATTTATTGTGATAGACACATTGAATCTGTCTGAATTGTCAGGCAAGGAAATTTTCCTACTACGAATCCGAAATCCTTGGGGGAGGCGGTGCTGGAGAGGTCCGTGGTGTGAAGGGTGAGTAGGTTTATTTTCATTTGGAAAATCTTTTGTGAAAGTTCTGGAGCACAAAGCATACCTATGTGTTGTGTAGGCAGATATTGCTCGTAGGCAATTGTGAAGGAGAGAGGCTTCAGTTTGTATGCAGCTCTTTGGAGAGTTCAATAGTTCACACAGCTCACTTGTTCTAAGGCGAGTTGTTTTGATCTGTTAGTTCTGGTAATCTATACTTTTAGTAACAAATGTTTGTGTTTATCAAGGCATCATATGTTTTCATAGAGAAATTTAAGTTATTGGTTTATTTTCTGTTTCTGATTTTTGGGGTGCTTTTTTGTTCTCTAGTTGATCTAAGTATCTTTGCTTATACGATACTTATGACTTATAAGTAGCTTTTTGGCTCTTGTAATTTGATCTTTCTCAGTTGCAAAGACAAGCTAAAGAGAGTGTATAAAAAATACAGCAAAAGGAAAGATGTTTATGTGTTTTGCTTGTGTGCTCTCACTTCTGTATATTCATATGAGTAGGAGAAGCTGGAATTGAGTAGAAATGAAGAAGAGTAGCTATAAAGTAAAAGATACAGATATAAAAGAGATCTGTTTTAAAGGAAATGCAGAAATATGTTTAGCAGTTTCTGGAGCAAGGTAACAAGACTGAAAGGGCAGACCCTACTGGCTTATTTTGAAAACTGTTAGCGTATTTAGACTGCACAAAAGAACATGCAGTTCTTGACCCAAAGATCAAGTTTCCAGCATTAAAATATGGTAAAATATGGTCATGTTAAGAAACATTTAAGAGAAATATTTTTTTCCTGAGTTAAAAAGATGGCTTAAGCGCATTAATTGAGATTTAAGTTGGTAGGTTTTGCTTTTGGGAGAGTTTTGGTTATACACTTGATCTCTTGTTTCTTTGCCAAACAGTAAGTTGCTATGTAATTGCAAGAGGATAGCATTTCATTGCGTGGCCTTGGAGCCCCGTTTTATTCGAGTGCAGAACTATTCTTTGTTGTTAGTGAAACAACCAAAATGTTTAAAGTATGAGCTTTTAATGGGCCCTAAATAGCCAGATGTTCAAATTCTTGGCTGATTGTAACTTAGCCAGCAGATTCGTGGATAACTATCTACCTCATACAGGCAGTGGTTTTGGATGTTCACTGTACGAAAAGCCTTTCAGAACAGTCACTGTGCAGGTTTTTTTGTTACTATTTGTAACAACTAGTAACATCTTTATTTTGCTCTCGCGCTTCAGTCTGTGCTATTGTAGGCAAAGTAGCTCTTTCACCTGTAAGTCTGCTGCTGTGTCCAGTTTGTTGTTAATTTTTTTTCTAAGTTTTCTTTGATATGTTGTGATCCCTGCTTTCTGTTATCCCTCTCAGTGACTAGCAGTGTGTATACAGGAAATACTAAATGCAAGTATTTGACAATAAAATGAAGAAACTTCTTATTGTCTTGCCCATAGGATATTTGATATAGTGTTGGTAGGAAACTTTATCTGGCAAGGAACTAAATGTTAACTTTTGTCTTGCGTGCAGTGGACAAGGGTGGAGCCGACTAGATCCAGTAGTTGCCTCAGAACTGCTCTCACAGATCCAAGAGGGAGAATTCTGGGTTGATGAAGAAGAATTTTTCAGGGAATTTGATGAGATTACCATGGGTTTTCCAATCAATGAGGAAGGACAACTTCAGAGCCTCTACACAGGTGGAGTATGAGAAGACTTCTTTCTCATATAAATGTTATATCAATAGGAAAAACTTATTTGAATTGCAAATGGAGGCAACTAGACCATAATTTCTCCTTCTCTGTTTTTCCCTCTCCTTCAGACCCATAGGCCTTTCCTGTCTTTACTGGGAAGACTAGAGGGACAAGAGGAGAATTGTAAATCTCTAGAGGAGTGTGTGATATTTCTCTGAAATCTAGTTACTTGCTAGTTAGTTGAGAGATCAGTGTTCTCCATCAAAAGGTGGCTCTTCTGGACAGCCATGTGTTTTTTTGTTTTTTTTTTTAATGGGAGATGAATTCCAAATTTCTAAATGAAGTTTCCTGTTGTAAAAAATCATGTCATCAATCTGCCATTACCAGTTGTGACATTAATTCTCACGCCTCTTGAAGTCCTAGTCATGAATATCTGCTCAGAGAAACTGTCAGGGCTACAGCAGCCTGTGTGCTTGGGCTGGGGAATCTCTGCCATGCATCTGTTGTGTTAAATTAAGTAGCCTCTGGTGTCTGAAATATGCACCGTCTTTCTCTTATGTTGTTAGAGAAAGTGCTGTATCACTCGCAGAATCTTTTTGGATCCTGGGTGAGAGGCCAGTCTGCAGGTGGCTGCCGTAACAACAGCAGCTTCCCTACCAACCCGAAGTTCTGGCTGAGAGTCTGTGAAAAGAGCGAGGTGTGCATTGCTCTGCTGCAGAAACACAGAAAATACAGTGCTGACTGGGCTGGAAGGATTAAAAATCTGATTCACTTAGCAGAGGAAAATCTGTCTTTGACTGAAGGTGTACAAAGGAAGAATTATCAGGCTGTGGGATTGCATGTATGGAAGGTAATAATAAGAGGGTGACATTTTTATTTTGCAAATACAAGTTTTAAAGCGTTTCAGAAACATCTGGGCAAAATCACTCATTTCCCATGACAGTTGGTTACGATTCAACTGTTCATCTGTTCTACACTGCCGATTTACATTAGGATGATCCTGTTTATCTCTCAGTGCAGTTACTGCCTGTACAGGCTGTTAGGGGACTAGTACTTTCTTCTTAAAATTAAGTGCCAAGTAGCAGAACCTTAGGGACTGTTCCAAACTGATGCATGATATTTCAGGGTGATTATTTAAACACTATTCCTAAACTTACTCCTCCTGAATGTTAACTCTTCCTGCTCCTCTTTGGTGTTCAGCTTATCTGCTGATACCTTTTTCCTTACTTGTTTCCTTTTGTAAATCTATGCAAGTTTAAAAATGTTTTAAGCAATATTTAATCATTTTTAGTTCTATTAAAAACTCCTCATTTTTCCTAAGCCACTACACATCATTATGCATCTGTTCTAGGTGGAGAAGAAACGATTTAATCTTCCAAAGACCCTCTCTGCTCCTCCAGTTGTAGGTACCATCTGCCATTCCTATGACAGAGAAGTGCATGTATGCTGTGACCTTTCGCCTGGGTTTTATCTTGTTGTTCCCAGCACTTTTCTGAAAGATGCAGTAGGGAATTTCTTGCTTCGTGTATTTTCAACTGGAAGGATCTCTCTCAGGTAGGTTTAAAACAAAATAGACAATTTCTTAGTCATTGACATAGACAGACAAATGTATGAAGTGTAGCACTAAGTGTAGATGTTCAACGTATTTTTGAAAGATTGTGCAGGGGACCAACGGGCAGCATTGTTTTTTTTTTCTTTGAATTTGTGTGAGTAGTGTTCTGTTTCCTTGTTTTTTTTTTTCCTGAGGCTGCTTTTACCTCTTGCTAAAATATTAGTCAGAAGTAGTCAGGTGAGTAGCATCTTGACTCTGAACTGCAGCCTAGTGCTCTGACAAAGCACATGTTTTGTAAAAGAACTGAATGGATTTCTGCAGAAGATATTTCTCAATATGTGGAAGTTCTTTCTCAATGTATGGGAAAATTAAGATGTTTTGTACTCCCTATCAGCAATGTATTTGGTTTCTGGACCTATTTCACCTCTACAGCATGTTGGGCTTTCACTGATGGGATAAAATTTCTAGTATTGCCATGAACTATAAGACTTCCCTGGGCCAAAACAGAGATACCAGCCTAGATATGTGTCTAGCATGGACAATCACAGAATAACATAACTGTTTTATGTTCTCAGCTGGAAAACTGGAAATAAGGACAGATGATACATTACGAGTTATGTTGAAGTACAACTTTATGTGTGGTATAACTGGTAATGATACCAAATTGTTCATATAGCTGTGAAAAGTGATGCTGGGCTAGGATGGGTTGATGTTACAGTGGTCAATTCAGAGGTAAAATGGTAGTTTTCTCGGATTAAAGACATAGTGAATATAAAAAAAAAGATTTCAATGTGTGCTTTGAACTTACTGAGGCGCTTGTGTACTCCAGGAGACACTGTCAGTTGTATTGGTTTCAAATAGGACGAATAGCACAAGAGTATTGAGATAAAATGTGGAAGTTGCCTTACTTCATGAATGTACAAAAATATCTCTGTTCTTAGCGTGTTGTTTGCATATGCTGTGTTGTTCTCATGGACTTCTGTGAATTACTAAACTGTCCAATTCTAAGTCCTTCTCTTTTACTTTGTGCTGAAAGTTGGGAAGAATTGTGTTTGTGTAATACTAATAATAGTTCATCTGTCTGAGGTGGTGCTCTGGTGCTTGTGAAATCATGCAGATTTTATGTATTTAGTTTCTTGTCTCTTTTGTGTTTGACAGTGAGCTAAAACCACCACCTGCAGATGCTGCCCTCTGTGAAGAACTCCCAGCAGGTGAATGGGAGACAGTGCAGCTGCATGGACACTGGAAAAGTGGAGAAAGTGCTGGAGGTAGCAGGAACTTCCCCTCCTTCCACATCAATCCCTGCTTTCCCCTCTTCATTCCTGCTGGACCAGGAAAAAGCAGCGTGAAAGTTACCCTCCGTCAGCACTGCCAGGATAGCAAGTGCCGTCCAATAGGTTTCCATATTTTCCAGGTGAGGCTTCTTCTGGTCAGTTTGATTACCTTTGCACTCCGCAAACGATCAAACCTGCCAGTCAGTGCAGCACTCCTTGCACTTGGCAGGGGATGTGCTGCTTCTAGGAGAAACACAGGCTGGTTCTGTGGATGTGCATGGAATATTCAGAACAGCTACACACTAGGTGGGTAGCATAGTAACCAGGTAACTGGTTGCACTGAATCTTTCCAACATTTATGTTAGTTTTAAAAATTATGAACCTTTTTGAGGATTTGCAAAGAATTGGCAGTGCCTTGGTGATTGAGACCAGACTATTTTTGGTAATCAATCAAGAAAACTTACTTCCTTCATCACTAATAATTACTTACCTGTCCACTGGCAAGAGGTGTTGGATATGCAGACCAGATTAGGATTCAGAAGGTCTGATACATTGAACTGATGATCTGAAACAAAACAAGATATGATTTGGTATGGACAACTGCAGGTTCTATGTCTATGTGCCTGTGGTTAACCACATAAAAGTGGGATGGGAAACTTCTGTTTAGGTGGCTGTTTTGCAGGGAAAGCCAGTTTTGTTTTCAGAAAAAGTGCTTCACAAAAAGGTGTTGCTTAAATGGATAGTCTGGAGTTGAGCATTAGGAGTGATCATATAAGCTTCAAAGATCAGTATGTGAAGAAAGATTGAAAGACTGGCATCTTTCATGCCTGTAGGAGACTGAGGAGAAATCTAATATGCCTTTTTAGTATAGGCAAGGCCACTGGAAAAGAGGACATTGTTCACTGTATCCATGAGGTGAAAAGCAAGGGCATTAGGCTGCAGCAAGGAAGAGTGAGGTTAAATGACAGAAAATGCTTTTGAGCTATGTTGGTAGTGGGTTGTATAAACTGTCTGCAAACATAGCAGGAATGATTTATCCATACTTGATACTGCCATCTGGGTTTTCTGGAAGCTTTCCCATCCCTCTCGTATAGCTCTGTACTGAAGAGTGAATATTTGGAGTGGAATAGATATGGAACATGCCAGACTATGGTATGCCAGGAATTTAACATTTGTGAGGCCTGAAATACGGAAAGATAGATGGATTTTTCTGTCTTTTTGCAGGTGCCTAATAGCAGCTGGAAACCACATACTTCCTCTTTTCTACACTTGGAGCCAGTGGTTAGCTGTGTACCTCACTGCTATTCACAGGAAGTAAGCCAGCTTTGCAGACTTCCTACAGGAAGTTATGTGATTATACCTTCTACTTACTTGCCCGATACAGAAGGCAATTTTACGGTGGTCATAGCAACTAAAATAGACAGGTAAAAATGCTAGTTTCTATTTGCATTTATCATGTTCTTAATGCATTACTGGGTGCTTTTGTTTCCAACTGTAGTGACATGTTCTCACATGACATTTCTCATAGAAAATAATCTTTTTCCTTTGTTGTTAAAGTCTTTGTATTGCTGTGTTGTTTGCAATCTCTGCTTACTGCTTTGACTGTGTTGGAAGAAGGAGTTAAAAAAAAAAAAAGTATTTGCGTCAGTATCCTTGCATCAGACACTGAATAACAGATGTCTAATGCTGGAGAAGATGGTGCTACAGTATCAGAATATCAGCTATGTCCAGATATTAGCATTTATGCTGAAATTTTACTAAGCTCATAATAAATAGGGTTGTTTTTTTGAAAGCTGCAGTCTATTGCAAAAACTTATTGTTCCTTCTGAAGGTAGTTCCTTCTGATGAGAATTGCAACAGGTCTGAATCAGAATTTGTAGATTCCATAAAACTGCATTAAGAGTCCATAAAATTGCATTGAGATTCTAAAACATTATGAACAAAGCCTAGTGTTATAACCTTCTCCTTTTGAGGAGGGATAAATGATTGATGTTTCCGAGATACCTCGTTGCTTTGTGCAGAAATAAGTGTGGTTTGGGTTTTCAACAGGAAGCGCATTCACAGCCGGGAGACACTTGGACAAGTATTACCAGAAGTAAGTAATCCATCTTTAATTTCAGTTCTTCTAAAGATGTTGCAGAGGCATCATGAAGGCTGATGTATTAACAAATACTGAGAGTCCTGTACTAATGGACTGAACTTTGAGTGTTCTCATTTACTAGCTGCAAACTGATAATCAGTAAAGCCGTTAATCTTTGGTTTTGTTTCTCAGCCAGAAAAGTAGCATTTGTTAGCAGCTGACAAAATTTATCTTTTCACAGCACTCAGATACATGAAAGCTTCTTTATGACTGATATGTAAAATCATTGTTTTCTCGTCATTCCCCAGTTCCTAGCTCTGCTGTTACATCTCTGAGAAAGTGGACTATTAGTGATAAGTAGGTGGTTGTACTTGACTTTTACCTTTTGCTTTCAAGAGTGTAAACAGTTTTGATGCATTTGGATATATTTTGATGTATTCATTCTTGATGTCACCAGAGATCTGGTAGCTTAATTATGTATTATATCTTTCCTCCATCTCATTGGCTTTGATGTTAATTTGGGATCTTACATGTTGCAATTTAGTGATTCTAAGGTTGTTTTAATGTTGGAAGGACTTAAATCACAGCAAAAAGAGAAGAAAACCAAACAGGCAATCCAAAGATTAGCTTGCACCACACTAGCATTTAGTTTTTCATTTGTTTCCTTACAGCCAGCCCATAGAGCATCCTATCGTTACAGTCCTCCTTGATGTGCAAGCTGTTCTGATCGAGCTAATGCCACAATATTTTTGTATTGTGTTTTGCTTGATTAGATGTGTATGTCACATTGAAGGGTTGGATGTGAATGCTGAGTATCTATTACTTACAGTATTTTTATTGGGTGGAGAGGAGAACTTTTAATGTATTATTTTAACAATTGTTTAAAGCTACATGATTTGGTTAGTGGATCAAAGCATGCCCCTGATAATGCTTAGCTTATTAGGTGAGAACAAGACCATCTATCTGGATTTCTGTAAAGCCTTTGACGCGGTCCCCCACAACAACCTCCTCTCTAAATTGGAGAGATGGATTTGATTGGTGGACCATTCGGTGGATAAGGAATTGGTTGGATGGTCACATTCAGAGCGTAGTGTTCGACGACTTGATGTCTAAATGGAGATTTGTGAAAAGTGTTGTCCTTCAGGGATCCATACTGGGACCAGTGCTGTTAATACACCTGGGTCAGGGCAGTCTGTGGTTTCAATACAGGCTGTGGGGGACAACATGATTGAGAGCAGCCCTGTGGAGAAGGACTTAGGGGTGCCGATTAGTAAGAAGCTCAACATAAGTCAGCAATGTTTGCTTGCACCCCAGAAGGCCAACTGTATCCTGGGCCACATCAAAAGAAACATGTCTATCATGTCAAGGGAGGGGATTCTCCTCCTCTACTCTGCTCTCGTGAGACTCCACCTGGTGTACTGTGTACTGGAATCCCCAACATAAGAAGGATATGGAACTGTTGGAAAGGGTTCAGAGGAGGCCATAAAGATGATGCGAGGGCTGGAACACCTCTGCTATGAGGGCAGGCTGAGACAGTCAGCGTTCTTCAACCTGGAGAAGAGAAGGCTCCAAGGAAACCTTATAGTGGCTTTTCCAGTACCTGAAAGGGGCTTACAAGAAAGCTGGGGGAGGGGCTTTTTACAAGGGCATGCAGTGATAGGACAAGAGGGAATGGCTTTAAATTGAAGGGGGGAAGATTTAGACTAGACATTAGGAAGAAATTCTTCACAATGAGGGTGGTGAGGCACTGGCACAGGTTGCCCAGGGAAGCTCTGGGTGCCCCTTGCTGGAAGTGTTCAAGACCAGGTTGGATGGGGCCTCAAGTAGCCTGGTCTGGTGGGAGGTGTCTAGGCCCATGGCAGAGGGGTTGGAACTGGGTGATCATTAAAGCCCCTTCCAACCCAAACCAGTCTATGATTCTATGATCTAGAGACTTAGCTCTTTCCCTTTAAGGTTTTAATAAAAACAAAACAAATATCTTGGAGGAACTAACTCTTCACCCTAGATTAGAACTGGCTCACTAATTTTCTTGATCTAGGTCATGTTGACCAATGATTACATTTTGTCCTTAAAATCACACAGACAGTAAGCAATTTGTGTGCTTCACAAAAAATGGACAAAGATCTGTATGTGCTTTACTCATTCTGCTTTTTTTTTATATTTAGGACCTGAGATATGTAATTAAGTCCTTTATTGGAAGCAAAACATTACAAGGCTGTTATTACATATGAAATATGTTCAAAGATACATTTCTTATGTTGCTCCATGAAAAGGGTTGAACTTGGGCAAAGGGTGCTCTGTGACATTGAGGGAACAAACAGTTTAGGTTCTTCAGGACTTGAAAACTTGAAGAATTTGGAAGTGACAGTTATAGTTTCCTTTGCAGTGGCAGAAATTAGTGTCTTAATCTAATCTTCAACAACATAGGCTTTTCTAAAGACTGAACTTTAAATCATTCAGTCTTTCTGGAGGTTTAACCTCTGGGGGGATCTGGGTAGTCTGCCTTACTGAGAAGTTGGGCTGTTTCCTGAGGGGTGCGTCACAGCAGAGCTGGGTGTCAGTGTATTTTTCTAAAAGCTTGTCTGTCATTGCTAATTACTGAAGTGATGGGATTTGTGCGTTCTGTTTTTTTAAGATGTTTCATAGGAAAAGCTTGCCTTTTGGCCTTAACTTTCTAAATCTTTCTTTTCTTTGTTTTAGTTCCTTTTGGATTTTTTGTCAAATAGAGGAAAGCTATCTGATGAAATAGCTTTTATCTGCATTGTTCATTTTCTTATAGATTTCGTTTACAACTGTGATGAAAATATAATCTGGAATTCTCACACTGTCGTTTTGAGAAACATTGGAAAGCTGAGGGATGCCTCGCCTCTTGCTGTTTTCACTTTTGAATGGAATAACAAGATGATACCCTTAGACCAACTGTCTTTCACTGGTACCAACTGTCAGGCCTATGACGTATTCTTTGTAAAAATACCTCTGTAATCATGTATGCTCTGAATATTTGTTCTTCCTGTGTTTTATAGAGCCAGCATTGTACAGCCAGTCTTCATAATGTACCTCAGTTCTTCAAAAATACAGGTGAAGAACATGTGTATGTCTTAACCCAAGCTGAAGAAAGCCGGAAACATATGTGTGTAATGAAATATAAAAATTTTGGGGGGATAAAAATCACACAAGCTCACAGAATAACTTCAGGAGACCAAAGGGGTAAACAGAGGGAAGAAACTGGAGTCTTTTTTCAGGTAAGACATACCTCAAGACCATAAAAATAAACTGGATCAGAGAAAGTCCAAGCTTGTATCCTACCCTACACTGCCAGTCATGCAGCTGAGCACTTTATCATGGGCTCTTTGAACCATGCAAATGGTGGGTTGAAAAGAAAGATCTTTTTGGTGAGTTTCTTTTTAATGAACACCACGAAGGTAAAAAGATAAGACTTGAAAATTTTTATTTATGGACTATCACGTCAGCCTGCTTTTTGTAAATGTGTTTTATGCAAGATCTGTTCTTGCTGTAAGACATAGGAAGTTTAAGAGATTTTTCTTAATTTCTGCTTGAAAGTATTTCTTATTCAAGGAGAATTTTTTAAATGTTATATTTTCCTCAATAAAAGCTGAGTAATCTTGAAAGTTTTAAAATGTCTTTTTATTAAAAAGGTGAAAACTGTCAATGATGTCAAGTCTGCATTTGTTCTGCAGTAGCAAACTTTACAGTGTGTTAGAGCCCCGGGGCTTTCACCAAGTGGAAGGGGATAACTGGAAACATTTGAGAGGAAAATCAAGTCTTCCACTAGTTTTCTGTATGAGAAATATGTAATATTCTACTTTTGCTTTTAACTGCATCCGAGAGTAATTTGTGCTTGCTCCTATTGACCTTTGAAATTTGAAAGCATATAGGATGCTTGCAGCTGAATTCTGAGCAGTCAAAACTTTCCACATCTATTGTGGAATGATGAGACAACAAAAGAAAACACTGAGTAATAAATCTGTACTGTGCCTGCTTTAACAAATGTTGGCATCTTCTTTTATTTTCTTCATTTCTTGAAAGGCTCTTCTTTTTCCTTCAAGTAGGAAATTACTGGATGATGTAATAAAGCTGAGCAGCAGATGTAAAGATTCATGAAAGCACCTGGATCCAAGAGTTGTTATAAAATAGATACTGAGGAAGTAAAATAAAAAGGTGTAAGGATTTCTAAATGGACTATAATAGGCCCCATTCTGTAATAACTGATGCATGCATGAAGTTTATCCTGCAATGTATGATGCTTCGAGGGAGTGTGGAAGGAATAGGAGTGAAAACTGAGTGCGTACACGTTAGTACCTCCTGCACACCAGTGTAAGAAAAAACTGAATACAGAGGAAGGACAAAACCTTTTGTTTATTCAGGCATCCATTCTGCATCAGAACAGTTGTGCCATTTTAAGAGTGTGATATCTGACCGGGCACATATGCAGGAAACTCCGCTTCATACAGATCACTTCTCTAAAAGTCTACATCTAATTAATTGCTAGTGCGAGTGTAAAAATACATTTATTTTTTTTGGTAACATATTATTGTGTATGTGTATGCATCTAAGATATGGTTATGTGAGCTTTGGTAGGTACACTTTTATTTCAAAAATTTCCACTATATGAGCTCAGACCTCCTAAGTAAATACTCTTTCTATTGTTTGCTATACTGAGCTACCTACGTTTGAATACAACTGAAGCAGTGATATGTGTTTTTGAAATATCTGTGATTTCAACAGAGTCCCTCTGTGTTGTAGAGCGTTGCAGACTAGCGTGGAATAGCACAGAGTTCATACGGATGTGGCTGCAGTATTGCACCCAAGATGTACTCTGAATTGATTTCCGCTGCTCCTTCAGGGAGCCGGAAAGTGAATGCCCGAAGGAGGTTGGTAAAGAAGATGAACAGTTCGACTCGTGCCATCTGTTCCCCTAAGCAGACACGGTGCCCTACAGACGAAAGGGAATAAGAGTTAGTTGTATAAAGTTAGGTTCTGTAAAAGAACATCCAACAAAATTCTACTGAGTTTTATAAATTCTGCTAATGTAAGATGATTATTTCCTTCTGTATAGAACAGAAGATGCCTCTGGAGGTGGAGGAAACAGTTGTTTAAACCAGAAACTGTACTTTTTTAATTATGCCAACTGGTTTAGTTTTTTGGGGTTTGCTTTGTTTGCCCCAGAGCCTGTATGAGATCTTCCCTTTCTGTTTTTGCTGCTTGTTCAGTGAGAGCCACGAGCTGCTGCTCAGTGAAGCTGGATTTTAAAAGGCTTAATATGCTTAATGGTCTCATCTTTGGTTGTTGAGGAGGGGGGGACTGGAGCACTGCAGGATGCAATTCTGAAGCTAAGTAGGAGAATGTAATCAGACTTTCTTCAACAGAAATTAAGGTGGCTGTATTGGGTGCTGGTAGCTCACAATCCCCAACGGCGTCCAGGAGCACGTATGTAAGCTAAGGGAATGAAATGTAGGCATGTGCAGAATCAGTGACTCATTTTGGCATATTGTTTCCACAGTGTATTTCGGGATATCTATTCCAGACTGAAAAAAAGAATCCAAACGTATTCAGTATGTATAAATGCTCATATTATATAAACAGAAAACAATCAAAGCAAGTTAAAAAAGAAAAGTTCCTATGCCTGGATTGAAATGGTAGCCTAAATTAGTTGTCTTGATTCATGTAAACTAGTGGGCATTTGGTGCTTAAAGGAAGTAAGATGCTAAGTACCTGTTTTGCAAATACAATTTGAGGATTTACAGGCAATTTGGGCAAATGGTTTTAAAATCTGGATTTACTGTGTTTAATCTCGGTGCTTTGTACATTACTTAGTAGACTATTTGCTTTTTATCCACAACAAATGCCTAAAAGTATAATCTGTCACAGTAACATAAAAAGCATGAGCTTTTTTCCAGTGTTTTTATTGTTTATTTTTTATATTTTAATTTTCAGCAAATAATGCCAGCTTCCTGGTTTGTGTTGCTTTCCATCCTAATCTGTTTATTGGAAAAACTGGTAGCCCAAGAAGCTCTTAGAATTGTTTTGTACTGTTTCTTCGGTTATTTTTTTTTTTGTCTCCCATATCTTTGAATCACTACGTTTTGCATTGCGAATTAGGGGAGTTGTGCATTGTCGTATGCTTTTGAAACGTTAGGTAACAAAAAAAAAAATCCAATAATATTCTACTGAGAAGAGTGGAGTTTGCTAGTTTTCTGGAGATACAAGAAAACCTGGTGCTAAACTGTTACTGTAGGACTTGGGAGATGGAGTTCTGGTTTCCTGCTTTATCACCGCTTTTCTGTGTGTATTTTGACAAATTGTTTTTATGTTTCCTGTTTGTAAGGTGAGAATAAATTGATTTTGTGGTTTGAGGGTGTTACTAGGATTTAATACATTAGGGACTAAGGTGCTCAAATACCCTTATGGTGGGAACTATACGTGTACCAAGGAGGCAGCATTATGTCTCTTAGCCATACTCATCCTCTGTATTAACATATGAAAAATGTAAAATGCAAGATGATATTTGTGGCTTTTACAGTAGAAACCTAACTTTAGATCTTTGTGTCAAATACATATTTATAAAAGCACATTTTTAAAGTTTTAGAATTTAGAAATAGTGGTTTTAGTCCTGTGAGGCACAGCAAACAGGAATGTTCAAACATCAGGGCATTACCTGCTGAGAAAGGTAAGAAAGCCTCTTTGTTCACAAAATTGCCATCCAAATCAAGGAAATGGTTTGGGTTGAACTTCCAAGGGGTTGCCCAGTGCTCAGGGTCGTACACAACGGAGTGCAGATTTGGCAGTAAGAGTGTGCCCTACAAGAAGAAGCAGAGATTGTATTTTCCATGTATGATTGCTTCTTTTTTTGGACTTTCCTTCCCTCTAATAGGTAATTTGCTATCTTGAGCCTGCAGCTCAGTTTTTGGATTCAACTTGGTATTTTCCTGTGCACATCCAGGCATAACAAAGCCTTGTACCTTCTGTTTGTCATAAAGTTTACACATTTGCTTTTGCCAAAGTTATCTTCTGTCAGCACTACTGAAGCGTCTTTGTGTCTAAGTTGGAGTGTGGATTGGTTTACCTACTTGCCAGAGTAATCATAACACCTTCCTTTTTTTTTTTTTCTTTTTGTCCTTTTCACTGGATCTTTCAATTCCATCACATCAATTTTATATGATATATGTGGGATGTGTATCATGTCAATGTGACTGTCAGATCTGTCACTGCACTGAGCTGCTGTCATCTTAAGCGTGTGAGTTTTATCTCTGTTTGTTTTATCAAGGATGACTATAGGTTTCTCCAAGCTGCTCCCTTACGTGTGAGAGTTAGCAGGCTTGACGTTAATTAAACCTCATTTCTTCATCATAAGAGACATATTCTGCTTCGATGCTCAGACATCATCCATACTTGGCTAGTGGGAAGAAAGACTCACATTTTTCTTATGTTTGTTTCCTACTTGTGCTGTTAGCCTTCTCCCAAGCTTCCTTTTGCATCTACTATTGTAGACTTAGCCCTGGTTCAGAACACACAGCTTTGTTCCCTGTTTGTGACGTGCTACCACATGCTGTCTATTCAAAATCAGGGACTGTAGAAGCTGACATTGTATTAATACTAAATATTAATAGCTCAGATCTTTAAGAAGCATGAAGGTATCTGTACCTTTTTAATGTGGAAACCCAGCAGAGTCGTGTTTCTCACACATTGTCGAGGGACCCCAACGGAAGTAATGTTGCTGTACCGCAAAGCCTCATGGATCACGGCATTAGTATATGGCAGCCTTTTGCGGTCTTCATAGCTGATGAGATGGGAGGGTTCCAGAGCAGCCTCTATCTCTCTTTGAACCTTTTCTGCAGAGAAATGAAAATATTTTAACTTCCTCCCCCCTTTCAGCAGATTTCTGTATGAGTATGATCCAGGACTGCGAGGAGAAGAGATTATGTTCCTATGAAATGTGCTGGTGTGGGGTTTGACTGCTGTGTTGGTTTCGGTTGATCAAGAAGGCGCATATCCCCAAAGCACAAGATGATCTCACGTATAAGACTCATCCCTCTTGGTCATGAGGGTAACACAGTTCTACATTTAAAAAAAAATTATTTGAAATTACAGGTGTAATTTCTGCTGTGTTTATAAATACACAGACTGGGTATTTTAAAGCTGTCCCACTTTGAGGGTTAGGAAGAGACTAGGTTGCATACGAAATGTCTTTACTGTCCTCTTATAGTGAGACAAAAGAATGGCTACTACTAATTTCTGCCAATGTTGCTTCTTGGTGAATGGGTGAGGAAAGGACACATTTGTTTCATTTATTAAACTTTCATTTCCTTGATCTCAGTTGTTGATGTGCCACTATTAATTGTGGAGAGTTATTTTGATGTATTGCAAGTGTTTGAGGTAGTACTTACACAGTAATGATGTTCATTACAATTTAATGTTGAATGCAGTTCTCCCTGATAATGCTTTTGCTTACCTTGTATTTCTGGGTACTGCACCATATAGAGCAGTGCCCAGCGAAGGGTGGTACTCGTTGTTTCTGTCCCTCCCAGCAAAAGATCAACCATGGTCTGAACCATATTGTCTTTATTAAACGTGGAAGTAGGGTCATCTTTGGTCTGTAGGGCACATTCACGAGGAAACCATGAAGTGGGTAATTTCAGACATTTCATCAGTCATGTAGAAATTGTCATTTTTTGAAGAAAACAGTGAGTAGCTCACCAAACCAAAAATCTTCGGTGCTGAACAAGTGAAGTATGCATACAAAAATTCCCTAGCAGTTACTTGAACAGCAAGTATTTGTGGTACGTGTTGAGGCCAAGGAGGGGTCAGTGTAAACATATACTTACTTTTGTTATTTGAATTAGGTAGAAGTCAATGAGGTCCTGTGGATCACCTGTGTTCTGTCTCTCATGAGTCTGGACCTCCTTCATAACCAAGTTGTGCATGAAGTCACTGTATGCAAATGCTTCCTGGTGAGGTCCTGGGAGACAGTGCATAAGCCATGGGAAAGCATCGTACATCTGTGATTTTAAAGAAAGAGGAAGAAAGATGAGCTCTTTTAGACTGAGAACCCAATTCTGATTTCATCTTAATGTGATGGCACTGCAACACTTAGGCTCCCAGTTAGGATGAGAGGCAATAGGCACAAGTCAGAATATGAGGAATTCTGATTAGGTGTAAGAAAATATTTATTTATTTGTTAGAATTGTTTTAGCTTTGCCAGGAGATAGACTAAATACTGGGAACAGGTTTCCCTGAGAAAGTTTCCTGTGAGTTTTCCTGTGAAGTTTCCATCCTTAGAGACTTCAAGACTCGACCAGACAAGTCCCTGAACAACATCATCTAAATAAACCTGCTTTGAGTGCAGAGTTGGAGGAGCTGGTGTGCAGCTGATACCTGGTTTAAGGATATAAAGAAGGAATGTAAGGCAATAATGGCATATGCAAAGTATGTATTAATTTATTACAGCACAATTGCTCATAGAATAATGGTATGGAAATGTAAAGGGATAATCTTCACCAATGCCTTGTTTGTTTTGACTTGTGAACTGCAAGTGCACTTTAAGGAATAAGAAGAAAATGAGATTCTTACCCTGCCCCAGATAGTAGCTTGAAAGTAAATCACAAAATAAACAGCTTTGATAAGCTTGCTGAAAGATTCATCCTCGCTGGAGAAGCGATGACCAAAAAGAACAGCACAAATTATATTTGCAATGGCCTGGACGACGGAGGTGTGGGGATCGAAAGGTTTGCCTGTAAATATAGGAGGTACCAAAAACAGTCTGAATAGTCTACAGTGAGAAAAATGAGGAAGACTCTTTTTAAATGACAAAAGTAATAGCTGATTGGACTACTTTTAGATAAATTTCACACAAGTAAATTCTTGTTTAATACAAATAAACTGTATGGATTGTAAGTGCAGGGAATCTTTATTTTCAGTCTTTTTTACTCTTGTAAAATGCAGTGATTATCAGTTTTGAGATGACAAATAGTAGGTGGCTTTTTCCCTCTTTAAGTTGTGGTCTGGATTGTGTGAAAACACAAGCAATTAATTAGAACATATGCCTTCACATCTGCAGGCAGATATTTAAGTTTGGCAATTAAAACTCAAAACAAACACCCCCTCCCACCCCCAAAAATAAATAAAGTTTCAATTTCTTAGTCATGTTGAAATGACTCATGTTATTTAGGTTTTTAAACTACAGCTTAATAATTCAACTATATATTTTTTTTCCCAGAGACTGGAAAGGCAAACCCTGTGTAATGGGATGAAAATAAGTTCCCATTAAAAATAGGCTAAATCCAGAAAATACTAAATACACATTTCAGTGGCAAGGAGAACCTTTGAATTATACTGCTGTGGAAAACTGCATCTCTGACTTCAGTCCAGTGCTTGTAATCCTTGGAAAGAGTAAATACAGTGACTGAGTTGAAAATTGAGCAAGTAGTGCATGGAAAGTAAAGATTTGGGCCATACAGGGACTCTGTGTCAATGGTTTGGGACTCAGAGTCAATGGTTTGTTAATCTCCTACGTTTTAAAAACTTGTGAATATGTTACTCTTGGAAGAGATGTGGCCATTGTGCTGTCTAATATGCAGAGAGCTGGAGAGAGACCTTGGGCAGCTTCTCTGTGTTTTCATAGCAATATGGAACTCAACATAGGTGAGGAATTTGGCTATTCAGAACATTTATATTGAACTGCTTTATTTTGGCATCTTGCTTAAATTCTATTGGTTTATATTTCATCCAAACCTTAAAAAGAAGTTTAGTTGGACGTGGATGATACATTCCTTGTGTTGGGTTCTTTCTCTGGCAAAATCTAAAAGCCTCCTGTCCTGGAATGACTCGCAGCAGGTCACAGATTGTGTACTTTATGGAAAAGAACATAGGGTTTTTCTATGTTCCTTGAATGTAAGAATTGTTACCAGCTGTCCCCAAGACTGTGTTGATAATAAAATTTTTTTTTTTACTGTCCTTATTTGAAAAAACAACTTTATATTGCCTGCTGTGCAGACAAAACATTTTTTGTGAAGAATGCAATTAAAAAGCCAGTGAAAGTCCTGCTAGTTAGAAAAATATCTATATTATTTGTAGAAACATATTGTGAAACTTTTAGTCCCTGATTGAGTATATTTAAGAATATTCTCTGTTATTCTTCTAGTGAATTTACCTTTTGTGTTTGCAAAGATGTCCACAAGGTGACAGGCCTCTGTTTGAATTTGATGCTCCAAATTGTTCTTACCGAGTGCCAGGCTTCTTATAATTGTCATGCCAAAGCGTCTCTGCTGCTTCCAGGTGTGGCCACTTGTCAGAAAGATACCTGAAGAACACAAAAGCGTTTGTTTCATTGCTGGGGAGGGAAATCCTTTCAGTGCAGAAGCCAATTGGGTTGTATTTCACTAACAAAGAAGATACCGTGATTTCGGATGCTGACTTTTGGTTTCCAGTCTAGGTTTTTTTGACTCCCAGCTATACAGCTGCTTATAAATGTGATCCTGGAAAATGAGGGGCAGCGGGTTTTGGTGAGGACAGAACAGCTTTGCCTGTAGATGTCTTTTAGACAACAGTCTTCTGTTTTAGAAGCGATACAACTGAAGGGCAACTCCTCTAAGCAAATATTCCTTTGAGTCTATTGGGAAGAAAAGAAGTTAGTGGTATGCTTTATAACAGGAGAATTTTTTTTCCTTTCCTTATCTGCCAGCTCTGCAGGGAACCTTTCGCCCAGTTATGTGCTTGTTTAGCAGTAACTCGTGTATGCGTGTACAGATAGGAAAGCATCTCTCAATCCTTTCCTATCAATATGTCTTGTTCATATTTCAGTATTGTGTAACATATGGTACCTTTCTCGCCCATCATATCCCTGTAGAATGGGGTGAGAGGTCTTCCAGAAACTTCCTCTGAGTGGGTGACAATGCCGTCTTTGACTGCTTTGTAACCGTTTAGTACAACCATAGGTGTCTGTCCCATCCACAGGGTGTAGATATTTCCATAGGTGTTGGTTAACTGAAGAGTTAATAACAGTGAATTAATAAATATGAACCAGGGAATGCATACACTTAAATACTAATTTTAAGAGTTTTCTGTAGTTGTAATTATATCTATTTGCCAATATTGAACTGAATTACAGGTTTCAGAAAAACTTAGTCTTCTGTTGTAATGTGCTTTGGGAACAGAGGATAATTGTACTTTATCGAACAGATACTAAGGATGTCCTTTGAAAGACCACCTCTGAAAATTTCACTGAAAGAGGAACAGAGGTCTCTATCAGCTCAGATCACAGAACAAATGAATACAGTCAAAATCCCAGAGCTTTTCTGTTTATTTTATTAACAAACCAAAATAATTGTATTTTCTTGCCTCTAACTTCTGAAGAAAGCAAAGAAATATTTTTGCATTCTTTCCTATAGCTGTGGTTGTTCTGATTTTTCTCTGTTTTCTTTCCTGAGATCATGCTTATATTTTTCCTTGAAATAGACTGAAGCAGATTCCTTACATTTTTAATAGTTCAAATTGGTTTGTAAAAGAATCATGTTGTGAACATAACAGCAATCAAATTTTCCTGCCTTGTTTTAGTAATAATCTGTTTATTACAGACAATAGATCTTTTTGCTGTAAAAATATGAAAAGTAAGAGTCAGTGAAGAGTATATGTTTGTCCTCTAATGGAGATTGGACCACTTGTGGCCTGGAGATGTTCTACTGTCATCGGTGCCAGGCAAAGAAATTTCTGCTGGGCTTGGTTTACAGGGCTCGGTATCAACACAGAAATAGAGAATTTAACTGTCAATGGAACAGTATGGTATTGACGGTGCTTGGAATAATGTTATGCATGAATATTAGTGTATCTAGAAGAGAAAGAAGATAATAAGGAGAAAAGCAATTATGGTGTTTATTACTTGGAAATATTTTTAATAATGCAGGATCCTTGGATTCTTTGAAATAGGCTGATAATCTACCTCGAGGTTTAAAAAAATAATTCCAAGTTCAGACTGTTCCTATGCAATGTACAATGTAAGTTAAAATAGATTCAGACTGATTTTCAACCATGGAGATAAATAAATACCTTGGTGAGAGTTTCTCGACGAAGTTTGAAGTCCAGCAGCCACAAATTTCCGATGATGGGAAGGGGAGCTGGTCCTGGAGGAAGCTGGGTACGCATCCACTGCAGCTTTAGGAACTGCAAAATCAGGAGACACGCTACTAGAGATATTAAAAACTCAGCAATTCCCAACATCTTATGAAATATTTAGCTTTTCACTGGTGGTGGGTATTCTGGTTTTTTGGGTTTTTTTTTCCTTTTCCCCTATGACTTCCTCTGAAAATCTGGGGTTATGTAGATGAGTTCGCTTCTAGTGAAGGCAAACTCTTTCTAAAGAATATCCGCCTGCTTAGCCATCTCTCTCTCTCTGACAATGTACAGTTTTCCAAAGCTGAAGTCCTTAGAAAACCGAAATACGTACTCCTCTGCAGTTAGCCAAGCCACACCTACTCTCTTTTATGCTCTGTAATTGTGATCTGTCTCTTTTTTTCACTTAGAATTTTTTGTTTCCTTCTTAGTATTGGTACAAGATCTAGATTCTAATTATCAAACAGTCATCTAAGGATATCAAATATCTTGCATAATGGTAGAACCTCACGCAGTTTCCTGTAGCTAAACTCCAAAACACCAAGGATACATAACTTACCAACTTTCTGAAATACTGCAATTATTATATGGTTTCTTTTAAAGAAGAAGAAACATCTACACAATGCCTGTCTGCTAGGATGTGATCTCTGAGGTGAAAAATAATTGAATTCATGCAGCATAAAGCTAAAATTTATGACTTTTTTTTTTTTTAAAGAAGGTGTAATTTAAGTATTGGGAGAATATCTACTCTTCCTTTATATCATATTCTAGGTTAAGTTGTGATTATATGGAACACGATTGACAGATTGTTGTTCTATCCTGTACTTTGCATTGGGGTGTTGTGGTGTTCCCCATATGAGTCGTCTGGGTGCTGTCACAGTGACCCTATCCTTCTGCCTGTTGTCTGCTCTCCTAGACTTTTCTGCAAGGTAATTCTGGGTCCTGCTGAGGAAGGCTTAGTCTGAGCCTGGACATGGTGGGCAGCGTGCTTTCCTATTGCCAGGTGAAAGCTGTGGGCATGCTGGAGTACCGTGAGGCAGAGATATTTCAGAAAAGCTTAGGCTGAAGGTTACAAGCAAGCAGGCTTGTTTAGAAGGATTCAATATTCCTCATTTTAATATTTTCAGTGTATGTGAACAGCAGCTCTTCACATAAATCTTGCTCGCTCTCGTCTGACACAAATACTGTTGCAAGACCTCACCAGTCAAGGTGACAGATGTTTAAAACAATCAAATTTAACAGGTAAGGAAATCTGATTTTGTAATGAATGCTTCAGGCTGTAGGAGTGGGAAGCAAATGCAACACCTGCAGAGGACGGGGAGAGAACTTCTTCAGAGAGGTGTGAGGCAAACAAATGATGAATGTGGTGTGCCGGTGGGTCAAAAGGGCTCCTGGTGTGCCTCTGTCCAGGGCTTGTGTCACCTGCTGTGCCTTAAATACCCAGGCTCATTTTCCTTCTGTTGCAGAGACACGCTCAGCGTGTGTTAGAAAACACTGGCTGGTTCCGTGCTGTGCAGGCAGTGCTTGGTGTGGTAGTGTGTGCTTGCTGGTTGGCCTGGCGTCAAGCTAAGCATAATGAACCCTCGAACTCTAAGTGGGTGGCTTTTTGGTTTTTGTTTTTTTTTTTTCAGTGGAGACACTAATTTAGATTTCTCAGCTTGGCTGTTCCTCCCTCCCTTGCTCCCTTGCAGCCTCAAGTCTTTAAAGAGCTTCATAACAGGAGCTATTAATTGGTTGAGCCATCACAACTTCTCTGTGGGAAGAGAATTGCACAGATGCTGTATGTGCAGGCAACCACTGAAAGGGGGAGAGCGTTGCTTAGAGCACAGAACTCGAGTGAACATGAAACTGCTAAATACGAACAAAGAAAGTTTCCATTTAGTGTTTTTGTTCAGTTCAGGAAAAAGAGAACTTTGCTTATAAATGCGTTATAAATAAACAAGATAGGTTTGTGGGCCCTGAAGATTGATGAGCTGTTTAGGTTGCATAGACTAAGTACTAAAGTGGGACTTGGGAACTTCAAATTCTGTTCCTAGATCTGTTCATAACTCGTCTGTGACTCTTGGGAATTTACTTTTTCTTTCTGGGTTGAATTGACCCTTCAAAGAGGTTGAAGATTGATTAATGAAAGCCAAGATATAGATGACAGCTATGTTCTGTTCTTTCCCTGTCGCCTGTATTTGCTTCCCACTCCTAAGGGCTGAAACCTTCATTAAGAAAGCAGGTTTTCTGAGCTGACTGCACATCTCTGTCATCTCTACCAGTGAGCTCTTGCAACAGTATTTGTCAGATAAGAATGGGCAACGCTTGCATGGAGTGGTGCTTCTCATGTGCAAAGAAGATATTGGAATAAGAACTTATTTTTCCTGAAACAACCTATTTGCAAAAAAGCTTCTCTGTAAACACTTGCCTATATTTGCTTGCTCTCACCATTACTTTATTTGTATTTTGGTCCTTAATTCACAATTTGTGCACGTTAACTGATTTCATTTAAATACTCTCACTTCTGCCTTACCATTGTATAATAATATCCATCACTGTAATTCTTCCTGCTGGTAATAAAGTACCTAGTCATCCCAAAGTAAAACCAGATGATATATATAATCTCAGACCGATTTACCAAGGCTTTTTTCAACACAGGACTGTAATTAATTTATTCATTTTCAGGCGTATTTCTGACAGTGTAGCAGGCTGAGGTCGTGTGCATCACTGACATGCAGTGAGAGCAAGCTTGGTAAAAGGAAGAGCCCTGGCTAGTATGGCGGAAAATAACTGTTGTGAACATTCCTCATTTTGGTTTTCCAATGCCTTTTGGTTTTGTTGCTTTTGATCGGTGGCTTTTTTTTTTTTTGTTATTGTTGCTTGTTTTTTCCTGTAATGGAGCGCTACTCAGGTAAAACAATGCAGACCTTATACAGTTGCTGTGGTGCTGAATATCCTGATCGTGTGCAAACTGCAAATCTCCAGTGCCCTTTCAGTCTCACTGGTTTGTGAAGAGCTGTACAATCACAGCAGTGCTCTGCAGTCAGCTGCGGAGGAATTGAGGAGAGACAAGAACGTCATAGGCTAAACCATAGCACATGGTCAGTTACCCTTCAGTTCTCGCTTAAGTGTCAGGAGGAAATAATGTTATGCCTGTTCTTATTTCTGGCATTTCCTAATGTTTGACTATTTGCAGTTCCAGCATTCTTTTGGACAGTTTTTCAGGGCAGTATCTAGTAGCCTAGATGTTGCACTTGGAATGTCAGAAGTCATGGACGGAGCAGAAAATTTATGATAAAACTTGCTGCGAGAGGTACTAGAGCGCTATTCCTTCCTAAAAGGGAAGCAGTAACGGCAAGTGCTAGGGTGCTAGCTGAGAAATGTTTAGCTGTTCCTGCATTTGAGACTGGAAAGAAAGTGACAATGCTCATCCCATTTCCATTCTTATTCAGGAAGCAACCCAGGCTTAAATATTTAAGAGTTTCTGATTGCCCAGATACAGGCAAAGATATAATCCCTTTTCAGCAGTGTGGCAGTGCCCCACAGCTAAACAGGAGCTACGTCATCAGAGGATGTTCAGAGAAGCCAGTGATTGCATGTATTCCTTTTGATATAGGGAACTCATCTAGACATAATTGAGCCAGTATATTGTGCAAGCTTTTTTTAACATCTGTTTCATGCTTAATGTTTTTTTTCTTCACCTTTCTTTTATTCTGTTACTGGGTGTAAGATATGGTAAGCAATAGATGCAGAAATTCTGAAAAAGGTGCAGAGTAGAAACCTAGTAAATGGAAAGCCTGGAGAAAATGTGAACTATTTGGGTATTATTACTTCTCTGATGTGAAAACAAAATGAAAAATTTAAATATTGAAAATTTAAAAATGTTCAGAAACAACTATCTTGCAAACATCCAATTTCAAAACTTATAAAAAATGAAACAAATTCAAAATCTTAGTGATTCTTTCCCTTCTCCTTTTATGACCACTTGCATTGCAACCCACCCTCACTGGATCACCTTTGTGCAGATATCTTTTATCATACCCAGAGAAACTCTGCCAGCTTAATATAGAAAATTTAAAACTATAAAGCAATTATCTGTTGGGTAATAGAGTAGTTACGTGTGGCTAACATGCTGTTGGGCTGAACGTTAATGCTTACGTCTGCTCTTGAGACACTTTACGAGTCTCTCCACCAGGGAGCCATCAAACGTGGGGGGACATCAGCCCCTGACATGCCTTAGACATAGCTGATTCTCAGTGTTACGGAGCTGCTGTCTTCCAGCTTTCTGCTTTTTAGATTTTACTCTTTTCTTGTCAGTTCTTTTTCTCATCAGTACTTGAGCTGAGAGCTATCTCAGTCGCAACAATTACATTTAGATCTGTTTTTATGTACTTTACAGGGCTTCAGTTTGTGTTCTTTCAAATTTAAAGCTTAATGCTCACTAGTAAGATAAATGTATCAAATGAAGTTTTGCGATTGGGGTTCCTGTAATATTGAGCACTTTCATAAATAACTTGTTTGATAGATGGAAGAGCATGCTTATACATTTACAGCTGATAAAAAAACCCAAGCGTTATGAACTGAAAAAATGACCTGGAAAACTCATCTGCTGTTCAATAAGGCTAGGGATGATATAATTGTATACTATGAGTTATTTCTAATTATATGGTGAAGAAAGAGAGGCTAAGCAGAAGCTGTGCAGATAAGAATCAGATCTTGCAGCAAATCACAATCTTAAACATGAGTCAATATATGATTCATAGCAAAACCCAAGCATGTGTTGAAGGGATTATGTGTCATTATAGTCTCCATTCAAGTTGCTATCCAAAATGTTTTTATTTAGTGACTAGTTTGTTCCACGTGTGAAAAGGTGTAGAATTTCAGAAATCTCAAGTTTGACTTCTCCTTGGTTTCTCTGAATGTATAGTAAATAAAGGGATGGGAACACCTGTCTGTTATAAGAAAATGGAGAGATTTCAAAGTTGATCTTGGAGAAAACACACTTAAAGTGAATGAGAACTCTAGAGTACTGATAAAAGTGCCTTATGTTTTTTCTGGATTTATTTGGATGAGAAATACGTGCTGAAGAACGTGTTTCAAAATAGGTGCTTTTGTTTCCTGGAACTATTACGGAGAGATTCATCCTGTTTCACAGTGAAAAGAGATTATTCCCTGCAGACTTCAGCAGCAGGGAGGTGGAGAGCACTGGAAAATCTCCAAAATATTTAACCTCAGAGAACCTGTTCTTGGCTGTTAAGGCAGTTACTGGTTTGGACAAGTAAATCTGGTGTTTGTGGGGACAGCTGATGAGCTCAGCGTTGCATATGAGGTATGTTATACTTTTTGTCAATAGTATTACCTATGTTTGATTCTTCACTGTGCCATTTGCAGTTCATCTGCATTGCTTACTATGAAAACTTTGTTCCTAAATCTGCATTTGCAACCACACTTGTAGAAGGCTACTGACTGCTTCCCTTTGCCTCTGCACCAAGAAGGCTACCTGGTGAGTGCTCCTGTCCTTGTCTGTGTACACAGTATCTGGATGACAGCTATAGCTTCGTATTTGAGCTCTTGCCTTGCGTGTAGTCAGTGCTTTGAGTGGCATGTTCCATCAAAGTGATTGCTCAAAGGGATGTTTCTGCACGAGGTGCCTGCCTTCCAGCCTCTACTGAGTCTTAAAGTAGTGGCAGTTATTAGCATATTGCAGCATAATGATGTATTAAACACACCCAAGAATGGCAACGCTCCTCATTTTCTGAATCAGGAAGCGCGGTAGGAAAGAAGGGGGCAGAATAATTCAGAAAGCTTAAATGTGACAGGGAAAAGTTAAGAACAAGAATATAGTGTCTTTTCAACAGACAGATCCATAACAGTTATCTCGGTGACAGAGTAGTTTGGAGGTGTGAAATGATAAGTGTAATATTTTGCAGTTGGAACTCTCCGAAAACTTGGAATGGGAATAAAGGAATGGAGCGTGGGATACAAACTGAGGCCCATTACCTGGTCAAGTTCTTCAAGGACGAAAATGGTACGGGATCGATAACGTTCTTGGGAACTGCATTTGGACTTTTGACTTACTATGTGGTCTGCATGACTCTAAGGGTAAAGACTAACTATTTTTGCTCCAGAAAAGAATGGGTTTAGAGCATAGCTTGGATTTAGAGCGCAGTCAAAACTTTGTAAAGTCAGGCCTCAGCACCGTGTGTTTTGGCATCAACACCAAGATCAAGACTATAATAAAAACATAAAGAAAAAATAACCCCCAAAGAATAATGCTAGAGGCTAAAGACTTGAGACTTTCCTGTCCTCATTTTTGAATAAGGTTTGTCTTTTATTGTTCGCCAGTGATATTTGGGTGTTTCAGTGTGGCAGTCTAAACAGCAGAGAGGACATCTATTATAAACTGTCATTGTGATCTTGATTCCAAAATAGAAAAGGAATAAAAGAAAGTGCTTTGGAGATCAATGCTTATCTCTGTCTGCAGGAAGAGCTGTCAACCCTTCCTTTCCCATTGTTCATGCTGTCTCTAATGTGATCTGTGCTGTGGTTTTTGGACATCTAGAGAATGAAACCTTTTGCCAGTTGATTGAAGCATACAATTGTATAGTGGCTTTTGGGAACAGCTACCTTTACTATGTGAGAAAATGACTTCTTAAATATGCAAATTATTATTGAGGACATTATTATTGATTATTGAGGACATTATTTATTACATTATTATGCAAAATAATGATATTATTATACATATTGTGATTATAGTTATTGAATTTTTTAGTACACATTAAATGCTGGTTAAAAATTCTTCCTATGAATATGAACTGGACCTGCAGTGCTTTGGATTTGATATCCTTCAACTCTAATATTAATATTAATAGTATAATAATAATCTTTATTAGAATTTCTTAGCAGAGGCAAAGTGTTTGGGATGCCGAACTTTTCTGTAATGGAAACACTAGTATTGTTAAGGTGGAAAGAGGATGCTCTTTGTATCAGAATAAATGAGTGATTTTTTCTGTGTGCTGAGGTAAGGTATAAAAAAATGTTTACTAATATTATTATTAAAATTTTAGTATCTGTTAAATCTATTTGCAAACGTATTCTTTTGTTGGTGAATTCACAGGGCAAATACAAATAGAGTCATGCAGTAAGGATAGGAAAAAGTCTAGTGTGGAAACTATGTTGTCTTTAATTTGCAGTTTTTGATGTGTGTTCGTCTACTCAGCATGTACCCAACACTTCTCTTTGTGCTACAATATTTTTCCTAGAGAAATTAATTCAGCAATTTAGCACCAAAACCTGTCCATGCTGTATCTCTATAATAACCTTGCTCATGTCATGTAACTTATCGCATCTGTGTTGAATGCTTGCTCTGCAGGTGTGTGAAATTTTCCCATGGGCTGCAGAGAGACTCCCAGGACTTTTGAAGAAAGCATCATCTTGCTGTGATTTTGTTCATTCTTTCATAAGGAAGGAAATAAAAAAGCACAGGGAAAGAGGCATAATAGATAAACCGGAAGATTTCATTGACTTTTACCTGGATCAGATAGAGAAGGTAATTTATGCTGTATGTGACAAAGATACCTTCATAATGGGTTCCCTGCACCTTTCCTACAGTTGTCTGTAGGAAGCAATGTTATTACAGAGCTCTACAGATACTGTTAAAAAAACTCGGTTGTTTAATTAAAATATGAACTTTAAATAGTTAGTTTGATAACTTCTTTTAGAAGTAGGAGGGCTACAAAGATGATCGTAGAGCTGGAGCACCTCCCATATGAGGACAGGCTGAGAAGGTTGGGCTTGTTCAGCCTGGAGAAGAGAAGGCTCCGAGGAGACCTTATAGTGATTTTCCAGTACCTGAAGGGGCGACAGGAAAGCTGGGGAGGGACTATTCACAAAGGCTTGTGGTGATAGGATGAGGGGGATGAGGGTATAAACTGGAGAGGGGCAGATTTAGGCTGGACATAAGGAGGAATTTCTTCCCAATGAGGGTGGTGAGACACTGGCGCAGGTTGCCCAGTGAGGTTGTGGCTGCCCCATCCCTGGAGGTGTTCAAGGCCAGGCTGGATGGGGCCTTGGGCAGCCTGATCCAGTGGGATGTCCCTGAACATGGCAGGGGGGTTGGAACTGGATGATCTTTAAGGTCTCTTCCAACACAAACTATTCTATGATTCTAAGTATAAATTAATTATATTGGTTTGTTGTTATGCTGTGGAATCCTTAGCGGATTCCACCAGGCGATGGGCAGTGGGGTGGATGTTCCAAAGGTACAGATATCTGCATGGCTGCCTAATCCTGATTCTTTGTGTCTGACTAATATTTGCATTTATTATCTTTGTACTTTGTACTGAGCTTTTGTGTGCTTAGTAGCACTGTGTGATTATCATAACAATCTTACAATTATGGCAGTCTCTGCTCTGAGAAAAAGCATAAATCTTTCAGAAAGATCACCTATTAAATGTGCAGCCAAAATCAGCAAATGCACATAGAGTGGCACGGGTGGGATAAAACTACTTTGAAATGTTTTTTTCTTGTAAGGAGTTTAACAGCAGGGCAACAAGTCACTCTAGAAGGCAGCATAACAGGACTTTAGACACCTGACACTTTCAAGAGCAGCTGTAATTTGACAGTATCAAGGAACATGTTTGAGGAAGACCTTTGCATAAATCTTTGTTTTCCTCCTATATCTATATTTTCCCTGTCCCCCAGAAATACTGCTTGTTTAGGTATAGTGGTCACTGTGTGTCTCAGTGCTAACTGTTATGCAGTTATACTCCATTTTACCTCTGTCATTGATACCTGTAGACTAAAAATACTCCCAAATCTACATTTGATGAAGACAACATTGTGCAGTCTGTTTTTGACCTTTTCCTGGGTGGCTCAGAGACCACTGCCACCACTCTGTGTTGGGCTCTGCTCTACACAGTGGCTTACCCTGACGTCCAAGGTGAGTTGTAGACACGATCACGCGTCTGTTTTGAGACGAACAACTGTCTGTTATGCTTTTTTTTCTTGCTAAGATCAAGTTTTTTTTGAAGATAAAGCTTTCTTTATTTTAAAATCGCATTTTTAAGCTTTACTTTTAAGAATCCAGTGAGGTAGAAAAAGACAGAGATTTTAAAATAATTCCAGGGTCAGCTTCTGATACTGCATTTTGTCTTGTTGATTTTTGTCAGACTTTCTGTACTGTAAGCATGCAATGGAAGACACAGGCTGGCTGAAAACACTTGGCGTGAAATATAAGCTTGGGTGAGGGACACTTTTCTGGTATTAAGAATGTGTGGTAAGAACATATTATTTGCACTGTTCATGCTGTCTCGAATGTGATTTGTGCTGTGATTTTTGGACATCGCTTCTCTAAAGATGATGAAGATTTTCACTGCTTGATTGAATTCATTGATATTATAACAGCATTTGGGAACAATATCTCTTTTTTTTTTGTGAGAAAAATGATTTTGTTTGTTTGTTTATGTACTTTATATAAATAGACTATGAAAAAGGCAACTTACTTGTTACTTTTATTAAAAAAATAAGTACTAGTGCACCTGAAATTACTGGAGCACATGTCAGAACAGTACTTCCAGATGCCTAGTTCAAAGCTTGTTTCAATTCCTTATGCTTCATCATAGTACAGAAATTTCCCATGTCTGGTGGATAGGGATGGAAATACATCAGTTCACAACATATTTGGGAGAGGTACAAAGGACTTTCTTGCAAAAGTACTACCTGTACAGCTCCAGGATTTGAAACTATAAATGAAGCTCAGTAGTAAAATATAGGTAAAAGTATCTGAAAAGGGCTGAAATAAGCTTATCCTAAATTCTACCTGGCAAAGTGGGTTTCTTCACTACATGAAATCATACGTCAAGAGTAATACAGGTGTTTACTGCTTTCCTCGCTATTGTTAGCTAACTTCATAGAAACCTAAGTACAGCAACTGTTTTGCGCAACGGTCAAATATAATGTAATTGCTTAATGGTGGCTTTTTCCTATAGTTTTTGGCATCTGTAGCTGTAAAACATCTGCATGTCCTAATGAGAATTCAGTAACGCACACTGGAAGTCACTCGCCATTAGCTGCTGTACGATATTTGTCTCTGTTCAAGACAGCAGTTTTATGGCTGATCAACTTTATACTTGATCCACTTTATACCTTATCCACTGGAAGCTATCTTGCTTCTGTGTGAAGCTGTGACTGCAGCCACAAACCGGGTAGACCAGGTTGCCTCAAACAAAGGCAGTTTTATCATGAACCATTGGTGAATGGGAACCACAGTACTGTCCGTGGTCAAGAAGTCAGTTTACCAATGCACAAGGCAACCTGCTTCTGCAGAATTTGCTGGAACTCTTATGGCTTAGTATCTTGCATGGCTTCCACCATCTCCTACTAACTGGAAACTCCTGTAACCAAAGTCCTAGAAAATTTCAGGGGTAATTTGATATTTTTGTTAAAAGTATAAAACAACCCAGAACTATTTATGATTTTCTTGCCCAGAAGATGCAGGTAGAATGATTCCTATGCTACCTTGTAATCAGGTTAAACGCAGGATCAGCTATTTCCGAACTGATCTCAGTAGGTATTTGTATAGTCTGCTCTTAACAACTCTTAATAATGTGTCCAGGTAACAAAAACATTCTAGTCCAGTTCTTCTTTCTGTCCTACTATCCACAGTCCTTTCACAATGATGTGCAATCCTTTAATGATGGTCGGTACTAATCTGTTTTCCTGGTAAGTGGGCAGGTGGTTTTAAGCGAAATTATGCAGTAGGATAAAGATAACATTCAAGCCATGAATCTGAATAGATTTGTGGAAAGATAAATCTTTATAATGCAGGTGCCATTTAAATAAGTGAGCCCAAGAATTATGGCCTAATCCATAATTTAAGCTGCAGTAATTCTGTAAACTGGAAGGACATAGTGCAGTCTGTGAAAGGGGAAAAAAGAAAGGGAAATGAATTAGAGGAATGGAATTGATGTAAAAAGTGTTTTGTTTCTTTTCTCATGAGATGTAGTTTCATAATGGTTTAAGTGCAAGGGTCTGAATAGGTTTAGAACACTGAATAAACAGCGGGGAACCCACACTGCTCTATTTCTACTTAATCAAGTTGTTTGGTATTTCACATAGACATGATATGCTTCCTTCTAATATGTGAGAAGGTGTATCTGTAAAATCTCCGTGCTTTTGGTATCCAACACTAAGAAATAAACCCAAGTTTTGATATTTCTGTTTTCAGTTAGCAGGTGTGCCAAGGAAATCATCCTAGCTCTGTTTTTTTCAGTGACAAGATAGAAATAATATGTATGGGTGATAAGCTAAGAACTGGGTCATGTTTTATATGGGGTCCTTGCTACTGAAATTCAGTCTAGCAAGGAATTGGGGTACAGAGGAACTTCATTTATTCTTTGCACATAACAATGCAAAATTTATGGCATAAAACTAAAAGAAATTCTGCTCCAGGGAAAAATGGGACTACAAAAGGCTTTAATGAATCATGGGATAGGCACTGTCCTTTCAATGTCGTGGTGAAGGTGCAGTCGTCAGAGTCTCCCATTTGTTTCCACTGCTGAAAAGCCTGTATAAGGATTCTAATTTAGTTTGCTAATGTCACTAATACCACATATGCAAAATATCTCTTTCATAGGTATACGAAACATTTCCCTGGTTTGCAAGTCTTTTCCTAGCACCAGTGAAACAGTTTATGTCCAGCGTGAATTTTGTGAGCACTCTATTAGCAAAACAAGTTGAAAGTCACAGAGAAAAAAGAAAACCAAATGAAAATCGAGATTTTATTGAATACTATTTGGATGAGATAGATAAAGTAAGTATCTCTGAACAATTCTTATGCTCCACTAACAACAAGGGATTTTAAGTGCTCCTTTGATTATAACGATGTCTAATATAAAATTAGAAGTATACATCTTCTCCACGGAAAAGCTTATAGGTGGATGAATATTAAAAAGCTGACACTAAGAGATGGCAGTAGGAGGATGAAGTGATAATGTAAGTAGATTTCCATACATAATAACAGATCTGCCTATATTTAAGGTACAAGTAGAAATTACTGTTATAATGAGATTTGCAGCAGCAGTAGAAAGTGTACAACTAGTAAATTTGGATGAAGAAGAAAATGTAGATAGGATAAAGTGACAAATGTACCGGAGAATATTAGAAAATGTCTTTGTATTATTCAAAAAGTTTATTTTCTACCCCTTTAACTTGGGTTTTTTTCCTCATTTTGGATAGTATAAGTAAATGTTCCTGTGATGCAAGGTGGATGTCTTCTTTTTTTGTGTGCCATAACTTGATCTTTCCAATTCATATCTGCAGACTAAAGGAGATGCTGATGCTACTTACGATGAAGCAAACTTGATCTAGACTATTTTAGACCTCTTTCTGGCAGGTACAGAAACTACAGCCACCACTTTATCTTGGGCATTGCTCTATGTGGTGGTTTATCCTGATGTTCAAGGTAAGCACAGCCAAACATTTCTGCAACATTTTAGAAATTATACATCTTCAAATAGAAGTAGAGCTCATTCAAAGAATAGTAGAGGAACTAATTACTAGGGTATGAACCAAGTGAACTGTGTGTATCTGTTTCTTGCTGAATACTTTCTAATACACAGGTCAGTAGTTTAATGTTTCATTTTTAAGGGTTCTATGCAGAATGCAGGGTGTGAATCATCTGATCAGATGGAGGAGAACCAGTCTTGGATGTGATAAATTGCATCATTGCCCCTCCATTGATAATAATGATTACACTTCCACTGAGGACAAGGTGAAGTCTTCAGTTCATCCTTTTCAACCCATGAAAGCTACTCTTTGATGACTCCTGGCTTCTTTGCAGCAGAAATGATTTCAATACAGTAGGAGGTTGCTAATATGTGTGGTTATTCCATGAAGCTTAAAACTTCAAACGCAGACATCTACTTATAAATACATATAAAAATTAAAAAGACTGCAGTGAGTATCTTGAAACTGTATGTTTTTAATAATGATCTTCACAGAACAAATATATAGGTTGGCAGAGTAAAATAATTGAAAAGGAAAAGCCAGTGTGTAAAAAATAGAAAGGGTTAAAGGCATACAAATCACTTCAAAGGTCTCATATTTGAGTGTTTAGGCAGAGTACCAGACACAGCAGGAAGCTGGCAAGAAGAAAATGGTGGAGGTGGTAAGAAGAAAGCATCTCCCATTGTTATTACCTTACAGCTCTTCAAAAGCCCTAAAATATGAGACTGAGTTGCCCATAATGAATTTTCACAACATGATCGTTCACCCTCTCAGAATGTATTAAAACAGTCTTCTGTTTCCTAATGCGTAGGGTCAATCTAATTGCAATAATAAAGGCTGTGCTATTAATCAGACCATTTCAGCTCAGAAATTAATCAGAAATTTCCATTTTAGCTCAGACTGTAAGTAAAAAAAGAAAAAAGTCCTTGAGAAAAACTAATTTGTGTAAGTGCTTCCCAAGGCAGGTAATTACAGAACAGCAATTAGGCCATCTGTAGATGACAAGCAAAATCTACATGGTTCTGAGTGCAGAACAATTCTTGATTGGTTACTAAAATAGTCCCTTAATACATGACTAATATTACATTTTCCAGCTGATTCCCTGACTGTAAAAACGCACACTAATACAAATCTTTTTATAAATTGCCTCAGAGTAGTAAATGTAACAGGAAACTAAATATTATTATGGGACAACATTGTCTGCTACCATTATTTTTAAAGTATTTCTTGGGCATGCAACCTATAAACACCTTCAGTGTCAAATCTTATTTAGATCATCTCTGTGAGAGTTTGAACGTGCTCTTTTTTTATAAGATATCTTTTCCATCTTGTTTGATATTATTCTGACTGTAAAAAGCAATAGGAAAAATTATGTGTATAGTGTTAATAGATTGTTAGTTGTATATTTAAAGCTGAATATTCCTCTGTAGAGCAAGTCCAGAAGGAGCTTGATGTTCTGAGTTGTTCCCATTTAATTTGCTATGAAGACAGAAAAAAGTTGCCCTATAAAAATGCTGTAATTCATGAGATCCAGCGATACAGTAATATATACTCCTAGTTGCACTACCCAGACAGAGTGTGAAGGACACAGAACTGCTGAGATTTCCTATTCCCAAGGTAAAAATACGCTGCATATTTGAATACGTGGTACACTTGCAGCAGTTTTTTAAACTGATTTAACATAACTTCTAAATGACTGAAGCCACCCCAGCTGGCGATTCAAAAATGCTGTCCTTTTTCACTTTGTTTTGATTTAACTGCTCATTTAGTTGAAATGTGAGTTACCTTTGTATGCCTTAAAATTTTTGCTTTCCTCTTTATTTGGTTAATCACTACCCTAAAAGATGCTTTTCAGACAGTTGCATCCTGGGAATTGTATGTACAAAGAGTTAAGCTTTTGTTCTTGTTTTCTGTTTGGAAAATTTTGGTAAATATCTTCTGATGCGTAACAAATAAAGACATTAAGTGAAGAATTAGAATTGGGCCTTATTCATTGCTAACTGGAAGGAGGATTTACAGAGATAGGACTTGGAGCAAAGTCTGTAGATCAGAAGTCTCATGAATAAAGACCCATGCATTTTTTCTCATAAGCCACAGTTGCGTTTGTGGAGATAAGCTTAGAGGGCTTTCATTCTGTCCCAGGATACTTGTGGGTGCAGGAGTTAGAAGAAAGTTTTGGAGGAAGCTTTCTAGAGAGGCAGATAATACAATCTAAAATAACATTCCCTTAGACTGATCAGGTTTATGGTTACGCAAGCTTGTTGCATAAAATCCTGCCATTGACACCAGACTTTCACCCACCTGCGCAATATCAAACCTCTCCAGAACCTCTGCCTCCTCTTCTTCCCTGTGTTTGTCTCACTTCTCCAGAGTGTTCCTTTACAGTTTGTACCATTTTTCCAGGAGGCTGGACTGGTGTGGAGCAAACAGAAGAAGATACTGTCCATCCTGTTCCTCAGAGATCACTCTCATTTCCTCGTTTCTCTCACACGTTCAATGAACACTTCAGGTGTTCTCTTGCTTGCTCTGCTTTCCTGCTTTCAGTTTTTGCTCCCAGCTTGGCTGCATTTGGCTTCACTCCTTCCTGTGAAGGCTGGTGTGAAATAACCTTTTAGAGTACCAGTTTGTGTGTGCTGTAGTGAATCCAGGTAGTGCTGAAGTACCTTGTGATATGAAATTGGCTCATGTAATAAAAGGATCTCCTTACTCTTTGCCTTCAGAGGGAGCTCTAGCCATTTTCTCTGAACTTGGTAGAGAGCTCAATTCTGAATTGACGTACCAAAAGACTCTTAAGAGAGGAAAAATGTGTCTTTACCCTCTGCTGTGTCCCAGTGTAGCTGCTTGCTGGTTCAGCCCCTTTCTATTTAATGTGCTTTTTTACATCTGTGTTTTCAACTCTTCTGTACTTTCATTCTTCCTAATACAATGCCCTCCATCTCCAAGTTTTAATTTGAATATCTTATAGGCCTGTCCTGTCTGCTGTTCCTTCTCATGCTTTCCTCACTGAAATCTCTACACCTATTCTCATCTCCCCTCACTCCCATCTGTTGCAACATATATTTGGCAGATATTCCTCATTCTAGTGCCTTCTATCTTCTTTCTTATTCTCTCTTATATCCTTTTTCTGCTTTTATTACTTTTCCTACACCTTGCAGTTTTTTGTCTTTCCCTATTCTATAGAGTTTCTTGAATTACATACAAAGTAGCCATAGTTATGTTCCCTAGCAGCATAGCTTTGTATGCATTAAGATAAAAAGCTGATAATGACAGAGTAGATTGGAGTCATTTCACCTCCAGAAGCAGAAAATATAGGGGAATAATGCCATTGTTGGAGACAGCAGCCTGAGGTGTTAATGTTGCTAACAGCAGTTATAAAATACCATTTTTAAAAAGGAGTGCTTGTCAGACAGCTTAAGGAAAAAAGGCTAAGATGGGAATTGCCAGCTTCTCCATTCCTCTCTCTGTTGGTCATTCCTAACGGCCTCACCAACTGCGTTCCTTTTGCTGTAAAAGTGCCTTTAGTTTTAGAGGACGTGATCAGCATCGCAGAATCACCATTTCTGCACATGAAACAAAATTACTCAATCCTTGTTTCTTAGTTTTCTGAATATTAACCTGTGCTCCCAGGATATTCCATGTCCCTGGTGTCACAGTCCCTGCAGCTGTTGCTTCATTATTTAGGAAATCCATTGTGTTGGGAGGGGTTTGGCCGCATGCTGCCATGTCTGGATTCTGCTAAAAGGCTTGAAAAAGTTTACTACTTACGAATCATCGCTGGTGATGAGTTTCTGTGTTTAATATACGTAGTCCAAGGAGCCATGCTATCCTAGAAAAATATCTGGGAAGTAGATCCCAATGTTTCAGAGTCTTACACTTGAAAATCTGGCAGAAATGAAGATAGCCCTGGAGAAACTGGAGATCTAAGATGGATATAGGAACTTAAACTGAATCTTTATGCCTGCCATAGAAATATAATGTTAAAACATATATATTCTATTTCAGTCCTAGATTGTTTCCTGTTGGAGAAAGATGAGAATTTACTGTGGTTCCTCAGGAAGAGGGAGGCGATGCGAATGAGGGAGAGGTACAGAGAAAGTCCTGCTGAGACCAGGGAGAAATCTGATCTTTGTCTAATGTGGAGAAGAAAGGCAGAGGGGCTGGGGGATCTGATGCCTCCGGCTGCCTCATGCTGCAGGAGAGGAGCCGTTTCAGGAGCCAGACAGCTTGGAAGGAAGGCTGTGGCCACCATCTTGGGTGGGCAGCTGGGAAGGCAACTGAGGTGTCACAGGCAAACGTTGCGGAAAGATCTGGGAAAAAAGCACCTGGACTGGTGTCCAGAGACAACCTGAAGGGAAGGCAGGCTGCTGGCTAGAAGGGAACAGTTTACACAACCGTGTCATGCAGCCCTTCTGAGGGAACTGCGCTCCTCCTTATAGAGACGTTTCCCACAGTGGCTGCCCCGTATAGGACAGAGAAGGGCTGGGGCTGTGGGTCCCACTTCCTGCACGACCCTTCTCTGGCACTGTGGTGGCCGTCAGCGCTGATCTGCTTTCTCTTCAGCTCTCTCTCTTCAGCTTCTACCTCTGTTGTGTGCCCCGATTTTAGACAGGAAAGGAAGATTTGACTGCTGCCGGGTCCGGGGCTGGGCATCGTGAAGGGAAGCAGAGGGACCAAGTCTGGAATGGACAAGAAATCTTCTTCCTCCTTCAGGACACCACCACCAGGAAAAGTGTTTTAAGGTTTCCTGAAGCCGCCAGAGCATGAGAGGAAATGTGAATCTCCATATCAGAGGAACTCGTTAGCAGAAATGATGGCAAAGGAATAAAGAAGGAAGAGCTTCGGGCTGGTGTTAAGACTGTGGCAAAAGATGTGAGTGAATCTGACGAGGGGTTGGAGGGTATTTGAATGCCTGGATTTGTGAGAAAGAACTGATAATGTGAAAACTCAAAGCTGCAAGGTCAAGGAAAGAAATAAAGAGGTCCTGTTGTGCAATTTCTTCACTTCGCCATGGAAAAGATCACTGGACAAAAATGGCTTTTCCTGTTGAGGAAAACAGTTTAGATGGAAAATCTTTGCATATCTAAAAGGCCAAGGAAGGCACTACATTGGTTCAAGATGAAACATTTTAATAAAATGGTGAATTTTAAGTAGATTTTCTGAAATTACACTGGCTACAGAGCAGGTAAAACTTAACAGAATTTCTTTTTAATGATTTTTTTCCCCATTGAAGGAGAGAGTTAAATTAGGAACAAGTGCTTTGAAAAATAAACTTTTCATTGTAAAAAAAAACCCCAGAGATTTTGTGGAAGAGTCCCTTTCTTGTTTAATATACAATACTCTGTGATGCTTTAGTGGCAATGAAGTGCAGAGGTTGGAGGCCAATTGACTTGGTGGGCCGTCAAACTCCGGACTATTCTTCCTGAATAAGAGTGTTTCACATCCCGGAGCCGCTAATCCTGTGAAATAGTTTCTGTCTCAAAGACAGGGCAGTTGAAAGGAGCAAGCTGATCCACAAGTTGTTTTGGAAGGCTTTCAGAAAATCAGTGAGAATGTGTATCTTTTACGAGCGTTTTGTTTTCAGGGGATGAGCGTATTTCACAGAGAAGCATTTATCTGTTATCTAGATCTGTGACACAGGGCTGTAACTAACACTGTTATATGGTGCCCAGAAGCCTTCTCATGTGGTTTGCATGGTCTGATTGCAGGCATGTAAACTCCCCTAATGCTGGATTTATACTTCCTGCATGTGTCAAAACTTGGCAAAGAGCCTTGGCTACAGACTGCGTTTATTGTAAAGATACCAAGTACAGCACATGCACGCCATGACTAGTTTGCCCTTAGTTCTGATTGTAGATCAAGTTTTCTAGTAGGCTTTTCTCATGTTTATTTAGATTTTTTATTTATTTTTTATATGTGTGTTTCGTAATAGCTGCATTTCCTCTATGCATATGCTTATCTCACAAGCTTTCTGATAGTTGTTCAAATATCTTTTACAGTATCCACCTTTATGTCAGGATTGAAAGGGGAAATTCAGAAGCAGGCAAAATGCTCAGTGAAACTGTCTGTTGCAAATAGGTTAGGGCAAAAGAAGTGAGGTTGTATATTAAACATTATGTTTTCAATTAAATCTGAAAGCCTAACAAGTTTTACTTTTTGTATTAAGCATTAGATATTTAGATATCTATCTTAAGATAAATGTGCACTTTTAACTTTTATCGGCCTTGCCATTACTGGAGTTACGTATATGTGGAATACATACAAAACAATTTTAAAACTCCAAGATTTAATATCCACTTAGATTTGCATACTTAATCTTTATGCATGGCTATTGCTTTTCTAAAAGCATTCATGAGGTATTTCTAGGAGTACATACCATCCACAACTGTTTGAGAAAATTAGACAGAGAATTTATGTGTGGATATGTGTAAGTAGATGACCTTTAAGGTCCCTTCCTACCCAAACCATTCTATGATTCTATAATATTGCCTGGAAAATCTTTGCCTTAGTGTTTCAAAACACTGTTCCCACAAATCCTGTGATCCATATTAGATAAATATAATCTGTATGAGAAGAGAGAGAAGGGTATGCATCTATGAAATATCCTTGAGCATGGCAGTGTAGTAAGTGGGACAAAAAGGGAGTGGATGATAATAAGGAGGGAAGGTAAGGGGCGGGGAATAGTTATTACATGAAATTTAAACTCTTACGAAAAAACTGGTTGAACAACCAGCCGTACTAACTTCTATAGACTATTTTCAATAAGGACAAGCTGGTAAAAGCAGCTGTGAAAATGTTGACAATAAGTCAAGTTCTTGTAGCCGTGGCTGTATTTCTTCTAGTTATGCAGTTTTTAAAGTTGCAACAAGTACGGAGACGACTTCCTCCTGGACCAATCCCTCTCCCAATTTTGGGGACCTTGATACAGCTCCACTTTCAGATCAATCGTGATCTCCTCATGAAGGTATTTATTTTCATATACTCCTAATTGCTTAAAAGTGTTTGTAATTCCCGTTTCTCCTGTTGTTTGCTATATGAAAACATCCTTTCCTGATATTACATTGGAAACATTACATTGGTAGATAGGCACTGTAGTATTGCACTTGGTTAGCTTTGGAACTGCTAGTTTGATTGGTAAACTAAGAAAATGTTATTGCAGCAAAAAGTAGTTTGCCAAGCTAAGAAAACTGGTATTGGAAGTTCTGAATGTATGAAAATTATCCTGATGCTTAAACCCATCACCTTTAAACACTGAATTTGACGAATTTGTGTGAAAATTGATGTCATTTAGGATTAAATACCTTTCAGGATTATACATCAGATTTACAGTTAGGAAAAAGAAAAGCTATTTTAAAAAAAATTACTTTCACAGCATGGATTTTTATCTTTCTGAGCACTGGCACTCTCTAGCTTGAGCAATAAATACATACTTAAGATGCACTACGTGTGTATATTAATGTTTGTACTGACAGATCTAAAAATATCCCACAAACCTTCTGTCAGTTGTTTTTTGAGGAGCATTTCTCTACACAAAGCCACCTTTTTTCATTGTGTTGGTTCTTGCAGTGCTTTCAGAATTTTCGGTAGACAAGTCCAGTGGCTTCTGTCACTGTGATTTGGATGAGGGATGCCAGTTATTCCAACCAAATGGCAGGTTCAGGCATGAATTAAGTACCTTGTGAGACAGAATGGTCTTACATTCGAGTATTTAAACATGCAAAGGGATGGGGGGAAAGAAGAAAGTAACTGTTCCAGTCTCTACAAGGTTGTTACTTCTCTGACATTTCTGTGTTCCTTTTGTGCCACTTTACCAGCACAAATTATAGAAACCCTTTTGAAATAAATTCATGCATGAACAATACCTTCTATCATGTGAATCATTATGAACTGAGCCTTGGTTTATACACAGGAATGAAAGGTACCTAATCTTTCTTAATGTGGCTCCGTGGCTCTGAAAAGATGGAATACTCATTTGTTTCCAACAGCGAATACTGGAAAAGACATTCATACCTCCTCAAAGATAATTGTTATCTTGTAGGAAAGATGGAGAGCATCATTTCATGTTAGGGCTGGTCCTATAATCTGTGTAAAAACAGGTTCATCCTCTGTTTGTTTGCAGTGCGTGGGATTTCATCTGCACTTCTCTGGCTTTTCTCCCATCTATAGCTCGCCAAAATTCATGGCAACATATTCACCTTATGGTTTGGGTGGGCCCCAGTGATCGTACTGAATGGATTTCAAGCAGTTAAGGACGGTATGACCATGCACCCTGAAGATGTTTCTGGGAGGCTAGTGTCTCCTTTCTTCAGAGCAATGGCCAAAGGAAAAGGTGAGAATTTCTTGCCATAAATATTGAACAGAAACATCGTCTTGACAAATTGCAACTCTTATGTAGCTTGTAAGCACTCTCAAAGGTACCAAAGTGACAGGGTTTGTCTATGAGGAAGGACTGCCAGGGGAACTGCAAAGTAGGAAGCAGTGAAATAGACTTAAGATAGTAGGAGGAAAGACCAGCAAAGGCAAAATCATTCATAATGGCTTGTATGAAATATTCACCAGAGCAGATTCAGAGGTGATAAGATGAGGCAGTGGTAGGTTGTACCATGGAGAAGTAGAGGAAGAGCAGGAAACAGCACACTTTCTTGCCCTGCCTCCTACCTTTACATTTTCAACTGAAGAGTGAGCTTGATGCTGGGATATTCTTCCTTTTCCTTTCCTTTTGTGAATATTTTCCTACTCTCACCGTTGTATCTAGAGGTTCAGTGCACTTCTGTTTCAACTTTACTCTATGTTTCATACTCCCCAGCCACACTGGAAATTCCCAAACTCTTGATTTTCATGAATGCATGCATTGTGAAACAACCTTTATTTTATTTGGGACCTCGACTTTTTCTAAGGAAACCTAATTCCTTAAATATTTTTAATTTGAATTTGTTTCAGTCATTGGTGATTCTTATACTACATTAAATATCCTGTTAGGATATGATGTTTATTTCTCCTGAAGACATTTGAACTTTTCTGGCCTGGGGACAGGAGCTTCTCTCTCTGACTGTGGACAGTTGCAACTCTTTCCCCAAAGGCAGCACTTTGAAGATCACCTAGAGAAGCAGATGTCAAGCTGCTGAGATAACAGGTTGTCTTGGATCAAGCTTGGTTCTGCAAGCCATCTCATTGTTGAGTTTGTGCATTTAAGCCCTGCCCATATGCTTCTGTGCCACAGCTGTTCCTTTGTGTTCATAGGCAATGCAGTAGTTTCACTGTATGACGTGATTTAGTAAATTTGCTAATGTAGTCTGTGTCTATAATAAATATTAGCATGATAAAGAGCTCTTCCTTGAATGGTTGCAGGGATTATGCTGGCAACTGGTCACACCTGGAAGCAGCAGAGAAGGTTTGCACTGAGAACTCTACGCAACCTTGGTTTGGGGAAAAGAGGTCTGGAGCACCGGGTTCAAGAAGAGGCCAACTACCTGATAGACTTCTTTGCAAGTATGAAAGGTATCTCTGCAATAAATACTGGTTCTTTCTTTGTTCAATCTGTTGTCTTTAGTGCATGAACTGCTCTGAAATCAAAGACAGCTTTTGTTCCACAAGAGAGTGCTGGGTGGAATGTGTCTATGTAGAATGGATTGAAAACGCAAAGGCGCCAGTCCAGAGTTTCAAATCCAGTGGGAAAATACTCTTGTTTGAAGTTATTTAGAAAACTACTGAAACTGTGAAACAAAACTGAAGCCTATTTATTATTTCTATCATAGAATGCTTTAAGTGGAAAGGGATCTCTCCAGATGGTCTAGTCTTAACCCCTCTCAAAGAAGGGTCAATCAGAGCAGTTTTCTTAGAGCTGAGTCCAATTGTGTTTTAAATATCTGCAAGAATGGAGACTTCACCACCTCTCCAAGTAACCTGTTCCAGTGTTCAATGAGTCCTACAGTGAAAAAGTTTTTTATGTTTAGGCGGAATTTAATGGTTTTGCCCATTACTGCACTTGATACCACAGAGAAAAGTCTAGCTCCATTTTTTTTAGCCCCCTCCACCCCCATTGGGTACTTATACACATTTAATACTTCCCTATTTGGACCTAGCACTCTAGATGGGTCTCACCAGTGCTGATAGGAGGGGAAGGATCATACCACCTGGCCTGCTGGCAATGCCTTTCCTAACGCAGCCCAGGATAATGCTGTCTTTCTTTGCCTCAAGGGCACATTGCTGGTTCATACATGGTGCTTGTGCATTAAGATATGGACACATTTTCAGTGCTGATGTTGTGGCTAGCACTGTATCAATGAAAAGTAACTAAATCTAGCCCAATCAGTGATTTAAGAACTAGGAGAAATTAAGATGTGAACATGTGTGCAGGAAAGAAAGGCCTAGAACAATAAGTTACTAATCAGAATTGTGCACTGGGTGTTGGACAGCCGCATCAGTGCATACCTAGGTACAGTTGTTTAAAGTAATTTACTCTGGAGTTACAAAATAGGGGGTTTTTACATTAGTTTTTCAAGTAATTGCTTTAAAATTAGTTATAATTTTATTGATACAATTGGTTGAAAGGACTTTATTACATTTTATCTTACTGGAAACTGTGCTTCTCTAGCAAGGTCAGACAAAATACAGTAGCCTTGTATGTATTCATGTTCCTGCTGAATAAGACTGCCTCTTCTTATGGTTCTCCTCTCAGATTTTTTTTGACCACAGTGTTTTCAGTCATTCCCATACTTGACACCTATTTTGAATTTGCCAGAGAGCAAACTTGCATATATTTTTTTTTCCTTACCTCTAAAATCAGTCTGTCATATGCATTACAATATATTTTACACATTTGGCATTTCTTTAGGGTATACCACATTCCCGGAATTATGGGATTGCACCATAGTTTCGAAGAAACAGTTTGATATTGCAATTTTGTAAGAAGATTGCCTCTTCTCTGTGAAATATAACGGTCTTGAAATTCGTTTGGGTAACCTGTAATATTCTCTCATTTCACTAAAGCAGACAGGAGACATTAACACTGACAGTTATTATGTTTGCAGGGAAACCCTTGGATCCTTCTTTTCCTCTTATTCATTCCATCTCAAATGTAATATGTGCTGTTGTTTTTGGACATCGCTTCTCCAGGGAGGATAAAGCCTTCCATGACCTCATTAAAGCCACAGAGTATCTATTCAAATTTGGAGGCAGCTTTATTCATCACGTAAGTAAACTACCTGTTTCTGAATAAGACAGAAAGAGAGAAATGCAGATTCGAGAGGTAGCTGTTAGGTGAAAGTTTTTGAATGGATGGGGCATGATTGATGTAGCGTTAGCAGGCAGCGCAGTAACTTGAAATGTGATGGTAACGGTCTACATGCCAGCCTTGGTCATTGTGTTCATTGTCCTATGTTTGAATACTGTGATAAGGTAATTTGCTCTTGAATCTTTGCAGCAAGGCACAAGCTGTTGGGTCATGTTTGTTACTCAGTTTTTCAGCTCCCAAGAACAACAGATTCCTGCTTTGGGCATCATGATTATTAAATACTAAATGTCAGGTCTAGACTTATGATTCACATGCCAAATTTAGACACTATTTTATATATGGTCAATAGAGACAAAAATGATTTGAATACCTGTTTTCCCTGTGGCTACTTAACTTCATTTCCTCTGTAAGAAGTGAAGACCTGAAGACTTCCCAGGGAAATTGCACTCCTCCAGCCTGAGTGAGCTGCAGCTCTAGACACAGGCAGCAGAAGGCAGGAAATACTAAGCCAGCAAACACACCTGTAAGCTTGGCAAAAAAACCAATCAGTGCTCTTCTGAGAATCAAGGACTTAACTGACGCCAGAAGAGGCTTGCTTCGCACAGAACTGTATTCAAAGTTGTCTGGTTCTGGTTCTGAATTCTGGGAATTCTTATGCAGCAGCTCCTTAATGTAAAATACAGAAGCAGCCCCTGTGATACAGAGATTTCCACCCACATCCCATGGAGCAGTCTTCTCAAGGAGTTGTGATCATGTTCCCTGTTGCTTGGCCTATCCTTTGTCCTATAAGTTGTGTGTAGTGGTGGCAGATGAGACCTACTTATGGGACGAAGAATATACCTCCTTTTCTTCTTCCTATTCTAGCGTGGCGTTAGTCCAATGAATTAGATACTGTTCTGGGAAATAAGAACAGGGATTCAGACCATTCCAGAGGGAGTGCTGCAATCTTCCTGCTTCCTAGATGCAAAGGGTACTCAGTATCCTGTAAAAAGTAGGCATTGCTGCATCCACGTCCTGATTTCTTAACTGGATTCCATGCTTTCAGGCACTGAACAGGAGAACGCTGTGGCCTGGGCTTCTCCAGAAATGGAAGAGAATTTTGGCAGGACTGGTAGCCAGGAAGGTGGATGGGCTCAGTTCCTGTTTTAAACGTTGACAGCTAAATGCCACTTACCATTAGAGTGTCATAGTAGCTGGATAGTGCATACTTTTGAGACTAGGAATGCATGTAACCTGGGCAACCGTGTGTTTGTCAGACCTCAGCTGCACATACGACTTCTGAACAGATTTTGAAAGAAAATAAAAAAAACAAACAGAGATAGAACTAAACAAAAATACATGAAGTTCTATGTGAATTTACCAAGGGCTGGACTTCTACCTTTCTGTGATAAGGCAATGATTAACTGATAATTGCGTGTCTGACAATAAGAACTGATTTTGAAAAAAAATGGAAGGATGGTCTGATTAATTCAGACAGACTCCAGTAAACACCTAATAACATGCCTTCTGCGGTATAATCAGGACATTATGAGAAGAGCTCAGCAAGATAAAGACTGAGGAAGGATTATGTTTCAAGCAGGAAAAGAACTGTTAAGGGAAAATACACTGCAGATACAAAGAACAATGTATACAAATTACTTGGTCATAATATAGGCTGAAAATCAGAATGAGCTTTCTAGCTATCAGAATAGGTAGAAAACGGCTATTCTTAAGCCAAATTTCCCCAAACAGTAAGTGGGAAGGGTAATATTAATCAGGTTGCATCAGCTAACCCTTTCTTTTCTAGAGGGCAGCACTTAAAAGTGTCAGATAGCTGTTTATCAGCTTTTCTGCATTTCAGCTGTCTCAGGATTTACTGAGGAGCCTCTAGAGCTCAATTACTATAGAGTGCTTTGGGAGACTACCGAGGCTGTGTACTGGCCACTGGCACCTGACCCTTTGGGTTCCATCAACTGCTGTCCTGGTGAGGACACACTGCGACGGATTTACTTCTTCCTTCTTGGTATTCTCCACTGGAGGGCAGGATCTCCCTTTTTAAATATCTGCAGAAGGTTCATTGTAATTGAATACATGAATTGAATAATTAAATGAATAAATACAGTTAATTCTAATTATAATAATTCTAATTTGGCTTGTGGTTGAGCTGGAAGCCTGTGAAACTCTGAAACTTACCATCAACACAACTAGAAATTATTTAGTGTACTGTTTAGCAACTTGAAAACGTAAGCATAATCTTTGCCAGAATGTTTTACTAACGATGCCAAACACACATGCTAGCATGAATTCTATAGTCTCTTTTCAGTATGCTTAAAATGCATTGTCTAGTGATAGAGGCTTTGTGGTACTTCTTGTGTGTCACTTCTTCAGCTGTATGAAATCTTTCCCTGGCTGATGTCCCGTCTCCCTGGTCCTCATAAGAAGGCATTATCTTGCTATGATACCCTGAGCGATTTTACAAGGAGAGAGATTAGAATGCACACAGAGCGTGGGACACCAGATGAACCACAGGATTTCATTGACTTTTACCTGGATCACATTGAAAAAGTAAGTGTTTATTCTGCTTGATCATACATTCATGAGGATAAGGTGAAATGGACGATTAAATCATCCTGTCTGCACCCTTCTAGCACAATCTCTTACCTTTCATAGACATACTAATATGAACCCAGTACCCAGGGACTTGCTAAATCCTTTCTTATTATTGATATGCCACACCACCTTGCAACACTTTCATTAAAGGGCAAGTTAAGATATTGCATTTTTTTTCTCATTGGCACAAGATACAAAATGATTAAAGGACCCCAGGAAGGAATATTGAATTTTGAAGTGGACCATAAGAGAACTGGGAATGTCTTGGGGAAACAGAGTGGGGTGTTCTGGGCAGGATATCTGTCTGGTAAGGGTTTGTCAAGAGAGGTTACTGCAAGAGGACAGTTGGATCTTGAGGGTGCTTTGTGGGGAAATAATCTAGGAGTCAGTGGAGTTTCAGTCAAGGCTGGAGAAGAGGAGAGTGCCAGGGTCGGTGAGGTTTCAAGCAAATAAAGGGAACTGGGACAAATTTTGAGCATTTTGGGCTGGTAAGCATAGTAGAGGTACATGGGAATCCATAGGGTTTTGAAAGGCTGTAGGAGGAGACTTGCATAAGCTGTGAGTAGGGACACGTATCTCTCCTTCTTCTAGACCTTACCAGAATTCCCTTTTCTTTGTCTGAATCTCATGGGAGCGGGATCCCTTCTATATCCCTTGGACTAGCAGCTGTCCTTCCCCTCTGACTCCTCCTTCTTCCACTTAATTACTCTTTCTTTCTCCTCTTCTCCACTGCAGTAGGGCATGTTCCTCCTTACCTTCTGCTTGATGATGGGAAGAAAAAGGAGAAAGGGGAGGAAGATGAGACTGGCATTAGTGGTGGATGATAAGGCAGGAGTGGCTCAGAGAGCCAAATGAGGTATCCACAGTGGGTTAAGAACTTTCAACAGCCCAGTGTTCTGACCCAGCCCTAGTCACTTTATTGCTTGGTATTAAAACTAAGTGGTGGAATATGACTCAAAGAGTGAAGAATGACATGCCAGTACATATCTTCAGAGGAATATTTACCCATGAAACATTCTATTTGTACCACTATTTGCACCATTAAACCAATAACCCTTTTCTGTGGAGAATGCGTGATTTAACTTGATGATAAAGAGTGGAGAAAAACATGCCTTGTCCATTTGCAAAATGTTAGCTTTTCGTATTGATAATCATCTTTGGTGTCTAATATTCTTTGTCAGCCTCTCTGTATTACATAATAGGCAGAACACACAGCAGCTCGAAAACAGTGATAAAATCACATTTAAACCTGTTCCGTTTTTTCTAACTTTCTTGTATAAACCTCTACTTTTTCTTATCATTTTCAGTCCAAAGATGAACCCAGGTCTACATACAATGAAGACAACATGATTTATTCTATCAACGACCTTTTCTTGGGTGGATCTGAGACAACAAGCACTACTTTGAACTGGAGCCTGCTCTATATGGTGGCAAATCCAAACATCCAAGGTGAGTGAACAAGCCTGTCGCAAATATCTCTGATGCAACAGAAAGCCAAGTCATAACATTTTCATGGATCAGTGATTATTCCTAGATAATGGTATTCCTAGATACTAACGGAACCTGGACTTTTTGTAATGGTATATCTGTGCTAGGCAGCATTGGTAGATCCAGAATATCTGTATAAAAGCTCTTACAGCAGTCACAGATATAAGGCAGTTTCCAGAAGGAGTTCTCAGTTTGGGAAGTATGCAGATATATAGGAGGTTATGGCTGATGGAGATGCAGGGGTTGAGGTCTTTTGGGAAACAAAGATTGTGGCAGGGTAGCCAATGCAGTAAGAGGACTGGAGTTGCTCTTTGGGAAGCCAGGGGGGTTGCAGGCATAATCCTTGAAGGAAGAGGGACCGCTGCTGCACCTGTTGTTGAGTTGTTGTTCTGTTGTTGCACCAGAACTTGACATGTGATAGTAGGGATGTCACTCTTCAGAAACTTACTCCAATTCTCCTTTGTGTTTGCTGAGTATCACTGATGGGGGCTACAGGGAGTCCTGCCCTTCTTTGTAGTACAGATAATCACCTAAAGGTCAGCTAGTGACTTTGGCTTTGTTTTTGTCCATCAGTACATTTATGATCCCCAAGTGTCAGAGTGTCTATTTAATCTGTGATTAAATTAGCTCTGTGATGTATTTGAGTTTCTTGCAACAGAAATTATTCCAGTTAGGAATTTTGGTTTTTGATAACCATCTAAAGCCATAAATTTGATGGTTCAGCTGGTATGCCTATGTATATTTAAGAAGTTTATTTTTAAGTCTAGCTTTTAAATAACCATCAATCACTTTCATAGAGTACTACATGAAAACCAAAGAAAGAATGATCTCTTCCACATGGTAACAGGAATCTCATTGTTAGTTAGCAGAATATGTGCAAATACCCAGAGCAGAACAGGATTTTAAACAGAGGAAAGAGATGAAGATAAGAAAAAATTGCTTAACTTGTAGCTGTCAGACAAGAAGGTCTACTTAATTTCATGTTATTACATGTTTATTATCACATAATTTAATTAAGGCTATGAATGCACTGACTCATCTAAATAATTCTATCTAATTACAATACTTTGTGCATACTTGGAAAAACAGAGTTTGTGCAGAAAGGCCCTTCCCAGGCTTCTTGAGCCATATGTTGCATCTAGACTCTCATAATGAACTAACAACACTATTCTGTCATCATTTAATTGGTAGCTTCTTTTTGAACCTGTCATTTTTGCCTGTGTTGATATCCAGTGACAGTGTTGTGCGGTCCCATTATGATGGAACTGCATTTCATTACAATGGACTTTTCCATGTGGAAATGTTTGGCTTTTTGTCTAATTACTGGGTCGGGCTCTCCTTGTTCTCTGAACTACTGGAAGGCAGATGCATATTTATGCTGAGGCAGTGGCTGATTATTTCAAACTATATGGGTCCTGAAGCATTCATGCTTCATTTTGGAAGCTATTTCTTCATTGAAGGAAATTTACTTTACTTAAAATCTTTCTGGATATATATTTTCAATTATGCAAGGTGCTTAAATCCCTGAAGAACTGCTGGCAGTCACTGAACAGGCTTGATGTGAATGAGCACTAAATGCTCAACGCAGAATGGGCTTCCCTTAGTGTTGCTTCAAAGGTCCGGGAGAAAGACTAGATAATGTGTCAAAACTCCAAGGTATTTTTGTTGTGTGTGTAGTGCCTGTCTTGAAGCTTACAAAAGAAATTTTATACTTCTGTTAATATTCCAAATAAAAAATTAAAATCAAGTTACTCTTGATCTAAAGGTGGGTACCGAGAAGAAGATCTTTTTTTTTTTAAAGATATTTGGACGTTGTTCTAGCTGGCACTGCTTCACTTAACAGAAGTCCTACATAGGAATCATTTCCTTTTGATAGGAATTAGGCTTCTTAAGGTCCAGATTCACCTGGCTGGAATTCCAGAAAGCTGTGAACTCTGTGGTTCTAACTGGCTTTAGGTGCCTGAGGTGCCTAGCCAAAAGAAAACACAAAGGTAAATCAGTTCTCTTGCATTTAAGCGTTAGTAAGGCAACTCTTTAAGATTTTTAAATTTTGGAGCAATAGAAGTCTTATCTTAATCTACAATCAAGTAACTTAGACCCAGAAGTAGAGATCCCATATGTTTAAGTTGTTGGAATACCCTGCTACTTTTATTTCATTATAAAAGTTACTTACGTTTTTTACATAAATTTTGTTGCTGTCCTCAGTTCTAAACATGAAATTACTTGGAAAATGGAAGCAGTGAAAATACGTGATACATTTTTTTCCATCTTAAATGGTGAATATTTCTCCACAGAGAAAGTACAGAAGGAGCTGGATGCTGTTCTGGATCCTTCCCAGTTAATCTGCTATGAGGATCGGAGAAAACTACCCTACACAAATGCAGTCATTCATGAGATTCAGCGCTTTAGCAATATTATCTCAGTTGGCATGCCCAGAACTTGTGTGAGGAACACTACATTGCTTGGCTTTCCCCTTAAAAAGGTACAGAGAGTTTCTTAGTTGCTCCAGACTTCCTGCATCAGTAGAGCAAGATGTGGATTAAAATTTATTTGTGCCAGGGTCTTCTCAACAGCAGTGAGGTTGGAAACCTTTGGGTCATAGCCTGACTGGAAAGAAGGACAAGAAAACATCTGCCAGGCTGAGTTGAGTGATGCAGCTTTGGGGAGGAGGTTGTTGGTAGTGAAAGATGCCCCTGGATGGAAGAAGGGATATTAGTAAGTGTTTCTACAAATCAGTGAAGACAAAACCTCAGAGATGATACTGAAAGATATTGTGATTGATTTGTGCTAATAAGGCATTGGAAAGATTTCTGACTGATTTTTTTACCTGAGAAAGCCTGTGAAAGATCAGGAAATAGCATTAAGCAACTAGCCTTCATCAAAGAAACTAAATCACAGAAACTTCTAACACCTGAAGTGAAAATGGTTTTAGTAGAACCACAGCTGTTAGTTTCTATTGGAAAGGCCACTTCCATTGTCAGGCTTGGGCTGACATTCTGAAACAAAAAGACATGATGTTTCTACTGGGAAAATGAGCCTACTAGCATATAACACTGAACTCCAAAAGTAAAAGATCACTGCTCTCTGGTCGATGACTGGTTTGGGCTGCTGGGGGAAGACTGACAGCCAGAACTGAGTCAGTGTTTTTCTCCTTTCAGGGCACCATAGTTCTTCCAAATATTGCTTCGTCATTGTATGACCCAGAGCAGTGGGAAACACCTCGACAGTTCAACCCTGGTCACTTCTTGGATAAGGACGGAAACTTTGTGAGCCAAGAAGCCTTTTTACCATTCTCAATAGGTAAATGGACTGACAGGACAAATATTAATGGTTTGCGTTGGGACTGTAGAATTAAAATGTCTATTAAAAACATATTGGTTGTTTATTTTAAACCTCTTTGAGGAAAACAGCGATAAAATCAACACGATTATTTTCAGTAACATTTTCCAATCTAACTATAAACCTTTGTTCTGCTGAAGAAATAATAACAAGGCAAATCAGAGATGTCCTGGCAAATGTATACATCTAACTTGCCCTTTTAGTGGGAGGAAATGCCCTATTAATGATTATGGTTATTGATTTGGGGCATACATTTCAACACCAGACATACATTTGGAAAGTACTTGCAAGCGACTGTGCTGATGCTTTATGCATACAAAATTGGAGCGCGACATCTCCCAGGAAGAGCAAGTCCTTATTCTTCATTTATGTGATTGAACGAATTCCTTTAAAGATGTCAGTCAAATGAAGATGAGGTTTTTGAGGTAATTGAAGCGAAACTCGGAGCAGAAGTTATCTATAGCTGCAGACAGGATTCTTTAAGGGAAGAATCACATTAAGTTTTGTGTCATTGATTACATTAAGTTCCAAAGAATTTCTGGGCTCAGCAAAAATACCTTTGCTTTGTGTGAGGATGAATACAATTGTTTTTGAGGTCAGGATAGTTTACTCACTGCCTTACTCCTCTTCCTTCTGCAGGGCACCGTGTGTGTTTGGGGGAGCATCTCGCGAGGACCGAACTCTTTATTTTCTTTGCCGGCCTGCTGCGGGCATTCACTTTCCAGCTCCCTGAGGGAGTGACGAAGATCAACACAGAGCCCATTCTGGGGGGTACACTGCAGCCCCACTCATACAGGATTTGTGCCATTCCACGCTAGGCTGGCCATCACAGTACATCTGTTAAGAAATCTTATTTACCTTTGCAAATGTATGCCTTGATTTCATGTAACTCTTTTTGGTATGGTGTGATGGATGTGTCATGTGCACATCCGCCTCCTGCCTCCACCCCCAGCCTTAACCAAACCAGCAGCAGTTTGGTTCAGACTCCAGAGGAGGTAAAGACCTGCACTGGGGCCGAGCACTCCTCCAGGAAAACGATAAGGAGCAGAACAATGCAGGGAACACTGATAAGCTGTGGGTTTAAGGAGCCTCAAGCTTACCTCTCCTTTTGCATGCAATTGGACTGTGAGCCAACCACATTTACCCCGTAAATATGAGAGCCTAAGTGAGCCTGCTTTGAGCTCTCCCTGCTGGGCAGTGTGGCTGTGCGGCAAAGATCTCCCCTCACGCCGGGACCCCTGTCAGGAGCACTCCTTGAAGCAATGAGATCTGGTACCAACGACAGATTGCTGGCTCCATTTGAATGTTCCCTGGATGGCAACTGGACTGTATGCCAGGAAACTCTCCCTTTTAGCAGTGATTAGTTGCTTAGCTCAAATAAGAAACATTCTAAACAAAGTAAATAATTTAGATTTATAATATTGTGTAATTTAGTATGCTCTTTTGCTTAGCTTAGCATAAGTAACTAGCCTTGCTGAAGCAGTAGGCTGCAAGCGGGGAATTTCTAGATAAAAACTTTCCCAGAGCATGCAGCCTATTTAGTCAAAACATGGCCTCCAGAGTCACCAAAACACAGGAAAATACAGAGGATTCAAGGATACAGTTCATCAACACCAGCTGCACTAAGGCAAGATATCTGAAAGACCGCAAAGGAATCCAGTGAGGAACAAGAAGATCCCAGACCCAAACGTTACTACTGGACTGTATAATCCTTTAGCTGGAAACACATCTAATGTTTAGTCTCTCTGTCTCTTAGCAGGAAACTATCAACCAAATCTGGGACCAGGACTGGACCCAGCTGCACCTGGGCTCCTCTGTGAGAGGGAATTTAGAAAGCAAGGGGCTTCATTCTGAACCTCGTGACCTGACGGGAGGGTCTCCCTTCCCTTTCTGCATCCCCCATCCTTGTGCAAAACACTCCACACTGGTTACAACCTGATTTTCCCTTTCATATATTTCCTTTATGTACTAAGTAGTAGAGTGACGTTATAAAACTCTGTTAAGTCACACTTCTAAATAAATATGAGTTTTATCAAAAAACTCATTTGCGACACTTGGATATGAATTTCTTTTCCAAAAGCCACCTTTTGACTATGGCAAATAATTTTGTTCAGACCCTGCTCCCTGCTCTTGAAGTTGATCATCTTCTAATCTTTGTTAAAAGTTCTTTTGATCTGGAAAACACATCATAATTCTCAGACATAAAGGCATCATGCCGTGGCTGACTCCCCTGGCAGATTAAAATCTGGTACACTGGTGAGCAAATGACAAAATTGACTTGGAGACTTCAAAAATTAGTTCATTTTCTATGAGTTATCCTGTTTTAAAAAAGCAGTGGAGTTTGGAAAAACATACCTGGAAAATTTTGCATCATTATATTACTGTCATTTCAGTTAAGTTGTTGTTGATGGTCACTAATAAAATATACGAAGGAAAAATTAGCAACTGGTTCAATTTATGGATGACTGAGAATTTCTGGATTTGCTGCAGTAGAATATGTAAGGCATCTTTAAATCTGCCGGAGGACAATTGGTTTGAGTCCAGCAGAGAAAAGGTGCAGGCTTAAACTCAGTGAAGAGTGAAGATGCTGAGAGAGGATTTCTTTTAGGGCAGATAGTTTTAATATTTTAAGATTCTGCCAAGTCAATTCTTGGAAAGTCCTTTCTAACACAGAAACTGTGTACTCCTGTGTGTTGACTTCTGTCAGGATCAGCAATGGCTGGTTGCTACAGCAAGTGCAAGGAGCTCCTCCAAGGAGTAGTTTGGGATGAGGAGCTTGCTGGAATTGCATCTGATGGTAAATAAAAAAAAAAATATGCTTGGGAAACTCCAGAGATGCTTTTTAGTCACCTCAGAAGCTCAGCACTATACCTGAAGCTACAAAGGTATGTCATATATACAAAATACTGATCAAATTAAATGAAAATCTATAATAGCAGAGAAGGAAAAAAATGGTTCCTGTGATGCATATAAATTTATTTATTGTCTGGACAAGACTTTTAAAGTGTAAGAGAACTTGTCCTTCGTTAATATTTCTATTTCTTTGTGAGAGGATAAGACATCTAAACAGAAGATCATCTGTTAAATCAGTTATCACCAAATTCAGTTGCTGCGTGATTAAGATTAGTTTAGTCATTTTACAATGAATCACAAATTTAGACTGTCTCATTATTGCTAGCTCAATAGCTGATGGAACACAGCATCAAAATAGTAAGCCCTTGATATTTAGCTGTTATTAAATTAAATGGCAGAATAGCAGTAGAGAAATGCGGTAGATCACATCCTGACATTTTATTTGACAGAAAACTGTTAAAAACTGTTGTCAAAGTCTGTTGATTTGCATGTGTGCATGGACAGATAAAGCAAAGCAGAAAATGCTGTGATTTGGGGACACTGAAGCTGTCATTGTTTCTTAAAAATGAAGCTGAAAACATCAGTAGCGTTACGAGCGCTAATGTCATTGCTGTGTGATGCTGTCACTCCTAAAGGCCACATGCTCTCCCAGATATACTTCCAAAAGGGAAGCTCATAAATAGGGCTGAGATGGAAGCTTGCCCAGGAGAGCTTGTGTGCAGTTGGAGCAGGTTGAGTTGCCTGAACACATGGAAATGACATAACTCAAACCAACAGGCATAAATATCCCTTGTCTGGGTGCTCAAGAAGAGACTCATAGGGTGCTTCAGAGAAAAACTTAACATATGTGATAAGAACTGTTCATTGGTGATTTTTAATGAATTATGCACAGGTGGCCGGGAGACGAGAGCCTGGCACACGAGGTGTGGCTGCAGGACATCAGCAGGAGGTTCACATCAGGGAGATGGGAGAGGTATGCTTTTCAGAGCCTTCGCACTTCTGTTCTTGCCTGACCTGTTTTTGAAGTGATTAACTTTAGCTCGTATTCTAGTAAAGCCTGGTGTTTTTAAGCTTGAAAGACTTTTAAAGCCTGGCTGATGTTGCAACAGAAGGACAACAAAGCTGAGAGCAGATTTCAGAGTAGCCCAGCTGCCACTATAGCTGTACCATGGATGCTAACCAGCCTGCTAGTGTCTGGTGCACAGGTCAGTTTGTCGCTTCCACTTTATCTCCTTTCTCTGTGAGGTTAGTTGCTTTTAGTCTACAAAGCTGATGGTACTTTGGTGCCTCATTTCTTGGCATGGGGCCCCGTTTAAGTGACTATTCTCCTGGACTGTCGCATCAGCCTTTAGGTCAGTCTCTGTCTTGCGTATTTTAGATCACACCTCAAAACTTAAATCCTTGTAGACAGAACATTGAAGAATAATTGCGAGCTTGCCTGGTGACCAGTCAAGGAGGATAGACTTGTAGGGAGGGGGACTCACTGACATGGTTAGGCCACATTGTATTTTCCTGGAAACAAACTGGAAATTCAGTTTTGTTTACAAATGTGGGAAGATGGTTTTCAGCATAGTGATTTTGTCAGATATGGAACTCTTTGCTTTGTCCTTCGTCACCCCATCCTCCCCTCACTGCTGAGTTCTTCCCCTTTGACTCCCCAGCAATACCATGCAACCGTTCAACCATTCAATGGAAAATGTGGCTGTAAAGGGAAATACAGAAAATGTAGAGAAGCAAAATTAAAGATTTTGTACTCATGCAGCTCTTGGAGAGGCTCAGAGACGGTACTTCTGTGCTCATCTGTCTCCCTTTCCACTGAACCTTGAAAGGACACTATAAACCCAGGGGTGTTATCTGGTGAAGGCAGTTTCACAACCCTTTGTCTCTAGAGTAGATTATGTCAGTAGGTATGAGATGTTTAATCTCCTTACAGTTAAAAGTGAGGCCAAAATATTTAAAAAAAAAAGAAAAAAAATTTATCTTAAGAGCATTTGGGCAGATAAAGCTATAATAATCATAATCATATACACAACTATGAATAACAATTTGTAACACATATATGTAAACTTTTTTTCCCAAAATCTGTTGAAAGTTTTAACTTTTTTAAAATACGATTTTCCTGCGATTAATTTAATATATAAAATGTTTTCACGTTCACAGATATTTACTCAATACAGGAGAAAACATTTTCTCAGAGGTAAGAGGTTAAGAAAAATGAATCGATCTTTGGTGCAGATATTTTAAAATATTTTCTACCTGGTGTGGTTAAAAAAAGAATTCTAAGGAAAGGAGGAAGGTAAGAAAGCAAATGCCTCCAAGGCTTAGAGTTAATGAGAATTTAAATTTTTCCAGTATCAGCTGAAAGACAGATAAAGCAGCAAGGAGTTGTGAAGACTGAGCAAATCTTCAGTAGCTCAAATTATTTCTTTTCTAGCTATTTGCTTTCTGAACTCACAATGGCCCAATGTCAGTTTCCTTCTCTATCAACTACAATAAATGTCAAGATTTGGGAGGGCAGGAAGGTGTGACTGCAATGGAACAGGAGTAGCACATGAAATAGATCAGCTTGGTGGGAGGAGAGAGCACACTGCAAAAAAAAGAGTTCAAGCACTTAGATAAATATCCCATGGCGGAGAAGGCACAGTGGCTGCAGGGCTGCATTTGGACACTCAGCACCAAGACTCTTGAGCCATCTGTAGGTGACATAGAAGAAGAAGGCGGCCAGCTCAGCTGTGCAAGGAGTTTGCCCTGGTTTTCAGTGGAGCAATTAGCGCAGGCAGAATGTGGCCTTTCTGCAGTGAGCTGCTTCCCGGCGTCACAGCCTGACTCTTGCAAAGCCAGCGTAGATGTTTCTGCCCTGCCCTGGGCTGCAGCTGCAGGAAAAAGTGGGCTTTTCCCACCTGTTAGAAGTACTCCCTTTTAACAAGGAGAGAAATGTCTCCTATAAAAGAGCAAGAGAAGGGCAAAGGCAAGAAATACAGTGGAGTTATTTAATATGAATTCCCACACTAGTAAGGATACAATTCTTGCCCTTGTTTCTTGAGCCTTAACAAACATATTCCAGTGTCTGCACAGCATCAGCAGCACAACCTAAAGTGAATGCTCCTGCATTGTCTCTGTCCTTGAAGAGTTTGCCAGTGACGTGAAAATGTCACCATCTAGAACTTCTATATGTGTTATGTGGCAGATTTACTCCCTGTATCCTTAAAGTTTATACACTAAGCAAATACAAGTAATAAAGATTAAAAAGTATAATGAGGACCAAGGAAAGCACTGGTTTCTTAAAACTGCAGTACATCAGGAAAGCAGATGGACAACTTAATGCCTTGTTTGTCCTTAGTTGTCAATGAAAATGGCAATGGTGATCCAGAGGCCAATCCATTTAACACCACTAGTGTTCACGGAAGATTTCTGTCTGGATTAGGAAGGAGAGGTTAAAAAATAACTAGATAAATGTGATGTCTGCAAATTCTCTGGGCTGATTCATCCCAGAACACTTACGAAATAGAATGAACCTCAGAGCAAGGAACAATTATCTTTGAGAACCTGTAGAAGATGAGAAAAGGTCAAACATTTGCTTGCCTTCAAACGGTAAAAGAAGTTGCTGAGTTATAGATCAGTCAGCCTGATTGCTCTTCTCAGAATATCCTCGGAAAAAAAAAAATCAAACTGTAAGCACTGAGAAGAAAACAAAGGGTCAGTATGCAACAAATAATATCAAAGTTTTATTTGATGAGGTATTAAATCAGGTATCTCCTGTTTTCAGGAGAGAACCCATCAACGTAATTTACTGCTTTTTAATGTGGCTTTGACAGAATCTCGGGAATTCTAGGCAAATGTAGGGTATCTGAAGCTTTGCGAAACTTCAAGGGAAAACTCAGGAAATACATATGAACAGTACCATGTCAAACCTGAAAGATACACTGAATGGGATTCTGTCCTGTGTCTAGTACTGTTCAATATTTATTCAAGGACCTTCATAGTTAGTATAAACATCAATCCTGGGTAAGGTCAAGTTTCTTGATGCTATCAGATCCCAAACTGATGCCTGCAGCAAGATGAGAAACTGGTATTCCAAAACTTGTTGTGGTTCATGGAAATTTAATGGCAAGACCATTTTATTTGGATTTATTATCTTTGTGAAAGTGTGAAGGCTATTGTAACATGGATACTTCTCTTTATCAGTTCTAATGTCAGCTAGCTGGAGAGGTGAGGATGACCCTATTCCAACACCTCTCATCATTTTTCTCCTTCTTTTCTTCCTGGAGTGACAGTTTTCTCTGGAGAATTTCTCTGGGATTTTTTTCTTGATCATTATGGCTCCCACAGATGAGTAAGTTGCAGCAGAAAAATACATTTTAGTTTTGCAGTGACTCAAAATACCTCTAAAAGACAGAGTCTTCCAACTTGTTTGATGTACTGAGCTAAAACAGTTTCTTGAATAAATTATTTAGTGGAAAAATAGAACATTTTCATCAAGGAATTTCTGAGAAGGGTTGCTTGAAACTTTATTTATCCATTGAGATAATTGGCCTAAAAAAATCCAAATGAACTGGATTAATGTTAAATAGTATCTCAGCAGAGTTTGACGTATTTACTTTCTTAGTGAAAAGCTTATGAACTTGTCTCAATATCTGTGAAGAAATCTCAGCCTGTGGTATTTTTAGCCAATACTCCAGGAACTATTCATTTGCCATCCTGCAGTGTGAGATTCTAATGTTAAAGGAATAACAATAATAAAATTGCAGCCCTTTCCCTGAATAGTTTATGAGATACAGCAGATGAGACAGGGAACAAGCTAATAATATGAATATATTCTGGGGTCAGATGGTGATATGGTGATATGATGATATGCTACAATAAATGCATTTTAAGGAACATTACAGAGAAAATGAAGAAAAAATGGATTTTTCTTTTTACAGTATTATGTTTGAAATAACTTTTTGGAATACTAGAAAAACGTTTATTTCAATGATGCAGTCACATAAGCATAGGGTCTGTCTTGTAAATTCACCTTGGGCTGACAACTGTACACTAGAGATGATTCTCATTTATCATACAAGACAGGCAGCTTCCCTTAGCCTACTTTTGAGTAGTTCTAGGCAGGGACAAATCTCATAGCCACCGCGCTTCCCAGATACTGAAGTATTGGTAGCTTCAGCACTCAAGGACAATAATCAACATCACAGAAAAACACAGACCGTTACCGCACTTTGAAATGCTGTTAGGAGTTTTTAGACTGCTATTGAATTATAGGACCTGCAGGCAGAGGTGCACAGGGTTTCAGGTTTTGCTGCTCTCTGAGCCTATTGGGGCACTTGGCCTGAATCCCGGCGGATAAGGTTTAGATAGCAAATCCCAGTGTGCGTCTTTGGTCTGATACCATAGTTAAGGGAAGCCGCCTCTGCACAGCTTTCAGCCACCTCAAGAACATCAACAGGTGCTAGAAAGAGTGCTGGTCAATTCAATACAGATCAGCTGTGAATTCTGCGGTGCAAAATTATCCAGTTTTAATACTGGAGCAGTGCACCCTCCGCAGAACCAGGCAGAGGGCAGCAAAGGTCTCCTTGAAAGCGCTTTCCCTACGCCGCTGTCACAAGCTTAAAACGCACCAGTTTCACCATGGGGTGCGTTAGGTGTTCATTGGCCATCAGTATGAGACTGGTTGAGGGTGGGGTGAAGCTGCTGTACGCAAACACTGAGATTCAAAGGCTACAATACAATGTCCTTAACAGATTCTTGGACACAAGCAAAACGCAGAAGCTGCAGGTTTCTTGATTACTAAGTACGTGGGTGTTATTCACTGTGACCACGCTCGTCTCCCCTCTGATCAAGACGAGAGGTCTATAATTTTCTCTGTAGTCTCCCCAACATAAGGGAATGCAGCCCACTGGGGAAGCTCCCAAATAAATTACCCACATTAACCCTTATTTTCTCTATGTGTGACAGTGGCAGTAGATCAGGCCCTGATGTTGGAAAAAAATGTAATGATACAATTTGAAATGTGGGATCCGCCTCTGCGGGGCTTAGAAACAGAACATTTGTTCCATGAGAAAAGAGAAAACTTTGCTATAATTTAAAAAAAACCACTAAACACCCCCAAAACCAAAACAAACCTAAAAATATTGAATAGAATAATTCTGGCTAATGTTCAACAATTTGGCTTGCTGGTTTTTTTTGGTTTTTTTTTTTTTTTTTTTTAATCCAGCTTTGCAGGTGAGCTTCTGCAGGAGGGGAGTCAGTTAGGACTGAAAATTACTTGCCTCTTATCTTTATGATGTGTTTGACAGGATGGTTAACACAGAGCTGACCAAAATTATTCTCCTTGAACAATGCTGTCACTTCATCAAAGAAACCCGAGTATTCCACCGGTCTGAAGAGTTGAAAATATCTCAACAGATCACCCCAAAGCATTTAATGAACAGAGACAGAGGACTCATCTCTCCACCCTTTCTGAAAGGTGTGCTGAGCACTGACTCTGCAGTGGGTTACACTGTAAGTGCAGATGTTGGAAAGATGATTTTCCTGTTAAGGGTGGGTCACAAGGAGTCTAATCTATTATTGTCCAAAATTTTCTCATGTGTGTCTGTGGCAACTTCTGTTGCTCCCCATGATGCACGTTTGACTGCATGTTACATGCTAAACTTTTATTGCTCTTTGATCATACATTGTGTTACTTACAGAATCCCCACTGGCAGGATGGAAGTCGCTAACGGCATGGGTTGTCCTCAGTTTCTCCACACCTTTATCACCCAGTGAGTATATTCAGATTTATTACACCACCAGAATTTGCACAGGACCAAATGCTGCATGAATAATGTATCCATAGTGTTTCCTGTGGCATCTTGATTTTGTTGTCTGGGTGCTGCATAGAAGGTGACAACTAAATCTTCACAGGTACATTCACCCTGATTTTGCAAATGGGGACACAGTCCCTATAGCGCCAACGCCAACATTGACAAATAACCTTTTGTACCGCACGGAATAAGCTTAGGGTCTGATTCTTTCAGCAGCTTTAGCATGTTTTAGCATTTGTGTATCAAAATGTTAAAATTAAACATCTGTATTCAAAGCACAACTGCAGTGGCTGCAAGTTGTGAGTACATTATGTTTCTCCAGACCTGAGCTTTGTTGTCTGAATGCAGACACCCATTAAGTGAATGCGTAATTGGCAATGGGTACATCTGAACAATAGGGACTGTGACTTGCCCAGCAGTACACAGGCATTCAGGATGAAAAGCCAGCTCTCAAAAGCGGTTTTCTGTTGGCTTGGCCAGAAGATTTTCTTGCTGTTCTCTGCCTATTCATGACAGCGTCATGGCAGAATTCAGCAGCAGAGAGATGAAGCCTGAGACAACAGACAAAGCTCTCTGTAATCTGGATTTGTTCACAGAGCAGGGGCTGCCAGGCACAGTGCCGTGGACGGCACGTGTCACGTAATTACAGACTTTCATGCACACTAATATCTGAACTGGACTATACTACAAGAAAACCAGTCTTTGTTCTTAGAGATTGATGTCCATTTTTCATTGAATTTGAAAAAGAAATTCAAGCTGACATTTGGAATCATTCAGTTAGCTTGAAATTAAAATATACTGGGATGTTACATTCCTACATGTGGAACTCCTACCGCTTGCTTTGATACAATTATACTGGGACCTATAGCTAGGAGGACACAGAACTTTGTTACAGTGCTCAGCTGACAAGCGGTAATTTCCTGCTCTTTCAACCTTGGGATCTACAATTCCTATACTCCTGCTCAGCTGCGAGTTAAGCACGAGTTTTGAAAACTTGAGTTAAAAAAAACAAAAAAATACCCCCTACCCATCTCCCCATTTTTGAGAACAAGATAAAAATTTTCAGACCACCGTAGGTGAGATTTTCCTGAATATAATGCATTTTTTTTCAAAATCTAGTGTTTGCACTATCCATCTGTGATTCCAATTCTCATTCAGTCACGCAGTTCTCTCTTTTGCATCTGTAGACTGAACACCATAAGGATCTCTGGGAGTAAAACATGAACCGGTTAAAAGTAGTTGTAAATGTGTCATATGATTTTGACCATGTTGCTGAGAAGGTTTTGCCTTAAAACAGATCAGACAGGGCACATTTGAGGAGTAATGTCTGCTGTGTTGGAGGAATTTGCTTGTGACAGAATTAATGATATTCTTTTCGGTCTGGAACACGCTATTAAAAGAGAGTGAGGAAAAGATGAGTGGTAAAATAAAGAGTATATGTGATCTACATATTTAATAGGGTTAAATGTCTGTAGGAAGGACTAGTAGAAAAAAGTTTGGCCTTCACATTGCTGCAGGCAAATTTTTTTAAAGAGACAAGTGGAGAAAACCAGCTGTGAAATGTGAACAAACATCATCCTCTAGCCTTGTTTTGTGTATGCTAATTGTACAGTTTCTGGAGTTATGATATGCAAATATGCAAATACAAACACTCATGCTGTTTTGTGTCCTGGTTTCTGAAAGAACAAAGCAGTCAGTGAGATCTCCTCACGAAGGCGGGCAGGAAATACCAAGTGCAATAACATAAGAAAGAGGGCTACTGTTTTTATAAATATTTAATAGGAGAGAGAAGGACATATTCATTAGTAACAAAGCCTCTGAGGCTCATAGATCAGTCAAGAGATCTTATTCTTCCCATTTATTACTGTATTTTTTTTTTCCCAACTTGTGCTTTCTGGGAGATGATCCAGCTCAACCAGGCTGTAAATCTGCAGGATACCTTCTCTTTGGAGAGGTCCCAGTTACTGAAGTTTGAGATGAGGGGAAACACTTGGCTGCCCACAGCAAACAAGCTGCCATGTGAGCTGTGCCTGTTTCTGGAAAGTCACAGCAAATGGAAAGGGTGAGATCACTTTTATGTAGAAACTGTCCGGAAATACTCAGCTGTCCTTTTATGTGCTTGTCCCTGCTGTTTCCAGCACTGCGGTGTAAATGTTAACTGTCTCTTTGAGCAGCGGTGAGCTGCTTTGTGCTTGTGGTTGTTCTGACAGGAAGGGGCAGTGTGAAAAGCAAGAAAAATGAAAGTGAGGGCAAATACCGGAGGCAAAAGGACAAGATCTGAGAAATGCATTTGAAGGCTTCATAAAGGTTTTGGGAAAAGGTAGCTGATCTTTCAAGAACATATCCTGAGAATCTCTGCAAGCTGAGTGGATTTTCCAGTTGGTGAAATGGTTTACAAGATGTTCTGAAACAAAATCTTTCCTGAAGCAAATAAGCCTGGAAGGAGTTGTTTTTCCTGCTCCCTACTTTTCTCAAATTGTGTAATAGTTCTTCAGCCTCAGAGGACACTTCTTTTCTCCTCTGTTTCTAGATCCGTAACTGCAGCCTTGTGCTGTCCCATGCATGTTCACCGTCCCCACTCTGTGCCATAAATCTCACCCCAGCTGTCGCAAAAAAACAGAGGATGCAGGAATGCTGACAGGGACAATATGTAAAAGCGATGGATGTTTAGGACAATAGACATTGTTTCCTGTGGTAGAAGATGGCTTTCCTGGTTTATATGAGAAACTATGGATCCTCTCCCAGCAGTATTAGTGCAAGCAATAAAATTTCTTGCAGCACAATATCTATAGGAGAAGCAAAGCTTTTTAACCTCAAGTGGTATTTCTCAATCCCTTTTAACTCAATACTCATTGAACACTTTTTTGTAAAAAGGACATTCTTGGACATCCCTACTGTAAGGCACAAGCAATAACATAATAATTTGAGCAATAAATACAAATTATATCGGATTTTTCATATATTTTTTTTCTTGCTTAAGTTTGGGAATGCGTCTGTATACTGCAGTTACTTCATGTGCAATTGATTAGGAAACTTGTGTCTAAAGGACTGCATTTTCTTTGCCAGTGTCAACCGCTAATATCTTGCATATTAATTTGTTAATAGAGTCAATACCTGCCACCCAACACAAACTTTGATCCCTAAATAATTGTTAAATAATGAAAGCTGATGAGTGTGCTTGTCATCTTTCCTGAAAGTCGCAGTAGCAGAGCTCCTATAGGTGCTGGAAGTTAGTTCCTGAAGGCAGGCACTGGATGGCAGAGCCATAATCAGCATTGTCCAAGGGCTTTCTTCCATAGAGAACTTGAATAAATGTGGAGGGGGGATGGTATTGCTTAGATGTGTCCCCCACCCACTCCTCAGGGAACTGGCAGAAAAGCAGCAGAGAACCAGCGCAGAGGCAGATGCTGAGAGAGCAGACAGATTGACAGAGCTTGTTGGGGCACGGTCCTGGTTGTACAATCAATTATGAAGAGAATTTCTTGAGTGTAACCCTCAGTCCTCCTGTTCTCTTCATATCAGCACATCACAGTGCAAGTCCCCATCATTCAACTCGCCTTGGAAGCAAGAGAAAAAACTTCCGTTAACAGGGAATAAAGGCATGAGTCAGACTTCTGGCCACAGCACTTTATATATGGCTAATAGTCACATTGCTACGTTAGCAGAACAGATGTTCTCTGTTAGCAGCTTAATGCAGTTAGTGCAATACTTCAAAAGGCTGCTGTGCCTGCCACCCCGCTGGAGATTTAGGAGTCTGTGTGTGAGGCAGGGTTATTAAGCTGCTTCGCTATTGCTTGATTCTTTTTTCCCCCTCAAGATATACAAAATCAAATGTAGATACGTCACCTAAATCTTTCTCCAAAGTAGTTTTGAAGACTTATTTAGGTTGCTAAGTCAACCTCTTAGACCTGTGATGTCACAGAATAGCCCTGCTCGATAAAAAGCCTGTGAGGAATGAGGATGTAATTGACTCTGAACTGACAGCCACACTTTCAGGTTTGCTCAGAGGATGTGTTACCCTCTCATGATTATGTGCCATCCTGACCCTCTGTAATGCCCATGTGGCTGCTGCTTTCGCAGTCTTCTCTCGGCTTCTGTCTCCTGTTGCTTTACTTCTGTTTGCCACACCCTAATTAAAGACTTCGGGGAATTGTAAATACCTGACTGCAAAGGATTTACAATGGGGAGTGTAAGACGGAGACAGGCAATGGGGTTAGTACAGCTCCACTAATACTAACATGGTATAATATATTGCTACAAGTTGAGGGTAGCAATCAGAATACATTATTGAGTTGTGCTGATTCTGCCTTTTATGTTTAGCATTTAAATTCCTACCATGTAAATTTAGGGGTATTAACACTTGCCTGATTGGCAAGTCTGCCCCATTACATATTTTAAATATAAATAATTCTGTAGTGCTGTGTAATTTCTTGCCTTCATGTGTAGGAATGGATATCTTTGCCCTGACAGATCTAAAATGTAATTAATAATGTTAAAGCACTCTGAGATGTTTGTTGGAATGTAAACTAAAGAAGGGAAATCATTGCTTATTTTCGGTATTCTATAAAGTACCTTGGAGTTAGAGTTATAGATGAGGGTTTTTTTGAGATTTTTGGTTTATTTTGTTTTTCTTTTTGACACTATTTTAGTAGAATACACATTTTAAACTCCTGAATAGCTTTGATTTGAAAGTATGAGATATTTAAAGACAAAGTCAGTGTGGGCATCATATTGGCCTTGCAATTTTTTAGTCTTGCAATCTTTTAGTCTTGCAAACCTTATTCGTTAGCTTGTTTGTTCCCTGTTGCACATTATTGCAACCTTCTCAACCTTTCTTTGTCTTTAAGTCTTCTGCTATTTTAAAAGCTGCTTCTCGTTTTGCAACCACTGGTATATACACCTGCATCCTTTTAAAACTGTGTTTCTTCTCCATGTGATTATTCCCCTTTAGCTTTCTCTTTCACGTGGCTTTTCTGGAAGCTGTGGGGTTTGTATTGCCTTGTCATTTGGGGCTGAGACGCATTCCTGCCTGTGGTATTCTGGGCACATATCTGCCAAGCTTACCATCTACAGTCAACCTGGTGAAGAACATGCCAAAAGCAAAACGCTCATCTGCAGTGTTCCCTGCTGGGTAAGTTGGGTATAAGCATCCTAAGTAAGCCAAGATCTATCTCAAATATTATTGTCATTTTCTATGAGGTTTGGTGCCAAGACTTCTGCGCTTCCCAGTGCAGAGCTCCAGGGGATTGCATCTAACTCTTCATCATCCCACTTCACTTGGGACAAATTACTTTGTGTCGTGCAGCTTTGCCTTTGACTGCACTGCAGCTGATCAAATAGTTGCCAGCTCCGTCAATGATCCTTCTTTCCGAGTTTTTCTGTTCTCTCAGCCTTGAGATCTGCGAGCTTTTCAAATATCTTTAGATTTTCTTAAATTAATGGCTTATGGTAATTGAAAGACAGTAATGTAACTTCAATACTGTCGCTTTATCAACCAGATTTGTAATATTTTCAAATAAAGAAAACAACTTTATCTATTTAATGACACAGATTATCTTCTTTAATTTGTGACATTAAGACTGTAGAATGAATAACTTTTGGTATGTAACGCTTTCTTTCATTATTCTTAGGGTGAAAAACTTTGGCAGTCTGCTGCTGTTCTTGCTTTAACTTTGCCTCATACAGTTCCTTTATGCCATGTACAGTGATATCCTCAAGGTTTCCAGCTGTCATTTTTGCTAATTGTTGTGAACTTTATTTTGGCATCTAAATAGGACTTTTTCCTTGTGCTGTTGGTTTTTTCCCTACTCCTATGTCAATAAAATTATTTTTACCTGTGGTCAGTACAAGTTTTCTACATTTCCCCAGCTATTCACTCTTCAATTACAACACTTCCGGATGTTAACTTTGGGGTATTTTTTATTATAAGCTATTATGATGCACACTTTTGTGTGCTTAATTTTTGTCAGAACTTCGTGGGCGTCTCTTGTGGAGCTCATTTGTTTAGCTCAGCTTAAAAGCGCTCTGTCATTAGTGTCTTGTCACTGTGCTTTTCATTATTCTTGGCAGTCATTAGTAGTACTGTGAAGAAAACATTGACAGAGGTTGAGATAACATCAGTACTGCATTTTACAATTTTTGCCATATTTTTGCCAGTGCTTCTCTCAGACATTTCTGAAAATCCTGTATTTGTGGGCTCTTATTTTTTCCAGAGGTCTGTAGATCCTCACTTACTCACTGGCAGCAAAAGCACAATGCCTACCACCCTACAAAAAGGATCCTAATGTAGGAATGTTGTTTTCAGCCTCATTTGTAAAAGTGGAAATATCTTTTTCTGTCAGGTTTCAGAACTGATCTTCTCACATCTTTTTTACTCATCCTTTGTTGTTGATTTTCTTAACCCTTGGGATTTTGTTTGCATCCTGGGGCTTGTTAGGCAGAAATTATGGACATGATCTCAGGTATTTTGCATGTGTCTGCATCTTGAATAATTCATCCAGATGCTCCTTACACAGAGAAATCATCTGGTTCCTCATAACTTCCCTCAGAGAACATAAAGTTACTGTTGTCTTTGGCAAAATCTCTGCAAGAAAAATTCTTGTAGCAATTAGGTTCAGGGATCCCAGACCCATTTCTGTTGTCTCTCTCCATTTTTTGTTTTGGATACTAAGGTCATGTCCAATGTGCTCAGTTACTAAGCATTTTACAGCTTGGGAATTTTGTGATTTTCTGGAGGTAATTGCAGCTGAGGAGTTAAAAAGCGTAGCAATACATTGTGCAATTTCCATTTCTAAATATTACAGATTTGAAGCCTCACTCAAAGCAATTGGCTGCTATTTTGTTTCCAGTCTTTGAACAGTTATTGTGCTTTGGAGAGCCTAATTCCTGACATTCTTATCAAATGTGTTACAGTTTAATCTTAGTATTTAAGTATCAGTGTCCATGAGCTGATATTAAATCATTGCTTGCTCAAGGATATCAGGACCGAGCTTGTTTGATTGTCACATCACCTGTGCAGCTTTACTTTTGCAAGTCTTGCACTAATCTTTCTGAAACTTACTTCACAGTGTGCTTTGATGTTGGCTCAAAATCTTATTGAAACTTTGGCTTCCTGATAACTTCCATTAAAACTTGCTTTTTGTTCCCTCTGAATTCACTTCTTTGGACTGCTCTCTACTTGGGTTACTTTTAGGACACCTGACTTTTCTGCCAAAAATATAAACCCAGTAAATATTGCTGATAGCGTATCCAGAAGAGGAGGCATCAGACGGGAACAGATCCCCGTCAACATAAAGTGCCTCAGCCTCTTTCTTTTTCTGGTACAGCTTATCAACAGTGACATCAGGCACTGGTGTAAGGAACCATCCATGCATGTGTGTCTCAGACAGCTGGAAAATCCGGAAAACACTGAAAAACGAAAGGTGATGGTAGCATCTGGTAGGACAGAGTGCTGGCTGGCTCATTTGGCTTCTCCCTGCTTCTGACAGTGGTCATCTGATCCCAGTTAAATCTGACCCACGTTTGGAAAAAGGTGTATTCATTTACTGATATGTAGTACTGATGTCAGTACTACAGCAAGTATGAAATGTCTAAAACTAAGCAATGGAATATCAAACAGATAACAGATGAATGTAATTGTATTTAGTCTATGTATGGAATTGATGTAATTCAGCATTTCTCCTGACTATAGCTGTGTGCACAAACCTAATTTCCTTCTATTTTTTCAAAGTTTTAACTGTGATGTTTTGGTTTGGAAGAGCAATTTTGTCTGATTTTATATTTTGCTGATTTCAGCCTTGCAGTGGGCAGTTATGCCTGACTTGCACAGGTTTTAGCAAAGCCATGGAGCCTACCTCAGCCTGCGTCCCACACATGCTGCCCGTGCTTTGTTAGTTTTGCACAGATAAGATAATAAAACCCCACTTTTCTACTCCATCTTCACTGTACGATGCAGACACGTAAGTACCTATGATAGCTGCTAAGCTGGGCCAAATGAAAGAGGTGGATTGATATCACTGAGTCATGTTACTTTCTTATGTTGCCAGGTTTGGAAAATACTGTATTTATGGATGTGTTGGAGGGCTGAGCAATTTCTTGTTCAGACCTGTACTTCATCTTTGGTGAAGACACACCATCAGTGTTTCAAACTACGTGTGAATCCTTTCATTATCAGAGGAGAGATTTTTTGTGTGTTCTTTAAACTTATTGATAACTGGTAATAATAGCCAGCATTCTGAAATGGATAAAAAATGTAGAAATAAACCAAAGCAAAGGAAGCTTTCAATTAGGTTGCATGCTAAAAAAAAATAACAACCAACTATTAGAAATTTAATATTTAATTAAATTTAAAATATAAAAAAAATTAAATATTCAGGTATTTTTAATTTTTTAACTTTAATATGAGTTTTTAAGATGTTATTAATTCTCACTTGATGAAACTCTTATTTTCCCCAGTTACTGGAAAAAATGTTTTACTGAAGACTCAAAGCCAATTTTTCACAAATTAAGTGTAATAATTTTGTCTTTAATTGCAAGCTTAGTCTGTAACTTCTGTTGGTTTTGCCCCTGTGAACTGTTTGTGCTGGCAGGAAAACCTGAATTTACAACAATGTTTAAAGTTAAATAATATTTGTGACTAATGCACCTGAACAATATAGCTTATTATAAATGGCATGTAACACTCATAGTGTGAATTCAGTGATTCTGAGATGAACAGCTGTATGTTTTTGAAGTTCCCAAAGTTGTCAAAACTCAGCTTCAGTCATCTCACATCCGGCAGTCAACAAGGGATCTTGCAGCAGGGAGAGGAAAGCCAATATCTAAAGAATTGTAAGAAGTGAGTGACTAATGTGGTCAATTGGATGCAATTCTGGTGGCACTTTAGACACTGTCCACCACCTCTTTTGTATCATCATGAGTGTGTTGGAGCAGTCCCCATCTTGAGCAAAGACTCTTCCCCAAACGATTGAACTTCCTCTGTCATACGCCTGTCCCTGCTTGGAGACCTCTACTGTCTCCAGTGGTCAGTGCTCTCTCCTCAGTACTGGGAGGAAACTCTGGACTCAGCTGCAGACCACTGGCTTTCATGGCTGTTGACTAGTTTCTGGCTCCACGTCTCCTCCTGCAGCGCACAGATGGAGCGGGTTTAATAGTTGGTTTTCCATTTTGTAAAAGACGGGCTAGCTGGAGGCAGAGAGCCCCAGAGGAATGCAGAGTGGGGCTGCTCAAATAATGAGGTAGAAATGTCTGGGGTTGGATGTGATACATTTCTTTCTTTTGCTGTAGTGTTGCTGCAACCTGTGTGGTGAAAAGAAAATCACTTCCCTTCAGGTGAAAAATCCTGGCTGCTGGAAGTCTCATTCTCAGAAAAACAATAGTCTCTTTCTGCTTCTAGCTACAATTATATTCAAGGGGATGATGTTCTCAGCACAAAACTGGCCATTGGGCCAGCGGGTAGCAGGTGCAGTGTCTGAGATGTATGGGGTTTTATCTATTCTTTTCTGGCATCTTTTCCACTTACAGCTGGCAAAACCTCATAGTAACATATATACTTTGTAGACCACACTGATCATTCTGAATGGATACCAAACAGGTCAGCAAGACTACGCACCCTGAAGATGTTTCCAGGAGGACGGTGGTGTCTTCTGTCAGAGCAACAGCCAAAGGAAAAGGTGAGATTTTCTGATCATAAATACCACACAAGAATGTTGATGTGGCAAGTTACTCTGCCTTGTTAGAGCCTCTACCCCCAATTCAGAATGCTCTTCCATCAGATTCTGTCCAAGTCCTTCATTAGCCCTTGAGAACAGCTTACTGTTTCCCATGATGTCTTTTATACTGAGCTTTCCCAAGCCTGGGAAACACTCCAAATCACGTGGTTTCCAGAAGACCATTCTGCTGTGTTCAAGATGTATAAGATCCCAGCTAAGAACTCAGCAATCTTGCCCTCCTCACGGAATAATCCAGTTTGCTGCACATGATTTTGCTGTACGTTAACACGAATGTAAAGCTTGTATGCATGTTTGGTAACCATATGTTTGCAAAATGCCTTCCATCACGATCAAGAGAGCATAACACCCTCCTTCAGAAGTCTCACTGATGTGTTCACAGCCACTCTTAAACCTTTGGGGAATACCCTTTCATTGTGAGAGTGCTTCTGACCCACAAAAACCCACTTTCCCTTAATGTTTTTCAGTAGTTTGCAGTCTTTTCTTTCCCTGCATTTGCTATGCCAAAGTAAACACAGATTAATGTCTGAATTTGATCTCTCTTCCATGTAGAAGATAAGGAGAGTCAATCTAAAGTAAAGAAAGAAACTTAAGTTTAGCATTTGCTAGTAATGTGAATGTGTGGCTTAGCAGCCTGATCATTATTATAATACTGGGGTTTGTGTTTTTTTTCTTTCAAATCAGGTTTTTATGACACAGAATCACTCCCATTATCAATCCTGCTTGGATGAGGCACAAATGTGGGATAAGATATTCACTTTGCCAGTGGGTTTCACTGCTAAATTTTATGTAATGTAGAGAGTTTAGAAGGCAGTGCCTAGGGGCTATCTGAACACTCAGATATTCCCCATTTTCTCTGGGCCTTTTTCTTTTTCTCATTGCAAACCATGCCATACTTCCTGCTCTCCATTCAATTTCTTTCCAATCCCCCTTCCCCAGTTTATGTTCCTACTCTCACCTACACTGTATCCATACAAACTCTATTTCAGGATTCACCTTCCCTTTCAGTTTTCCACCACTTACATCCTTTCGTTACATCAAGCTTGTCTCCTTTTACTCTTTGCTGCAGAAATATTAGTAGAGGAGTCAGTGCTGAGCTGAAAACGGTGACCAGTGACTTTTCAGGAAGGAGCTTGGAAGATCTGGTTTATTTCTTCTTGGAGGCTCCAGAGCATGAAAAGAAAACAGTAACTATGGATGTTGCACTGGAGGTAATTTAGTGTAAGAAAAGACATAAATGATGACATGATGCAGGAATTCTAAAATATCTGTTACTTAATGTAACTGCTCACTGGCATTGATTCAACCCAAGCCCAAGATGGTTTAAGCACACAGCTGGAGGTGACAGAGAAGTTCATTGGAGTTTTGCTAAAGCAAAGTGCTGTCATATTCTTCAATGCAAACCACTTTTGAAAAAGGTCCAAATGTTGGAGTCGAGTAGAGCTGTCTGTAAACACTGCTGTAAACTTAGGGTTGAATTTGTATGAGGACCAAAAGTGCTTTGATGTTAGAATACAAACCATATGTAATTAAATCCCTGTGGTATATCTGAACTTCCTGAATTTAAAATGGAGGAGAATGTTACTGAGTATCAGGCTGAGATGGACCATGCCTTGTAGCTCTGGCAGTGGTCTACTCCAGCACAACCCAGTATCTGCAGGCTTTCTGGGCTGGAAGGGAAATGAGGACAGTAAGGCGGTTTCACAAAGCAATAGTTGTCAGAAATAACCCAGCCTGTTATTCCATGCAGAAAATCGCTGTTCCAGGTCTTCCTTTCCAGCTTTATCTGCACTTGTCCTCCACCCTGCCCTCCCATTCCTGCTCCTTTCCGCTAGACCTGCTAGAGATGGTGCCTCTCATTGCCTCTGCCCACTCCTCTTGTCATCTTGCCACTCACTGAAGAAGCTTAATGATAAGATGTGTGTAAAGCTGTTGTGCTCAAGAGCTGGAACATTATGTCCATTAGATTGCAGCTGTACTCAGTGCTGTTGATAGATAGCTTCCCTGTGACAAGGCAGGACTTAGGAGTGGCACAAATTGGAAAGAACTAGTGATTTACTGCCATTTTAGCCACTCAGGGACCCTGTCCAACAGACCCCTACCATGCAGTATGAAGAAGCGCATCTGATTTTGAAGATTCTACAAAAAACTTGACTGAAGGGCAGAAGCCCCCCAGCTCTCCCTTCAGGACACTGAGCTTCTAGAGAGTCTTGCACAAAGTTTTGCTCTTCCTGAGCAGTGGAGCCAGTGTGGCGTATATAGCCTCCTGTATGGATTAGCCCGCATGGGTCACGCAGCCAGACTCTCTTGTCTGGGCTGGTTCTATAGGTCTGGAAACCCACAGCGCCGATTTACACCAATACATTCCCATAAAGATTTGAAGAGAACTGATGGTGGATATTGGGGACTAAAATAAGTTAACTTATAGAATTTGTGTAATTGCTTAGAGTTAAACTGAAATGTAACTTGCTTCTAGCTTAGCATGAGTGGACAGCTTGATGTAAGTGAACTTTATTCTTAGCATAAGTGAATTTTGCTTGTTAACATGAGCCACTAAGCAGAACTCAAAACTGAGAAGTAATGAACCTCCTGCACCACAGGATAAAAAGAACCAAACCTATGAATCATGGAAAAAGATCTTCAAAAAAAAAGCAGCAGATGATAAATGAAACCTTGGTACAGATAACCTGGGAGGATGAGCTTAAGTTGAACATTTACCGAGTTACACAAAAGAAAGACCCAGGAATGAGTCAGAACATAAGGACGTTACAATGAACTGTAAACTCAGAAAATAAGTAAGAAGATGGCCTGCCCAGAAGGCCGGGAGGAGACCCGATGGGGTGCCAGGACACCTCAGCCCCTGAAATACCATTGGACAAACTGTTGTGTGGACAGCGCATGAAGAGCTCATGGAGGAAGGAGTGGATCTTAGATTGCAAGGGTATAATTGCCCAGGAATTTCTTTGTTTGGGTCCCCGCTCTTTGGAGGCCCCCAGGTTGAGTTGTAAACTGATATTGTATCATCAATAAATTAGCCTGGAGCATTAACAGTTTGAGATTCTGTCTCAGGAAAAAATAGGGTTGAAGAAAATAAATAGGGTTGAAGAAGAAAAATAGGGTTGAAGAAATAAATTTCTTCAACAGTGAAAAGCAAAGAGAAACTCGGGAAAATCTGATAAAATTAACTTGCCCTTCCTCTGCTCCCTTGGGAAGCTTGTGAGTGCTTCTGGGATGGAAAACAACTCCCAGAGATCATTGTCCCAGTACGTGTCCTGGCTTAGAGACCTCTGGCTCCTGGACTGGCCGAGCCCTGGCAGTGAAGAAATTTGCAGGTTATGGGGAAAGAGTTGAAGTGATCCCAGCCCAGGTGCCGGTGAGGGATGACAGGAGAGTCACCTCTGGTTGGCTTAACTCACTTCCCTGACCTTCCTGTTCCCCTTCTGCCTCTCCAAGTGCTGTTTTCTCTCCTGACCATCATCTTGTCATCACTTAGCTGCCCACTGGCAACAGCCCCTAGACACATGTCTGCATTACACCATCAAAGTGCTGCCAGATTAAAAGGTGTACGCCCTGGTGCTGATGACTGGAATGATGTAACATTTCTTTTAATTGGAGTGACTAAACCTCCACTCCGTCTTTTTTTTTTTTTTTTTTTTTTTTTGTAACCAATGTCAACCAGAGCCTCAGGTCTCCGAGTTGTGATAAAACTGTCATTCTTAATAATATGATTTGGAAGGATTTGAAACCAAGTTGCAAATGTTTATTCTTAGGAAAGATGCACAGCTGGTTCTATTACTTTTTAAAGCATTGTGATTCCTTCAGGGGAAAGTGAGCTCACGAACTGCAGAGGTGGCTGCTTTGTTTTGTATTTGTGGGATAACAAGACTGTGTGACTCGAGAAAGGCTAAAATATTTAATATTGATGAATATGAGAGGAGAGAGCTGCCTAACACTGTATGGTGCTCAGCTTTGCGAAGGTTACAGTTAATGAAAATATTGCCCAGTTGTCTGATACCATGATCCCCTGCTAATATTTTTCTTGTGCTTTTCTTTCTGTTCATGTTGGGGCTCTCGTGGGTAGAAATACCAGTGCCACAACCATATGGCAGGCTATGTGCAAAACTCCAGGGAAACTATTTATCCTAGCAAAAGGAAAAAGGAGAAACCAAAGACAAGGAGAACCTTGTGCAAAAAGATTTTGCATCCATCCAAAGGTTAAAAGCAAGTGTTGCTGTTTTTTTCCCTTCTGTTCAAACAAGTTTTTTTTGAAACTGGTTTGTGTCAGAGGCTAAGGCTAAATTGTCCCTGTTGATGGTCCAGTGTATGAAACAGCGAATCAATGGTGCGTAGTGGAGAAACCTGACATTTATGGGATTAAATTTTGAAAAAATATTGCTTGTTGCACCAGCACAATACACTTGGGGAAACTATTTCTGTACGTTTGAGGAGGTCTAAAAAACCCTTAATAGGAGGTGACAGAAAAGGAAACGTTTGCTGTGTCTCCAATGGAAGGGCTGGCAGTTGTCAAATGTACGAAAAAGGGAGATCGCTCAAAAGAACCAGAGTGGGTCGCACTGCACACGCCTTGTTGGTAAGCTGTGCCTCATCACAGGTCTTGTACTAAACATTTATTTCTGTTCAAAAAGCAATTGGATGAATTCTCAGCAGGAAAATTGATTTTGGGTTGTTTAAATTCAATACAGTGTTTCTGGTTTGTCCTGTTCTTACAAGCTTTCCTAAGTCATCTGCTATCATGTATTGTCTGAAAAGGAACATAAGAGTAACTGACTCTCCATATGACACACTACAGCTCTGCTTAAGTATTACACCATTTACTCAGAATTAAAGTAGTACAATATTTACATTAGTTTCAAAATTTGTTCTCACAATCTAATATTTTCCACCTGAAAAAATCGCTTGTACTTTCAGAGAGCGGCCTGACCAATTGCCTGCTGAAACATAACTTGGGAGACTAGAAAAAGATGCTCATCCAAGCAACTTGTAATCCTGGACTATGAGCCAAAAGGCACTTAATGTTATTCACTTGCCTTTGATTAAGAGTCTTGCTGCTGGCTCTTTTCAAAGCTTAATTTGCTCATTTGCCAGACGTCTTCAGGTGAGAAAAAAGCATTGTGAACAGTAAATCAGATTTTCTTCAGTACTACAATGAAATTACTGTTTCAAAAAAAAAAGAGGTGATACGTTAATTGAATTGGGGTTACACACAGTTCCTTTAATGCATTGTTAAGGAGCAATGTATCATCAGATGCGAGATCTGCATTCAAGTCCATGCTGTCAGGGCAGCCTTGAACTAGGACTTGCAGATAGCCCAGGATGAGGAAACCCCTCCCCATAAAATCCTTATGCTCTAAATGTAATTATCTGTCCACTTCTTCCTTTTTAGCTTCAACATCTCCACTATATTCACCACTGTGAAGCGCTACAGTAATATCTGTAGCTGAATTAAATTGAAAGAAAAAACCTTCAGTGCTATGAAAGAAAGATTCATGGAGGTTAGAAGGCATTTGAGTTTCAATGTGTGAAATGGTTAACGTACCTGCAAAAAGCACTCTGAACTCAAATATTCAGTGGAAGAGAGCGAGAAAGAGAGGTCTAGGGCTGCGTGTGCAGAAACACACCGCAGAATAAAGCAAGGGCATTCTTTTGAGAGTAGGAATGTATAAATACTATTGGGTTAACTTCTGGGGGTATATATATCAGTATATATACATATACATAGGCCAAACAGATCAGATAAGCCACACTACACAGTGACTGGAAGACAAGAGATGGCAAACATGGGGTCTGAAGAATGGCTTTGCCATTTCACTCAAAATACTACAGCTCAGACAGCTTTGAGTACAAATCAAATGATGGGAGATACAGGGACTGTGATTTGTATCAGCAGGTCATTTTGTTAGATTAGATTTGTAGATAAAAATTGTACGTAAGAAAACAAATGTCAGCTCTTTAACCTTTTTCCAACAGGCACAGGTAAGTTGTGTTTCATCTTTGTCCCCTAGCCCTTTCAGATGTCTCTCTAGATTGAAATTATGCTGTTAGAAGTCATTCTCATTTGTTGAGATGAATCGCACTATGGTGCCTTTTTGCCTTTTAACAGTAATTCGGAACAGGAGGTCTGGTCTAATCAGCTCTACCAAGAAGGTGCTATCTCTGAGACCAAATCTTACAAAGCCATCAGTTTTTTCTTGCTATTTTTTTTAGCTCAAGTGAGTTCAAATCAGTTCACAGTCTTGATTTATAAAGGAACAGTAAGGGATGAGTTTATGATTCTGTAGGACCACAGAGGGTATTGCACAGAGCTAATGCACAGGCAATTAGCCAGCTGCAGGAAGCTTGCTCAGGGTAACAAACACCAGTCCGGATCTGGAGTACAGCTCTATTTAGTAGTGCCAGCACCAAGAGCGCCATTCACATCCTTAACTGCTATACCAAGTTCCTGAGTGAATGTAGACTACTTAAGAGACAACATGCAAGATTCAGTTGTGCCACCAGTGGAGGGAGATAAGTGAACTTTGTAAGAGGTAAGGTTCATGTAACTCAGTTATCAGTGTAAGTATTAACAAACTGCCAACTTTTAATTTTGATTTATTCTTCCGATAATAGAGCTTTTCTGATCCCATCTGTTAACCCACTTCCACTGCCGAGCAGGGGTATAACAGAGCTCAAGTTTAAGTGGCCAGTGTTAATGTTGCTTAATTGCTAGTGCTGTAGTGTTGGGCCAGAGGAGGGAGATGTGGGTAACTGGTTCTCAAAGAGGTGTTTTACCACAGCCTGAGCAGGAGTTTGTGCTACGTACCACTGATCAGTTTGAATGTGAGCAGTGGATGAAAGAGACAACTGCCAGGCTCCATAGCTTGGCATGGTCTTTGCAACACATTCATCTCTTACAGCATGCAGGGGGACAGTGCCTAAGCAGATCCTGGACTGTGCTGTGGCAAGGGCTGCCAAGCTAGAAACAGCTGAAGAGCAACACACTCTTGCTGCAAAAAAATCTGATGTTGAGCTTGGGCTAGAGTGGTAGTGGCTGAACTTTATAAATGCTGCGAGTGGAGGGCAGAAGAAAAAAAAGTGTTTGACCCAGGACTGAAAGTACTGAACCCTACGCCTTCCCAAATGGGTTCCTGAACCTGGTGACAAGAAGTCAGGGTTCAAGGCCTGAGCCTGAGAGCACTGCGCCAGAGAAAGGTGTGGTGGAGGGAGAGAGCACTATGGCTTGTGAAGAAAGTGGATCAGAGTCTGGGGAAGATGGCAGGTGAGCAGAAAGCAGTGCTTGGAGTTAAGGGAAGAAAGGAAGAAAACAAGGATAAACCAGGGGAAAGGATAGAGAAGTGGCCATGACTGGTAGAAAGCCAGTATCTTCTTGCTGAGCTTTGACACCCATAATAAGCCTAATGCAGACTGGCTAGCTGTGGTGATATGAGATATGGACCATTTTTAATTACATATCCTACTGTGGCTAAACATCAAAGCTGACAGGCCTCCTTGCTGAGACATCCCTGGGGAAGGACACTTATAAGTGTTTATCTTTAAGGACATTGTATTCATGGGAATCTGATTCTTGTATCCTTATACTACATGCTGGTGAAAACTCCCTTTGCTTACTGTCTGTTTGGCCATCTGAAGCAATGGCCATTTCCAGTCTCCGCTGCAACAGCTGCTACCCCAGCTCCCTCCAGAGTCAGGACTGCATACAGTGCTCTCCCCTTCACTGTTTTTGGCTGCAGCAATGTTATTTTTTGGATCCAAGAAGCATCCTTGGCAGATCTGCTCTCCAACTTCTCTCTGGTCTGCCAAGCCATTGCTCTTAGAAGCTCTATTTCTGGCCTTCCATAAGGACTGAGGGAGCTTTAGGCTTGAGGTAGCTTGATGTGGTGACTGCAAGTCTCAGGATGATTTTGTGTTTTATTTGTATTTTTGATGAGTGTTTTACACCTTCTAGTCTCAGTCAAATTGAGTTTGAACCAGCGCTCCTAAGCACTGGTAATCTTGCTCACGTTTGAGATATCCCTGTGGTATCCTCCACCGAGCAGCCTCCATCCCGAGATTCCTTTAGAATATACAAATATACATATTTCAATGACATAATGCATGTGCCTTAAACCTGTGGTGGTGCTAGTGCTCTTGGCAGCAGGTGCTTTTGGGCCACTATATTGTTCTGGCATCTAGATACACATACTTTACTGCGTTCAGTGCTATGCTTGGGTTTATGTTGGCTATTTTGTAATGTTCCGTACATGTACGAAAAGATTAATTACAATTAGTCTCAGTCAAAACTCACAGTTGCAGCTGGATACTCATTGAACAAGGCAAGGTTTTATTTGCAGGGATGGTATGAAGTGATCTCGCATTAGGTTTGACTTTATTTACTGCCCTTACTGATGATTTAGATGAGTAGAAGAGTAGAAGAAGTTTTGCAATGTGATATTTTAATATTATTCTGAACCAGATGTCTTAAAGGTAAAAGGGGTTTATGGGTTTGACTGAACATAAAAATGAAGTCACAAGGTAGAAAATAATACCTAGAATAAACCCAGACAAATGTGGGTACAATAAAACACAGCAAAAGACTTTTAAACTATCTAGGTCATCCTCCAGCACACTCTGAGGAGCTACTATAAATCTATATAAATTATCTGTTAAGGTGGTTCCACAGTGCTTTCCTGCTCAGGAGCAGCTCATATTAGCTGCAGCAAATTAAAGGCTTTGTGTGTATAAATACAGGGAAACATATCTTACAAAAATAAATAAGAAATTGTGGGTTTAGCTGTAGATTTTTTCTTGCTCCAGAGACATCCACAGGGAATAATGCAATAAAACTCAAAAAACCCCACAGCAGCTGTGAATCCTATTTAGTCCAAATCAAAAGGATTTCAATTTTTTTCTCCCTCCATACACAGGGAACGAAATTTCCATTCAAAATTACTTTTACAGTTCCACACTCTAAGGGAGAGGCAAGACTCAGTAGCAGCTGAGAGATGACAGGTGAGAAGTATCTGGTAGAAAAGCATAAAATACTAAACAGATTTCAGCAGAGCAGCCCCTGCCCTTATGGAGGGTCCAGAAAAGAGAAATTACAAGAAGTAAGTACAAGAAGTGTTGGGAAGAAGAAAAGCTTCTCCCCTGTTGTTGGAGTCAAAGAAGTTCAGCTGTCTTCATGGTCAGCATTGAAGACAGACAGGGAGCAGCTAGGAGACAGAAGAGCATTTAACACCTCCAGTTTTTCTTTCCTAGTCTAGCAGTGCCCGAGCCGTGATGAACAAAAGTGACCAGTCCTTCTCACTGGAAGGACTCTTCCCACGACTGGAAAAAGGCTTCGAGCCATATTGGTTTCAGATAGCACCAGAGCCAACACAACATCTGGAGGAAGTTAGCTGACTTATATTTCAAGTAGCTAGCAGACAAATGATAAAATAATCAAAAGATGTCATGTAAATAAGATGTATAATATGTGGAGCAATGCTGTGTCTGTAGCTTACTCGTACGACAACATATGTGACTGACAGAGTCCATAGATAAAAAGCATGGATTTACGGGAGCCTTCTGAGCCTGAGAGGGAATGAAAACAGAGTGTTTCTCTCTCATCCAAAAGCCAGTTAAGAAAGCAGTATTTCACCCTTAGGGAACAATTAATTAAGTCCATTTGAAAACCTTTGGTTTACTTTTGCAAGCACAGGCAGCCTAAAGGAGAGATTTCTGAGTTCAAATAAAGTTACAGAGGTAAAGTGGTATAGTATTTAGCAGTACTGAACTATCCGAAGAAATCTGTGGTGCTCCACACAATAAATATGGATTTATTTAAGCCTCTTGCCTTGAAAAAAAAAAAGGCTAAATTACAGCGACCTACATAACTTTCTTGTGCCATATTTAGTGAAAACCTATACAGTCACTAGTACATTTCAATAAGGACTCACTCTTCCCCAGCCCATTACTCCTTAAGACCTATTGCTGTCCAGTGTGACCTCATGAATAACAAATTCTCAGTAAGAAATTCTCTCCAGAATGAGGCATCAGGAGTGAAATTACTTCAGGATGTCATGGAGCAAACTGAATCCTCAAACTGCTGAGGAAGAGAAAATGACTGGCAACTTTGGCATTCAACAAGGTAAGTGTTTTTTCTTCAAGGACACAATCCAACACCTCGAGTCAGAATTAATCAATCAGAAGTGTTACATAGACTGTATTTTCTTTAATGCAAATGTTGCTAGTTTGCAAAAAGCCATGGAGACTGTTACAAGGAGAGCCATATCATCTGGGAGAGGGAGCTGTATCATCCCGGGAGAGGAGAAATCAGATAAACCAGTATGAATGATTTTCTAATTAAGAAGATGATTCCCAGGGAAAGAAATCAACATGTCACAGGCTGCAATAGGGACAAATGCCCTTAAACATATGCATGAAGGAGAATGAAGAGATCTACTACCATAGCAAGGTCCTTCAAGTAGAAGGAATAAAGGCAAGGCTGCTATGTGCTTGCTACTGGTTTATATCTTGCCCTGGCTCGTGAACCATCTCCCAGATCTTCACAAGAAGGTTTTCACTCGTCGAGAGTTTGCATGTTTTACAAATTCCTTGGTAACGGAGGAACACAAAACAGCTGCAGTCTCCAGTGATACCACAGGGGTCTGACTCTGCAAGATGGCACAGGAGGACAGTAGTAGGGGACTGGAATTCCATAAACTTGCCCTAAAGCTTTAACTGATATAAGAAAATCCCACTGGGTGTTCTGGATTCAGCAGATCTCTGAAAGAAACATATTCCACTGAAAGAAACGTCTTCCACTGAAAAACTTCCAGCTTGATCTTTTGCTGTCATTCAAAGTACTTCTTTACAGTGCCTACGAGACAAGATACTTCGTTCAGACATGAAGAAACAAAGACTTATGAGATATTATTACTGTTTCCTACTGCTCTTCACATTTATTTGTTTTGGAAAAATCAGAGATTCTGCAAACCATTGTTTGGGGTTAATGACTGCACATATTGTAATGTCTGCTGTACTTTAAACTTACTCCTCTCTCGCCTGAAGATAAAAGGCAATCCCAGCTCTGCAATGTGATGAAGACAACCTCGTCTGGGTTCTCTGTGACCTCTTTGTGGAATGAACAGAAACTGCAGAGACTGCTTTGCACTGGGCAGTGTTCCATATTTTGACTTATCCCGGAGAAGAGGGGAGATTAATGAGGTCACATGCAGAACCACTTGGATTGTGCTTTCTCAGAGCACACACCAATGTCAGCACAAAGTGTAAAGGTAAAAATTTGTAAAACTGCATCCAACTGGAATTTCATACTCTTTGTGAGCCAACAAACATGTTTGATTTATTGAGAATCATGGATTCACGCAGGCCAATTAGCTTCCTCTTGCTGCCTTGGCAAGAAGTGTTCACTCTTTCTTCCTCTCTATGAAATTGATAATGAAAGCAGAGGGAGCTGGGCTTGTAACCAAGCTGTAAGATAACATTAGAGAGTGTGGTGTCCCTGCTACTATGCTGCCGAGCACACCCAGTTGCCCAGGTCTCTCCCAGAGTGCTCCGGATAGGACAGCAGTCCTGTCAGTTGCCCATGCAATGAGAGAGGGGAAACTCCCATCCTTAACATTCAACTGCCATGTGGGCCCAAAATTATTTTTCCCTGACAGGCCACCACTGTCCTCCTCCAGTGCAGCCTCTTCTGAGCAGAGGCAGACACCCAGAAAGTCCTTCAAATTCCTGATGCTGAAGATGGACAAATCTAAAAAAATGTCTCAGAGAAAGGCTAGATTTAGATGAGAAAACAGTGCTGGCAATTCCTGGTGGTTCTTTTGCATGGTCTCTTGAGGTGTTTTGCAACACTTCATTGTCTTTCACTATGTTTCTGAAGAATATAAAATTTATTAGATTTGTTTTCAGTCTCCCATAAAGTTCTCCCATTATTATGCCTCTCCATCTCTGAGTCATCCATACACTTACTACCTATAAAATCTTATTAGGTCATTAGCTGAGAATGTTTTAGTGCATTAGAAGGAAACAGTCACCAGAGAGTGTAATATAATTTCTGTACAGGGTAGTTCTCTGTCTACTGCCACTGGAGTGGTTAACTGGGAATGTATTTGTGACAGCAACAGCCCTAGAAGCTCCAGTAGGAGAAACTCTGATGCAGAGAGGACGCAGGTAAAGATTTCTGCTGCAGCTAAAACGATTGGCAAATCTGCCAAAAGGGGTGGTCCTGTCTCTTTTGACCTTGGCCACGTTATCATGCTGCTTAGTGAGACAGCAGCCAGCAGGTGAGTGTGTTCAGACCGTTGAGCCAACAGAAAACTATTGCTGCAACTAAAAATGAAAGGCCTTCCACCAGATCAGCCAAATGAATCCAGCCACTTTATAGCACTTTTCTTGCTAGATCCAGCCCTGGTGAAAGGGAAAATGAGGGGATGGGACTATCAGTTTTGAAGGCATTTGCTTATAGGTAGATTACATACCGGTTGTAATGTGAAACTACCTGAAGCAACTTGCCCAGAATCACACAGAAGATCTGCAGCACAGCAGGAATTGAACCAGGTTTTTAATGTCTAAGCTAACATTCAAACCAGCCTTGTTCTCACTGTGATAGCTGAGAAGTGGCTCACCTCAGTTCACCTGATTAATTCTTCCTTCTCACTCTGTGCACAGTTCAACGGACACACTCCATTGCAGCCCAGCTGCACTCGCTTGGGACTAGACATGGTTAATTTGCCTATGTTGCCCAAGTGCTCCAACAGGGCTAATGTGGGGGTGTAGATCTGGGGGCTGTCTGCTCTGTGGGTAGTAGGTCATGATGAGTGGGAAGGGATGTGAGGACAGCAATGTTTTCTAAAGGCCAAATTTTTTGTGGGTGTTCTTATCTTTCTCCATCTCTGGATCTCTCTGCTATTCCTGAACATCCAGAGGGCCCAAAAGAAGCTGCCTCCAGGACCAACACCTCTCCCCTTAATTGGCAGACTGTAGATACCAGACTTCCAAATTCACTATAAAACACTCTTGAAGGTACTGATGCTTTTTTGTATTTTTATTAATAGTTTAGACGTAGACTCCTACAAGTCTAACTGTGAGCCTTCTAGGCAGAACTTCAAGCCCTGTGTCTCCCTGTTGGACTTTAGAAAGGATTATCCGTGAGTGGAAAGGGCGTGTAGCAACATTTGCAAACAGTGCAAATCACTGAACAGCTACCCAGTCGAAAATACTGCCTCGGGAATCCTGTTGCTACAGTACAAGCTGCGGGGAGGGAGGAAAGGAAACAGGAAGAATAGGCGTAACTTATCAGAGAGAGGCAGGAGGCAAAGACTATCTGCTTGAGGACTGAATCCTGTAGCCTTTATTTTGGCAATATTGCCATGGGCTGGTTACGTCTTTGTGCAGCAAGGCCCTGCAAAGCTTCTAGACAAAGGCCTAGTCGTTTTATGTACTATTTGGTGTCGTAGAGTATCAAAACACTGGCTTTCTGGCTTTTTTTTTTTTTTTCCGGACAGTGTAGAAGCATAAAAGCCATTAGTAATGTTACTGGCATTCCTTAAGCTGGTGTGCACACTGCATCAGACAAACAAGACCCACAGAACACTTCCCTTTGTCCACATGCTGCTGGAGCATAAGCCAGGAAAGATTCATGCTTATGATTCATGTCATGACCCCGTCTCTGTCAGCCCTGGGAAATGCAGCAATGCCGTATAAAGGAGAGTCATTAAGCTTGGTAAGCATGGGAGACCAGAATAATTGTGAGGCTCCCTATTTACAGTATGTACAGAAGAAAACACAGGCTCCACAGTTCCTTTGGGTACTAGATAGAATCCAATTTAGGGTTCAAACACTTGGTTTTTTTCACTCTCCACCTTACTTGGGCTATTAAGGCAAAAGACTGGCCTCCCAACTGCTGTGAAAACCATTCTTCAAATTACTCTCCCACAGAGAAAACAGCTATTTCTCACAGCAAGTGGCAGCAACCAAGTGTCTGATCACATTTGCGTGTATTTTCAGTACAGTCAGCATACTTCAGAATCCCTGGCTACATCTTTGTTTCCAACAGCTGCAGAGGAGGAGGCCTGCACCTCCAGAGAGATGCAGTCTTGCTTATAGATGTTCCTGAGCACTATATCTGAGTTCAGCAACACACTACCATTAGATTCCTAAAAGCAACCTGCAGAAGCCAGGACAGACATGGAAACTGGGCTTAGTCAAACTCCCTTACAAGTAGCGTTACAAATAGTGTGTTTTCACCACTTCCCCAAAAATACGTAGAGCAGAGATATGCCCTTCTATCTTTCAAGTGCCCATCACATATTATTGAAGTGTTGCAACTGCTCAGAAAAAAAGTCACACACACACACACACACACACACACATATATATACATAAATATATACAGTTACATATGGTTTGGTGTTACATATACATATGTGTGGGCATAATCTTTATTGATCCCTCTGCTTCATATTTTAAAACTGCTGAAACAGATGTTTAGAAATCCCTACCTCCTATCCCATACAGCCTTGGGCTAGCTGATGTTGTTCCTATCCGAAATCTTAAATCTTTGAGCAAGGCAACACTATCTCATCTTCCCTTCCTCTGTGCAATTAGGTCTTTCCCAGCTACCCAGGGTCAAAGAGTTCAAAACCCGTCTCTAGTTTACAGGTGATAGAGACTTGATTTGTGGAACCACTGAGAACCCAACTCTGGCAGCAATCAGTAGGATCTGTAGGAGCAAAGTACTTCCCAGGCAGCCTGTGATACTGAACACATCTCAGATGAGATACTCCAGATCAATGGCCATGTTTGAAAAGTTTGGCTTAAGTGCTTCACTGTGCTAGACTTTGCAAGCACAATGCTCACTGCAATGGTGAGCAAACATTACCATCTAATGGCTGCACATATTAATTACAACTATAATTCCTACTTTAACAATGAAGGCTGTTCGTTGTGTAAGTACTGATATACTGAAAAAGCTGTATGATTGGAAAAGAAATAAGAATGGAAAGATAACAAAAGCAATATTTAAGATTTTGCAGTATCCATCAATCACCTGTGGCGGGGCGATGTAACTGGAAGAAACTCCATTGAATTATTTCTGTGAAACGTGACACGGACGTTGCACTGATGGCTTTATAAACTGCAAGTATGTGAATGGTAACAGCCACAACTAATAATGCAATGCATTAGTAACAGTGAAAGTCTTAAGATTTTAACAGTGAAACATGATTCCAACCTGTCTTTTCTTCTGACAGCAGGATGAAATTTCTCCCATCCCTTTCCTGGGCAATGCCAAGGGATGCAAAACAGCCCTTACATAACAGAAAGAGTCTTTAAGCTCTGGTCTAAGAGCAACACTAAGATGTGGGCGGTCCACTCTCTCATATCTTTACGTCATCATGTCTCTTATTGTCTCTCTAGGTGGCCAGGATGTACAGCAATACATATACATCTGGCTAGGAAAAAATCCAGCGATTTTGTGAAATGCATTTCAAGCAGCGAAGGATGCCTTGATTAAGCATGCAGAAGAATTTTGAGAGAGACCCGTGGCATTCATTTTCAGGGATGTTGTGGGAGATCTTTATGATACTTTCTGTTGGTGTGTGTACTGAAATATTTTTAACAGAAAAATCCGTTCAGAGAACAGGGTTTGGTACAATGATTGCATCTACTCATAAAGCCTCTTTTCAAGACAACCTGCTCTTGACAGCAAGACAAATGCTGTAGAATCACACCTGCATGTCCTTCTCAAATGCTGGGCCCCAAATATACTTTTAGCACACAAAACTAATGTGTTTCCCATTTATATACTTGTATAGCCTGGGCAATTCTTAGTTACTGAGCATGTTACCAAGCTGTCTCAAGAAGTCTTTGTGGTAAAAAGGTGTAAAGCGGTAAAAATGTCAGCCAGGTGGGACTCAGTGTGTGTTTAGTGCACAGTTCTAAGTAAAGGAGCAGAAGAAAAAAGACAGACATGGAACTTCCCACAGAAAGGATCAAGTAGATAAGAAAAAAACAGCATAAACGCCTCTGATTCCCCATACAGATACTGCTAGGGAACCTCCCAAAATCACAGTGGCAAATCTCGGAACCACTACGATTTCACCAGTCCTGCTTATGAGACACCAGTCCCACACTTCTCCCCCAGCACTTTTAGATTTTGTTGCAGGCATCATCTTCGCCAATGGGCACACCTGGATGCAGCAGAGATCATTCAGTTTGATGACTCTGAGGAACCTGGCACTAGGGAAGAAAAGCCTGGAAGCCTGGATCCAGGATAAAGCTTGCTGCCTGATTCAGGTCTTTGCCAAAGAAAGAGGTGAAATATAGATCCGTACGTGGTCAAGACATGGGGTCATTCTCCTTATGTCCAGCCCTGCTTTTTCTACTGGAAGCTGCAATTTCTGCAGCAGGTTCGATGGGAGCTTTACACTGCCAATGCCTTCACAATTCATCTTTCACTTGGCTGGAACATCACACTTGACTCATTGCTTTCATGCTAACTCTTTATGGGAGAAAGTGACAGGTGAGAGACTCCTAAATTGTGCCGATTATGCACTTTTCTTCACGATAGAATCTTTCCTTCACTCCTTACAAAGGCAGCTGAAGAATGATCTCCCAGTTAGACTTCTGCATCTCAATTCCTGCAGGCTCAGCTACTTTGTGTAATCCCATGCAAATCAAGAGCAGGCTCGATGGGAACTCTGTGTAACAAAGGGTCATGGCCTACAAAAAAAGTTAATGATGCAGCTTTGTCTGTGGGCATGAATCCTTTTCTCCCACTCTCTTCTTCCACTGACAATGTGACTGCTGATGCACATTTTAGACATTGCCCCTAACCCTCCCCATGTAGAGTTGTCCCTGCAGACAAGTCGACCATGTAGACCTGTCCCATGGAGAGTTGGTCATGAAGAGTTGATCCTTTCTGATGTCATTCTGTTCCTTGTGCTTGCATTTAAACGTGTAGTTCTATGACTCTTTCCCATCATTGTTGAGGCACTTGAGTAACTCTGTTAATGAGATTGCTGGTGGCACTAACACACTTCCAGAATCTATGAATGCTTATTAAGGACGAGGTTAAGAATCACCAGAAGAGCTGTGTGTCTGCAGAACCAGAGAACTTCATTATGCATACCTAGCTCAGATGTTAAAGGTAACAAGTAATTGTCTCTTGTACAGCTGCAACATATTTTAAAGGCTTATAGTTTAAATATTTCCAGCTCATACTTCCTTCTCCTCCCTTTCCCCTGAGAGACTGTTGAGTTATTTCTTTCTTTGAATTCAAGCTCAAAAGCAAAGTACTTTGTGAAGATACTGAGGATGTTCCTTGGCAGGCATCACAGAGAGAGTAATGTTTCACCCTAGACTGAAAGAAAGCTCATTGTATGCTGTCTTCCTCAGCTAGCACGATCATTTTTTTAACAGAGCTACATGGCTGCTGTCTTACCAGCTTCATCAACTCTGTATGGACTCTGTGACGAAAAGCCTTCTTGCTGGAAATTCACTATGCTATTAAAATAGCCTGAAATCTCATCATCTATCTCTCATCTGCAGGAAAAAGATGGCTTGCTCTCAATACTCAGTGAGACCCACATGGTGCGAGCAATCACAGATCTCTTCATAGCAGTCTCAGACATGACCACTGTTGCTTTATGCTGGGTTCTCCATGATGGTACATCTGGAAGCACAAGGTGAGAAATGCGTGTATCTGCACTTACACACCTTGCTGTCCTTGCTGATGCTAGGGTAATAGCCAAAATGCAGTTGACTCAGCTGTCCTAATCCTGTAGTGTGAGGTACCTTGGGAATTTTGAGTTTCTGCACAGAGTCTACACATGAACTGCCTCTTGAATACTCTTTATTAACCCTTTTACTCTGCAGAACGAGCCCCAAAAAAGAGCTGGATGTCATCATTGGTCCATCCTACAGAGCTAAATATAGGGACTGAACAATCCTGCCACATATAAGTGCAGTTCTACATGAGATGATGTGCTATAGCAGCATGAATGCAGTAGGGCTTATGTGCAAATGCACCCAAGATACCATACCACACCACAAGGCTTCCCTGTACTAAGGTATGTTAATGCCACTAAGCTTTGGGGACAATCCCTAAGCAAAGCCAGGCAATAGATATCTCTCACCAAATAACCACCACATGTGTTTATACCTTGCCTCTACGTGCAAAACTCCCAAAACTGAGTTTGAACAACTTGTGAGGAACTCTTCACTGTGAATGGGATGCTGGACATTATCTACATCTTAAAACACAAATAAACCTGTGCTCAGTTTCCCTCTCTTTCTACTCAGATGTTATTTTTACCATTTTTCTATAGTGGATTTCAAGAGTTGCATTAAGTATAAAGGTACCAGTGGCCTCAGTCTTTTCTTAAACTGGTATAAGCTAAATATAAACCCCTCACACATTCTGGAAAACAGTGTCTGTATATGCAATTTATTGTATTGACAGAATGCTTTAAATCATATCCAACCTCACGCAGGTGGTCTTCCCAGTGGATAAAACCAATGTGGCTTTGGGGGAAGATGCCTTTGAGAAAATCAAGGTCAAAATCAGGGATCTTGGATCAGTATGAAACCTTTAGTTTAACAGTGGTTGAGGGTTTTTTTTCCCCCAAAGTTTTTGATTACTGTAATAACTGCATCCTCTGGTGTTCTAAAATCAATCTTTCAGAGTGCCTAATAATTTCTAAATAAGCTATTCTGTAGGAGATAGCACAGTGTGACCCTGTTTCTCACCCCATAATAATTAGTTGGCACTTGCATTGGGCAATTTCAAGAGAGCAATTGATATCTGGGCAATTGAGGTCATTAGTTTTTGACTCAGAAAAAGACCCTTATATGTTCCTTTTGTCTTTCAGAAGGGCACCTTAATTTTCCCCAGCACATTTTCTGTCTTGTATGATCAAGAGCAGCGGGACAGTCTTTGGCAGTTTAACTCTGATCATTTCCCAGACAAGGATGGAAATTTTGTGAACGGAGAAGCCTTTATGCTGTTTTCCACAGGTAGGAGCAATCCTCAGTATGGCACACAGCTGTCGTACCGTGACTGTTTCACAGGCCAAGACTTTCTTAACATCTGATCTCCTGCCACAACTATCTTTATTCATTCCCATAATAAGGTCTAGGTAGCAAAAAAAAACTGGAGGTGATGATTTTGGAGACTTGCTGCAACTTCTCCTCCGTTCCCTCAGCTGCTCCTCGCAAGCCTGGTGCTCCAGCCCCTTCTCCAGCTTCCTCACCCTTCTTTGGACACGCTCCAGCACCTCAATGCCTTTCTTGTACTGAGGGTTCAAGTTAACCCTACATTTTAGTTGTAAAATTACAAAATCTATATATAATATTCCAATATATAATAGTTTAGCAACTCATAACAAATCCTTTCTTCCTTCAACAGCATTGTTCTGTGTTTTTCCCTGCAGACCTCACATACGCGAGGCACAAAGCTCTGGGGATCTTTGTCTCTGGTCCTTATCGAGCAAAATTCAGTGACTATGTTGCAAAACCAGCATTTTGAGGGATGAAGCAGGGCTGGGTTTTCCCTGTCACCACAGAGGACAAGCAGCTCCTAAAACTGCCTCTTCCGTAGAGAAAGGAACACTATGGACAAAGCGACAAGACTCTCGAGCCCGCTGGTCGCTGCCACGGGCGTCGTGTGAGGCGATGGCCGCCACGCCGTGCGCTCACGCCACACTCAACATGGCGTCTACACCACAGTACACTCCCGCCTCGCGCCACACCCAAGATGGCGGGGGGGGGCGTAAGTTGTTCCTTTCCATTCCTTCCGCTCCACTTATGGCGCCTGGGGTGAGCGCTCCCATCGGCGCCGGAAGCGGCGGAAGGCTTTGGAGATCGGACTCGGCGTGGCGGAAGTCGCTGAGGTGCACGGAGGTGGCGGCCGCGAGCGACGATGAACAACAAATTCGACGCGTGAGTGGGCAGTGCGGCCCTCCCTGATCCCCCTCTGCCGCCGCCGCGCCCCGCCGGGGCCCCCCGAAGCTGCTGTGGGCCTCGCCGGGCTCCCCCAGAAGCCGCTGTGGGCCTCGCCGGGCTCCCCCCGCGCCGGGCGGGACGCGATGAGTCACGGGGCCGGGAGCGGGTCCGTCCCTCGCCCTGCGCCGCGGCGGCGCGCCCCGCTGCTCCTCGCCCCGCTGCTCCCTCGGCTTTACCGGCCCTTGGCAGGGAATGGGACGGGCGGAGAGACCGGCGCGGTACGAGGCGCTGGCGCGGTGTCCGCTCGCCTGAGCTCGGGGGCGCGGGGAGCTGGAGGGGAGAAAGTGCTGAGTTACAGGGAAAGTCTTCGTGCTCGCCTCCCGAGCAGCTGGGGAGCCTGGCAAGTAGCTGGGGTTTGCTGTGTCAGATCAGTGTCTGGTACAGACTGCTCGAGGTTGTGCTGACATGGCACAGTGTTGCTCAGTTCTGCTGAAAAGTGTGCGCCTCTGATGACCGTGGTGGGCTTGGAGCATGCAGAGTAGTAGTAGTTTTACTTTGTGGGTTGTCAAATGTGGATTCCTGAACACTGATGGTTCTTGTACCGTGGAGGAGCTTAAAAGCAGAGGCTGGTGAGTGTCGGTGTGAACCCTCTTGGCTGTGTAATGTGAAAATTGCTTTCTTTCATGTTCTTTATCAGATTGAAAGATGATGACAGTGGAGACCATGACCAGAATGAGGAGAATAACACACAGAAAGACAGTGAGAAGGAAAAGAACGATCGAGAGAAACCACAGAGTACTACCAAGAGGAAGGTACAGTGCTGGCACCTGCATTGTATCTCTAAGACGTGATGTGGGATTGCTAGAGAGTCAGTCCTCAGCTCAGGGATGAGGAAAATGTGTCATGGTGGGTTGTGCTCAATTAATGCATTATTACTGTTATAATGAAGACAGAGGAGCTACCTTTGGATAACCTGATGTAGCTTTTTGTAGTGTGTAATCAGAGGCATGAATGCTGCCTTCATAAACACAGCTAGTTCTCTGCCAGGCTTTTGAATGGAAATAAGAAGTTAAGCTTTATTTTCCCCCAAAATATTTTTGGAAGAGGGTGTGGGGGAAGGACGGATTGACAAGGGAGTAGTGGCTTGCAGTTATTTTGCCAGGCTGTGTTTGAGCCACTTGAAATAGCTCTTAAGATGGGTCTCTGTATGTGCAGTGCAGCCTAGGTAAGAAGGCATATATCCGTCCTGGTTTGGTTTTACTAATCTTGTGTTTAGGAAAATTGTTCTCTTTAAAGTAATGCAATCCTTATAAACTTGCTATAGACAAGAGGAGAGCAGAGATTTAAGTCCTAGTAACTCCTGTAACAGTATCAGGTGGTAACTAGATAAGGACTTATTTGGTTTGTTTTTTCTGTCAATTTTGACTCACGGATAATGAATTCTTCGTAGTCTTTCTGTGCTCCTATGAAATGTTTTTAATCAGAAATGGGTGTTTGGAAGTTGAAGAATGTTCACAGCCCACTGCTAGCTATGGTTCTGCGAAAGCTGATGTAACGCGTTCTAGGACAGACTAATTCTCCCAGAGTGTAGGGTGTTGGTTGCTTAAGGGAGTTGGTGTCACTGAAGAATCATAACTGCTTTTGAATCATAGTTGAGCATAAATGAGTTTTGTTCTTCTCAGACACAGAAAGTCTCTCAGTCTTGGTTTTTTTCTTAATTTGAAAAAATTAACTCTCGCTTTGCCCTTTTTAGTTTGTCTTTTTTGTTTTGAGACAGGCACGGTTAGGGCCAAAGGAAAAATGAGTTATACTGCCTCTAGTAGTTAGAAGAGTTGTTTTTTTGTGATGCCATCCTGAGCGTAAGTTATTATTTTCTTAGCCATCTCTGCACCGCAAATTTCTAATATTCTTTGAAATAGTCAGCTGCTGTTAGCCTAATTGTCCCTTTCAGATGATTAACAGAGATATTGTTTTTCTGTAAGAATGAGCATCAATTGTTTGTTTTATAGCCTGTGAGGGTAGGAACATGTGGACTTCTGATGCCGTGAATGTAATTTTTCCTATTCCCCTTTAGAGGAGCATGTAAGGGGTAAGCAAGCTTTTCTGTTCTACAGGCTGTTGTCCCAGGGCCAGCTGAGCACCCCTTGCAGTATAATTACACCTTCTGGTACTCCAGACGAACACCCGGGAGGCCTACCAGCTCGCAGAGTTATGAGCAGAACATCAAACAGATTGGCACCTTTGCTTCCGTGAGTATATCCCTGTTGTCCCAGGCGTGGCGTGGTCGTCGCAGCTGGCTTTCTCCTGTCTTCTAGGTGTGTGCATGTGCAGGCTGTGCTCTGCTGTCAGGAGCAGGGGAGAGTGAGTGCTTTGCCATGACTTACATGGGAGTTTTTGAATTACCTACAGCAGGTGACATGCCTGAAAGCTGATCTCCTGCCCTGTGCAAGACATCTGAGGCTGCGGTAGTGGTGGAATAATAATAGAAAATGGAAAAAAGCTCCCGTGTAGCTTAAATCTGCTGACTGGAGCAGAACTTAACAGATAGGCGAGAGAAGAAAGGCACAGCTTTTCTGAATACAGTGTAGGTGTGAAGCAAAAGCTGTACAGCTCCCCTACACGCTTCCCCGGCCTGTATTTTCACCACAAAGGCTGTGTTTGGAACAAGCATTTGGCATGCTGTGTGTGTGAACATCTGGTGGCCTCTTGCCTGTCTGGAAGCGGTGACTGAGGTTCAGTTTGCTGTTGCAGTGAAGTTAATGAAAAAGAACACTGTTCTCCCTTTCCTTTTCCATTGTTTGTGGTTGTTTATTCCTGGAATAAATTGAGTGTATCCTGAAAAGGCAGTGTTGTGTTGTTGCGTGGTACTGGCAGCAAATTATTAAGATCCCAAGATACATAAGCAAATCATCTCTTTTGTGGAGACACTACATACAACACCATTCTCAAGGCTGGGAAATCTGTTGGCAGCTTTCTTTTGTTATTTGGTTTTTTTTTTTTTTAATCTAGTCTTTTGTCCAGATTTTCCAGGGTCCCTTGCAAATGTTAATTTTGCCCACCAGTTAATTTCCATCTTCTGTAATGTGAGAATTGGTGACAACATCCCATTATACCTTCTCGAGGCTGCAAAATATGCCTGTCCAAGCAGCTGAGTTGTGTTATTTCATCCACACAGAATAAAAGTGGGAAGAATAGCTCTAAAGTGTATCATCATGGGTAGTTATGGTTCCTGCTCCCCTGTGTGAGCAAGTACTTTTAGTTCAGTTAATGAAAAATGTGGCTGCAGCATGATGATCTGGCAATAACTTTACAGGCTGTGAAATCAGGGTAGGATTAGCATTGATTTTTAGCTCCTCAGAGGAAAAACTTCACATATTCTGTTGTCTGCTCTTTGCTGCAAAGACTTTGTGGTTGCTGTTGTAGGTTGGAAGTGCTAGAGTTCAGTTAGGAGAGACTAGCCAGCAGATCTGGTCATGTGTTTGGTTCCACGTTCAGTTTAAGGAGGAGGAAGAACAAGCTTCAGAAAGAATCATCTGAGTTCAATTTTGTTCTTTGCTTTTCAGTAGAAAGCTCTAAGAGCTTTTAAATGCTAACCAGTAGAGGGCATATTCACTTGGTGTAAGAATGTAATTTCTACACTGCATTTAGATGTGTCTGACAAAAATAGATTGTTTCTGACCCTACCTCAGTCTTGGTTCATAATTTTATTGGCTATAAAAGCAAATTCCTACTTGGATGGCAGAGGTCAGAGATTGGAGCAGAATTCCAAGTGCTGACCAAGTCAGTAGGGTCTCTGATAAAGTACGTGGGATGATGTCTGTCCCCTCCAGCTTCCCTGCTGGTCTGATTAATGGCTATTGTCTTAGTGAGAGAGTCCTTTTAAAATGTAGTAATTAGTATAATCTCTTCTAGTGCCTTGTTTTGTTTTAACGATGCTGTCTCTCTAAAATGCTTTCTCATCCAGAGAATCTCAAAGGATAAATTTGTTATTTTTAAGCATTCGAAAAGATAATTGCCTTGCCTCCCAGCCAGACTGTCTGAAGTAGGCACAGGGGTGCCAGGATGGGAACTGGTCAAGGTGAAGTGGTCAAAATGTACCATGGTAGATTGTAAAAGGAAATAAGAGGCACTTAAATAAAAGCTCTGAATGGTGCCTTAAGACCTTAAACCAGCACCAGAGTGTGTCTTTTGTCTTAAAACCTGGGTACAGCAAAATTAAATAAAAAAAAATATCTCTTTTGGAGAGGCTTTTGGAGAGGCTTTTGCAGCCTCCACGTTTGCAGACAGCAGTGATTAATGCAGGGCTAATGTGTATAGTGGAGAGAGACTCGACTGTGGCTGATGTACTCGACATGTATCCAGTAATTGAGAGTTTGGGCAGTGGGATTTACAAGATACATTTGGAACTGTTCTCAGCAGTTACCTTGGCACAGATTTCTTCAGGCAAACACCAAGTGACTTTGGAGGCACCTCTTGAGGATTACAAGCGATCATCTGGTAATGGAGAGAGTTAGAAAATGGCACCCAAGCTCTGATCCTACTGCTGCCTTCTGGACAACCTAAACAACAACCTTGTGACAAGAATCATAGAATCACTAGGTTGGAAGGGACCCACTTGGTCATCAAGTCCAACCATTCCTAACGCTCCCTAAACCATGCCCCTCAGCACCCTGTTGCTCAAACACCTCCAGGGAAGGTGACTCAACCACCTCCCTGGGTGGCCTATTCCAGTGCCCAATGACCCTTTCCGTGAAATTTTTTTTCCTGATGTCAAGCCTGAACCTCCCCCGGCAGAGTTTGAAGCCGTTCCCCCTTGTCCTGCCCCCTGTCACTTGGGAGAAGAGGCCAGCTCCCTCCTCTCCACAGCCTCCTTTCAGGTAGTTGTAGAAAGCAATGAGGTCTTCCCTCAGCCTCCTCCTCTTCAGGCTAAACAACCCCAGCTCTCTCAGCCGCCCCTCATAAGACTTGTTCTCCAGCCCCCTCACGAGCTTCGTTGCTCTTCTCTGGATACGCTCCAGAGCCTCAACATCCTTCTTGTGGTGAGGGGCCCAGAACTGAACACAGCATTCAAGGTGTGGTCTCACCAGTGCCGAGTACAGAGGGAGAATAACCTTCCTGGACCTGCTGGTCACGCCGTTTCTGATACAAGCCAAGATGCCATTGGCCTTCTTGGCCACCTGGGCACACTGCTGGCTCATGTTCAGTCGGCTGTCAACCAACACCCCCAGGTCCTTCTCCAGGCAGCTTTCTAGCCAGACTTCTCCTAGTCTGTAGCACTGCATAGGGTTGTTATGCCCCAAGTGCAGGACCCAGCATTTGGCCTTGTTAAACCTCATGCCATTGGTCTCAGCCCATAGGTTCAGCCTATTCAGATCCCTTTGCAGAGCCTCTCTACCCTCCATCAGATCCACGCTTCCACCCAGCTTAGTGTCATCCGCAGACTTGCTAAGGGTGCTCTCAATGCCTTCATCCAGGTCATTGATAAAGACATTGAACAGGGCTGGACTCAGTACTGAGCCCTGAGGAACCCCACTTGTAACTGGCCTCCAGCTGGAGTTAACTCCATTTACCACCACTCTCTGGGCCATCCAACCAGTTTTCAACCCAGGAGAGTGTGTGCCTGTCCAGGCCAGAGGCTGACAGTTTCTGAAGCAGAATGGTGTGAGAAACTGTGTCAAAGGCTTTACTGACGTCCAAGAAGACTACATCCACAGCCTTTCCCCCATTCAGTAGAGATGAATTTTGTTCTACAAGAGAGTAGAACAGAAGAGGGAAAGGTGACTCTGACCAGCTGGTATAGAAAGAGAAGCCTGTTCATGTAGGAATCTTGGCTGTGAACAGTTTGAGCAGCCTCATTGTGTGGTTTGTGTCATTGCAGGTGGAGCAGTTCTGGCGGTTTTACAGTCACATGGTACGTCCTGGGGACCTGACAGGCCATAGTGACTTCCATCTTTTCAAAGAAGGGATCAAACCTATGTGGGAGGTGAGTTGCGGCTCTCATTTCTGCCTTGGTGTTTTCCCAGAGTATCCTGGAGGGAGCCTTCTACAGTGAAGGGACTCTGTCATTGAATGGCACTCCAGGCTGCTCTTGGGTGCAGTCCTTTCTTCTGGATTTCCTGTAAACTTGACCTCAGAGCTCTGTCCCGTTTAACCTAGCAGAGAGAGTTGCTTGCTGCACTCTTCCAGAGGTTGCAGTGCTGTCTTTGCATGTGGATCCAGAGGACTTCTGGGCAATGTTGCCTGTAGCCCTATGAATGAGAGACCCCAGCTACGTTCTGTGCCTCCGAACAGAGGCACTTGACCGTTTTTAAAGCTTTGTCCAGTGATGATAGTATGGGGCTTTCGCCTGGAAGGGCTGGACCTTTTCAGGTGAAATTCAACAAAACTTGTAAGAAACCAGCCCTCCTTTTACAGAGAGGGAAGGAGTGCATGTAATTAAAAGCCTGCAGCTGTACATAGAGCTGGAGGTGGAAAGAAGACAGCCCTTCATTTGCTTTTTTTGTTCCAGGGCACTTAGTTTGCCTCTGTTCGTTCCTATCCAAATCCATTGAAAAAAAAAATCTTTGCCCAGCAAATCATTTTTCCGTTTTCTGGCCTGCTTCCAGCAATGACCAATGCCATTTGCAATATGAGGATTTTATGTGTTGCTCTGAAGTATCTAATTATGCTGCTCGATCCTGAGAAATTTATATGTGACCCTAGTTGGCAGTTATTTTAAGCAAGGTGTTTTATAGCCAGTTACTGCAAATACAATTTCTATAAATGTTTAACCCTCTTTGGGCTCCTGGTCAGCTAGGAGCTCTGATAATGTATCAGCCAGAGAGCCCACAAGTTAATGATAACAGAATTTCTATAAAGTGTTTCCCTATAGCCCTTTTAAGATGGGAGTGGAGAGATTCTTTGTTTTTTTATTTCTGGCCCCACTCCCTTCTTGTATTTATAGAAGAGGACCTGGAATCTTACAGCTGGTCTTCCCTTTGCTGCTTGCTTTGTGGGACTTTGTTTATGCTCTTTTCTCTTCCAAACTAATCCATCCTCTCTGTCATTCTTGTAGGCATATATATGTGTGTATGTAGCTCTGATCTTTTTCTGGATCCATCTGTGCATTTTCTGGGTAAAGTCAGAAGCACTAAGCATAGTGTTCCCTGGTGATTTACTGGGCTGCAGATCATTATTATTCTGGTAAAGGGAAATCAAATGCTTGACTGAACCGAAGCTTGTTTAACCTGAAAGAAAACTAACAATAACCATAAAACACACAATACAGCATCTGCCTCCCAGTCATGGTTCTCTTTCTAACCTTGCACTTGCTTAAATAACCTTTGGAATATTTTGAGCAATACCATTTTCTCTTCTAACTCCCATTAGTCATTGTGGAAAGTTGTCAGGAGTTAAACCCAACTCCCTGCTTAAAGGCTGAAGCCTACATGGCTTAATCCCTGAAGTGTGGTGTTTGCAGCTTGGAAAACAAGGACACTTAATCAGAAAGTAGTTTGAGTCTCATAGGAGTATGCCACTTTCCTAGATCTGTGTTAATTTGGATTCTCCACCTTGCACGTGGCTGCTGTCATGCCTTGAGGTTTGTCTGGAGCTGATGCCATCCCCTTTCAGCACAGGCTTTAGCACATACCTAAAACTGGGAGTTGATTGCTGCTGTTTTCCTGGCACTTCCATATTTGCGCAGGGTTGCTTTGTTAGCTTTTGCTGTCTCTGAGAGCACACAGATGTTTAGTTTTATTGGAGCCCAGAAGAAGCTTTAAGACTAAAATAAAGTTAACTTTGTTTCATTAAGAAGAGTTGGGCTACCTTGCCTAGCATCTTTAAAGTGTGTCCCAGATTGGCAGAGGGGATTATTGGCGATTTGGCCAGGGATGTACTGGTTGTGCAATCTGAGTTATCCTTTCCTCTTCTCTGTTTCTCTACTAGACCTGTCTTCTGTTTTCCTTCCTAACTGCCGCCTCTTTGACTTGTTCCTACCTCTCCTTTTTTGGCTTTGGATGGAACTTGTTCCCCTCTCACATTTTAAGATGGCCCAGCTACAGTGTTGTACAAGAGAAAGCCACAGTGCTCTGTGCAGAGGAGGAACTGCTGTTTGATATAGGTGTGCGTTCTGTGAAGCTGGGGAGTAGTCTAGCAGTTTTCAGCTCTTTTTCCAGTGCAACATATGGAATCACAATATTGAGGTGACGGACTGTGTACTTTGCATAATTCTTTTTTTTACTGTCTTCCCTCGTCTTTGGTTATTTCCCTGGGTCACCACAGTCTGGAACAAATATCCAGCTGTATCATGCGTGGTAATGACAGAGTGGTTCCTAGAAAAAGGACTGGTCCTTTCTGTGCTTATACAGCTTGTGAGCTTGTTCCTGGAAGCATGGAAGGAAAGTATTTTTCAGCATTTTGCTTGTGTTTAAATATCACTTGCAAACTCTTTCCTTGCTTTCAATGTTCTGTTGTGAGGGACTTTTTATTGTTCTTCAAGCAGAAGTACACGCACAAGGGATTAGACAAAGAGTTTCCCTTTGGTTAGGTCTCAGGTTTAGGAATAGTTTTAGGGTCCTTGGCTCAGGTTCTGTGTGCAGATTGGTAGGCTGGTGTTAGTCTTTGCTAGTAGGATCAAAACACTGGAGCTCAAGTCTTCAGTGCATAGAACTTGGCCAGGAGCACTGACAGTCATTGTTTCAGATACTTGGTATTCAAAGTAAGTGGTATACCTCTGTCTCTGCTTATATGGGGGAGACGTGAAATGCTTTTGCTTGAAAATACCTCCATTCTGTCCCGTGCCCCACCCAATCAATATCTGCTCCAGTCTGTGGCTCTGCTGTGGGAAGCAGAAAAATAGCTAGAAGAAAACAAATCGATTTCTTGCTCCTCTTCCTAGGATGATGCCAACAAAAATGGTGGTAAATGGATTATCCGTCTGCGAAAGGGCTTAGCGTCACGATGCTGGGAGAATCTCATTCTGGCAATGTTGGGAGAACAGTTTATGGTGGGGGAAGAAATCTGTGGGGCAGTCGTCTCTGTCCGATTCCAGGTAAGCACTTTTGAGAACTGGCATGTACTTCCATTTGGCAGGGCTACAAACGTACCATCTGCTTACCCCTCACGTGCTATTCTGTAGGAGGATATTATCTCAATATGGAACAAGACAGCCAGCGACCAGGCTACGACAGCCCGGATACGTGATACATTACGAAGAGTGCTCAACCTACCTCCCAACACCATCATGGAATATAAAACACACACCGACAGCATCAAGTAGGTGTGGTGGCAGGGGGAGGGACCTGCTGCTGGTTGCATGCGTGCTTGAGCAATTTAGTGCAGCTTGCAAGAATTGAGAGAAGTGCTCGTGTGCATTGGGGCTGTTCACTGCAAACACTAATACAACCAGCAGCAATTCTTGCCAGTGCACTTTGAAAGCTAAATATCTATCCCATTATCATAATTTTGTTAGGGACGTTTGGTTCTAACAGTAAAAACTGTTTTTTTGAAGTGCATAGTCCAAGGCTTTGTTAGTCATCCACCCCGGCTGTCACCTGGGAGGTGGGCAGCCCACTGTGGGGCTGGGGCTTGATGTATTCCAAGACAGGATTGCAGTGGGGAGGACAAGATCATTTGAATAGATAGAGATTCTGGGGAATAAAGTGCGGAAGCTAACGGGGATTTATAGTGCCATTAGACTTATAAATGGTCTTGGGAAAGTGCTGTGTGAATTTACAGTGCTGTACAAATGATTTCTAATCATAATAAGCGTCGTATATTCAGTCTTCCAGGCCCTGGTGACAGAGGCTCTTTAACAAGACTAGAAGATCATGGTACACAGAGAGGACAGCTGTATTTTTAAATAAACCTATTATAGCTTACCATACCAGGCCATTCAGGGTGACTTCTGTTCCCCATGAAGTGAGGAAAAATTGCGTATTTAAGTATTAGTTAGAGGTAAATAATGTTTTCTTTTATTTTTTTATTTTTTTCTTAAGCGAGTATTAAACTGATACACTGATTAGGTCATATTGGTTAAATTAACGCTTGAAAAGGCGTACTCAGAAAAAGAATTTAAACCAATTAATAAGGCATTAATAGAGCAGTGAGTTTTCTAATCTAGCCCGTAATTGGGGTGCAAGTACCTTTCATAACTTCCTTTCATTATGCTAGCTTGTCCTTTCCACATAATCACCCCGTCATCAGTGTGCTGTCAAACAGCTTGGTGAGATCAGCCCTGCTTTTAGCAGACAGCTAGCTTCCCGTTGCAGCAAGTTTTGAGTGCGGTCACTAGCAGTAACACAGAAGTCTTGTCTAAACTGCCTGTAGGCATCTAGTGTTCCATATGGCACTCCCTCCTGCGTGCGTGGGAAAGAGAAGGAGAAATTATTATTATTAAACTGAATCTTTTCCAGGCAGCTTTAGTTTCTGAAAGTTTTCCCTTCTGTTGTTAAAATCTCGTATTTGTGATTTTGCCAGTGACATTTCTCATGCAATTTGTGCCAGGAGAGGGCACTACCGACTCTTTCTCCACATTAGGAGATAGCAAAGTGCTCATGTGGGCACATGACAGGATATTTTACTTCTGCTCAGCAGCAGAAGATCTAGTGATGGGGCTTTGTGGAGGAACATGTTTGACTTCTGTCAGTCTCTGTAGGGAAGGCTGTGGTGGTGGTGGTTTGTGTTGTGAGTTTAGAATGGAAATGATGGGGCCTTTCCCCTATAAGTTTTGGCCACCAGCAGTTCCTAGGACAGAGTGCTGCTATAGCAGTGCTTGTAACTGTTCTTCCTCTGGCAGTCCTTGTTTGACTGTGTCCAGTCTTGTTTCTCTACAACAGTGTAACATGCCCTGCTTCCTGCCCTCCCTTCCTGCATAGTGTCAAAGTTTCATTTGTGCTGGTGACATATGGTGCAAAATGAGCTTGTCCAAGAACAACAGGTGCTTTGAGGAATCAAGTTTAGTAACTCGGATTACAGCTGAGAGCAATTCTTAAATAGAGGCAGGCTGACTATTATCCTGCTTATTCTTCTGTGGGCAGGAGGGATAGTCAGGAGTTGGTTTGATGATGTCTTAGTGAGGTAGATCTGAGCCATTAACTTCTGCCACATAGGTGATTATGAGAGCATTTTTTTTCCATTGCCTCACTTGAGCCGCAGCGGTCTGATTGCAGTGCCCTCCAATCACCGAGTGGCACTGGTGTAAATTCAGAGCAGAACCACTCATCAGTGGAGTTTCCGTGTAGTGATGCATGGACCAACTTCTTGTGCCTTTCTTGCCTGGTACTAGCAGGCAGCAAGCAGCAGCAGCTGTGGAGAGGTGGTGGTGCCTGCTTTGTTGACAGAGAAGAGCAGGACAGCCCCAGCTTTCAGTCTGACTCTGCTTGGCTATGCTTCATATCATTAAGGTTCTCTCACTAATGAAGAATCTCTTCTGTAACTAGTTCTATCCTCCATAAAGTCTGGCTCCTTTTCCTCACCCATCCATCAAGCCCTGTTGAAATACTGTCAGTCATAAATAAACTCCACTTATGCTGCGCATGTACCATGTGATTTATGACTCGGGAGGGCTTTCCAGCTAGCACTCTATATTCACACTCTGGCTGTGTTTTATGAAAGGCTCTAATGGAAGAGCTGTGCTGTAGGCTTTGTCAGGGCTGCCGTTCTAGGGGGGCTCGTGGCATTTTTCATTTGTATGGGCTGCATCTCTCCACTAGAGCTCTGCTCATGTGCAGGGTTTGATTGGCATTGATTGTGCTTCAGGGAAGGGAGCATGCTTAGCAAGAAAAGAACAGGCGTTTCTCAAAACCTTGACTTTTGGGTAGTGAATTGACCTGAATTAGCTTTTGACACACTGTAAATGAGCGCTTCTGTAGAAATTGCTAGCATGCCTCTTACTGTGGAACCTGAGTCCTGTGTTTCAGGTTTTATATATTCCTTTTGTGATGATGCATTTCGTATTAACTCATTTTTAGACACCATTTTTCATGAGTTGTCACTGAGGCTGCAGCCCCCTTTGTTTCAGAAAGCAGTGGTGCTGCCAAGCTGCCTTTGAAAAGTATCTGTTGCTTCACAGCTATTCTAGGGAGCTATTCTGCATTCTGCCCTTTCTGCTCTTGGTGGTGGGGCTTCTGCATTTAGCTAGATAAGCAGATCTTTCATTGCAATTTTCCTGTGTTTGTCCTTTCTCTTGCTTGTGATATTGACAAGCTGCCTAAATCCCACTGAGTGGAAGGGTCAGCCTAGTCTGTATTAATTTCCCATCTTGCTAGAAGAGCTAGTACAATCTCTTGGACTCTGCTGGATTCCAGGGGATTTATAGTACCATAGGCGTCCTAGTGCTAAGCACCTGAAGAGAACATATATGACATTTTGTGGGCTACCTTGTTTCAGTAGCTGGAGAGAAATCACTTCTCTTTGTTCTCTCGGAGATGAACTGAGAGAGGTGCATTCAGATGTAGTGAACCACTTAATAGGTTCTGCTCATCAGCGTTGTTAACCTTGAGGGTGACGTGGTCCAGCAGTGACAGTGGTTGTGGACAGTGGCATCCCCCGTGGTTTTGGAATTAAGGAAAAAAAATGACGTCTTTTGTTGCCTTTGGAGGGGCACTGTGCTTTTTATGAAAGCAGAACATTGCTGGCCATAGCCTAGTCGTGTCTCAGTGAAGCCACTGAAAATATTCAAGTATCTATAGTGGATGAGCTGCCTTTGGGAGAGGGGCGGAGGGGAAACAGTCACTGTAAAGTGTGAGTTTTGAGCATTGCAGGGTGACATGCTTGGCTGTGTGGCATACACCTTTGCCCTGCCTGGGGTTATCAGCATTTTTTTCCATGCTGATAACTGTGTGGTCAGTGACCATCTCCTGTATTGAGAGCTTCCACCTGCAGTACCATCCAAGAATCCCAGGCGAATTCAGCAGTATTGCATCCTATGCTGGGAGAGACCAGATCCGTGGCCTTACTGCAAGCTGCCACTGAGCCGGCTGCTCTGGAAGTATTTTTGTTGCTGTGACTTTATGGATCGTCCTGTCAGCTCTAAAGCGAGGCTGCTTTTTCTGAAAACAAAGCTTCAGTTATTTGTAAGTGCCTGCTGCAGTGAGAGCTGAGCAGGGTATAAAACTCTGCTTTCCTTTCAAAGTCACCACTGATAACTAATGGGACGGCTCGAGTAAATGAGAAGAATAGTTGATCTTAATAGGGCTGACACTGGGTTCATTTCACTGCAGGCAGTTGAGGGAAATGGCTTCAGACTATTTTAGCTGTGAAACAAGCACATGTCCTATGGAGGAAAGAAGAGGATGAGCTGTAAGAAGGCTGCAGGGGCAAGGTTCTCAGGGCAAAAAAGTGAGGAATGAGGAGAAATCCCCATAGAAGTGACAGGTGTTTGGCAAGATCAGTGTTTGTGAGACAGTAAGCTGGTTGAGAGAAGTCTCCCTTGTTGTTACATTGGAGTTCAGATAATTTTGTAACTATGTTATGGTTTTATAGCACTGGTTTCCATTTCGTTGCTAATTTTCAACACCTCGGAAGAACAACTCCATGCTGCTGTCCTACCTGTCTCATCTTTATCTTTGACTGTATCTTAGGTGATGCAGGCAGGGTTAACCTTGTCTAAAGTTAGATGGTTTGCAAATGGGACCTATACATGCTGTCTGATGCCTGTCAGTGAAAGGCAGGTCGCCTTGGGTCTTGCTAGCTCTAGAGAGCTGTGTTGTTTCACCCTCATTCCTTCAAATCTGACAGCAGGAGTAAAAGGTAGAGGAAGGTGGTGAGGTTCCAGGTCTGATAGCTGTCCTCTTCTCTTAAGTCTCTGCAACACTGACTCAATTAATTTATCACTCCATTCTCCAATTCCAGTAATATTCCCAGTCCTGCAAGTCAGTGAGTGCTTTCGTAGACCTGGGCTTTGAAATGATAGATTCATTGATTCATTTTCCATCACCATAGGATGCTTTATTCAGAAGTGTCTGTGACTTTGTAACGGGCTTCCTTATCTTGGTGGTCTCTCTTACCAAAGAAATGCCTGTAACCTATTTGCTTCATGTTTCTTTCCAGGGAGGTCAGTTCAGATGCCTTCCTTTCAAAGTCACAATGGCTTCCATATTTGCCTTTGCTACAGATACTGCTGGATGTGTGGAAGAATTATTTCAGGGCTAGAAGAACATCCTAAATTTTTTAAAGCTGTTGGTTTTCAGGCCTGCTGCAAAGTTTTTGATTGGCTTTGAACAAATCCCAGTGGCTCCAGTGGAGCATGGGGAGGACCCAGGAAGAGACTGTGCCACGCTGGACACCATACCTGCGGAGCAAGTGGTCAGTGTGCTGGGAAGTTGCACCCAGGCTGGCAGAAGGGATAGGCCTTGGTGATTGTTGTTAGGGTAGCGTGCACTATGAGCTCTCTGCCTCCTTTTTCAGTTGGGAAAGGAGATGGTAAGGAGGTGGGGCCCTACAGGGAAATACTGAAGGGGAACTGCTAGGACTTAAAAGATTGAGGGTGGTTGGTGAAAACATACTGCTTCTTGCACAATAGTGACTTGGAAAGTCCCTTGAAGCAGCTGTGGCTGTTCTTCCTTTTTTTTTTTTCTGGAGTCTCTGATTGTGGTTCCTTTTTTTTTTTTTTTCCCCCTGGCTTACTTGGTGAGGATAAAGGGAGCCCTGCCTGGGTCCTGACCCTAGACAGTGAGGGAGAAGGTGGGAAGTTTCAGCAGTTGTGGGTCAGGAATGAGTGTGGAAGAGCAGCTCTAGCTGGCTTTATTTAGCCTACTAATGTTTCCACTTCCCATCTGTTCAATGGGAATAACCTAAGTGTTGGGGATCAATTCACTGAGTATCTGATCGCTGTGCAGACAGTATAGCAATAAGGTACTAAAAATGTCTATACATAAAAATAACCTCTTAGACTCTCTGGCACTGTGCCTTTGGCACGTTACAGGTCGTAACGATTCTGCCAGATGAAATTAACTGGCAGCCTTGTTTGGTGCAAAATGGAGAGCAGTTTGCTCTGCTAGCACAGTTTAGGTACATTAGGGCAGACGCATCCTGGTGGATTTTTTCAGTCAAGTCAGCAGATAGTTGGAGTAATTAGTACTATAATATGTATGAGGGTCTTGGCTTAAAAATTCTTGGCTGGAAGAGCTTTTTCTCTGTGTCTGTGAGACGGACTTGGCAGCTGCAGGACTATGTGCATGATGTTATTGAGATGTTGGAACAGGGAACTCCTTGGTTTGAAAGGGTAATAAATTATTTATTATGTTGACAAATAATCTGCCCTTGTGTCCCTTCTGCAGAGAACAGAAGTTACAAGTTTGGGGACACCTGTGGGAAAGGAAAGAGAGATGGTATGATTATGGGTGATGGAAATCTGGTAGAAATACAAGGCATCTCCTAAGATTGGAGGGAAGACATGAAGATAGGGACTTTCAGACAAGGATGGAGATGTTTATAGCTTTCCGACCTATATTCAGTGGATAAGAGTGCTTCAGATCCAGAGTTTCTCTTCCCCTTAACTTTCTTCGGAAGAAAGGCAGTTGTACCCACAGTGTCCAGTACTTTCTGCTGACTGGGTGACATAAGCAGTTTTCCTTTCTGTGGAAGATTTCTTGGCCTTGAAAGGTGCTGTGTTTGGGGAGACTTGGTAGGGATGAGTTCCCATTTAGAGGCTTCTGTGCTGCTGCCTTGCTTACAATGAACCACTTGGGTTTTTTTCTCTTCTAAGCAGTTTACTGCTGTAGGACAAGCTGAATTGCAGATCTGACCTGGTGTACTAATGCACGGCAGCTGCGTCCTGTGTGCTGTCCTGTTGCATCTATAGCACCTTTCACTGACTTTCTCCCTCACATTTCCTTTGGCTTCAAGGGCATGTGTTTGAGAGTCAGCTAGAGGACAGTGGTGAGGTTCCAGGTCTGATAGGTGTCCTCTTCTCCTAAGCCTCTGCAACACTGACTTAATTCATTTATCACTCCATTCTCCAATTCCAGTAATAGCTTTGGGACTCCCGTGACTGCTACTCACTTGTCCATGCTACTCAAGATCAGGAGGGTTTTGAGCTACCATGGATGGAAGAAAAATGAAGAGAAAACCTAGCCAGCCATAGATAAGGACTATCTGAGACCAGCTGATCACCTTGGTGGTCCACAGGAGCCTGTGCCTTGCAGGGGGCTGCGGAGCTTTAGTTGCTTATTGGAAGTTTTGTCAAAGCAGTTTTGAACTGGGAAGAACTGGAGTGTTGTGGCACTCACCAGGCTTGTACTGGTGGTGCTGAAGTTGGTGATCTTTAGGATTTCACCTTCTGCCCTTTCAAAAGAGGGACTTGCTACCCTGTGCACTGGACAGGCAGCGTCACGAGTTCCAAGCTGTATGCCACAGTGACAAGCTTCTTACTTGTGTCCTCTTTGTTGGGTTCCCAGCAATGTATGTGGTGCACAGTCTTGCAGTATGCTCTGCATTTATTTGTGCCAAGACTTTGCTGGGAAAGAGGAAACGACACAAGTTGCTTTTGCAAGTGCTGATTGGGAGCTGGACTCCATGAGGCTCAGGTAAGAGCCAGGCTAGTGGTCCATTTTTGGTACAGATATGACTTAATACCAAATTTCCATTTCTGAATTCTCCTGTTGTGTTGCAGTGGCCGATGAGGCAATGCAGAAAACAAGATGTGATGTAGCTGCTAAGTACCAGCAACAAAATCTGCAGGGTTGGCTGGGTTTGTGGATGACCTGGGTTCCCTTTAAGGTCCCTCCAGTTCCACAGGACTCTGCGTTCAGTAAATGGCTTGGCATGTGCTGTAGGCACCAGCACTGTTTTGCTGGGCATAAAGATCTATGAGGTTCTTTGATGTCTCTGATCCCAGAAGACAATAGTCATGCTCACATTAACCTCAGCATCTTTTCCTGAGAGGGCTTTCAGTATGCTGCCTTCATAAAACAGACAGCAATTTTTCAGTCTACTAGCTTCGTCCATCAGTAACATTCTCCACCAGGGAATGCAATGTTAGGCCTGTCCCTCTAACTTATCTGAAAGCTTTTTCGTTTCAAATGTAAGCTTTTTACTGCCTCGTCATTTACAGTGCAGGTTTACAATAGGAAATGAGACTTTCTAATAACAATTCAAATCTGCTGCCTGATGGAAGAATTTTGTAATAACTAAGCTGTGTGGCACTAAAAGAAGCCCCTTTTGAGGGGGATTGCTATATATACAGGTATATGGTGAAGCATGAGACCAGTAACTGGCTGAGTTTAACCAGCCAAGGAATGTGGTAATCCTTCAGGAAGATGTAACATCGGCTATTTTATTAGCAATAGGAAATGGATATTCCATTTGTGACTGGGAAGGTCATACCTGTCTCTGGGTATTAATGTGGCTATATCGCCAGCAGCCAGTGGGAATGCTTCGTGTCTGTGCAGAACGTTAAAGCTGCCTTGCGCTGTCAGATGTTTGGCTGGGTTTTAAGGATGCTTCTATCCACCAGGGCTATCAGAGAATATTGCCTTGCTCTCTGAAGACAAGTGCCTTTCAAACGCCATTGAATGTTTCTGCTCTCGTTAAAAGTTAAGAAGCCTTTGATCTGAAGTGCTGTTTTTTTTGGTTTTTATTTCATTTTTTTTTTCCCTCTGGCTTGCCAGGGCCTGGGAGGAGTTTCATGGCCTGGTGAACAGCAGTGGCCGCTGATCGAACGCTCCCCCTCCCTCTGTCACACACAGGGTAGGGCCTCATCTTTCTTCCTATGTGACTTCATGGCGTACCTCTCAGCTTCCAACCCTCTTCCCGTGGGCTGGCACGTTCTCTTGCCTTACAGGCCTGATGGGGGCCCATTCCGCTACTGGCTCTTCCCCAAAGGTCAAAATTATTTTTTCTTGGTGTTGTTTTTTTTTGACCAAAGACACCAACATTCACTGTGGTTTCCAGTCACTTGGCATTTTCTGCTGTGGTGCTGTGAGCTATTTTGCTGATGTGTCCTTCCTCTGTGCAAGGCACTTCTATCCCAGCCCTGGTCCCAGGAGGCTGAGAGGTATGTCTTCAGCTTGGGTCTGTTGCCTAGGGTAGACTGGAAGCAGATACAGCGTGGTAAATGAATGCTGAGCACATCCATGTGATGGACGCCGAGAGAGGCGTCTGGAGCTTGGCATACGTGCCTTTGCTCTTGACAGTGGGCTGGAGCAGAATAAATTAGTCTGTCAATAAAAGCTTGTTCAGGAAGGACACACAGTAGCTACTGTATTTAGAAATAATAATGCTGCAGCTAATGAGATGGAACCATCTGCTACTTTTGGTGGTAGCGACCTGCAGTGTGCAGAGATCACCAAGGTGAGCTTGGGGCTGTTGTGAGCCTCACAGCTCAGGTTGGTTTTCCCCTCCAGTGCCCACTTCCCTGATGACAGGCCCTTTCTGCAGGCTAGCAGAAGGCCTAGTGATGAGAGTTGTGTTTGTTTGTAGCCAAGTGGGGTTGCTGCATTGCTGAGTGCCACAGCAGAGGAACCCACTGGAAGGAAGCATTACACTGCCCAGTTCCCACCTCATGGTGGTGCGTGGCTGCTCCAGTACAGCCAAGCTTGGAGGGGCCAGTGGGAGCCCAAAACCTCCTTCCACAGCTTTGGGCAAGCAGTGCTATCATAGCTTGCTCTGAAGTCATAGATGAAAACAATATATTTTCTTGCAGATTTGGATTTTTGTGAGGATCAATGGTTACAAAATGTTACACAGGCACCTAGCAGCGTTGTTATTGTTAGTTGACATTCAAGTGACCTCTAGAAGAGGAAACCAGTTCACTTAAGGAAATACTAATCTCAGAAGGCAGTAAATGTGCCAAGTGTACAGGAACACAGTGCCAGAGTTGATTTAGTGCTTGACTGTATTGGGTTACCTCTGCTGAGCAGGGAGAGTAGTGGTGAGTAGAGGGCCCAGGGCACCCTGAGAAAGGTAAAAGTAGGGGAACGTGGAAACCCGTCTGTGAGCGCTAGCCAAAGTGTGCTGTCCTAAGGCAGATGGCATGCATGAATAGTACAGCATGGGATGGAAAGCCAAACCATTGTTGCAAATTAACTGGATTCCAGTTAATGAATCCTGAATCACGTTCCCAAATGGCAGCACAGCCTGCTTTGCTAGCAAGTGCAAAGGTGAACCCCAGTCTTCTTCAGATGGCCTCCAGCATGGTATTTGCTGTCATGTCATAGCAAAATAACTTGTTTAACTCACTAAGGAGTGTTTTTTACTTCCTTTTGCTCCTCCACTGCCTCCTGGAGGTGTTCCAACTTGCGCTGTGCTGTGATGTTACAGCTAACATGCAGCCCTTAGCAGCACACAGTGCTGGCTAAGGGTTTAAGCAGGATTTTACAGTCCTGCAGAGCACTTTGTGTCTGAAGCTGCTGCCTTTGCTCTTCAACACAGCTCTGTTGATTTGATGTGATATGTGCTGGAGCATCCCTGGGTGTTTCATTTGGGCAACTTACCGCCCTGTCCCTGTTATGGGAAGAGCTGCCAAACCTATCCTCTTGAAATAAATATAATCTCATTTATTTCCATTTGAGTTTAAAAGAACACACCACCTTTCTATTAATGTGTAAATATGCTTTGCCTGTTGCTGTTGCTCACAGGCTAGCAGTAAGCACTGACTTACTGACACTGAAGTTTTGGTAACCTGCACTTATTCAGTTGCTGCCATGTGCTGCAAGACTGACATATGAAGGTTGTGGACCAACAGTCCTTTCTTTGTCAGTAGCCCCTGCGACTCGTGTGAGTAAAAGCTGCTGAAGAAACTCTTCTATTTAAACTTGAGGGAAGCATCCTTTTCAGTAGATATTCTTTTAAGGTGGGAGAGTAGGAGAGACCAGAGAGCTAAACTTGTTGACAGCATAACCAAAAGAGCCTAAATACAAGGGGCAAACACAGAAGAAGGGTGAAGTGATGGTATATCTGTGCTCCAAGCAGAATCCCTGCGAGTTGTTTAAACACTAGAATCTATCAGGGAGGTTTCCAGAGTGTATCATGTGCTTTGCTTATTGGAGATTACACTCTCTTCCCGATGAAAATGATGAACAAGGATACCCCTGTGTTCCAAGGCTTCTGGAGCAGCAGGCTGACTTATGTGAAAAGTTTCTAGTTAGAAAGCAGATCTGCTCAGGAGGTTTGACAAGCATTTATTTGAATGACATACCGGGATGGCAACACGGGTAACCGTGATGGATAGAAGTGGGGGGGTGCTTTGATATGAAGGAATGTACTCTTTTAACCTCTTTATTCCCTCTGTTTTCTAGGGATAATTCCAGCTTTCGAAACACAAAAATAACATTGTGAGAACAAGAGTTGGCACTAACCTCCTCTCTCCACATTGAAAGCACTGAGAGGTCTCTACCAGTGCCCTCCGACCTCTGAAGGGACTCATGGGCCACTCTCTCGCACTCCTCCTTGGAGGAAGGATCCATCTGAAGACCTCCAGCAGCGGTGACAATAGAGGCTGATTTTGTCATACACAAACTTTTTTTTAGCAGTGGGGCGGGAGGCCAACCTTTCAATTAGCTGCGTGCCCTTGGGGCCGCGTCTTGCAGCACTTTCCTGTCTTTCTTTACATGGCATGCAGGATCTCTGGGATTCTGCCTCGACGTCAGAGCCTTTTGCTGAGGGATACCAGTATTATGAATCTCTCTGCAGCTGGGAGGAGCTACCCAGTAGAGAGTCAGCCTATGGTTTTCAAATGCCCCCTTTCAGCTCTGCCAATAAATTATTGGGTCTCTTTGTTTCTCTCTGTCTCTCTGTTTTGTAGCTGTGTCTAAAAGTTGGTGGGATGTTATTTCTCTAGGCTGTGGTAAGGCCCCAGGCCAGCTTCTGTCAGCTCCATAAAGTGTCTTCTCCTGAGTTGCCCACTTACATGAGGCAGCACAGCAACCAAAGTGCCAGTGGAGGTCAAATTTCAAATATTGTGTTCAGTTTTGGGGCCCTCAGTACAAGAAAAACATTGAGGTGCTGGAGTGTGTACAGATAAGGGCAACAAAGCTGGAGAAGGGTCTGGAGCACAAGTCTTATGAGAAGCGGCTGAGGGAACTGGGGCTGTTGATTCTGGAGAATATTCTCTACAACTACCTGAAAGGAGTTTGCAACGTGGAAGGTGTTGGTCTTTTCTCCTGAGTAACATGTGATAGGACAAGAGGGAATGGCCTCAAGTTGCGTCAGGAGAGGTTCAGATTGGATATTAGGAAATATTTATTTACTGAAGGAGTGGTGAAGCATTGGAACAGGCTGCCCAAGGAAGTGGTGGAGTCTCCATCCCTGGAGGTGTTCAAAAGAGTGTAGGCATGGCAGTTTTAGTTTAGTAACCATGGTGCTGTTGGACTGATAGTTGGACTTGATGATCTTAGATGTCTTTTTCAACCTTAATGGTTCTGTGATTCTATGATCTTGCTTTGTCTTTGCCTTTTCTTCATACAACCTGGTTAGCAGTGCCTTGCACCCAGTCCTGTTTGTTGGGGAGAGGGATGCAAGCTTCCCTTAAACGAGGAAAAGAGGTGTTTGGTGTCACTTAGTTGCCTTGACTCTGGCTGTCTCAGTGGAGAGTCAGCAGTGCTTCCCTGTGTTGTATCCAGGGAAAGGCTGAATGCAGGGTCACTTGTGCACCTTCTGGTGTACACGGAGGTTTGCCAGTCTCCAGCTGCCTGGGGAATGGGACCCCCCCGTGGGTGTAGCAGAAGAGGGTGATGGCCCAGGCTGCTGCTTATAGCTGCATGCAAGCTGTGGTCAGAAGAGGGGCTGTAAGGGAGACCTCCTGTCTCGTGTCCTCTGGGATTAGGCTATGCTGAGGGGTCGTTCTCTGAAAGGCCAGCGTGGCTGCAATTTGGATGGCACAAAAACAATAGGAGCTAATTATTTCCTCTGATTCTGCTTGACTACAACACTAATTGTACTCATTAACAGCGCCAGCCTTTTCCTTGGGGAACTGAACAACTGCTTTTCATTTTTAATAGAACCTTTGCATCGGGCCCAGGAGGGGAGGCTGCAGAGATGGGGCGCGTCTCCTGCCCTACATGCTCTGTGCAATCCCCCAGGAGAAGGGGCTGTTTGGGCCAATTTGGTGGCAACCACAGAACTACCAGCCCGTGTCTGGGACAATTACTGGCTTCGGGGACTAGGAGACCTTCAGCCTCCTGACTCCAATTGCAAATTCCTTGTGTCATTATTGAAGTTTATACTGAAAGCAGGCAGGGCTGGCAGAGAACACAGTCTGAAATATTCGGTCTTCCAAAGGGTTTGTTTTCAGTCTTGACAGTGTCAGTCCTGGGCCATCTCTAGAAACATTCAGTGTGCTGTCAGCAAAGACTAACTGCTCCCTGCGGTCTGGCAGTTTGTGCCTGGTGGCGCCTGGCTGGGCAGGGAGCGCAGCAATTCCCTAGGTTGCAGCATCCTTCTCTGTGTTTCTTGAGACCCCACAGTCCTATTCCAGCCCTTGCCACTTGTTTGCCATCAGCTTTCAACCAAATGCTCTTTTCCAGGAGCAGTTTGTTTTCCCTGCTGTGATCAGGTACTACTACGGCTGCTACTTAAAATTCTTTTTAAATACAACTCTCCCCTGCTGCTCTCCAGTATTTGTTAGGGGGGATTTAGTTGTAATTACATTTTGGCAATCTAAGCAAAAATAGTCTTGCAAGGCAAAGCTGAAATACTAGCTGCAGGCTGCTTTTATCCACAGTGCATTTAGCTTCTTGCAGATGACATCACTTAAGGCTTTAGTCCTGTTGTTGTGCCCAGCTGCGTGTTGCGTCCACCTCTGCTATTTCATGTTCTCGCCCACTTCTCGCCTCTGATGCCTTGCATCAAAGCTGGTGCTGATGAGCGCAGGCTTGCTATTAAATCTGAAAATGCTGCAGTCCTGCTGTGTTCGCCCTTAAATACGCTTTGTGAGCGAGCTGTGGAAGAGCCCTTCCCTGGAGGGGGCTATTCCTCTCCTCCCGCTGCTGCTGTGGTTGAGATTTGGAGGAACTCAGCACTGGTTCCTCTTGCTCAGCCTTGAAGGGAGTGAGATGACTGGGATGTGGCATTTGTCCTCTTGAAGGCTACAACTTTTCCTAAAGTGGTTTTTCGTCAATGCCAAGCACCAGATTTGGTGTCTCTCTTGGCTTGGAAAGGGATGGAGCCAGACTGGGTTTTGAGTAGGGCTTTTGGGTTGTGGTCTACTGTGTCTCACTAGTAAAAGAGGTGGAAAAACAGTCATAGGGTTGTTTGGGAGGTGAGAGAACCTCTGTCACACTCTAGAGAAAGGTTTCAGATCCTCTTCATTTGGGAAGCAAGCACTGGACCCATGGGAGTCCCAAATCTGCCAGGAGTCATGATGTTCGCCACTTTCCTCATCCTTCAGCCTTTTTCCATCCTTAAACTTCAGATCCCTGTGTAGCAACCTTCAGGGAAAACAGCAGAATTTTGAACACGTTTGAGCCCTGTGGTCCAGCCTCAGGAGTTTTGTTCCCCCAGAGGATGCTGGGCCACGGCACGCTCCTGGGCTGTGGGCGTCTATAGCTATGGCTGTGCTGTGGGGCTCAGGGGGCGATGGTGGAGGTACGCTGAGTGTCTCAGAACTGGAGCTGTGAAGGAAATCTCTTTCACAGCCCACCAACAGTAAGGATTCCGCAGTTTTGGAAGTGAGTAGGTTATGAGTGTTTAGAGGAGTGTGTTGCCCCTTCTTAGTTCTTTTTTATGAGATGTGGGCACACGGGGCTGATGATGGCGTCTGGGGTGTCCTCTCACTGCGCTCTGCTCTGCAAGGTGGTCTCCCATTGGTTTGGGCAAAATGCATCTGCTGCCCAAGGCCTGTGGCCTTGTGGCTACTGCTTTTGGTTTTGTCCTTGTCCCTGGTGTGGTGATAAACCCTAGGGACATTTGGAGGGCAAGTAAAACCACTGCTTAGGGATGGTGAAGGACATGGTCTCAGTTCTGTGCTCGTGACAGACTGGAAGAGCTCATCTCTTTCTGGTCATGTTGTACGGACTTGCTGGGGACTGAGCTCACCTGGAAGAAGCAGCAGCTCTGCAAAGTGGAGAGAAGTGGGTAACAGCACCTGACCCTGTTCAGAGATACCTTTACCAGAGCCTGGAATCAATGGGAAATAGCCAGGCAAAGACAGGCTGGGGTTCATTAATTCTGTGCCTGCTTTGGGAGGGAGAGCCCAGGGGCTGGGAACAAGCCTGGTGATATGGTTTGGGCAGCTTGCAGATGCTCCTGGCTCTTGCGGGGCTGGGAATACTCAGCCAGGGGAGCACATCCCTTCAGCCACCGTGGGGCTGGAGAGAGGATATCGCTGTAGGTGACAGGAATGTTGTGCAGTGCCATCACTCGCTAGTGAGAAGGCTGAGGCTGGGAGGAGTATGGTGCCCCAGGACCTAGTTGCTTCACCCAGATCTTGGCCGCAGGGCTGCCCCCATGGGAGAGGACCCAGGCTGGGGGACAGGAGGCAGGACCTATGCAGGGGTTTGGGTGCTTGGTGAGCTCTTCTGGGCAACTCTGCCTGCATTGGTGGGCACCATCCTTGTCTGCTTCAGCGTGCCAGCTTGGGAGAGCCAGACCAACCTGCAGCTCCCAGGACTGGGGCAGGAAAAGCCACCTTGCAGAGAGCATTGGCAGGCTTGCATGGGTGGAGGTTGGCTCTGGGCTATGACCAGGCTGCAGGCATCCAAAAGGTGATATCTTGGCTGCTGGGTGTTTTCCTCCCTGCTCCATCCATGCCCACAGTGCCCTCACCTCTGGCAAACTGTGCCAGGAGCCAGTTGCGGTCAGTAAACAGCTGGCTTTCTCCCAGCAGCGGAGGCAGCTGGTGCTGGGACAGTGAGGTTGATGAGACAGCACATCCTGGAGCCGGGCGCAGGTGGCGTGAGCTGGACCGCAGAGGAGCAGACGCTGCCTGCTGCCGTTCCCAGGCTGACCTCCCTACCTCCCCCACCAGCAAGGACAAAGCCACAGGGGCCCCAGAGGTCAGTGAGGGGCACAGGGGAAAGCATTGTTGCTGAGATGGGGAGAAAGAGTTGTGGTTGACAGAGATGATCCAGTGGGGCAGGGAGGGCTGATGAGTGAGGGAGTTGTGTAATGATGCTCATAGCAGGGTGGGTGCCAGGGGGCAGCTGTTCCTGAGAGGGTTTGGGTACCTGGTGGCCCAGGGTGTTCCCACCTCTAGCTGCTTGTTAGGGAGCAGGGACTGTGGTTCAGCTGTCCTCAAAGCTATGGCTGAGGCATAGATGGAGGGGGAAATTGCCTGCCCCCAGCCCCATCTGTGGCTGCGTTGCCTTGGGATGGGAGGCTGTATCGGTAGTTCCTGCCCTTTTGCCACCATTGCCATGGCGAGGGATGCCAGGGGCTCCATTTGCTCCATGCTTGAAGCTGTGAATTTGCAGCTGGGTAACATGGCTGTTGCTGCCAGCATTGGTGTAAGGCCTGTTAGATGGCTGACTCTGCTCCAGTTCCCCCTTGTCTCATCTCTCAGCACATTTATGGGCTGCTGTGACAAGACTGTGTGGCTTAGAGGTCTGTGGCCAGCCTGCAGTGGTGGCAGGTGGGCACCGTGCCTGTCCCAGCACTTGGCTGGATGTACCCAGCCTGCTTGAGAAGGATAATCCGTTGGTGAGCAAGGAGCAACGATGCAACGGAGGCTCAAGAGACTGCCATGGGCTTTACTTCCACGTTCAGCACAGCATGGCCACACCATGCTCCCCCCTTCCCCATCACCACCATATCTGGGGGACAGCAGAGTCCCACCACCCCAAGTCCTCCTCCAGCCCTGTGCTTGGCACCAGGAGCCGCTGTGCCTGCAGGGTTCTCAGTCAGGCAGGCTGGTTTGGGGGCACCAAGCCCCTGGCACCAGCAGTCCCTGCAGCAGGAGGGCTGACAGGCATCTACAGGCATCACTGTGGCAGGTACTGCTTGGGGTCCCCAGGGAAGGGCAGAGCAGGCGCCTGGTTGAAGTGAGCCATGAGGAAGATGCCAACAGTGCCGCACACGAAGAGGGAGGCCATGATGAAGAAGCAGACACGGTCAATCACCCGTCCTACCATGATCCACTCTTCGCTCTCCTGCCAGTAGCACAGGGAGGGGGGTTAGGGATGAGGGCTGCCCCCGCGCAGGTCCTGTGCTGCCCCAGCCTGGACTCACGCTGCTGAAATCGTTCTCCTCCCGCGTGGCATTGGCAATGTGGTTGCAGGCATCCACGCAGGCACGGATATCAGGTCCTGCCTCCTCCAGGCTCTGGCAGAAGTCCTGGGCACTGCCGCTCTCCAGGCCACGTCCTGTGGGCAGCAGAACCAGCACAGCAGTGAGGTGAGTGTTTGGTCTCCTGACAGATTGCCCAGCCTTGCAGGGAGGTGCTGGTGCACTGGGGCACTCACCAATCTTCTCCAGCACAGTTTTCATCAGCCCATCCCTTTCCTTTTGCTTCTCAAAGAGTAGCTCAGTCCGGGCTTTCCAGAGCATGTACTCATCAGCTTTCACCATGAGCCCCAGTGAGCTGCGTCTCCGGGAAGCTCGCGGTGGCCCTGATGCCTCCTCTGGCATGTGCATGCCCAGGTAGCGGGGCAGGAGGTGCAGGAACACCTAGGCACAGTGTCATCTGTGGGGACCTGACCGCTTCACGCTACCCAGGGCACCCCATGGGTGCAATTGGGTCCCCTTGCATCACCTAGAGCATCCCCATGGGGTGCCCTTATGCCACCAGGATGCTGCATATGTTGTCACCTGCTGCTTCCCCAAGTTTTGGAAGTGGCTTGAAGGGGTTGATGGCACATTGACCATTGGAGATATCTGGGGAATCCCTCTTTTGCCAGGACTCTCACTCATTAAGGCATGGCCACCACCCACTCTGTGAGGGGCACAGCCTTGCTCCCCAAATACTCACCCCATTCCCCATGTCTAAGGGGTAGGAGAACAATGGCAGGTACCTGGCGCACTCTCTGGGACATGGAGTGAGTGTTGGGTGTTCGGAGTGAGACATTGAGGACAATGACAGCGTTCACCACAATCACCACTGTCACCACCATGAGGAAGGTCAGGTACCTGGAGGGGGGGCACAAGGTCTTACAGAGGGCTGCTTGGTCAAAAGCCATGGGCATATGGTGCCCTCCTGGGCTGGAAATTGGAGAACACCAGTGGAGTGAGGGTACGTAGTAGCCGTGTGCCAGCCCTGCCTGGGTGAGGAGTTGTATCTGTGCCAGTGTCCTCTCTGTGGGCACAGACTGCTGCACAGCCCTCAGAGACCCATCTGGCACGGTGTGACATCAGGGCTGGCACCCCTGTCCCCATGCATCACTTACTTCCCAATGAGAGGCACAGCTTGGGAGGTCTCGGGCACCTTCTGGGCAATGAGGAAAAGGAAGACCGTCTGGGCCAGGAGGACGTTGATAGAGACAGTGCATTTCTGCCCACCCGCTGTCAAGGGTGAGGGAAGGCAGAGGTTGAAATAGGGCAGAAATGTGAGCATCGCCCTCCTTTTGTAAAGCCTCCCCACCCCAAAGCTGGACGGATCAAGTTGTCCTGTGAAGCTTTAACTGTGGGGTATGGGGAAAATCACCCTCTGCAAATAGGGTGGGGAAGAGGAGGCACAGACAGTCCCCAAACAACAAGGGGACGATAAGCCCTCCTTTGCCTGTTGCTTTGCCCTTGCACATCCCTGCGCGCCCCGGCACACACCTTTGGCAGGCAGAAAGTATACCAGCACGGCCATGGCAGAGATGAGGACGCAGGGCACGATGATGTTGATGACATAGAAGAGCGGCTTGCGCTGGATGATGAGGTAGAAGATGACCTGCTGGTACTGGATGTCATCTGGTGTGAACTGCTCCGAATTGATGATCTTCCGAGCAGGGCGGTGCTTGATGGCCCATTCGCCATTCTCTGCCGTGGGGTGTTGGAACGTGAGCCCCACCACCCCACCAGGGGCACCAGGGCTGATAGCCCCGCAGCCCAACAACAGGGAGGAAGGGGCAGGCTGTTGCTTGGTGTGGACCCCATGGGGCACCCAGAGTGGGCACAGTGCAGGGAAAGGTGATGGAGTGACTGGAGAGGGAGGTGAGCACTGTGCCAGAATGGCCAGGCAGCATCCCCCTAAAGGCTGTTGGAGGAGGCAGCTGGGGAGGCACCTTGAGCCTGTTGGGGGCTCCCGGGACATGTTATGTGTGGGGCTGGGGTCCCCCTATCTCCCAGGCACTGCAGGGGGAAGCAGAGCGTGATGCTGGGTGACACAGGGCTGTTTTTCCCTGCTGTCTGCGGGAGCAGTAGATTTTTCCCAATCAAGATCGCAGCTCAGGATGGTAATGAAAAAATAAATCTCCCTGACCGAAAAGCATTTTGTTCCTTCAATATGCAATTAAAATGTGATGGAAAACGTCATCGTTTGGCCGTGACAGCTCCTTTCCCAGCATCAATTGAGCTCCCAGGAGCGGTGCTCTCCTGGAGCGGCTGCCAGGCTGTGAGAGCACTGAGCGAGGTGAGTTAGAAAAACAAATCTCTCCGACACTCCTGCTTCCACTAATAACTTAAGTACCCGAGTAATGGCAGGAGCTGCTAATAGTCCTCACAGCCTTGCTTTTTGGCAGCTGCTGGCACAGCACCTGGCCCTGCTGGGTGCCCCCATGGCAGGATGCTCTTGTGCCACAGGGGCGGCAGTGGTGTTACCTGTGAAAGCCTCGGGGTCGATGAAGATCCACTCTATGGTCTGACCTTCCTCCACTGTCAGCAGCAGGTTGATTTCATTGGCACTGTAGGTCTGGGACCTGGGGAGGGACAAGGCAGGGAAGCACAAGCTGCCCTGCAGCAGGCTGAGTGGGCAAAAGATGCCACTGTGGCACCAGGTCACATTGGTCACTGCCAGGTCTGCTTTGGGGTGCTTGGCTTGGCCAAGGTGCCTCCTGCCACTGCTGATGGGGTGCTGGGGGACAGGTAGGTGGCACTTGTCTGCCCATGGGCTCATTTTCCCAGGACAAAGGTGGACATCCCATGCTAATCCAGTGCGTCCCAGGATGACCCGCCACGGAGCCTGCGCGTGCCCAGCTGATGCTCACTGGAAGACCATGGTGCAGTTCTGCCAGTCGAAGGGGAAATAGGTGACGTGGATGGCACAGGCACTGCGGTAGATGGCTGGGGGCAGCCAGTAGATGCTTCCGTCAGGAGACACCAGCACATTGGCGTAGAGGGTGATTTCAAATGTGCCATCAATGCTGGGAGGAAAAAAGGGTGAGCTCAGCTCCAAACCATGCCCGGGGGCAGCTGCCACCCCCTGTGCAGGGATGTGTCCCCATTGCACTGCCACCTACTTGTTTTCCAGGACTATGTCAGGCAGCCAAACCATGGTGGAGGGCACCCGCAGCTGCTGGATGTCGTCGTATTTCTCAGGGTCCCACTGCAGGCGATAGTCGGACCATTGCTGGTGGAAGACGAGAAAAGGGCAGGGGTCATGGTGCTCCCCGAGGCGGGGGAACTTGTGAGCTGCCTGTCCCACGCTGCTCCCAAAAGGGGCTCAGCTGGGGACACCCACAAAAGGTGCAGGTTACAGTGCCAGCCCTCCATGGGGTGCCACCCTGAGATGCAAAGATGGCCTGAGGGGGTCCTGCCTAGAGGTGAGAGGTCTCACCATCTCGATCCAGACGTTGGTGGTGAGGGTTTCCTCCCGCTCGTTCTGGCAAGGAAGGAAGAGGGGAGAGGGCTTCAGTGCCCTGCCTGCCCCTGCCCACAGCCCCGTGTGTGAGAGCAAATCCCACCCTGCTGCGGGGACCAGGGTGGGTGTCTCTCACCAGGGAGATGAGGTTGGTGAGAGTGAGCTTGAGGGTAACATCGATGATCTGATCCTTGTCCCGGGCCGGACGCAGGTTGCGGTTGTAGTTGCTCATGAGGTCCTGGAACAGCTTCTCCTCCTGGTTCCTGCCGCCCACACCTGGGGAGGGCACGGGCTATAGGGGCACCCCGGGGTGGGGACAGTGGGGCCACTGATGCCCCTGGGACCTGCTGGCATGGGAAGGGGGGCACGGGGTGTGCGTGGGGAGAGGATGCCCACACACGTGTTACTGGGGGTATCAGTGTCGCAGCGTGCAAGCTCGGGGGGGGGGGTGGGGGGGGAATATGTGGGGGGTGGCAGGGTGTCCCCTCATGCCTCCCCCTGGGGTGGGTATCCCTTACCTGCCAGTGTGCAGAGAGCAAGGAGGAGGCCGTGGCAACGCATGGTAGTGGGGCAGGGGCTGGGGCTCCGCTCGGCCGCTTGCGCAGCGATGTTCTGGCTCTGATGCCTAGTGGGAAAGGACAGCTGTCCCCTGCCGCTATCAGCTGTTCCAAACAGCCAGGGGGGCTGGGAAGGGACGGGTGACCACCCACATTCCTCTCCTGGCAGGGTGATGCCAGCTTACTCCTATCACATTTTGTGCTGGGGGGTTAGAATTGGGTCTGGAGGCAAAATGCCCTCTGTGCCTCAGTTTCCCCATGTTCCTCTGCAGAAGGCTGCATCTCCTCACAGTAGAAGCCCAGGCCCTTTTCAGGCTATGGAAAATGGGTGCCCTGTTCCTCCCCTTGGCCGTGCCTGGCTGCCCCCAGGGTGCAGTGTGGGGAAGGGACAGGCATGTCCCACAGGGTCACCCTGAGGAGCAATGCCTGGCTTTGGGGTCTGAATCCTGCCAGACCCTGCATAAGGGGGCTTGGGGGGACGAGATTCCTGGCTCAGCAGAGAGGATGTGACAGCTGTCCTAGACCACTGCTGGTGAGGGACGTCAGCCCTCTGAAACCGGAGCCCTGGTATCCCACTGCTGAGCCAGAGAAGGAGATAGCTCCTTGGTCGCCAGTTGGACATTGTGGGGTGGAGTATGCTGGGGGGGACACATAGATCTGGCTGGAGGGTCATGGGTACAGGGGATGACATGGGCATGGATGGCATCTCTGCCCCCTGCAGTGGGTCCATAGGGGATGGTGCCACCCCCTTCCCTAGCCCATCCTGTCCCCAGTGCTCAGTCCAGCAGAGGCAGCAGGGCTGGTAACACCATGCTTCTTTGGGAAACACCCCTTCCAGCCACAGGACACCCAGCAGCACCCATTCCCATTCTCTGTGTGGGCATCATCCTCCCTGGCACATACACACAGCACTCAAGCTGGGGAAACTGAAAGCAGACACCAGCTCAAGAACTTCATCGTGAGAAGCACCCAGGTTTATTTTCCCAAGCCATGTCGAGTGAGCAGGGAGGAGCAGGAAGCTGGCACATGCACACAACCAGCCCAGCCCAGCCCTGGACCCTAGATGAAGCGCTTGTTCTCTTCCTGGTAGTCATAGAGGTCTCCAGCGAAGGGCAGTGGTGGTGGATGGTTGTAGATGCCCATGAGGAAGATCCACAGGGTAGCCACCACCAGTGTGGGGGTGACGAGAAAGAGGCAGAGGCGGTCCAGTGTTCGGGCCACGTGGTTCCAGTTGTCCTTCCCCTAGGAAGGAAGCCAGGAACCGAACAGTGGGAGGCACAGCGAGCACAGGGTGGTCACTCTGCTCTTCCCTGTCTCCATAGACCCCACCTCATTGTAACTGTTTTTCTCCCGCATGTGCTTGACAATGAAGTTGGCGTCATCGACGATGGGTTTCATGTGCTCGTAGAGCTGTTCCTCACCTGCATCTGTGCCCGGTGGTGCCAAACCTGAAGGTGAGAAGAACGGTGAGATGGGTTTACCCCCAGAGACCCCTGCTCCACCATCCTTCCCCGTGTCCCTGTGGAAGGGTCATGGCTCACGGGCGGTGACTCGGCTGGCCAGCCCATGCCGCTCTGACTGCTTCTCGAACATGAGCTCGCTCCGGGACTTGATGCTGAAGTACTCTTCTGCCTTGGCAATGTAGCCGGCCGAGCTGCAGCGTCGGATGCATGGGGCACTCACCGGGCCCTCAGCTGGCTGCGACATACCCAGCAGGCGGGGCAAGCTCTCCAGGAAAACCTGGAGCATAGGAGGGGTTGTCAAGTCCTTTGGACACCTCCCAGGTGCAAAGCCACCTTATCCCCACCTTCTGCCCCCAACCTGGGTGTGCAACCCCTTGGAACAGCAGAGATGGGACACCCCAATGTGAGGCCAAGCCTTTGCTGTCCCATGCCTTCCATGGGTACGGTGCTGCCCCTGTACCAAACAGGTCACCTGCCATAGCCCAGCATCCTGCTCACCTCTTTGACCCAGTCAGACATGACATGAGTGCTGGGGGTACGGAAATGGAAGTTGAGGACGACAACGCAGATCACCACCACAGCTGTCACCAGCAGCATGATGAATAGCAGGTACCTGTGGGGGCCACAGACCTGGGGCTGGCACTGCTTCGAGGGCTGGGCACAGGCAGAACTGCCCTGTGGCACCCAGGGACCCCACAATGTCCCTCCTGCGCCTGGTGGTGTCCAGGACGTACTTGCCAATGAGCGGGATGGCATGGGAGGTGGCAGGCAGGCGCTGGGAGATGAGCAGGAGGAAAACGGACTGGGCAAGGAGCACTGAGATCACCAGAGTCATCTTCTCACCACCTGGAGAGCAGGTGACCTTGGGGCATCCCTGTCCCAGCTCTCCCTCCCAGTGTCCCATTGTACAAGCGCCTCATGTAGAGTTTTCTGTTATGGGTCTATCCCAGGTTCACACACGAGGTGTGCTGTGCCCAAGTGTTGCCCTGCCAGGGTGCCTAGCTGGGATGATGGTGTCCTGTGTGGGAGTGTCCCAGTACCAGGACGTCCCCCTGCTGAGCATTGGGATGTCCCCATATACCAGGACCTGGTGCAGGTGTGGACAATGGAGGTGTCCCCATGGCTGGCACAGGTGCCACAGTGCTCACTTACTGTCAGCGGGCAGGTAGAAGACAAGGATGGCCATGAAGGCAATGAGGATACAGGGTGTGACGATGTTGATGACGTAGAAGAGCGGCTTGCGCTTGATGATGAGGTAGAAGGTGATGTCCTGGTGCTCGCTTGTGTCAAGGGGCTTATCGAGATAGACGTTCTTGCGGGCTGGGCGGTGGATGATTTCCCATTCCCCATTCTCTGCCGGAGCACATGGGACAGTGCATGGCCTGGAGGATCCCCACTATGCCCATCCTCACCAGCCTCACCAGCACCTGGTCTCCCCATCTTGGGTCTGGGTAGCTCCAAGCCTTATGGGATGGGTGCTGGGGTGCCAGAGCCCCAAGTAGTCAAGTATTTCCATGATACCCTAATGCCAGGGTGCATCTGAGCCCCATACAGGTTGTTCTGCTGCCACAGAACACGTCAGAGAGCACAAGCATTACCTGTGAAGCCTTCAGGGTCAATGATGATCCACTCCACTGGGTAATCTTTGCCCACCTCTGGGTCATTCTCTTTCTTCAAGTGCATGTTGATCTCCAGGGCGCTGTATGCCAATGAGCTGACCCGCAACCAGATAGGACAGGTGATAAGGGGCTGTGCCTGCTGTTTTGTACCCACCCACCCTGACCTCCAGCAAGATGGACTTGGGCCACTAAGTCACCTGCAAAACCCCACCTTGCTGTGCCCCAGCAGCAAGGGAAGGTACTGGCAGCAGTGGGTATTGTAGGGGGCCAGGATGCCCCACCCTGCTGCCTGCCCCTGCCAGCCCCCCAGCACCTGAACTTGAGGGTGCAGTTCTGCCAGTCGAAGGGGAAGAAGTCAACGTTGACAGGACAGGCACTGCGGAAGATGGCGGGTGGTAGCCAGGAGACATAGCCCGTGTTTTGGACAAGGACGTTGCAGTAGTAGGCGACCTCGAAGAGCCCATCATTGCTGTTTCAAGAGAGAGCCGTGGTGATGGAGAGGGCAACGAGGGGCAGATGAGTGGCCCTGGGTACAGCTCAAGGGGTTTAGAAGGAAAAACTGAGACGCGGCTCACTTGTTCTCCAGGACTATCTCAGGGAGCCACACCATGTCTGATGGCAGGCGGAGCACCTCAATGTCCCCAAACTCAGACTTGTTCCACTGCAGGCGGTAATCGGTCCAGGCCTAGAGTCGAGGAACCCCAGGTCACCACCTCACCACACTTGGCCACTTTATTGCCTGTGCCTTGGAGCACAACTGACACTATGATGCCTGTTGCTACTCACATGCTCAAGCCATACATTGGTGGTGAGCGTCTCGTCCACCTCTTTCTACAACAACAGTGTGGGAGAGAGATGTTATGGCCATGCCCAGCAGCCAGCCCTCCTAGCCCAGGACCCCAGCCCTCTCCAGCTGGGATTCAGGGCAGCTCTCCGTACACAGCTAGCCCTGGAGGTGAAGCATGGCTGGTGGCATCCCACAGTGGGCACTGCCCGATAGGACTTACCAATGAGATGAGGTTGGAGAGGGTGAGGGCCAAGTAGACATCCACAACCTCGTCGTTGGAGATGACAGGGCGCACATCCTTGTCATAGCCACCCTCCTCAAAGAGGTAGTTGATGAGCCTCTCCTCCTGGTTCATGCAGAGCCCGCCTGGGAGTTGTGGGGTCAGGTAAACCAGGGGAAGCAGAGGGAGATTACTGGGCCCAGTGCCACCCCGCAGGGACACTTGCACCTTGAGGGCAGGGCGGTGTAAGGATGGAGTGGACAGGAGCAGGCCAGGACGCTGTATGTCTGGGCTGCACAGAGGCACGAACAAAGGACAGGCAGGAATGACAGATGTAGGGGCACATGAGCACAAATGGGCATGGGACAAGGACATGGGCACGGACAGAGAGGGACGCACAGATACAGACCCAGCACACGCAGGGACAGGCAGACATGAGACAGTTGGGTACAGACATGGTGGCACTGTGCAGATAGGTGGGTGCACTCACAAAGGCACACAGGGACACGGACCCAGTGCATACAGACAGTGACACTGTGCATAGACAGACAGACACACGGCCTGGGCAGGGACATGGCTCTGGGTGGTACAACCAGGACAGAGGTGCAAGGGATGCTCAGTGGTGAGACTCTGACAGGAAATACCCAAAATACAGCCCTGGAGACATTTGTGTCCAGCTTGGACCCTGTCACTATTGCTCCCCGTTGACCCCATGGAGGAGGCCCAGGACCCTCCCCAGCAATGGGGCAGCCCCATGCCCAAGACCCCAGGACCCCACTCACCCGACATCACCAGTGCCCCGAGCAGGGACAGCCACCCTGGCAGATCCCCCATGCGGTGCCTGTGGTGCCCTCGTGCCGTGCCAGGTCCTGGCTGTCTCCCTGCCTGGCCTGGCCGAGCGGACATCCGGCCGCTGGCCGGACAGGGAGATGGATGGTGCCAGGTGCTGAGGGGGAAGGGTGCCTGCACCAGATACCAGCTCCCACCCTCTCTTCCGGCACTCCTGCACCCGGAGGGGGGGAGACAGGCAGGCACAGCTGACCTCGCCAGCCCCACAGGTATCAGCCCATCACCCTGCGCCTGGGCACCCCAGCATGGGCAGTGCTGGGCACTGGGAGGAGCGGTCCTTTCCCCACTGCTCAACAGCCCCAGCGATGCTGCTCAGGGACGGCCAGCTCCACACAAGCAGGAGGGATTGGAACTCACCGATGCCCAAGCACAGCAGTGGCACCACTCCAGCACTTGCCCTTGGCCCAGGGCACACTTGGCTCCTGCCCCAGCAGGACGTTTAGTGTAGGTGCCTTGTGGGGTGGCACCAGGCGTGGGTACCGGTGCTATGGGTGCTGCGGTGGGCAGAAGAGGTGTCTGACCACTGGGGCAGGGGGCGGGAGAGCCTGTGCCAGGCTGGGCGCAGCACTGATGCCAGGGGAAGGAACCAGCATGTGGGCATAGCTTTAGGATGGGAAGGTGGATCCAATGGGATATGCCGCATGGGAATTCCTGCCCCCCCCCCCCCCGGCACCCGCCTTGCCAGCACAGCACCCACTTCACACTTGCCAGCTACAGGAAAATAGAGCCCTTCTTTATTGAAAAATAAACCTTTCTCTGTACAAATAAATAACAGCCCAGGTGCCTCTTGGGAAAATAGGGTGGGAGTGGGCTTGACAAGGTGAGGCCTTCAGGAGAGAAGAGGACTATGATCCCCAGCTGAGATGCTCCAGGTGCTCCCTGGCGCCCTATTGCCCTGGGATGGTCAGGCAGTGCTGGTGAGAAGAGGGAAAACGAGGCACAATGGGGGACAAAAAGGTGGCAGAGCCTGAGCTGGGGAGAGAGCTCTGTTCGAAGGACACGAGACTCCTGCCCTGTCCCCATTCTGGCATAGTGCCCCAGGGCATTGTGGGCACCGTTAGGTTTTCAGTGCCTCAAGTGCCAGCGCAACGAGGCCAGGCATGCTGCGAGCCAGCGAGTCGCTCTCCAGCCCCACGAGGCCAGTGAAGGCTGTGGGGCGGCCCCCCACTGTGGCCCGCACCTGCGCCCGGTACAGCCCCTTGGCATTTTTGGAGCCCAAGTCCACCAGGATCTGCAGGGAAAAGACAACACTGTGAGTCCCAGGTGAGCCAAGGACACAATGGGATAGTGATGGGTTAGGGTGTTGGCACTGCCTGGCTACCAGGATAGGGGGTTTGGAGTAGCTGGATGGGGCACTTACCTCCTGGAAGGTCATGGCCAGGTTGGACTCGGGCACCCGCAGCACCCAGGCGTACAGCTCCCGCACCACACTCACCCGCATCACCGACTCGTTGAGGCTGGGACAGGCTGCAGCCCCCGGAGTGGGTAGGAGAGAGATGGGGGGAGACATCAGGGGTGAATTGTGGGGGCCCCATGTTGCTGCTTCCCACCCTAGGAGGAGCACCCATGCTTTGGGACCCTGGGAGAATAGGGGCAGAGGGACCCTGTGGAGAGGGGTGTGGCCAAGGGCTGTCCAACCGGCATGGGATAACCAGCCCTGGGACCAGGTGTGAAGCCAAGGCTGGGCTTGCACCATACCCATGGTGGCACATGGCAACCGCAGTGGCTGGGGGCTGCTGGACACTTACCTTTGCTTGTGCCTCTCTCCTCCTCCTCCTCCACCCCCGGCATCTCTGTGGGCACCAGCTCACGTTTCTCCCTCAATGCAGACTCTGCCACTGAGAAAAGTATGAAAAACCTGGTGGGGATGTGGCCAGTGGGTACTGCCCAAGCATGAAGCCAGCCAGCAGATGGACACTGCTGCCCCGTCAGCTCCAGTTATCCAGCTCCCAGGACTCACAGCTTGCTGAAAGGTTCCCTGACAGCTCTCCAGGTGCCCGTTGTGATTCCATGGCTTCAAGAGGGATGCTGAGGTCCAGCTCTGCCCGCAGCTGGGTGAGGAAGGCTCGTCCTTGTCCCACTAGTTCTTCCACCACCTCCTTACCCTGCGGAAGAGAAGGGGGTAGGGGGACACAGGGTGGGCAGTGGGGCATCCACAGGGCACCCATGGCCATAGCACAGTGGCAGAGCACAAGGCATGGCTGGGCTGGTGTCAGATGGGGCTTTGGGTACACATGATGTCTTTATGGCTGTGTTGGGTCACATCCTAAGCTGTGGGGTTGGACCTATGGCTGGCACTGCACTGGTTGAACTGTGAGCACTGGTTTCATCTGGGGAGGGTGAGATAACCCCTCTGTGGTGGCAGAGTGGAGATGCCACCTTCATGGCTACGCAGGGGATGATGGGCCCAAAGGACTTCAGAAGGGGAAACAGGGGAACCGCTTGGCTTTTGTCCCTGCTGGCACTGTCACCAGAGGCAAAGGGGCTCTCCCCAGCCCATCCCTACCCAGATACCTGCAAGAAGAGCCATGTTTCCCCAGGGAGCTGCCCTCTGTCAGGGGTGGGTGCTGGGGGGCTGCCCTCCATCATGGTCCTCAGTGCCTCCACCCAGTCCTGCAGGTGGGGCCCCATGGTCCTGAAGAGCCCTGAAAAAGGGGGTGGCTGGCTGGCCCCCTGCCTGCAAGCACAGTGGGACGAGATCAGTCAGGCACCCGCTGGCACCCATGCCCTAGGCAGTGCCTGCCCCTGCCCTGTGCATCCCTGGTGGGACCCAGAGGGACCTGGGCACCCCAGGGGCCACGTCCACCTCTCTCCAGGTGTGCCCTGGCTGCAGAAGAGTGGGACTCCAATGCTTTAGGCTGACCCCAAAAAGCCATGTCACTGTCAACAGGCAACTTGTCTCCAAATATTTAGCCTCCTGTGCCCTGTGGCCCATCATGCCTTACCTGTTGGGGTGTCTCTGGGGTCCCTTTGCCATGGGGCTGGGTTGGCCTTCTGCCACAGCAGGGCCTGTGGGGGCAATAAGGGCACAGGAGGGATGAGGGGTAGGGGAGCCCCGTGGGGATGCCAGGTCAAGCTGCTGGTGCCCCAGCCACCGATACAGGGGGATGGGTGCAACAAACAGGCACGGGGTGGCCCAGCCAGGAGGGTACCTGGAGCATCCCTGCGGACACGAGGTGGGAAGAGATGCCCATAGATCTTGCCTAGGAGCTGGGGCAGGGCACGGGTGAGGAAAGAGAAGTCGAACTGGTTTCGGATGAAGTCCCCAGCCTGGCGCAGGAGATTCAACAAGGTCTGGGCGTAAGCGTGCAGCTCTGCAGGTGCGGCAGGAAAGCCTTGGGTCCCAGCACCATACTGGACCCACAACACCAGAAACAGGGTCCTTCCGTGTGCCCTCACCCCAGCATGACCCCCTGGCTCACCGCATCGTCTTGTCCTGGCACGGCAGGTCTCCTCGGCCAGGCGGGCGCAGGCAGCCTGGCCCTGGCAGGACCCGGTGTAGAAGGCGCAGAGGCGGGTGCGCTCAGATGGCTGCTGCTCATGGGGCAACTGGGCCAATGCCAGCAGGTCAAAGCAGCTCGGTTCCCGACTGCCGGGGGCAGCTGCAAGGGCACCAGGTCTGCCATGAGGTGCTGAGCTTTCCCCTGGGGCAATGTATCCCTGCAGCATCCTGGCACCCACAGCTACCCACCCCGGCATGGACAATAGCACTCACGGTCCATCTGGAGTTTGAGCCAGTCTGCGAAGGCAGCTACACGGGTGTAGACACCTGGTTTGCCTCTTTCACCACAGCCGTCTCCCCATGAGGTGATCCCGTAGAGGATGAAGCGGTGAGAGGAGGGATCCTGGCATGCCAGTGGCCCCCCCGAGTCACCCTGGAGGGGGATGCCTATGCTTTAGTTGGAGGTGGGACGTGGCCACGCTAATGGGCTGCAGCGCATACCCAGCGTGGCTTGCCATGAGAGGATTTTGAGTTTCGGGTTTGGCAAACCCTCAACCCCAGGTGTTACCTGGCAGGAGTCAATGCCCCCAGACAAGTAGCCGGCACAGAACATGGTGCTGGTGAGCAGGTCCCTGCCCAGGGCGCCCCGGCATGTCTCCTGACTGAGCAGGGGCACCCGCGCCTCCATCACCACGTCAGCCGCCGGCCCCTCTGCTGGGCAAGGCACCTGTTACAGGGTTCCCCGTGTCAAGGTACCCCCCTCCCCCTCTTTTGCACTCCCTGTCCTAGCTTGGTGCATCAGCACTGGGCACCAGAGGGGGCACCAAGGAGGATGCTCCATAGACCCCATGGGACTCAGGGTGACACCTACCTTCGTAGAGTGACCCCCAGCCTGCAATGTAGCAGGTGGTGCCAGGGCTGGGCTCCACAGGGCCACCGGGCAGGCATATGGGGCTGATGGTGGGGGACGGGGCCAGTGGCACTGCCAGCTCCAGCAGCGCCAGGTCCCCATGAAATGTCTTGGAATTAAACTGGAAGGAGAATAAGGGTGTGTGTAATGTCAATGGGAGTCCAAGAGCATGTGGCAGGAAGCTGGGGTGTGCCCACTTCCACTGACCTTGGGATGAGGCAGGATGCGCCGGACGGGCACTGCCCGCTCGCCTGTGTCCAGCTTGCCCAGCTCATGGTCACCCACCACCACTGTCCAAGCCAGCTCGTTCCTGTTCCTGGTGGGGTGAGAGGCAACAAGTTAGGGGCAGACAGGAATGTCACTCCACACCCTCCTCAGCAGGGACAGCATCCCTACATTACCGTGCCCCCCACCGTACCCAGTGAAGCAGTGGGCTGCGGTGAGGACCCAGGAGTGCCCCACCAGCACCCCTCCACACATCAGCTCCCCGTGGAGCCGCACCGACACCAGCCATGGCCAGGCCCCCCGCGGGGCCACACTGCCGCCTGTGATCCGTCCTCGGGGGGCTGTGGCGTTGGCCTGGGGACCCCCACGATGCCCACAGCTCCCTGGGGGACAAAGCTGGGGTCAGAGGGGGGGTCCTGCAGACCTGCTGCCAGGACGCCCCCTCTCCCGAGTGGGCACCGGATGGCTGTGGAGGGTGGAGGGGGCGGCGGGCGGCCCCCAGGGGGGTCAGGCAGCACCGGGAGCGCTGTCAAGCCTCATCGTGCTCATGGAGGCAAGCGGGCGGCGGGCTGGGGGCACCCCGCGGCCCAGCAGCTGCCGACGCTAACCTCTGCCCCCCAGCCCAGCAGGCAGCCGGGGGGCTGGGGGCATCCGCCAGTGTGGTGGGGTGTGACGTGGGCACCACAAGGCTGCCTCAGCTCACCTGGCATCGCCGCCTCCACTGGTGCATCAGGGCCCACAGCTGCCACCCCTGTAGGGACAGGCTGTCATGGCATGTGGGGACAACCCCCTTTCCCCCCCTCCCCAATTCACCACCAGTGTCCTTGCTGTCCCCAGTTCCCCCACAGTTGTTCTCAGTGTTCCCAGATCCCTATCACCCTGAACAAGTACCCCTGTCCCACCACAGCAGTGCTTGTCACCCCCGTGACTCAATGTCCTCAATCTCTTTGCCACCCTCCTTGCTTCATTACCCCACACTTCCCTCTCCCACCTCAGATTCTCCATCACCCCTCAATGTACAGTTCCCTCAGTCTGCTCCATTGGTCCTAACACCTCCATGCCTCCAATCTCCACATCTTGCCCTAGATCCCTCCACCACCTCCAGTTTTCCCATTCCATCAGAGGTCACTTCACCATATCCCCACCTCCTGTCTCCCCATCCCACCCCAGCACCCCCTGTCACCCTCAGTGCCCCACATCCCCTCCAGGCAATCCCAGGGGTTCCTTGGGAATGCCCCATTTGTTATTGTAGGGTCTCCTCTCTTTGGGAGAAGCCAGGGGCAATGCGAGTGCCCACTCACGGCACTCCTGGAGGCGATGGCGGCAGAGCCGGGCGCTGAGCAGGGTGCAGGCATGCTTTGACCCCTCAGGTGGGCACAGGTGCTGGTAGAGGGCACAAGCCTGGCTCAGTGCCCAGTTGCGCTGGGGCAGCTCGGGCAGTGCCTGGGCATCCAGCAGGTCTTGGCAGCTAGGGAGCACGGTGCGGGGCATGGCTGGTGCTGCAAGGACAGCAGGACACTAGACATCCTCATACCTCCTGCCCACGTCTGCCTCAGGCCCCCCTTCCCCTCAGGGAAGGGTGCATGATGGGGCTGTGGTATTGGCATGTTTTGGCAGGGTGGTGTTGACATATGTTTTGGGGGGATCTCTGGAAGGAGACAAGGGACTGGATGTTGTTTTGAATAGGACTCCAGGTGATGGCCAAATCTAGAGAGGATGGGGAACTGCTTGGATAGGGTCTCTGGATGATGTTTTGGTAGGGTGGTTAGGGATATGTTTGGGAGTCTGGGCACTGCTTCAGTAAAGCCTGTAGGGGGTATACAGTTTACATAGGGTTTTGGGGTGTCATTTTGGTGGGATTTCTAGGGGGTAGGGACCCAAATCATTATTTGTGTAGGGTCTATAGTCATAGGTCCATTTAGGGTCCCTGGGCATGGGGTGCTCTTTGGATAGGGACACCAGGTGGTATTCGGAGGGGGACCATGGGCTCTGTTTGGGTAGGGTCTCCTGGGGATGGGGCCATGGGGACCGGGGGACCATGACTTACGTGGGCAGTGGCGGGTGAGGTTGGCGCAGGGGTGGAAGAGGCAGGGGGCACAGAGACCACAGGCACGCCGCTGCTGCTGATGCTCAGCCAGAGCCCGCTCCAGAGCCAGCAGCGCACTCCTCAGTGCTGCTTCCAGCACCAGTGTCCCCCGGCTTGACAGCGCTGCCAGACACATGCAGGGTGCTCATGCCCTTCACAGCCCCCCTCAGTGGGCTGCCCCCAGCCCACCCAACACCCATGCCCATCTGGCTCCATGATGGCAGTCATGCTGGGCACAGCCTGTCACTTGTTGGCACTGCCTAAGGTGACAGGCACGACTGTTGGGGATGGAACGCAGGCTCGTAGCATGGGGAGGACGCTTGGCTGGGCCAGTGTGTGCTCGCTGCACATGGAGACCCTGTGAGCACAGATGTGTGCAAACGCATGCATGCAGCAGGGTGTGAGCTCAGCCCATGCCCATGGATGCTGGTGTGCATGCACCTCTGTGCCCCTACCATGCGTGCCTGTACCTGCATGTCCCTGCATGTGCCGATGTGCATGCACTCCTGTGTGTGCCCTGTCTATGTATCTCCGTGCGTGCTTGTACTCCTGCCCACCTTTACCCACCCACAGCTGTCCTCCTGCCGGCCACGCCTTGCCAGAGGGTCCCCAGGGGCTGGCACAGGTACTTGGGCAGGAGGGCAAAGTTGCAGCCGCAGGACACGAACCACCTCGCTCCCTGCAACCCTGATGTCCCTGAGAGCCACAGGCAGCATTTGCCACCCAGTCCAGGTAGTGCAGGCATGGGGCTCTTTGTCAGGGACCGGGGCATCCTGGTCACACTTCCTTCCCTTCCTGAGAGTGAGACCAGGAGTCCTGGCTCCTACAGCCACCCCATCCACAGCCAAACCCGCCCGTAAAGATGCCCCCATCCCCGTGCCCCACTGACCTTGCAGGATGCTGGCCGGCATGGGGTAGAGCCCTTGGCCCAGAGGGGCCCCCCCTGCCACCTGCAGCAGCGGCAGCAGCACGGAGGGGACCAGGCAGACCCCGAGCAGAACGCCCGGCATCCTATTCCCTCCTCGCTCCATCCTCGGACGGGCAAAGAGGGGCAGAAGAGGGGAGCCCCTGAAATACCCGAGGCGGCCGAGGAGGGATGGATATATACGGTGCCCCCCGGGCGGTGGGAGGAGAGAGGGGCCGGGGGAGCACAAACAGGCGAGTTCATTAATGTCGCGCCAAGATGCCAGCTCGGGGCGGGGGGCGCGGGGGGGGGCGCGCCCGGGGCTTCAATGCCGCCTTTGTTCGACGGGGCCTCCGGGCGGGCAGCATCAGACGGGCGCTGCGCTTCGGCGCTGCCCGCGGCCCTTGATCATTTTCACGCCAAGCCGCGGCCGCGCCACCCTCCCTCCTGCGGGGTCCGGGCGGGGGGCGGCCCGGGGGGGCGGCTGCGGGCGGCTGGGAACGCACCGGCTGCCGCGGGGCGCGGGGGGCCCCGGCCGGGCGTGGGAGACCCGCCAGCGGCTTCAAAGGAGGGCGGCGGGCTGGGAGCGGCCGGGCGGGCATTGGGGGGGGGGGGGGGGGGGGGGGGGGGGGGGGGGAACAACACACACGTGGGGTGGGGGATCCCTCTCTCTGTGCCAGCCTCGGATGGATGGGACACCCTGGAAGGGGGGGCACCGCACCCCAGGGACGAGTACCCACTGCCCCCGGGACACCCCCGGATGTGGGGGGCAGTTTTGTCCACAGAGACGGGGTGCCGCACTCACACGCTGAGCTGGAGGTGTCCCTCCGGTGTCTACAGTTTGGTTTGTCATTGTCCCTACGTTGTCCCGTCCAGAGGGTGTCTGTGCCTCTACTTCTGTCGCTGTTAGGGCGCAGCAGGTCCATGTCCAGACCTCTGTCCCTGTTAGGGTGCAGAGGGTGCCTATATCCCCATGCCCACCTGTGTGCCTGTGCCCCAATCTCTGTCCATATTAGGGAGCGGGAATGCCCACATCCCCATATCCATCCAGGAGGTGCCCATGACTGCATTTCTGTCCCTGTTAGGGTGCAGCAGGTCCATGTCCAGTCCTCTGTCCCTGTAGGGGTGCAGGGGATGCCCACATCCCCACACCCATCTGCAGCATGCCTGTGCCCCCATCTCTGTCTCTGTTTGGGAGCAGAAGGTGCCCGAGTCCCCATGTGCCCCTACCCATTGTGGGACAGAGGGTGTCTGTGCCCTCTTCTCTCTCCTCCTTAGTGAGAGCTCACACCATTAGGGGCAGGACGTGCCCGTGTCCCCAACCCCACCTGGGTGCCAGGTGGTGCCTGTGCCCCCGCCTCTGTCCCTGTTAGGGAGCAGAGAGTGTTCACATCCCCATGTCCATCCAGGGAGTGTCCGTGCCCCCATGTCTTTCCCTGTTAGGGGGCAGAGTGTGCCCGTGTCCCCACCACTGTCCCTGTTATGGGGCAGCCGGTGTCCATGCCCAGACCTCTGTCCTTATTAGGGACAGGGGGTGCCCGTGTCCCCAAATCCATCGGGGGACAGAGGGTGTCTTTCTTCTCTCTCCTCCTTAGGGAGTGCCCACACCATAGGGGCAGGAGGACCCCGTGTCCCCATCCCCATTTGGGGGTCCGCGGGGTGCCCGTGCCGCCACCTTCGTCCCCGTTAGGGTCACGGGAGCCTCCGTGCCCGCAGCCCCGGCCGTGCTGCGCTCCCTTTGTCCCCCTCGTCCCCAACGGTGCCAGCGGGCGCGGACAATGCCGCTTCAGTGGCACATCAAAGCGAGGCGCTGCCCGCGGCTGGCACGGCGACAGCCCCGCCGCAGATGAAAGCCCCGTCCCCGCCGGGCTCCCACCTCGGGACACGGCGGGGGGTCGCTGCGCCTCCGCCCCGGCCCGCGGCGGGGACCGGCCCCGCCACCCGCCCCGGGGGACCCCCTCCCCGGGTCCCGCCGAGGGGCTCCGCTGCCCGCTGGGGGCTCGCGGCCGCCGCGGGGCTCGCCCCGGCCCCACCGTGTCCCCCCCCCGGCCCCGGTGCCGATGCCAACCCCATTAACCTAATTGGCGGCGGCAGTGGGACCCCGAGGCCCGGGCAGATCCCAGCCCCGGCGGCGGGAGGGAGGGAGGGACGGCGCCCCCGGGGGCCCCGATTGTCCAGTAATTGGCGCGGGCAGCGGCGGGGGGAGCGGGCACCGCTGTCCCTGCGGGGTCGGTACCGGGATGCCGGCCACGGGGTGGCTCCGTGTCGGGGGGGTCAGAGAATCATAGAATCATCATAGAATCATCAGATTGGAAAAGACCTTTGAGATCATCGAGCCCAACCGAACCCATCCACTGCTAAATCATATCCCTAAGCACTTCATCTACCTGTCTTTTAAACCGCCCCAGAGATAAGTGATTCAATCACCTCCCTGGGCAGCTGTTCCAGTGCCCGAGAACCCTTTCGGGGAAGAATTTTTTCCCAATGTCTAATCTGAACCTCCCCTGGCACAACCAGAGGCCACTCCCTCTCGTCCTATCACTTGGGAGAAGAGACCAGCACTCACCTCGCCACAACCTCCTTTCAGGCAGTTGAAGACAGTGATAAGGTCTCCCCTCAGCCTCCCTTTCTTCAGGCTAAACCACCCCAGTTCCCTCAGCTCTCCTCACGAGACTTGTTCTCCAGCCCCTTCACCAGCTCTGTTGCCCTTCTCTCGACACGCTCCAGGACCTCAATGTCCTTCTTGTACTGAGGGACCCAAAACTGAACATAGGATTCGAGGTGCGGCCTCACCGATGCCAACTACAGGGGCACTATCGCTTCCCTGGTCCTGCTGGCCATGGTGTTTCGGATGCTGGCCAAGATGCCACTGGCCTTGTTGGCCACCTGGGCCAATGCTGGCTCATGTTCAGCCGGCTGTCAGCCAACATCCCCAGATCCTTCTCTGCCAGGCAGCTTTCCAGACACTCTTCCCCAAGCCTGTAGGATCAGGAGCACGTGGCAATGTGGAGGTGCAGGGGACAGGTTTTGGGTGCCAGGAGGAGTGGGGAGAATTTGGAAGTGGGGGTGTCAGTGCCAAGAACCAGGAGAGGGGAGGGCTGGGGGGAGTCAGGTCAGGGGGTGAAACTGTGTCACGGTGGGGGTGTTGGGGACATCTGGGGCTGAGGGGTGCGGCAGGGGGGAACACTGTAGGGCATCTTGGGCGTCGGGGGATGCGACAGGAGGACGACTGTGGGGCATCTTAGGGGCCGGGGTGTGCGGCTGGGGGGAGCTCTATGGGGCCTGGGATAAGGATGGGGTGCGGGTGGGGGTGTGGGCGTGGCCATGGGGAGGGGCGTGGCCAGTCAGGGCTGGGGCTCGGGGGTGTGGCCAATCCCGCGATTGGTGGGCGTGGTCAGAGGGGAGAGAGGGGCTGGGGCGGGGCCTATGAGAACATTGGGGTGTGTGGGCGGGGCGTGTGGGCGGGACCAATCTAACGGGGCGTGGTCAATCAAGCGGGGGATGGCCAATTCGGTGTGGGCGGGGCCGGGGCGGGGCCGGCGGGGCGGTCCCGGGCGGCGCCGCGGGGTCGGGGCCGCGCGCATTTCGGGGCCGGCGGGGGTCAGGCCGGGCCGGGCCGGGCCGGGCCATGGCGACCTCGGAGCGGAGTGCGCTGCTCACGTACCGCCTGTGCGGCGGCTCGGGCGAGGAGGAGCGGGGCCGGGAGCGCGGGCGGGCCGCCGCCTCCGCCGCCCCCCGCAAGCTGCCCACATTCCTGGGCGTCGTGGTGCCCACACTGCTCTCCATGTTCAGCGTCGTCCTCTTCCTGCGCCTCGGTGAGTGCCGCCACCCCCTCCCGGCCGCCACCCGGAGCCCCGAGACGCACCAGCCCTGGCTGGTGCCCCCAGTGCAGGCTCCCTGTCCTCTTGCCCACTCCCCAGCCCGGAGCCCCGGGTTCCTCCCTTCGCGCTGCCAGCACCTCCCAGACTGACGTCCCAGTGTTCCACGTTGGGTCTCCAGTGTCCTCCCAGTGTCCTGCCGGTGCCCTCTCCTGAGCTTCCCTCTCCCTCTTTGGAGTCCCAGTGTTCCTCACCAGTGCCCCTAGTCTGCGGCACCAGCGTCCTCCCAGTGCCCTCTCCTGAGCCCCCGGTCTGGAGTTCCAGTGCCTTCGCAGTGCCCTCTCTATTTTCCCGCAGGCTGAGGCCCCAGTACAGCGTGTCCTCGGCTGACCCCTCTAGTCTGGGACCTGAGACCCCCAGGACTCCTGCTCTACCGGCTGGACTGGAACCCAGTTAGGGGCCTCGGTGCCCCCACTAAGTGATCACAGTCTGAAGCCTTGGGGTTCCTGGGGCAGGACTCCTGTGCATTCCCAGTGCTTTCCCAAAACGTTATTCCAGTTCCCTTGTGTCCTCCATCCCCCAGCGCTCGGACCTCACTGCTCCCCAGGCATCCCCCGGTGCCAGGCTCCAGCACACCAGTTCTTTCCAAATCCCACAAGTTGTTCCAAGAACAGGATCCTGCTGTCCCCCACCAGGCACCCAGCTGTCCCCCAGCACTCTGTGCTGTTCAAAGGGCAAAGATTGGGTCCCAGTTTGCTCCCAGTTTGAGTTTTGAATCTATTACTGAGCAGCCTGGGAGAACTCGAAGGGGCAGACTGGGCATGGACCGAGGGAGGAGGCAGCCCTTTGGGAGGCCGTAGGGTGGGGATATACCCCAGCCCAGCCCGAGGCAGGCAGAGAGAGGCCTGGGACGACAGTTTCTGCCCTGGTCCAGGAACAGGAAAGGCTTTTCCTCTTTAACTTTCCGCCCACGGAAAGCCTAAGGCGGGAGCTGGCTGTGTGCCTGGAGGGCCCTGAGGGGCGTTGAGCCCCTTCCGCTACCTGGGGGACCTCCCTGAGCTGTGGGCACAGCTCTCCCCCTGCCATCGCTCACCCCCTTCCCACTCTCCTGCTTGGGGTCTTCAAATAGGCTCGGACCTCCAACCCCTACCCCACGGTGGGCACCAGGGTCCCCCCCTGCCCTGCCTCCCCCAGGGGTGCAGTAGCCGGCGGGGGGGGGGGGCGCTGGAAGAGAAGAGCAGGGCGGAGGGGGAGGGCAGCTGCTGCAAAGAGGAACTGTCCCAGTCGGAGGGGACCGTGCCTCCCCCAGCTTCTCCCTTGCCTCAGACACTCCCCAGATGTTCTCCGTGTGAGCAGCCCTTCCGGCTTACCCTTACATTGCTCTTTGGGCATGCTTTTATTTCCCCCACGCCGTGCTTACCTCCACTTTTTTGCCTTCGAGCACCCTGCACCGATCACAGGGGATGCCCACAAACCCAGCCTGTCTGCTCGAGGGCTCCTTGTGATTCCTGTGCCCCGGCCGTGCCCTGGCACTCCCCTCGCTGCCCACAGACGTGGCTGCGGCCTGGCTTGTGGATGAGAGGATGAGATAGGGCACCTCCCTGCAGCCGCAGGCAGCCCTTCCTGCCCACAGTGCCACTGGCTGGGCTCACCTCCCGTCACCCCAGGCAGAGCCACGGGGGCCTCTGGGTGCACTATCCTGGGGAAAAAAAACATACCATGGAGCCATGCCTGGCTGACAGAAATGCCCTGAGGCTATTTTTGCCTCCTGCTTTGCAGAGAGCGAGCAGCGTGGCACAGGAAACCCTGTGGGGAGCCCATTGCATCCTGGTGCCTGATCTGGGTTATTAGGCGCCCACTGATGGTGACAGCAGGGCACAGGGGTCCCAGAACCCCTTTGCCATGCCCCAGGGACGGGTGGGCAGCAGGGCCTCTGCCCTGTTGGTTTGCTTTTTGGGGTGCGCCCCTCCAAGTTGCCCATGCCCAGGGTGCACCTGAGCCTGTTCCTGATGCGGCAGGAGGATGGAGATACCCTGAGGTGGGATAACCAGCCACGCTGGCCCTGGGTGCTGCTGTAACTGGGAGGTGGCAATACTGTGAGGTAGGGGATGTTCCTATCCTGATAGGGAAAGAGATGGCGCAGTTGGGGAGACAAGGGACAGCATAGGGGGATGGGAGCAGCATGTGAAGTGAGCTCTGGGCAATGATGGTACCTGGGACACCTGTCTAGGGGCTGGTCTGTGCACAGCTAATGGGCACATTGGCCTCTCCCCATCCTCCGCAGGGTTTGTGGTGGGCCATGCTGGGCTGTACCAAGCCTTGGCCATGTTTGCAGTGGCGTACTTCATCATTGGCATGACGGTGCTATCTGTGTGTGCCATTGCCACCAATGGAGCTCTGGATGCTGGAGGAGCCTACTGTATCCTTTGCTGTGGGTGCTGCCAAGTTAGGGCACATGATCCAAAATTGAGTGACCACCCAGCAGCCTCAGGGTGGCACACTGGGGCTGGGACCCCCTTGGCCTGGGAAGGAGGGATGGGGGCACCTGATGGTGGTCTGGGCTGCTGTCATCTTCCCTTGACTCGAGTAAGACATGATCAGCCGTGCCCTGGGCCCGGAGTTTGGAGGTAGCATCGGAATCATGTTTTTCCTGGCCAACGTGTGTGGCAGTGCCCTCTATGTGCTGGGGCTGGTGGAGGCAGTAGTGGACAGCTTTGGGATCCCACCTGGTGAGTACACCTGTATGTGATGGCAGGGGTCAGTGGGTGTCCCATACCTGAACAGCCCTCGTGCCCTGGCCAGCGTGCCAAGCACCATGCCCAGCATAGGCAGCGCAGCTCACACAGCCCTCTGGCTGGTGAGTTGGTGCCCATCTTGCCTGGCACAATGCCGGTGGCTTTCAACTCTCAGTGATGCTTTGAGCTCCACTGATCCTGGCTTGTCTCTGCGCAGGGCAAAAAGTGGGCACAGGCGTCCAAGTCCTGCCCCAGAGCTACTGGTATGAGCTGCTCTACGGCACTGTGCTGCTGGCCCTCTGCCTCATCGTGTGCCTCGTGGGTGCCTCCATCTATGCCAAGGCCACCTTCCTCATCTTTCTCATCGTTGCGGGCGTCCTGGGGACCATCCTCGTAAGCTTCTTTGCCACGCAGCCCATCAGGGTGCCCATCCGCCTTCCCAGCGTCAATGGCTCCAAGATTGAGAACGGCTCCTTCACTGGCTTCTCCCTTGCCACCCTGCAAAGCAACCTAGGGGGTGAGAAGAGGCTCTCCCCATGCTGCCTGCCATACCCACCATGGCTCTGGCACGACCACATTGGCAGGGGCTCACTGGAGGGTGAGGGGAGCTTGTGGGCACAAAGCAAATGCTGTAGGGTGGTTTCTCCCAATTGTTTGGGTGTGGGTTCATTGAGGAGAGGGTATATGGTGGGACTGTGCTACCCCGGACAGCCCATCACAGCTTGTGCCTCTGTGTCTTGCAGGTGGGTATGGGGTGGACTACACCACTGGGCAGAAAATGAGCTTCAGCTCCGTTTTTGCGGTGATGTTCAATGGCTGCACTGGCATCATGGCAGGCTCCAACATGTCAGGTACAGTCAGGGAGTGCTGAGCTGGGTGGCAGTGGGAGCAGGAGCCAAAGCTGGAGAAGAGCAGGGGAGTGCTGTGTCTAGGGACATTAATGCTGCCTGCTCCTGCCTGCAGGGGACCTGAAGCGCCCAAGCTACTCCATCCCACGGGGCACCATTTCTGCCGTGCTCTTCACCTACCTCGTCTACAACCTGCTGGCTTTCCTCATGTGTGCCACCTGCAACAGGTACGGCCACCCATCCCCTCGCCAGGGCCATGGGTGCCACGGTGTGCCCAGTGCCAGGCCATGCTGGTCTGAGCCAAGGTGGGTGCCAGCGTGTGTATGTTCCTCTTCAGGATCCTCCTGCAAAAAGACTATGGCTTCCTGCGTGACATCAGTATCTTCCCACCCATGGTCACTGTGGGCATCTATGCTGCCACCCTCTCTGCAGCCATGAGCAACCTCATTGGGGCATCTCGCATCCTCTATGCCCTGGCTCGAGATGATCTTTTTGGTGAGTGCCTGGAGCATACTGGCACCTGCCAGAGCTCACCTGGCAGGTTTTCCCTGGCAGGGACCAGTCCTGGCACCAGGAAGCTCTCTTGCTGATGTGGGTGATACCTTGTGGTTTGGCTTGTGCCCTCTTGGGTTACCTATATGTCCTGGCATTTGACGCTATGCCAATACCCATGGTGGGGACAGGATTCCTGGCTGGAGGCTGAGCTTGTTGGTGCCCACTGGGATGCCCCAGCCCAACTTCCTCACTCTGCCTGCAGGCCGGGCGCTGGCACTGGCCAAGAAGACATCTGCGAGTGGAAACCCTGTGATGGCAGTGATCCTCTCCTGGGTGGTGGTGCAGGTAAGTTTGGTGATGATACTCCTTTACTGGTCCTGCTGGGTCAAGGTGGGTTGGCACCTGGGCTGGTGCTCGCATGGTACTGCCCATACTTTTTTTGAGGATGCCAGCATGGCATGCCTAAGCTTGGCAGAGATGGCTTGGGCTCATGCCAGGGATGCATTCACCCTCTGCCCTTTTGTGCTCTCTGCAGCTGGTGCTCTTCTCTGGGAAGCTCAACACCATTGCAGGGGTCGTGACCACCTTCTTCCTTCTGGTTTATGCCACCGTCAACTTGGCTTGCCTGGCACTGGAGTGGGCATCAGCCCCCAACTTCAGGTACCTGCTGACACAGGGGAGGGAGGCTGTGCTGAGATGCTGTGGGCACACACCCTGTCCTTCCAGCCATCTGTCTGCAATTCCCCTGTCATCCCTGTGCCCTCTGCCCCTCTGCAGGGCAGACATGCTGAGCACTTCTCTTGTGGGCATTAGGAGTGGCAGAAACAGGCCCATTCCTTGTGAGGGAGAAGGAGACAGGTCCCAGTGTGGCACTAGCTTGGCACAGTCCCTATGCCTTGGCACCACTTTGCTGAATGGGTAAAGATAAATCCAACACCACCAGGTACCACCCGCCCACTCCCCTTAGGCTTTCCAGAGGTAATTTATAGCCTGTGTCGGCCCGGCACTCCCAGGGAAGCTTGCCAAGCAGTGATGGAGCCCACTTTCCATTAGTGCTAATTAACCTAACAGGGAAGGGGGAGGCAGGAAGGGAAGGAGGTTCCTAAGTGGAGGAAGGAGAAAAGGTCTTTCAGAATGAAGAAGTGTGCATAGCAGGCAGCTCTGGCCTGGGGCAGGGTACAGGGGGTATGCTGGCACAGGGATGGGCCTGGCAAGGCTGCCCAAATCTGTTGAGAGTATGGCAGGGTGGTGGCGGGAAGCCTCATCTCCCTCCTGGGCGATGGCTGTTGCTCTTGGTGCAGGGTGCTGTATCTCCAAAGCAGGGAGAGTCACCCAGGTGGGGCAGAGGCAGTGCCCAGGCAGGGCTGGGTGGCACTGCCTGGAGGTCCCCCATGACACTCCATTCTCAAGGGGGAGCTGGTGTCTGTGCCAGACTGGGGATTACCCTCCCAGCCACTCCCTCAGCTGGGCATGGATGGGGTAGGAGCAGTGCCTGGGGGTGAGGCTGCTGGGGTGGGTGGTGACAGGTCCCTTGCTCACCCCACATCTGATGCTTCCCCCTCAATACTGAGGTCTCCATCAACTGCAGCAGAAAAGGATTTTAATTACCTTTCAGGAAAAACAACAATTAGAGAAAATAACAGCTTCTCGCCTTCCCGCCCTCCTGTCTCTCTGCAGCAGGCTGAGTGGGCGCTGTGGCTGCCGACACTGCTCAACACTGCCTGGCCTGTGGGATGTGCCCATTACCTTTGCTCCCTCTGTTTGCCAGGGGCTGGCAGGAAGGGGCCATCTCACCTCTGTGCCCTGTCCTGCAGGCCTCTGAGGTGCCCAATGTGCCCTGGGCTGGCACAGTGGTGTTCACTGGAGGTGGCTGTTTGGCACCTTGGCACAAGCTGCCTTGCCATGCCTGCCTTGCAGCTGGCACAAGGGCCACATGGTAGCAAGTAACTTCTTCTCTCTGCTGCAGGCCCACTTTCCGGTACTTCACCTGGCACACATGCCTTTTGGGCATCGCGGGCTGCTGCGTCATGATGTTCCTCATCAGCCCTGTGTCAGCCTCAGCAAGCCTGGGCTTCCTTCTCCTCCTCCTCCTTGCCCTCCACTACCTCTCACCCAGCAGCACCTGGGGCTACATCAGCCAGGCCCTCATCTTCCACCAGGTGAGCTCTGGCCTCCTCCATGGTCTCCTCATGGGATGGAGAGCTGATGTGTCCAATCTGGTCTCCCCATGGCAGCTCCCTCCTGGGCAGTGTTTGCTGGGGCTGACATCCCACAGAGTGATTCACTAAAGGAAAGAGGGTTCCTCACCTGCTGCCCTCCTCTCCCCAGGTGCGGAAGTACCTGCTGATGCTTGATGTGCGGAAGGACCATGTCAAGTTCTGGCGTCCGCAGATGCTGCTGATGGTGCAGAACCCACGGGGCAGTGCTCGTCTCATCGACTTCGTCAATGACCTCAAGAAGAGTGGCCTCTACATCCTGGGCCATGTTGAGCTGCAGGACTTGGGTGAGGGTCTGCACTGTCCTTGGCACTGGTGGCCTCTGCCCCTTGCTGTAGTGCTGTGGGCCTCCCAAAGTCCTTGGTGTGACACTGTTACCCAGCTTGCAGCTGGACAGGGTGGAAACAGCAAAGGAATGTTGGCGTTTGGGGCACATATGTGACATCTTGGGCTTGACTTGATATGTGGGACGTAGGTGGCTTGTGCTGTCCCACACCTCCTGCGCACACATGCTTGCACTAGTGTACTGCAAGCTTGTACATGCATGTGCTCAAGAGTTCTTCCCTACCTGTGCACATAGGGCTGCTGCAGGTGTTGGTGCATGCATGCATACGTGGCACATGTCACCCAGGCTGCTCTGGGCCCCTGGGCAACATGGTCACATTGCATGGCTCAATGTCTGTTCACAACCAGCATGCGTGGGTGTCTTGCACACATTCAGCACAGCCCTGCACATGTGTGTGCCAGTGCCCATCCTCACCCCATGCCTGATGCTGTGCGTCCACGTGCTTCAGGCATGGTTGCAGCCTGGTGTGTGTTGGTTCGCACATGTGTGCTCCCTGGCATAAGCCGTGGCCAACCCTATCCCTGCCCCCAGTGGATGCAGGGGCTCTTCTCCCCCCTCTACCGTTGCCATGGTGACTAATGGCCTGAAATTGGGGAGGGGGGATGGGGCTGCTGGCTATTTTTTATATATTCATGCATAATTTCATATCTGGCTGGAAGCGCCTGCTTCTACCCTCCCTGTCTCATGAGTGCTGGGGTGGCCATGGGGGTTGGTTTTGCGGGGGGGGGATGCTGTGGGGATAGCGGCGTGAGCTTCTCGTGTGGGGTACCCATTCCTCTGATCCTGTTCTCACCTCCCACCCAGACACGCTGCCCTCCGACCCACTGCAGCCCCAGCAGGACTCATGGCTGAGCTTGGTAGACAAGCTGAATGTCAAGGCCTTCGTCAGCCTCACCCTTGCACCCTCGGTGCGGCATGGTGTCCGGCAGCTTCTCTTCACCTCTGGCCTTGGTGAGTGGCACCTGGGTTGGGCATGGGTGAAGGTTCAGCCCACTGTCCCTGTGGGGTGATAAGTGCCAAGGGCTTTGGAATCAGCTGGATAGATGATGCCAAGGGGGTTCGAAGCATCCACTGAGAGTGGTGCCAAAACCAAGCTGGAGATTGGAGAGGTGTTGGATGGGCAATGCCAAAGCTCCATTGGGTCTTGGAGGCATCTGAGTCCATAATGCTGAGGGGTCTTTAATCACTAGAGTGAGCAATGCCAAAGCCAAGCTGGCTCAATGGCATTTGCAGTGCCAGGAGGGCTGGTGGCTGGGTCTCCAACTCTGCTTAGCGGGGCCGGTGTGGTCTCTCTGGCAGGTGGGATGCGCCCCAACACTCTGGTGCTGGGCTTCTATGATGATGCAGCACCGCAGGATGGTCTGGCCCGGCACCCCGCCTTCACCAGCACCCGTGAGGATGTCCCCTTGGGCTTCCCCCCGCTGCGGGCACCTGATGACCCCAAGCTGTTGTCAGCTCGGGAGTACGTGGACATCGTGGCTGATGCCCTGAAGATGCTTCGCAATGTCTTGCTGGCCCGGCACCTGGAGGGCCTGGACAAGGCCTGGGAACTGCGTCGGGCTGCCAGCTCCCCACCCGCCATCCATGTCTGGCCCGTCAACCTGCTGCGGCCCGACAGCGCACGCTATGCGGACACCTGCAGCCTCTTCCTGCTGCAGATGGCCTGTGTCCTCAACATGGCACGAGCCTGGCGCCGGGCGCGCCTGCGCCTCTTCCTTTGTGTGGAGGCAGGTGCCATGCCCCACGCCCAGGAGGAAAAGCTGCGCCAGCTCCTCAAGGACTTGCGTATCCAGGCCCAGATCCAGCTGGTGCCCTGGGATGCTGTCACCTGCCTACACTGGCAAAAACCCCGGGAAACCCCAGGGGGGCCGCTGCCCACCAGGGCGATGGAGGAAGAGAAGGAGGAAGGAGCTGTGAACTTCCCAGCCAATGCCACCCAAGTGTCGGATGAGTACATCTGCGCTGCCAACAAACTGGTCCTGGAGCAGAGCCCCACGCCAGCTGTGCGCTTTCTTTACCTGCCACGGCCACCGGCCGACACCAGCCTCTACCTGCTCTACCTGCACCAGCTGGAGCTGCTCACCCGCGGGCTGGGCCCCACTGTGCTGGTGCACGGGGTGAGTGCTGTCACCAGCACCCAGCTTTAGGTCACCTCCCAGGTCCCTTCCAGCTCCCTGTGCCCTCCTTTGCCCAGTGCCTTTAGCAGCCTAAGCCTGGTGCTGGCCCCTGCCCCGGCCACCCCTCATCCCAGCAGGCAGGGAGGGGTCAGGTGCCGGGCGCAGGGGGCGGATTGTTTTTTTTTCGGGGTGTGTCTCCTGCAGAGGGTTAAAGCTGCCCTGGCAGGATCTGGGCACAGCCCTGTCTCCAGCCAGGCTCTGCTGAGCATTCATGGTGCCTTTTCTGTGGGGTAGTAGTGGGGGATAGCGGGATCCCTTTAGGGCTTGAGGTCTGGGAGCCCCAGTTGGCTGCTGGGAGCCACTTGATCACACCCTGCACTCCCCCTTCCTCATGCTTCCCCTGTTCCACAGCCCCCAGCCTCTCCTCCGCTGGCTCCTCCGGGCACCCAGCCAGCAGCGGGGATTGATTAAAGGCAGCCTCGACCTTGGTGCCCCAGCTCCTCGCCATCCTCCCTCCCTTTCATTAGGAAAAATGAAATGGGAAGCAGTGGGGGAGGGGAGTCCAGATGCCTGGATTCCCTGCCTGAGGCTGGGGTGCAGGGAGCAGTCGGGTGCTGGCCCTAATGGCTGTGGGGTATAGCACCCCACACCTTTTTAGGCAGCCCCAATGCTGCTAGGTGGGGGACACCCTGGTGCATAAATCTTGTTGGGTTCCCTCATGGGCTCTGAGCCCCTGCTAGTGAGGGGGAAATTATGTGGGGTGGGGTCCTTGCTGGATACCTAGGTCTCTTGGCCCTGCTTTGGGGCAGGAATAGGCATTGTCACCTCCCCACACCCATCATGACCTCAGGGGAGCTGGCATTGCCCCTTTCCTCCCCTCCACACACCCCTTATTGATTAGAGGAGGGCAGGAAATTGCTTGGGTACTGGATAATAAATCCCTTGGGTGCCTGGCAGGTGGGCAGCGTGCCCGGGTGCTGCTTGATGGATCACTTCCTATTAGCCCTGGCACTGGGTAGCTGCTCTGGGCCAGCCTGGGTTCCAGTGGATGGGACAAGTGTGGCGCTGCCGACTGTGCCTGCTCTTGCCAAGCCTGATGTTGCCAGCTCTGCTGGAAAAACCCAGGCAGAGAGGTGTTGCTGGGGAGAAAAAACTGTGTGTGGGGGGGGGGAAGCCTTGTTCCCCATATTTTACAACAGATTGTACCTGAATTTGTACCCAAATCCTCACCCCAGCTGGTGGTCCTGGGGCTGGGGCTGGCTTTGCTCCCTGTTGCAGGAGAGGGGTGCCCGGAGCGGACACCATGCAGCCCGTGGGGTTTATTTACAAACAGACGGGAGCTGGCACAGGGCAGCCGGGCACCAGCGGGACCCAGCGGCCTATAATGTTAATTATCACCACATAATTAAAAGCCCATAAAAAGCCTCACACTTCATTAAATTAAAGCTTCCCCGCACCGTGCCGATGGGCTCCAGCAGAGTTAACCTTGGCCGTGCCAGGCACTGGCTCTACCACAACTGGAGACCCGTGGCCGGGGGCATGCAGCCCCCCCACATTGTTGTAGGGGTGCATGGGCATGCTCCAACACCATCACTCAGGGGGAGCACACCTAGCTGTAGGCACAGTGTCACAGATATGGGGATGCTGTCCCAGTTGGAGATGCCCACATGGTATTGTGTGGACGCGTGTGCCCACAGCACCCCTGCAGCCACACTGTCACATGCACCAGAATGTGGGCAGAGGGCTGACACAGACACACATGAGCACTCCCAGATGTGCACATGCAGTGTGTGTGACCGCTGCAAAGGCAGCATTACATGCCAGCCCAGCAGCTCCGGCGCACAACACCCACGCGGCACACACCTACACAAACAGGATTTTTCCCACCCTCCCTCCTAACATGCAGACAAACAGACACACAGGCAAACAGACACACACCCTGTCTTCTCCAGGCTCCCATCCATTGCTGCCAGTGCCTGCCGAGGTGACGAGCTGTGGGAAGAGCACCCATCTGTGCCTGCCTTCTCTGTGCCTCAGTTTCCCCAAGGGCACAGGGGAGTGCCTGGGGAACCACCAAACCCTCCTTGTAGCTGGGTGCCCTGAGACAGGGGTGCTGTGCTGAGGTCTGCAAGGGGGAGGGATTGTATGTGTTAAGGAGGGATATGCATGGACTAGGAGTGTGTGTGTTTGCACAGAAGGCGGGGGCTGTGCTTGGGGGTGTGTGTGTGTGCACAGGGGGTCTGTGAATGCGCAGAAAGGCTGTCTATCCATGCACATGCATTGGGGTGTTTGTATATCCACCCCTAGGTGTGATGTGCTGCTGTGCACACATCTCAAGGCAGGGGAGCACACACACATGCGAACACAGGGTGTGCAAACTGGCACACGCGTGTGCGTGGCACCCCAGGCACTGCCACCAAGCAGGGCTGTGGGCAGGGGCCAGCCGGGGTGCTGTGGGGGGCAGGCGCTGGCGGCTGCCCGTGCCCTGGCCCCGCGGGGGTGGGCAGCCAACGGGGCCTCGGCTATTTCTTGGAAATTTCGTAGCATTCATTTCAGTGCAAATAAAAGCTGTCATTGCCGGAGAAATGATACTGATCGGGGTCTGAAAAGACAGCAAATTACCCGCCTGAAAATGCACCGCTGGAAAAAAATGCATATTAAACACACAAAAAGGCACTTTGCCATCAGCCGCGCTTCCCCCGCCGCTCCAGAATAACCACACTTTACATAATTCTCCCTCTCCACCTCCGAATTAATTTCGCAGACAGAGGTAGAGGCAACCCTCTGACAATAGCCGAGGGGAGACGCGGCAGCGGAAGCGGGGAATGGGGCTGGGGCTGTTGGGGAGGTACCTGGCTTTGGGCTGGAGGCACAGTGGGCAACGGGGTGCTTAGGGTTGGGGTTGGAGAGGACTGAGGGCTTTGGGAAGGTGGGATCCATGGGTGAGGGTTGTAGATGCTGCATGAACGCACCCATCTGTGGGCTGGAGTGCTCCTGTCCTTCCCACTTTGGGTAGTAGGGATAGGATCCCTTGGGGTGGGATTTGTGGGGTGATGTCCACCCCAGCAGGCACTTCTTGGGCCAAATGTTTCCTGTGAGAGAGAAACTCTCACCCCCGACCACCAGGATGAGCCCACCGTGTGCCCATCCTAGAGCTAGGCACCCTCCCTGGAGGCAGGCAGGTGCTGGTGGGGTGCACGTACCCAGCGTGGCGGGGACCCCCATGCACTGTCCTGCCTGTCTCCCATCCGCAGTGCCAGGCACATGGGTGGACCCAAAGGCCGCTGCAAGGCCATGTTGCCCGCCCAGGCTGATATCCCCAAACTAAAACCCTTCTAAGTACCACCCGGGAATCTGCCCCACTGGGCATGAGGGCACCATGCCCTGCACCCTGGCACTGCCAAGGGGGAGCAGTGGGTGGAGTGGGGGAGTCCAATAGTGATAGTGTGGGTGTTCAGCACCGAGGGGCTGGTGGAGGGGAGAGCATCAGAGGTTGGCACTGTGCTGCTTTGCGTTTTCAATGACAGACCCATGCCGGGTGCTCGGGAGAGTGGAAAAATCTTATTTGTCACCTGCTGGTGGTGCGCGGAGGCTCCCGCGCTGTAGCTAATCTCGGGGAAAATGAGGATGCTAGCAGGGTGGCCCGTGGGATGGGCACGGTGGAGTGGGGCTGGCAAAACAAGTGCTGCCCTGGTACCTGCTTGACGCTGGAGCCATGGGCCGCAGAATGGACAAGACCCGCAGGGCGACCCCAGTCTGGTCATACCCAGCAGTATAGGCACTACGGCACAGATCCTGCCTGCTGGGGGTGCATGGACTGGGCAGCACTTATGGGCACTCTGGAGCAAATGGCCTACCCCCTAGCCCTGTCTGCAGACAATCCCTTTTCTCTCCAGCCTGGTTTCAGGAGCACCGTCTTGCCTCACAGCACCAGCTCCACAGGTTGGCATTGCCCGTGCAGGCCCTTGAGGCACTTGATGGAGATTTTTCTGAGGGGAGAGCACTCAGGAGTAGGCACAGATACTGCCTGACCCACCTGTATCCACACACTGGTATCTGCCTCGTGCTTGTCATACCCCAGCTTTTTGAGATGCCAACTGCTGTGGGACGCCGCAGCGCTTTGCGGCCGACTCAGATTTATCCATTATTTTATATCCACACGCCTTTAATTTTTACAGCCCTGTTGGAGCAATACCCAGGGCTATTAATAATGCCAGCCCCCCTCCCCCTCCCCTCCGGTGAGCATCCATCATGCTCCCACCAAGGTGCCAAGCCAGTCTTGGGGCTGGGTAAGCAGAGGAATGCAGAGGCTGGTGTGGTGGTACAGAGCGCCGTGCCCTCACCCTCCAGCCAGCCCCCTTGGTGAGCAGCAGGGCTGAGCATCGTACGCCCACCCACAAAGCAGCCTGAGTCTGGGTGCACTTACACCCTGCTGGGGTTGGTGGTGCTTGGCTGGTTGGGGTGCCCAAGCTGGGAGCATCTCCTGGTGGTATTCACAGATCCCCTTTGCCTTGGTGTGTGCCCCAGGAAAGCTTTGCTGCAACTTCTGAGTGCGTGTGAGCGTGCCAGAGGGCACTTGTAACAGGACATGGATGGCAGCGCATCTTCGTATGTGTGTGCGTGTACTGATGCGTGCTGGTGTGCATGGGTGTCCATGGGATGCACATGTGTGCTGCTGCCTGGGCTGTTGCATGTCTCGGTGCTGCAGGAGGCACCTTGCCTGGGCTGTGTCCAGCACCCCGGCACAGGAGGGTGCAGTGAGGGCTGTGCCCGCTGGACAAGCCAGTGGGTCTCACTCCAGCTGAACCACCCGTCCCACGCCAAGCAGGGTCCCCACGCCAAGCAGGATCCCATGCCGTGTATGGCACAGCACCCGGGGAGACGCCGGTTCCCGCCCCCCAAGCACCCAGGGCTGTGCCAGCTCGGGGTGCGGATGTCGGGGCGCCCCGAGCGTGGCAGCGGGACGGCCGGGCGGGGCGGGGGCGCCACGGGCACTGGGAATTGCTGGGCTATAAATCTGCTTGCTGGGCCCCCCCGTGGCAGAGCGGCTCACGATATTTATGTTGGGGATTTATCTGCAATGCAGTTTAATATTCCCGGACCTCCGCGTGTGTGCGTGTGTGTCTGAGTGCACGGCCCCCTCCCCAAGGCCCCCCCGCCGCCGCCCCCCGTGCCCGCTCCCTCGCTCGGAGCCTCCCGGGCTCCGTTCCCTGCCCTCCCACCGCCCTGCCCCTTCGCAGCCCACCCGGCAGGACGGGACGGGCGCCGGGCACGGCGGGGGATGCGGAGCCGCCGGGATGCGCCTGGCACCGGGTGCCCCCCGTGCCCCTCCAGGGGGCGGCGACAGGGTCCCCGGACGGGGGACACCGGGCAGAGCGGCGCTGCCAGCCCGGTGCCGGGACCCCCCTGCCTTGCCTCCCCGCCGGCGGGGATGAGGTAAGGCTGACGGGTGGCACGGGGCTGCTCCATTTGCATAATAATCTCGTTAATGGAGCCTGGCCTGCGGGAGAGCCGGGCTGGAGACGCCACCCCCTCCCCGCCCCGCTGCCTCCCTCCGGCCCCGCCGCTCCGCCAGCCGCGGCGCGGGGCGCGCAGCCGGACGGGCAGCGCCGGGCAGCCCGCACGGATCCCACGAGCCCGAGCAGGTGAGACCCCGAGCATCCCGGGAGGCGACCCTCCGAGCATTCCGGGAGCATCCCCGAAGTGTCTCGGCGAGCGAGCGGTGAGCGACCCCCGAGCAGCCGCGAACATCCCGGGCGGCATCGCGGGGAACATCCCCCTAGCATCCCCCCAGTGCCTCGGTGAGCAGCGCCGGGGAGCTCTCCCCGAGCCTGGCGGCGAGCACCTCGCCAGCATCCCCCTAGTATCCCGGGCATCATCCCGGAGACCACTTCCCGAGCATCCCTCGAGCATCCCCCGAGCACCACAGGCATCACCCCGGCAAGCACCTCCCGAGCATCTCGGGCAGCATCCCTCGAGCATCCCGGGCAGCATGCAGGCTGCCATACCCCGAGCATCCCGGGCACCCCCCGCTTTCCCCGCGCCCCGCCGCCGGCACCGCGAACTTTCCGTCGGTGGCAGTGGCAGCTTCCCGGCACGGGCACCGCCGGGCTGCGGCGCCGGGCACAACTTTGCCCAAGTTGCGGAGGGAAGCGGGAGAGCAGGGCTTGGAGGGACCCCGCCACAGGGATACCAGCCACCTCCCAGGCAGCTCTTTGTCCCCAGCATGTCCTCCCCCACCTGCAAATCCTGATGCCATTCTGCACCGAGCAAGGACTGAGGTCTCCTTTTGAAGATGTTCCTCCCCCAAATCCATCTAAGCCTCCCTCATTTCCCCATGGGCAGAACCCCTGCTCCCCTGTACGGCGTCCCTGACAGACTCCTCTGCCCTTCGAGCACCAGCCAGCAGAGAGGTGTCCGGTGGATGGGTGGGAAAATGGAGGGAGGGAATGCTATGAGATGTCCATGGGGTCCAGGGCTCCCCCCAGACTGGAATTAACTTTGCACAAACATCATACGGCGCACCACAATTTGACACAACGCAATGCAACACAGCGCACCGCGACCCAACCCAACACAAAGCAATGCCACACCATGGTGCAGTGCAATGCACCCGGCGCAGGGCCACACACCCTGACCCAACCTGCAACACCTCAACCCAATGCCTCCCCCTCCAATCTTCCCAAAGCCCTCAAATCTCCCCAAAGCCCCTCTTCCCCAAGCTGCTCATCTCCCCTCTGTACCCCACCCAGAGGGACTGGCAGCCCGGTATCCCCTGAGGAGGCAAGGATTCTCATGGCTGGTGTGAGGATGGGCTCACCAGACCACTTCAAACACTCATCCAGAGTGGATGCTCTCGCCAGATGTGCTGAATGGACGGGAGGTGTGTGGGATGGAGCTGTGCCAGGGGTTGAAACCCTCCTGTGATTGTGCAGACAGGACCCTGCCCCATCTCTAGAGGGGTTAGCAGAAGGGACAGCCATGAGACAATTCACAGCCCCCACCAGGGCACACAGGCAGGGATGGCAGCACAGGCAACCATGATGGCAAGAAGCAACCCACTCTTCTCTTGCTCCTCCCCAAACACCCCTCAATCAACTCCTTTGCCTTTTCCAGGAGCTTCCTGACTCACCTGGGCACCCTTCACCAACTCCCTGCAGTGGGCATGCCTCCAGCATGAACTGTGGGGTGCTTGAGCTTGTCCCCCACCTGCCTTGAGCCCCTCCACACCTGAGCTGCCCACGAGGACCCCCATCCTTGGCCATGGAGAAGACTTACTCATTGACAGCCCACTACGACGAGTTTCAGGAGGTGAAGTATGTGAGCAAGTACCAGAGTGGCACCCTGCCCAATGGCTTTGCCCTCCAGCTGGGCACTGGGGCTAAGAAACGTCGCGGGGGGCTGCCACGCTGGAGCCGCCGGGAGGTCTGCCTGCTCTCAGGGCTGGTGTTTGCTGCGGGGCTCTGCGTCATCTTGACATGCATGTTGGTCCTCAAGTACCTGGCGTCTGAAAGGGACAGCTACTGCCTGGAGGGGTGCCAGGAGAAGAAGGCCTTCCTGCGAGCGTCCCGCTTCCTTAGTGCCAACATGGATGCCACCATTGACCCCTGCCAGGACTTCTACTCCTTCGCCTGTGGTGGCTGGCTCCGACGACATGGTATCCCTGAGGACAAGCTGGTGTATGGCACCATCGGGGCCATTGCTGAGCAGAATGAGGCCAAGCTGCAGGCGCTGCTCAGTCGCCCCGTGCGGCGCCGAGCCCCTGGCTCAGCTGAGAGGAAGGTCAAGGACTTTTTCCGCTCGTGCCTGGACCGAACTGAGATTGACCGGCTGGGCCCACGGCCTATGCTGGAGGTGATTGGGGAGTGTGGTGGCTGGGATGCCACCCCGGGCCGTGGGGACCTCAACGAGCTGCTCTACAAGACGCAGGGGGTTTACAGTGCTGCCGTGCTCTTCTCCCTCACCGTCAGCCTGGATGAGAGGAACACTTCCCGCTACGTCATCCGGGTGAGGGCACCCTGTCCCTGGGGCTGCCCCCCATCCCAGCCATCCACCTGCACCAGTGACAACCACACCTGGTGCCACTGTCCTCCTTGTGGTGGCACTGCGCATCTGCCCAGTGTGTGGGCTTGGCTGCAGCAGCTGGCCGGGCTGGGGACAGCCGCCATCCTTGGAGACATCCACATCTCCTTACCGTGGGATTGCTGTGTCAGGCTGCCCTAGCGTGAGGGTGGCACCTTCAGGACTGGGTTGGGGAAACGGGCAGTGGGACATAAGGAGGGAGGCGGTGCTGCCTACCTGGGTTCTGGGGACAGCTAAGTGGGGCATCAGGGTCTCCAGTGTGCTGGCAGCCAAACTCCTCACCTTGGCATCCTGGCTGCCCTCCGGAGAGGGCAAACCCTAGGCAGCTCCAGGGGAATGCCTGCCAGCCCCACAGCACTAGATCAGGGTGCCAGGGCATTTGCCCGCGGCTTTGTCAGGCTTCCCTGCCTCTGCCAGCCCATGTCCCTTGCCTTGTGGTACCAACAGGACATGGGTGGACTTTGTCTGGGTGGCCAAGCCTCAAGCACCCTTGGTGGGTGTGGGAGTATGGTGGTGGCATAGCAATGACATGTTGGGAGCACCATGGTGGGCATAGGAGAGCCATGGGGATGGCACAGCAGTGGGAACACAGTGGTGGGAGTGGAGGGAGCATGGGGGTGTGCACAGTGTGTGTGTGTGTGGGGGGCTGGTGGGCATGGCAATGGTGTGGTGAGGATGAGATGTTTGGGATGGCGGGAGCACTGCGGGGGACACAGTGGATAAGCTGCATTGTTCCTTGGGAGACTGAGGGGCTGGGAGGTGAGTGAGTGTGTGAGTGAGTGCGAATGTGAGTGAGTGAGTGCCGGAGCAGCGGGGCCGCGCTGGCACCGCCGTGCGCACACTAGAGGGAGCGTGTGTCACAGGGAACGGGGCGGGGGTGCAGCTGGACACGGGGGTGACAGGGGGGGCGCGGGGGGAGGAGGGGGTGACAGTCGGGCTGTGTCAGTGCTTTGTGTGTGTGTGTGTGCAATGGGTGTGAGTGTGACAGGGGGTGTGAGGGGGCGGGGGGAGCAGCGTGTGCACACGCATGTAGCAGCTGGGGGGACCCAGGGACGCGGCAGCGCCTGTGCAGGAAACCAAAGTGGGGGGTGATGGGTGGGGGAGAAAGGCTGTGGGTGCTGTGGGTGGGGGAGAAAGGCTGTGGGTGCTGTGGGTAGGGGAGAAAGGCTGTGGGTGCTGTGGGTGGGGGAGAAAGGCTGTGGGTGCTGTGGGTAGGGGAGAAAGGCTGTGGGTGCTGTGGGTGGGGGTCAGCGCTGCGCTGGGTGCCTGGGCAGGGGGCTGGTGGGGTGAGAAACAGCTCAAGGCCTGAGCCAGAGAGAAAGGGGGTGTGCGTGTGTGCACATGGAGGGGTGTAACACGGTGTGTGCAGAGGGGTGTGAGGGGATGAGGGCGCGTCAGCGTGTGCACATGTGCTATGATCTGTGTAATGTGGGGGGTGTACACATATATGCAAGTGTGTTCAGGAGACACTCAAGCCTGAGTATGTGCATGTATGGTAGAGGCTGTGTTTGTGCCTGCAGGACAGCAGGGGAATGAGTGTGTGTGTTTGTCTGTGTGCCTCCATGTGAGTGTGTGTGTGACTGTGTGTGCATGCGTGTGCAGGAGGGCTGGGTGCAGTGGCTCATCCCTGCAGTGTGGCTCATCCCTGCGGCTCCCCATGGGGCAGGCTGAAGCGCAGGAGCAGGGCAAGCTGTAGGGCAGCTGTGGGGCCAACAGTGGGACAGGCATGGGACAGTCTGTGCGGGCCGCACAAGTCAGGCCATGGAGCAAGGGCCTGCCATGTGCTCAGCACTCCCATCCCATTGCCCACTGCAGCTCTGGCAGCCTCAGGCTGGAGCGAAACTGAGGCACGGGACTTACCCATGCCCAGGGCTGATCATGCTGCCACACCACAGCCCATCCTGCAGTATGGCGGAGGCAGGAGGTGCCTTGCCAGGGGAGGCTGGGGGTGCACTTGCCCAGCACAGCCCCTCCTCCCTTTGCTCACCTATTGCCCCCATCTATCCCCAGATTGACCAGGATGGGCTGACACTGCCCGAACGGACTCTCTACCTGGGGCAGGATGAAGAGAGTGAGAAGGTGAGAGGGGGCCACCGATGCCGCAGGCATGAGGACTCCAGGAGTGACACTAGCACCCATCACAGATGGCAGGTGGAGGCCACCCTGCTTTTGGCAGTGCTGGGGACAGGGTACCTGTTGGGTGGCACTCAGTGTCCCTTCCCTTGACACAGATCCTGGCTGCATACCGGGTGTTCATGGAACGGCTGCTCACCCTCCTGGGGGCTGAGCACGTGGAACAGAAGGCCCAGGAGATCCTGCAGCTGGAGCAGCATCTTGCCAATGTGAGGAGGATGCCTGTCTTGGGCTTCGGTGTGCCCCTGCCCAGCCCTTGGGCACCCCAGTCCCAGATCTTTTGGTACCTCCGTGCCTGGTCCTTAGGGACATCATATCAATCCCCTTGGGAACCTCCACTCGCAGTCCTTGGGGACTTTCATGCCTGGTCCTCAAGGATTTCAGCCTTTTGAGGACACTTTGGCAGATCCTCAACACACCAACATCAAGGGAACCCCAAATCCCAGCCCCTGGGACAACCACTCCAGCCCTTGGGGAGTATGTTCAGCCCTTGGGAACACACTCCAGACCCTTGAGAACTCCATGCTTGGCTCTTGGGGACATTAATTCCAACCCTGGGGGAGCCCTATGCCCACCCCCTGGACAGTCCAACTCCCTGTGGAATCCCAGCCCAGCCTTTAAGGCAGCAAAAGGTTTCTGGGGCAGCAAGCAGGGAAGGTTGTGGCTCAGCAGCCCCCCTTGCCCCACGGCTGTGTCCCATCCCTGTGGCACCCCAAAGGCAGGCAGCAGAATGGTGACAGCCATGCCCACCCTGTGCAGATCACAGTGTCTGAATACGATGACATGCGGAGGGATGTCAGCGGTATGTACCACAAAGTGACGCTGGGTGAGCTGCAGCGCATCACCCCTACAGTGAGTACAGCCAGTGCCCAGCCTGTCACCCTGTGTTCCCCATCTGCCTTGTGCCCCTCATTTATCCCTGTCCCACTGCTCCATGCTCTTGCTGGTCTCACACCCCCCTCCCCCCGAGATAAATCCACTTGAGGGTAATGAAAACACCCTGCACTTCTCAGGGTGGTGGGAGGATGGAAAGCCTGGAGGGACTTCCCTCCAGAGGGACAAAGAGAGTTGTCCCTGTGCCCACCTAATGGTGCTCAAACTGGCAGCTCAAGTGGAAGCGCTTGCTGGACCGCATCTTCCATGACAACTTCTCAGAGGAGGAGGAGGTGGTGCTGCTGGCCACCGACTACATGCACAAGGTGTCTGACCTCATCCGCGTGACACCTAGCAGGTGAGGGGGGCTGGCACCCCCTATGCCCCGGCACCTTTCCCAACCTGGCGGCAGATTGGCAACGGGAGTGGGCATGGGGGTGGGCACAAGGTATAGACCAGCTGTGGCTGGTCACCTGCCCCTCTGCCACCTCCATCCTGGGGAGGTTAGGCTGGGCATGGGGACCCTGGGAAGGCTCCTGGGAGAAGGCACTGTCATGAGTCCCACAACACCTGGGTCATCCCTGGCCACCTGCTGATCCCCTCTCCCTATGTTAGAAATCGCCAGACTCATCACACAGCAGGGAGGGATGTGGTGCCATCCTGTTCCTGTGCCCCAACAGGACATGGCCACCCCTGTGGCCTGTCTGGTCCCTGAGCAGGGATGTCCACACATGGCATATGTTCCCATCGTCCACACTTGCCTGGGGATGTGCCCAGTGGGGCAGGCGTGATCCTGCTCCCCATCACCAGGATCCTTCACAACTACATGCTGTGGCGCATCGTGGTGGTGCTGAGTGAGCACCTCTCCACTCCCTTCCGTGATGCCATCCACGAGCTCTCCAAGGAGATGGAGGGCAATGAGAAGCAGCTTGAGCCAGGCAAGATCTGCCTGAGCCAGGCCAACAAGCACTTCGGCATGGCCCTGGGTGCCCTCTTCGTTGAGGAGCACTTCTCCTCTGCCAGCAAGGCCAAGGTAGGTGACACTGTCTGTAGGCACAGAGCCACCGTGTCCCTCCTGCCCCTTGCCAAAGTGGCCACCTCCACCTGACACCCCATGAGGGCTGTCTGGTGGGGTGATGACCGGCACACCGCGGCAGTGCCCATGACCCACCATAGGTGCAGCAGCTGGTAGAGGACATCAAATACATCTTGGACCAGCGCCTGGATGAGCTGGACTGGATGGATGAGGAGACACGGAGAGCAGCCAGGGCCAAGGTAGTGGGCTTCAGTGTGGACCATTGCTCTTGGCCCTGCCATGGCCCATGGGCTGGAGGCCTGACCCTGCTGCTCACTTTGCCTGTAGCTCCGGTACATGATGGTGATGATTGGGTACCCCGATTTCCTGCTGAAGCCAGAGGCCATCGACAAGGAGTATGAGGTAAGGAGGCTACATGGGGGCATGGACACAGGGAGGGGGAAAAGTGGTTCCACCGCTACCTTAAGGACTGCAGAGATCAGGATGGGGAGATGTCACCCCAAAACAAGCCACCTCCTGGTAGCTCATTGTGCCTGCCACTCACATCACACAGGCAGTGCCTAGTGTCTGGGACCTGGGACAACCTCCCCTTCCCCACACTGCACACCCTCCCCTCCCCAGCAAGTTCAGCCCTGTCCTCAGGAAAGGCTAGGGTGCTCCTAGCCCTCTGTGGCCTAGAGACCCCATGGAGATGACAGAGACGCAGTCGCCCATGTGGTCACACAGCATGGGATTTGATGATACACTTGTGCCACATCCAGTCCATGACCACACCACAACCTTGGTCCCCAAGGCTCACAAGGGTGGGAGGACTCTGCTCTGCTCCCCACACTCTTGGGGCTGGCACTTGGGGATGGTGTACTCTGTGACATGGCTGTGCCCCCCTAGTTCGAGGTGGATGAGAAGACCTACTTCAAGAATATCCTCAACAGCATTGCCTTCGGCATCAGGCTCTCAGTGAAGAAGATCCGGCAGGAGGTGGACAAGTCAGCGTGGGTATCCCCTTGACATGGGGGGAGCGCAGGGGGACACAGCATGACCCCATCAATGACCCCTGCTCCTGTGGCTGGTTGCCCCCCACCAGGGTGTAAGCTGGAGGGCACAGGGAAAGCCATGAATGCCCACCTGTCCCTCCAGCTGTGCCTTTCCATTCCCTGGCAGCCTGGCACCACTGTCTCTCCTTGCAGGTGGCTGCTGCCTCCCCAGGCACTGAACGCCTACTACCTGCCCAACAAGAACCAGATGGGTGAGGCATCGTCTGGCCCCTCAGACTCAGACCCTTGGGGTGGGACTGTGGGGAGGGCCCAGGGTGGAGATCAAGGCGCAGGGTCCCCTGGTGCCAGATGGTGCTGTGGGTGGGCATGGGGCAGGGCGCCTCTGCCCTCTTCAACTGCAATGCTCTCCTATGTCCTCAGTGTTCCCTGCTGGCATCCTGCAGCCCACCCTGTACGACCCTGAGTTCCCACAGTGAGTGTGGGGCTGGGAGATGGCTGGGGGTGCCAGGGCAGGGGCAGAGACTGAGAAGAGGGGCATCATCAAGGGGTGCCAGGGCAGGGTATGAGATTGGGAACAGGGGCATGGCTGGGGGAATGCCAGGGCAGGGGATGGAACTGGGGACAGGAGCATGGCTGGGAGGTGCCAGGGCAGGGCATGGGGTTACCAGGTCCTGGGATCACATCACCTCTGCCAGCACTGTACCCTCCTCTCAACAGGTCTCTGAACTATGGTGGGATTGGTACCATAATTGGGCATGAGTTGACCCATGGCTACGATGACTGGGGTGAGTGACACCCCACGCCACGCTTGGGGCAGAGGGCAGCTGGGCAGGGTGGTAAGCAGGACGCCTTGGGCTCTTGGTGTGACTGGTGGCGGCGATTGCCTCGGCAGGGGGACAGTATGACCGGCATGGGAACCTGGTACACTGGTGGACGGAGCGGTCGTACAGTAAGTTCCTGAAGAAGGCGCAGTGTATCGTCAACCTCTACGATAACTTCACTGTCTACAACCAGCGGGTGAGAGCCCCTCGCTTGCCGGGCAATGCCTGAGCACATGCTGCCTCGTGGTGGGGTTCCTGCTGCTCTGTTGCTGGGGCTGGGTGCCCGCAGGAGAGCATGGCACTGCCTGCCTAACCCTGAGACCCAACAACTCATCCATCTCATCTGGGGACTGCTTAAGGGCCCTGGATGTGTGTGTGTAGGGGGAAACTGAGGCACAGCCTCAGTACCAGGGTGGGGAAGGGGTGATATCTGGCTGAGGAGGGCATCTCTATTGATCTCATTCCTCTCTTGGCAGGTGAATGGCAAACACACATTGGGGGAGAACATTGCTGACATGGGGGGGCTTAAACTCGCCTACTATGTAAGTGTCTCCCCACCCTAGGGTGTCATGGCCCTGGCAGGGCCATGGCGCAGCTGCTGGTGCCACCCCCACGGGGTAGGCAGAAGAATGCCCATCCCCACCTTGCTCCATGCATCGGGGAATAGGCATGATTCTGCTTGCTGGTTGCTGGGGGGGTTGGGGAGGAGGTGATTTGAGGGGCACCCACACTGTGCTGAGTGCATTCCTTGTTCTCCAGGCCTACCAGAAGTGGGTGAGGGAGCATGGCCCCGAGCATCCCCTGCACCACCTGAAATACACCCATGACCAGCTTTTCTTCATCGCCTTTGCGCAGGTGAGCCCTTGCTACCCCCACATGTGCACGCACTGGGGTGTGAGGGGTCACCCTATATGGGAACAGTGGTACTGAGAGACATGGTGAGAGCTCTGGGGAACCTGGTGCCCATGGCCAGGAGCTGGGCCCAGCTCCATCAATAGGTCAGGGGGGCTCAGGGTATGGGGCTCATCCTTGCAAGGAGCACCCTGCACAGCCCTGCTATTTTGGGGCACCCTGCAATATCAAATGTGTCCCCTCTCACCTCCAGAGGCCCCACAGTAAAAAATGCACGTGACCCCAAACTTCTAGGAGGACTCTACAGCCAGGCAGCTCAAATCCCAGGAGACCCTACAATAACAAACATGCCACTGTGCTCTCCCAACTGACCTATGCCACATCAATGGAGCTCCCAGGAGACCCTACAATAACAACCACAACCAGGGCACCGCTGTTCTAGACACCCAGCAGCTAGAAGGGCTGTCATACCCTGGTGGGTGCCAGCATCCCATGGGTTCTTGTGGCTGCCAGGACGCAGGATGCCCCATCAGTCTCACCATCGGGGTCCTTTCTCCCTACAGAACTGGTGCATCAAGCGGCGATCCCAGTCCATCTACCTACAGGTGCTGACGGACAAGCACGCCCCGGAGCACTACAGGTACCAGTTCGCCTGAAATGGGGAGGCACAGTGGGTGTCAGCCTTCCCCAAGGCTGCTGGTGCCATGCAAAGTGGGTTGTGGGTGTCCTTTGGGGTGTTTGCATCAGCTGTCTCTGAGTGCTCATCTGTGGGGCAGGAGATGGGGTGCTGCTGGAGTGAATGGGTACCCCAAGCAGGGTGCATGGCAGCAGCATGGGGCAGGGGGGGCTGGTGGGCACAGGCTCTGAGTTGCCCCCCTCTCCTGGCAGGGTCCTGGGCAGCGTCTCGCAATTTGAGGAGTTTGGACGGGTTTTCCACTGCCCCAAGAACTCGCCTATGAACCCAGCGCACAAGTGCTCGGTGTGGTGAGGCTGATCCCCCTCGGCAGGCTGGCATCCCCCAGTCCCCATCCCTGCCCATGTGTTACTTTGTGCCCACCCCACCTTTGTGCCCATCTCCCCCTCCTACTCTCCAGGCAAAGGGGGCACCCCTGGGTGACATGAAGAGGGTAACCCCCCAAAGACGGACACTCACAAGAGGGGTGGACGCAGCGGGGAGCCAGTTGGGGTGGCATGAGGTGCTGCTCAGAAGCAGCTGCCTCCTGACCCATCCACTCACTCCCTTCCTTTCCCCTGCACTGTGAATTGTGGGAGGGGAGTCCCCATGGAGAAATCAAGCAATGCTGGACACCCCTCAAGCACCCATGTACCCCCTCTTCTGTCCATCCACCCCAAACCTTTCATCCAGCCCTACCGCAGTCAGGCCATTGCTGGCTGGGGCAGGGAGGGTGAACTAGAAATGCTGTGGGGCTGTCTTGTGCCAAAAGTACACCCTGACCAGTGCCCTTCCCAGCACTCCTCATACCAGTCCCATCCTGTCCCCACATCAGCCTGGCCAGCAATGGGCACAGACAGCAGGGCCTGGGGCTGGGTGATGCCAACCTGCTCCGGGAGTGCGGGGACTTGGATGCCCACTGTATTTTTCATTGCTGTTTCTGGTCAATAAAGCATTGGATATGCCAGGCGGGTGCAAGGGGCCATGGCTGGGGGCTGCACAGGGATGTGGAGCAGCAAGCAGCACCACCAGCCCTGCCTGCATGGCACAGGAACCCCCACACTGCTAACATTCCTATCCAATCAACATAACACCCCACGTTTATTTAACACTGTGGGTGGCGTAGGACTCCCCCGTGCCCAGGATTTGATGCTCCACAATTGCTGCGTCCAGACCAAGGATGATCAAAACCACCACTATCCACCTATGGATGCTGTAGCCGGGGGGACGGATGGGGACATGGTCCAGCAGCACCCATGGGTGCTGTGGGGTCAGTGGAAGAGGGGCAGGAGGATGGTGGGCAGGAGCAGGACCAGGGCACTGGCGCGGGCACTGGGGGCAGAGTCTCGCTGGCGGCAGTTGACATAGGGCTCGAGGCAGGCAGCATAGGCCATGACGTGGGCCACGTAGGTCTGCTCCTGCACCCCGTGGAAGAGGTGGGCCATGGGGCCCTTGGCCAGGATGGCCACATCCTCACCACCATGGGTCTCAGAGTCGAGGGGCACAGCCGCTTGCTGCAAGTAGTTGTACTGATCTAGGAAGTGGCAAGAAGGGGGTGAGAGGAGCAGCGGTGGCACCCAGACCCATCCCATCACCTGGCTGCAGCCCCTCTGTCCTCACTGGCTGTGATTTCATCCACGTCGGGTCGCTCAGGGTCTGGGTAGCCTGGCCCATTCCCATAGAGGATGGATGTGTAGCTCTTCTTGTCAGCAGCTTTGCTGGGGGCCAGACCTGGGAATGGGGCGGTAGAGGGGAAGATCAGCCAAGAAACCCCCATATCACCCCTCTGGCTGCAGCCAGGGCACCCTGGAGCCATGCCCCACACTTAGCAAGTGGGCAGAGCCCTACCGAAGATGGATGAGCCACGCAGGGTGTAGCCACCGAAAGAAAAGACGTGTGAGTGGTCAGCAGTGACGACAGTGAGGGTCTGCGCCTCGTCTGTCAGTTTGCCTGCCCGCTCAATGGCCCGGTCGAACTCCACTGCTTCCGTCAGTGCCTTATGGGCTTCACCGTCGTGGTGGCCTTGGTCAATCCTACCACCTGCAGATGGACACCCACAAGGGGCTGAGGACCCCTGTCAACCCCCTTAACCCTTACCCACACTGGGAACCCCATCTTGCCCACCCCAGGAGACAAGTCCCAACTTATCTTCCACAAAGAGGTAGAAGCCATTGGAGTTCCTGCTCAGGATGGTGATGGCCGCCTCTGTCATCTCAGTGAGCGATGGGTCCAGGGTGGTGTTACGCACCAGGCTGTACTTCATGTCTGCAGGTTCAAAGAGACCTGGGAGGGGGCATATTAGGGACAGACTCAGTTCCTGCATGTGTCCCAGTGGCTGTTGGGTTCCAGCGCATGGGGCATTTGTTACCCATCAAGTAATTCACATTGGGGTCAGCAGCAGCAGCCAGCATCTCTGTCCTGTTCCAGACGTAGCGGGCACCCTGCAGGCAAATCCCATGGCAAGGGGTGGTGGTGGTGGTGTGTCAATGGGTGACTAGGGGTAGCGGGCAGAGGACCATCTCTCCGCCCCATCACTCACCGGCCGTTTGTCCAGCCACATGTTGATGAGGTTATATCCATCCTCACGCGTCCCGTTCCCTCTGCTGTTGGTGGGATACTCAGGGTCCGGTGTCCCCAAGGGGGTCATATATTTCCGACCACCCCCCAAGATGACCTGGAGGGGATGAGATTGGCACAGTGTTAGCAGGGCGCCTGGTGAGGGGGTCCCGTCCCTCCTCCCTGCTCCATGCACTGATACTCACGTTGATGTCAACGTTGTGGACCAGCTGCCAGGCGATGTCCTTGCAGCCCTCGTTGCGGGCATCCAGGGGCATGCTGGCATCTCCATACCAGTCGCGGCTCACCACATGGGCGTATGCCCCCGAGGGGGATGCGTGCTGCACCCGCGTCGTCGTCACGATGCCCACTGCCTTCCCTGCCAACCCCCACCCGCCAGACCCCGCAAAGGGTGACGTGTGGTCCCCCACCATTGAGCCCTAGGATGCTCCTGAAGAGGGCAGCCTGTGGCTTGATGTCCCTTATCCCTGCAGAGTCTGCCCCGGCCCCAACACCCTGTGCCCCTCATTACCAGCTTTGCGGGCTCTCTCCAGCACTGAGATCACCTCATTGCCCATAGTGGTCTTGCACTGCTCATAGCGGGCAGCCGCACTCAGCCCCACCGTCTTGTAGTTGCCCTTCACTCCGCAGAGGTAGGCTGTGGCCGTCCCTGCGCTGTCGGGGACCTGCCGGTCCACGTTGTATGTCTGCCAAGGACATGCACTGGGCTCAGGGCGTGCGGTCATTGGTAGAGGCACCCAGCAGAGTTCTTCCCAACCCCAGCACCTCTTGCCATGCTCACTCGTACACCGTAGGGCAAGCGTCAGACGGGCAGGGACCCATGCACCCCATATGCTCATCCCTGGGGTGCTTCTGTGCCAGCAGCCCTGTGGGCATCATCCTGGCCCCATGCCCAGTGGGGCAGGAATTTACCTTGGAAAGAGCTACATAAGGGAAAGCATCCAGGGCGAGTGGGGTCTCAGGGCCCGGATTTCCCTGCTCCTGCCCCTTTAGGATGCGGGTGGCTGTGATGGTGGGGATCCCAAATCCTGGGTGAGAAGAGAGGATCCCAGTTATCTTCTGGGCTGGGTGCTCTCCCTGCACCCAGCTCCACGAGGCAGCAGTGATGCCAGCCTGCCTGCCCAGCGTGTCAGCGCGACTCACCATCCCCAAGGAAGAGGATGAGGTTTTTGGCTTCGCTTATCCTGGGCTGAATATTGAAAGCGGCCTCGATGGCTGCAGCCGCTTGCCTGTTCCAGAAAGATGGCTCCTCCTCCTCCACTGGGACAGGACAGCACCTGTCAGTCCCAGCTTGCCAGCACCTGCGTCTCTGGGGAGCCCGCACCCCTGGGGTACCTGCACCCCTGGGGTACCTGCTCCTCTGGGCGTTCCCCATCCTGGGGCCTTCTCTGACATGGACTGAGCGAGTCAGGGTGCTATTTGGGATGGTGAGAGGTCACACGGGCTGCACCCACTGCCTGGCCTGGGGTTCTGGGGAAGGAAACGAGGGGGTTGCAAAAAGGGAAATGACGGGGGAACTATCTGGCAGGTGGGATGAGGCCACATCCTTGGAAGGGAGGAGGTTACAGCCACTTCCCGAAGCCCAGAAGCAAGCAGGAACCTGACCCCACAGGGGGAAAACTGTCTCAAAGTCCGTCAGCAGAATAGCAGATGTAACTCCCATTAACCCTTGCAGAGACAGGCAGCCCCTGGTCCCCTCCCCAAGTCCTCCCTGTGCCTAGCCAGGCAGCTGCCCTGCCAGGTTTCCCCCTTTCCTGAGCACCCACTGCAGCCAGCTGAGAACCTGACCCCATTCTTGTCCTCACCTGGGATGGCAGCGGTGCTGAGTCCTGCCCAGAGCCCCAGGCAGAGGGGGAAGGGTGCCAGGAACTGCATGGCGAGATCCACTAGCCCAACACCCCTGGTGGTGTCTGAAACTCTAGCAGATCTGGGGAGGGACTTTGGACCAGGATCAGCCCTCGTGGGGTGCGCGGAGGGGTTCAGCCCCTCTCTTATAGCCTGGCTTCCCGCTGGGCAGACAGCACAAAGGCCATGGGGATGGGCTGCAGGCACCTCCTTGACACATCACCTTATTACTGCTGAGTGATAGTTGAACTTGGGGTGAGGTGATGGGCACTGCTTGGCAGGCATTGTTGGTGCCGGGTGAGGAGATGCCCTGGCCCAGTGTGCAACGGCTGTGCTGAGCATCAGACCCAGGATAACACAGGTATCAGGAGCACCCAGAGTCACTCACACAACAAGCAGCCCTGTTCTCTGCCCAGCACTTTCTTCAGCAATAAAATCCAGTGGTTTGGATTAAAACTTTGCTCCGTGGTCAGCCCCTGCCAGGAAGGTACCAACCCTCGTGTACTGTGCCCCTAACTGGTAAAGCTGAGGGAGACATGGCCTCCCCTCACCCTCGTTTCACCATCTCCTTCACCCCAATGCCTCCTGTGCTGGTCCAGGGTAGGAAATAGGAGCTGTGATCACCTGGGGAAACTGAGGCAGGGGGCAGGAACTGACTGCTGCTGCAAACCCTCACACGGCAGATGGAGACGAACAACCTGTGTTTTATTGCATCCCTTGATCCTGGCCACAGGATACATTCAGTGGGGTGGAGGAGGGAGACTGGGTAGCCTGGGTTGAAGTGGGGCTCCGCAGAGGCTCTCAGCCCCCCACCACGCAGGCAGCCATGCAGAGGGCCAGGAAGGTGAGCAGCAGCTGGGGGGAGCACTGGCTGCCATGAGAGGCCCTGCGGGCTGCCCTGCACTGGGGATCGGTGTTGTAGGGCTCAAGGCAGGCGGCGTAGGCCATGGCATGGGCGACGTAGTGCTGCTCCTGCACCCCATGGAAGAGGTGGGCCATGGGGCCCTGGGCCAGCACCACCACGTCCTCCCCGCTGTGGGTCTCTGTCTCCAGGGGCACAGCTGCCTGCTGCCTGTAGTCCTTGTCCTCTGCAGGGGGGACAAGAGAAACGAAGCTGGGGACAGCAGGATCCCTGCCACAGGGACTTGGGGCAGCTCCCATCACCCTGTCATCATGGTGATTCCTGACCAAGTGGTGGCACCGGGAGCCCATGCAGCCCCAGTGGCCATGCCCATGGGATGCTGGCCCCAGCCTGCTGTGTCCCCCACCCCATCTCCAGCAGGCTCCTACCCACTGCGGGGAGGCTGGCAGCTGGGCGGCTCCCATCACGGATGCTGTAGCCGGGCCCGTTGCCATAGAGGATGCTGGTGTAGGCTCGCTTGTCCTTGGCTTTCTTGGGGGCCAGCCCTGGCGCAGCAAAAAACACTGTCACTCCCTGTCCCAGCTGGCTCCCTCTCCCAAGCTCCTCACCTTGGCCGGCTCAGTCTCCAGTGAGAGCAAAGGAAGAAATGGGAACAGGGATGCTTGCCACTCCTCCTCAGGACCCACCAAAGATGGACGTGCCACGCGGCGTGTTGCCCCCGAAGGTGAAGACATGGGAGTGATCGGCCGTCACAACGGTCAGGGTGTCAGAGGAGGATGTGAGCTCGCCTGCCCGTGCCACCGCCCGGTCCAGCATGACAGCCTCCATCAGTGCCTGCTTGGCTCGGCCACTGTGGTGGCCGTGGTCAATCCTGCCACCTGCACAGGGAACACAGCCGTCATCCCCCTCCCTGGTCCCTTGGGACACCCACCATCTCCCAGGACCTGCATTCCTCCCCAGCCTCAGGCCCACTGCCTGCATGGGGCTACTCATCTTCCACAAAAAGGAAGAAGCCGTTAGGGTTTCTGCGCAGGATGCGAATGGCCTTTTCTGTCATCTCCACGATGGAAGGGTCCGTGGAGGCATTGCGGTTCAGCTCATACTTCATGTCCTTGGGCTCGAAGAGGCCTGGGGGAATGGGGGCAGGGGGGAGTGTCCACACCAGGGCCACTTTGAGAACCTACCAGCACCCCTGGAATGGGGAGGAAGTGTCACCAGTGGTGCAGTCAGTGATGATCTTACCCATCAGGTGGCTCACGGAGTCATCCTTGACTGCATCCAGGCCCTTCTTATCCCAGACATAGTGCGCGCCCTGTCAGCAAAAACAGAGCTGGTACCAACAGCGCGTGCCTCCTGTCTGGCATCAGGTCTCCTCCACCCCGGCACGGTACCTGCTTGGCACTCAGCCATTTGGCAATCAAGTCAAGGCCGTCCTTCCTGGTGCCATTCTGAGCTGGGTCCTCTGGGTATTCAGGGTCCGGGGTCCGCTTGGGTGTCATGTACATCCGCCCGCCACCCAGGATCACCTGCCAGGGAGCTCAGCAGACCCTACCAATGTCCCTGGTGTCCCCCCTCTCCCACACCTGCTCCCCGGCTCACATTGATGTCCGTGTTGTGCACTAGCTGGTAGGCGATGTCCTTGCAGCCATCCCGCAGCGCCTCCTTGGGCATGTCGGAGTCGGCGTACCAGCTTCGGCTGGCTGAGTGGGCATAGGCTGCACCCGGGGACGCGTGCTGCACCCGCGTGGTTGTCACGATGCCCACCGACTTGCCTGCAGCACGCGCAAGGGTTTACCGAGACCCTATCCAGCCATGCACGGCATGGAATGGCCACGCCATGCCAGGCTCTCTGATCATTGCCTGCTGCCCCGTACCTGCCAGCCTGGCGCGGTGCAGGATGGAGTCCACCTCGTTGCCAAAGGTGGTCCGGCATTTGCCATAGACAGCTGCCCCACTCAGCCCCAGCGTCTTGGCATTGGTCTTCACCCCACAGAGGTATGCTGTGCCCGTGCCGGCGCTGTCAGGCACCTGCCGGTCGATGTTGTAGGTCTGGAAGCAAGCAGTGGTCAGTGGGGTTCTGGGCAGGGCGGCCACCTCCCAGTGCTGCCCCACTCACCTTGGCCAGGGCCACATGAGGAAAAGTCTCCATGGCCAAGACGCTCTCCTCACCCGAGCCACCAGCCAGCTGCCCCTTGTAGATCCGAGCTGCCGAGATGGTGGACAGCCCCATGCCTGCGGGCATGGCAGAGCCATGGAGTGGCAAGCCGTGAGGGATGGTCCCGCCCTCCCCAGGCACTGCCCAGGGCCAGCCAGGGAGGAGGGGACCTGCACCAGCCCCATCCTCTCGCCAGCTGTGTCTTCCATCTGCTGCCAAGCCGTGGAGCCACGAGGCCTGGCTGGGACCCAGGGCACTCACCGTCACCCATGAAGAGGATGATGTTTTTGGCCCGTTGTGCTGCCGGCTGCAAGGCTAGGGCCAACTGCAGTCTTCTCTTGGCCCCTTTGTTCCAGTACTCTGGGTTCTTCTCAGCGTCTGGAGTTGAAAGCAGAGCTGGGGGCATGCAGGGGCACTGGGCAGCCTGAGGGTCCCCAGGGACATGCTCGTCCCCCCCCATCTTCCCCCCTCTGCAGATCAGAGTGGGCATCTCCACCCAAGGGACATAAAGCAGCTCCAAGTCCCCTTCCTGGGGGCCTCAGAGGGGCCAGGAGCCCTTTGGGGATCAGCCCAGTCTTTGGCCACCCTCTGCAGAGGGGGAAACTGAGGCACAGTTTGGCAGGGAAGTTCTTGTGCTTCTCAGAACAGGTGATGAGGTGCCCGACTATCAGCCCTCTGTGAGTGTGCCACGTCTGGGCCACCACAACCAGCTTTGGCTATCGAGCCACTTGATTCAAAGCTACTGCCAGGGAGTTAAGCGACAGTGGGGCTGTTTTTGTGGGGGCTGAGACAAATCCATTCAAATGCTGGGGTCCCAGACCACCCTGTGGTGGCCGGGAGGGTTTGCCTTTGCCGGTATACCCTGGCGAGGTGACAGCTTCCCCGAGACCCGCAGAGAAGTGGCACCAGCCCCAGCACCCCCCCCACCAAGGGCTCCTACCAACCCTGTCCCACTTGTCCCCTGTCACCTGGGGCTGCAGCAGAGAGCTGGGAGAGGAGGCAGAGGAGAAGGCAGGTCCCAGCGGAGAGCGGCTGTCCCATGCTGACCACCCCAGGTTCCTCACTGAATGCTGGCTGTGTCCAGGGCAGGGGGGCAGCCCTTTATGGCCCTTCCCTGTCCCGCCGGAGGGCTGAGCCCCATCACGGATGAGATGATGGGCTGATAACATTCAGGGACTATCTCCCAGCCCTGCCCAGGGCCCTCCCAGTGCCCCCGGCCCTCCCTGGGGCCAGCCCTCCCCCCAACCTGCGAGGGAGGACCTCCAGCCCATCCCTGGGGACCATGCTAGGTCCCCCTGGAGGACATGGGTGTCCTCCCTGGGGACGAGGACAGCTTGGCAGCTCCACGGGGGCAGCTGCCTGTTGGACCCTGGGGAGCAGCAGGGAGGGTGCAGGTCAAAGTGCTGTTTTTGCAGACAGGCTGAGCTCGGCTGGGTTGGGCTGGGCTGGATTGGCCTTTTTTCCTCTGAGACAAACCCAAGGAGGGGGATGTCGGGCTGAAGGAGAGGACGTTTTGCCTTTGGTGTCAGCATCCTCAGGTCCCCTCTCCCAAGGGACACAGTCACACACTGCCTGTCTGGCCCTGGGACAGCTCGTGCCAGCACACCCGAACAGCGAGGTAGGGAACAGCCCTGTGTCACCAGTGCCCATTGACAAGCAGGAGACCCAGGGAAGAACAAGCTGAACCCACCCACTCCCACGTCCAAAGGTGATGCCCATGTGTGGTTATGCCAGGTCATCTGGAAGGACACTGCCAGCAGCACAACCCCCATAGACCATCAGTGACTCTGATGGCTTTCATGGTTTGCCAGCTGCCAGAGGGCAGGTTGACTCCCCATCCTGAGCCAGGCAGCTTGGGTTCGTCCAGCTCCCGGCTCCTGCAGAGGGCAGGTGTGTCTGTGCCAGGGCCGCATCTGTCACCACTGATGAGGCAGAGTGGAGGGCCCCCTCCCAGCATGGCTCGACGGATCCACTCCTTCTCCTCAGACAACAACCCCTCCACCAGCTGCCGCTCATGGTCCCCATGGAAGTTGTGGCGGGTGGCAGAGCAGCCCGTGCTCCCCGGGACACTTTGCACGGCACAGGTGGGGGACATGGGGACAGGTAGCAGGCAGAGGTGCTCGGAGACTGCAGAGGGACTGGTCAGTCCACGAGGGGCTGGATGCTCGCTCTCTCAACAGCAGGGAGAAGCAAGGAAGTGGTGCTGCAGCGGGGTTGGGCTGGAGGCCAGGGTGTCAGGGGCTGGAGAAGACATCCAGTGACTCCCAGTGAAGTGACTAGTGGCTGGAGCAGGAGCCAGGAGCACACATCCACCCAGTCGCCCACACCCTCCTGCCGAGCCCATGCTGGGGCTGGGGGAGGTGGTGCGGCTGCTTGGATTTCACAATGCCTGGGAAGCAGCAGGCAGGGCTTCCTGGGAGACAAGTTATTGCTGGGATTCCCAGCTGGGGGAATGTGAAGGAGACAAAATAAAACCTGTGCAAACCCCCCACGGTGCTGCTGACCAGGCTTTTATTACATGACACACAACCCTGCAAGAAGCCCCCCTTCATGGCCCCATGGCTGCACCCCACTGCAGCCCACTGCGTCCCACCTGGGCAGCGGAGGCTGCCCCTCTCCACTCCTGGGAATATGTGCCCCCACTTGGCCCTCACCACAGACACCCAAGGTGGTTGGGGAAGGACACCCAAGGTGGCTGGGGACAGACACCACTGCCTTGAGAAATAAAAAGAAGGCATCAAGCTAAAAATATCTGAGAGCAAAAATGCTCTGCCTCGGGCAGGCTCAAGCCCTGAGCCCCACTCCCAGCTGGAGTTAAAAACCAAACCAGAAATAAAAGGGCACCAGTTTTAAAATGCAAAACCCCAAACTCCTCGTGGGTCCTCTCCGTCCCCGCTGGGCACTGATGCAGGGCCTGGGAGGTGAGCAAGAGTCAGCAGCAGGGAGCACACACAGCCCGGGGTGCTCACTTCTCTGAGCTCGGCCTCTTGAGCAGGGCGTTGTACTTGAGCGGGACACCATCTGACGTCAGCACGACCTCCACCAGTGTGAAAATGGTGATCACCTTCAGCAAGGAACATGGAGAAAAAAGGTTTATTCAGGTGGCTTGGGCAAATCAGACCAGAATTTGCTTAGAGCCATGCTGGCCTTTGCTGCCTCCGCTGCTGCACCTCAGTGGCAGGGGAACAGGGCAGGATGGCTTCAGTTAGCTCTGATGGGGTCCAGGGTGCTCTCAGGACTGGATGCAGCATGTTCGAGGGCGGCACTGCTGGGCTGCAAAGCCAATCACAGAACCCTAATGGACCTAAATAAGCCTCCCAAAACATCCTCACTTATTGCAACTGATTAAGTCCCAGTCTTGTTCTCTGTGCAGCCTGGGAAGGACCGTGGATGATTGTGCCCTTGGCTTTGGGTCCCAGTCTCCCCTAAAGCCTGCCCATGCCTCCCTTCTCCAGCTGGAGAACACACATCATCCATTAATGAAACGACTTGGCCAACCGCCAGTGGCGAGCTGCGGCAAGAAGGGTTTTCCACATAATGCTGAGCATTTTCTTAGCATCCCACAAGGAGGGAACGGCCCCCCCGTGCCCGCAGAGACCCAGGAAGGGAGCATGATGGATGAGAGAGATGCAAGGGAATAAAGACCCCAGAAAATCAATCCAATCAATCCCTCCTGTTCAGGAACATGCTGCCATCTCCCTAGTCGTCTGACTCCATCTCTTTGTGCAATCGTGTGGATTAGAAGTGCAAGGCATTGACCAGGTCTGCCCATGATGCACACTTCAAGGACTGGCAGGGCCACCGGGAAGGGGCTGCCCTGGGCTGTGCTCGGGCCTCTAGGGGCTTCACTTGCTGCAGCCCATCCCCAGGACCTGTGCTACAGCAGGGTTTGACAGCACCATCCGCTCAGGGCTGGCCCACGGGAGGAGTGAGCACAGTGCCACCAGCGTAGCCTTGTCAAACCCTTCCCAGCTCATCCAGAGCCGGCTGCTCCAGATTAATCATTCAGAGCAGGAAAATCTCATTGAGACTTAACCATATCAAAGTGGCCAGCAAGGAGCAAGCCACAGGGAAATCCTTTTGCAGACGGCTGCCCAGGTAGCTGCTGGCAATCAAGCACCAGCCTCCTGCCTGCCTGGCTGGCAAAAGCACACAGGACACTGGCCATGGGCAGCCCACCCCCATCAGGGGGACTCAAGTGGGGATTATCAGGGCTCTCCTTTGGAAATCATGCCTCATCCCTTTGCTAACTGACAGAGAACAGACCAATTTCACACGAAATCCCTCAAACCCACTTCATACTCAAGCCCTGAGTAATGGCCACTGAGATCCTGGCCATCTCTTGGAGCTCGGGGAGAGATGGGGGCAACACCTCCCCTCCGCAGTAGGGCCAGACTGCTCAGACCACTCCACAGCTCCCCACAGGCAGACACTCCCCCTGCCTGGCCAGGCTGAGCCAAAATGGGAAGCAGAGGCCAAAAGCTGGGGCCAGGAAGGGAGCAGGAGGTAACTGGTGCCACAGGGTGTCTGGATGACATCTCCTGCAGTTCAGTGTGACTCCCAGGGGATCTGGCTCATCCCAGCTGAATGAGCTGGAGATTTATCGACTCAGGGATCTGCTGGCTCTGAGGACAGTTCAGAGCCTGCTCCCAGGGGAGGGCTCTGGTGTTTTCTTAGGAGGTGTGGAGGAGTTCCTTCCATTGCCAAGTGTTTGCTTAACCAAAATGGGCCCTGCTCATGCTGGGCCATCATTTTTCAAGCAGGTCTCTGCTAGGGTGTAAGTGATACCGGTTCCTGTAGGAAAGGAGGAACTGAGGCCACTTTGGCTGCATCCAGGGGGCTTCTCGGAGCCAAGCTGAGAAAGGAAAACCCAGCTTCAGAGGGAGGGACGCTGCAGAAAGCTGAGGACCTTGGTGAGTTCTGACCGCATTTCCTCTGGGAAGGAAAGGACTCCCCAGGACACCAATTGTACCAGATGGAAGGGTCAGCCCAGCCCTGTATTGGGAGCCCTTCTCATACAGCCCTAGGTGGACAAGGATGGATTGTGCTGGGCTTGGTTGGAAACAGGGTTCAAGAGCAGAGCCCCCGGAGCAGTGCAGGGAGAGGTTGGGACTCAGCCCTCCAGTGCCTGCAGCAGGCAGGGATCACAACAGTCAACACAGCTGTGATTTTATAGTGATGCCAGACAAAAGCTGGCAAAGAAGCACCACTTAATCAAGCCGGACAAAGGTGATTACTCCCTTTGATAGAGTTACCAAGTTAATAGATGACAGGGACACAAGATAGAGATTTCTAGATGCTGTTAAACCATTTCACACTGTATCGTAGGAAGTCTGACAAAAATTTCCTCCTAATCGGGTCTCAGCTGTCACAGGGATGGAAACCTGATGGAAGCGCTGTGCCAGTGAAGGGGCAAGGAACGCCAAGATGGGGGAAGGGTCTAGACAGAAGCTGCCTTAGGCTTAATTTTACTTAACAACTTAATTGATGATCTGGAAGAAGGAAGTAAACAGTATGTTAATTCAGTTCCTGGAGGAAGCTAATTGGGAGGCAGGGCACACAGCAGGCACGCAGAGTCTGCAGGCTGTGGAGGGGTCAGGTGTGGGTGCAGCAATGGGATGGAGTGTGGCTGGATGGGAGAGGAGGTTGAGGGTGAGGTCAGGCTTGATGGCAGGGACACAGAGGGACAGCAGGACCTGACAAGCTGTAAGTCAGTCCTGCCTCCTGGACCTGTTCCTGCAGAGATAGTGGGATCCACCTGTTGCACACAGCCTCCATGCCAGCCCCATGGTGTTGTGAGCCCGTCCCACGCTGTGGGGTCTTACCTGGGGCACAGATTCCTGCTCCAGCTTCTCTGGTTCCCACATGAGTGTCAGCTCCGGCTTCCTCCCTACCTTCTGGAAGTGGAAGCCCAGCAAGGGCAGTGCCTGTGGGCAGGAAGAATGTTGGGAACAGCCTGTGGCTCTGACAACATGCCCCTGCTCAGCTCTCTTGCTTGGCCTGCGGATGGGGATGACACTGATTTTGCCTGGCATGCTGCCTCTGCAGCTCTTTAACAACTGGGATGCCGCAGCCTGTGAGCCTGAGCCTAACAGAAAAAACAGGGGCTGCTGTGATACACGAATAGCCCATATATCACAATACATGTCCTGTTCAAAGATGTTATTGCCAGCCATATAACCAGGTTATGAAGAGAAGATGCTGTCACTAACTGCAGGTGCTGGCCTGCAGTGGTGCTGTCACAGCCCCAGATCCACCGTTTGATTAAATGAAATGAAACCCAGCCTCTTCCCCTTTCCTCACTTCAGCTTCATGTTGATGTCTGTGCCCCTGAATCTGTTTTTATTCCCTTTTGCCTAGACTAGATCAACCCCAGCACACTGCACGGAGGAGGTGGTACTCAGAGACTGGGCTGTTCCACACTCCCCCAGCCCCTTCTGCTTGCCTGGGGCCGAGGGATGGAGGGAAACCCCCAAGAAAGCTCCCTCCTCTCCAACCAGCCCAGCTCAGGAGCTTTGCTGGCTGTGGGGTTGTCACAGAAGGGCACCAGGACAGCCTCTGACGATGCTAGGCTGGTACAGCCCTCTCTCTCGGTGTGAGGTACTTACATTGCAGTAGATGCGCTTCTGGACACCAAACTTCAGCACCAGGACATCAAACGCCTCGTTCAGGACACCCATCACCATGGCCTCTGACTCCAGAGGACCACACTCCTGTCAAGAGACAAGGCTGTCACTACACCAGCATCTCTCATCCAGCCATCCCCAAGGGGTCATAGCACCTCCAGGTCCTGGAGCTCTGGTGGCGGTGGTGGCCACTCAGTGCATCCCCTCACTGTTTGCCATCCCCCAGGCCAGCTGGGCAGCCACACAGCCCTCCGCTTGGTGACATCCAGGCTGAGCCTTCATGGGGAAGTCCAGAGATGCCTCAGGGGAAGATAAGTCTTGGCTCTTACCCTGACGAAGACAGCGAAGAAGAGGTCAGCACTGAGCTCCTGCACCCTCTTGGAAGCCATCTTCCGGTCGTTGCAGTGATCTGCCTGTCTCTGGATGGCCTCCTTTGCCATCTTGATGGGGGAGCTGACACCTGGGAAGGGGACAAGTGACAATGACATGCCCATGCTCCCTCCCACCCTACAGCCATGCCACGGGACCCTGGACCCAGATGTCCAGCTCACCTTTGCGTCCCTGTTATTTGAGGGTACCCACACCCCAGGGAGTTGCCCCATGGGATGCAGACTCCAAGCACCCACCACCTGTGGCAGGCAAGGGAGGAAGCCAGGAGTCCTGCCTGTGCCGGGCACAGCCACCCCCTACCCTTGCAGCTCCCAGAACTGCTCTGCAAGTGTCCAGATAGCACCTACCGAGCGATGCAGAGAGGAGACGGTGCACGATGATGTCTGCATAGCGGCGGATGGGCGAGGTGAAGTGTGTGTAGAAGGGCACGTTCAGGGCATAGTGGCGAAAGAGGATCTCGTCCTCCAGGATGCCGGTGCAGAAGTAGAGAGCCATCTGAAACGGGTGAGAAGCAAGGAAAGGGTGTGAGCAAGGATGGTGGCAGAAGCCTGCAGGAGGATGGAGGGGTCTGTGTCGGTGAGACAGAGCCCCAAAAGCCAATGGTCCTTCACCTGCTGCTCAGTTTGGGCTGTGCAGGGACAAAGCGAGTGCTGCAGGAACTAAGCACAGAGCAAAGAGGACAAAGCCACTGTGGGGAGCTGCTGGCTACTAGTTGACCCTGTCTGGCTCCAAGGATTGCACCAACTTTCATATAACACACGAGTTTAAGCAGCCTCCTGCTTCCGCTCAGGCCTTGGGGCTCATTTGTGATTCCGCCTGTCTTCCAGGGCAGAGCCCAGCCTGTCCTGTGCCCACCGCGGATGCCCTGGGTCAGGCTGCAGGCTCCACACACCCACTGTGTCTGCTACGAGAGCACTGGGGGCTGGGATGAGTGGCTCTCCTGTTCACCAAAGAGGAGGAGACAATCCTGCTGTGATCCCTGCTGCTTCATCCCAAGATGACACCTGGGAAACTGAGTGGCTTGGCTGCCCAGCTAAAGCAACACTGGGTCTGTGATGGGCCCGTGCTGCCCAGCAGCCTCTTCAGCGGGAACTTCTGGCCGCACCACTCCTCTTATCCCATGTGTTACAGCTTTTATTTTTACATCTGTGAAACTCCAGCCCTCAAGGCTGGGAAAACAATGGGGCCTAAACTCAGGCAGGGAGTGGAGGCTGTGTGGGTCAGGGGGGTTGTGGCAGGGTCACAGCACAGTGGCAATTGAATGAACCTGTTTAAAAATAAAAGCAAGTGATTTAAAAAAAAACAGGAGTAGCCATCTCTATTTGCAGAGCCGTCCTGAGATCCATGGTTTGGGCAGCTGTATCCTCTGCTCTCCAGCCCAGTGGTGCAGCCAGTTCCTGCTGAGCAGCAACACACTGATCCGGGCAAGTAAATAGAGCCGGTTAAAAAAAGCAGCATCGGTCCCAGCCTTATTATGAGACCCAAGAGCTGGGATAGGAGCTGTGGTGGCTGCCAATTTCCACAACCCAGAATTAAATTGTTTCTGATGGACTCCAGGAACTACAGCCTCCACTCAATTAGCTCAGCTCCCACCGAACAAGGCTCTGCGTGGTCGGGCAGGGAGACGTGCCGAGTGCTGGAGACTGCTGTGGGAGAAGACAAGTGCCCTTGTGCAGACAGCCAGCATGAAATTGCAGGGGCTTTACAGCACCAGGCTCCCAGGCAGAAGGGAGGATGGTCCCTGTAATGCCAGGTAGGTGGAGAGCAAAGCAAATCCGTTTGAGGAAGTAATTAAAAATCCCTGCTATGAGAAAGCTACTCGGAAGGGCTCATCCCTTCCCTACACAAAGCAGTGCAGGGCAACCCCTGCCTTGTTTTAAGGTAGAAAAAATGCTGAAGGTCCTGCACAGTTTGCTGTTGCCTAGGGCACTTCTTCCTGATGATGTGCTGGCAAAACTCAGCTGCTGCTGGGTCCAGTACCATTTTTTACACCCTTTTGGCAGCTCATGACCCTCATGAGGTTGGCATCAGCTTGGGTATCATAGCAAAAATACGCCTCTGGGCTGCAGTAAGGTTACACACTGCAGAGAGCCCAGTCCAACAGGTATCTGATATTCATCCTCACCACGACAGCGCTACCCCCAATGACACCAGCCTGGCATAAAGCAGATGTTTCCTCATTAATAGATTTGACTCACAAGTGGTCTCAGATCCCCACTGTTTGCTGCAATCCCTGGAGAACTGCCAGGAGCCTGGAAATAGAGCAGCCCCAGCCAACCAAGGGCAGCTTTTGCTCTCATAGACAGATTGAATCCCCGAGTGACTGAGTCCCTGAAAAATGATATGTCGCTGCTCCTTCATCTGTTACGAGCCTCCTGGCATGGCAATCCAGGCGCTCTCCCAGACACACACATTACTAGTTGCTTCCCATCTCCTTCTTCCTCCAAAAGACCCATGTATTGACCACCATCTTGCAGCAAAGATGGAAGATGCAGGATTGGCGTGGCCATGGGTTAAACCCGTGGGCAGCCCGTTTTGGCTGCTTTAACTGCAGCCTTGTCCCTGAAATACCAGCTTTATCAAGGGAGCTGAGATGCGTGCAGGGATATGGGTGACTCCTTTGCGCCCTGGGTCCAGACGGTCTCGCCACTTCATCTGTCAGAGTGATGGCCCAGCCCTTGACACCGGCACGGGCCCCTGCGTGGCTGTGCTCTGCAGCTGTCAGTGTTCAGATCCGTCCCCTCCCCAGTGAGGGACCGTAGTGTCCAGGGACACAGGCAGGAAGGCGCTGATTCTCCCATTTGCTCTAATACCGGTGGCAGACATTAAAAAAACCCTCCTCCCAGGAAAAGCTTCTCCCTTACTGTCTGCTTTTTCTGAGGGGCATTGACGCAGCATTAAATAACCTGTCCTCCACATTTAGGAACACCTGCCCACCTGCCCGATGGCTTTGGGCAAGTCTGAAAAATCTGTTTACAAGTTCAACAACTTGTAAACAAGTAAGCTCACCCCAGGATCAAGACAGATTTCTGCTTCAAATAATGTGAGCACCCCATCATGCGCAGCAACACCATCCTGCCAGGGAATATGGACAGAAGGGAATGCCAGCAGATGCGGACACTGCTCGCCATCCAGGCACAGACTGCCCTGCAGGGCCATTGGGCTCAGCTGTAAGTGGGGTTTTGCCTATTACGGGAGTGTGCCAGGCAGCAGGCTTGCCAGGCCCAAGTGGCGCAGCACACCTGAACACATGGGTACCTTGGTCTTACAATGAAATGAACCCAGTTCCAGCCAAAATCATGTCTCGTGGAATATCTCTTTTTAAAGTTCCTCCTTCCTCTTCCCCAAACTCTCTGTCTGGTATCTACTCCGCTGAAGACTTCACCCTCAAAACCTTGATACCTCTTTTGCATACGGATCTAACGTGTATTCACAGGGCTAAATCTTAACAAGAGCCACTGGCAGGTACCTCAGAGTACTCCCACCACTTCTCAGACCACAGCCTCAGGAGACCACAGAGGCAGCATTACAGCAAACCAGTGGGTCCCCAAAAGCTCGTCTCCTCCTTGGTGCCAGGGCGGAACCAAGTTGCCTTCTCCTTGCTCACCTCTCCTGCCCCAGAGCCAGGCTTGCTCCAAGTGCTGCTGCTGGCAAGGCCCAGGCTTGCGCCACAATCAGCAGGACCAGAGAGAGACCGCAGGGAATGGATGTCACCAGTGCGTTCACCTGTTAGCACCTTCCACCAGAAAAGGAAGATGTGACAGAAGGGACCAGGACAAGTCAAAGCAGGACAACACAGCCAGCTCCAGAGGGCACTCCCTATGCCTCACAAAGCAGCATCCTGAGCAGGACACATACATGAGGGAGGGATTTACGGAACAGCTTCAGTCCCCAGTCCCACTTGCAAGCGAGCATTAAGTCACTAAAGTACAGCAGGACTCCAGGCAACTGCTAATGAGTAAATGGAGCAAATAAGCTAATTAGAAGAGTGACAGTCAAATGAGTGATGTTGGGAAGATGATTCATTCCTGCAGCGATAAGCAGGCCATTTCCGGAACATGCCTTTCTCCCTGTGCGGTAGGACTACCCTCAGAAGAGGCTGTGCTACACCCAGTTGCAAACGAAGAAAGGCAGATGATTCACAAAAACTTTTTTGATGGTGACAAGCACCCAAATAAGTGTTCTGAGCTGCAGACACACCAAACACGACAATTAGTGTGAGCAGCACAAGCCTCTATCACACAGATTTTCACAGAAAGGTCTCTTAGAAGCTCTTAGAAGCTTGTGTCCAGGTACCATGTTCTATTTTAAGGCCATTTCCACACCCCTTCCAAACAAGGTCCATTCCTTCTTTGGACCACTTAGGATACCATGATGTGAAGAAATGGCACAAACATGAACCATGGAGCCCGCCACCAGCTCTTCACAGAGCAGGCTGGGTCCTTGTGAGCCTGCTAAAATCTCACATGTAACCTCAAGGGTGAAACATCCCAAACAGTATCAACAAGGACATGATGAGGGGCAAGGAAAGGCTCTGCCTGACCCTGCAATCCACTGAAGATCCACAGCCTGATACCCCCACTGCCACCTGCACAGAGCTGGAGACAGAGGGGAGGCTGCTGGCAGCCCCACAACTGGCAGTGCTGTTCTTACCTGCATGGGCCTGGAGAACATGTTGGTCAGCACTTCTTTCCTGGCTTCAGAGTATTTGTCAGCACCAAAAGTTTCATTTAAGCTTTTCTGGAGAAGAAAAGAGAGAAACCATTCAGTGTTGGCAACCTATAGTAGCAGAGGGACCCAGGCAGACCTTACTGGGGAAACAGCAGCTTGTCAGAGCAAAATTCCTCCTTTCCCTGCAAATCTCTTTGTAAACCAGAAAGCACATGTGAAACTGGTTTTTGCTCTAGTCATAGCAGCCTCAACAGGACTGCACGTGGAGTCCTTCTGAGTGCTCACCCACCTCCCAGGGTCAATGGCAGGGAGTACCTAGGGCACGGGGATTGCAGGCTCCATCCCCAGATGTGCAGCGTGTGAAAGCAACTGTAGCCCCTCTCCTGGCCTGCACTGGGCTCCTGTGCAGCTACTGAGAGCTTCAGAGCACAGACTAATGCGGATCTGCACAGATGTGGACACAGGAGGTCACTGCCTGGGGCCAGAGGAAAGGAAGGGCTGGAGGGTTCAAAGTGCGGAAGATGAGGAGCTGAGTGCACAGTCCCGCATCTGCTGACATAGCCTTGGCACAGCCAGCAAGTGGGGAAAGCAGTCCCAGCCAATGGAGGGGTGTGCAGGAGGCCAGTGGGGATGGGATTAACAGAGGATTATCCACGGTCCAGTCGCGGTGAGTAAAGAAAATCCTGGAACCTGCGCTCTGCTGTTCAGCTGGAGTTCAGCCTCAGGACACGCTCAGTGGAGGATCAGTCAGATACCTCTCATGCTGGCTGAGCCTGACCTTTCCCAGCACTGATCTCCAGTCCTTCCCAGTCACCCTGCTCCCCACCCTGCTCTCCCCAAGACCTTCAGGAGCCCAGACAGAAACACCCCCTTACAGAGCTACTTTTCCTGCGGTACAGAGCAAATGCCCTGCCCAGGACCTGCTGAGAAGGCAGAGAAAGGAAATGCGGGTCTCCCAGAGACGGCCTCTGCACTGAAACATCTCTCCCATTGCAGAGAGGGCAGCACTGGAGTCACTTGCAAGGCCCTTGTCACCCTGCTCTAAGCTCTGTGCACAACGTGGCTAATGGGGACACTCCAGGCCACTGCTGCCTCATGCTGGTGGGGTCAAAAGCAAGTGAGGGAGGTGTTTTGTTTTGGCATGGGATAGTTGTCAGCTCTGCTTGGGCAGATGGGGACAGGGAATAAACCACACGCTGCCACGAACATGCCATCACACAGCTGCCCACCCTTTGTCCCCACAGCCCTGCTCCCCGCCAGGCCAGGGCACTCACGTGCAGGGTCCCCGCGCTGCTGAAGTCGATGTCAAGGCCAACTTGGTTGCAAAACTCCATGAGGTCTTTCAGCAGCTTGGACTGGGGTGGAGGGTGTCGGCGAAGCAGGGCCTGCTCAGGGAAGGAGCGGTAGATTTGATGGGCCACGGCCATGTTCGCAAGCAGCATGAACTCTTCCACCAACCTGTAAGCATGAGAAAAACAACCCCACAGCCCCAGTTAGAGACGCGAGTCCCCTGGGAAGCCAGGCCAATCTATAGTGTTGGTAACTAATACGGCACAGGTGGATGAGGGACCAGCTTGTAGTTGCTGTTATAAGCAAAGATTAGATGTGAGACTGCAGCAAATCCCCCCCAAATTCTCACTTTCTAGCTGAGGTTTCCCCGGGGACTCAAAGCAAGACATCCTGCTGGCGTAGACAAACAGAAGTCAGTGATAAATTGACAGCTTAAATTAGGATAAAATAATCTCCCTTTAGGTCATTTTATCTCCTGAAACACTCGACAAGCAAAACAAACGCTGTGTGAAAGAGAGCACAGAAAACAAACACACATTGCTGTCTTCCTGGGCCAGAGAAAACAGCAGCTTGCTCACTCCCCCATCCTGAGCTTGACATGTGTGGTCAAGCCCAGCCACTGAGCCCTGCTTTTGTGCTGGGATTCCACTCAGAGCAAAAAGCAGCGTAGTCCCTGGGCAGAGCAGGCCATTAGTGTGTCTCGTTGCAGGGCTGCCTCCAGCATGCAGGTGATGCAAGGACTCTGGGTGCTCCTCCATGCAACCTTCAGACTGCCAGGTTACCCCAGGCTTGGGTGAGCACACCACCACTTCCATCTCTGAACATACACACATTGAACGGAAATCTCTGGGGCTACACACAGCAAAGAAAAGAAATCCTAGTGCTACAGATCGTCTTTGGAGCATTTATGGGTTACGCTACCAGCTGTAGGGCTCTGCCACAGGAGACTTGTTTAACTGGGCTTAGATAAGCAGAGAGATGTGCTTAACTGGGCTTCCTGCTATTTGCTGCGTGTATTCCCAAGGCTCCTGGCTGGTGCTAATTGCCAAAAAAGATAATAGATTTATAGAAGTAACCTTATCTTCTGAGCAATGCTCAAGTGAGCTGTCACTGATTACACCCGCTCAGCCTCATCGCTCTTGCAGGCAAAGCAGCGGTTTTGCAGGGCTGGCTGGGGGATCCGGGCTGGAGCTGGTGGTTCTGTAGCTCCCAGCTCTGACCATCACTGGGGGCACTGGCTACGTGAGATGTGCAGGGTGCTGTGCTCGTGGGGTACTTGCTACAGCAATGACACATTCCCAGCCTGGGAGTACTTGCCAAGAATTCAAAAGAGAAAGGAAATAAATGCAAGCCCAGAGAAGGAATAAGCACCTGACAGTGATAATCAGCAGTGGAAATGTTCATCTTTAATGGGAAGGAGCTTCCTTAGTAAGAGCCTTGTGGGTTCTCTCAGAGTGTGCTGTGCCAGAGGCCAATACTTGAGACCCCACAGGGAGGGCAGGAGAGACACCATCTCGCATGGGCAGTGTGGGAAAAGGTGGGGAGCAGCACAGCCTAAGTGGGGCAGGACCAGCCACTGTGTCCCCCCAGACACTCGCTGATGGGCAGATGCTACCCGAAAGCCAAGGGCTGGGTCAGGGCTGCCGGCGTGGGAGCGGGGTCCCTGCACACTCCTGATGGGCGACTTCCAAAAGGGTTGAGCCAAGCGCTTGCTGCTCCTGTGCAGCTAAGCCAGCAGATGGCAACATCGGTCCCTCTAAGGCCAGCGGCACTTGGGGGCTGCGGGACAGCATGGCCCAAGGGTGCTGGGCACCCCAGCTGCATAGCACCCCGCGGTGGGAGGCAGGGAGCAGCACTCGGTGGGTTATGGCATGACCATCCCCATCTCCTAGCTGCGGGTGGACACACCAGCTCTCACCCAGGTGCCACGCTTGTACGTGGAGAACAGTGGCCTGGCTCATACCTGGGAAGCCCTTTCTGCCCAAGCCAGCTCGCAGCAAGGCACAGCAGACAGCGCAGGCTGTGAAAGGCAGCCTCTCTCCTTCCTGTGGGTTAAGTGCAAAGAGAAAAGGAGACATTTCCAGCACTGGCCCCAGCTACACGGATGCACTCACGGGCAAAGGCTGGCCATGGAGCTCCTGTGCCTCCGCTGAAACGTGGCCTCTGTGGACCAAGGTGCAAACCCGTTTTTAAAGACCGATCAACAGACACTCATGAACAGCATCTCTTCTTTGTCAGAGGTGTAACATGCTTATGTCATATCCTACAGATGAACACTACACGAGTGCTCAAGCAGTCCCCGCCATTCTTGCTCTTGTTGTGCACTGGAGTGTGAGCCCTTTACCTCTTACCTCCAGCAACACGTCAGGCTGAATGCCATTTCCACCTGATTGCTAAGCTCTGTATTTTGTTTTAGCATTTTGGGGCTTGGGGCTTTTAAATTCTTCCTGGAGATACCCTTGTTCTGATGTTGCAGGTAGCACTGATTTCAAGGTAATAGCTGAGCCCCTCTCCTGCCAGGGATGCTTTTACACCTGCAGGAAAATTAACAGCACGTATTTCCCACTTTGCTCTGCAAAACCCTATCCTCTCTCCTTTCAACATGTCCACACCTGGAGCAGCCCCCAGATAGCATCCAAGAGAGCTCCTACCAAGAGGAAGTACCAGCACATGGTCGGATTGACTGCATGGGCAGGAAAGTCTTTTCAGGAAGGAGTCAGGAGTTTTGCACCCATGACAGAGTAAGAAGGATACGACCATAGATACTCAGAACTGAAGAGTTACCTTGCTTTTTCGCTCACCCAAAGGTACCCTGCATGTGGGGTGAAGAGAAGCCCCAGGATCCAATGGGTCAGTTCATGTCAGCTTAGGTTAAAGAACCACAGTGGCCCAGGAAGGCTCACTGCCCTAAGGTTGAAGCCAAACCATCCCACAGCGTTGGAGGGTCCTTGCCAGCTCTGGATCACTTGGGAGTCACAAAACTGCTCTGCACACAACACCCATTGCAGCAGCCCTGCACGCATGAAAGGGATCAACACTGTGGGGCTGCTCCATGCTAACTCCTAGAAAGGTTTGTTTTAAACATCAAGATTTAGTCCTCAGAGAGAGCAAAGCAGCTTCCAGAAGGGACAGGTCACAGCTGGGCTAATCCAGAGCATGTGAGAGCCTGCTGGGATCAGAGGGAATGGGCTGGGGACAGCAAAGGAGCTGGCACCTGCACCCAGAGTTAAGCTGGAGGAGTAGGGTCTGTGGCTCAGGACACAAGGAAAGAGCCAAGATCTGCAATGCACAGCTTAACATGGTGGTCTCACTGGACCTAAAGAAAAACTATATTCCCAAGGGTAGTTCATGCTGAGACTGCATGGGATGTTGGAGACTCAGGAAGATGAGCCAGGGAAGGGCAGCCTGTCAAGCCAGCATAGCCAGGCAGCTTTGTTGTGCCTTCCTGCCCTCCCCATTCCGCCTTTCAGGAGCACTTTCAGCTTAGCATCCTCACCAGGGCTTCGACTCGGCAAGCACTACACCATGGCTCAGAAAAAAGCAATCAGTGATGAGGCAGGCAGGAGGTAAGGCTGGCTGGCAGTGGCCAGGGGCCAGATCAGCACCTGGCACTGGTATGACAGGGAGCCGTGCTGAAGCTCTGGTGACTTGTGGGCAGGTCAAGTAAAAAGGTTTTTTGGTTTGTTTTGTTTTTTTCCTTTTTTCTTAAAACAGCCTAGCTCGGAGCTTGGCTCAGTGTGGCTGGCAGGCAGGACTGCAAAGAAAAATATTTCATGGCTAAAAAAATGGAGACAGAAAGACTGGTCCATCTGAACGCGCACTGAATGAATACCATGTGAAATGCATTCTAACGCCATTGCTACAGTTTCCTCTGGATTAGCTGAGCTATCCTTGGCTCCTAGCTCCATAAAATCCCATAAACAATCTGATCTGAACTTTTGCCCTTTCTGTGCTGATGCGAGGTTTCCTCTGCTGTCCCGCAGAGAGGACTGAGGGTTAGCAGGTGGCTGTCCCTCCCATAGGTGCCTTCAGATCCTGGCTGTCCAGTTCACAGAGGCTGCAGGAGGGAGCACTTCCAAACCTGTTCAACACATCATTTAACATGAGTATATGCAAGAGGGAGCAGAGGGAGGGACAGGATGGCTTTTGAGCTCTGTAACATGTATAAGTATCTTCTGCCAGCTCTTCCAATACCCAGCTTTTGCTTATGAGTAGCGGGCTTAGTGCAGGAGTCAGTGGGAGAAACCCTGTAAGAATTCTATATAAACTCTCTGCCTTATGAAAGGGGTCAAACAGAGTGTAGTTTTCAAAAGTACCCGCCTCCGAGTTTCAAATGTGATCAAGGCATGCGGCTCCTAAATCCCACTGATTGTTAGGGAGATTTCAGGCTCCTGAGATGCTCTTAAATGTTCTTGGTACTTTTCAAAGTATCTTAAATAATGGTCATGGCTCCTGTGGGCAAATAGCCACTTAGGAAACCATCCAGCTGAAGAGGACTGATGACATCTCAACAGCAGCCCCGAACCCAAGCTACTGGGCTGTAACTCTGCTTACACAGCTCCTACCAGAGCCAAACATCTGTGGGATGCAGGAAGAGGAGCTGCTCATTCAGACCCTGGAATTGCTTTAGTAGCAGCTTTACTATTTGCTCCCTAAAAGGTTTGCTAGACCCTTCCCAATCTCTTGACACTAACCTTGAAAAACTACTCACATCCTCAGCAAGTTGATTGGTTGACAACAAATAAAATATTGGTTTCTCATGCCAAATCTCTGCAGAGCAAAGCAGGGCAAGTAAAATGCTATTTGGCTGCTTGTCTCCATGGCAATGCGGCCAGGCTATACAGCAGCCACCGAAGTGCCCATTCTCCCTGATTAACTTGACAAGTGATATTAGCTAAGCAAGGTTCACTGCAAGGCAGCGACAAGGAGTACTTTGTTTGCAATCCAGTAAGTGCAGGAAGGAGGCAAGCAGCTTGGTTAAAGCAAAGCAACACTAAAACATCTGCTGTTCCACCAGTGTAACAGACTTGTAGCCTTCAGAGCAAACGGCAGTGACGCAGAGCTAAACATCTGAGCACGGCTCTTCCCCTATGCCGCCTTCCTCACCTCCACCCCCTGCTGTAAGACGTAACTACTGGGTGTAGCCAGGTGTTGGAAGTGCTCTTACAACTGAGGTGTAGACTCAAGCCAAGCCCAAAACACTGCAGCTCTCCCACGGCTATGTCGACTTTTTTGCTTTTGACAGGCTGGAGAAGTTGGTCCTTTCTTCATGCGTAGCTCCTCGTGAAAACCTGCTCCCAAAGGGACAGAGCTGAATTGTCCTGAGCTAGAGTCAGAGGACCCCTTCCAATGGTGGTCCCTCTGGTTGGGTGAGCCGCTATCAGGTAAATCTCAGCATGTTTCCAGCATCTCAAACTTGAGCCAAATGTAACCAAATAATTTCAGCAAAGGTTACCAAACTTCCTTCCCCTATCCCATTAAAAAAATCCCATCTGCTCCTTTCCATTGTATTTCCCCACCACACCACATGCTCCCTCCTATGCAAGGAACAAGGCTTTTGCTGTTCAAACTCCTCTCCACCTACAGATGGGTTTACCACACCAGCTCAGCATGAATTTGTGCGTCAACCAGCATTCAAGGCCTCTGGTTTCTCAACCCACAGCTACATGTCTGCCTCAAGTGTCCAGCTCTGCGCTGGGTCCAAATAGGGATAGGATAGTAGAGCTTTGAAAGCATCACACTTGGTTTGCCTGGGAACCTAACAGTGCCATGGGAGGCTGGTGCAGAGAAAAGGAAATCCTGGCCTGTCTGCGTGTGTCTGAGGAGGCTCTAAAGACACTGATGGGTATATGTCCCCTTGCTAAGGGCAGTACATTGCCGAGAGCCCTCGCTGTCTGCTGGCTTGAAGGGGATTATTGCTGCAGTACAACCTCATAACAAACGAGATCTACAGCCACCTCCTGGGAATGGGAATCTAAATTCTGCTGCATTCACCAAGAGAAAGTCACCTTCTACAAAAGGCCGCTAACAGTCCTGTACACGTCCAACAGCAGCATCAGCTGAGGGAAAACGGTAAAGAAATAGCACCACACTTCAAACTCCCTCCAAAGTGTTAAGTCCAAAGACGCTGGATGTGGTACGACTTTTTCTTCTTTTCTTTAAATCATGTACGTTTATTTTTGATTACAGCTCTTCCATGAAGCAAAGGAACTTGAGAGGTTTCTATAAAAGCTCTTCTAAAAGCAACATTAGCTAATCCCGCATCTCCTGAGAGCACAGCCAATGACAGAATCAAGCTCTTTGGTGAGTAGCTGGACTGGTGCTTGCGATGGCTCTTTTCCATGCAAAATCCTGCAAGAATGGTATCCTGTCTTCCTGGTGACACTCTGCCTATTCAACAAATAGGAACATCTTCAGTCACTCACTCCAGAACAGCACTGCTGCTTGAAGTATTAAAAAATCAAATCCTCTGTTATCCGAAAACTTGGATAGCAGTGTTACATATGAGCCTTGCAATGTTGGTGTGGAGCGCCCTTTGCCAATAACAGTTGCCAAAAGCCCAAAAGACCTACTTTTTTTTGAAAGAAAAAGTAGTAAAAGGCAAGAATGCTGGCAGTTCATGGCCTGATGAAAGTCATTTGTGCTTCTTTTGCAGCTAGCGGTAGCCTTGAACAAAGCAGAGCTGAATAATGGAATTACTCCACTTTCTGAGATTGCTCAATTAGCTCTTGGTTAAAACTGTTAACATTGAAACTTGATGAGAATAGCAGCTCTGAGGCAGTTTGAGATTCATTTTTTACTAAGCTAGAATAGAATTTTCCCTCTAATGAACTCCCTTTCTGGGGTACAATGAATGCCCTTTTTATTAGCTATGGTGCCTTCTCAGGAACAGATGCCTACAACACAAATGCATGGGAGGGTTTTCTGAATACAAATGTCACTTATGGGCCACTCTCACACCTTGACGCTGGAAATGCCATGAGACCACTCTCTTTGCTTATCCAAATTAACTGCGGTACGGTGGAAAACGATTTTAAGCTCTCAATAATAAAGCTGGGCTACTGAAGGCATTCAATACGATTAGGAATTAATTGCTTAAAGCCTGATGTACTGCGTTTGCACACAGGGATTTAGACTGCTAGAAAAACCTCAACCATTTGCCTAAGTTCCTTTGAAAATATCAACACCACTTTACAGCCTTGTTACATAAAAGAGCTGACTTAATTTGGTAGCAGGACGTCAGGCCAGACATCAGGGTGTGGAGTCAGTCATGGGGCCTCTGGCACCTCTTGGCGCTCAATGGCAAATGCTTCCCACCTGGCCTGGGGCTCCTCAACCTCATCTGTTATTTGCATGGAAGGGATAAAGGCAATGCCTGCCTGTCCCACCACCCTCCATCCCATCTCGATCGAAGTGGCAAAGAAAACATCACCAAACTGAAGAGTGAGCGTTGCAGAGGACGCAGTCTCTGCAGGCTGCGCCTCTTCATTAAATGTTAATATGACTGCAGTCTGCTCCTTTTCATGCAAATTGGTGGCAACCTTCAGACTCCTGGCATGAAGATGAAGTGTCCCTTTGAGACAAAACAGTGTCTTTAGCTGCTGCGGGCCAGCAATGAAAGCTTAGACCTGCACCCACATGCTGGGCCACACAGGACATGAGGGTACAAGGCTCCCTCAGTGACAGCTCCAACATTCTCCACAATTTTCTCAGAATCACCACATTTCTGAGCCCAGGGCAGAGGACTTCAGCATCAGCATCACAGACAGAGGAAGATCTCCCTCCCGGAATGGTCTTCCTGGATCAAGAAAACCCATGGGCCCCAAAGAAGCCCACAGAGTGCTGTTTGCCCAGCGTGGGCACACAGCCCTGTATTTACCTCCTCCTAGAAATGCCGCCAGTGCTGCCACTGCCTTACAGACCTCTCCACTCATGCTGGATGTCAGTATCAAACTGATGGCACTGGTTCAAAACTCCTCCATTCAAATGCAACCGCTTTGTCCTGCCTAAGCACTTCTCTGTGGGGAAGATGATGGCAGCATTAGAAAGGGTTTGCGATCCCTGCACTTATTTCCAGGAGCTGGATGGCTGGAAATCCCAGTCCAGACCCTCAGGGATTCCTATCAGATCTGGTTTGTCTTCCCAGGGAGCCACCAGCTCACCAAGATCTCATCTGCCAGAGAGAGCTATGATAGCCAGGGCCCTGCTTCCTCTCTGCAGAGCGGCAGGGGAGGGATAAGCAGTAACCACTAACGCACAAACTCAATGCTGTGTTCAGCTAACAGGTCTCATGGGGGCAATCACTGCCTGGACTGGCAACTCTTACTTTTGAGGATGCTTTAGGAAGGTCCCGAGCAGGGGTGCTGCCCAGGGCCAGTTCAGGAACCTGAGACAGTTTTCTCCAGCCCATGGGAACTGCTGGTGGACTTGAGAGCCCAGAGTCAAGCTGGGTCTGCAGCGGTACAGAGGAGAGGGGAGGTACCCCACAACCAGTGCCCAAAGCTGGACTGGCAGTCCACATTCCTGAAGCATATAGCCTGATAAGCTACTGGCTCCAAAAGTGAAGCTTATGACAAGAATACATTCATGGATGCATAATATTAATGTCATCCAGGACCTGGCTAAGGGAGGAATGGAAAGAATTCCTGAAGAAATGCAGACAGCTCCTCTCCTGACAGGAAAGCCTCCAGCCCCACACATCAGGTCAGCATAGCCTGTTATCAGGCTGTGTTTCCTACTGAAAGGAGGAAGCAGGAATGAAAGGCACTTTTCCTCGCTGTTAAAAGTTTACACAAGTGATTTATGGGTCAGAAAAATTAGCAAGTCTGTTGCTGAGTGCTCCATACAGCAGCATGTGTTACATGGCTGCTGACCAGAAATGCCAAGACCCATTAGATGGAAGCAAAGGCCAACACGACAGAAAGTTAAAAGATGCTTTTTGCCCATTTAATTAATTAGTCAGGTCTTTTTTCCATCCCCTGCAGCCTTCATTAATGTAACATTGAAGTGAAGGAATATTAACAATTCAGACAACACATTAATACTAACACAACACCTGCAACATGCAAATGTAAGTCCATTAGGTAAACAGATGATCTCGCGCTATTGAGGCGGAAATAACATTCTGACATTTCCTAGCACAAGTATCCTGCAGAGATACTGTCCATTACTTCTGCTCCATTATAAAGCCATGGTCCTTGTGTGCTGGGGGCTCCTCATCCGTTACTTGTCCCTGAAAGGATGAGAAAAACTTATATTTCCATTAAGACATTTGCCAGTTTCATATGGAAAGTGTCTTACTAAAGCCATGTCGTGAACCAAAAAGATCAGAAGGTATTTTTAAAAGCATTTTATGTTTGTGCTAGCAAGAAATGGACATAAATCCTGAAGATGATCGCTTATAAATATAAACCTATACTTGGGACAGCTCCAGAACCTGAGCTTTCTATTATGGTGGTTTAACCTGAGACAAGTTTTCAACGAGGGAGAAACAAAGAGTTAATCACCTGCAGAACCAATAGTGCTGTAGGGAGTCACGGACTCTTAGGACCAGCCTTCCTGTACCACATTCCCCATCGGCTAATGCTCTCCCAGATGTTTCAGCTGAGGAAATGTTCACACACTGTGTGTGTTTGTCCCTTGAGTGTTTGGCTTCGCTTTTTCCTAGCTTACCTGGCACTGACAAATCGATAACTTCCAAAGCAGGAGGCAGACTGATAGACAAGAGGGAAATAAAGAAGAAGGGATGAACACCCTGGACTGGAAGCATACCCTGAGATGACCAACCACTGGGGAGAGCATCCATCTACCAACCAGGACACGACGCAGGGACAAACAAGAAAGAGCCTGCAAAATCTCATAAAGAGATGAACAACAAAAGCTAGCCAAAAAGAGTTTAAAAGAATCAAACCATGCAAAGTAATCTAAATAATCCAGCAGCCAAAGGCAATGGACAACCCAACATGCACCCCCCAATGTTCACAAAGCGAAAGCCAGGCAATGACTTGCTAAGTAAGACCCTCTTTTCCTGCAGGTCTCTGGTCCAACCTCCCACTCGATGCAGGATAACTTCAAAGTTGGATCAGGCTGGCCTTTTCCAGTTGAGTTCTAGCAATCTCCAAGGACAACTATCTCACAGCCACTCTGGATCCCTGTTCCAGTCCTAAACCATGTTCATAAGTGTTGTTTGGGCTCACGGGAAGAGAACTCCAGGAGAAGCAATCACCCAGACTGGCCAGCCTTCAGCAAGAACCTTGCCAGAGGAGGACTGCTCAAGAGAAACTGGCTGCAGATCAAGGGGATTAGAGCAACCACCAGGACCGCTGGTTCTGACAAGATCCATGTCAGGAAAACACATCCAACTTAGCAAGGTCCCCAGTAGACAACACCCTAAATGCAGCTGTTGCCTGGCTGTGCGATGCTTTGCTGGGGGTGCTGCTTTCCAGGCAAGGCTGTGGCTGTGGTCATAGACCAGAGCTCACAGTGCTGTCCATCACTGCTCCAGTTCAACCTCAGATTTGCAGTTGTAGCACAGAGTGTGGGCAAGTTAAGGGGAATAGTTGTATCAATATGGAGTGAGGGATCCAGCTGGCTCTGGCTATATTATTCTTGGTTTGAAATGATTGCAAAGCACAACACATGAACCTTCTGGTTACCAGGACTTTCAAAGACATGGAAACCCTAGGAGGAGGGGAGCAAGATCTGGGGGACAAAGACAGCAGATTGGGGTTAAAACAACCAATAAAAGTTGGCAAGGGGATTAAAGGGAAAAGGGCAACACAGGACTTGGGGGTGATGTTTTCTAAATAGGGACTACTGAAATACTCCGGATAAATTCTGTTTTCAGGCAGCCTCTTGGCAGATTAAAATGTCCCAGAAGGTTTTATATCCAGCTCCTACAATCTTAAACTAAATATTAGGTGAGAAAAACATGTTTCTAAAGAAAAGTCAGGCATAGCCCTGAGTGAAAAACAATAAGCAGGAGAATGAATGTATCGGGTTTGTTGAATATACAATCAACAACAGTTTTCTTTGTCGAAAATAAAGCCAAGGGAATGAAATGCAAAGATGAGCAGGATGGAAAAGCTGCAGGAAATTTAGGCAGTCTGCCCCCATCCCACATCTCCCCTAGGCATGATTCTCACCCTGCCTGGCCTCAGCAGGCAGGCTTGGAGCTATGCCGTAAATTCCTGAGAGAGCCTTACCCCCTCTGCAGTGGGACCGACTCAAGGTACAATAGGACTTTTCCATCTGTAACTTCTCTCTTTTGACTTTTATGTGCATCGATTCAAAAGCTATTTGATTTACTGGCGTAGGGGTTGTCAAGAGCCTGGCTTGGTCTAAGGACAGCCTGAGGTTAAAGGCAGCAAAGCAATTTCACCACCCCGTCCATTACAAGAAAGTGTTCAGGTCTGGATTTATAGTCATGTTCCAGTGAGCCCACACATCATGGGATGCTGAAATTAGCCTCGTTTACGCAATGAGATCGAGAAGAAATGGCTAAGCATCCTAACGGAGTTCAGCACACAACAGAGAAAGCCAAGTGGTATGGGAGTGGGTGTTGAATGGCACGCTTGCTGTCAGAGAGGAGTGCGACCAGTTGTAGTGACAGAGGGCTGTTTGTCTCCAGCTGGAGCTACTTACAGACAGATGGATAGATGAGGTAGTTTCAATGAGACTGTAACAGGTAAGGATGGGTGGCATGGGATCTATTTCTGTAAGCAAGGAAGAATCATATCCTTAAAGCGCAGAGATGGGTGTGATGACTCTCCCAAGCTGGATAGTAAGAAAGGACTTTGTTTCACATCACAGTTGAGCTGAATTAGTAAGAAAGGACTTTGTTTCACATCACAAAGTCACTCTGCTGAGATTGCATAAAAGAGAGAACAAGCTCTGTTCATACTGAGGTCTGCAAAACCTCACATGCTGCTGCATGAAGGCAACAAACATCTGAGTCTCTGGCCATCACAGCCAGTAAGCCAATCTGGTTCCTCCTTTTATGGGTCCCTCAGGTGCATCTAAGAGCAGAAGAGCCAAAGCTGAATCCACCATGATACCCTGGAATTGCTCCTTTGGGCCACGGTTTTACTGGATTCAGGACAGTTTGGTTAAAATTAAGTCAGAGGTGTAATGAAGAAGAGCTCTTGCAGTGTTACCTTCTAAGCCCTGAACTGGAAGCTACAACCAGCGTTAAGCAGTGCAGACAAACCTTCTGAAAAAATCTACCATCACCAAAAAGCAGACACACGGATCTGTCAGCACATTTGTGCTGCTGAAGCCAATGGATCCCAGAACTGGATCGTGATGAGATTTGCAACACTGTCATCTTGCAAAGCCTTGGCAGTGCCTTTTAATCTTTGGAAAGTAGCATTTCAGGCATCAACTCCTGCTTTTGCATATGAGTTTTGCAAAGCCAAAACAACAACCTTTCTTGGAGCACAAGACATATCCTAAGATGCCCCGGAGTTTTCTTGTCCTACAGACATTGAGTAGTGATCTCCAAATGACAAAACAGAAATAAAACAATATATCCTCATGTTTTGGTAAGCCTCCAGTCCAGGCCTGACAAATACCTGGCTCAGCGTGCTGCATTTCTCAGACTACTTAACCCCTGAATGAACAGGGTAGCTCTGTACATTTAGAAGCAGGAGGCACAATATTAAATCTGCCTTTAGTTCCTAAATCACCACCTGGACTGAATGGCAATGCCCATCCCCTTTCCTAGTGCTCAAAACTGTGAGGCCACATCGGGAATCATCAGGGTAGGTCTGCAAGGACCCAGCTCTCTACCAGGAGTTGTTCTATAACATCAGAGTAAAAGTTTTAGGAGCTTCCCCCAACTGATCAACCTGTTAAATCCAGACAGTCAGGAAGAAGGCCAGTGAAGCTCTATCCGAAGCCCTTCACTGACCAGTTTCAGCAGGGCAGTAACACTCAGAACCCATGCCTGCAGCAGCAACATGACCATGCCAAGAGGTGTTAAGAGAAAGGGGGCACAGGTGTCAGTTATAATAGACAATCCAACTACCTAGGAAAGGGCAGGGATTATATGAACCTAGTAATCCACCACAGGGGCTATAACTGCTTCTCTTATTGCCCACATTTCACATGCCTACTTACTGCTGTCTGGACATGAGAGACACCAGCAACTTTTGTGAAGGTTCATGGCAGCGTATCCATCTGCAGCAGGAGTGGTACCAAATGCCACTGCAGACTGAGTCTGCTCCACAGCACACTAAGACAGATTCCACAAAGAAAGGAAACGGCTCAGGAGCGATGCATGGATGGACTGAATGTCAAAGCATGGGAACTACAGCTTATGGTACGTGCAATCCAGGCACACATACCCTCTTTGAAAGCCACTTTCCCATTGTTATTTAACATCCTTCAAGTTTCAGCCAGAGACGCAGTCTCCCATCCGCGCCCCAAACTGGCCTGGGAATAGCTGGGAAAAAGAAAGGGAGCTTGAAATGAACTGTGGAAAGATTTAAGTGCTCTAACCACTGCTTTCCAATACAATTTTCCACTTGGGGCAGGGAAGGAGGAGAGCTTGACAGCAGTTTAGAGCCAGTCACAATTGTGACAGGTTCTTCTTTTCCATTTCCAACTATCTCACAGGCAGAAGGAGCACTTTAACCTCCATTAATTATCACAGCCTTCTTCCAGCCCAGGGTTTCAGAGCAGCAGTGGTAAGCTCTTTAGGACCAGTTAGGAGCAGGTCCTGCCTCAAATTATGCTCTTCAGCTCAGTGCAGTAAAACTCACATTTGTAGAAGCAAGAGCTACTGCAACTCTTCCTACAGTACCTTAGTGTGCAGCTATGGGCACCTCCCATAGGCACCACTGCTGCCAGAGGAGAGGATCACACAAATGACTTCTTGCACCGCAGACTCTGAGAACAGGTTAACAGCCATTTAACAGACAGATCAGCAGACTCTGAGAACAGGTTAACAGCCATTTAACAGACAGATCAGTTGCATGCTCAAGCCCTATACACAGAAAAAGGAGCTTAACAGAGGAATACATCACTACTCCTTGGCTATTGGAGGCTCCTGACGTAACGCTACCACCATGTGAAGTTTATTGCATTTATCACTACTGATCATTAGATATGCTGCTTGAAGGTATGCATGTGGTGTTCAGGGAGACACAGACAGCTTAAATACACACAGCCCCCATATAATGGGGGCAAAATTATTATGAAATAATACTATTTGGTTTCTCCCGCTGTTCAGCTTCATTACCAGCTATCGAAGATCACTACAAAAAACCAGTTATGACTGAGACGTGCCTGTGCAGGGACTAAGCATGCCTTAGCTCAGCATTTCAGCCCACACTGCCCTGTGTCCCTTCCTGCTCTGCTGCTGATGGGGCTGGTCCACTCTCATCTGGTTTCCCCTGCCAAGATCCAGCCCTTGCTCCCACCCTCTCGCAGCACCCAACTGCAGGTACCATCCTTTCAGGCTCAGTGACGACAAGATGCGTCATTCTCCCTTCCTCAGTGACACAAGACCTTCGCAGAGCTGTCTCCTCTGACACTAGTGGCTTGCAACCTGCCCCCAGGTATTTTTAGGATTAGCCTTTGGCACTGAATAACTGAAGCGGGGAGATGCTGCTGCTGGATGCAGCCAGAGCTCCTCCTGGCCACCCCACAGTCACACCAGGAGATGCTGATGAGCAGTTGTCTCAGGGTTCAGGTGCTTCCTGGCTCTGAGTCAAAACCAGAAACAGTCACAGGGAAGGCAGTCACTTCCCCCACTTCACCACCTGGAACAGCTGATGGTTCCAACCATGGCAAATTCACCAATATACAGGAGGTAAGGAGCAAGGCAGAGTGCCTGCCTGTGCACAGACACGTCATAAAGGAGGATGGAGGACTGGCTGCAAATTCAGATTTAGAATGATTGGGACATATTGTGCTGGGATACTGAAGTTCATACAGTAGCAGCCGTCTGCAGCTCCACATTCAGCTCTGAGTCACACAGGAACCAGCCTAGGGAGCAATTACTGGTGTATACATGGTCTTTAGCTGCAACAAAAGGACAGAGAGGAGTTTCCCATCAGAAATCTTTATCTACTCCACTTAGGCTTGGGATGATACTTCCTCCTGCTTAGACAAGTGAACCCTCAGCAGAGCATCTGTTGCGGGGGGTCGAGATGCTGGAGGGGAAGCGTCCAGTGACGTTAATCGAGCATGAACAGCAGCCACCGCAGTACAGAAGGTTCACCCTGCCAGCATCACCCTACTCCCCTGCCAGCACTTGTGACTGCAGGAACTACGGTCCATTACGAACAAGCTGTTCCTCTAATTCAGTTCTCCTGACTCCTCTGTTAAAGAAGATTTTCCTGAAATTTTCTGTGGCTTTGACTAGCCAAATGCACTTTTAAATCTGACATCAGCCCCCTAGCTACCACGACAATGCTCCCTGCAAGTCCAGCCTGTGCTACTAAGAGCCACGGGGCAGAAGGAAACCTCCAAACCACAACGTGCTCCAAAAAGCAGGTCTGCAGCACTACCAAGTTCCCCACACCTTGATCCTTACCCCTGCATCCTTGTACACCCACGAGCTTCTTATTCTAGCGACCCCACAGACTACCCTAGAACTGCTACGGAAAACATAACAGTGAGCGCATGCCTAGATGGTCATGTTGTATGTGCTGAGTCTCACATTAATCCTACTTTCCACATTTAAAGTGTTAATGGGAACCTTGATGCATTTCAAAGGGAACATGCATGGATAGAAGATAAGACGGGTGAGTCTAAAACCCCACTTCCAGATTTCACATCAAGTGCTGGATTTGTTTATATCCATATGATACAATCCCCATAAAAGCAATCAACCACCACCAAAAGGAGATGTTTCAATATCTGCACAACCTCTACACAGATCAGGCATTAGGTTTGCTTTTATGATGCAGAATAATATAATGGATTTCTTCCACAAGTTCCCAAATGCTGTTATTAAGTATTGCTTCTCTAATAAAATATGCTGCAACACACAGTAGTACATGCCGTGGCATTTACACAAGTCTTTTCCTTATATAGGACTTGCTGGCTTTTAAACAAATCTGTCTCTTCTATAGACTACAGAAGCACAAGATGAGTAATTATGCTCTCTGCTTAATAATGTTTTTGCACTGGCCAATTTAACAGCTAATCTCCACAAACCTCTGAGATAGTCCCCCAGCAGCTACATTTGCATGTTGTAATCAAGTCTCGCTATTAAATCATACTTTGCAACAATAGCTGAGCTGTCAAGCACAAGCAGCGGCTCTCATGCTGGCAATGCACAGGCAAAAGCCCTGGATAAACACACACAAAGCCACAGGGCTCTGCCAGCTAAGAGAGCATCCCTTCACACTTCTGGGAGCTTGAGGATGGCTGCACCAACCATGGATCTCAGGACAAGCATCCTTTGTCTCTCTCTACTTTCTGCTAGGCAGCTTGCAGGTTATTTCCTCCAGGCCTGCATGTGGCACTCTGCAGTGGTGCAAAGGCCAGCTGGTTTGGCTGCTCTGCTCTGACTCCTCAGGCTGCTTTCGATGGTGTCTTTGAAAAATTGAGCACTCCAGGTACAACAGAGATCCCTTTGTTGCAAAGTCCTCCCCCTTGGCTGTATGGGCAGAACAACTTGTGGAATCATGTTGTGAATCAGAGCACTGCACCCTTCAGGGTTAACAACCCTCCTTGAAAACACCCTGCCCAATTTTCCAGTTTTTTGCTGTACTTGCTGATCACAGTACAGCATGAAGATGTGGCTGAGAGAGAGGGCAAGCCAACACTCATTCAGCCAAGTGCCAGTGGTCAGTGTTAATGGTGGTGTATTTTGGCTGTGCAGCCTGGGAATGGCTGGAGTGACACATGGCACAAAGCAGATGCCAGATATTTGATCGTTCCCTACTGGCTTCCATCAGGGACTGATCCTCTGCTCCTTGCTGTGCCAGTCACCCTTCCAAAAACCCATCCTCAAAGAGACACACTGACCCCAGCTTAGCTCAACACCTTACTCCTGCTCCTGTATGTTCACTGAAGCAACGTGTTCCTTCTCCCCCACTCTCCCATGATCGCAGTTGTCCCTTGACGGAGATAGAGACTGTGAAGATGCGAGTGACTCAAATGCATCTATGAAATAACTGCATCAGAAGGCAATTCCTACAAATCCCCTGCAGCAAACACCATTGCACCGGTTCAGGCTGTTACCAATGCAAAAATCTCTTGCTCTGAACCAGATTCGGCCTCTCTGCACTCCTGTACAATGTGCTGCAAATGTGCAATAAATAGCAGAGCTCTTGTTGAATTCTGCCTTTTGTACATACCATGAGGCAGAGTTTCAACACAGCGCTGCAGATCAGCTGCAGTCTGGCTGCATCAACGATGTCTTTCTGTTCTAATGATTCTTCCTACGCATTAGCACAACATTTATTTCTACCTTGCCCTGTACTTCTCATGTATCCAGAAATCTGGCAAGGTGTCTCTCCTTTTAACATGGAGACAGAGGGAAAGGAGAATTTCTTGCTGGAATGGGCTTGCTCTGCGCAAGCTGACAGATCAATCTAGATTCAATCTGTCTCACTGATTGCTGGGGGCTGGAACCGACCTCAGGCTGGCCTGACTGGGAGTGAGCGGGCTCCTGTGTTACACTGCAAACAAGGCACATCAGATCTATCTGAGCATGGACCCTCCCCTGTAAACTGGACACTAGTGCCCAGCCCCATGTTGCCAGGCAAGTGGCTCTGCATCAGATGGTGCTTGTCTGGCATCGAGACTGCAAATGACCAGCATGAAAACCTCATTAATAAGATGACTTGTCCAACAAGTGCCCTGTTTTACTGCAACAGAGCTGCCTCCCCACCTTTCTAGGTCCTATTTGACAGTAAAGTCCTTCCTAGGGGTAGCTCCAGTGGTGACAAGCCATTGTGGCTTTTCTTATCTGCTGGGACAGCTGCACGTGTAGCTGCTCACTGACCTGATTATGCTGAGATGAATAGGGTTTGCATCAACTCTTCTACTTAATCAGGCTGTTCAACCTGGACTGTCCGAGCAAAATGAGGTCATACCAGAGATGCAACACTGTCAGAGAGCTCTGTCAGGGCTGGCTTTCACTAGGGGGGTGCAACGAGCCATTAGGATGTCGGTCTCTGCTCAGCTCGGTCAGACACAGTAAGAAATATCTACCAGCAGCTCGGAAGGAGGCAAGAACTCTGCTGAACAAGGCAGAAGCAAGCAGCAATCCTACCAGTGAGAGATGCTCAGCAACAGTTAATCACCACTGTGTTCAAGCATCAAAGTTAACAGAGGAGCAGGAGGGCAGAGAGCAATGAGAGAGGGAGGGGAAGACAGGGATACAGAACTGCTCAGCTCACCAGACCAGTGCCAAGAGTAGCAGAGCCTCACAGTACAATAAAGCCACATAAGATCTAATCCTGGCTAAAAGGCATGCTGGGCTCTGGACTGCCTGTGAGTAGGCAAGCCTGCCCGTACCAGCCAAACGAAGCGTGGCAGGTAATCGCGCCCGAGGCAGCAGAGCTGAACCACCCCTCTTTGCAGTAACTGAGACTTGAGTAGCGATGACAAAAGTTCACCTTCCTCTACTCCCTCCTGTTTGATGACTGCAAAGTGCTTTATATATGCTAATAAAAAAGTCCCCAGAGGACCCCTGCTCTTTTCTGCTTTATAGAGGATGGTGGAGCAGAGACAGACAATGTGACTTGTCAGAGACCCATGCCAAGAGACAGCTTCAGAGCTGAGAGCTGACCCTGGACCTCCTGCCCTGCATGGTGACCTCGTCGGGGCTCCAGTGGGTTCACGAGAGAACAGGACATTTCCAGAGAGACCAACAGAGGCAGAAGAACTTGCAGGACATCTTGGCCAACAATGATGCTGCTCATTCAAAGGTACTTCTGCTCATCAGTGCCATTTTAGATGAGGCAGGTGAAGGACACAAAAATTCAGATGTTCAAAGCTGATCTGAGGAATTTAGAACCATCTCCCATTAAAATTAATGGAAACATTAATGCAAAGTACACTTAGATCCTCAAGCAGGTTCTTTCCAAGCAAGATCTTTCCATTAACTTGAAAGGAAATTGTACTCAAATCCTCTTATATTGCTGGGAACATCTCAGACGATACAGGCAAAGCCAGGTTCCAAATCCATTAGGCTCCAGATTGACTAGTGCACGGCAAATTGACAGAGGTGAAAGTGCTAAGCTGTAATAGGAACCCCACTCAGGGTGACCTTGACACTGTGAGGAGCTGAGCACACAAAACATGCCTGTGATTCAAAACTCTTTTTTTCAATGAAGAAGTCGTTGGGAGGCGTGGAGGAAACAGAGTCCATTGCCAGACTGATTTAGCTGCTCTGAACTATGGAAATGCAACTGAAAAAGCAGCAAGACCCAGAGCAAAGCACAGCAGTAACTGGGGAAGTAGAACTGCTCATCTTTGCTGCTCAGGATGGAGTAAGGAGGGATGCTTCCTTTCTCACCTTCTGATTTGCGAGGACATAATTTCGAGCAATAAAGTAGACTGAACGCCTAGCTCGGCAGAGTATGTGGAGAGGGGACAAGACTCAAAGCAAATGCCCTGTTCTTCCAGGCCCAGCAGCTGCCAAAACCCATCTTTGCAAAGAAGTGAGCAATGTCAGTACAAAACCTTAATGCAGACTAGTGTGCCAGGAATTTAAGACTGGGAGGACAATTCCAGCAGCTGACCTTCTGTGCCTGGAAGGCCTCATGTAACTACTGATCTATTAAATCCACTGACTTGTAGGGTCTAAAACACCTTCCAGAAATGTGCTTGTCCTTGAGAGATGGAGAATTCCCAGGTCTTCTCTTCGGACATTTTGCTAGTGGTTAATCTCTCTTGCTTTTGAAATGTGTGCTTTATTTCTAGTCTGAATGCTTCAGCTTTCAGCCAGTAGCTTTTTATGAGACAGCAATCCCAGCTGGCTGACAATCCACCCAGTTACTCCAGCTTGCATTGCCGATTCCCTGGGGAACAAAGGTACTTAGTGCTGAACAGACTGTAGAAGTCCTGCCCATGGCAAACTGAAAGCCCTCACTCTCTCCAGGCAGAAGGCACAGATCAAACAGTAAGTCAGCGAGCAGGACTGGAAGGCCTGTCTCTGAGCAGAGCATCCTTCATCACTGCCAGCACAACGCGTGCTCCGAGTACTCAGCATCCCCTTCACCATCTTTGGTGTTACTCCACTGCTTGCCACTGCACACAACTTCCCACTGTTAGTTTGTACCTAAGGTACACACTAGCAAAGCAAAAGAAGTTGGGACACGCACTTGTCCACTGGTCCCAGTACTCCCTGATTGTAACAGAGTGATGTTACAGCAAACCTGTACCTGGCAGAGAAGTCGCTCTGCGCTACAACTATTCCTTCAAGGACACAGAGACTAAGACAAAGCAAGGACTCCTCCTCCATATTTGTTATAAAAAGTATGCCTAGAAATCCTGCTGGGAGAGGGATGGCTAGGGGGTCTGGTGATTTTCTAGCCAGATCTCAGCTCAGGAGAGGTGTTTCCTTGACACAAAATCAATGCAGTGACTTGGGTTCAAGATGAAATTGAGTGGTGCTTCTTGTGGAAGGACAATTATTCACTCTTTCCCACGTTAGATCTGCTCTCTCCCATCTGCCTAAGGGCTAATTGGAGAGTCATCCGATTCAGGGCTAGTAAAAAAACCCAGATCCATAGGTTAGCAATTCTAGCCCAGATATAGCCCACTGCCTTGGGCATTAGTCAGAAATATATAGGCCAGGGAAATAGTGCTGAAATACTGTTGAGGGCTTCCAAACATATTGTTAAGCAAATGGATATGTAAACAGATCTCCAGGGATGACACATCTCTGACTCAATTACAATTGCATCTGATTTTCTCACCCACTTGACTGCCACCATACAGTCAGACATTTAAACTGACAAAGAGGTTGTACAGCTCCTCTCCAAATAAGCATTCTGAAACAGATAAGAGCTCAACGCTCCCCTCATTCAATACAGGGAGGGCGGGGAGGTCACCCACCCACCTGACTTTAAAAGCCCAGTTCTTCCTCCTCCTTGAGGGTGGGAATACACACTGACTGCTCTGGCACCCCATTGAGGATTTAGAGAGAGATCTACAGGTCAATATGGGACCAAAGAAAGCTTCAAATGATCATTTGGAAAGGGTCAGGTTATCTTCAAATCCCATCTGCTCGCTCAGAGAAAAGGCACGTTTCCGTGATCACTTTCCATTCACAGCCCACACATCACACTGACAATCCAAGGAGTTGGCAGTTACTGTATCTACAAGTACTGATGGACTGGAAACCTGTTATTAAGCAGCAGGGGGGCTGGAGAAGGCAGGTCAGAAAAGTAGCTAAGTACTACCTGGGCAGAGCCTTTTGCAAAAACCCTTCTTCCTCACCTAGAAATAGCCATAGGGTTCCTTCTGCAAGGAAAGAACAACTCTCCTCGAAGTCTCAAACAGCAAAGGCTATTTTGTAGCATATGTCCCAGCAGCCTTTGGTTGTGGCATACAGAAAACCGAGCTTGTAACTCAGGCAGGAAGGATTATGTATCTTTTGATGTTTTAAAGGTCAGCCTTTAGACTCATTCTACTGGACAATTTACCCTACACTGAACAAATGCCAAAACCAGGAGTACTGGTTTATCTCCACATACCGTGGCACAATAATTCACCAGCCTCGCCTGGCCAACTCCAATGCTTACTCTTTAGCAGTTGAAGGATACACATCACCTGCTGACCTGGGTAAAGTTTAGTGCAAATAAGTCAAACAAAAACCAAGACCCAGTATCAAAAGAAAAACTCCAACCCACTTAGTCTTCTCTTTTGTAAAGTATATCTTCTGGGAACGCCCTGGCTTGCATTTTGCTTACAATCCTATTCTCATCCACGCAGACACCACTTCCACCACAGCTTGGTAGTCTTTAAAGCCCAGAGGGGGCTGGCTTAGTCTAAAACCCAGGAGATGGCTACCATCAAAGCTATGGTATTCCTTTTCTGCAATGAAAATGCAGGCTTACTTATCCCAACTGCCTCTGATGCTTTTCTGTTTCTCCAAAGACAGCTAAACCCTTCCACAGCTCACCAAGGAAGAGCTACCTTCAAGTCAGCAAGACTTGGACAACACTTGCAGAAAGCCAGTGATGTGCAGAGATGTGCCCACAGAACTGCAGTAGCGGGACACGGCTCATCCTAGCTAAGCCACCTTGCCCAACGGTGCACCCTAAAGAGAAAATCCCACTCTGGAGAATTTGATTCAAGCTAGCAGATCTACTTCTGGAAACTGAATTAATTTTATTTTGATCTGCAATCTAAACAAGGCATTTCATAAGCTTCGGGTGAATAACTGCTACTAGACAACATCCACCCAAGCTTGTGATATCAAAGGATTACATGTATACGAATTTCTCCCACAAAATCCCAGTCTACTAGACAAAACAAACAAGATAAGATCCCACCTTCAGAGATTTCCCTAGCCACGCAGGTCAGAGTAGGGCAGAGCACATATTTGCTGATCACTGACCAGAAAATCAGATGCCATCAGGGAAGAAAACCACTTCCTTTAAACCAATACATGCAGTGCTGCTTCGCTGGGATATACGCCATGAAACAGCCATGTAATAAGGCAGGTCAGGCACCCAGCAACTGTGTGAGCTATGCAGCAGCTCCTTGTACAAACAATCCACTTTGCAAGCCTCAGTTTCCCATAAGGAACAAAACATATTATGGTAAACCTGCCAGCTCATTACAAAGCAACCAGGTCCATGCTAAAGTCCAACACATGAACTGTACACCTGGGAAGTACATCTGAAAACAAATCAGTTATGCTGTGTCAGCTGCTTTACATATATTGCACCTAGTACTCCTAGATCTCCTAACAAAAAAGAATAAGCCCCAAATAATTCTGTTTTGCTCTATTCAGAAAAATACCTCCCCCAAACCTCCACCCAAGCTCTGTTTACACCAAAGCTGCCGCAGCCCTGAATGGTAGCAATAAATGGACTGAGCTAATGTGTTAGTGACAAATAATCCGTTCAAACAACTCAAGCATAATTATAGGCTGGCTTTCCTAATGTAGCGTTGGGTACATCACTGCAGATATTACATTCACCTTATGAAAAGATTGCATGGAAGTGCTTAGTTGGTAACCCGAACAGCATTATATATCACTAGCCTGACAGCATCACGAGTGCATGCACCCTGGCATTTGAAGTCCTGGGGTTTTAAGTGATAATCCAATGTACCAGGCATCATTGATCTCTATATAAAAGGGGGCATCGCTTTTCCTTTCAACTGGAGCTATTTTTCACATCTCATCCTGAAGAGTTGTGTGGTGCTGCCCGCAAGTGGCTACACTGCACAGCAGCTTTATCTGTAGTACTCTGGGTCCCCAGAGAGAAAAGATGATCAATACTCCAACGGTGCTTTTGTAAGAGGTCTCTAAGTGCCTCCATGTGAGATGCAGCTCCTCTGGGCTTAGAAATTACTCTGAAGAGAATATGAAAGCCCCCACTGCAAATTTATAATCCCGATACAAACCCCAGCTGCAGCAAGGAATTAAAATGAAATTAATTGGCAAACTGGAGGCTGGTCTATCAACAAAGGCAGTGTCCATGATGTAAGGATGAGACCTACAAAAGAGACCAGTACCTGGAGTCTAAGGATGCAGGAAAACGATATTAGAGGAGAACAAGCTGCACACAAAGAAGTGACACAAAACCCTGCAAATATGACTCATGTAACAGGATGAATCTTGACAGGGATTTATGGCTCCTCAGCGAGTCTGGGATGGCAGGGACTGCATCATCTGAGAAAGGTGACAGTGATCAGAGAGTCATGGGAGGAAGACAAAAGCATTTCAAGAGTCCGGCTTGCTGTGTGTAGGTGAGCAGAGCCTAGGAGGTCTCTAGCAAAGTGTCTAGACAGTGACAGTGAATGCAGAAAACAGACTGAATCTTCTTTTTCTTGGATACGGCCAAAAGACACTGAACTTCTTGCAATTAATTTCTTCCAAAGGGATCTCAAGTTGGCTTTGGCTCTTCCTGCGCTTGGGCTGGAAGAAGTCTTTCATGTTCACCTGTAAACTTTCTTGACCTCATCCCTCCGCTGCCTGGCAGCTCACACGAGCAGGCCCAGTTATGCCGGTGAGACAGGCTTCAGAGCAGGCAGCCGGAGCTTCCTCAGCACAGCTGGTAGATTGGGGACTGGTGAGTGCACGTTGTAAGGTGGGATTCATGAGCCATGGTAGATGCAAATGGCCTTGATGGTCTTTTACTGCCTGGCAGAGTTTTGCAATTGGATTCTCTGCAAGGCCAGAGAAACCCAACCTGTGCAGAGGCAGAAAGCCAGTCCTACCCTCAACACAACTCATGCCGCAGTCACATCATGGGATGGCTGGCAGGGCTGTCCTCTCCTGGAGGTGACTGCACTGGGGCCATGTGAAGGCTGACAATACCGTGCTGTTCCGAATGTCACCCAGCACGCGTCACCAGCCATCTCCGTGTTAAGGCACAGCATTCCCATTGCAGGACAGCCTTCCCGCAGCAGCCGTGCGCAGCAGCACACTGCTCTGATGATTATACTGACTGATCTGCACTAGGGAGAATTTAAGAAACATGGCTTAAAAATGAGAAAGCAGACCGCCTGCTTCAGTATGAGGTCAGGTCCTTTCCTATAGGGTGAAGAAGGACTGAAGAGCTAGGAAAGACTGGCAGCCACAAGGAGGAAAGTCTGGGTCTGTGTCCAAGCAAGGCAAAAGAAGAGAAATAATATCACTGGGTCTCACCCCTCTTACCATAGGGGCAGTGAGAGCCTCTCTCCTCCAGCACAGCTCTTGGATCGCTACTGGGACTATCAAGTACCACCATTGTACACCAATATATTGTAGCAGGGGGTGGAAGAGCTCGGCACCTCTTCTGTTCTCAGTTCAGGGCTCTCAAGGCTCCACTGAGTTGGGTCTCCTCAAAATCCTCGGCACTCAGGGTGCAGTAGTAGAGTGGTCATCTGGTGAGCATTGTGGCTGTGAGCACTCCTGCAGGCAGGAAGGCGACGGGAAGCTGTCCAGAAAATTTCGCTGCGCAAAAATTCTCTGGCAGTGTTTTATCATTTTAAAGGGAACAAATTCCAATTGATTGCCCTTGTAAGAGTCTGCATGGTACTTGCACTTCTAGCCTAAGCGATAGAAATTTTAATTGCTCTGGTAATTACACTTTCAGCAATGCTGCGCTCCTTTGCTCTGCAAGTGGGAGGCCAGTATCTGCTGTTCTCCGGTGGCCCCGTCTGGCTGCAGCTTGGAACAGCATTTGCCACTTGGAAGGGAAGGGACACTCTGGTGACCAGGGCAACACTGAGCCCTGCCACACACAGCCCTGCTCACACGGATCTCTAGGGCACTGGGCACACTGCCCAGACCAGAACGGGATCCTGTCTACCAGGATCACCTCCGCTTCCTCCTGTTAAAGCTGGTGCTCAAGAGCTTCACACACCTGTGCTCCATCTGTGAGTCTGTCCCCAGCCTGTGTCCCCACCCTCATGCTCTGCTGAGGATGCTGTGCTCTGGGGTGCACATTTCCAGTCTCTCCTATGCACAAGCTTGTGAGGATGCACAGTGTATAGCCACCATTTCTTCTCTGGGATGTAAACCACTCCAAACCATGTTGCAGTCACAAATATTACATTGCTTTAACTTCTAGATACATCTTCAGAAGAATGCAGAAGAGAGTTAATATTCCCTTAGGTCCTGACGAGTACCATCAAAACCTGAGTAGGCCTGGGAGAACACAAGGCCTACAGTTTAGCCTAGGAAATTACTAAGGAAAAATTATCACAACAACCACCATGCCACTGTATGGATAACAAATAAACCTACGAAAGGCCCAGTGCTTCAGAGGTATGGTCTCTGCTTGGCTGAGCCAGAGCCGTTGTCTAGTGCTCCACTGCACTATTCCAACACAGCGCTCTGTTGCCAACAAAGCTGCAGCACGTGTGAGGTCCTCCAAAATCACTCAGGGTACAAACGGAACTGAGCACTCGTTTGGCTCAACGGCACTTTACCTGCAAGAACTCGTCAGCTGTAGCATAGACCTTCATGCTTCAGTCCACCGGCAAAGGATTGTTGGAGGTGCTGGGTTGAGTGCACAGGGCTTAAGGGGATAAGCGTGTGCACAATCTTAGTGAAGGTCTGCCTCAGACATTGGATCCTGCTCCTACAGGTTGGTCAAGCAGATTATAAAATACAAAGCACAGGGCCCCACAGTGCAGTGTATCTGCAGTTTGGATCCATCAGACATACACAATGTCTGGGTTTACTTGCATTCCCACTCGTTCTGCCCACACCACATTTTTCCAACCCCTGATCCCAGATTGCATGGCTCAGGGTGGCTTGGCTCCCACACTTGCCGGAAATGCAGATCACAGCCATACATCTCTAAATCAACAGCTGCCAACATGCCACAGCTACTTTGTCACATGCTGACCACTCACAACTAAAAGCAAGGTTTCCAAGTGAAATTGCAATTGGCCTTAGCACTTCAACAAAATAGTTCCACTCCCATCCTCAGAGCTTCCTCAAACAATAGCACAAAACATCCACTAGACTCAAGGGATAGGAAGGTCTGTGGCACAAAACCCACGACTGCTGATTTCTGAAATATACACCACACAATCAGAAACACTGGATCTATAAACATCCTTAACAGACCCCAACAGGTCTGGGAGTTTCCTTTTTCCTCGCTGTTCAATGTGTGCCACTGCCTTTAAATAGAATGCCCTTCCCTTGCTGATTTTATGCTTTTGTGCTGAACCACATCTCCCTGTTAGCTTGGTGGTGCTGGAAGTACTGGTTCTCCCCATCTACGCCTCCGGGGCCGGGATAGTTGGGATTGGATCATGTACCACATGCTAATCGCCCATCCATAGATGGGAAGGATTCTCCCAGAAATGATCTCCCTTCTTGTTTAAACACAGATTTCTCAGCTTAGGAAGGGGCATGTGCTGCTTGCAGATGTCCCTCTTCCTTGTCAGGACTGTTCTTGTCAGCGTTTCAAAGCAGATCTAATTACAGGCTGTTCTGTTCATTTACAATTTCATATACCCTCCTTTTTTAGGTTAACTTTCAATAACTGGCAAGAAGCAGAACTATATGGGTGGAGGCAACAGGCTATGGATTTATGACATGATGGTATTCAGGCAAAGTAACCCAGCGCGAACATAGAAATATCCTGAACTGTGCTGCTGCCATCAGTTTGATAATGAGAATGTGATTTGAAATAAAAACATCTTGGGTGCCAATTCACTACGGCAGCTAATAAAAATAGGCAGAATACCTAGAAATTAAGGACTCTGTGCTCCAAGCACATGCAAAGCTTGAATATCATATGGTGCCTTACAAAAACAGAGTGCGTGGCTGCACTGGGGCTGTAGTACCATAAATGAAAGGCCACTTCGTAAACCCATGCATGAACTTTGGCAGGGAGAATGGGATGCTCAGCAGAAGCGAGGGCTTCCCTCTTTGGGACTTGTGTAGTCTTGGATACTTTTACCCCATGCCCATATCCCCACAGTCACCTCAACACGAAATAGTTCAGTGTTTGAGCTTCAAACACCCCTGGGCAAAGCCTGGCTGAGTTCTGCCAGAGCCCATGGTACCCAAGAACTGGCCTTTTAGCCAAATAAAAGCAGCTTTTAAACGCTGTAGAAGAAAGATGCAGGGCCTTGTGCACTTCAAAGGATCTGGCCTTTTAGGAGCTACTCTCAGTTTCAGGTCAAGCCTGAAGCCTGCTTTAATCTACTTTTAAGTGGTACAAGCAGTGTACCACCTTCTGCCAGAGGGCAGGGCAGTCTCCTTTGAATGCACCTTCCCCTATCTGCTGTGTGCAATCTCCCGAGGGCCTTACTTGTTGCTGTCCCGGTACTGATAGATATAACAGCCTTGAGGCATCCCACTCTCCTGGTCCAAGGTAAACGAGAGCTTCAGCTGCAGAGAGGAGAGGGGGTGGGGGAGAATGAAAAGAGAGAGAAAAAAAAAAGGCAACATTTTAGGCTCTCAGTCATCACAGCAACTTCAAGTTGGTGAGGCTTGTGGGAGAAAGCTTAACTCATCAACACTGACACGCAAACACCGTGGCCTGGAACATAATGTGGGGTTCCAAACCTCAGGGAAAAGTCACATGCGTTGCAGAAACCTCTCGCTTTTTCCACCCTTTGTTACTATAAAGTGTTTGTGGTTCTTCTGAAATGCATGGGTCATAACGGTTCACCCCTCCAAACCCACCCACACACACCACCCTTCACCAAAGCGATTGCGGTTCCCCTCAGACACTAAAGAAATTAGTCTTCTCCATCGGCGGCTGTAGTTCCCACGAGTCTTTCTCTGAAAACTTTCCCGGCTCCATCTCGTTCCTCCAGTGCATTAGAACAGAGCAGAAACCACAGAGGGAAAGGTGACAGATTTTTCCTTCGGTGCAGAGTTATTAAAGAGCTGTTAGAAGGGTTTGCAGCTTGGATCTGCATCCGGCAGGAGGCTATGATGTGACCTGGAAGCTGCTTTCTTTGCAGCTCCAAGAAGGCATTCGGCAAGGGCTTTCAGATTTCAAACACGGCTCATTTTATTTAAGGGGGAAAAAATTAATCCTCTTTCAACAAGCAACAGAACGGTTTTGCAAGGAGACTTTTGCTGAAAACGTCTCCAGTGAGTTTGTACACTGAACTGCCTAGAAAACAGCATGGGACTGAGCCATGCAAGAGAGAACAAATCCAAGCAGACCCTCTTGCCCCAAAGAAAGACTGCTGGCTCCCAGACCAGTGTCCCACCCGCTTCTGCAGCCACAAAGTGCAGTCTCTGGGCTCTGCAAAAGGGCTGCAGACCCAACCAGCACCCAGCAAGTGGGTGGTAAGAGGGACAGCCTACTTTGAAGAAGGCAGCTGCAGTCTTCGTGCACTAAGTGCATTGACTTTTGGGGGGTTCATAGAGATTACTTATGGCAGGGTTGTTACCACTGCTGGATCATGCAGAACTCTTGAAACTGAACTATTTTGTGTTGAGGTGACTGTGGGGATGTGGGCATGGGGTAAAAGTATCCAAGACTTCACAAGGACTAAAAGACAAAGGAGACTTGTTATGATGAGCCCGACTTTTTCAAACAGGGAAAGGAGGAGAGAGTAGCATCAAGACAGTCTGCTTGATCACAGGTTCCTCTCCTCTGGGCTTCAGGGAAACTGCTAACTCAAATTAATGGCTTATTCAGGAATGAACACAGAATTAAAACATCTTTCTCCTATAGGCTCTTAAGAAACTCTGTGTGAATCATTAGACGGTGCATTGATTTTCCCTTTCCTAAAGGGTAGCAAAGTCATATGCTGTGTTCTCACTGACCAAATAAAACTGCATACCATGAAATCACCAAAAAATTCACCATCCTGGACACCGAGTTAAAAATCAAATACCAGTGCCAGGCTGAGGCCAAGTCTAGCTGATCTCCCTTGAATTCTATGCCCCTAACTCTATAAGCCATTCTGAAATACACACTCCTGCGACAGCACATAGCACAAGTGTCCCTACTTTGCATGTGTCCATAGTATCAAGATTCACACCACCATTCAGACGGTAACCTCTTACACTCTCCACAACTCCCCCTTCCTACAAGCTGTGATCTCACTATAGCTTAGCAGAGTCCTCAGATCCATTTAGGAGACCAGTGCCTAAGGCAACTCTGGCAGGATCTGATGGGGACGTTTCTTCTTGCTGAGATCCATGAAGCCAAGCTGCAGCTCCAGCCTTTCCGGATGCTATGATGGCACACAGCAGCTACCCCACGGGAGCAGGAGATCAGCAAGAAACAAAGAGCCACCCGAAGGGAGGTTTGGGGAACTGAAGGAAGAACTGGGACCTGCCCAAAGCCATTTTTTTCTGAGCCAAATTTTTCAAAGCTTTCCTGATAGAGTATCAGGAGGCACCTCTGAGGCAAAAGGGTTATCTCAACCACCGGGTCCTGTGCTTGGAAGAAAGGGCATTGCATTGCAGAGTCGCTAGAAATGAAACACAAAAGAAAGTGCAAAACTGCAAAAAAGAGTTTCTTTGACCACTTTCAACAACATATCGGGACAAAGTCAGGAATGCCTGAGCCTCTTGTTCGCAGCTCTCAGCTCTCAGCTAAGCAGGCTTCAGGCTTGCAGCAACTGAGCACCCCTGGTTACAGCTCACCTGGGCTCTGGGCTCCTGGCACCACCCAGGGCTGGAGGCAGGTCTGTACAAGGAGACAAGTGCAGGGAAGGGAAGGAAGGAAGGAAATGGGCTGGGAAGGAAAACAGCCTTGTTTGGACAGGCTGCTGGAGAAAGCTGTGGGGCAATCAGGTATGGGAGGGTGACCTTTCCACTATCTGGGGGTACTAGGTCCCATGGAACCTGTCTACCCAAAATGGAAAGATCACAGTTCCTGGAGATAATGGGTTTTCAACTTTCTGTTATTTTAACCCTTCTTTGTCTGCTCACAGTACTCCAGACAAATAAAACACACCCTGTTGGGCAGGCTCAACGGTCTCTGCTACCCAACAGTGCCAGTAGGGCCTGGATAACAGGGACTAAACACAGCTTGACCATTTGGGACAACATTGTCAGGCAAGAGGATGCTGCTGTCACTCGCAGTGACAAGAAGGCTCCACTCAGAGAAATGTCAGGGTCAGGAGAGACATGTAACTAAAGCCATGTCCCAGCAACCATAGCACAAGGCAGCTGTGTTGTTACTGATGCACAAACCCCTGCCCTTCTGCAGATCTGCCCTCCTGATGCACTGTCATGGCAGCCAGGAGAAGGAAGAGGGAACCTGTGATGCTCACCCAGGCCAGGAATCCTTACAGACCCAAAACGAAGAGCCAAGCTCTGGTTGTACAGCCACCAGCAACGCTTCAGCTACCTTTGCTCGTTTGGTGGCATTTGGTCTCAGCAGAGAACATGGAGCTCCCAGGCAAAACTCACCACAGGGCAGAAAGAAAGAAGGTAAGTCAAGTAAAGAAGAACTAGTTGAGTGCTGCCAGGAGGCAAACTGGGATGCAGAGACTGTAAGCTTCCTAATAAGTTTGAAAAGGTTGCCCACACCCACTCAACATCATGTTAGGTCCTCTCTGCCACTGGAGTCACAGGAGTGCTCCACTGACTGCCCTCAGACCCACACTTCTGCATGGCCATGTTCAGCTGCACAGGTGCTTACACACCCTGGCACCTTGGTGCTTTGGAGCATTTGCGCCACAGATCTTTCCTCTCATGCTAAAAGCTAATCTGTGAGGCACCTGCTGCCAAGAATAAAATTCAAGTTTTCTTTTCCAGCTCTCTGCACACCCTACACTGCTGCTTCTCCTTGGTCTCATTTTCTCCAGCAGCTGCCCTTTCCTTTTGCCTTCTTTCACTAAGCACAAAAACTCTGCTTACCTCAAAATTAAAGAAGGTTGAAGGTCAAGGCTGGGGATGGGAAAGATGTCAGGAGCTGACCGACCGACCACCTTATCATTCCTCCTATCAGACTCCTGCTACAGCAACGTCACAAGACACGCAGGGCCTCTCAGATACACGAAGCCATACAAAACACACATGCTTTTGCAATTCTCCCTCTGGCACAGCTTTAACTCCTAAGCAATTTGACAACATTGCTACAACACCATGTGCTGCTTTGAAACTCCTTCTTTTTGTGTGTCAGTGCTCCTTGTCAGAATGCAAAGGCTTGCTGTAAAGACAGCAAACAAACTAATACCAAGACAAAGGAAAGGGCACTGCTTTTCAAAATACTGGATTTTATGCCTGCAGGGCTAATGGGGGACTGAGGTTTCTTACAGAAATGCAAGTGCAGGGTGACCCCATCACAGTGAAGGCTCATCAGATCAAGGGATCTTCAACATTAAACATATGAGATGAGTTAATTTTACAAGACACTGCTGGGTTTCACTGGGAAAGGAGGGGGAAAGGAAATTTCCCAGCACTGTACTGTGGTGTGATTTGGCTTGCGCTGCCCCCTTTGGTAGTGTAGCCCTGGAGCTCACATGCTAATAAAGATCCCTTTCCACTTCAATAGCTTTGCACATAAAGAAATGCTCAGCATGGTGTGTGCGTGAACTCAATGGGAAAAGGAGCTGGAACACAGCCATGCTGAGAACAGAGTTCTGCCTACCAGGCAAGCCCCATCAATAATTGAGATGTCAGAGGCACAGGGAGGTGCATGAATAAGAGCTGTCAAAAGGAGTAATTGGGATGTATGTGGATTCAGTGATGGATAGGCTCGCTCACCATCAGACACAATTGCAATACACCCAAACAGAAGAGGAGCAGGGCGTTGAAATTCAAAGGGGCTGGGGCGGGCCGTTTGATGGGCCAGACATCGATGCCTTCATAGATGAGAGCAACATGCCCAAGTTACCAAGCAGGCATGGACCTGCTGTCTGGCGACTGGTGGATGGAGTGAGAGAATGCATTTATTGCACGTGGACGTGCACTGGTGATGTTTGGTGGCCCGTACTGCAGGCTCAAGCTGATGGTAATGCCACCTCCATGGGGAAATTCATCTTCTGCCCACAGTGGTCACTCGGCACAGAGCGCTCTATTCTAACACTAATTTGTGCAATGGCTCCACTCTCCAGATTGGTAATGTCCTCCGCCTCTCTATTCCTACATCCTTGAATCCAACAGAGGTTGCAGTTGGCTGACAGTGGGATGCCTCCTTGCTCCTCCATCCATCAGATGCTGACATGGTTCATCTGCACTCAAGGGTTCCCATGCACTCCCTTGACAATAGTGAGCAGACACCAAGCCAGCACACAGACACAGCCAGACACAAGATGCCAGCAAAAGCAGAAGGGCTCAGGGCAGCTGCCCTTGAATGCACTAACAGCTCTGGGCTGCCTGATCCGTGCAGGGACCCAATGCTCCACTCTGAGCAGACAGACCCTTGTGGGAGGTGCAGCGGAAGGTGCCTAAATATTGGGACTTCCTCCACCAAGGCCACCAAGAGGCTTTTCAGAAAGTGGGAGCAATGCTTAACACTGTCATGGACCTCCAGGCTTGCCTGAGCTTTGGTGCAGCCAGCAGCCCTCTTTATTTTAAAGAAAATTTTAGACCTGCAGCAATTAGGGGCCCAGCCATGCAATAAAGCCTGGTTGCTCCAACAAGGAGAGAGCACGAGGAGCAGCCTTCTGGCTGCTGAAACACTGCCAGTATCTATATTGACTTGACTGGGCAAATTCTGCATGCCCCTTGAGTAAGTGGTTTGGCTTGGATCTCCCCTTTCCCAGCCTTGGCTCTGAGCAGCAAAACCTTTGTCATTAAACAAAAAGTTTTCTCTACACATGCACTGTATCAGAGAGGCATTATCAGTTCAGCCAAGTAACTAGGCCAAAGATTTCAGATGTCCCAGTTCTGGGGCAATGTAAGGACATGCTCTGGCCAGCCTTCGTTATAGCTGTTCAAGGTAATTCCACCAATGGGGAGGGGTATTCAAGCAGAAGTTCACCCAGGGCAAGGAGGAAAAGCAGAACATGAGCCTCCAAGACAAAAAACAGGGGACTGAATCTGAAGATTAAACTGAAAACACTCTTCTGAAAGGCAGGGGTTCTTTTCTACCCTTGACACTCATTCAATTTTAACCCCGTTTGTGTGGAAGTCCAAAGACACTGGTATCAGTTCCCTCTCAGAATAAAGGCTCCTCTCTCCAGCAAGCTCTAGAAAGCTTTTTAAGAATAAACTTAGTCATCAAGCAGGTTTTTATGCCCTGCCCAAACTTTGGGTTTGACCCGAAAAGAAAATAGCCCTGAAGTCCTGACACTCACTTTTAAAACCACAAAAAACGAGCCGTGCTCCAGTAACGTAATCACAGAGTTTTCTGGCACCTTGTCCCTTAAAAATACATCCATCTGCCTCCACACAGGCCATCAAACTCAATCTTGTTCACAATGGATTTCCCAATTCCCGTGTGCTGGAAGGACTGCAGTGGTGCTGGCTGTGCTGGCTCAACGAGCCTTTACAGAAGCGCAGCCTGAAAACCTCACAGCTGTGTTTTCACTTAAAGAAGCTGCTCTTGAGACCAAGGCACTTCTCCTTCCATGAGTTTTTCTATTTGCACTGCAGTTCGAAATTGCTGGAGAAAGACCTTGGGTAAAGGCTAGAGAATATGTGGTAAGGACAGGATAGGGGTAATAAAGGAGATACAAAAAGTTCTACAGTGGAAAAAGAGGAAAGACAAGGAAGCTTGGTACCAGCTACCTGTCACGTTGGGTTGGGGCTGCCTTTCTCTTTTGGCTTTGCAAACAGCAAATGTTTGGGCAATCTCAACACCTGGTTAGGAGACTGCTGTTGCTCCCTATCCTAAAAGTATATTTTCCAGATGAAGACATAAATTCACTAGGAGGCTCCTGAAACTGTCCCTGCTGCCCTTGTATCCTCAGCACTGACAATCTCCAGGAGACAAACAAGCAGAGAGAGAAAATCAGCTGTCCCATAAGCCTGCTCCTCTGGAAAAGGGTACTCAGAAAGGGACATCACTGGCAGCTGCTCTTCACCGCTCCTCCTGCCCCACTGTCACCACTTCCAAGACACGTTGACCTCCAAACTGAAATCCAAATCAGCCACAAGAAGGAAGCAGCAAGAAACATGCTGGGTGCCCAGCATACTCCACAGGCAGCCAATCCACATATCCTGGAGCTCCTGGGTATGAGATGACAGTGCTGTGACGGAAAATTGTTATCAGCCTTGCCTGCTTTCATAGGTCAGACAAACAACTGCATGTAAACAGGTAGCAGAGCAAAGGGTGACTTATTTCTAGGGGTGGGACCTCCTCTCTGTTCCTGCTTTACGTTCCACTCTTGACATCTCTCACATAGAAGGGTTCTCTCTTTATTTGCAACAATGCAACAAATCATTTTGGGGTTTACTCATTCTGCACCACCCACACCTCTCTCATGTCTCTTTCCTCTCATGACATTAGCAAGCAAACTACCTCTGTTAACAGGCTGCAAGATCCATGTGTGTGGCTCCAGGACAATGTCAACCTGAAAGCCAACCCAGCCCAGGAAATAGAGCTGAAACTCATTTGGGATATTATTCTGCCCTGAATCCTTCTGCCCCTTTCTGTTTTACAATTCCAGTTTACTCAACTGTTATTTCTCCCCTCTGCTGCTGCCTGCAACCCACAACTGCATAAAATACAGCCAAAGACAGTGAACCCCTGACACATGTGAAGATGAAAGATTGCAGATAGCTTTTCCCGCTTTTTAAACTAACCTCCAAGGTCAGAAGTTCTGAGCCTGATGCCCAAAGCCTCAATAAGCTATTACTAAATTATCCCACAGGCTGCAGCAGGTCTTGCTCTCCAAACTTCTCCTCTGGGATCCAGTGAGGACTCTAGGGTCTTCCCATCATGGGAGTGAAGTCACCAGCATGTGTTCCCTAGCACATATGAAGGCTGCTCTGCTGTTCTCTAGTGTCCCCCAAAACCTCCACTACAGCCGCTCAGGCAGTACAGCAAAACCAGAAAGAAGTGTGGCTGCATCCTTTGCACAGATACGTGGATGCTGTCATCAAAATGGCAAGCTGGCATCACACCCACAGCTTCTATTTTACAGCTGCAAACCAAAGCTGAAGAGCCTTTCTGAAAAGACAGGGCAGGAGACAACTTTCACCACCTGGCAAAAATGTAAACTGCAAATGAGTTTATTTTTAAACAGTCACACTTGCTTGCATTGGAGTTTTCGAACACAGTATGCAATCCACAAAGAAATGGATCCAGATTTATTTAGAAAGAAGAGCTGAATACTTCCGCTCACTTCATAATTTATAAACTGGATGAGCTCATTCTCTAGATGCATGATTAGGAAACCACAGGACTAAAACACAGATTATACAATTGCAAAGGGTTTATATTGGTGGATTAAAAATACCTTCTTCAGAAGCTAACGAATTGTGACACCGCACCGCATGCTCTAGACCACTAGGGAACTGTCAATGAAGTTAAAAGTATTTTCTACACTTTCATCAATTTTAAAATAAAAGCAAAACATCCCTAGGAAATGCCACATAAAAAACTGTGACACTAACAAGATATATGCCAAATCTCACTACTTGGCTGTTTTATGTTACTCAGAGCCAGACTCAGCCTCTCTTTAAGGCACGCCCAGCTCTTGTGCTTCTCCCAGCCCTGCCAGTGCTCTGACAAAAGACAAATTCATCGATTTCATCTCATGTACTAACAAAGCCTTCACAAGCCGGGCTTCACCAGCCTCAACAGAGACAAGAGGTTTTGGGCTGCAGAAAATTCTTGCTTTTTTAAAGACTGATGGTGACTTACAGGCTTTACGTGGCCACAGGGGAACAGTTAGGTCCTGCCCAGTCCCAATGGCCTCTTCTTCACCTGGGAGACATGGAAATTCACTTGGGAAAACAGGAATTTTGGAGAGAAAAATGACTGAGATTCTAGTAAGAGGCTAGATTGCAATCAGGAATTTGAAACAACTCCAGAGACTCGTGGAGAGGCAGGGCCCACCCTTTTCAAAGCCATTAGAGTTGCCAACAAGTCAAATTTCCCTGTCCATGAAGGTGCTGATGGCTGAAGGGCAGTGCCTGAATGCCACATAGCTTATTGGAGAGTTAAAATTCCCCAGGAGAGACCAGAGGCCAATAGCCAGAGGTGCAGCTCAGGGACCTGTAACTGGCCTGAATGGGAACAGGCAAGACTGTGGTCTGCTGCACAAGAAGAAAGACTGAAAACGCAGGTGCTAACACCACACTGCCCAAAGCCAGCTGGTGCAGGACCCGGAGAAAGTGTGACACCAGTAGCACCCAACACCCAGGACTGAAAGAGAACCTGAGCCTTATAATCAATGGCTTGTAGGAAAGCCAGAGCAGCAGGTACATCCACTGCTCTGAAAATCCTGGAACAAATAGAGCAAATGAATTAGTTATAGTAACTACAATAAAAAAGAGAAATATATCTTTCTCATAGCAAGGAGAGAAATTTTAAGCGTATGGCTGATGTAAAATTTCCCCTAAGCTGACAAGTGTCAGCAGCAGAACTGACAGGCACTTCTGTGCAGCCACGGTGCCTGCAGCCTGCTCGCCAGTCCTACCCAGGATCTTAGGGGACCTGAGGGGTAAATTCATCATGTGGACAGTATGGAAGTCCATGTATATGCCACTTTGGTCTGCTGAAGAAAAGTAAACCCTGATCAGAAACGGATCTCTAAGTCATTTCTGTCCCAAAACAGTACATTAGAGCCCAAAAGACTTAAGAAAAGCAATCAGTATGTTTCACGTTTGCTTTAGATGAGAAGTGACACAATCATGTGGAAAACTCTCTCTATAGTCGCTGCTTGGTATGTCGTTATTAGAGAGTACTGCAGATAAGAGGTCATTATCCCCAACTACTGTTACTCCAAACACCTGACAGTCATGTCTGACAACAGGTCTCAACTTACTGACCCTAGGTTTAAGCAGTCTGAAGTTTAGCTTAATGTTTGGCTATTTTGTGAGAGCCCACAGTCAGCCAAGAACAGAAGTCAGTGGCTCCCAGAAAGACTGCAGACCAGCCACTGATGGATACACAGCTCTGCTAATGAACATAACACCACAAGGGAAACATGACATGTGGCTTGCAGGCAGTTTCTTTAAAGGAAAAAAGAACAAGGACATCAGCAATGGTAAAAGCTCTTTTGATGAAAAGCAAGAGAACAAACAGCCTTTCAGAAAGCACTGGATGGTTTCCAAGAGCTGCTCCAGTCCACGTCAGCGACAGATCCCAAAGCAGCGATTACCTGAAGGAGGATGGGACACCACGCCATCTTCACATGGCTCAAGCCACAGGGAAATGCAAGGTAAGAGCTGTGTATGTGCCAGGTGGAAAAATGGTTCGGTGTCTCTTATTGCATCTGACTATAGTACAACTTCCCCTCCCCCCACCAAGTCTCTCGGAGGATGTTGATACACATATTACAAATCAGCCTATTTGGTGTCTACCCTATGATTATTTTATGTCTTCCTGTAATGCGCCCAGTCTTTGTCATTCCTGTTGGGAGGATATAAGGAGCCGAGGGCAGATCAAACACAGCAAATCCTATTTTCTTAAGTTTGTTAATACTAACTGCTTCCCCTGCTAAGCCACTAATGGAGCTGTGAGAACCCAAGAGCACAGATTAATTCAGTGCCCAGGTAATGCCTCATGCCTAGAGGCATTTCCGTAGAGTTGCAACGGAAGACAGACAAAGCTTGTAATACCCTCCATACAAGAGATAAACCCATTCAAATACGAATAGCCCCTGTGCCAACATGATAAGAGCTCCACCAGGTAACAAGAGAGATCACAACGGGATTTCTCGGTTTAGTTTTATCTCCAAGCCGTTAAACTGGAGCCGAGACTATGAATACGCAAAATGCCCTGATCCCACCATGCTGATCTCAGTTTGACAGCCATGCTATTCTACCCTATTCTTTGGGGTGCTGCTGTGAAATACTGGGCAGTCCCAAAATGCAGCCCTAGCACTGCTAACTCAAGCTTTGCCCGTTCCCTGGGGATGATCTGGACCCTCCTGCAGCTTGTTACGGCCTGCCAGGACTGCAGGCAGCAGGCAGCTGTGCTGTGTCCTCTGCCAAACCTTCTCCCGCAGGCACTGTTGGCAGCACAGGGTGGGAAGGCACCTCCTGCCATACACACTCAGCCCACGGCCTTCCGCAGAGCATCTCCTCCACACATCACAAGCCATAAAACGCTACCCAGCATCCTGCCATGGCAGTGACGGCTCCCTCCTCCTTGGGCAGAGGCAGGATGCGTGTCATGACCTCCTCTCCCTTACTGAACCAAATCTTGCAGTGTGCCTAAGCATGGTTACTCGGTACATGGGACTTGAAGCTTTCCAAGGACATCCCTGCTGATTCCCATGGACGGCAGGAGCTGTCGCCACTAGCACAACCACCACTGGCTCCTGGGCTTCCCCAGGGATGGGCTGGCTGTGGCTCAGTTGAATTCCTCTGGCAGCGACCTGCTCCTGCTCATTCTTTCCTAGGGACTTCGCAGCTTCTCTGTCACAGGGAAAGAAGGAAATGGGAGTGGATGGCAGCCAGGCAACTTGTCCCAGCGAGCCCAGAGCCCGCTTGCATCAGGACGGGCACCCTGCCCTCCAGCTAACCCATGGCCAGCCGTCTTTCTCCAGTTCCAGCACGGCTGTGCTTCAGCAGGGAAGTAATTCCTGCATGTAGACGCTTCGGAAAGGGCTCTGGAAATGTTCACTCTGAAAAGGTGCAGTATAAAATCTAAAGTATTTTTGTAGGGTCAAGTTGATGTCAGAGCCCACAATGCTGCTGTCGATCCCCCGGCTGGAGCACAGGAGGCAGGATCAATGATCTTCTTCTAGCATTAATGCACAGCAGGCTGTTTATAACCCTCTATTCCGCAATGTTATTTAACATATGTAAGGGGCTTGACATGGTTTATGTTCAGTAGCTGTGGTTTCCAAGCAGTATTGCATTTCTTCAAAATGAAGATACACAATATTTTAAAACAATTTTTAAAACCATTCACAAATCTGAAATCATTTACGTCATTTCTCTTTTCTCCTACCAAACCCAAACCATAACACAGTCACAGAAGACAAGCAAGCTCATGTGCAAGAACTCAGCTGCAAGAAATGTGTGTGCATACACACACACAGAGGGAAACTCAAAGCTGTAATTCAGTTAAATTGGTACAAGCTATGTTTAAGGTTTCTAAGACATCCGGGATGTAGTACACTGTTTAGAGTTGTGGGTACCAGCATGCCTTATGTGGAGAAGGAGAATCTAAAAGCTGAACCAAAGCATGAGGTATTTATTTAACAATCTGCCTCAGCAAGTGTAAGGAAATTAAAAGGTTTCCTGCCCCTGGGAGTTCAGCATCCTAGCAACCTGATCATGCATCATCCTAAAGTCTCATCATTGCCTTCCCTTGATGGGACTGACCCCATCCACTCCTAAAAGCAAGTCACAACACAACTGAAGCTCTAATTCCTACTTTTAACATAATCCCTCCACAGACCAGAGCCGACTGGGGCAGGGAAGTCTTAGCAGAACCTTTAGGAACCATCCTAAAAGACAGTCTGCAAAGCACCACTCCCCAGAAATGCCTGGCTTTCATGGAGCATGGCAGCTCTTGCAGACCTTTCTGGTTTTTGCAGCAGTTTTGCATAGATCAGACTTTCCAGTTCCCCAGCTTGATGGAATTGGGGCTTTGTTGGGTTAATTTTGGCTGGTCAGTCCTGGAAAGGGAGTTGTCCCTAACAGAGCAGTAAGTTTTAAAGGCAGAAACCAACACCATATTTTACAGAGACAGTCAAGTTCTTTAAATTAGTTATTTATTCCAACAATATTAAAAGGAGACACACTGCTTTGTCAGTCATTTTTCCATTTGTAGTATTTTGTTTTGTTTTTTTAAACCCATGAGCCTAATCTTTAATTTCTCTATGGAAAAGCTGGAAGAAAAAGATCACAGGGACAAAGGATCAGCCTCCTAGAGCATCCACAGCGCTCGTTCACCCTTTGGAGAGGTTGCTGGGTTTGTTGTTGAGATTTTTTTTCTTTAAATACACTCTGAAAATAAATAAATAAACCAACAAATAAATAACTCTCCAGGCATGGATACTAGCTTGTGAAGGAGACCCAGACAATGCATGGGAGGCTAGAAAGGAGCCAGTAAATTCTAGGGGTGTAGAACAGGAGAGGGGATTACGTCTGGTGATTAAATTAGGCGATGCATGAATACATTCCAATGTGCAACATCACTCAAGCACTGGACAAAACATATGGCAACAATGGAAAGTGCTGCCACAAGGTCACCTTTAATATGATTAGCCATGGGCTCCTGAAAGGAGATCTCCCAAGTACTGGCGTGCTAGCCCTCTTTTGTGCAGGGTGGAGAAGCACCCTCTGAAAGCCTTTGAGGCTTCATGAACCCCACACAAATGGCTGCTGTGTGTTAGGTGATGTGCCCAAGTCCATTGAAAAATGAACAAAAAAAAAAAAAAAGAAGAGCTTCGAGGCCAGGCAAGTGCACTGAGAGCAGCTTTTGTTCCCTGCTTGCAGGGCACCGTCAGGAGCCGTCCCCAGGGTGTCCTGCTTGACAGCTGGGTCACCCCATGAGCTCCCCTGTTCCGCTTGGACTTTTCAACTTCACTGGCCTACATTCACCGGCACGGTTCAACTCTTTGAAGGGGGAGAAAGCGCCTCATCCATCACTGACACGAAGGGAGTTAATTCACTTCTTTACAACTGGAAAGGCTTTTGCTGTGAGCAGGAGGGAGTGCAGGAAGAGTAATGAAATCCAAAAGGGAGCCAAATGATGCTTTCCTCTGCTAGACGCCAGTGCTGGCAGCGCTTGCTGCTGGCACAGCCTGTGGTGGGTGAAAGGAGACTCTTTTGTGGTATGCCATTAGCTACTTCCAAGGCCTCAGTTCATGTTTACCACAGCCACTGTGTTACTTGGTATTTTTTTCCAGTCCTGTCGATTGTACTGCAGAACTGACTGAGTCCGTTTGGAAGCCTTGCTCACAGAAAGCAGAAACAAATTGCTTTTTGAAAGGACTTATTTTTTTTCTTCCTTAAACCAAACCTCACTCCGCTTTCCAGAAACCCAGCCTGAGGCTGAAATCCCCACTTAAAGCTGAAGAGCAAAAGTCCCTGCCAGGCTTTGCCCACTCTGGTTATTGCTCAGCCGTGCCACTCGCCCCCAGCATGGCTGCGATGCCACCAGCTGTAGAACACCAAGCTGTGCTGCTCGGACTGCACACTAAAGGGCATCTCACACTCCAGCATTTCTCCACACCATGCAACACTGCAGCCACATGAAGTAAAACCTCATGACGGCAACAGCCAGCAAGGCTTTCTGATCAACTGTAATGAGAAGAAACACTTGATGACATTAAAGATAATGTTGTGTCAGTCATTTTGCGTGACCACCTTGTCATAATCAGGTGAGCCCTTCAGGCTGCTGAACTCTACCCCAGAGCACTTTGGCACTCTCAGCCAAGCACCTCACAAGGTTTCTGCAGGCCTTCAGTATTTCAGATTCCACGCAATGACTAATCAGGGACATGTGAGGGACAGGTCTAAGGGCAAACTTCTTCCACATGCTTTGTATCTGCATGGCTGTGTGGGTGAAAGTCAGGGAGACAACCTCAGCAGGAACTCATTCTTGTTACACAGGACCAGCTCAGTGACAAAGCAACAACAAACACGGCACAGGACCGCTGCCAGACAAGTTCCTGCTATTGCCAGGAAAAGGAAAGGATCATCTTCTAAAGCTCTCTCCAGCTTTACATTTCCAAGATGCTGTAACTGCAGCTCAAGCCTTGACACAGAACGTCCCAGGCACCGCACTGTCACAGCCGGCACTCAGCAAGCTGTGAAATGCCTGCCCTCTCATAACAAAGAGTCACTCTAGACACTTCTAATACATCTCATGGACTCTCACAAGACCTGCCAGGAGTGAAGATCAAGCCACTTTCTAACAAGTAAAGGTAGACCAGGGAGCTGCACACTAGCTCTAAAAACATTTTGGGGCAGCAGCTCCATGGAGGAGGGTAAGATTTCTTTACAAAGAAAACCTTGGCAAACAAACTCTTTCAAAACAAAAATGAATTATGGCTGGGAGATATGTCTGTGGTGACACCTGTTTCTTGGCTGTTTAAGCTCTTTTCAGCAAATCTTCCTCCTTTGAATTGTAGTTTGCACCCATCACTATGCTACCACTATTACAAAGGCTACTAGTAGCAAAATCACTGATCCAAAGTGCTGGATCTGAAGCAAACCACAGACCTACAAAACAACAAGAGCAAGGGTGAACCAGGCCTGCAACATACCTAACCAAATCTCTACAAGAAACTCAGCTAGCCAAAGAATTCAGTCACAGAAACTGCCTTTCTTTCAACAATTTTCCTGAAGGGATGAAGCCCAGATGATGTCACCTTGCCCAACTGCTTGGGGGTTCAGATAAATCCTTTCCTTCCTGCAGTGCTCAGCTGCAGAAGGAAGCTATGAACTCAAAAGGAAGAAGTTCATCAAGTTCATCCTAAGGTGTAGCCACTTCCTCTCTACAAAGCGGGCACATAAGGGCAGGTTTAACACACCTCCATCTGCTGGATTTCTCCATTCCAAGAAGCATGTACATTATTTTCTTGGTCCTGGCATGCAGAGACCAGCTGGCTTCTATGTTGGGCCCAACCTATAGTAACTCCATTGACATACCTTATTTCTATCTGGCCTCTCTCACTATTCATAGTCTGCTCTAGACTTCATCTCAAAACTCCCAGGACACCAAAGAACAGCATTCCTCCAGCAAGGAGAACCTCGGAGATCAGGTGAGAAGAGGACCGAACAAACCCAAGAGCAAGATCCTTGTGAGTGGGATGTTCATCCCACAGAGGTTTATAGTGTTTTGCACTCTTTCAAGAAAAAAACCCTCATCTGTCTGCTGCCTCAGCTGGTTGCAAAGGCACCATGTTTGTGGTCTTCAAACTGATTTCAAGGAACCTGCACAAATGCTTCTTGAGAATTTGAAAACAGATGACCACAACTCACAGGGATTTCAAGGTTGCTTAAATGCGATTTGACAGCATCACCCCTTGGCATCATGTTATGGATTCATCAATACACCTACCTCTCACTGTTACCTGAACATGAGAATCCAATAACTCTCCAGCTCATTTAATCAATTATATGTTATCCATTGGCTTATTTTAAAAAAAAACAACTGAAGAGCAAGGCAACGCGAGCACGATATTAAAGACTATCAACCATCACTTTCAGTAATGTTTGAAAATAATAAAAAACAGAGAGCTGAAGTGAAAATTCAAAACCTCAAAGTAATTTCAACCAAACATACAGGAGAAGGGAAAATTTATAGATGATGCAATAGAAAAAATGACTCACTTTCTGAAATGCCAAAGCCTGTTTTAGTTCACTCTGTCTTCTATACCTGCTAAACACATCACTGACAGAGAAATAATTTAATTGCATTTTTTTAGCTATTTAAGCATTTTATTTCCTAGCATTGTGGGTCGAGTTCTACTCTAACATGCTAAGCAGAAGCAAAGCACTAGCTCTGTCAATGAGGTTTCTTCTCAGAAAAGGAAGGACAGTCTTGAGATTAAAACAGAGACAATAAAATTGAGGTGAAGCTGCAGCCTTGAAGCTAATGCAAAACCTCCTGTTGATTCATGGGACTACGAATTTCTCAGTCAGAGGGCTGATCTCAGCATTGCCACAAGACACCCAACATGCTACAGCTCAGCAGTCCCCAAGGTGGGCAGGATCAAGGGATCAAACCCACGATGTGGCCAGTCTGCTGCAATTGTGAAGGAAGGCACAAATTAAATTTTGTTGTGTTCAGGCTAGGTTGTTTTTTTAAAAAACCCAAACAGTGACCACTTGTTTAGTTTGCATTTATGTGACAGAAACAAGTTTTTCAAGTCCAGCTAAATGAATTACCCGCAAAAACACCTTTCCAGTGATTTTGCATGAATGGTTTCTTCCATACATACGTCTGAAGTATCTCAAGCCACTCTAGTCCAACAAACTCTTGAGGATACTTTCTCACTGCCTCTTGCTTAGTTTTCAAGTGACCATCGATTTTATGGTAGCCCATCACAGACGGACAACAGACTGTTGCCAGCTCGGCTGTTAACTGATTAGGAGAAATGCAACACATCTGCTACCAGCCCAGATGCAAACTGGAGAATGCATTCCCTTCAGAGGGCAAAGTTTAACAGTCCCGTCAGGTTTAAGGTGTGAACAACTTGTGAATATGTATCCTTGAGAAGAGATTGGTATTTGTGTCTCAAGATGGGAGCAGGAAGCAACAGGGAATGACAATGTCTTTCGAACACAGCACTGCATAAAGAAGGAGCACGTTCAAGCAGCAGGTTTTTCTCAAATCTCCAGTATGGACAAATCTCAGAAACAATGTGCAACGTGGACCAATAGCCTATTCTGAGATGTCGTGCGTCACGCTCCCATTTTATGCAACTAAGTATTCAGTGGAAATCTACACTCTGACTTATGCTCATATGTTTGAACTTCCTTATTGCCACACGAGGACATTAAGAAGGGCAAGATAAATGATCTAGACTACTAAAGACGGATTCAAAGCTATTTGCTTTCAAAACAAAACCAAGAGGTTGCTCAAAAAAATGTACTCCCAATGAATCACTGCAAACTTTAGCAGGACGTATAATTTCAGGAGACATGGGCTTGGACTTGGAATGTTTATAGATGAACATGAAAGTGGACTTCAGCATGCACTGGCTTCCTCTGATGGGGCATGAACAGCTCCACTCTCAGCTCAGCTGCTGGGATGTTGGCTAAGGCTCTTGCAGCTTCATTTCAGAGGGCTACAGAAAGCACAGGTGCTTTCTGAGCTTCTTTGTACTTCAGCTTCCGTATGCTACAGATGAGAAAAGATAAAACGTCTCAAGACTCAGAAGGAGTGGTCATGCCCAGAGACACCTGATAACATGAGCTGTGGCCATGGAAAGCATGACTTTTCCCCCCCCTCTCACTTTGGAATTGAAATGTGAACTCAAAGAACTGTAATGTCCGAATCGTTCACCTCCTTCCAAACATTGTCTTTTGTCATTATACAATTAGCCTTTCTTCCATTTACAATAAGGTGAAACTGAACTGGCTCTGACAAAGAGCTGCTACGTCTTCACCTATGGCAGACTGATCACATTTGAAGTTACATCACTCAACACCCAGTGACTCCATCTAAAGTAAATGATTGATTAGCCATGCAGTCAGCTATAATTAATATCTGAAAAAAACCCTTGTCAAGTCTCTGTTCAAATACATGATAAACGGAATCTGAAACAAGAGACTTTCTAATGACGTCCATTCATCACCAGGGAAGAAAACCACCATCAACTGGATGGCAAGACTCTCTGGGAGCAAGGACTGTTTTCTCAGTAGAAAACAGAAAATCAGAATTTCTTCTCAGCACTCACGCCACATGCACCTCTACAAAAACCCATATCTTAATGGGTTTTATCTGTCTTGCTACTACAGACATTAAAGAACCAGTCTGGTTCTGTGTCACTGAGAACCAACTTGTCCATCCTGAACTTCTTTCAATATAACCATCAAAAGCCACTATTTCTCTCCCTGCCAAACTCAAAAATACTAGTGAGTGGCTTGCTCAACTGAATCAAGCACTGAATCCTCTGTTCACCTTGGCTATCAGCTTCACATTTGGGCAACATTCCATCACACTATGCCACCACCTCCCACAGATCCCCTCTTTTTCTCCTAGAGATGCTATTCAGCATCGCATGAGGTCCCTATATGCATGTGACCCCGGCTGCCTAACACACATGCATGGATGAAACCCATCTGTCTCCAGCTAGTCCAGAAACCAAGAGGTATCTACCATGTGTGTGAATTTGGAGTACCTGCAAACAATTTCAGCCATACTTGTAGGTCACCATGTGATGAATGCCAGCTCACTGCCCTTACAACAGCTGGTCACCGACTGGTGATCACTTTCAATCAACACAAAAAGCGAAGCAATGTGGAAGGTATTACGAACTACTGCCCACTGCAACTCTGTCCTGTGTAAGCAACCAAGACTCATCGGATAGCAGCACACTGGCCTGGTCCTGATGCACGTAGGCAAAGCCTGAGTACTGGAAGGACTGGGGAGAGAGACCACTTGTGAAACACGCTGACTGCTTCTGTGTGCAGAGAAATGTTGGCCACAGTTCAGTCCTTCATGCAGATGTGGCTTCTTTCTCTGCTCTGCATCATGAGAACCACCTGCTGGGGAACCAGGATAAAGAAATTTACCTTAACTGAGCCAGCAATAAACAGAAGAAACAAAAAAGCACCAATTCTTATTCAATAGGTGTCAGTAATAAATGTGACAGAAAGAGAATGGTCAGCACTGGCCTAAGGCGCTAGATTTGGCATGGGAACCAGGAAAAGGCTTGTCCTGCCAGCTCTGCCACTGACTCACCGCCATGAGCTCAGGCAACTGCTTCATCTCTTCAGGCCATTTGCATCTCCTGGAAGGATGGAGCCAGGCTCCCCTCTGATACTTGCTCTGAGGCTGGCAAATGAAAGCAGTTATTGCTGTCACAGACAGCATCTCAAAACCAAAGCATAAGACACCCTTTTTTGGAGAAGTTTCAGAGCTTGCAGGTCTGTGACTTAGGACTCAAGGGTTAAGCTGTGTTTGTTTAGAAGAAAAACACTTGTATATGACTGGAGAACTTGAATATCTGAGCTAGTGGCTGGAATACTTACTCCAGGAAAAATAAAGTCATAACCCACTCTTGCATAGTAATGGTAAATTACTATGGTAAATTAATGCTGGAGCACTACTGCGCAGGGAGCTCCTTACCGGCCATATTTGCCCAGACATCTGGCTGTGGTGGCTCCCAGCACAATGCTCTACAGCCGAGCCCTGTGCTCCAGTGTTCGGGTCCCCCCTCCTGCCAGAGCCAGCTCAACCACTTCACCACCTGCTCCTGCTGGGACACAGCTGCTCAGCTCTAAAAGAACGATCAGGGAACAGCGGGACATGTACAAGGACATCAATCCTACTCACACCCCTGGGAGGACTTCATTAAAATCCCAGGGCAAAAGATTAGATTCTGAGGGCTTTCCACTCAAAATCCTAATTTAATCAAAATATTTTAAAACCTACTGGAAATGCAAATATCTCCATGCAAGCAGAAAGATGCTCAGCCAACAAAGACCCCCTCCATAATATAATCCTGTAACGCCTCATTCCTGTGTGCATCCTTGGTGCGTGTGCAAATTGCCCGACCTGAGTCATTAGCTGTTCCTGACGACAACAATGACATTTCTTATTTGTCTGTGAAGTACCATGTTCCCTTGTGGTATTGTAGGAAAGGCATTTTGAAAATCATTCCTACTTCCCTAACGCACCTTTACAAATACATTTCGATCACTCCTGCAGGGAAGAGCAGTATCCCTCAGTAGAAAGCTGTGGCCTTGGATGCTCATTTTGGTGTATTAACTGGGGCTATGCAAAAGACATAAAATCCCCAAAGGAAATTAATCTTCAAATACATCCAACATCCTCCCAGCTGCCTTATGCATCACACAGTATAAGCAACTGTCCATAATGATCATATAGCACCTGCTGTCCCCATTCTGGGCATCAGTGATGTCTCTTTAACCAGACATCAAAGAGAAGGAGCAGACAATGGTGGAATTGTGATAGGAAGTGAATAGTGAAAGCTCCTTGTCAGTCTGCATTTCCATTTATCTTACAGCATCATACACACAGCCCACCCTGCCTCTGCTGTCACGTTCATGCACTGTTGCTGTAACGGCCTCCTTCAGGAAGTATCACAGCAGTTTTCAAGATTTTATAAATGGGCCTTTTGGATTTTCTCTTGGGCCAAAGCAAGTGCTAAGGCAGGTACACACCTCACCCTACTCTGAAGGAATCAAATCCTACACAAATTCGGTACCAGTGTCACATCACAGGCAATGAGCACCAGGACTTTCTCTTTGAGATTGGCCAAAAACCCAACAAAGCTGAGATGTAGCCAAGAGCCAGGGGTGGGAGCAAAGCCATTTACTCCTCCCTAGAAAGTTGCGTGTATTGAGAGTGCGCAGGAGTAGCACATACAGCAGCCATGGCTGGAACACCTAAGCGCTGCATCAGGAGTATTCAAGCCAGGATGGTCCTCCTGCCCAAACAGCATTTTAAGACATAAATTCAGATCATGCTATTAGGGAAAACACAGGCGCATTCAGTTAATGGAGGTCTATACAATATTATAGCCCTTTGCTGGCTCACCTAAACAGTTGTTCCAACCAAAGTGCCTTCCATTCTTACACTAACACATTGTATTTTGTGCACAATGACTGTTTAATCGGGGTAGAAATATTTATTACTTCCACATAGCAAGACGAAAAGACCTGAATGCTTACTATACAGATATGGGGAAGGAAATATGACAAAACAATTTCCCATAATTATTTCCAGTAGTCATTCATATTGGAAAATTTTAACCGTGATAGTAATTAATCTGTGGCTCTTGAGATTTCCAATTAAACAGCATTAGCAGGAGCAACTGTCTAAAAATACGTGTTTCTGTCCTGTCCCATTAGCACAACTAAATATGAAATTTCCCAACACACAATGTCACATCCTGCATGTACAGTGTCCTTCTTTCTCCTTGTTTCTCATGTGTGAATGGCTTTAGTCAACTTCTCAAAGCTGTTTGCATCAAATAGGCAGAGTCAGTTCCGAGAGTTTCAAAAATTATACAGAGCTGGTTAATATGCCCAGAATGCCATATACCTGTGACTTTTGGAGCTGGTATTCTGCACATATTCTAGTGTTTGAGGTCTTTGTGCTTGTTTCCCTGTGTTTCCTGCAGCAGAAATACTCTATTACTTCAAGGGCCCTACCAACCTTGATTAAACAAAGCTATTCTCTAAGATCATTTATTTTCTTATCCCCAGCAGCCACAGGACAGGACTGCAGGTAAGGTCCCCAGCATGGAGCAGAGGTAAAATAATATCACCTTTTCTGTCTTTAAGTTACTCAAAACAGTAGAGACCCACAGGGAAAATCAGCCTTTTCTCAATGAGACAGTGGCACAGCACACAGGCTGGGAGCAAACACAAGCGAGAGAATTTCACTAGCAATTCAACCTTTAAATTTGCATAACATCCATCTTTTCCATTTTCATCCTTTTTAATTCCCTTTTTGCACACACCTGCAAAGCTGAATGTCTGCTGTGCAGAAAAAAAGGAGAGAAACTATTCTAGCAAACAATTCAATGCCATTAACTGTTCTAACGCAAATGCACTTTGGGTTGTTCTCACAATTGACTTTGGGCAATGCCACTGTTTTAAGCACCCAGGTGTAAGTGCGCTGGCAAAGGCAGAATCACCAGCACAACAAAAGGCACCACTCAGCTCACAGACAGTTGTCATAGAGACAGATCAGCATCCTGGGGTATTCTTATTTTAAATATGCACAGAAATCCTTTTTAACCTGTCTTCTTGTAGGCATCTGTCCTCGTGATTCATTTATAAACTGCTGAGGCAAAAAAGTACCATTTATCAGCAGATCATCTCTAAGTAGGCTGGAGCTAAGGAGCTTTTCTGCAAACTTGATGGTTTTTGTTGAAAGCAAGTTTCTATCTGATTCTCTGGCTAGTGTTTCTAAAAGCTGTGGTTTGGAGAAGTGATCCAGCTCCAAAGTAACCTGGCCAGGAAAGAAAAGGAAAGATGTGGGTTGTGCTCACTTCGGTTTTTAAACCAGGTCAGATCCCTGCTCCAATTTTTACTGTGAGTCCACCAAGAGCTGTGAGAGGACAGCACAGGGGTGGCATTTCATGGTCTTGGGCAGGAAGGAGGCTGTGGGGGAAAGACAATATCGTAAATACCTGAACACTTTTTCTCAAAGCCACGGGAAAAGGCCCTCCTTGCCTGTACATCTAAAAGCTGCAGCACCAAATGAGAAGGAAAAGAAACACATTAATCTCTGTCTGTGTGGACAAGGTTTCATAAGCTCCTTAGCCACTGAAGGTGCAAAGACTTTAAACCTCTAAAACTCAGTGCTCAGCTCTCTTCTGGAACTGGGAAGCTGGCAGGCAGTACAGGAAACCATATTCTGGGGAAAAAAAACCTAGAAGGGGCCTATGGGGACAGCAAGAGCCCACAGAGTAAACAATGTGTGACTCTGGTCACAAAGAAGGTCCTCAGACCCAAGGTCCAAGTCCAATGCAGCAGGATTCCCCTCAGGGCTCTGCAGGGGCACAAAAGGAAGTCGGTCGGAAAAAGAGAGCCAGGTAGGCTGCCATGGCCAGAACCAAACCAAGGCAGTAACTCAAAATTATATAGCCCCAAAGGGACACACATATACTGACACTGAATCCACAAACCCTAGGTTTTCAAGACTGTGTGTTACCTCTCTTTTGTCTCAAGGTTTTCTCTGTGACCCAGATATGCAATTCCCAAGTTATTAAAAAAAATAAAATATATTCTTCAATCTGTTGAGCTACAGAGATTCCTGCTTCTAACACCACTGTTAAAAGATAAAACCACAGGCAAGCAGTTGCCTCTCTCACACTAGGTCATAAAAATTCAGCAATGACATTCATACAGGAAACATTCCCCCTTACCATGGCACAGCCAGCCTGATGCCACTGCATCTTACTGGAGCCATCGTAGGTCAGGTGCAAGGAGTTCTCTGGCTAATGACTATTTCTGCTACTGTAAAGATATGGTCATGAATGGCATCAGCTGAGAGATGTTCTTAGTTTTTGAGAATAAATCCTAAGTTATATGGATACTATGGGGGAGATCAATCTCATTCCAAAGGCGAAACTGAGGCAGGAAGGGAGAGTACCAGCGCAAGGCCACCGTGGCCAGTGGCAAAGCAGGATGGAAGATTTTTCCCCAGTTACTTTCTTAATGCCCCTAGAGCACATCACACTGAAAAATGGCAGGATGAAAGTAAGATAAAAAAAAAAGGCATCACTGTTCAATCAGGAGTGACCCCGACGTAGTCTTTCAAACGTATCGCAATGTATAGGAAGAGGGTTCACATCCCCTGGAAAAAAAAGCACAGGAGTCATCCATGCCCAGCCATCCCCTCCCTTAAAACTGTAGGATGATCATTTCCTTCGCTAACATACTTATTTAGAATCTGATAATTCATTGCCTCTAGTTTCCTGCTGGAGTTTGTCTTCCATTGTTCAGGATTTACATTACTCAACAGGAAATCAGTGAGAGGTCCAGCGATTAGAAAGGTGTGTTTCCCATTCGGACCCACCCCTGCTTGCTTGCTCAGGGCTGGAAGTCATACTTGGTGCACAACTGCATCCATGGGAACTCAGGGAAGTCACAGAGCAAAGGCAAAGGGACTCATCTCCTTCTGTTGAAAGCTACAGATTGCTTTGTCTGGTTTCCAGTGGTCGTTCCCACACATCCATCCCTCACACACTGTTTTTACTCGGGCCTTACAGTAACTGCTTTTCCCACTTGCTGGGGAGGGTGTTGTTTATGAAAATACAACTATCAACGCAGTACTTGAAAAGAGTGGTGAAAGTGTCCGTTGAACTAAAATACACTTCATTCTCCCAGACCACTACTTTCGCTCTGACAGTCTTGCCATGGGAGAGGGGTTCTGTGCAGCATAAAGAGCCACTTGTGACATACAATCCAGTTTAGCACGTTGGTTAGAAACTAGGCTGAGTAGGAATGACCCCTCTCTGGTGCCCTTAGCAGTGTCTTTTAACTCCAATCTCAGAAAAGACACTCCAATACGTTCTCTTTAACGGCTCCTCTGTAACAGCACAGAGCAAAACAGAACACCACTAATCTTTTAGAGGGTATCACTGGGACAGGATGCTTCACTGGCCAAGTCCTCCCATTGCAAATGTCACAATTGTTTTAAAACATACTTCTCTGAGGTTAGTTTGATAACTGGTACTCAACTCAAACACAAATGGCAACCACTCAGCTCTACACTGTAAGCACGACTTGTGTAAAGCAGCTGCTGACCTTTCTGGGCCATAGCTTCCAGTCACTGTGGACTGTTCTTACCCAGACATCTTCAAGGCTTCCCAGTTATCTCATCAAGTACAAAGGTTGGGGCTTTTTATGTTTCTCTAGCATTCAGCGCGTGCCTTGCGGGGAAAAAGCCCAGCTCATTAGTCATTGTACAATAACCCTAAAGAGGTTTAAGCAAACTGCAGGACTTTAAAGTGGGAGTCTGATTTCTAAAAATTATTTTAATATAATTCTAAGAATAATTATTTCCTTTGAGTAAGAAGGGACATTGAGGAAATGCCCTTGCTCCCAGCTGACTTATGCATGCCTAACCAGCCCTCTAATTCCCCCTTCAACACACTTATGCAAGATAGCCTTAGACACCACAGTTCCTACACCTGAAAGTTCATCCTACCACATAACCGAAGTATCCTCTACTGAAATTCAAGATACAGATGTCTGATCCCATCCATTTTACACATGGGGAACAGAACATTTCCTTCTCTGCACAGTTTTGCCAGACTAAGCCACGTGCTGTGTAATGGAAGGTCACATATTACAAACACTTGTTGCTCTTTTGCTCTGCAATGATTTCTCTAAAATTAGATTTTCCTGCAACTGGAGAGAACACCACAGAGCCATGTAAAATGAAAGGGTTACAACATAGCTCTTACGTACAACAGTCCTGTTTACACATCTCTGTACACTAGCTTCTTTCTCATCAATATCCTTACGTTGACTCATGCTCATTTTGCAAAATGAAACAATAGAGCTTCCTTATATTAACAGATTATTTCGTCTCCTGCTCAGGAAGGCCACTGGGTTCTGTCATTTACTGGAACCTTCTGTGCATAAAACCTGTCAGAAGCCACCTCAGAGCAGCTGAATCTCATATACAAAAGCATTTTTGCTGTGGTTATCTAAAATACATGGATCTACTTGTAAAATAGAAATGGCACATACCATAAGTGATACAAGATTATTTATATCATGCCAGACAGAAAACCTCCTCACTAGCATTTCATTCTCTGAAATGCATCCATTACTTATAAATACTTGCTTAGATAACATTTAGTCATTTTCCCTGCCCAGAGAACTGCTATGAAAGCTGTGGAAAACGTGCATATTGCAAGCACAGAGACAAATGTGGAGGATAAGGCTTTCACAGTGAAACATGCACTAGGGATATCTGAACTGCTTGATAATGAATGACAACACCATGATTTGTTTCACTGTATGAGTTACTTATCCAGCCCACCACAGTTTTGAGATTTTGAAAAATGTTGGAAGATGGATCACTCCTTAAAAAATAGGAACATTTTCCTTTTGATATTGCTTAATGCTTTTGGTACATAATCTTACGCTACTTTTAAGAAGACACTGGCACACAAACCTGCCTTTCTATTCCAGCATTGACTTTTCCCATTGAGTTTTTAGACTGGTTAGGAAATCCTTTGGGAGTATAATGTGAAATTTCTTCAGCAGACTGGGAGCCCCTTACGGGGGCCAGACTCTTACTCACCTGGTCTAAGCGCAGAGCACCATCGATGAAGCGCTGTTTGCGGAGGTGCTGGGCAATTTGATGCAGATTTAGCACAGCTTGCTGGATCTCAGCTACTGAGTGTTGAGAGGAGACAGGGGGAAGTTCTTCAGGTAAGAACATCTTCCCAGGGTTCTCAATCATCGTCTGTGCATGGTCATAACTTAGCTTCACGCAGGAGCAGATAACTGTCCGCCCAAACCACTCATCAAGGATCTGCAAAAGTGAAAAGCACAAAAAGGATCTGAAGATTTTCTCGTGTGGGGCAAAAAAAGATTGGAAAGTTGTGGAAACACTGGAAGGAATGACACCACACCTCATCACTGACTGTGATCTTTAAGTCAAGAACTTATAATGAGGCCAGAAGAAGGCCATTTGCCTGTATAGATTGTCTAGTAAGATGTACATGCATAATAAAGTCTTTCTGTCACATAGGAACTGCTTGGACCTCTCTCCTCTGCCTGATTTCCCTCTTTCATATAACTCATAAGAGTTACGGCCATCTGCGAATTGAAACCAGTCCCCTGATTCAGAGGTTACTAGGTGCCAGTGTGGCAAGAGGCAGACAGACACATGCAAAAATGGATCTCGTCTCTAAAACAAAGTAGATTGCACTCACCTCTTTGATTGAACTGTGGGCAGCAGGCAACAAGGGGCTGGCCCTAAAATGCTCAGGTTTTAGGAGTACTGCAGGGACCTCAACGTCTGACTAGCACTTGTGAAACTTTGATGGGTCTGGAGGAAAGATGGCCAGGCACTGACTCCATGTTTCTCTGATCATGCCTAATGTCCTACGCCCAAACTCAAGCCAGGAATCTTCCTGAGCTCCTGACTTATTTTGGAATCTAGATGAAAATAATCTATAAAATTATTTTATTTTAAACTAATTAAACCAGGAGCCACTCCCACTTTAAACTCAATAACAGAATACAAATGTAGAAGCAGCAGTTCAGAATTATTTCTTAAAGCAGAAAAATCTATTGTCGGACAAGATACATAACAGAGTCCAAAAGCTCATCAAGCAAGTGAGAAAGTGTGAGGGACAAAGGGCAGAAGGCTCTTCAGGAAAGTCAAGAGCACTGGCATGAGGGCTCTGGAGAGGGATGCAGTCTGTGATAAACTATTCAAACCACAAGTGCTCAAGAATGAATGGAGAATTGTAATTCTGCCTTAGCTACAAGATCCACCTTATCCCTTTGTCAGCACAACACAAGGTAAATCCTAGAAGTGATGGTGTCCAGGCAGAACAGCCAGCTCTCTCTAAGACAGACTCATCAAGGACATTGCTTTAGAAAGGAAAACTCTCTTAACAGAGAAAGACAGATCCCCAAGATATCTTTGCTGTTTCCCTCCCCTGTGCCCCACAGAACATATGTGCAGCATAACTCAGCAGCTCAAAGCTCTGAAAGTCGCAGGGCATTTAAGCTCATTTCTAATTTGGAAGCATCCTAATAGTGGAGGTGCAGCAAGTGATGTCTTGCAATGTGAAGTGCTCCGACTCTTGGCTCAATGTTACTCTGTGTGCCCCTTTCTTTATGCCAAGGAGAAAGAAAGGAAGAAAGAATCACAAAGCTCCACAACGATGCTGTGACCATGCTGGCAGCACCTGCTCTGTGCTCTGCTGCAGCCCTTTAAACATGGTCCAGCTTCATGTGGTGATTGGGGGTCCATGTCTGGCAGATCAGCAACAACTGATGAAATCTGCTGGACCCCCAAAAAACTCCTGATATTAAGCAAGCACGATCTCTGGCATGGAAAAGGCTGTGTTGCTCTTTAAAGGATACACTTCCAGCAAATTGAAGACTATTAGCTGATTGGCAATAGAGATACTTCAGATTTCAGTAGGACATGGATGGTACTTGGGCACCATAAAGGTAGTGCTCCTTGTTGAGACGATCTGGGAGCAAGGCTGAGCAGCTCCCATTTGAGTTGAGCAGTTTTACGGAACCTGCAATTGTAATAGGCGGCTCTTGCAACGTGATGTTTAAACATTTTCAGACACTACTTCTTATTTCCCTGCTAGTTCCTCCATCTCCAGCTATTAATTTCTGCAACAAAGGTCCTTATCAATTCTGGCCTTCGTTGTTATTATCCCACACTAAATATTTTGTGTTTGGAAAGTAGTCTTATTTGCCTTATAAAGTAGGTGAGTCGATTCTATCACATACATGCGTGTTGAAAAGGGTTAAGTACTGGGCAAAAACCAGAAGGGCGATTCCAAAGAGAAGCACTTTCCTCAATCCTCCAGCTAGCACTGAAAGCCGGCTCTCAGGCTACACAGTGCTTTCTGCCACTGGTTTCCAAGAGCCCTCTCTGTCCCTTGCAAGAGGCAACAACCGGATTTCCACTTTGCTGTCTGAACTTGAAGCTTTCAACAAAATCTCATTTTTCTGCTTGCTTAGAAGAGGCCAAATATTTCAAAGCTCCGCTCACTTCCTTGTAAGATGAGAAATGCAGCATATTGGGCCCCCAGAATATAACTAGAATGTCAAATCTCAGGCAGGCTGCATTCAGGGCAAAGCATCAGGACAAACAGCACATTACTAGCAGATATTAAAATTCTTTTTTTCCCCTCTGTTTCCTCAATTTATTTTTCTGTTCTTGGTCTCTCAAAAGCAACCAAGCAGTGAGATGCAGAGCATTGCAATTTCCATTCCTGCAATTGTTCTAACAGGTGTAAGCAGGACAGTGATGACCCTGAGAGATCTCTTATTAAGGTACCAAATAAACACCATCACACCAAAGTTGCCTGGATGCATTAAACAAACTTCATATAGGCAAGAAAGGGAGTTTTGGATGCATATTGCCCCATGCAGTCCAGTAGTCCCTGTGGGTAGCGAGCAGAGCTGCCAGGCTCAGTCTGGCTGGAGCAGGCTAACTTAACTCTACCCAATCTCCAAGTATTTCCTGGAAATGCCTTCCACCTCTGCCTTCAGTGGCCATCGAAGCAGACTTAGGGTAACCACAGCATCCCTGGTTTGGAAACCCCAGCAGAGCAGTGGGTAAGTTCCACTTCTACAGGGAAAGCCACTCAAGGCTGGCTGGCCCATATACCAGAGGCATAATATACTATACACCAGAAACCAGAGGCCTGGATGGGCAAAGCAGTGCAGAGAAGCAGCATTAGTGGGTTATGAGCTTGGACTGGGAGATTACAACAAGTAGCCCACACAACAGGTCTGCAAGGTCTCCACCACCACAGCAAATCTGGTGCACCCTGTCCCCAGGTGGATACTATTATTTAAGATATTTCTAGGGTTAAGGCTTCCTACAGCTCTGGGAAAAAGCTGCAGTCTGCAGCACATCACGTGACGGCAGTCAGTCTGGCTCAGCTGAAACCCTCCCATTAGCACAGTCCCTGGTGGTACAGGTCTCTCTGAGGCTGTGACGTAGCTGTGTATGACATTGAGGACTTTCTCCACACAAGATGTGTCTGTATCACATTCTGGCTGACAACAGCTTTGAGCCATTGTTTGTATAGGTTGTTTCAGACTAAAGCAATTTCTCACTAGTAGAAGGAATCAGCAGGGCTGTGCTTCAAATATCAGCAGGCGATAACTTAAAAAGGATAGTTGCATCGTTTGTTTTCAAATATCTTTCTGTTGACTGCATCCAAACAAGAACATGCTTCGTTGTTCCTTTAAACGCCCAGCTCCGCTTCTGAAGAACAGTACAGATGCAACAACACAGTTAACGCCTCTGGCTTTGGAAAGTCATCTCAGATACATCATGTCACACTATCCCACTGGAGTCCGTGAAGCTACGTAGAGTGCTGTTCAGACAATACTTTGTTACGCTCAGGGAAAACAAGAAAATAAAAACTCCAAAGCCCAAAAGAACAGAAACAAGAAAGTGCCTGTCTCCGAGACAGGGCTAAGCCTGGCATTATTTTTCTACAAGAAATGAGAATTAAAAACCCCAACAACTTATCAATAGTCACATTCAAGTGAGGAATCTCTGTGCCTTTTCCTTGGGAGAAGCATTAGCTCTAGACTTATTTGCTTTGGAACAGTGACAGTGGGAGCTCAGAGCTGCTCTCACCTGTAGCGGCACTGTCAGGCTCTGCTTTGCAAGTTCAAGGTTACAAGACTGTTGTACCAATACGGTGCAACAAAGTGCTCTTTGGCATCATGCATTCCCCCTCACTGAGGAATGTCAGGTCCTTAGTGTCAGTGTTCTCATGGCTCTCCACCAATGACTGAGGCTCACAGGTTGGGTTCAGGCCTTTGACTGGCCTCCCTTTCACCTAGGAGAGCCTAGAGAGCATGTGATCCTGTTTACACTGATCCCAGGCTGTTGTAGCACCTAGAAGTACAGGAGACAGACACATTCTGTCCCAACTCAGAGATAAGTTTTTACAAGAATGCCCTGCTGGGCAAAAGCCCTACAGGTAGCTTTCCTCTTGGAAGGCATAAATTCTTCTCCAGCCTTCACCTGATATTCAAATCAAGTGACCTTGATTAAGACTGCAGTCCTGAAAGGCCTCCTAGGAGAAACCAGTTTGCTGAGATGGCTGTAGGCAGTCTGCTTTCCAAGGGGCAGTGCAGTCATGGCCCAGACCACTGCTCCAGCAGATATCGGCTCCCTGAACAGGCACAAGGCAGATGCTGCAGCTTCTCTATTTTCTCACTGGCCAGCCAGCACTGGTCCGAACACTGTTTCTAAAGCAAATGACATATATATTGCAGGGGACAAGAAACAAGATTTAATTAAAAGCTCTTAATTAAGACTTGACTATTAACTGTTCAAAGACCACTAGGAGCAAATAAAAGGTCCACCAAGTAGGTACTGTTAGAAGGCCTCATGAGTAATCATGCTGTCTCTATAGAATGTAGAATACTTTTCACAGCAAACAAATAAAATCCACCTCAACAGCAGAGTAGGGACTCGCTGGAGAAATACAGATATAAGACTGCAACTATAATTTGCTAAAGCACAAAACAAGAGTCAGTGTCCTTCAGAGCAGCATGGACTAAAATAAGGAAGTTAATCTTTGTGAAAAATGACCAAATTGACCCAAGAAATACTCCCCAGAGAGAGTTGTGCATGAGCACAACACTGGCTAAAAAAAACAATAATTCTGAGTGCAAAAAGTGTACATTGCATAGATTGGAGAGTTCTCTGGTAATGACGGTCTTTAGCCCTCCTCAGTTAGTGAGGGGACCCTGAGATCACCAAGGAGAAGATTGTTAGGGCTACAAAAAGTGTCGGAGAGGAACAGGGAGAAAAATGAAGACCTGAGGAGAGTTGGCAGGTAGCTGAAGTCAGCTTGTTGCATTCACACACAGCCTGCACAATTCCCTGGGAATAACACATGCAGAGGATGGAGCTGTACCTTTGCAGAAGAGCTATCACACTTTATTTGAATCGATGTAATTTGCAGCTCTAAAGAGGAATTAAATTGTCTGTTTACCAGAGAGGCCACAGAGGGATACCGCTCTCATCCACTGCATTGCATAACTGCCTATGAGCACAATGCAGGGTTGGAGTTGGGGGCGGGGGGGAAACATCTTGTCCCATCCAAAGCATTAGCTTTGAATTGCCGCTGGAGGTAAGATATTAAATGGATGGGTGACCTGGCAAAGAGCAGGAAATCCTCTGTTCCTGAGATTCATACATATATTATTCTTTTCCCCACCATGTTGTTAGATTATTGCAGCTGGAAGTTCCACAGTATGTCAACAGTAAGGCAAGACACAAGGCCAGTCCTACACCCTCCAGTATTCTCACCAAGTCCTTTGTTATCTACCTAGATGTTAAGGTATGGCATTTTTACCACTCTTGTTTGCAAGAGTATGGGCTGACCGTCAAGGAAGGACTGATTAACAGGATGACTGCACTCTACTTGAGGTACCTTGCCTTCTGGAGTCAGCTTCCACATCACAGAGAACGTCAGCCTGTCTTGCATGGGATTGAGACTGCATAACTCTTCACAGAGCAGCCTGGGAAGCATTGGGATCACCTGGAAGAGAAGAGAGCATTGGTAAGACACACGCTTTTAGTAGTGACCTACCTATGGCCAGGAAGGAAGGAAGGAAGGGAATGAAAGGACTCGATGACCCAGTGGGTCCCTTCCAACCTAGTGATTCTATGACTCTATGAAGTCAGACACTGCTGAGGCCACCAACACTCACTTCAGCCCCAACCCTCAATGAGACCAGAGGGAGCTGTCAGTCTCCCACCTGGGAATCATTCCCAATGCTCCACTCTGAGACATGGAGTAAGCATCCTGGAGCATCCTGCAACTGAAGTTATGCAAGCACTTCAAACTTCAGCTTTCAAGGTCACAAAGTTTGCTCTGTTTTCCACTTCTTCCCAATAACCATTTTGACACGGGGAAGAATGAGGAAGACACAGCACATCAGGAAACAATGCTGAAGAAACATGACCCTGGCAGTCAGGAGCTGAAGAGCTTGGATTTGGAAACCCTTTCCTGCTTTGCCACTGAAGACAAAGCCTGTGTAACCAGGCAAGTAGTGCAAGGCTTTAACAGAGACTGAGCCAGGCTTTGTAGCACAGACAGGGAAGCAAAGATGTCGGTAAGAAAAACAGAAGCACCTGCTTTGACTACTGAACAAGGTGTTTGCAAACAGAGGGAGAACAATTATTATTTTACTATACTCAACTGTTTGAGCAAAATGTCAGCCAACAGAAATTTCTGGCAGGGATTTTTTTAACCTGCGTCCTAATTCCTCACAACTCATCAATATTTCTGCTGCTGAACACTGAATTACCAAACCATGAATTACTCACCTGGCTACAGCCACAAAGCAAAAGCTTTGGAGAATATTCACACTAGAGCAAATCTGAGCAGCTCCAAGTGTTTCTACCATCCCTAAGTTATTTCCCAGATGAAGTCTAGAGTAAAGATAATATTTAGCAGCTGTTTAATGAAGCAAACCTAATTATTAGAGTTTCACATTCTTATCTCCCTTCTAATTATTTACCTTTGTGAAGCAGCAGTAATTGCCCTCAAAGAAGAACGACATCATTCCTCTTGTTTGTTTTGAGTGGCAATGTGGGCTAGTGCATTCCAGAAAAACACAGAGAGAAATGCTCTACTTGGCTGCCATAAAATGTTATAGCTATTTAATTTAGTTTCCATTTTGATTGCTCTGTGTGCTACTCTGTAAACACTGGACCAGCAGGAAGCCGTCTGGCATGCAAACCGCAGCTCTTCCAAACTCTGTGACACCAATTCAGTGATTTCAGAGACAACTTTTTCTACCTGGATACCAAGGGAACAACTGTTCTTCAAAACAGTAAGAAAGTCTCAGGTGTCCACTTTCTCCTCAAGTGCGTGCACTTCATATTTACCTTTTGCTTTGAAGGAAAGACTTAAAATATTTAATCACATTTGTGGTTTGGCACCAGATGATGGCTATAAATCCATCCTAATTGCAGTGCACATTAATGCCAAAAGTTTAACTGTATGGTCTGTGACTGTCAAGGAGTCGCTTGCAACATGAATCAGCAGCAGCGGTTCAGCTGGAAGGTCACAAGGGGACAGATTATGATAAGCTGTTTCCTGCAACACAAAGGCCGTCAACTCTGTTATTCCAGTTGTGAACAGTACATTAACAATACTGGTACATTCATAACTCACAGATACAGTACGTGAGCTCAGCCATGCTGCCTGGAAGGACCCACACCACAAGGCTATAAATTTAGTGTAAGTGGTGCCAACCCATATCAGAAAGGAGAGAAAATAGTTTTTCTAGACTATCGGAAATCCCTGCCTGCCTAAAATCACCTATGACCACCGTGAGACCCTGAAGTTCAGGTCACAGTGAACAAAGTGCTAGTAATTTAATAAAAGCTCCCATGCCCTTTTCCACCCAAATTAAAAGCTGCAGTTACTTGCTTTCCTCTCTCCTCTGGCTCTGTGATTGATTGTCAGATAATAGTATGTTCTTATTGAATATTTTTGTGTCCTAGCACATCCTCTTTGCCCTCAGATCTCCTGAAGCAATAATAGTCTGCTAGAAAATACCAGTATGAAACATTAAAGCCCATCCATGAAGAATAGCCCAAGCGAAACAACAAGATGCTTGTTTTAAGTATACTTGAGCAGGATTAATATCTGATTCAAGAGGCTATAATTCGATGGAAGGGCTTTCAATGATGTGAAACATAAGCAAAACTTTAATTCAGATCATAATTACAGCACTAAACACTCACCAGGCAATTAGCTGTAACAAACCTACTGTTAAATAAGGAAGCATCAGCCCATGTTACCCTTGTTTTACAGAAAAGAAACTTTTCCTAAAGTAACAGCCTAACCCATGGAAGAAGCTTCACAGGACAGCAAGAATTCAATCAACCTCTTCCTGGGCTCAGCAAATATATATGTAACATAAGACAATGTGACCCTGCATTGAAGGAATTTCAATTTTATCTTCGTTACTGAACAAAAAGAATAAACCTGTTTTCAGCATCATGACAGTCCTGGCTAACTGCCTCCCCCTGCTTTAATATCACAATTCCACTTCTCACTCTACAGGGAGAATAAACTAACTGTTACAAAGCACAGAAGTTTAAGCTATAAATACACATTTCCTTTTTCCTTAACGTGATACAGTCAAAGGCTGAAAGGATTCTTAGTAGCTGCAAGCCCAGCATTTAATATACAAAGATGTCACAATTGTGTCACACTTGGAGAGCAAGACATTTCAGAAGCTATCCCAGAGGCTGCCCAGAAGGAACTTTTGCAATAGGATTATGTCCATCTCTTTCTGCAGAAGAAGCAGGATGAGAGAAGATTTCCCTAAGTACGCCTTTAATGCCCAGATTTGCAAAAATATCAGGGCTGCATAGCATCATCTCAAATAATCCAGAGGTTGTCCAGCATCTTTTGAATGCTTTGCCCTTCCTGTGACTGTCTGCCAAGAGACAACAGCGTCTGCCAGCTGCCCTGCAGAGTGCCACGGCACGCAGAAATCCAGCTAGCTGAAACACTGCCGAGGGATATCGCCTCCAGTGTGAAGTGGTTTCCTTAGCAAATTGCTAAGGATCTGCTTATGTTGGGGATCGCATCATTCAGCTTGATTTTACTACAGGTGGAAATAAAGTTGCCTGGGCTTATACAGGGATCATAAAGCTGGAACAGGCGGTTGTATAAATGTAGCTGAATCTAGAAATTCAGTTGGAGAAATCCAGCAGGACTAGGGAAAAAACTTCTACAATGAAAAAAGGACCTGCGAGCCCCTGGAAATCTTTTCTAATAAACGTATCATAGAAACCAGAGCTGAAGAAAGGCTCGGGTGGTGAGAGCTTCTTTGGTTTTCATCCCCCTCTATCAGTCAGACTAATAAAAGACATCATCTCTCCCCACAAGCCCAGCAGGGCCTAAGAGATCCTACAAAGGGCACTTCTTTGAGTGAAAGGCTGATATCCACAATGCTTGCAGATGTGGGCCTGCATTTCAAATCAAATCATAGACAGAGAATTGCTCTCTCCCTCTTTACAAGTCCCGCGTGGGAAATTTCCAGTGCTTCCATAGGCGGCTTGAGACTTACTGCTCCAGCACTGCCTGGCAGCCCCCACTTCATGCCATCTTCCTGCAGGCAGCCACACATCCTGGAACACCAAAGTGGTGGCAGCAACGAAAAGCAAAGAGAAGGCACTGCTGAGGCTGAGGGATTTCCTACATGTTGTTGTCCAGAGGTTATAAGACACATGGACCTTAAACTTTGGTGGCCACACTGCTTAGCAGCTGGCTCTTCTGCACGGTGGATTCACTTCAGACACGGGAAGATGTAACTTCTACTTCCCTGCTAGTGAGAGCCTGTTGTTTTCTTTTGCCTCTTTGAATAATGAAGTGCTACCAAAAGCCAAATGCAAGTTTCCAGCCTCAGACTCATTCTTAGGGAGCCGGGCAGTGGGAGGGAGCACACTCATACACACTCATGGGATGATACAAGTCCCCTTTCCCTTTAAAATCAGGAACATCTGCTGCAGCCAGGACTGACTCACTGGCCAGGTTCAGAGCGGGTTAGTCAGGGCAGTTCTCATCTACGGACTCACTGTAGCAGCTTTTCAGGATGGGGAAGATTGATTAGTCAACCAAAGGAAAAAGGCAACAAACTCTGGTTTAAGAAAAAAAACTTACTTTCACACAGTCACATGGGTAGCTTTGCTCCCTTCAAACAAACCCACTCTGCTGGTGCCCTGCTTGAACTGCCTGCTCAGGCTTGGTTGGTTCAGTTGGTTACAACTACAGCTGACTCCCAGGGTGACCCCTTCTCCCAGGGTAGCTCTGATGGGGAGGGATTGTATTAACCAAGAGTTTCCATCAGCTGCTTTCCCCAGAGCTGGGAGGAGGACATCGAGGTTCAACAACGGGGTGGGCTCAGCAAGCCTCTTGCTTACACACTAAAAGATACTCAAAGGAAATAGGCAATTTGTTTATGAGCCAAGATTTCTGCTCAAGACTTGTATCAACACTTCCATGAATTCAGATTTCGAGCAAATCTTTGTTACTCAGACTGAGATTATCAAAACATCAACACCCTGACAACCTGCTGGTGTCAAAAGTGAATGTCTCGAAGTCCTTGGACTCAATGTGAAGATAGGCTTACAGTTCCTATCTTTGATCTCCAGTATAAAATAGGACCAATAAAATATTACAGGGATTTAAGGCTGACCTCTCACTTGAGCTGTTTCACACCTAAAATAACAGTGTAAGATGTGCCAAAAAGAGGAAACTGTTTAGGTTTTCTTGCTTCTTAAAACCCAATACACTCCTATTTCAAAAACTTTTGACATTATTAAATAGACTGCTAGCAATTACACAATGACTCCCCTTCTGGACACACGGTTCAGGAAAATTAAATATGTGGCTTTATTTAACTTCTTTGGGAGGATTAGCATGGTGCTAACCTCTAGCAGGATCACAGCTGTCTTAGGAAACAGTTCCATCAAAGGAAAGCATATTTTCTACAAGAGTCACGCTACCATTTTGTTTCAGACAGCCTGGCTGCTTTCCTTTGCTCATCCCCTCTTCTCCTTTTCAACCGTTACAATTAAAACATTGATCATTTCATCATCTAACATAGTTTTGATTCTTAAAATATATTTTCTGCAGGACAAAAGTGTGGGTAAAACACTAGTCCTAACTGCTGGGCAAAGGTAGTCGAAGAACAATTGAAGATTACAAGCAATAGATAACTTACATTGGCATTGCACACGACTGACTGGTAGTGTGGGGGAGGGCAGAAAGAGCTTTGAAAGAACACTGAATTAGGTTTCACATTCAACTAGATTTTCATGAAAAATGTCTCCTTTCTAAATAAAAATCTTCCTTCTCCCTTAAAAAAATATCACATGACTTCAAAACACAGTATTTTGACTTGGAAATAATGCCATATCATCTTCCTGGACTGCAGTTTTGCTGCCCTGCAGTGTTATCCCCCCAAAGCTGGCCAACATCTCCCATGGTGAGCTGTGGCCAATAGTCATCTATTAGAGGGGAAAGCACAGCACCACAGAAGCAAAGAGCTTTTCCCTAGAGAGACTCTGCTGCCAGAATTGCTGTTTCCATGAGATACGCATTGCTTCCCACTCCTAGAGAACAACACATCACCGGGGTAACTTGGTTCCACATCGCAGTATACCTTTGTTGGCCTCGCTTCCAGTGACCCAGCTTGGGCACTTCTGCATTGCTATCAGGGTTATTCCACGCAACACATACCCACAGAGACATTAAATCCACCAGCCTCACCAAGACCCCCTGGAGCCGTGCTTTGTTATTTCTACCCAAGGAAAGTTGTGGAACAGCCACAAAAGATTAACAGCTTGACATCAAACTACTAATTTGATTTCAATGATGTAAAATAAATAATTTTATCATCTCGGAAGTGTGGAGAGAACATGGTAAGCTATTGGAACAAGCATCATTACAAGACCCTCCCAAGACATGAACCCTGGGAACATCTAGGAATGGAGGGGAAGAATCACTCATAACCCTAAGTAGCAAATGTTTATTTATTATATAAAAGATGCACTGCCATCCCAGAAAGGGCTGCAGAGACAGGGACTTCAGCCTGACTGAACAGGAGTGTGGAGAAAGGCAGATTAATCCGCTCCCACAAGACTACCTCAACAATACTCTTCCTGCAACTGATGCTTCAGGCCAACACAGGATGCTAACATCCAAGCTTGCTGGCTTTCATGCACACACGGTACTGGTGGTATCTGATGAGCTAGGAAATTTCTGCACATTTAACTGAAAATGAGACAGGCATAGACAAAACCTGGATGTTTCCTTTCCAATAATGTTAAACTTGAACCTGTTAATTTTTTAAGTTTAGAAGTCAACTTTAAACTGGATTTTAACATTTGATTCTGTTACAGTAAAGTCTGTACAATATCAAACACCTTTTCACTGTATGATGAAAAGACAACTTCCGTATCTGGGATACCCAGATAAAAGAAAAGTGTGTGAAATATTATTGTACCTCAAGATGCGAGATTACACAGGATGCTTTACACTTTACTCTCTATGCATCTACTTCTGGGAGAGATCAGCTACTGCACTCAAGCCAATAACAAAACTCTCCACCACCACATCTGCAAATTTCAAACTCCCACCAGCAAAGCAGATGACCCAGTTTGGGTCTGTCAGGCTTATCTCAGGTCAGCACAGTGTAGATGTACCTGTGCAGCTCTGGGCTCTGAACTAGCAGTGTCCCATTCACACGGGGTTGCTCCTGAGCTGGCAAGCCTTGGCACACCTGGGTCCCTGCCTGCAGACACAGGATCAGGAACTGGTGGTTCACCCCCTGCTCTCTCCGTAGGCACTGAGGTAGTCAGCAGCTATGTTAGCTCTTGCATTTGTATCAATTCATTTGGCTTTGTACGTTTGCTGCAGTAATAATCAGATATTGATCGTGTTGATTAAAATGAATTTATGGTAAACGTAAGACACAGTTGTCAGATGAAAAAAGTCCTTACCTTTTGCACTAGATAGACACTAGTTGCTCTTTGGCTCGCAACTTTATCCAGTGCTGTTTCTTCCAGTACAAAGTAGCTGACATCCGCGATGTGAACACCCACTTCGAAGTTCCCTGAAATTGCACAAAAAAGTCAGTAGGCTGCAGGCAGAAATGAACTGCTGACATATTTAAGTCTGAATCTCTCTTCTCTCTCCCAGTGCTACCATAACCTTTTAGCCTTATGTCTAGACCTCACAAAAATGATACTTCTTTCCATCTCTTCCATCTGAGATGAAAATTATGGTCTCTCAGGACACTACCAGATTCACAACTACAACACAGGAGTGAAAACACAGAACCGTTTAGCTTGGAAAATACTTTTAAGATCAAGTTCAACCATTAACCTAACACTGCCAAATTCACCACTAAATCATACTCCTAAGTTCTACATGCCTTTTAAATACCTCCAGGAGCAGTGACCCAGCCACTTCCTTGGGCAGCCTGTTCCATATGAGTGAACCTTCAAGCACAACAAGCAGATACGTGAAAACCCTTAAAAAACATGTGGATAAGTGTTTCCAACCAGGAGCTTGTAATACTGAGCCCACTTCTTATCCTTTTGCTGTCAGACAACACTAAGCAAGAAACATGGGACCCCACCTTACAATCACGCAGGCAATGCAGGACACCATTGCCCAGGTATGGAGCAACAGGTCACACGTGCTTCTGGGTTCTTGGAGCTCCCTTTGTTTCCACTTCACCCTGGTTGAGCCTAAATTACTTCTGATGACCTGGGAAGTCTTCAATGACTTTGGATCAGGCTATGCAGAAGCACAGCTTTCCACAAGCAGAATACGCCCACTGTTATCCTGCCTTCCCTTCAGGTTAGGCTTTTGGTCCTTTAATTAGAGCCTAGTCTAGAAGTATCTTAATTCAAAAGTTAGGCTAGAGAGGAGTACTACTGAGGTTTATTATGAGGTTTTGGCAATAATTTGGATTTGGAAGTAGTGATCATCCTCAGCTTTGGAAATAACCAGTACCTTGGTCCAAGAAATTCTGGTTTGTTAATCCTCAAAGCAGCCTATTGACCTTTGTTTTCTCTGGAAGGAGTAGGCTAGATTTGAGATGCTTATTTGTAGAATAGTTCTAAGTGCAGTGGGTTCCTAATTATAACATTTGGTTCTTAAGAGGAATTCACTAAGTTCTTGGTATCTATAAATATTTTTTCTTTCCTTGATGTTTTAGAAAAGAAAACATAATAGGATACCATGCTGCTGACAATCCTGTTTGCTTATACACCTTGCAAAGAATATTATCAAAGGCTCTCTCTAGAGTGTCACGTTTTTGAAGGATAAATGGTTCACAGCTGCTGTCATCACACAGTACCTCTGCCCGTGTGTCCTTCTGATGAGCAGCGGTGCTGGATTTCAGCAAAGTGGGAATGAAAATGTATGCAGGAGAAGCAGCAGCATGAGTAAGTTCAAGCTCGTTTTAGGAAAGCCACTCAGCCCACCGTGCTCCCAACTGGGAGTTCAGGTGAGTGAGCACCAGCCTGCCCTGTGCAACTGTTTGAATTTGTAACAATTTTAACTTAACTTTCTTTATTAAGCCATGTTTGCACAGCACTTTGAGTACATAAAGTATTATCTTGCTTTTTGAGCTGCTTTTGTACACTCATCCAAGTGCAGATGTAAAGGCAGCAGAAAAGCACGTGAAAGCCAGGAGTGCTGTGGTTTAGATTTGTCCACATAACCTACAGTCACTGGAAGGGCCTGCAGAGAGTAAATATGATGGCAGCAGGGGAAGAGGGCAGTAACCACATCGCACACCAAGGGACAAATTCCACCACTCATTAGGAAGCTGGGAGAAAAGAGTGCAGATTAAATGGTTCACCTTAGAAAGCTGCCTACAGCTGTGTTGCGATGTTATCACATGTCTTGAAAGCTGCTCCACATGGATTAGGCATCCAAGCCTGAAACTACTTAGACCTTAAGTCTTACACCAACAATTCAACCAATAGGTTTAATATTACACACACTTGAAGCCAACCCACTCAGAAGGTAAAAAAAATATAGAATACTTTGAAGTCAATATTGTAATGTATTGACCCTGCAGGCAAATATTGATAAAAGGAAAAGGAGAGAGGATCATTACATCATGCCTTTAATCGTACTTTAATTCAATATGTGCACTGTTACATACATGAACTTCTTGTCCTCAGTAGAAAATTGACAAACCAAGATAGATCTCATTGCATGAGATAATAAAATATGGAGTCAGCCAACAAAAACACACTGAGCAGAGTTAAATTTCATTCAAGTTTCCCACCAGAGCTTCTAAAAGCCAAGGTCAGCGTAAGCCCCCTGCTTTTGAACTCTTAATGGAAATTCTATCTAAATATTTTCTTACATACATTGACATAATGCAAACTGGCAGTTCTTGGGTTTGTCTTGCTCAAGTATGAACTCACCCTATCCCCCTCACCCCAAAAAAACTGAGACCAAGAGAACTTGAAGATACACCACCATGATCAACCAATCCGACTTCTCTCTGCTTTTGAATGCATTAGACAAAACAACAGCCTAAGCCTGGACAGAAATACCTGCCTACTTCTCTCTCCCAGTTTATTTGCTAATTAAATGAAAGAGCTTTGAGGATGGAGAAATACTATTCCCTAGGATTCTCTTCCAGGTCCACAGTTTTTCTAGTCTCATTAATTTTTATGACAAAGTCACAAAAGGAAAATTTCACATTGTAATTCTTGTGTTATTTCCTATGGGAAAAAAAAATGTGGCCTGAATGAAAGACAAGAGAGTTAAACTGGCACTCATTTATTGAAAAAGTCTTGTCAGAGAGCAGAGAAAAGAGGGAAAGGGTGGACACCACATGTACCACACACCACACACATGCACATGGTCTACTCCTCCTTCATTTTAATGAAGAGATCTACTTTTCCAGCAAACGGAGGCTTCAAGACTTGCCATCACGATAGACTTTATAACTTAAATTTCTTAGGGAAATGAGTACTCTACAAACCACAGACTTGTTTCACCCCAAATTTAAAATCCTACAAGGAAGCTAAAGCTGCACAACAACCCCTAAGGCTATGTACACGCAACCAGTTTAAGGACATTTTTTTTGGAAAAGGAATTTACATAAGAATGTACAGGAGATTAAGCCAGGCACTCTACGGGCTGATATCAAAGCAAGAGCTGAAGGGAGCATCTATTGCAATGAAAAATGCTGAAGGCACTTGGATGGTTTCTTTCACTGAAGATCTGAGACTTTTTCATCTAAAAGCATTTCATCTGAAAGCGGGTGTGAATTTGTCATTCCATTCCAACCCCTCCACCACAAAGCCCCTACATAGGAGAAGTTTAGCAACAACGAATGCAGTTTAGACTCAAGGAAGGCATGTTTTATTAACCAGCTGTACCTTATTATTTTCCCTCTGCAAATACAGAGACGTGACAATGGAGATGGGAGACAGGAATAGTATTTGAAATTACCCTGTAGCATTGCAAAACCAAATAAAGAGGCCCATTGCAATGACGAGCTCTCACAAGGTCTGCAAATAAAGAAAGGACCTGTATTTCTCCAAGTTTCTAGAAGCCTAGATACCCTCAAAGCTCACCAAATGACAAAGCTACGAGTGGAAGATCTCCCCAGCATGATGCTGCACTAGGCACACAGCAGCTCTGGTGAAGGTTTGGCTCCTCAGTCTGGGAATCTGGTGTGTTTGAACCCACTTCAAAACTTTGCGTGGGTAACACTGAGAGGATGCTAAAATCAAAGCAGAGCTGGTGGCACCTCACAGAGGAACAATCTGTTCCTTTTTAAAATTTTTTTCACTGATGATCTCATTCTCTACTACAAAACAGTTCAAAGAACTTTTTTTATGTCTTTATTGAGGAAAATTATTACCAAAAAAGGATTAGCAAGAAAGAGTTGGAAGAAGAGGAGAAAACCCTTTCAGTCTGTAAACATTCCATAAAAACTGCCAACCCAGCAAGTTGTATCAAGTATTTGCCCCAGGAAATAGAAAGTGGAGTTGAATGTATTTGAACAGTATGCAAGGGAACACTGGCAGGAGATTCCTCTTCTCTGTCTTCAGCAACTCTAGTCACTCTTAGCACAAATGCAAAGAGAAAGGCCAAACAATTTCACTTCATACCCTAGCGTATGCTAATTTTAGGACCACGGCAACTTAAAACCACAACTCGTCAAGGATACAACAGTAGAAGGTAATTTCCTAGCACAAAGACATATTTCCCTTTATTTTCATCTCACCTTCAAGCATCATTATTCTCAGGAGGGAAGACAAACACTAGTAGAGTGTTAAGTCAAGTTAAAATTTAATGCCAAGTTTTTCGCATTAACCACTACTTCTTACACAGTCTTCACCCCTCAGTTAGGGAGACAGAAGAGTTCCAAGCAGATTGCAAAGTGCTTGCTCTAGCCAGAAAACAGCCAAGTACCTGCCTGCTGCCAGCAATTAAAGGCAGTTGGCTGTTCCCTGGCTGGACCAAACTCTTGCAGCAAACAAGAACTTTCCCATTCCTCTGCCCTGAGGATATCACACTGCTGCTTTTATCTGCAAAGCAACATTTAACGCTTTGCAAAAGTATGGAAAACTTGCATAAAGGGAGACAAATGAGGCCTTTAACCTACATGCACATTTTGGTGCCATTAGCAGTGCTTCAGTGGAGCGTGGACCTTCATTGAAGCTCAAGTTCTCACAGTGATTATGGGCAAATGGACAAGGATAGCCCCTACTGGGGTCCCAGTTACAGAAAGGACAGCCAGAGGGGCTGCAGACAGAAACAGTGGTGGACACAAAACAAACACATGTTGCATGGAGGCAGAAAATGGCACTGTGATTGGGGAAGCTGCTAGAAGTAGCTAGGGACCATCAAAGATCTCTAATACATGCCTCTACACGAAGGACCTGATCCAAGCATGCAAATGTACATCCATGGCTCAAGTGTTAGAGAAGTGTCCCTCTTGGGATAGAGAGAGGAGAAAAGAGAGGGAGAAAAGAGAATGACAGCATGAGTGGGACAAAAGACCAAGTGGGAAAGTAAGAAAAGAGCAAGAAGTAGAAGAGGAGAAGAGTTTAATACAAAAATAAAAGTAGAGCCATGGAAAGAGCAAGTTATTTTTCTGTTCTGAAGCCTGAAGACAAAGGTGGGTGGCTCTAATTCTCAGCTGAAGTTACTTTTCCACCACAGGGATCCAAGTTATTGTTCAGAAAATCAGACAGTGTATTTTATTTTACTTATTTTAAAATAACAAGGAAAGTGCTTAAATTTTACTTGTGTGCCCCAGGGCCATTTTGTTTTTTGAAAGCACTGTACAACTGAGCATGAATCCATTAATTTATTTACCAAGAAAACAATTTTTTTTTTTTAGATTATCATATGATGGTACTTTAGCCAACTGAAATACAACTAATTACACATTTTTTTATAGTTTTTTCCTCCTCTAAAGGTCCCCTCTCTGACACAACCTTACGAAAGGACTCTGGCAAAAGGAGTCAGAATTCTGTGTCTCAAGAAAGCAGGATAAGTCCTCAGGGTGCAGAGCAGCAACCTTTTCAACAAAGCATGAGTACGAATTCAGTGAATGTTGCAACAACTTCAAAAGAAGAAAAACCATCTGCCCAAGTAAACAACAAGCACCTCTACAGGGTAACGATCCACAAAATATTATGTACTACCACATATTGCCTCTAGGAGATGTCCTCATCCAAGCTCCTTTGCCACTGGTTTGCATGAGAAACATCCCACAGAAACAGTCCCCTTCATCCACCAGCCCCAGAGGGACTTTGAGACCATCAAGAGCAGCTTGCCCACGGTTTCAAGATATCTGAACTCTTCTTTGAGCTGTGCCTAGTCACTTTTTTCTGGGTTTGTAGCATCTGGAGAGGTGGTCAAGATCAGGCCCTGGATTCCCAATGGGATGAAGGGAGAGGGAGCAGAGGCACACGTAGCACATCTGCTCCAAGTGCCTGCACCAGACTGCAAACAGCAAAAGGGTTGGGTGCATCTGGGCTTTTGCTTTGCTTCTAAAATCACAATTAAAACCCTTGTTTCCTTTCAAGCTTTTAACTCTTCAGTCTTTACAGAACACATTCACAGACTTTCCTTCAGGACCTGGGCTGATGTAAAGACAAGAAAAGCTGTGGCTTTCTTCACTTAGCTGCACAACCTCAGGGGCTGCAAGGGGGATCGAATCCTCAACATCAGCAGAACCTAGATTGGCCCCAATTCTTCCAAAGCGAGAAACAGTGAGATCACAGGGGAAGGGAAATAACAAAAATATAAATATAAATAAAAACATCTTTAAGTGTCAACTTTTTCTATATAGAAAGTCTTGGCACTTCCTGGATTGCTGGAAGTATCTGAGAAACCACTGATAGGAATGGTGATATTGCAAAGTGATGGTTTCAGCAACCCTGGGAGAATCAGGAAATATTCAGAGTATTTCATAAAAATAAAGCATAACAGGTTTTTCGTTATTTTCTTTTTTTCTTAAGTTAAAAGGTCAAAGTGGGACATCAATGAGTCTAAAATCTAGAATAACACCTACCTGCTTTGCAGTGACTTTTAAAGCACTGGTTTGCTTAGGTCTCAACTACCCTGAACTTTGGCCATTTTGTCTCTGGCATCAACTGAATGTTATGGAGACAACTACAATTTCACAAACCAATTTGGGATTGGCTCCAGGTAAGGTACAAAACAAAATTAATGTGTTCATGAAGTGCAATGAAGGACCAAGTGAAGATGAAAAGCAGAAAAACATACTAGGAAAGGAACCCTTCCTAAACAGAATACTTTCCAGTTTTCCATGAGCCATGAACAATGCTTTAAATAGTTTCAGAATTATGAGGAGACATTACCAAATTAAACGCTGGGAGCAGGTCTTCTGTGTGAATTGCATACAGTTTTTGTCTGTAACAGCTAATAAATTCAGCAATGTCCTAAAACCATTTAATAGAGTTTAAAAGCTACCTCTTATACCTCAAAACAAAGCCAGGACACCTCCATAACATGGCAGTTCACACATTACAGAGTCCTGAGACTTATACACAAACCAGCACAAACCAGATCCGTTAAGAATCATTTCAAATACTTTGGCTAAGGTTAGCACTTAAAGCCCCTATGCAAAAGGTGCTCCGTTGCACTGCCCAGCTCTTACAGTAAGCCCAGAGATGGTTCTTGGTCAGCATGAGGCATTCCAAGGTCTCAGGAGAGGAGGGGGGTTGACCCTCCCATGGAGCACAAGGTAGATCTCTGTGCTGGTGGTGTTCTCCCAACTTCCAGCTCCCATGAGCTGGAGAGATTGAAGCTGGTGATCATTGAGAAATCAGGTCTCCAGACCTCACAAATGATATCATGTTACGGAGGCAGAGAAATATAAGACAAGAATGTCCTGTCTTGCGGGTTGCCTGTCAACACAGGTCAGCTCTTCATCACCTTGCGACAGAAGATGCTGCCATACAGAATACACCTACTGCCTACATCATTCCTGAAAACTACCTTCAAACCCGAAGTAATAACTCTGGAGGAGAATGAAAGAGCTCTTCTGTGCAAGTGGACCATTAAGTTGGATACTTATACAAGGAAGGAATTTTCCTAAAAGAAAATCACTAAATACTCAGGACAGAATTTACACAGCATGTACAAGATAAAACATTTAATTGCAAACTGAAGGACACAGGGAATGATACTGAACAGAATAAGCATGCTGCATAAAGACTTGCTCACATTGCTGAGCAAGATATAAGCAGGAAAATATAGAAGAAAGTGGAGCACAAGTAATTTTAATAATAAAAGTCAGGCCAGAGCACAAGACGGTTGGGGACAGACAGTATAAGGATGGAAAACAAACAGAATACATAATTTCTGTGATATATCAAACGTGCCCAGCATTGGCAGACTGAGACCAGACGCAACGGCTCCTTATGCAGCAGTGCCTACGTCTCATCTTCTGCCTGTGCAGGTTTTCTACCCTTTCCTATGCCAGTACCTGTTTATGCTGCAGAAGGTCACGAGTAAGCTGACGTGCCTGAACAAGTGCCCAGCAGACTTCATGCGGTGTCAAAACAGCAAGTTCCACTTAGAGGCTTTATAAATGGTATTGATTTCTTTGCAAGATTGAAGTGTTAATGAGCAAAGTGAAGAGGAGTCAGAAACCTCAAATACATCAGACTTATCCAATGAGTGCCAGTACTCGCTCTATGGTCATCTGCGGGAGAACCTCTATATGACTACTTACGACTTAGACCCTCACAAACATCTGCTGCTCCAAGTCTATCCCAAACACCTGGCAGATCGATCTTCGACCCTTCACTAAGACATCAAGCAGGACACTGAAGGAATGACTGTGCTGCTGTGAACTCAGATTCCTGCCTCAGAACATACTCTTTCCTGGTAGGGAGAAGTTACCAAGGCTGAGCGCTCTCAAGCAATCTCTTAACAATGAGGTTTCCAGCCAACATAATGAAGGTAAAAGGACAATTTCTGGTATTCGTGTCATGAATTGTTTTTATCACTATTCCAAGACCAATTCAAGAGCTAACTCTTATCAGGAAATCAGCAGTCTTTGAATTTAAAGAGATAGGAAGTGGCACCAAGCAGCTTTCAAGATTTATTACAATCATTTTGGGCGTAGGATGTCATCCTGTTCCTGAAGCAAAGGTTTAGAGTGAGGTGGGACCAGCCTCTCTCTACTGCTAGGTCAGTCCCTTTTGTCATCTCTCTACTGAACACAGTAATGCATGGCTGAGCAAGCATTCCCAGGCATTCAAAGAGACCTTGGGATTTACTGCTAGGCCAAACACATACAAGGTACTTCCACTGAATAGCCTTGACATTTCTACTTCTTTGAGAACAGAAGACAGACGCTGAGATTTTGCTTTTAACCATCCAACTTTTTTTGTTTATTTTTAAAAAGATTTCCAAAATATTTCCATCTGCACCTGTTTTATTCTTTCTGTGCAACTAGCATAATATTCAACTACCAAGAAATATAGTCATGATTTGTACTGTAAGATGTTTTTCCTGTTCAGCTATGTTCTGAAACTCCTGCAATAAACTGCAATAAATTAAAAGTTAAAACAATAGCCCAGTGGTTCTGAGAGATCCTGCCACTTAAGAAAGCGGATAATAAAGAATATATACAACAGTAACTTCTTTGCTGCCTGCATGCAATGGAACATTTGACTGAAGTTAACTGTGTGGGAATTTATCCCTTGCCACCTGTACCATTCTAAAGTTTATCTTTATCACATTTTCTGATTCTTATCTGCTAAATTTACTGAAAAATCCTGTTTTCTCTAGCTCTATCTGTTCATTACGTATCATTTGCGGTCCTTCTCTAAAGACTCTTCTGGACCCCAAGGTCCTTTTTAGCGAACAGAAATCCTACAAAAAATGCTTTTAGATCTCTTTGTACAGGGACTTCTGGATCTTCTCCTCATTACCCAGTTCCTTAAAGGCTTTTGTGGGGTCTTTTTCTTCACTATACAACCAGATGCTATTGTTTTTAAGGCAGTATCCACAAACACCAGTAACATCTGCTGGGACACAAAATCCTGCGCCTCTAAAATCTTTGGGGAATTGTCCCAGGTCCTGAATTTATGAACTGAACCGATCTGGAAGGCGACTTCACCCACAGCATCCCTCCTCCCTGCAGGAAAGTAAATTCACTATTATGACTAATTCTACTGGTATTTGCGCACCCATTTGCAAGTTCAGCAGCCATGGTATTAGAGAAGTCCTTCATAGACAGTCTACCTTCTATATTGTTTTATTCCTGTGTCTTTTTCCCCTACAGCTTTCTTTGTGTACTGCCAAAAATAAAGGTTTTTGAATAAGGATAGATCTCTATAAAATATCTATACTTGATACAAACAAATATGTGCAATAAATATGAATTACCAATAACAAATCCTGCCCATCTGTTCTTAACCAAGCTTTGAACCAATCTTTTCCCAAGTAGCTTTCAAATACACGCAAGAAAAGCTTTAAGAAATTTTGTTCCAGCAATCAACGGTCCAAACAAATCCAAACTTTCTTAATTTCCACTCCAACACCTGATCAGTTTAGAGCACTTGTCCAGGGATTAGGCTCAGTCTATTTCCATTGGTTTGGAGCAAGCTGTCCTATTTCCATCCAAGCTGAGGGGAGCCCTATGCTGCAAAGCTGTCTCACTGATTTCAAGACAGATGTTCGGTGGAGGAAGGGTGATGCAATCCAGCCCTCTGATTCCATTCAACCCTGCATTTGGAAATTGGAAGTGATATGTGTTTCCACACACAATGCCATGTTACTTCGAAAGAAGAGGCAAAACATACTGTCCATGCTGCAACTCCCCAGCGTTACATGGGATTACATAACGGGGCACAGCAGGGATCTGGGTTAGGCACAGACTTGAACATATCTTGTATATTTCAAAGAATCTGCAACCACAAGCCCTTAATAGAAGAAGATATGTACCTGCTTCTAATCATTGAGATACGTCTCATTCACTTGCCTAGCAACACAACAAAAACCCACTAGACTGATCAGCAGATAAGAGGAGAGCCAGCTAATTGTGCCCAATATCAAAGGAAAAACTGACCAAGCATTATGCACAATCCCAGTCTTTGTAGGTCTTCTTTATTTTTTACCATATTTGACTCCTGCAATAAATTTACTTAAATTGCAGTTTATGGTCATTTTACATTTGACTCTTATATCACTGTGGAGTTTCTGTCATGATCTCTCTAAGCTGAGTCTGGTATCTGTTCATCTGAAACATCTTAGGAAGAAGGCAGCATCATAATTTCATAATGTAATTTTTAACTCAATGCTAGTCCATTCTTCAGTGTTTATCTTAAGCAAGTCAGCCCAATACGAGTTCAGTTACAAACTCTTCCTACACTCTGCGCTGCAGGAACCAAACAGATTAGCTGAAAGGTCCTGTACCATACGTTGTTAGAGCAAATTTGACCCTACAGCCCCCTTAAGTGGCCTGAGGAACAAAGCTGAATAGAAGAGCAAATATTTATGTCTCCAAAAGCAAAATATAAGTGCACAAAACTGCAAAATTAAAACAACTCAAGTGTTTGCAACCTACATCAGGCAAGAACAAGCATGGAAGGAGAAGTAGTGCTGGAGGTCTCCTGAGATAGCAGAGAACATCTTGGGGCTACCAGGGTTCTACAGATGTTTTTCAGGCACAATATGCTGGAGCTCACGCACTAAATTATGTCTACTAAAGCATCCATGAGGTCTAAGAAAAGCAGCCCTAGTGTCTGTAGGCCTGCAGTAGAAAATGGATAACTTTATCAATATTTGGCAAAACATTGGTTGGTTTTACCAAAATGCATAAAATAGGCTCCTTAAAGAGAGATGCAAGTCCTCACTCTCTGCAGATCTCTATATTCTCTGTAGAATATATTTCCATTCTGCAGTACAACAATTCCTCCTAGAATAAGATTTAAATTACTGAAACTTGGATTACTTTTTCCAAGACTGTAGGGGTACAGGAACGAAAGAGCAACACTAAGAACCATGTGAGTCATCAATAAACACACAAAAAGATGTACAGAAGCTCTATGTGGCCAGAAGTAGTGCTTTGAAATCAGCATCAAAAGACCTACACACAGGTAAGACAACCCTTCAGAAATGCACCTCAATCATTTCTGCTGCCTCCTTCCCCATCACAGCCTGACATTTCACTAGAAAGGGAATTGTCAGCCTTTACATTTGTCAAATTTCATTTCTGTTCCTACTAGTAAGCAGCTTTTGAACACAATAGCATCAGCTGTATACATTACCAGAAATACAAATACCAGTTGCCATCGATTCCCAGAAGATGTCTGGCAAGTGTGGGAAGCTACCCTGGTGCCACTGGGACATGCAAGTCCCCTGACAGTGTCTTACATGATGAGATCAGAATAAATCTTTAAATATCTGCACCCTAGGTGAAAAGATTCATGCTTAAAAGTGGTACTGTTGTTTTCTGAGAACACTCTGCAACATTTGTACAAACTAAGAACGGCTCTGTGTACACTCCTGGCTGCAGTAACTTGCTAGAAGACGTGCAGAAAGGACCACAAAAGAGTATTGGCTCAAATTGACTTGCTTAAAACCTCAAGCTACCCTGAAACAGCTCTACAAAACTAGGTGCAGTCCAGATCCATCTTTTACTCCAAGATTATGCTGAGTCATCTAAATGAAGTACAGCTCGTTCATACTTCTAAAGCCATTACATAAATAAGTCTATTTGCCTTCTTTATTGGAGCTGATCTCTTTTAAACATGTACTCACAAATGTGAACAGCAAGCTTACCTCCCTACTGCTATCATTAAACAATAACAAGGAGTAAAACTATTAATCAAAAGCAGACTCCAACATAAAATCCTCTCAAAACCAGACTGGCTCACTGAAGACGTATCTCTGAAAAGTTTCCAACTGCTGCAATATCCTACAGTGAGCTCCATTAAAAATACAGCTATTCCCACAACCATTCCATGCCTCCTTTGCTAGTGACACTCTGCTACTGGATAGGTCTTCATGACAGATTTGTGGATTACTTCTGCAAAAAATTTCTTTCCATCTTTTACTGAGTAGGTAGCACGGTTGATTCCTTCATCCAGCGACTGGAAATGATGAGGATTACTCTGAAAATCACTCTGAGAATTACTTTAAAACAAAGGTGCAAAACCAGTTCCTTATCTCTCTGCTTGTTGCCCAAGATCCTTCAAGTCAAAGACAGTGCCTCAGCCTTGAATAAATTAGCAATGAATACTTTAGGACAAAAAATTTCATTCTTCAAAATCTTCTGAAATGCACCAATTTTGCTGTCTGATAGAAGTAGTGCAGACAATAAGCAGTCTCTTTTTCCTTGCCGTTACTACGGGTGCTATACACCAACAGAGAGACATTTTCTGAATTGGGTTCTGCATTCTCTGCTGATTTTTTGAGATCTCCTGACATCATGAGGATGCCAGATATGTGGTTTGCTCCTGTTGGGGTTTTTTTGTGTGTTTTCTTTTAAGTGTTTTACATATGGGCAAAAAAGATGGAAAAAAATAATAATTTCTTGTAACCACATTTACATTTGGAATAAAAGGCGTATTAACTCTTAACACAACTATGTCCTCATGAGAGATGCAGCCTTGCCAGCCCTGGATAAGCTCTTAACCTCTAAAAAAACTCTTTGTCATAATAATTACAGCTAGCATAGCTACTTTTAAAGCCAGTATTCCGCAGTGTACCTCCAAAATATATGAAGAGGCTTTATCAAGCACAAGACAGAGGTTCCCATAAGGGTTTTCTTTAACACTGAAGAGCTTTGCAAACAAGTGAACCCAAAGGACTCCTGGAACCCGTTTTGGACCTTTCAAAGTCCGCAAATTCCTGAAAAATTTAAAGTAAGTGTACAGGTATATTCAAAAATTTCACATATGTTGATGGATTTATATGCCTGCTTTTGCCAGACACATTTAATAACCCTATCATAGTAGTCTATGTAGTGCCACAGTGGACCACAGGCTGGAAATCACCGAGTAAAGCTATCACCTCACTGTGGGCCAAAAAAGTAACAAATCCATAGAGATTCAATTTGCATGCAAGAAATTGGTGATACAAGATGGATCTGGATGCCTCCTGTCAAATGCAAAGGACAGGTCTGAGGGCTAAAGTCTTCAGTGATGGAAGCTGAAGAGAAAAGTCTTCCCATCTGGGCAGAGCCCAGTCCTGTCCAGGAACAGGTTGGTGGTAACACAGTAGCTCTAAATGCTGATTCCCCCTCAGGATGCAAAAGTAAGGGCTGCAATGAAGAGTTCATATGTCAGGTAATATAAATATATATGCTTCTGTTACTTCCTCCTGGTAGAACAGACACTATATGATGGTCATACCCTGCCTGAGGATCTAGCACCTTGTCTCTGGGAGACAAAACTGTTCCTGCTCCTGTGTTATACAGAGGAATAGACAACCCCTGAAAGCATGGCTTTGACATAATCCTTTCACATACTCCTGAGCCTTCATAGAAGACCAGGGAACAGCTTCATCTGGAGGCTCCAGAAGGCCAGCACAGGCCTGACACAGCCTCTCGGAGAAAGACAAGTCAGAAATAAACAGGCCAAGAGGACTTGGGTGTTTTCTTTCTCCCCTACATGCAGGCAGATCCCTCTGCCTCATGCCTGTATAGAAAATTATCAAAAGCAACAAAGCAGGGAAGATTGGCAAAGCACAGCAGCGTGAATGAAGCTCACACAGAGGGCAACTTCAAAAAAAAAAAATCTATTTTTTTTTTTCTCATTTTGATTGCATTAGAAAGACTTGCTCTAAAGAGACTTAACCAAGGCATGGGGCAGCACTGCAGCCACCCACCTCCGCATCACAAGGGGATTTTTAGCAGCCATGCTACAGAGCTCCTCCAATCAAGAAACATCCCAGTAACACCTAGAACATTCTTGGCTGAACTTTTCAAGTAGAGGATTCCTGCTGCACAGGTACATCTCCATCCTTATACAGGGGATAAAGAGGCTTCAGACAGCATTTTCTACAGTTGAGGTCAGAGAGACAAGGCAGACTGCGGTAACATCCCTGATCAGCAGGTATCTCAAAAAGTCCCAGTAATAACGGACAACCCTGCAATGGCTTTGCAGGCTTTCTGGGAAAGAAGAATTCTTGTTTAAACAGATATGTCGCTTGAACACTTTCTCCATATGGCATATGGATAAGAGAAAAATGCAGATGTATGCACGACAAACCAGCTCAGTGAATGGCTTTATGTAACAGCTAAAATCCACAAGTATGTGAGCAGTAAAGGCACAGAAGTCAGACTTCAACACCTCAGATCTGAGGAGCTGTGGGATCACACCACTGTCATAAATCTAGAGATAATTCAAATGACAAAGCAGAAAGACATACAATAGAGTTCAGCTTAGGTTCTCTCAAGAATACCGTTTAAATTTTCTGTGAAATTGAACAGCAAATTTTCCTTATTCTTGCCTTAAAACTGTTATTGTGCAGTATAATTAGAAATAATTTTGCTGGCCATAAATTTTCTTCTATCTCTGATTTTGTTATCAATTTTATAGCCCTGTAATACTAGGCTGTACCTGGGTCTAAATGACATGACAATTCATTGGCCATACTGCACAGAATGAAATCAATCCCAAAACCATGGAATGAAATCTTTGATATCATCATATTGTGGTGATTATCAAGACCAAGGAAAACTAAACATACACACCAAAAAAAAAAAATCACTTTAGCATTTTTATTCATAGCAGATGGACTAATCAAATCATGCAGTGTTTCTAACCAAGCCTGTTACTGGATCTCATCAAACTAAATGAGCAGAACTTGGATGGCAAAGTAAGCTTACAAGAAGGAAGTTCCTTAAGTCAGAATCATCAAGATTTGGCTTCTGGAGCTTTGCTTTCTGTTCTATTGGCTTACGGCATAGTAAAAGTACAAATAAGGCAGAACAGAAAGCTTAAAAGGCAATGAGAAGAATAACACAACTTATAAGGCACACTCTGCTCATCTGACAATTCCCAGCAGCCTATAAACACCCAAAAGCAATTCAGCCAGCGACCTTCAAAAAATTGGATTCCTTTATCAAGGGACTGCGTATTCAAGGTCAAAGTTCCACTAGACTTCAGCTTGCAAGACTGGCATATTAGCTATCCAGCTGTAACTCCTGCAACGACAGGAGACAGCTGAGATCTGCTCAACTCAAATTACAGCTCTGATTATGCCACATGCTATGGTTCTGCACTTCCTGATACTAAGACTACCTCAGAGTGCAGCCTGAAGATATCTGCTCTAGGATTTCTCAAAAGAGGCAATTAAAACAAGAGGAAAACTAGTTTATTATTCTATTTGTATTTGGTAAAGAATACTTTATAACAAATTACACATACAAATGTGTTAATGGCTGAATATAAACACTGAGAAGTATTTTGTAAAATATATCTCATACCGTCAGAGAGTTGTTTACAGGATAAAGCATCATCAAGATCCTTGGCAGTTGATGGGTCAATGGTGAAAATGCATTCCTTCCTATCCAAGACAAAAAGAAGAAAAGCAAAATTTATCTTCTAGTCATGAAGAAAGTATCAAAACACAGAGATCATCAGAGACATCCAGACAACAATAACCATGTTTTCAGAAGACTCTCTCTGTTGAAACATCTTCCAATCTAATCTGAAAGTCTAAATCAGAAAGAAAAAAAAAATAAAATGTTTTCGGCAAGTGAATCTTCTTGGGTTTTTTTAATTTTTTTTTATTGGTTTAACTGCTTGTTCTTAACAGCTTTCATTTCATTACTGATTGTCCTCCACAAAACCTAAACAATTTAGCCCATCAAGTTCACTCCAAAGAAACAAGCAGGAAAAAGCCTTGATGCCTTGCAGAGAGAGTAAAAATAGATTGTTGCTAATTGCAAAGCTAAATGGAACACAAATAACCCCCACTCCCATACTTAAAAGCAGATATTGCAGCATCTGAAACTCTACAAGCACAGCTAGCAAGGAGCAAAGGCAGTGAAACATCTACAGACCAAACTGGATGATGACAAAACTGAGTGAGAGTTCTGGTCTCAGTAAAGACACCAAAGGGGTGCGGTACTTTATAACATCTACATTGCCTATTCTGCACCAGAGAGAAAAGCAGGTTAGGTAGGAAACACTATGAAAGTTGTAGAATGAAAGAGCCCTAAATCAGCTAATTAGATCTAGCAAATCAACTTGATGCATAGGAAAAGCTGAATGCCCCTCTGCATATGCTGTACTAGGTGGTACTTGCAATAGGCAGCCCTGCCCTGGAAGGCTTACATTGTTAAGTCCCACAGCGGTAGGTGGCAGAAACACTGAGAACATACCTAGATGGACCACAGATATGGTTCAAGGCCACATAGATGAGACAAAATAGAGTATCTGACTCAGGAATTACTATGTTTAACGTAGGGCAGCCTGGCACCAACAAGACCCGAAACACTAAACAGCTTCCTAAACTCCTATTTTAAGACTTCCCTTCATCCTGGGCTGAAAGCAACTTCTTTCCCAGGCCCCTGTCTACAGCAGGCTTCACCCACGCAAGATGTGGAATGTGAGAGTGGCGCTGAAGAGCAGTGAAGACAGTAAAGGAATAGGTTTGCTAGCTGATTTTACTTTTAACCTTTAGAGTAAGTTCGGTCCCTTCCTGGTTAAAAGATCCCTAAAGCACAACAGTATGGGCTGAGGCTGCCAAAGAAGAGAACAGACCACATCTTTTCTTCTTTGCCATAGAAAAACATATATCGTCATGACAACTCCCTTCTAGAGATGTATAATGAAAGCACGTATTAATTTTCTTACAGCAAAACCACCAGAATACTCCTGGGGTAGAAGAAGTGGGAGGGGAAAAATTACAGCAAACTTTCAAAGGAGCAGGTGTCACATGGAATTAGCAAGCCTTAGCCTTTTTGCACGGGTGCTTGCACAGTGAGACCAATGTCTCTGTCTTCCAGGCCTACCACTTGAGTGCTTAAATACCCTGGGTGGAATCTGTTGGTGTCAGACAGCTGGCAGCATATATTTATATCATTCCACCAGACACACTAAACAGAGATTTTCAAGGACATAAAAATCAGTAAAGCACTTCACTGCCTTCTGAGACTTTGAAAATCTTTTGCTATCCAATCTAAAAACTAGCATATTCTAAAACTGCCTTAATCCCCAGACGCACATTAGTTTCTGATCCTTCTCATGCATCTAAACAAATTACGGATCATGACACTGAAAGATATAAAATCTTTTAAACTACACTGGGACTTTGATCTGTTGCAGCACTGGGAATCGTAAAGGCTTTCAAACAACCTTACTTTCATAAATATATATTCCTCAAAATTCCAGCTAAGGGTGGAATTTCAGGATGCCGCCACTCCAAGGTACTGTGCAATGTTCTTTGGGGAGATACACAGACACCCATACTACAAGCAGCGTGTAAGGTTGGATGCGTGCCAGAGTGCACATATGGATACACCAGGTCCCACTAATTCACTGGATATAAAGGCAACAGCATCCCGGCACTGCAACTGCCCCTGCCCGAGCCACATTGGGTGAATCTTCCTTTGGGTTAGTTCACTTAAAAGAGCAAATGGCACTGAACAGACACTAATGGCTTGCTTTATCTGACACGTGAGCAAGAAAGGCTTAAGAGCTTCTTCAAAAAGGATGTGGGTTCCTGTGTCAGGCAAACAGTTAGCTTATCCCAGATGTTTGGGGCCTGCAACCACAAGCATCTGCCACCCATTGTGAATTGTAGCTCCGGGCACTTAAAAAATTAGCAGATTGGTTTCAACGAAGTGCATATTTGCAGTCTGCCCTGGAAAGAAGTGAGCATAAACATGCGGGTGCCAAAATCTGAACACGTTTATACAATGGCAGTCACTAATGGGATGCTTTGCTGAGATGTATTTGGCCAGCCAAATCTACTGCCCAGATCAGCGGTGGCCCCAGTTCAGAGAGCCCCAAGCTCTGCTTGTGCAGTGCTTCGTGCACAGCTCGCTGCCCTCCGGGATGCGCTGGCCGGGTTCCGAGCAGCCTCTTAGCATGCAAACTGCCAGCACAGACACAGCTCACCGTCTGAGATACTTAAACTCACAGATGCAAAGCTGAAGAGGGGTCCAGACAAATATTGATTTAGCATTTCTCAGCAGCATTTCTATGTGCAGCACAGCTGGGATATATTTTACCACTAGACTCTGCTCCACTTCTCCTTTAAAACCACTCAAGGGACTTGGACTTGTAGCTTGTCACAGGCACTTTATTCTGGGCACAGACTGCAAGGTGAGGTAAGAAAGTCACTGAGCAAGTACCACTGCGAACGATACTCTCTGGCACAAGGGCTCTGCAGAAGTATTACAGAGCCGATGGACAGTTAGTCAGTGGGACAAGAAGCCGATCTGCAAGCAGAGCTCAAAATTCATAGCGATGAGATAATCCTGGCACAGAGGAATACACCTCGCTGAAGTTTTCTAAGTGAATTCCACTCACCAGTAATTGCATTATTAAGTGTGATATTTCTGGTTTTCAGTTTTTATTACTGGAGAAGTTTCAGATGGCTACAGGAACCAGGACTGGCATGTGGGAGAGAAAACAATTCACAGAGTGATGGGACCATAGCGCGGAGCCCATGGGCAGCACCCCACACATGCTGCTCCAGATCAAGGTCTCTGAGGAAGGCATGTTCTCTGCTATCTCCTCTTGCTTTTCCTCCAGCCCTAACGGTATCACATTTTATTTCCAGCACACTGCAGAGACCTGCCTGCTGTCCCAGAGAGAACCGGCACAAGGCAATGAAAAACAGGGAGAGGAAGGGCCGGGTATGGGCAGAACAGCCTGCCTGCTGCTGCCCAAGCTGTCCCCTCCCTTGGCACCCACACCAGCCACTCCTGTGCAAACCCCTGGGGAGGATCCTGGAGGTAGCTGACAAAACCCACCTGAATGAAGAAACAACATTGCTCCCAGTTGTGTGGCAAGCCCACTGTACAAAGAGGAAGGAATCATCAAATTTCAACCCTGACCATTCTGTCTGGCTGTACAATAACCCAAAGGCTGCGCCACAGAGGATCTCAGAGAGATCAGACCACATCTCTGACTGTAACCAATAACAAAACCAACCTGCACTGGGTTGTATGACTAAATCTCAAGGCAACAGTTCTTTTAATGCACCTGCTAGCAAAGACATTGCTTAAACACAAGCAAATAGCCCAGCTACATGCATGCACATTTGCACTGGCCACAGGTAAATAAAGCTTGGCAGTTGTCTCCAGCTCTGTAGGGCTGTCAAGGTGACCTTGTGGGTTAAGGAGCTTGATCATCCCCCTCTCCCACTTTTTTAAGAGCCCTGAAGGAGCCATCTCTCATTGTCATTACAGGTAATAAAAATCTGGTTTATTAATTTCAATTGTCAAAACATACTTTGAAAAAGTAATGAAATGTTCCAAGTCCATTTGTTTCAACACACTGAACTTGGCTAGTTAAAGGAAACCAGTTTAGGAGATAGAGACACAGAGTTAAGAGGTTTTCTGGTCTTCATACTGGAAAACACTAGAGATAAACAAGTGTCTTTATGAACCCCCCAGCGCTGATCAAAACCAAACATTTCAGCATGGAAACTTCCATTTTTTAGAAGAGCCTCTTTGCCCAAAATGTATTTAACGCAGGTTTGCATTAAGGTGGACTTGTCCTGGCATGGAGTTTCTGTCAATGGAAGAATAAAAATCTTTTCTCCCTCCTCCTCACAGCCAGAGGTGTTGTGCACCAGAGCAAAGCAATACCTGCAAGAGTTATGGAGGATCCAGGGAACAGCTCACAGAGAGTGTGGTGGACCTGCAAGCACGCATCAGGAAAGCACATGCCTCGCAGACTTCCTAGACCCTGCCAGTCCTAGGCAGTGCCTGGGAGCACTGCTCCAGCCACTTCTCACCCTGAGGCAGTGACAAGAGCACTGCTCCAGCCAAAGCTAGTGTGCTGGTCCTGTCTGCCATCTAACAAATCAACCACCTGGGAAAAAAAATTGCAGAATAAAGCACTTAGTTTATTAGACAGTAACAATGGTGTCAACATATACAGGCCGGTATATCAATTCTAATTTAAGGAAAGCTAATTAAGTGCAGTTTCTCTTTGCACAGCTTAAGGAAGACTAATTAGAGTAGACAAGCATATCTACAGAGCCGTTAGTCTATTTACCTTTAACAGAACCTAAAATAAATGGCTAATGCAGCAGTAGAGGTAAGACAAGTAGTCTGTTGGTGTGCTGGAATTACCATCATGGTAATTAGAATGTTCACAGACCACAGGACCGCAGCAGCAGTTTGGTTTTCTTTGTGCAAATACAAACATCTACGCAAAGGTATTTGCAAGAATCAGCAGAGAAAACACTGTACAGTTGGTTCTGCAAGGTTTGGTGCATTATATCAATTTTTACCAGCTAAACTGTCCAGAATTCAACATATCAGTTAGTTTAGCCATAAAACAAATACCTACGACACAAGGAGATTGATTACAAGCCCCAGTCATCAGGCTTCCATCTTCACTCAAGTGGAAGGCTACTTGGATCAAGATGAAGCATTGCATTTGCAAGCCGGAGGGCTCAGACTGTACTTGAGGCAAGGTTTCTAGCATAGCCAGTTATTGGGCAAAGTTTGGTCATTGCCAGTGTGATTTTCTGTAAAAGCAGCTTGGTGCTGCTACCAGAGAAAAGTGCCTGTTTGTACCAGTAGGCAAATCAGCATCCTGCAGCCATGAAGGTCCCCCTAGCACAACTGGATGGCCCTCCCAGCCAGCAGCAGATGAGTCAACATGCCAGTGGAGACACGGAGCTCAGATTTTTACCACTCTAACAAATGCCAACAACCATGAAAGAACAGTTCAGGGAACTACATGTACTCACATCAGAAAACCCTTGATGATGCCAGATGTTGTCCTTTCCAGCTGAAGTTACCATTCAGAGGAAGCAGAATCCTAAAGAAGCAAGTATGAACCAGCTATTCGGGAACCAGGGGAAGCAGAGGATGGAGGAAGGACATCTGAGGCACTGTGAGCACAAGTCAGATGGGCAGCCTAACCATGTCCACTCTCCTGTGTGCAACAGATCACCACTCCTCCTGGCTCCAGCTGCAGCCACCTCTAACTCAAGTCACTCAGATTGAAGCCCCAGCTTTGCCATTTGCCTGAACTTGGACGGCTCAGGGCTGAAGTCGTGGACAGGATTTAAACTGCCAAGTCTCACAAGAGAGAAAGAGAGACATGGGTGCCTCCGCAAGCAAACCAGAATACCTAAGGAAGGGGCTGAGCGAGGAATCACCAAAGGTCTCCCAACAGGAAACCCAGGCAAAGGGTTTAGAACAGAACAGTCTAGAATAGACTACTGCTGTTGGAAGGGACCAACAATGATCATTTAATCCAACTACCTGACCAATTTAATGTTGACCAAGTTAAATCACGTTTCTAAGCACGTTGTGTAAATGGTTCTTAAGCACTGACAGGTGTGGGGCATCAGTCATCTCTCTAGGGAACCTGTTCCAGTGTTTGACCATCCCCTTGGAAAAGAAATGCTTCCTAAAGTCTAAACTTCCCCTAGTGCAGCTTTGAACCATTCCCATGTGTTCTGTCACCGGATATGAGATAGAAGAGATCAGCACCTCCCTCTCCACTTCCCCTTCTCAGGAAGCCGACAGAATCTAGACGCCTGAACTTAACTACCTTACTTACCTCCTCATCCTGACTCTCTCCTGAGGGCAATTTTTGGATTGGAGCAGTCTCCTGTTTACTGGTCATTCATGAAAACCAACACATACAAAACAACTACGAAAGAGAACAAAGAACACACCAGAAGGCCATAGCACTCACTAGCCTGGAAAAGGTGGCCAAAACCCGGCACCTGCAAATTGCCAGCACACTGCACAACCAAATATTCGAGCAGCTCAGTGACTACCCACCCTGGCCACCCTGCTCTGCCCGGGCTCAGTGCTCACAGCCCAGAGTCCCTACAGTCACCCAACAGCTCCTGAAACACCAAGCTAAATCTTTTTTGGAAGCATTAGCCTATTTCCAAAGACCAGACTGCTGCAGCTGGAGGTGAGACAGTGATGACCATCACTTTGTTTATTAAAGTTTTGGTAGTGCAAGCCTTTAAAATTGAGTATGTCAGTGCTAAGACATTTACAGTGCAAATGACTGCATGTCTAGACACTTGCAATGCATTTACATTCTTTTAGGGACTCTTTAGATTGTCCTGTTCTCTCCACTTTGTGAGTACATACAATAGCCTAGTGGGAGTGAAAGCTCAGCCTCCTGGTTTACACTTATTAACTTCAGCTCAAAGCTGGCATTTTAAAATTAGGCACAGCAAAGGCACTTTTAGAATCTTCAAGCTCTTCAGGTAATTTCTAAGACCCTGCTGAGCTCCATCTTGGAAAAGTTAAACAGACACCGTTTCTCAGAGCTGGAAATAGTTGTTTCAATTTGGGAACAGGCATCCTAGAGCTGTCAAATCGCTCCAGTGAACACTACTAGCATTTTTTTCACACAACAGTCCTATTGTTATGGCAACCACAAAAATCAATCTCGTTCTTCAATCACAAGTAAGCCCAACTCCACCACGGTAACTGTGCAGGTTTGTTATTAAGTGCCAATAAGCATGGGACCAATTCCACTGATGCTCATCACTCAAACAGGGATGAAATACTCTTTCTCCGAGAGAAATTTCAGGGAACAATCAGTGCCTGAACATCTTAAGAGACTTCAACATCCCACTCCTAAAGACATCTATTATGTGTAGTGTCTACCACATTTGTCACACTTGACGCTGGCAGATTTTAGCTAACACCCCAGAGTGGCTGCTTCCAAGACAGATTCTTAAAAGGAATATATTTTTAAAATACCATGCAACAGAAGTACCCTGACAAATCCCTGATGGCACTCTGAATGCCCTGTAACACACCAACAAAGACAGCTGACACATCACAGAAGACTTTTTGCACAGTGCATAAATTTCAGAATGAACTAAAATTATAAAATAATTGAAGCAAAAACTGCACCCCTCCAAACACAAATTGTTATAAGTCCCACAAAAATCCAGCACAGGATAAAATGCATTGAAAGCTCAACTTTCTACATCAAGCCCACACTGTTCTTTTTAATTTCTCTGTGTTCATGTTTTAGCTAATGTCCTGTTCTGGTTCAGAAAATAAACCATGGTCCAAGAGAGTGACTGACAGTGAATCCTGAGGTGCTACACATCTACAACAATATATATTTACATTTTCACCAAGAACTGCTCACTGGATTGCCAAATCAGAATCAATTATTCTTTCTAGATATTCATGACCTCCAGGTAAGGAGGAAGGAGAAAAAAGAGCACTGCTGTCTTGTAACATAACTAAATGGCTTGAAAAGCCAACATACATATATAAACAAGACCAGAGTCTCTGAGAGACCAAGTACAAGCAGTATTTCCTACAAGTCATGCTGTAATTGTGCCACAAATATAATGAGGTCTCTGCACCACCACTATCCCACGCAAGAAGGTGGAGTGTAATTAAAAATGCACTTGCATTATATAAATTACTTTATTCATAGATGCACGGAACTAGAAATGGAAGAGACATTAGGTCATCTAACCCCCATAGTTCAGAGCCAGACTACTCATGACAATATAGTTGCAAGGACTTTCTCCAGTATAGTATTAAACATTTTTAGTGATAGAGTTTCCAATACTTTCTTTAGCAATCTACACTACAGTCTATTTTAGGTCAGACAGGAAAGGTTTCCTCTTTGTTTCACCTTACTTGTCCTCACAACACCCTTTTCTATCCTGTCATCACCTTAAATTATTCTTTTTTTTTCCATTTTGGTCCACATATTTTAACTATCAACTACTATATCACAAACTTCTACTTTCAGTGTTGGCAAACACACATTGAACAGTTAATCCTTTCTTGTAAATCAATTCCTCATCTCCCAGAATATTTCTGTTAATCTTTTCTGGACTACTCCACTTCCAATCCATACAGTGATACCTCCAGTACCTCCTTGCCTCACACACCTGCACGTGTGCCATCTATATTATGATTTTTTTGAGAGTGAGGATCTAAGAATAAATCTGGGAACTAGGTCCAACCACCCAAAAACTTCATGGCAGATGGACAGGTCAAAGCATGCTTCAGAGCACTCCATCAGAATGGAGCCATGAGGAAAGTATCTTTGTAACGACCAGCTTGTCCTAGTGATCAGCCCTGAAATACCACAGTAGGGATACATCACCTCATCTACTGAAGCAGCTCTGGGTTTCTTCATCTGCAGTATGAGAGACAGATACTTGACTTGACACCAGGACTTGGATCCTTCATCTCCTCTCTCCCCTTGTGCTATCTGATTTGTAGAGAGAGAAAGGCACCAGCAAAGCACTGTGATATCAAGGAAAGCAGTAGTATTTGGCACACTTGAACTGGGCCACTTAACATATATAAACATGAGAGGATAGAGTACTTTCTTCTGCTCATCAAAAGCCCACCTTATGGTCCAGTGGAATTCAGTAAGAAACAGACACGTTCTCAAACTGATTTAAGATTTTATCCTTGTCTCCCTCTGATATTCTCTCCATTTCTCTCCCTAAAATAGGCAGCCAGGCAGGAACAAGACTGTATGTATAACAATGTATTCACAAAAGTTATTACTGTTTTCCTCAGCTAAACAGATGCTTAACTAAGTAAGCTTTGTTTTGATGGCCTACAAGATCAGAACACAATAATACTGTTGAACTACACACCACTGATTCCGCTTGAAACTGCCCTTCCAATGACCACACGTGCCTTCCTGTAAGGAAAAACACCAGTGAAGATGCCAGTGTTTCTGTGTACACCAGCAACTGGTAACAACAGCATCTGAGAGCAAAGACCGTGCATCATTTTGTACAAAACAGTGTCACCACAACTGCCGTAGCCATAGTGTAGTAGAAAATGTTATGAAAACAGAGGAAGACCCAAAGAAGCCAACCAGAAGCAAGGAGCTGAATCACATCCCTCTGACAGCAGCACCATATTTATTCAGAGTTTTACTCAATCAGCTGATGGGTGAGGATGGAGCTAACGTGAGCTCATCTCACCAACCCAAGAAGGGTACCGTTCCACAGACAGCTGCTTGGACAGCAGAAGTACCCAGAACAGGTACAGACATCATCACCGTATTCTGGAATCAATCCTCTTAGACAGGGACTAGATCTGATATCCTTAGATAGCACTGAGTAATCCTTTGTACACCTTTTATCTCCCTATGGAGAACATTAAATTAGTCACAAAACAGCTCAGTGAAAGGGCAGAGATCATAATCGGGCCATGCTTGTGTCTCCACTCCGTGCCAAGAAAACAGTCAGGTCTGTAGCAATGTTGCTTATACATTTGCTAAACAAGTCATTGCTCAGTTTCCATCAGAAACCAGAGCATTTTTACATATCCTATTATAGCCGAGTAAGTCTTGTTCTACTTAACACTAGCTTTTTGTAGTGGAAAATCTCCAGGAAACAAGCTGTTTAATGATGTTTTATCTGACTTGCACTCATTTCTAACTAAAGTTGTCCACCTGCCTAGTAGAGACATCTGTTTCAGAGGCTGATTGTTTTCCTCCAACACCCCTCGCACAGCTCAAGGCTGCCATTTTTACCACCACCTCTAATTTTATCAGCCAATAATCTCCTCGGGCGTCTACAGCAAAGAGCGTGCTGTCAAACCTTTACTATAAGGAATGCTAATCCCCGTTACCACCTGCAACACTCCTCAAGAAAGAAATAAATGGCAGACAGAACTGCTGCGCAGACACTGTCCCGCTGCCAATGCTTTCCAGTTACCAACAGTGCTACACAGCTTCCCTCCACAGTGGAGAGAAAGACGCAGCAGAGCACCTCCACTCCTCCCCCCTTATCAACCCAAGGGAGGATGCTGCATTTCTGAACGGGCAGCCAAAATTATAATTTAGCCTTCAATAACTTGGATAGCTTCAGGTCAGCTGCAATTGAGGGCACATGCTGAGACAGAAAGCTTCACTGCATTAGAGCTCTTTGCCTGCAAGAGCAAAGTTCGTTAACTCTGCCCTGAAAGGGAAGTAAGTGAACATTGTCTCCTGCCAGTGCAGTGGATCCTTGCTGTCCACTGTCTGACAGCCTCCAGGCCTTTCAACCTCGTGGGAGGAATGGACAGTTATGCTGCAATTCAGAGGGACCTCAGCAGAGAAATGGGCTGATGGGAATCTCATGAAGCTCAAAGTAAAATGCAAAGTCCTGCACATAAGGAAGAATAACTCTGTGAATCAGTACAGGCTGAGCACCAACCAGCTGGACAGAAGCCTGGCAGAAAAGGACCTGGGGTCCTGATAGACAAGCTAAACATGAACCAACAACATGCTATTGTAGCACAGGAAGAGTGTGGCCAGCAGGTCAAGAGACGGTGTCCTTCAGTCCTTCTGCTCTAGTTGGCACCGATGAGAGCACAGTTGGACTCCTCTGTCCAGTTCTGGGCTCCCCAGCACCAGGCAGACATCAACACCCTGGTGCAAGTTTGCTGAATGGCCTCGATGATGGTGAAGGAACTGGAACATCCAATTCTCCATTCTCTACAAGGAGAAGCTGAGAGAGCTGTTCAGCTTTGAGAAGAGAAGGCTCAGGCAAGGAGATCTTATCAATGTGAAAACATACCTGACAGTAGCGAGCAAAGAAGACAGAGCCAGATTCTTCTCAGTAGTACCCAGGAAGAGAACAAGAGGCAATGGACACAAAATACAGGAGATTGCATTTAAAGGTGAAAAATACCCACATTTTCACTGCAGGGGCAATTAAACCCCAGAATGTGTTCCTCAGGTGGTTGGGGCATCTCCATTTTTGGAGGTCTCCAAACCCCAAACAGCCACAGCCCTGAGCAGCCTGCTTTCATTGACGCTGTTTTCAGCAAAGGTGATGGAATAGATGGCCTCCAGAGGTGCCTTCTAACCACAACTATTTGGTGATTCTCAGGAGTTCAGAGTCGCTCAGTTGAAGTCAGTCGGTTTCTGCTTCTCAGGCTACATCCATCTTGTAGATATTTCAGAGTTTCTTACCACAGCACCCTTTCTCTGCTCAGTATTTTTAGCTCATTGTTTTGTATTTTGCCAGCTGAGAAACTGCAGTTTGTAATTTTACCTTCAGCTTCATATTTCTTCTTAAAAGTGAATACAATGTCCTGTTTATAATAATAAAATCACTAGTTGGCAGGATGACATCAAATGGAAAAAGAGAAAGCAACTGGAAAATTTAGAGCAAGCAATTTTGAGTGCCAAGTTTCACATTTGTAATAGTCCAGCGGAGGTCAACAGGCTCGCTTATTATTAGGCAAATGGTAAAGAAATAGATATCTGAAAGTTCTTCCATGTTAGACTATATAAACCATCTCTACTTGAACAGGCTCTAGCGCCTTCCAAAAGGGTGATGTTATACATTTTCCACTGTAACACCAACAATGGGAGACAAGCAAAAGGCAGAACTGCTTTGCAGAGAACGGTCTTTCTTCTCTCTCCAATATTTAGGTTTTTGTTTCCCCACTATGATTGGACTTTCCTGGCTTTAGTTTCTTGTCCCAGTTAAGCAGTAAAGGAAACAAAAAGATATGAATGAAATTAGAAACATTTGGAACGAGTCTTAGAAATAACTTTTGGGTTTCTTACATTCCTGGCTACACCTCTTCAAATGGCCTCTTCCTTCAGCCCTCGTTCTCCTGCACCCACCTCTGAAATTTGCATTTCCTCCTTAGCCCTGACCCCTCTTCTGTTTGGGACTATATTTTGTCCCACACCATTGAAACACTAAGTGCAAAGCAAAGCAAACAAGGAAATAAAAATTACATATTGAAACACTGGAAAAGACTGGAAAATGTTTGAAACTTTGCACCCATCAAAATTTGTCACTATGACACTAATCGTCCAATGTTTCTCTAAAAGCAGAAACCAAATACTTCTCAAACTTCTAACAAGAAAATACCAATAGCAGCCAACCTGAATCACAAAATGAGAACTCTGGTCCTATCTGTATCATCACATTTAAAGTCTCAGTTTCCTCAGCTGCACTATTCTGATATTTTAGGAAGCTTCATGCTCTCTATAAAATACAACTGCAGTATGAAATGCCAACACCCAACACTTGCCTAGTGCTTTTCGTTAGAAGGTTTTGGTGCTCTTTACAAGTAAGTAAGCCAGGAGCAACCATGAAATACTTGCCTAATTTTACAAACAGGTAAACCCATGCAGGTAGAAAGCAGATGCCCATGGCAAACCTATGCACTAGTAGCAGAGCAGAAAGTTAAATCTGCTAAAAGATTTCAAAACCATCCATGGGGTTTGGATCTTTTCTGTCTTAAGCAATATTAAAATATTATGTAAACTTTTCTTTGTGAGCCATTACTGGAGAACCGAGGGAAAAAAACATCTCTTGGAAGGAATTCTGCATAGGCTATGTAGGTGAGATCACAGTTGCTATCCAAACAGACCACGCGTGGCAAGAGCAGCCTTCCTGTAAAACTGAAAGACTTGCAGGAAGATCAAGGAACATATTTACAAGATGGCATGGACGAAATATCTTTCCCTCCTCTTGCCTCAGCAGCTTGGTGAAACACATTGTCTCACTTTCTTCTAAAACCACACTCACAAATGCTTCCAGTGCAGAACCTCCACCTCTGTGCTGTATACACTGACTCACAAACAGACCCGACCGCACTCGGGACACTGGTTAGCAGAACACAAGCTACTTTTTGAGGAGGAAAGAGTCACTTCCTATGATGAAAGTGAACAAGGAAAGGTTATCTCAGGGAGAGAAAACATCTGAAAACCCAAGACTTTGCCCGGGTCTCGGTTCCAAATCCCAAAAGCTTAATGCATGGCGCTACATAATTTACAGCACTGCATTACAGAACTGGAGAGGATTTACTAGGGATTAAAGTATTTTAAGCCAAATTCTAATATGGGTTTACTCTAGTCAGGTGAGCAATATGTAAACTGAATTAGGATTAGCTGTTTAGAAGTGTTAACATGGCTGCTTCAGGAAGAAAAGATGAGTGTTTATTTCACTGCAATTTATGTTGTATCGTAATCCCAGAGTACTATGAAGTAAACTGGGAAGCCTGACAGTTCAACGCGCACAAAGTACAGCAAAGACGGGTACCCGCTGAGGCAGGTGCTGCTAAGAATGGTGTGAGCTCCCCTGGAAAACAAGGCACAACTCCCATGTGCATCCAAACCAGATATCCAGGTGCCTTCCTCTTGCTGCCAGCCTGGGCCAGGGCATACTAGCGTTCTGTACAACACTGCAGACCACAACACACTAATTGCTGGAAATATGGAAGCTAACATTTAACACTAAATTAAAGCCAAGCTACCCTGGGACTTGTCAAGAACAGTCTCTCAAGGTCTGATGGGCGAGACCAGAAGAGATGGCAGACAGGTCTCCAGCTGCAGGACTCCATTCAGCTATAGTTCACCCTACGTTTACTAATAAAACTCATCTTTTTCTGGGTAGATGTATTAAGTTTGTGCAGCAAGGTTTTGGTAGCAGGGCGGCTACAGGGGTGGCTTCTGTGAGAAACTGCTGGAAGCTTCCTCTGTGTCCAATAGAGTCAATGCCAGATGGCTCTAAAATGGATCTGCTGCTGGTCAAGGGTGAGCCCATCAGTGATGGCGGTAGCACCTCTGCAACAACATATTTAAGATGAGGTAAAAAAAGCCCTGCACAACAGCAATTGCAGCCGCAAAGGAGGAGTGAGAATATGTGAGAAAAACAGCACTGCAGACACTAAGGTCAGTGAAGAAGGAGGGGGACGAGGTGCTTCAGATGCCAGCACAGAGATTCCCCTGCAGCCCATGGTGAAGACCATGGTGAGGCAGATTGTTCCCCTGCAACCCATGGAAGTCCACAGCGGAGCAGATATCCACCTGCAGCCCGTGGAGGACACCATGCTGGAGCAGGTGGATGCACCCAAAGGATGCTGTTATCCTGTGGGAACCCCGCGCTGGAGGAAGCTCCTGTCTGGACCTGTGGAGAGAGGAGCCCATCCTGGACAGGTTTGCCAACCTTGTGGCCCCACAGGAGATCCATGCTGGAACAGTCTGTTCCAGAAGGACTGCAGCCTAGTGGAAGCCCTTACAGAGAAGCTCATTGAGAACTGTCTTCTGTGGGAGGGACACCACACTGGAGCAGTAGAAGAATGTGAGGAGTCCTCTCCCTGAGGATGAAGGAGCAGCAGAAACAATATGTAATGAACTGACCACAACCTCCATTCCCCATTCCCTGTGCTACTGGTGGGGAGGAGGCAGAGAATTTGGGCATAAAGCTAAGCCTGGGAAGAAGGGATGGGTGGAGCGAAGGTGTTTTAAGATTTGGTTTTATTCCTTATTACACTATTTTGTTTTCATTGGTAATAGATTAAACTAATTTTCACAAGTCAAGTGTGTTTTGCCCATGATGGTAATGAGTAAGTTATCTTCCCATCCTTATCTTGACCCACAAGGCTTTTGTTATATTTTCTCTCCCTTGTTTAGCCGAGAAGGGTAGTGAGAGAAGCTTTGGTGGGCACCTGGCATCCAGCCAGGGTCAATCCACCACAGCAGAGAAACCTCTCCCTGTGAGGAAACATAAAAAGACTCATCTGTATTTTACTTTCTATAACTAGACATCTCATGCTATCTCCGTAGGTGTTTAGACCACAGACTAGTTAGTTGGTGTGGCAGTTGACATTAAAAGGATTAGTAAATTAAGCTCAAATAATTGTCTTAAAAACCTTGACTGTTAAATGTTTATATTTGAGAGGATCAAAAGGAAATCTACTTTGTAGTGCGCACTGTGGTTGGGAAGGGGCAGAGAGGGATTTAAATGGCTTAACTGCAAAACTGTTATCACCTTGATAAGTCCCAGTGCAATAATTCAGCAATAAAAGTAAGAAATGCACTTGGAATTTGTTTCTAAAACCAATTGTGTGATTGGAGACAAGTCAAGCTCTTTATTTACTTGAAAGAACTCGGTCAGAAGAAAAAGAGAATGCTACAGAAATATAGTCAGGAATATAAAATTAAGCACTTTCCAGTGAATTTTGAACTGCAGCTTTCAGTGAGTTTTTTTAAGCCAATTGAAGGCTACAGTCTCAGTCTGGTATTTGAGTGTTGCCCCTAGTCTATCAGGAGTGACATTCTCTCCTGAATTATTCCACTGTATGACAATCAAAATCCAGCAAAGCTTACACAGTAAGAAGGTTCCAGGCTAAAGTGCAGGATTAGGTCCAAAGTAACATCTGGAGTCCATGTACAGATACAAATGACTGCAGTGTATCAGCTTACATACTCAAATTGGTAACGTCCATGCCAATAATACAAATAAAGTAAGAGAGACAAGAGCTTGCTACATACACACAGGTGCTTGTACCAGCACAGCAACTGAAGAATCAGGCTCATGGGGCTGTTTCACCCCAGCAATATGCAAGAAAGCAATGAATCTGCCAACTGAGACAGGATGCTCCAGCATAAGCATGGATGCAAATGGAACACAGCATGTCATCTTAGTAATGCATTTACTGTTTTGATTTCTCGCACCTTCCTTTATTGCAAAGCAAGGTTCTAAACAAATATCTCGTCTTTGACTCTTTTCTAGCAAAGACATCTCTGAAACCTGACACTTGGAAGTGCAGCAAATCCACTAGTGTTGGGTAGACCAGCAACGCCAGAGCGTTCACCACCCCACAGACCACGTAGTTCCCGAAAACTAGTGGGAGAGTCACTACGTTACAGGGGTGGGTAATGTGAGGTAGGCAGACAGCACAAAGTTGCCAGGCTATGGAGAGGGACTGCATTGGCCAGCTGCTAACCTGGTCAAGAGCTGTCATAAACTTCACATGACACCAGCTCTTCAAAACAGAAAAAATGTTGAGACTAGACAGGAAAACGCAGGACAGTCTCTACCTGCACTTAAGTTTCAAAGTAACAATGTCCAAGAGCATTTGATCTGCCAGGCATTCAGAAAGTCTCTGCTATAAAACTACCACTAAAATACGTAATATATTCCAGACAAAAACATAAAGCTTTCAGATTAGTTGCCAAACACTAAACTTTTCGTTTTCAATAGCTCTTTTGAGAAAAAGTCTCATTGCCTCACAAAATATTTCTCCAAATAACAGATTTCTTAGGTTTGTAGGTACTTTCAAAAGCAGTTTCTTTTCCTGCTAGCACAGGTAACACATAATATGGTACATGCAACAAAGTCAAGTGCCTTTTCAAAGTGTGATGAAAGCAAAGCAAAACAAAACACAATACAACATCCCTGCACCAACTCAAGGAGTGTCAGACCACGCTTTGTCATTACCTTAAGTCTCTTCTTTTGGCCAGCTCTCCTGGTGGAATAACCCAGGGCAGACTCTGGGGAAGACTTTCCAGGGCTTCAGGGGAAAAGTCAGAGAAATCCACACCATACTCCATCAGGATCCCTTCCGTTTCAGGCTCAATCTCTCCAGCCTGCCCAAGACTTTTGGCCAACTGCCTGCAGAAAGAAAGAAAAGGATGGTTTTTTTAAGTGTATAATTACTACTGTCATGTTGTTACTGTCCCTGCAGAGAGGTTGCTGAGCCCACAGACATTCTTTCCCCCATTCAATTCTTCCTGAGTTTTGGCAGAAGACCTAGTAGGAATATTCAGACCATACCATGACTTATGTCTGGCTAGAGATGCAAAACACCAGCCAGACAGTACCCTTTGCTGTTTCATGCATCTCATTTTAAAGAGACATTAGGTTTTCATAGAGATGAGAAAGCATCAATATTTACAAAAAAATAAATGCAACAGAGATAAGAAAAGCACAGCCCTCCACACAGGCAGCTCTAGCTTTACACATGGCTGGTTCCCTTTGAGATCCTCCTTCCTCTCCTTACAACTGAAAAAGGTGACTTACCCCTACTACCCAAGATAAAGAACATATTCCCACCAGATCCCAGACAGGTCCACAGAAGACAGCCCCCAGGGAGCTTAGCACACTGCTCTCCATCCTAAAGGATATGTATGCAACTCTGCCTGGGCAAACTGATGCTCTATGAAGACAGAGGCATGAAGAACTCTTACTGCCTTCCTTACAGGAGTCGCACACACAGATATGCCCACAGCTCATCTTTCCAACCATTTTCCAGGCCCCTTCCAGGACTTAAATGCTCCCAGTAGTCTCTCCATCCTCTCCTAGTTAAGCAGAAGCCTCTGGTACCGACTGGAGAGGATCCAACTACCTAGAAGCAAGCCATAGACAGGCGAAGCTGTCCCCCACATGCTAATAGTCTTTGATGAACCATTCTGCATGTGCGTGGATGAGGTTGCTGCACTATTACGCTTAGAGAAAGTTTCCATCTGCTCCAGTGCAAACCCCAGCACACAGTTTCTCAAGAGCTCTGATGTCAAACCAGCATTCAGGTCTGGACAAAGCACCCAAACTGGGACTTCCAAAGGAGTGGGACATGTGTTCCTGCCCTGCCTAGTCACAAACAGTTGTGTGAAAACCTATGTCCCATGGTGGCTTCCCTTGCCCCCTTTCCCACTCCCAGATGCTCTACGGTACACAGAGCTAAATTCAGAGTTCTTTTAAAGCATTGTCATTAGGGCGAATGGGACATTACAGCCAACAGAGATAATGCTCCTGACCCAAGAAAATTACAACTGAAATTAAGGCAAATCCATCAAAATATGACACAAAAGAGAGGGGTAATAACACAGTACAAAAACAGCCACTCTAATAAGTGTTTTTCCACTGCATAAAATACACAATCATTATATTGATCCTTCTGCTTTAATTCCAATGAGTGAGAACAGGCACTAATTACTTTCCTAATTTGGGGCCAAAACAGTGCACTTGTCATTTAGATGAGCACAATGCTCTCAGGGCTTCAAATGTGCCATAAACCTACAGAACAAACCCCATCCGTGTGGCGCAAGCAAGTCCATCTTCTTTATGGGAGCAAAGCTATCTCTCTTCACAACGGGAAGGGCGGCGTAATAAACTTGTCACATTGTGTAATATGCTGGAAAGGATTGTGCGCTTCGTGGTGTGGTAAATTGTAGCGTTCACATTGCCTAGCTTTAAAATAAAAATGAAAACAAGGATAAAAGATATTTCCCTTCATTGTTTCAATTTTATGTACAAACTGTATGGTAGAAATATGTGCACGTTTGGCACTGAAGCTGAGTTTTCTGCTCCTGCAGCTTGGTCCCAGTCTGACTCTTATTTTAATGTAAATAAACGAGGCATCAGTTTTATCTCCCTCTCTCTCAGCAGTAACAATAAACCAGAGAAAGCACCACTTCATTTCCAATGTCTATTGCAGAGCTGGGAGTCTGAGCAAGGATGGGCCCATGTGTCTGCAGGCCTGCCAGCACCACCAAGGATGGACTGATAAAAAAAGAGGAAAAGAGGGGGCACATCACCCTATCAAAATTACATGGCAACGGCTTGAGTCTCAGGTGCCCCTTCTCTTGGAAGGGCAGAGCTGGGAGGTGCACCAGGAGGGCGGCTGGACGTCTGCAGGACAAGTCATGGAAAGCACCTCTGAATGCCAGTGTGCTTTCCAGCTCAGTCTTGAAACCCATGTTCTCTTGATCCATTTACTGAAATTAGATTATGAACCATAAGGGGTTTACCCAGAGGTTTGATATAGGACTAATGTTTTTTTTTAATAGTAATTAACATTTGATTTACAGTGTTCCAGGGAACATTTCCCAAGTACCTTGAAATAAAAAGTGTACAACTGACTTTAATTGGGGCCATGCTACAGTCATGCAGACATGATGACTTGCATCAGAGCAAAATCTGACAGGACAGTATGTGATCAAAGGTAACGCATATAGGATCACCGGTGGCCCTGGAGTAACACCCAGGCTGTAAAACCACTCATGGGGCTCCACAGCCACCAAGGGTAGCAAGAATAGTTCAAGAGGCTTATAAACAACAACAGGCACAGGGCCCAGTGGCAGTCAGACGTTCTCTCCCAGGGAGTCACGGTGTCTATGACACTCAGGCTTGCGTGTATCACTTTAAAAAAAATAAATGTTAAAAGGTAAAAAAAAAAAATAATATTAGTTACAGACGTAAACATTTCTTTCCTGTGACGTTGATGGGGGAGCATTAAAGCACCTTGGAGGGTTCACTGAATACCCTTAGACTGATGTCAGAGAGTGGCAGCAGGCACTGATGGGAGCGTCCTGACGCTGGGGGCTTGGGCAGCGTGCAGCACAGGGTATTCCTCCAAAACAGCCATATCTGCAAGATCACTGAACTGCACTGAGCTGTAGATTCACCGGAGCTTGACCCCTCATGCATGTGCCTGGGGCAGAGCCACACTCATGCTCCCATCTTCACCTCCATGGTGACACTGATCGCAGCCATTTCTACAGACATTCAAGCCCTCTCCAGACCTCAGACTCAGATGAAACCAGCCAACATGTTCAAAGGTTACGAGATAAGAACTCTCCAAAAAGACAAAGCATAATTACATAAGGCTTGTTTCCTTCGGAAAGCTGGGCAGGCTCCCAAATGGGAGCAACTAACTTCCATGGGAACTTAATCTTACTCGGTCTCTCCTGGAGCAGACTTGTCCACAGTCATCCTACATGAAGAGTTTGTTTCAGCAGCTGTAGAACATCTTACACATCGATAATCCATCACTCCTAGGGTAAGATTGTATAGGAGAAGAAGAGGGACAGCAAGGAAGGTCACCTGTTTGCTCGCACCACCCAGGGCCCAGAACTCACAAGGAGAGCTGCACAGGCTTGATAAAGCCCAAAGGTCCCAGAGGAGATATCGACGCATATGCAGGGCAGAGCATTACAGTGACACAGAGCTGTGACACAGGAATGCCCAGCACTAGAGAGTGCAGTTTGGCCCAACTCCACACCATGCTCCTTCTCTTCAGCTGCTGGGCCACCCGCTATCGGAGTGCAGGTGGGGCCACCCCATGCTTCAGGGTGGTACAGTGATTAGCTGTGACGAGGGAAAGCAGCTTTCCTGAGAGATAGTCTTACCTGCAAGAAGGTATTTTTCCAGCAGAGCACACTGCTTAAGGATCAGACCTTCCCTCAAGCCTTACAGTGACCTGCCCAAGGTACCCAGTCATTTCTCCTCACACCAAATACATTTGTGAATTAAAAAAACAATAAAATGCCAGAGATGAATGGAATTCAAGTCACTTGGATGGCTTTGGAAAATGTGTCAAGTGAAAGAACATCCTGCAATGTTTCATTTTATTGCAAATGCTGTGACGAATCTTGTCACCTTGACAGACCAGTATCTAAGGCCCTGAGCTTGAACAGCCACAAGTGACACAGAGGGAGTCAGTGATTCAACATTTTACTATTACATTTTTTTTTTAGCAGTCTGATTCATCTTCATATGTGGGGGCAAAAAAACCAATTCCACCTTAACCACCTCTGAAACTGCAGAGATGTCCAGACTAATTCTCCAGAGAGCCTGAGACTCCCAACACCAAAACAGGTCCCCAGAAAATGACTCTATAATGGTATTACTTCTTTATCTGCAAAAGGAGAATCTTCTGGAGCTATTTTACTTTACCTGCTACCTGACGCAGGTACAATTAAATGGCATTTCACTGCCACAAAGTCACTTCTCATGCAGGAGAGCGTACAACAGCACACACACAAGGTATCAGGAGCGAGACATGGAGACATTAGTTCTTTCTTGCCCCTTCCAGCACAGCCAGGGTGACAGGGTGGCCTTCAGAGGGGACTGTGTCTCGCTGGTGACCACCAGGTGGCAATCACGATACAGAAACACTCCCCCCTCCTCACGGGGACCTCCAGGGACTGTCAGGTCGTCCCTGTGCAGGTGACCATCCTAGGCAGTCACTGTCACCATCAAATTCTTGCCCAGGGCTTCCCACTGCTCCAGCAACACGCAGTGACTGTAAATGCCAGAACATGCTGTGAACTGTGGTTGGAAACGTGTCACTGAACCTCCCAAGGGAAAAGAAAAACTGAGGAAGATGCATGCCTGGCCTGGGGGAGTTCAGCTGCAGGATGGAAAGTGCCTGGAAACACCAAAGGCATCCAGGGAAATGAATGCCAAGAACACAGGGAGCTTCCCTTGTCACACTTCCAACAGACTTAGACAGTGCAGAGTGATGACCGACAGGCTCTTTTAGTCCAGATACCTTCAAAATGATGGTGGTGCTGCCAAAGTGGTATCATGAAGTCTGTGTGCAGAACTAAAGGATGCACCAGAAAGTTCAGACCCAAGCATGCAACGAGCTGTGGATAACTTGCTCATCTCTCCTTCAGGTGGGTCATACTTACTAACATGGCTTATAAACAAGCTGTAAACCAGCCCAAAAGCAAGCAGGAACTTTTGAGACCTTCAAAGGGTTTCCTTCTCTTCCAGTGTTTAAACAAACACATATTTATAGTTAAAAGCAAAATGGGTCACCGGGTCTTTTATATTCTGATCTCCACAAGGCACTTATAGTGAAGTGCAATCCATTTCCAGAGGAAATAGCTATATATGAAGACAATCGTGTACGTTTTCTTTCCTGACAACACCCGTTAGATCTTGGAAATTACCAAAACAGCCAGATGAGAGTATACAATGCTGTCAAGAAGCACAGATTAAAGCAATATGCATTAACCAATGAAAAAAGGCACTAGACCATCCTCCTAATTTCCTCCATTTCTGCTGTGAAGGGGGGTTGTTCAAAAGAAGCCAAGCAGTACAATCACCCTCCAGTCTTTTCTCTGTTGGAGGCTAAGAAGACACAGAAAATCTCTGCCAATAAGAAATTTAGTCATAGCGAAGTTCACAGCACAGCCAGCCCCCAGTTAAGTGGGCCTCCAAGGGAGGCTGCTCCAGTTCACGCATTGCAGTTTAGCTAGGAAATACTGACTGACTTAACGGCTCATGTGGCTCTCAAGGAGTACACGTGAAACTTGCTTTTACTGGGCACACAAATCAGCCACAAGTGATAACGAAGTCAAACTCAGGGCAATAGGGACTTCAGTTTAGTTTACTTTTAATTCTAGGGCTGATAGTTCTGTGCCAACAAACTTACTTTAAAGAAAAAGTCTTACTTAAGTTTTAAGTTTTACCAGGAGTTTGAGCTGAGGACTCCAAAATCCATGGTACTGATACTGCAGGTCAGTTGTGCTACCCCATCAGAACAGCTTTGCCAGGGGCAGAGAAAAGTGGCTTTACACCCAACTCCCACTACCACACACGCTCTAGATAACATCCAGAACACTATCACCTGCAAAATCACTGCCATAGCTCAGAGTTACCTCCTCTGGATCACCCACTAAACCAGGACTACTCAGTTTTTCCCCAAGATAACCAAATAGATTTATTAATGCCCACCATTTCTTATTGAGACCCACTCAACAGGAAACAGCATGGCCACTTGAGGTGGGAGCTTGGCATATGGTGGCCATTCCCAAGAGTGAAGATGCTGAAAACTACAGGACATTAGTCATGGGAGAGGCAAAATAAACTTGCAATTTGGATCCAGCCTAGGTCATTTGTGTAACCCTAGCTTAAAATCTCTTTCTTCATGATAGTGCTTGCAATTTGAACTGGACAACAATGGCTTTACAATGCCTCCTGAAACACAGCGTGCAACACCCTTCTCATCTGCCTCAGGAATGAACGAATCTTCCCTTGATTTCTAGTATACTTCCTTGAAGCAGTGCAAATTTAAAATTCTGGCTTCTTTCTGCTTTTTATCAGTAAAGATTTAAAAAACAAAGATGAGCCTCACGTCTACTGATCTTCCTCTGGCAGAAATGAAATGCCTACACACTGTGTACTACTATTACCTAAAAGGAGGGAAGATCAAAAGGGGCCAGCACCCCACAGTGCTTGCGCTGGTCAGGCTAAGCACCTGTGTGTGTTCCCTCTAGACTTCAAGCTCTTTTGAGCAAAGATCATACGCTCATTAATGCTGTGTTGTGCCAGCACACTGCAGCAAGCACTGAAAGAAACTAACAACATGTAACCATGAGATTAACTAGCAATGAGCTATCCTTAGCCTCACCACAGTCTACCCATCAAATTCCAGAGGGCTACAAGGCAAGTGTCTTGTTAACAGATTCCTATCGCTATTGCATGTATTAAACCAAGCAAAACCAAGAAATCTGACTAGAAATCTCAGTCATCTATACTTCTAAAGGCAGCCACATACCCTGTTGCAAAGTTGCTGTCTTCTTTCCAGTCCACTATGCGACAGATGAAGAGTGTATTTGAATAATCCTCAGGCCTGGTCACAAAGTCTGGAGGGCAATCAGCCAAGGAAACGTAGGCCCTGGGCACTCTGTGGTCCACAGGTGAGAACATGGCACACCTCCTGAAGAGTTCACTGTTCTTGTCTGCCAGAAGCTTGATGAAGCCTGTAGCTGCTCGGGAATGCTTTTTTTCCAAAATATAGACCACCTGGAAGAGGCAAAGGTTTCTACAGTTAATGCCTTCAGAGAAACCTATTTTCTTTAACAGAATAGGGATACACAGAGGCTTAGCAGAATATCTGGAAGAATCGCAAGGCCTATATCATGTTTTCCATGTGTGTGTGTGTGCGCGCGCGCCTGTGTGCATTTTTTAACTGAGTGCCTATTTACAATGCATTTTCCTTGCCATCTTGCTCATGGCTATGGAAGAGCTAAGTGCCTTCCAAGTGCTAGCTCTCTACAGCAATTTTCTTGATTACAGAACAAAACCAGACAAGAAGCAGATGCTTCCAAATGTAGGGAATTAGCCACAACATACAAGCAACTCCTGTAAAATCTTTCATTTGTATCCTCAGCCTCTGATTTCGACATTCAGCACAGAACAGACCAGTCCAAAAACGGTGCCGTTGGCAGATTCAACACTAACCACAGGAAAGGATGTGCTGTGGGGAATTTGGCAGTTCTCTCCTCCTCTCTGTGCGTTCTGAAGTTAGGGGTTATTTTACCTTTATACAAGATGGCTTTGAAAAGAATAATAAATTACAATATCACTAAATAATTGTTCCAGAGAGGTGTTCATCCAGGCTTTATTTTTGTAGACCATAATAAATCACTGGATAACAGAAATATTATAGCCAATTTCCTAAGCTTATACAGAACAGTCCTTCCAGAAGGTTTCAGTAGCTGCACCTCTGTGCGATTCTGAACGCTCAAACTGCCATACTGGATGAGACCAGAGGGCAGCCCAGGCCAGAAGTGGGACCAGAATCAGAGGCTGCAAGAGAATGCACAAGACATGGAGAGACCTGACCCAGCCTGACCCAGTAGGCCTTTTCTGGTCTCTTAACATTCAGAGATTGACTTAGATCTTGAACCAAGAGCACTAGCAGCTTTTCCAAAGTCTGTAAGAATTAATTCTGACAACTTTGGATATCCTGACACTCATATTAGTATCCAGCCTTTTTCCTGAACCTTGCTAAGTAATTCTGCGTAACAAACAAAGGGAATTTAAACTAGGATAATTGGTAAAAATAACAAGACAGTTGATTTTTATCAGATTGGACAATTACTCTCTTTGAAACGGGGAATGAGATGCAAAGGAGACTACAGCGAGGCCAGGGCTGGTCTCCTTCAGCCTTTGGGAGCACATACGTGCTCGCTTGTCACTCTCCATGGAGTTACCTTGGCTGTCCTTTGAAGAAAATTATCTGGGAGGAGCTTGGGATCATTCACCTTGGGTTCGTCATCTTGCTTTGTTCTGCGCACATCGCCAATCCTAACAGCCTTTGCTGCAACAAAGAACACAACAGTTACTGTAGGACATTTCCGTGACAAATCTGTGTTGGGCCTTTGCTGTAAACTACAATACAAGGTGCATGTAGTAGACCTACTAGAAAAGAAGGTCTCTCAAGTGTTAGAATAGCCAAGCATGAAGCAATTATTTCTCCAGACTACCACAGAGAGCAGATATATGTTCACTTACCATGCAGATCTACTGAAAAACAATAAAAATCAAAATAAATTCCAATTTGACAAGTAGAGTCACACCAGCCATAATAAACAAAACAGTGGAAAACACATTCTGTGTATTAAATACTAAGAACTACATGAATTTCCTGGTATTTCTTAGCTGAAGTCATTAAAATTATATAAGTAGTTCTTTTGGTACATACATTCATTTAATATTTCATTTCTTTTAAAAATGTTATGCAAGGTTACAAATTGCATATTTATCTCTGAAACTGAAACCATATCTACTAAGCTGACCCTCTTCAGCTGTGAACCGGGATTACGAAAAAACTTTAAGAAAGTAATTGCCATATGTGACAAACAGCTCACACTCCTTAACATCTCTCGACCAGATACTGAGAATATTTAAATCAAGTATCAAGTGACTTCTATTTTGCAATTTTCAAATATTCAAGTACGTAAGTTTGGAAGTACCTGCTACAGATGACTGGCACACCAAATGCATCTAGTGTTTACAAACACCCAAAGTGATCTTTGCCATGGAGAAGGCTGGGACCAGTCCATTCTTAAGCCGTATCCCTGCTGAGAGCCTGTGGTTACTGCTCTGACAGCATTTTTTGGATGGAAACATCCTCATGCCCTTCTCTGGAGGGCTTATGGAAGATGGCTGCCTTTTTCCACTAGTATGGCAATCACATTGATCTCAAGCACACAGGCAGAAATTAGACCTTGAGCGTTCAAAAGAAATTTTGCTTTCTTAAAGAAAGACTGTGGCACTGAGTGCAAGTTTCAAGGGACACAGCTGTCACTCTTTCCCTTAGAAGACAGAGATAAAGCAACATTTCACCAAAGACTGTGCTCCAGCAGGCCAATGGTGCTCACGCGTACCAGAAAGCTTGCTGGAGAACAGCAGTGACACACAGACCCCGGCCTCCGGATGACACCCATCTGTCCCGCAGGGACCCTTGATGGAGGCTGCTGGTGACATGATGGATGGAAGAGGATCAGGCTATGAGAGGGGAGGCTGCAGCCGCCGGCAGCACTGAGCAGTGCCAGGGCACTGGGGGATGGCACTCAGGGGGAGCCAGGGTGGCAACAGGGAGCAGCAGAGTTCCTCGAGGATAACAGCTGTGCAGCACTGTCAGGAGGGCACATTCACAGATGGTCCTGCCACCACCAACAGCCTGGGTTGCCTTCGGGCAATGTTACCGCAGCAGTCGTCTGACAATGACAGCTATCGCTCTAATGACAAACTCTGGTTCTCATATGCCACTAATTATCCCCAGCTTTGCCTTCTGATACAAAACTCTTCAGACTTCACCTCTCCCAGAGATCGGCTCTCAGAAGGATCTAAGTGACTTTAATTTTATTTTATCTTTGCTGACTTGCCAACAAGCAAGGCTGAGAGGAGAATAGACAGATATTCAGGGGCTTAAATAAAAATCTACTTTCCTAAAAAACGCAGCATACGCAGCAGCAGCAAAATCTTTCTCTTTTACTTCTACTGAAATGAACTCAGATTTGCCACAACTGGGGTTACTAAGGGGTAAAACCAGCCAGAGTATCATAGTGACAAACAAGTTGGGGAAAAAAATTGCTCAGAAACTTATAAACAGTTTAAAAAGTGGAGATACACAAGTTACACACCTCAATTGCCTACCCCCTCTAAGATCTTTGCCAGCTAAAGGCAATACCAGGCAACCAGTTAGTAGAGAACGGAAGCAAGGAGCCGGTTTGTTTCCTTATAAATTTTGAAGTCATCAGTTAATAGTCACGGGTTTATGGTGTACCAACTGTAAAGGGTATAACAAAGAACAGGACGATCTGAGAAAAAGAAAACCTGGCGGGGCAGAGGGCAAGGGGATGTTGGTAACCTTCCAGAGGCTCAGGCACACCTGAGCCCAGGGCTTTACTGGAGTGAACTCTCCCCCACTGAAAGACACAAACTGTTTGGAAGAGAAACCAGATCTAAATGTGTTTGGGGGAAAAAAAAGAAAAAGTTTTCCCAGCACAGCAGAATGACAGAACCAACTCAAGGCATAGCAGGCAAGAATGAGAAAGCACTGGGAGCCACGTGAGGAGCATGCCCTTGTTAGCACTGCCTTCTTTCCACTTCTCTTTCCAGCTCCTATTTCTCCAAAAAGTTGCTTGCATTTTTTCACAGAAGCAGCTTTCCCTGTCAATAAAAGGAGCCAGCAGTGGTGTCCTTGGGAGGCATCACATACACGCGTGTGAAAGGGCAGAAGCACCATGAGGGAGCTGTCATGGGGAGCACGGCAAATGAAAGACCGTGGCTTCCTTTGCCTGGGATGAAGAACATGCAGCGCTAGGGCATTTCCCCCAGCCCTGCTGAAGCTGAGCTCCATGCAGACCCACTACCAGTACAAGAAAGCACCTTAATTCTCACTGTGGCACATGGTAGAACCTGCCTTTTTCTTTCTCAGCCAACATCAGGGGACTTTGGCTGGCTGGAGAGTGCCTTCTTCCTTTGGGGTCTCTCCAGTTTCAGCATCCAATTAAAAAATTCTGGGATTATAAGAGACTCCAGCAGACAGAGTCTGAGATCTACAACTACATCATCAACAGAAAGAAAGAGGCAAATCCCAGCAATCTACATATTCCTACTCATCTTTCTTAATCAACTTCAGCATCTAAAAGGTCATCACATATATGTACTGAGGGGCAATGCTTCTGAAACAAGGGACAGGGAAGAAGACCACACGAGGAACTCTATACTCCTGGAGACAAGAGGTGTTAAATTCTCTATAGCTTACAGCTGCTTCTTTTGAAGTTAAAACCCTGTCAATACCAGGGCTACATCTAGTACTTGGAGGTCTACAATAGCAGAGTCCCAGTGACGAGGGCTCCCTGTGACAAATCCCTCTGCTCAGAAAGGACAGCTGCCTACATCCAAAGTCCATCTGACTCAGTTGTGAAAACTTTGCACAGAAACCTGTCTCAACTGAAGTATCAAGACGGCGATACCATGACAGTCTGGTATCCGAGTCCCCTAAACACACTTCTGACAGTCCCTGCCTTTCATTGCACATTCCCTACAGTGAAGCAAACTTGGTGGGTGGGCAGGTGGAGAGGAGAGGTATTGGGGCCCCAACAGAGACTGGTTGTCTAGAAAATCTGATCTGTGAGACACGGAACACCTCCCACAACAGGAAGAGCCACAGAGGCAGTCCTAAAGGAGATTTAACTTGTGAGAGAAGCAGTATTTTGAGCAAGAAGAAACTCCTTGCACTATGCCAAACTAAAAATGAGTTATTCTGACCCCTTTACTGTGGTGGTTATCCAATGACCATTCAATATTTCCACCCTGGGCAAAGCCATGTTTGCTAAGAAAGATTTACTATGTTAGCTTGGGCAATACTTCATAAGCTTATCTTACAGTGAAAACACACTTCAGCTACTAGGATCCACTGAAACTGCATTATAATCTCAGTGTTTTCCTTTCAGTGATTATCTGACAAACCAAAACTGTAATAGTCTTACTTAAAAAAAATTAGGCACTAGATACAAAAGGCAACTCAAATTAGTTATGTTACTACCAACACAGTAGTTCCAGGACACTTGGAATTTGTCTCCCTCTGTAAGAGATCAGTTTAGGCAACTTCAATACACATTTATATTTGCCTGACAGGCACTCCTAGGTCAAATATTATTTTTTTAAAGCCCCCCAAATTTCCTTTTACAATTAAATTACCAGGACATTAAAAGGTGGCCAAGGTGGACCAAAAGCCATCAGACTAGAATTCTGATTACTTGTGACAGATTCAAAATTATTTTCACTAGGTTTGCATCGGTCACTGTGGAAATTTGCAATTCTGTCCAAAAAGAATACAATTAAAGATGCAATATCCATTTGCAAATGAAAATATATCACAGTTTCAGATCTCAAAAACAACGCACTGGAAAAAATATCTCCGTCCCTGGATGGAAAGAAACAAGTTTTAAAAAAAATAGTTCAATGTTTGCTACTTCAGCTAGAAAAAGAAAAATCTACTTGAAAAGTTGTCTGGCTGAGTCTACGTGGGCATATCTAAGAATTCCCTCAGAAGGCATTATTGATATGAAGCTTTTAGAAAACAAAACGCTGCTCTTCAGCCTTAGTGCTCAGATACCAGCACGTCCATAAACCTTTCAGTAGCAAAGTCTACTACTTACTAATGAAGTAACAACACTTAGTGCCTCTGATGTCTGCTTCAATAAACAGTTTACAGCATATTATATTTTAGCACCAAATACATACAGAAGGTGATGTAAAACAAATCAATTTATTGTAAGTAGCTTAAGGTCCGTGTGTCACACTCAAAAAGGATGTGCTTTTAGAAGTTCTGTCTGTATCAGCATAAGAGACATGGAAACGAAAACTCCCTCCAATCAAAACGCAAATCATTCCAATGCACGCACAGATTGGATTACACTATTCTGCCACAAACTTCATTTTTTAGGAACAAACAAGAAAGAAATGCATTGCTGTTTAGAAGACAGCGCGAGGGCTCTTCATGCTCTGTCACCAATACTTATTGGCACAGAACTGTTTTTTCCTCCAGAACACAAAACTGTTGGAAGGAACTAGTGGTTTCCACCATACTTGGTCCTCCCAACACCAAGTAAATGAAAATGTAATTTTTGAGGATCAAACCAAAGGGATCTGAATTCTAAGACACACCTGTGCCTAACCGGATGATTTCAGTTCCTACGAAATTATTGTGGTACCTACAGAGGTAGGAGCTCTGAGCTTCTCTTGACTGACCTTGGCAGATTTCTCCCTCAGAGTCCACAGCATAGAGGTCCAAGTGAGCTCTATCTGGAGTCTCACCCAGCAGGCTGAAGAGCCTCTCTTCCCTACCCAAAAGGTAGGGAGAAAGGAAAGAAATTGCCATTTCACTTGGTACCAGGTACCATCCAAAACTGGAATTTATTTTAAACAGGCTGTAAGTAGGCTCACTTGGGAAAATGTTGTGCAAGCAGCACTATTTTGCAAGTATTTACATCTCCACACACAGAGCTTTCCACCTGTGATGGAGGGAAGACAGGCAGTTCACTCTGATGAGACTGTTGAGCCAATAGCTTGAGAATTGAACATGTGCAGCTTGTCCAAAATCAAACTAACAGCTCCCACATGCAATGTAAGAGGGCTCTGCAGGTAAGAATCAAAGCCACTCCTAACCATACTCCAAACCTTGCACTCCCCAGTTGTCTCACCGCAGATCTGTGTTTCTAGTGAACAGGACTAACTTACTTAGAGATGTTTATTTTGAATACCCATTTAAGCAGGCTCATCCTGCCACAGCTGTTCATGTCTAAACACATGAACCTACACACCTGCATGCCCAACAGCACACTGAAGATGAGACCAGGAGACTCTGATGATTAACAAGATTTTTGAAGATGCTCAGAGAGGGAGAGATCCTCAGAGAGAGAGAGGAAAGGCATAACAACAGATGTATACAAGAGAGACAAGCATCTGCAGTAACACAGTGAATAAAGCTGACTTCCTTACACACGCAATGCGGCCATGCATAGAATTGTTTATCTTTAGCCACCTCCATGAAGAAGGATGGAAGACATGGCAGAATGAAGAGACAAGAGCGTCACTTCTTCCCTTAGACCCTTCCAAGCCTGACCTACAAAAAAGATTCAAGATCCTTCTGGGTAGCTGCCGTCCAGCCCAACAGATCAAATTGTAGCTGTCTCAGTAGCCACAACCACAGCACAGGTACTGTGCTGTACCTCCTGGCCCTCTCATGTCCTTGAGAAGCTGCCAGTCAACAGGGGAGCTGGAAGCTTTATTGCAACAGAATTAAACCTCAAAAAAATCAGGCAGTATTGCCGTCTACATAAATACAGTTTTATTACATTAATAGCAAGTAAAATTAAAACGTTACCAATGTTTCCATTGAGTATTTTGCCTATCTCCTTAACGTTCTTCCTTCCAGCATGTGCATTTCTTCCTAATGTGCGTGTGTCCGATTTTACTCTTGTATGGAAAATATGTTAGCTGAATGAATCCTAATTTGATTCATCCTGGAAACCTTGCTGCTAACGATAACCATACTCTAATATGTTTGTCTCCACACCCACCATTCATTCTCAGTATCGCGCCCTCTCTCCTACTTGACCTAAACTTATAACTCAAAGGAGAAATACGGGTGAATTCAGGAACATATGGTAATATGCTGAATTTAACCTAATTCCTGTTATCTAATTGCATAAGTGATTTTTTTTTTTTCCTTACTTAAGAAGTCATTTGAGGGTCAAGATAACTTACTAAGGAAGAACAGCATAAGAAGCTTTCCCAACATTAGCTTCCATTGCAGGCTTCAGCTGTGCCACAAAAGAATAACTGGAGCTTATTCAGCCTGTAGCGTTTAATCAATGCAATTGTAAAGCCCAATTTGTTCAATAACAGTAGAACACTTTCCTTAAGTTGCTATACTGTTTATTCTCGAAGAATGGTCTCATTTAAGAAAAGTTATAGCAACAACCAAAAGACCTAGATCCAGAGACCTGCAAACATGAACTCAGGATAAACTAATATAGAGCTGTCTCAAGCAGCTGAAACAGCTCCAGCTTCTCTGCTGGTTTTCCAGGCTTCAGCAGAGTGAAACCGATCTGATTTTTGACAGTTCCACCTCAAGGATTTCTATTAAAAGCTGTGTAACTGAGAAGATTTCCTGGTGAGCTTTCACTCTGCTGTGGCCTAGAAATGTTAAGAGTTATGCAGTGGAGATGATGATCCATCTCCAGAAAGCTGCAGGCTAGGAAAGAAGCATGAAGACTCCTTAAAAGCACTCAGAGCAAGCGAGTGCCTCTGAAGAGCGGGGAGAAGAACATTTATTCCTTCCAGCAGCCAGTGGTGTTGGTGGGCTCCAAATTTGTTAGACATTTCGTGGCAGCTAAACTGAAAGAAGGGGGAACCTGAGCAAAGCAGAGGGACAGCACACGGTCCAGATTCTTGTCACCATCATCCTTTCCCTAGCTGCCATAGCTAAGGAGAGGAGTAGCAGTCTCTCCCTAAACTCTGCTTATGCCAATACAAGACAGTGCTAAGTGCAGAAGGACTCCAGGTGCCAGAGGAAGACACAAAAGGCAGACACCTAGTCAAGCTAAAAGAAGGGAGCATGCAAGCACATAAAAAGGTGCAAAAATGCAAAGCAGAGATTAAACCCTAGATTATAAATAAGTTTTTCTCCTTCACTAGAAGGATCAATAAACCTTTCTAAACATTGACTCCAGAGCATCATCTTGAGAAAAGAAGGGGTTAATACATTACCACACAACCACACTGGGAAGGTACCAAATGCCACCACTTCTGTTGAAACACTCAATTACAGCCTCCGGTCAGAAGTAGCATGGACACTAAGCAATTTTAGATTATAATTTCTGACCTTCCCAGGGCTATTAGAGACTGACAGTCACATTTGACTTGAAAAGAGACCAACAAACATCCACCTGGCCAACATGGAATAGACAAGCAGACAGTATTAAGCTGTGCAGCAGCTCCAATCCAAATTTGGTTGACTATCTATTAAGCATCAGCTACTCAATTCAATTCATCACGCAATTGGCTGTTAGCTATCAGTTTACTCTGCCTTTAAATGAGCTATTTCTATTCAAACTTCATTAAGTCAAGGCAGTGAGCAAGCCTCGGACATTCTGTCTCAGAAGTGTAGGTGTAGGTGGAAATCCTGAACAAACAACAATCTGATTACTGCCAGGGCAGCCAGTTCACCAGCTTGATGACTTCTGTGAGCCACCCCGTGGGAAGGAGGATATTCTGTGTATCTGGGAAAGTAAGATCTCTCATGAGAAGAGCTGAAAAAAGCTGAGCAAACCAGTTTGACAAGGATAGCTTTTGGCATAGCAGCACAGTTTTACAAACTTTTATTTGAATATCCTTTCACTAAGAAAAGCTGAGGCACTTTTATGAGCACAGCTGCCATTCTCAACAGTACAAGTAGCTGCTACTGTCCGATTGCTGATCTTTTTTTTTATCAGAGTAATCTGATTCCAATATTTAACAAGAGACAGCTCACATTTGTACGAAACTCATATGACATGCAAATCTGTGTAGGGATACAGCATCATAAAGTATTCTGTACGGAACACTTTGCACTTCCCACGGGTTGGGAGGATACAAAGAAGTTTCTGGGGTTTATTACATATTAAAATTGTGTATAAGGAAAATCCTTCTGTTGCTGTGAGAAGTCACAGAAATAAAATAATGTATTACAGCTCAGTTCTAAGTGATAAGATGAAAGTTACATTACCTCTGTTGCAGCAGTCAACGTGAATGAGAATTAAGGAAAAGAATTACAGATCTGGCAAAGGTCGTGTCAACTGGTGGGTGGCTTCTTTGGACAGCAGTGACACAGAAGAATTTGAGGTTTCAGGATAAAACACACAGGACTTGCACGTCAATACCAAGCACTACAGAAAATTAATCTTTTCTGTATACATAATACCAGACTCATGCAGGATGCTATCACTTTGCTCTTTGCCTGCATTTCAACAGAGCACAGAAACCCCAGAGAGGGTTTAAAGGACATTTGTAGGGGAGCTGAGAAACTTTCTTCAGGGTGCTCGTTCTTGCTGCCTTTGTAAAGAAAAAAAAAAAAACAGAGAGAAAGTTTGTTCAGCCTGTAGAGATATTTACACCTTGGAAATGCAGCTGGAAAATGCAAGAAGAAATAGATTTCCAACTCTACTAAAAAAGGCCTACCTCAAATAACCATAACTTATCTGCCTTTGGAACAGGATAATATCACTCTTTGTGTAAAATAGCATGCTGAAGAGGAAAATGGCTCATCACTTCCTAGATCAGAGACTTCTCTGAAGATAATCTTTAACCCAATTTCTTTGCAAGAAGAGTTCAGAAAAGCAGAGCAAACTTGTTTGACCAGGACACCTTCTGGCACAGTGACACCAGCTATGAACTTGTATTTAAATTTCCTTGAGCAAAGCAAGATTGACGCACTTTCACGAGCACAAGAGCTTTCAAAAATTAAGTGGGCTGAGAACTAGGCTGAATGTGATTGATGTCAATTTCTGTAGACTTCCCTTTTGCTTCTCCCACCCCTTCTCCGTCTTAGGAAGAAAAAGGCAGCAAGCACAGCTCTAATAACTGCAGCTCTTAGTGAAGACAGATCCAACACCCAAGTCTCGGTCTGCAGCCCCATGTATAACAATTTCTACCAGTTTGCTTTAAGCCCCACAGAGACGTAGGAAGGCCAATGTACAGTAACATCAGGAATTCAGTCCACTCAAATTTGGGCCTTAATCAGTGTACATGATGTTTCATGCTTCTGACAGCAAGGCCCAACCTCAAATTCTTTGCCCTAGCGTATAACTAGAGATGGAGAGGGTGAATCATGCTCTGAAAAGTAAGAGCCACCACAACGGATGGCACACAGGCCAGGACAGAAAAAAAATATCAAAAAAGCCTGTGCTCCCAGCATGATCCAGTGTGCTCTTATTCAAATGACACATCTACTTTCACTCTTCATGGTTCGTTCTGACTATCAGCAGCAGAACAAATGGGCCAGCAACAGAGATCTTGCATAATTCTACTCCTCCACCAGAAAGGACAAAAGTCATCCTGCAAATGAGAGGCAGCAATCTGCAGAGCTTGTGTATGTGCACAAAGGTTTGAGCACTGCCTGCCTAATGAACTCTACAAAGCAATGCTCTCAGGGAAAGTAAAAAAAGCACCAGTTTAGTAGGGCAGCCAAATCTCTCGATAGGATCTCATCTCCCATTCACCTCTCCATGTTTTGATGCAGTAGTTGTTTTGAGCAGAAAGGATGTAACTTAGAAGGCTCACACGCAGTTAGCTTGACAGGAAAGTTCAACAGGCAGCACCAGCGCAGCAGCCCGCCCAGGGGACACCCACATCGCACAAGGAAGGGCACTCGCCCTCACTGTGGTCCAACCCTGCGAAGCACTCTGCCTCCCAATGCCAGTCCCACATTTGAGTAGATGGCCTTAGGAAGCCCGATGGAAAATATCCTCTAAGGCCAAGTTCCACCTTTCAAAACCATATGTTTGGTCCTTTTAAACAAACATTTAGAGCTACACCTGTGATGGCTGTGTTTGGCAGTATCTTTTCTTTTTTTCATGACAGTTATTACCGATACTAGAATAACTATAGCTGTTTTTCAGGCAAGACTTAAAATCTGAAAAAGTGATGATATGTGAAGTCACATGAAAGACAGGAAACAAGCCAAAGCAATCATCAGCTGCTCAAAAACACCTTCAGAAAAAGCAGCATCATAAACTTTATATGTATAAAAAAAGGAGGGTATTAAAAAGCAGCACAAGAAGAAACTAGAGAAAAATCCATATAGGTTATATGTCCAGAGAAGCTGAAGCAACTACGAAAACGGGTGATAGCAAAATACAAACTCAGCAGAAATCTAACTGGCACATTCACACCAGCCACAAGGGTCGTGAAGGACAGAAGGTCTTGAAAAAAAGAAAACAGTTGGCTTAGGCACCTGCAATGGAAAAACAGGTTGCATTTCAACCATGTAGACAATAAGCTTATATAACATTTGACATACAAATATTCTCCAAAGATATAATTAAATGGCAAAACCACTCAGATGACATAGATGTGGAAAAGATGCCTTGATAAACTCCAACACGGATCAGTCCAGAGCATCTCAAGAAACTATGATGCACCAGGAAAAGTAACTCTCGGCAAGCCTTTACACTAAAGCACAGTTACACAGGTAAAGCAAAATATTGGCTCAAGCCTGTATTTATTTTAGATCCTGGTGTCAAACTAGAACGCATTTCTCTGAATTTTAATTTGGTATTGCTATCAGAAGCAACAGGGATGTAACGGATGAGACACACGACTCAGTAGTATTTTAGGTGATCTAGAACTGTCAAGTCAAAGCGGGAGCTGCAACAGAGCCTAAAACTACAAAAAAGATTAGGTTAATCAGGAGCTGTGAAAAACATCCACAGACAAGATGAGTAACTTCCAACTCAAGCCCTACACCAGAAAGTAACGGAACATGGTGGAAGTTGGTTCACATAACTTGGCAGTAACTCAGACAATGGAGGTACCCAGAGGGAAACAGCATCACAAAGTGGTGAGGTGGCAGCTCCATTCACGAGCTGAAACTGTTTTGTCATAAAAACTATAATTCCACTCAAATGTTATTTCCAGTTTTATTAACAGATGGGTGTAAAAAAATGGAAGTCTACTAAGAGTATAGGCAAAGGTCTGTGCAACCTCTCGGGAAAACACGAGGTATTAAATAGAACAGCTTTACAACCACTACCACGATTTGTCAGAGACCAACAACCACGTACATCCTATGTTACTGCCATCTTTTCTGGACAATTCTGGCATGCATCAGGAATGCACCAGAATATCTGCCCTGGCAAATTTTTCACCGGCAGCTGAAGGCACACATTAAATGAGCCAATTGTCAGAATCCTTTCAACACACAGCTCTTCAGGAAAGGATTTAGTACTAGAAAGGACATGCAAAGAGCAGCATAAGCATAGTTTGGGACAAGGGAGCCTATTTTATTTTGCCCTAAGCAACACTTGATGGTTTGGATGGAATTCAGATTCAGAATAAAATAGGTTTGCCTTCAAAACAGATTGCATAATTGGCTTTAGGTTTTAGTGCAATTTTCTTTTTAAATGGACCAAATCTTTAAGTTGCTCATAACTCAACTGTTTGAAAACAGTAACAAACCTAACTGCCCCCAAGGAAATATATTCTTATCCCCTAACTGAGACACATAGATTGGCCAGCCAAGCTGCAATGAAGGAAACTGCTACAGCAGCATCTTGAATTAAACAGCAACCAGCAGTCCCCAGATAGCCTTGCAAATTGCAAATCTAAAGGTATGACTTCTGTTTCATGGATTTACTTTGCATCAATCAAAACTATATCAAACTCAGACCTTAATATCCATTCAAAACTATGAAGGCAGTTTAGCAGAATGGGATAGAAGTGATAAGGCATTAAGCTTTTATGCCTGTATTTTATACCTTGCAGCAAAGCAAGACAACAAAGTAATACTTCAACAGTTTGCTCAGATAAAAGTTTAAATCAGCAATCCCATCTACTCACCCTTTTCATCGGTATCCAGAGAAAGCTTCTTAACATCATCAGTCAATGTATCCTGAAAGTGGTCTTGTCCATGCTCTGCATCATCATCATCATCAAACTGAGCTTCTATAATGACATCCGGACTTTTAGCATTGCCTTTCGCTGTCTCTTGAGGAATGCAAGTCCCCAACATATCCTCCGGGACATCTGATTCATGCGTGATTTCTGTTTCTTTGTCACTACCATCTGGCTTTATTACCTGAAGGAACAGGGGATTTAAAAAAAAGGCAAGCTAAATCACTGGACTGAAGAAAGAAAACATTATCTTCCCTTTTTCATCAGCATTCCCAAGAAGCTGACAATGAATTGTGGGTGGCTGGTGGCACACGGCAATAGCTGTGTAATTAGCCACAGATATTGCACAATTGAAAGAGGTACCTCACTAGGATGAAGATGGGAACAGCAAGGCTTTTGCAATATCTCAACTGTGACAATAATGTATCCAAAGCGTATCTAGAGCATAACCATACAGTTCCTGCCAAGCCTCTAATCGGCTCTCCAGAAGCTGGGAGTAAGCACAGAGAGAGAGGAGGATACACTACAGTTTAATGAGTTGCTTAGACCATTGTTCACCAAAATACACTAATCATTCTGGGAAGTCCCAAAACTCAAACAGTTCCAGTGAGTGCTGGGACTGCGTCAAAGCACATCTCTGGGAGAGCTCCCCACACACGATTAGGAACAGACTGAAAAAGTACAGACCAGAGAACACGGTGCCCTGCAACCTGCAGAGGAACTGGACTGTGGCAGCTTGGTAAGGCACCAAGCTTCGCATTTACTTTTTAGGCTCTGGTCTTTTTGTTAAAGGCACTCAATTATTGCTGTTACTTACACAAATCTCCTAGTTAAATGATTGAGAGGAATGAACTCAGTTACAGCACCAATTACTTAACCATTGACTAACTGATAACTCAGATAAGTAACTGTGACCATTGCTACAGATTTGGTCCCAATTCAGAGCAGCACTGGAACAGAGGGAGGAGAAACCGTACGTGCAGTCACATCAAAAGTGTTAAAGTTTCACTCAAGTTCTGGTACTTCAGTACAAGATTCAAATCAGCATGGGATAACAAATAACTTACTAAATATTAAAAGCACAAAGAAGCTGGGGGACCCCATTCCAACGCATTCCCAGCAACTGAGCTCCTCTCCAGCTGGTGTTTGCCAGGCAAGTGACTCCCTGGAGATGCTCCTCCAAGGTCTCCAGACCTCAGCATTGCTCACCCAGTACATGACAGCAGCAACTCATGCCATCAGCAAGGTAAGTGAAGGGCCCTTTAAAAATTGCAATTAAAACCCCACCTTTCTGGTAACTTGCTTTATATGATAGACTCACTAGAAATAAGCATAAATAGCCTCAACAGGTGCCAGCTGAAGACAACTATTCCACATAAGTAAAATACGATCCAAAAAGCTCCACAAATGACTGTTTAGTAACTAAAAAGCAAATAGATTACATCAGATCTGTAGAGGGAAGACTTCCACAATTTTACACACACAGAGCCACAGTCGTGCCTTCAAGCAGTACCTATTTCTTCATAATCTTTTCACAATATGTAACAGAAATAAAATCAATTTTAAAATGGGGTTGAATTCAAGTCTTAAAAAATAAAACAACTCAGATGACATTACTTTGAACTCTTGTTACCTTTTGTGACTCTGCTTTCCATCTTTATTTTCATTTTTTAATATGTATATAATTTGTTACCATAGCACATTTTGTCTCAAACACTAAATTGTGACAAAAAGGGAAAAAGTTTGGCAGAAGGTGGGAAAATGGCCGATTATTAAACCTGGCTACATTTGGTACATAAAATACTGACACACAATAGTCTGGGCAAGAACAGTCTATTAGATTAGAGAGCTGTCAAGGCTCCACACGCTCATGACTCTGCCAGTGTGCCTATCCAAAAAGAAAACCAGTGTCAACAGTAATGTTTGGACCCTACCATGGTCAGATGTGGACGTATTCAGCTCTTAAATTTCAATTGCACCAGATGATTGCAAGTGTGCAGCTGTGGCAGGAGTTCATTTTCTTCAACCTCTTCAGGCTTTGCCTGAATTTCTTTCTCTCTAAGTTATTCTTTGGAGAGTGTGAGATGTGTTTTGGGTGCTAAATTACAAAGCTTTCTAAATGCAATGCAGAGAATATCAAATATATCTGAATGACAGGAAGAGTTTCTCTAAAGATACAGCACTGAAAAGCTCAAGCTTGAAGAGTTTACTTCACATTACAGAAGACAGCAGGTATAGATTTCTTTTTAAATGCTATATGCTAAAATTACCGTCCTTCCCCCAAGCAAGAGGATACACACCACTGTCACTAGCTAGGATAATACTTCATCTGTGACTACCTAAGCCCTCAGTCACACATTTCCTTATGGATTCACAAATGGACTTTTAAGTAAAGTTTTCCAGAGCCCACAAAATCAGAACCTCCACAAAGTGCAGAGCAGCAAAACGTCCAGATGCTGGAAAGCATGGGCTATAGAATTTGCCTTCTTTTCAGGGCCAAGACAGATTGTTCAGGCTGACCTCATACATAACAGACAAAAGAATTTCACCCAACATTTCTTACATCACACCCAAAATTCAGGGAAGCTGTACATCACAAGACTGAAAAGCTGCATAAGACTTCACAAAATCGGGAGCTCAACAGATACAATTACTCCATTCAAGATGATCACAGCAGTTGGCCAACAAGCACTCATGGCACAGATTCCAAAAATTCAGGATCCTTCTGTATATAAGCAGCAGCAAATTTGACCATGACAGAAGAAGCATTTCTTACACACAGCATCTTGGAAAACAGAAACTGATGATAACACACGCTCCTATTTCTTATTATGCTGTTGAAGCTTGTAGATGACATAACACATACAGTTAGAATATATCAGTACTTACCAGAGATACAGAATAAATCAAATACACAATTGGCTACATCTATCATGGAGGACATGTGCCATACAGAGCATCATTCTCTGCCAGTGCAGCTGACTGCATGGACCCAAAAGGAAAGGATTGCCCTCCAAGGCATATACATTAAATGTACAACCCTACCACCATGCAAACACCTCAGGATTGCATGGTTAAACCCCCTTAAAGGACCTCAACTTTCTGACCTGGGAGATGTCAAATGCCAACCTTACGGTTGTATTATTTTCATGTGCTTTTTAATTAAAAAATATTTTCATAAGCATTTTGTTGAAAGCCAACTGCTTATTTGAATGTCTGATCCTTAAGATAATGGCTGAATAAGTTGTCTTCCAACTTGAAGCAAACATCTATCACTGAAAAAGCATCAAGTTTCTGCCCCACAGTGACTGATTTGTAAAGTCACAGCTGACTGAACACAAGACCTTTGAATAAAAATCCCATTTCAATCATAAGCGTAATAAAAAACAGCTAGTGGGCAAGTACATCCTGGCATGGATATGTAAAACCTGGACAGCAGAGCGATTACTGCATCCAGCCTAGTCTTGAAGTAGCCATCAAACGAATAATTGTCCTTACTTGGGAGGAATTTGTTCGAACAGAAAACTGAACCAGGAGTCTGTGCATCAGAAAGTACAAGGGCTACATCCTGAGCTGCAGGAGAAACTGCTTTCTCCTGTTTTCTCTGCCAGAAGCAATCTTGTACCTTCTTCATAGTTCCAAGCTGTTCACAGTCTTTCCACCTAAGCCTCACATCTACACACGGACAAAACCCAGGCCTGTTTATTCTTGAATGAGGTATGGGGCTTTTATTGCCGCCTTCTCAGTGGCAACAGTTAACAACTTATACATTAGTCTATAATCTCCAACTACTGAACAGACCAGTGATTTTTTAGCATCTTTGAGCTGCTAACCCCCAGGCTTTTTCCAATAAATCTACCAAGCCTTCAAAGTGTTTAATCCTGATACTAATAGGTTTGCTTTTCTTCCTTATTCATCTTTGATCCTTACAAGCAATCCATGAATCCTCACAGATCTGAAGACAAGACGTGGATGACTGCTGGACTACATAGTCAGATGGATGCACCTTGCATGGGTAAAAACTTTCCACATAGAGTCACTGTTCCAAACAGAAATTTGTCCCTTACTGGAAGCATCTTGCAGGTAAAGAAGCACGATCATCTTCGCTACAGCTTTTTGGACACAGATTTAGTAGAAGTTAAATACTTCATCTCGCTCAAAATTCTGGGACTAAAATACTGAATTTCAGACATTTCCACGAGAGCATACTGTTCTAGGGATTCTTCAGGTCAAACTTGCTCACCATGGTCTGGGACATCACTGTTACTTCAAGCAGAGAGCATCCTAAATTCTTCTTTAAATATCCAGCTACATGTGCTCAGTTTTTGCTGTCCTTTTTGCCATAGCAGAATTGTTTCAGAAATTCAAAGACAGCACTTGCTTTCCCTTGAAAAAGAACCAACAGATACATGACTTACTTAAAATAAACATTAAAAAAAAAAAAAACCACACCGTAAAAGGATTTAGATTTGATAATGGAGTACACTTATGACACTTGCTGCATTAGCCAAACTTGGTCAGCCAGATCCCTTGGGAAGTATCCTTCCCTCCACTGCAGAGCTCACCAAAGCCCCCAAATGAGGTCTCGCAATGAACACACAGTAGGAAACCCACAAGTACAGAGAACAGTCCACTGGGAATTAAGTTTTTTGGTGGGATTCCACCGAGATCTGCGCTAGGCCAAGTATTCCCACTAATCTGAAACTAAATATTAAGTCGCTGGTAATAAAACTCGTGGATGACAAAGACCTGCACAGCAGTGAAGTCCAATTGGTGAACAAGGCTGATCTGAATCCAGAATGTTTGAGAATAGCCAAAAGTAAACTGAAGAATCTAAGAATATGAAACACGCCTGTGCATGGGTCTGCCTTGGAAATCACTGACTCTGAAAAGAATGTGAAAGATTTCAGATGCACAAAAATCTCAGCAATAGGATCCTTAGTATTATAAACAGCAAAAGCAAGCTTAGCTGTGTAATACTGCACTGGTGAGAGACGCCAGACTCGTGCAACATGTATTTTCTCATGGAAAAACAGAGATGATATAGCACAACACCTCTGCTCTCTGTCAGTCAAAATCCAGCACAATGCCTCACAACGAGTAATCAAACCCAAAATGTATGACTTATGCAAAAGATTTTAACAGTGACAAGCAATTAATGGTAACTCTCTTCACTGGCACAAACAGACGGTGCCCAAAGAGGCTCCTTGAGCTGCTACAGAAAGGTCCCATGGATTCACCCTCCAGCGGGAGTCAAGACAGATTCACAGCAAGCAGGGAGCTTGCGTTAAACAGGAGGGCTAAGCATGGGAACAGCCATAAAGGAAATAAGGTCTTCAGCCCAAGCATACCTTCTGACATCTGCAAACCAAGGTAAGATGCCTTTCTTCTAAAAAATACTTTGTTCAAACATAAGTTCTGCTTTAGCCACAGACAAGTTGTTATGCTCAGTTCTGGGTAGAGAGACAGAGTTTAGGTCAGAGTCATTGGTCCCCCCTGCAGCTGAGCCTTAGTTAAGCAACAAGTCTGAGAAACAGAAACAAGTTGAAAGCAGTTATTTCAAAAGGAAGACAGCTGAAAATAGGGGCTTTGGATGAAATTACCATCTCACCGTTAAAAAGACCGTTGCTACCACAACACTAACACAAACACCACATTTCATACCAATACTGTGAACACCTGCATCTATTAGTTTCCCAGCTTTTGCCATATTAAACAGGCTTCACTTAAGAGCTGGTTCCCCTAATGTTCACTCACGAGGGAGTAGGAATGGAGCCTGGCTAACATGAGGATGCTGTCACAGCTCAAACATACATGCTAGAGCCAAGGCAGCATAAATATTGCAAGGAAGAGCTTTGCTTTTCTGAAAAGAGCAACCAAACAAAGGCTGGCTTGCTCTAGCTCATTCTTGGACAAAAAAAGTACAGCACTTCCAATAAGAGAAAAACCACCTGTCCCTATCATCCTTCCTTCTCCTTATAAACCCACGGACACCAAACAGCTCTGGCAAAGACAACAACTCGGTAAACATAACTGGTCTCAAGAGAGGCAGTTATGGCATTACTTTTAAAATAACAAGAAAGTTAGACTGGGTTTTTTTGTTGTGGTTTGGGGTTCTTTTTTTTTTTAAAAAAAAATCTTTTAATTCTGAATCACTGGAAACACTTGCTAACAGCCCACAGGATAGCTATTTTCTATTAAACGGCACATTATCGTTTACACTCTAGTCATCACACTAGATGCAATAATCATACAAACATCCAAACTAAAATCTCTCTCTCTTGATTAGGAAACGGCTACTTGCTCCTCCCCAGGGCACTCTGTTGTTCCCAGATGTCATACGGAGTTTTGTCACAGCAGTTGCTACAGAGCCATCCTGCTTGTGGATTCAAAGGGGAAAACGAGTATGCAAAGGCTTCTTGGAAATAATGACTTTCAAGTCTATTCTCTGACTTGTTTCCATCGTAGCAGGTGAGAGGTGGGAAAGAAACAACTGAAATTTAATGCATGTATTTTCAAAACAAAATGTAGAGACAGATCTGCAATATGCCCACCAAATCTACTGAATCACCGAAGCCATTTCCCTTACCCTCGCCAACATCCTGCATCCTCTCTGCTTAGACTAACACGCAAAGTAAATTTTTAGTGCAGAGCTAATCCAAGTAATCAGACTGAGCACCCAGGTTCAGTCCAGCCCAAGCAGACAAAGCAGAGAGCCCTGCATCCAGGTTTGTCAGGCAGGTGCACAAGCACCAGAATTAATTGCAAAAAATCCTGTATCTCCAAACAGCCACTGCTTCATCTTATTTCCACCAATAAACCTCATTCCTGAACTGTTCACTCATCTTCTCCCTGTACTTCAGGCTGTACCTAAACATCTCAGTTACAGTCTGTCCCTCCAAGTCCAGCTCAAGTCCTTCTCCTACCACCTTGCACAAATAACCAGAATAACAAGTGGAAAAGGATCAACAGGAAAAATTCTCAAGACTGACCTTTCAGAATCCTAAGCCTGTCTCCTCACTATGTATCTCCACTCCCTCTCTGGTCCTGACCTATCATTTGCTTCTGAAAGCTCACCGCTCACATTGTCCTGGCCCTCATCCCACACCTACAGTTGGCTTCAAAACATGTTTATCAACACTTCATTATCACCAAGCAGGAGACAGTTGTCTCTGCCTCCATTTCTCCTCAAGTATACTCCTGCCTTCACCCGGTTCCTGCCACCTCCCTGTAGCCTTCCTGGACTCATCTATCTCAAGCCTGACTCTTGCGCTGCTGTCTGCAGGATATACAGTCCTATGATCTGGACCATGTTCCTTCAGGTTCATTTCATCTGGTTCTACTAACAGGATAAATTAAACAGCTCCGTCTGTACACTCTTGCCTCTTGCATCCTCTAACAACTGCTAAGAAGCAGGAAAAGAAGAATTTGCCAGAAGCAGATGCTCCCTGTGCAGCACAGGTACTTCAGGCCACCGCAGCATCAGTGTCGTGGATCACATTACTGCAAAACTCCAAAAAGGAGCCACTCTGCAGCCTGCGGAGGAAATACCTGAGCTCAAAGCAGACCCCTTGCCCCAAACTGCTTTGAAAGCAGAGCTGGAAAAGGCTCATAATAGGCCCCTGGTAGGACTGCACAACCTTTCCCAAGGATTACTTGGGAATACCTTGAGAGATCTCTCTCTGGGCTTGATGGGATTCACACTTCAGAGCTGCTCTATGATATTTACACATGCTGAGGGTAATGGGCTCAAGGAGACATGAGTAAGGACGATGCCCTGTGCCTGCTTGCAGCGAACACTGTATGATCTTCCTTTATAGAAAAGCCAACCTGGTAAGGACTCCCAGCAGCATTACAGAGAGCTGTGTATTATTACAGCCAGATCAACAAACTTGTTCCACACTTTCCACTCCTGCAGCCACCCCTGGGATTTGATCTGGTGCTAAGAATAGAATACCTCCTGCTATTGCACTGACCTTCCCACACACATTCCCCAAAACACAGGAGTCCCTGGAGCAGAAGTGATAGCACAAACACCTCATGTCCCAGCCATAGCTTCTGAACCCACATGCTGTTCTTTTATGCAGCTATGTGTTGTCACGCTTAAAGCGATGATGAATACTCAGCTGTAGCCCATCAAATCAAACCCCTCTAGTGAGAAAAGTTTGACCCCAGGGAGGTGCAGAAGATCTAGTTCAGCATCCAGCCTTTAACAACACCCAGGAATCAACCTTTGCCTACACACTCACAAAACCCGATGAGGCATACGCATTCCTCCATCTCCTACAAGCAAGCTCTTTTTATAAAGAGGCCCTTAAAACTGGCAGCCTCCCTGCTGGACCCCAGCAAAATGTTCCTTGTACCTTGGGTCTTTGTATTGCCTGCTCCTCACAAGACCTCCCACTTTGGTGCATCTCATGAGCTGTGTTGCACTCCAGGCCACAGCGAACTGGAAACAAGAGTGTAATGCACTGGGCCCAGCTATGAGGTTGCCAGAACATATTGGTTTGAAACATCACAGAAAATATTCGGCTCCATATTTTCAACAGTAGCCAGGAAGAAAATGCATGGAACAATTTTGAGAACTGTTTTTCAAAAGTCATTTAAATCAAATTATGCCCCATCCACACTGGCAGCAAACCCCTCTGCTCTAACTGGAACTGGTTTTCTTTTCTTTGTGTGTGTGTTCTTTTCTTTTGGGTTTAACTTTTTTTTTTTCCCTCTAAAACTGTCTCCCAGCCATCTTTTTCTGGTAATGTGAACGGGCACTGCAACACTGCAGGAGTGGGTGCCAGGACAAAACCTACGATGCACAGTCTCTAGTATAAATCACTCAAGAGGGGTGGATTAGAGGAAGAGAGCAACGTAAGGTTACATCTTCAAAGGTATGATTCTCTGAAATGACTGCATTTTCAGCAAACTCCTGCAGAAAGATATCCAGTTGGTATCTGATCTAAAGAAGCAGACAGGCTTTTGGATTATTCGCAACTTCAAGACAATACCATGAATCAATATATATATATATTTTTAAAGATTTAATTATCACACAGTGCTTGCATGTAATCAGAAAAGAATCTACTTGTGCTGAGTGTGTATCATTTGAAAGCTGCAATGCCAAGCAAATCCACACCGTTGGCTCGCACAAACCCAAAGTATTATCCATTACTGCCTTTTTTTTTTTTTTTAAACAATACAAGTATGTATGAAAAACATATTTCCTGGAAACAATTACATGCTTTGAAGACTTATTCAACATTTCATAATTTCATAAACCGAACAAGTCTGCACCCGCACGTGCCCATAAGAGGAAAGGGAGTTGACAATGCAAACTAATTGAAATGTACTGGAAGGGCTATCCAAGATATTTGCATACCTATACCTCCCAAGGCTATATAGGTTTGAAGCTCTGTTCAAAAAAAAATTCCTCCTCATGTGCCTAAGAAAATCTCTTACTGGTGATCTGCACTTTAACTCAGCAAGGGAAGAAACAAACAAATCAACCAAGAGTTAACATGCTGGGGCTCCTTCCTTAAGCCCCTCACCTTCTTTTTTAGTTCCTTTTGATCCCGCTCCCAGTGCAGGTTCCCAGGGGTCTCAGCCCTGCACAAGTTTTGACACACTTTCAAAGCCCAGAATGGTACACCTGGGACAGAGCACACACTGTTCAGGAAGTGCACAGGGGCCAAGAAAAGCAATAGAAATTTCCACAGTTAACTTGCATTACTGGTTGCCAATAGCCTCTTATTTTGAAAACCCATAATCGGAAACTTTCATACTACAGAACAATTTATGGAAGTTTTCAGAGTATATGTGGCCCAGTGGGAACTTCCTTTGACTAGTGTGTTCCATCAGCCCACGTCTCCTTATTTATTCATCAGGTGGGTGAAGAGCATCAGGAACCTAAACAAGTCATTGCTGAGGCATCATCAAGACTCCTAGTCTAGGATTGCTTCAAATAGTTCTTCGCTCCTTAGTCTTTTCAGTCATTCATCTTTATGGCTGCATTCAGTCAACAGCTGAGCTGACATATCTTTATCTCAATTTATTTTCTGCAGAAACATTCTTGCACTTTCATTGTGATCAATTGCTCCTTTGAGGATGCAAAACACAGCGGCTCTGGGCCAAGTGCATCCCACTATGTCTGTCTCAACCCCATCAAATGAGCTTAGCAAAATAAGGTCCTACTCCTACAGTTTCTACTCCGTCACACCAGGGAAACTGGCACCTACATTAATTCCTAAATCAGATTTCAATTGTATTAAAATACGGCTCCGACCAAGAATAACAGCCTGCCCAATGCCAGCACGATACTGCTTTGCACATAGTCATGCTTGCGTGTGAAGGTAAAGGGATTTCCTAATACATGCTAAAGATGCATCCCAGGAAATAGACTTTCAGTGACAGAATATTGGAAGCGCACATTAACACTATATTTTCCGTTCTGGAGCCAGTACATATCTGTCAGAGTGGTTTCTCACCACGAGCAGCTCCATCTTCTAGAAAATGGGTTGAGACATCAACTGACCATCAGGTTAGCTGTATTCTGGCATTCTGCGCTGCTGCCTGTTCCAGTCCCGCAACCAAGAGCACTGTGAATTCAGTACCTTCCCCATCAGGGCAGTCACTGAAAAGGCTCTGTGCTCAGGGGAAGCTATGGCAGAACAGGGACAGCCACGGCTGAAGAGGATCACCCACAGAGGAAAAGAATTGAAGGAGATAATCCCTGCAAGCATGGTGAGTCAGGGAAAAGAAAATCAGATGATTCTCTTGGGATAAAAGAGAAGAGAGCTTTCTCTACGGTTGAGAACTTTCCGTGTCCCTTAAAGTCATTTCTGCCGAAGAGAAGGCAAGCTGTGAGCCAAACATAGTCCTTCATACTTGACATCAGCAAATTCTGACTCTGGACAGCATCTCACTGCAAGATAAAGCACCAAGTGCCTGCGGAGGAGAGAAGGGAGATGACAGCAACACACTTTGCTCCAAGATTCCTGCAAATACACGGTCTGCGCTTTCAAACTGGGAACCCCCCCCATCTGTGACCTAAATCTGCTAAAAATACATTTATTTGGGCTTCCTGACCTAGAGATTGTTTCACTCAAATGCACAGAGGAGTGCTTGAATACCTAGCTAGAAAGCACATGTGGGACTGCCTTCATATTAAATCACTATTATGGCCAGGAAATCTCAGACTCCCGTATCTACCTTAGACTCTCAACAGGTTCCTTATGAAGTGCTTAAGGAAAATAATGCTATTTTCAATTGCCCACTTTTGTTAAGTCATTCAAACTATCTTGCCTAGTTCGCACCACTTGACACTGTGCTAGCCAAATTGACATATTCTGTCCCAAGAAGTTAGAGCTGAATTTCAAACGGTTAGCAAGGCAGAGACCAAGTGTGAAAAGAAGGCTGAAAACAGCAAAGCAGCTGTGGTAAAGCCACACACACACAAATACCTGACAGTTTTCATACAAGTGTCTTGGGTTGCTCTGCTTCATGCATATCAAGGCAAAAACACGCCAAAGGAATACAAACTGAAGCAGCCGAGGAGACAGGTGTCCCAGGAGAAAGTAAGGGGGATTCCTTCATTCAGAAAAGGGGGACGGTAATTGGTTTACATATACAAGCCAGGATTAACGTATCCAAATTTTTCACCTAGGTCTAAAGCATTTTTCAAGTCCTGGGAGGTTATCAGAAACACTAACAGACCAGTTAGCTTTCTATCAGCAGAGAGAGCTTTCTCTTTTCTTCCCACCCAGGGACTAAGGCTTAACCACACAGACTGTGTTCAGGGTTTTACAATCTTAGATGAGATTTTCACAGCAGGTACATAACCAAAGGGCAGCATTAGTTTATTTACAGCTGTCAGCTGAAATTAAGACAGGATCGAAACAAATGTCCCACAGTTCCAAAAACAAAGCACCACTACTTTTTTTGTCATTGGGAAAAATCATGTTCTTACCTCTACGCAAAAGGCTAACAGGCTTATTGCTAATTTCAGTAATTATTTAATTCCTATTGAAAGATGACCTGAGACATCATTCTGTGTTATCACATATGGGAATATCATTAAAACAGCAAAAGAGAAGCAAAATTGTGAATGAGTCCACAGTTACAACCATAGCATGGCTACCTGTTCAAAAGTTTCAGAGACTTACTAATAAGAATTTTTGGCAATTTGGTTATCCATGCCTATCCAAAATTAGTTCATACCTTCACCAAACAACCTAAAAATGAAATTTCAACTTGTTTAGAGCCGAATTATCTGTTTCTGAAATGTTTAAGTAATTGTCTACTACAATAACAGAAAACAGAATTTTTAATAAAGACTTCTTCACTTAACTCACCTCCGGCACCAAAACCCTTTCCCCAAGGTGCTCTCTATAACTACAGTTCTGCTGTGACTTTTTCATGTTATGTAGATTCACCTATACACAGGCAACAGCAACACTGCTGAAGAACTAATCTCTTTCTAAAAGCAAGTCACAAAGCCACAATAGAAGATGAGCTAGAAAGAAAGGCACAACAGCAGTGTAACTGCTCTGTGTCTTCAGGGAACAGTTATGTGTGTCTTCTCCTGCTGGAAGGCAAGAAAATGTCCATTGAAGGCACAGGTTTTACACACTGCTATGTCTGAGAAATGCATCCCTCCCAGGGTTATTTGTTTTCTAACTGTGCTCAGTTTTCACAGTCCTAACTAGGGACACCCTAAACTGAGGGCTTTATCAAAACATATTCAACATTTTTAACACTCCATAGAACTTTCAGGAAGTTTTTATTATAGACAAAATAAATTAACAGGAGGGAATAGGTGAGAACAAGAAGATTACACAGAGATTACCTTTGAAAGGAGCTCATCTTAATGGAAGTTAAAACAAACTAAGGGCCCAAGGCTTGTTACAGATGCTTCTTGAAACAGATGGGTGATGCTCAGCACTTTACAGAGGACGTATTGCTGCAGTGTTTTCCCTCCATCTAATGAAAATAATCAGTATCACCAGGTTTCCTCTTGAAATGGCGGCAGGGAAACGACTGCTGGCATTTGCGTCATATGGATCTGCTCACATTACTTTAGTGACGAATCTTATTAAAAACAAGCACCTCAAGCAAAATGTTTACAGCTCAGTTTGCATGCATTTACTTTTAGCAATATGCTATGCTTCATTAAATTTCGAGGCAGTGTTTGTTAAAAGAGTAAAATGCATCAGCATCCTTCACCAGGTTTCCCAGCTTATTTTCGTGACGTCAAATTTCACTTTTATTTAATTCAGTGAAAATATACATTGATTAAACATGGTCTCAGTGCATCTCCTGCAGCACTGAAAACTGCAATAAACAGGAATGGCAGATTTTTTACTTCTTTCCTTCAGAAAAAGATTTACCATTACTATAAAGAAACTATACCTCACCTTTGCAACAGCAATTTAAAAAGCCTCTCCCCGCAGTGTGCATTGGAAAGGACTGGCCACCACAGACTTCCCCGCTTCTTGATGCCAGGTCCCTTCTGGTCTGTTTTTCCTGCCTGGCAATGGATGCCGTTTACCAAAAGATTTTTTTTTTTTTTAAATGAAAAGCTCAATTGTTATAATTCCATTTAAAATTTAATCCAGGGCAAGGGACTAACATGGGGGGGATTTCTGTTGTACTACTTCTCTACAAGCTGAGTACCACTAACTAGAGATTTCTATGTATACTTCTCTGTAACCTCAACTTACAGTGCAGTCCAGGTTTTCTTTCCTTCTCTAAAAAATTCATCAAAAGGCCTTATTCCAGCTGAGATTTTGTATACAAGTTTTCTGCCAAGAACAAATTTTTACAACAGAGCTTTAAGCTCCTTTAAAAAAAAATCCAGAAATTTATAATGGAAACATTGACAGTGCCCATAATCACAAGTACAGAAACATTATTGCGATAAGTAGTTTGTAGCCCATCCAAAAAGAAAAGTAAAGTTGGTCTCAACCAAACTCCACTTTTGCTCTGCAACAATGACCAATTATGAGATCAGTGAAAGAGGTGCAAACAAAAATACTGGGGATTTAAGCATCAATGATGGCAGCATAAAGCCATCATCTTGGTCATTACGTTCTGACTGTGCAAGAGGTTTTTTTAGAAAGTCTTAAATTACTTTATAACTCACTTCTCCTGGGCAAACTCTTCTCCCAGTGGTCATCAGAGGCTAACTTGGCAAATCTTTAAATCACGCTTCCAAATCCTAATAGCTTTGTCATTTTCATAAATTATTAATATACTGTTTTATATTCAGCTTTATCAATTTTATCTCTTGGCTCAGTCTGACGAAGCCCACCACTATACGTGTGCAGTTCAGACAGTCACACAAAAGCCAGCTATTACCTGCTGATGAACTGAAGCTCTGCACTACAACTCGCCATAAGGTCTCTCTTTTGCCTTAGGATAAACCTTGTGTTCCAGTAAGAAATGGATGGCTGCACGCCGCAACAAACGGAATCTCGCACAAAAGCAGAGATGAGCTACCTGCAACATTGCCTGGAAGATTTGTATCTCTGAGAATCAGTACCCACGCGTAGCAATATATTCCTCTTAATATTCTGAGCACACTTCCAATTCTATTAACAAATATACAGCAAACACTGTAATACAAATTAGAAATACAAGAAAAATTATACGGCTGGTTGTGTTAAGAGGTCCAAAGTCGAGGTGCTAACAGCTACATGTGGAAGCACCGCAGCATCAAGTGTTAACCCCTTTCAACACTTACGAAATGAGTCTGAGAACGGCAAAATTCAGAAGCACGGCTCCAACACATGTGACTGTGAACTAGCCTTGACACCTGCTTATGTCATTAATAAAATATTTAACATATGAAGAACACTAGGTCTCCAAAAGTGCCTTAACCGGCACTGAAATGTGTTAGTCATCCAACAAGAACTCTCACTTCAACACTGGAAATTACAGAACAAAGAAACCAGATCAAACCATTTCAAGGCATCCAGCTCAAACACTGTCTGGGCTGTGCTACTTGCAAATACTCATTACTAAAATTGCAGACTGCTAGTCCTTTTTACCAGAAGGTAAAGGGGTTATCTCTCCCCTGCAGCATACTTTATACATTTACTAGACTGAACCAGTGATCTCTGCCGTGCTTTCAACACAGTCATCAAACCAACACGGTAAATTCAAAGCCTCTTCACGCAGATCTGCTGGACTCAAAGCAATCTTCACTTAGTCAATCTTCCCCTCCACGTAAAAGACAATATAGGATGACATTTAATGATTTTCCTTACTTGGAAGAACTGATTTCAAGAAAATTTACAAAGTTAAGTTGTAAGACAGTAAATGTGTTAATGATAAATTGTTCAAGCAGCATGAAAAAAGAAAGAATAAAAGGCAAATATGCTTCCAGGCAGTTTATTCTAGAAAACTGAGAAGAAAGTACATTTGTGTTCATTACAACTATTTAAGTATCATACAATTAAGCTGTTTATATAACTTCTGTCATGTAACTTAGGAGGTCTTGAAAAGTGTATTTTTTAAACTCCAGAAGTGACGGGACTAAATCTCAGCTCCACTTCCTCGCAGAGAAGTTTGGAAGGCAGCCTCTGGAAACAGTACTGCCACTCTGCAGCTCACCAAGTTTATGTTTTATCTTGTAAAAAAAGGAAAAGTTAGCCCTTTCATATACACACACTTTTAAGATAACAGCATTTTCTTCACAGTTTCAAGTTAGGCACTGAAGTACTTTGTTATGATTAGTTTTATCACATTGAATCCAAATGCTCTGGATTATTAATCAACCCTTCTGACAGGTCTCCAATAACGAAATACGCCATGTGGCTAACAATGACTCACCATTCATCTTAAGCCGATAAAACAGAAAAAGACTGACAAGTTCTCAGATCCTACCCAGGCAGCCCACAGCTTTAGGAAACCCCTTCCATTTGCTTTCTCACCAGCAAAACTAGTGTAAGTTCTTGACTTTGACATGGAAAAAAATCCCACTTCCCTGTTCCCATTCTACCTGTAGATAATAGCTACCATGGCAAGGACTAGTAGTACACAAAGCACTGACATCGCCTGGAGAGCTGGGGACGTGTGAAAAGCAAGTTAATGCCCTCTCATACACCAAGTCCTCCACTTCCTTTTTGCTTTATTCCCCCTTTAATTTAGAAATGTCTGTTCACCCTTCCAACTAATTTGCTGGTTTATCATGTACCATGCTATGCCTATGCCATAACACCATTATTAGAAGAGACCACTTCACCCAGCAGTTTGTTCTTGGACTGCTGAGGATCTAAATTCAAATCCCACTTCTCCATTCAGGACCCAAAGTCATCCCTTCTGCCTCCACAGCTAGACTGTCCTGGGTCCTGGTACTGGCAGATGGAGGGTGCATAGAGAGAAGCTAAATGAAGGAAAAGACATAGGGGTAGGGATCAGCCACATCAAGCACTGAAGCATACACACACTCTCTCCCACACCAGTCTACCCATTCTCGGCTACAGGCTACGGAATAAAGTACTTTATAGCTCCTCGCCCCGCAATTATACAGCGTTGGGAGAACTCAAACAGCACCAGCTGCACATTCTGCACTAGGAGCAACTGCAGTTCTTTCTTAAGCGGTTATAACAAGCCAGGGAATACTTGCTCCATACCCTGCAACACCCCTGCACACACACACTGCTCAGTGGCATCAGCAGCTCTGCTGGGGCAGCACCCCTAGAAACCTTGGCTCCCCTTCACCACTATTTTCTGAAGTTAATGCTTTTGTTCCAAGCTTCAGATGATTAAAAGGCTTTTACATTCCCTGATCCAAAACAAATTAAAAGGGATACAATCCAAAAACATCCGGTGATAAGCATTTGTTCACAGTGAAACAATTAAACGGAAGGATTTGTCTTGTTAAACATACAAAAGGTTATCGATAACCTACCGGTTCACATCATGTCTTCCAGCTCCAGGGTGGGACTGGTTCCCACTCTGTAACAATGCACCTGTGCCACCTGCCATGAGCAGACACGGCTGGTGACCTCCAGTAAAGGCATCCTTCCTCTCAGGAGTACTCTCGAACCCACTGAGAAACCAACTGAAGAATGAAGAGTATCTACAACACAAACTTGACTTCAAACCAAGTACAAGATCAAACTTGCTTCCTTGTAAAACTTTAATTGTAATCCACCATAATAAAGCTATTCAATTCTTAACTAATAATTTTCTTTCTAATTTGACCACATTGTAGAGTTGTCTTGAAACCTCCCAGAAGTTATTTTACTGCATTATGCATAGTCCTACGAGTACAATTAAAATGTTCTGCCCAAGCTCTATAACGGGAATTGTTTTCATAATTTCTTAACAGTATTTTCCTTTCTCTGCCCAGCACAGTCCATGCACACTCAATTTATCAAACCCTTAGTCTAGCCTAGTTAAAAATAAAACTAATGGTTCAAAAATTGGATGAAAATCAGCTTCACTTCTCACTCAACTGTATGCCTCTTAGTTTACCTTCTCATCATGACTTCAGGAACTACTCTCACCAGACTCCACTTCAAATGACACTGAAGAAAGCTATGAATTTGTACCTGAGAGATGCAACTTAAACACCTCATAGCTTCAAGACTGCTGATGATATAAAACAACAAGCCAGGATCAGCAAAGTCTACAAGCACTAAGACCTGAACTAAAATAAAACCAGAAAGTCGCTATATTGGTTTGAAAATAGGAGTCAAGGTAAATTAATACACAAATCAGTCTCACTACAGACATTGTTCTCACCTGCATAAATATTTCACAGCAAGCCACGGAAAACATATGCATATTGCAACAGAGGTAGAGTGAAACAAGCATGATAAGCCTGTCAATATAAAAAGTGACCTGTCTTATTTTTCTTTAATAATAAAACACAGAATTTTAGAAGTATAAATTATTCCAATATACTAGCTCAAAGCCTTGCAAGCTACAGTTCATGTAACTATGCATTACTTAGGAATTTAAACCACTCTTGTTCCTTTCAAACAGTCAAACATTGCCACACAAATACCAACGTACTCTTGACCTCCACAGGGAGAGGCTCATTCCTGTCTAACACGTCAACAACTGCCTGACATAAGGTTTACCCATCACTGGCCTAACGTGCTCATCTATCACATCAAAACTGCCACGTGCACTTGTATGATTTACTAGACTCTAGACATACTTTCTTCTAATGAATATTAGCATTTCCAAAGCAACCCCCAAAAGTTTAAACACATCCTAAAAATTCTGAGCCTTTCCTTTTTTTCTCCCCTTGTAGCCAAGTGGAAGCTCACGTGTCAACTTTTCATCCTGGAGTCACCAGCTGCAAACCTTCATCCTAAGAGAAAATTCTTCAGAGAAGTCCTTCAATAGGTACAAGACAAAACGAACGCATTTTACTTTAATTTGAAAAGAATCACTGAATAGACTTACTAAATTTTATCCATTAAATGCCAACTTCAAATCAAATCTCTAAAGTCAGTTTTCTGTGCCGGACAAGTTTTATTGTGGACCTACACTCAATTCCCTAAGCTTGTAACACAGACTAATCTCAACTTTAACTACAATGTTTACACAAGTATAAATATCCTGCAATGTGTAACGTATTAAGGCATGATTTAAACCTCCTTCAGTGAAAATTTTAAAAGTCATCCCCATCTGTCTGTATTCACTATCATTTATCAAAGACACATGAATTGGGATTCTCTATTCTCAACTTACTCATTTATTCTGTATTTACTTCAGCCCAGTGAGAATATCAGGAAGACTGTGCTGGAAAAATCTCACAGTTCTGGTGTAGAATTTTTCTCACAACCATGTATCAGAGATAATTAATGCAGATGGGGAGGCAGTATTTTTATTGTGAAGAAAAGCTTACATATACCTGGTAAAGAAATAATGCAGGCTTCCCCTGATATATCTTGGGAAAGAGCAGAGGTTTGGCTAAGCCCGTATTATTTTTCATTTCAGAGCTGAGGGGATGCGACACAGGCAGGAAGATATTTATTCCGATGCTGCTCTGATTAACTGTGGAAAACAGAAAGACTTGAAAAATTCTAAATGGTGGCATCAACTAATAAAGCATTTCCTGTGGGAAACTTAAAAATTGATGTTCATGTTTTTCATTGCTTTTTTATTTCATAATCCTATAATGTACAGTATATCTGGCCATGGACTCAGCTGGAAAAACATTCAACACTAAAAATGTTTGATGGAGTCTAAACAAAGAGCATTTCCTCTGGTTTCTTGCTGGCTAGGACCTAGGAACCACGCTCTACAATTCCTCATGCCTGCAAAAGGGAAGAGACTTTCTTTTAAGAGACACAAGGGCATCAAGCTGAGAGGCAGAGGCAAGGATTTGCCCTCATCCTGGTCCTTCACCTCACCCAAATGACATGGATCAACCTATGCCACCAGCTATTTTGACACCTGATGTTAGGGCTGAGAAAAGGTGCAGGGCACAGCATTTTGGGCCACGAGGAGGGGTAGGAGGGAGTGCACCCAGCCTGCTGTGAGCAGTAGAGGTGTTGAGGCAAGTAGATGAAGACAAAAGGATCCGGATGTGAAATATCTGAAGGAAGAGTATTTGACAAATATTTAGTGCTTTCTAAAGTAATCGATCCCTAGCTGGCGAAACCACAGTGTTTAATTAGAGAGGGTGATATGCCAGGGTTAGGAGCTGTGTTTCCTAACACCACAAAAGCCCAGCACAAAGAAGTATATTTTGTTGTCTGTCATTCTGTACAACGCCCTTCCCTCAAGCACCGGTCCTCAAAACGCATTATACATTGTCAGTGGAGATTTGTTTACCTACAGACTTTTTTTATTATTTTTTTCCTTTCATTCACAAAGTGCTTAACAGAAATCAGTGCTTGCGAACTGGAGCTCTGAAGCACAGTCTAAGAGTTTATTCATCATCATAGCAACTAATTGCCCAAAGACAAACCCTAGGACCATTCCCATGTCACTGAAGTTGCCTTCTGCAATGATGTGCCACTCATCTCTGAGAAACCAGTATTGTTAACTTACTTAAGTGGCTCTGCCAGAGCAGGAGAGCAGACAGCTGAATAACTGACCACTGGATAATGCTGACTCCTTCAGTGACAAAAGGACAATGGCAAAAAAAAAAAAACCAAAAATCAATTTTGACAAGTGGTGGTGGTTTTGTCAGCAAAAAGTCTGCCCAAGGTCTCAGTCAGCTCATAGGAAATTACTGTATAGATGGAGACACTGCGCCGACAAGGCCAGCCTTCCCCTCCCAGCCCTTCCTTTTCTTGACAGCAGCAGCTGCCTCCACGCCTAGTCTTTGGGCTCCGTTATATCTTAGGCACTGATAGGAGTCACCCCCTGGGACAGTAGGATGGTGGGACTAAAATGATGTCAGGCACTATGAAGAACATTTTCCCTTTTTGCTTTACAAACTTTTGAACCTTACAAGAGGGGAGCCATCCGCTTCCATGCCTTTTTTTTTTCCTACAAACAAATTTTAACAATGCATATCCTGCCAGGAAACGTTACCATGCATTAGTAATAAAGCGTTACATAAAAAGGTAAATTAAGTTTCCAAGATGTGAATATGAGCTGATAAAATGTATTATATCCACAGTTCAACAACTGTGCAGAGAAGAAAAAAGAATAAACAGTTTTAGAGAAAGCTTCAGGAATATGAAGGAAAAAACAGGAAGAGTAGTTAAAGTAACGCCACACTGTCAAAACACTGCTTGGACTATGCATGAAGCACAGCTACCGAACTAAATCAGTTAAACTAATGGCCATCCATTAACCTTGAGTATGTCTACATGGACAACACTGACCCAAAGAGGTGAGCTCAAGCATCAGAAGGCTTGCCAACACAGCACTCACTCACGGCATCAGACCCCCTGCTCATCTAGATAAATAACCCAGAGCCAGAAGGGCCATTTATTCTCACCCAAAGGGCGGCAGCAGTGGTGATGCTGTACAGCTCTTCAGTATGGCAGGCAGCAACTCTGCTCCCAGCCGGGTCATGCAGCCGGGCGCAGTCGCTGGGAAGGATGGTTGGTACGTTCCCTCTGGCTACTGCTCTGATACAGAGATACTGAAAGAAATTAGCAGGGAGGCCATACGCTGCCTCTCTAACACCAGCAATCAATTATACGTTTAACAACTGCAAAACAGGCATTCAGTTGCTGGGCTGCTTTTCCAAGAGAAGAGCACAAGCCCAGAGGTCAGGGGATGGTACTTGGTTAGAAAGAGACTGCGCTAAAATGGGCAGCAAGCAGCTCCTGAGTCAATTGGGCTGTGTAGGGCATGGGTCCCACAGCATCATCAGATGTAGCTCTGCCCAATTTTGTTATGGATGGGATCCTTCAGAGAAGATACTTGTCACTGGACAAGCTCTCATGATCGCACCAAAGAGCTACAAGCCCAAACCTAAACCAGACCATCACAGCAGCTGCAGTCACTAACTTGGCTTGCACAGAAAAGACAAAAAGAGTCAGTCAATCTGACATCAAAAGGGATGATAAAACCCTGGAGGAAATTTCCTTTGCCAGGAAAAAAAAGTCAAGGAGGGCACAGAGGTGACTTACCCGGCTACCGTACTAAAGGCTTTTACCAGAACTCCCCACCCCACTTGCCTGAACAGTCAAGAGGTCAGGAAGAAAGAGAAGTTGCTGAGATAATCCTCCCACTTCACACAGCTCCTTAGGACTTTTCCCAGACAACCTGGTAAGCACGATGCCATTCAGGATTTAAAGAGACCACAGGAAAAGAGATGCCAATTCCTACAGAGCTTACAAACAGAAGTGGCCAACACTCATCCCAAAAAAGAGGCAAAAAGCAAGGAGAAGAAGAACAGAAGTATGTCCTGGCAGCCAGCTAATTAGCAAAAGCATTACAGTTGGGACTTCCAAGCATCAACAAGAACTAAGCAGGAGCTATACCTTTATGCAGGATTTTTTTTAGACAGAACAGAGAACAATGTCTGCAGAATTTTTCACCAGTCACTTTTTGCAACCAAAATACACAAGTGCTAATTAGATCACGCCAAGTCTTCATTTTCACACTTCCAAAGCTGCTCAATTAAAAGTATGTGTTTTGGCACTGCTCTCTGTTTTAAAATAATTTAGATAAAGCTAAAAACAAACAAATGCTTCAATCCCAGGAGACGATACAGCTGGAGATGAATGAATCATTAGCATATTGGAAACCTAAAAAGCTCATAAGATACATAGACAGACCTACTTTCATGAAACAGCAATTGTCTAACATGACAGAACGCAGAAAATGAAAATAAACCCATAGAAACAGTGAGAAATCAATGAAACGTATGAAAGCGATTGCCTTTTTCAGCATAGTTAGTACAGCAGCAGTCTGTCCTGCAGTTTTCTCCTAGAGTCATTAACAACACTTGAAAAAGCCTACAGGCAATTAAGGCTGGGACAAAAACTGGAAACGGGGACCTTCAAAAACATGCACCAGCTGCCTTATCAGTGCACAAATACTGAGAAATGATGTCAAGTACACAAATACTGAAGCAGTGAAGATTTTTTTGGAAAAGATAATTGGTATGAATTTAACTTATCTTTCAGAGCACCACCTCTTAAACAAAAAACTTGATTGGAAGGATCACTTGCAATCCTTAAAGATGTTGCAGAAAGAGATACTGCTATACTGACAGGTTCCAGGGCATTGATTTGTAAATTAATTGGGTGAAGGACAATACCAAGCAGCAAGCAGGTAAGACTTCTTAAGTTAGCAGTGTTAAGAAAATTGCTGTTGATGCATATAAATTACTGGCCACCTTCCACTGCATGATAGTGCACCAATAATGGACTCGTTCTCATTCTTGTGATGTGCTTAGCAGTTAAAACATTAGCTTCAAAAATTTGAGAAGAAGGCAATGCTCCCCATAGCAAATAATGTCACAAAGCTAGGGAATGGGAGACCAGATGTCCTCAACCTTGTTACACTTTACCTCATTTGGAAGAAGACAGAGAAACAGTGTTTGGGAGAAGGCACAATCACCAGCCCTTTGAGGGCACGCTGATTCAAAACCTAACTATTAGACTTCAGATAACTTTATCTTAGGTGGTTACAAATTACCTTTTGCCAACAACAAATTTAAGGCATCCCACCTCTGATGAAAAATATTTTCCTTATTTCCAAGAACTACGTGGTTATAAATGAGGTCCCACATTTCGCCCCAAAGAAACTGTGGTAGAAAAATGCCTGTCAGTCCTCCAGCTGCTGCAATTCTTCATTTACATAAATCGCTTCTGTTTTAGATTCCTTGTCCCTCTGATTTACGGCTTTAAGAAAAATAAACACAAGTTAAGGAAATAGACTTAATGAGCCAACCTTAGTAACTTTGACCACATGTAAATACTGCAGCCAAATGTCATCTCTCTGCCAGCTGATAATAAGAACAAACATGCAAATAGATATGTAGGACTTTTCCTTTTCTTCAGAACTTAGGATATGATCCAAAACCACCTCACGTAGGGACTTCAACAGCTTTTTAGCATCATACCAGCTATCGAGTTAAATCAGGGGTAGAATCTCCTTAAAAAAAACCTGAGTATTCATTGTACAAATTTTAGGTCAGATGGAACTTTCAGCATCAGTGTACTTTATTTAAACCTAGTCCTAATTATATGGATCTGAAAGAAGCCCAGACTACCGAAAACCTGGACAGTCTTTCAAGAAAGCATTTATAAAAAGTTAAGTCAGTTTAATGTGCGTGACATTCCAAAGACCAATCCCATCACAACAGGTATCCTGACTTACTCTTATAAGGTGCAGGCTCCAAATACTCATGTGATATGATTAAATAAGTCTCCAAACTGGCAAAAACCACACAGTTCTAAGAAATACTAATTCCACAGGAACCAACAACCAAGAAAAGTCCAAAATGATAGTGGTTATATAAGAGACTGGATTAAGAATAACCTACTGTGATGTGTGCATATTTACAGAAGACTTGGAAGAATAGAGTTTAAAACAATCACTTGAAGAAAAGTTAGTTGTTAAAGGAAACAATTTGCTGTACTAGATTATATTCATGTGACCAAGAAGAAGAAGTGAGCAGAAACACAGATCAGGTATTAAATGTTGGCTTGACTCCTATTCTAAAGTAAGATCAGATGCCCCCATGAGCACTTCCTTTCATTCAGGACAAAGCTCTTCCAGCAACACACACTGACATTTAGCAGTATCTCACAGCCTGAAGTCACCCCCACCACAAGGGGCTTATCTGCCATGATTCCACCAAGGATATATCAACTGACCACGTGTGAGATGAATGAATATTTAGTGCTTGACTGTTCACATAGGAGTGACACTTTTATCTTATTCTGCATCTGTGCAGCCAAACCACATCTGCAATGTAATTCTGCACCGGCAGGACAGGATGCAGGCAGTCAATAAAAAGAAGTTTGCCTTCCTACCTAACTGAATAATTCACCTTTCAATATCACTCTACCCAGCACAGAAGGAGGAAAAGGAGATTCGATTGTTCAAAAACTCCGTACCTTTCTAGTGATTTCATTATTTAGAATCCTGGCTTTGGCTTTTCAAAGCAGAGGCAGGTATTGACAGGAAAGGTCCTTCTTAGGAAGATAAGGTGGCTTGCAATATCCAAAAAGATGGTATTGCTGCCTTCTTGGTTTACGCATCCTGAGGGAGGCAAGGAATGAATGCAGCACTGGGTCACGGTAATCTCGCACAACCCAGATAATAACAGTCATTTTATCATTATACACCAAAAAAAGACACGCCAGATCTTGCTACTGAAACTCACTATGTTAAGACTTTGGTTGATTCACTTCAAGTGATATTTGATTAACAAAATGTGAAAACAACATCTGCACAAAGAGCAAATTTAATGCCACAACTGTCTCCATAAGCAATGCTTCCTATTGTATCAGCTTTTTTGCTATCAATCTATTGGATTGCTATTCCATATCCGCCAGTTTAGAGTTAAAAAAAAGTCTGGGAAGAGCCATGTCAGCTCACGGCAGCGGTCCATGAAGTTCAGCAGTGTGGAACAACATGTGGCCATTCAGAGGATGGCACAAGCAGAAAGTAAGCAAGTAACGAAGCTTCTTCAGATTAAAACCTATTTGTGGTTTGGGGATTTTCTGAGTTGGGGAGGGGATTGTACATATCACATGTGACCATGAACATAGAGCCCTCGCTATAAAGTCTACAGCAAAACAAATTTAAAAACAACAACTACTCTTCCTTCCTACAGCATCCATCAACCTTTCAGATTTGCTAGAGCTCTGGACATCTTCCTAGCTGGCTTCTCAGGCTTCCCACTTTACTCCTGGATATCATGAATTACATTTGAATGCTTTCAGCATGCCAGAACACTTACTATTTCAATAATGACTTCTCCAGAACACCTTTTCTTATTATGAATGTAATGTTTCCAAACAACATTCTTGATTGTTAGACTCAAACACTATTCCTGTGATAACCCTCTAAGAACCCCATCTCCTCCTGAGTTACTGTTATCCTTACATTAGCAGGGAAAGTTTGAGAAGAAATCAGCTCTCAGAAGTATATAATTGAAACAAATCATTATTCACCAGGGCAAATCAATGCTAGCATCCCCTCTGGACAACTAATGGTTCACAGGTTTTCACCAACAGTTGGAGGTGCTGACTTGCCAGGATCCATAGCTCTGTTCCAAATATACATGGTGATATTTGTGACGTCTGCTTGAATCAAATTGTTTCTTCTCTGCGTTTGTTCACAGTTATGCCAAGAACGGTCACAGCTGGGAAAAGCGAACTGTAGTTTACATCTTCTGTGCAGAAAGTGCATAAACATTTATCCCTGATGCACGGCTCTAAAAGAGGCAGCTCTAAGACCTCCTGCTGCGCTGTATTGTATCTGACAACTCAGTGTTGAACAGAACATGTGCTTTCATAAGCTATGAAGAATTACTATTTCTATCACTTTCAGACACTTCATGACTAAAATGTGGACCCATTATCCTTTCATCCAGCAGCACACACTGTACATAAATGAGCAGTTCTACATCTTGGCCTTGGTGAGCTTCTGACATGATCAAAAGAACCAGCTGAAAATAGTGCAAAGGAACACTTCAGGCTGAGGAGGAAATGATTCACCAAAAGCCAGCAACAACAAAAGATATGACTTGCAGGCAGTGATTTCTGAGAAACCGTCAGGCTAATCTGTCATTATTTGAAGTACATTATTTTATGTACCTACATAGTATACGTTGTTATGGTTTTAATACACCGCTGCTGCAAGCAAATGCAGAAACTGAGATCTCTCCTGCATACTGCAGCAAGCAACAGGGAGTTGGACCCCAAAATTCCTTTCAGGCAGTCTTGAGCAGCAAAAAGTCTTTGCCTGGGTACTATTTTCAGACTAAGACTCTAACGTTTCAGCCATCGCATGCAATGCGTGAGACGGTTGTCATGAAAAACATTCCACATTAAAAACTACTACTCTAAAAGCACCAGAGATTGGGCCAGGAATCCAAGCCCCAAGTGATATCAAATGACTTATTATTCTATTTCCTTCTACCAAAGAAATTACATCTTGCAAGAAAAACCAAAGCAGATATCTGAAATTAAACAAATTCTGTCTGGCAATTAAGCAGATGGTAAAAAGAGCAAAAAGAGGCTGTGAAGAAAGATGGTTAGATTTATCCTTTACACTGACATGCTGCTTCATTCCTTGATGAGCCTGAGAAATATTGCTGTAATCATCGTATCAACTTTTTTTTGCCCTCCAGTAATTATGCCACCGTATAATTGAAGCTTCTGAAATTGATGTAAGGACAACTCCATAAAATATAATAAGAACCCACAGGTGGAAGTTAAAGTAGTGAAAATCAGTCAAGAAATAAAGCACCATTTTTTTTCTTCACCAGAATAATTGACAAGGACTGAAGTAAATCTTCTATCAGTGGCTATCTTTTATTGTGACGTTCTTCCAGAAGATAAAGGCACAGATCTGGGGAAGCCCTACAGCTTGAATTAAGAAGGGGACAGTCTAGCTACTGCAACAATACTCTGACTTCATTCACTAAGAGTAGGTTAAGTACCTGGAAAAACAGTCTAAGTTAAATACCTTACTTTGCAAAAGCTAAATATTTGAAAGTTACCATAGCACCTCAATATTCCCAAGATGTAACACAAGAGGACAAGAGAGGAATTTCTGAAATACAGCCTCCAAATGTGGTCACTGCAACACATGCCACTCGGCCCTGGCAGGACGCTGACGGCCACCTTCAAGAGCATAAGATAACAAATTTCGGGGGTAAAATGTCTCTCCCTTTCTCCCTCCCACTAGTGGTGCCAAAACCGAAATTGTTGGCTCCTGATCAGAACTAAGAGTGAGCACAGAAACATGAACTGCCAAACTGATCATCACTGAATAGCAAGCAGCTCTCCCAGAGGATGGATGAACAAACAGAGCTTTAAGATCAGACACAATAAGCACAGGGAGGACCATCCAAGCACTTGGTGCACATGCTGGGAAGGACATGATGTTGAGAAATTCAAGCCTGATAAATTTCCCACCACTGAGCCAGGAAGTAGAGGGCTGGAGGAAGAAAATAGTGCTTTTGCTCGCAAGAACGTATTACATAAAGTTTAACCACGCATCTAGAGTATTTCAACATTCCCTCATATTTCCCTGTGGCATTTATACCTGTGTGTAAGGTATCAACCATGACAGGCTCAGCAGAAATCTCTGGAGAACTACAGCCAATGTTTTTCTCCCATAGGCACTTGACCCACAAAGACTGACTCACTGGGTACAGGGCAGCTCCTAAATTTCTTAACTCTTCAACCAAATAACGTGTTTTCCTATCCAAAACCCACAGTTCTACCAGGCACAGGCTTTCCCACTTCCTCCCATTTACACACATGAATTGAACCAAAATTCCAGCTAAGTCAATCCTGCCACCACTGTGATACAACAGTACACTGTGACTTTGCACAAAGAGGTCCATGGCAGGAATCATCAGCACTAGGAACAGGAAGATCTTCCCATGGAGCATCTTGGGGGCAATCCAGGGTGCTTGACACACAGAAGGCGCAGACCTGCCAGCAACCTTATCTTGTGCAAGACACAGGCTTATCAACAAAAGAGCCAAACCAGTTCTCGGTGGAGCACAAAATAATGGGTTGGGACTAGTGAACCATAACGCACATCTCAATCCTAACAAACTAGTATGTACAGAGCCTGTAAATTCTCCTCTAAGAACACCAGTTATACCATACATCTGATTTACATTTTTCAAGGAAATAATTGAAACTGTTCAGCTTGCTTCAAAGGCCCATCAGGAAGGAGAAAAGCTCCTCAAGACACCTATGTTGCATCTTTGCAGCAGCATGAGACTAAACAAATGGAAAAAACTAAAATAGGTTGCGACAGTTTATCATCAATCAGTATGAATTACTTGGCAGAATGCGGTATCTTTCAGTGCAACTTAGTGGCACCTTTCCCACAGAACTAATACAAACATAAGAGCATAACAAGAGATTGAGTGAGCAGGGAAAAAGGGATGTCATCGCTGATTAAGTTGCTGATGGCAAGAAACAAAAAATGAGAATACATAGGGCAGCTCCTGTGTGGCTGAACAACATCACTAGCATGTTCCAAGCTGCTTCATTTGGCAAGGTTAAGTTCACCACAGAAGAATCGTAATCATACTACAAACCACCAAAGTCTTCTGAATTGCCTCCTTGCAGTCAGACACCACTTCTCCACCAGTCTATTTCAGTGTTTTCCCAGGACAGGAAGAACATTGTGAGCCCCTCCTCCTGTTGTCGTAAAAGAACATTACTGTCGAACACATGAAGGTATGAGGATATGACAGAGAGAAGCTTTACTTTTTTAGAGCCAGATATTAATGGAAAACTGCAGACAAAGCCTTCAGCTCACGCAACCTCTATCGAGCCTACAAAGAAGCTCTTGTGCTGGCAGGTCCTGGCAAAGGATCTAAGAGCCCAAACTATTCCATTTTTTCAACTATATGAAATGGTCTAACAAAGAAGATAATTTATGTATATGGATTTGGTGATCCAAACATATACTAATCACCACAGCTTTAGTGAACTCTGATTTGGACTCTTGAATAGCAATCAAAGGAATTTTGCTTTGACCCTCAAAATTGGTTTTCAGAGGTTACATAGATAGCAGCAGACCTCTTTCCTATATTTGCATATATATATATATCTGTAATATCTTAGATCCCACTTATGATTGCCTTTTGCATAACACAGTTTTGCATTTACATTTGTCAGTAAATACTTAGGTTGTTTACCAATTTTAGACATACTTAAAAGGAAGAGAAAAGTTCTAGTCTTTCAAACCATCATTTCAATTGCTATTAGATTTAAACAGATAAGGCAGAAGGTTCAGCAAGTGACGAGAATGAAGACTTTGCATATTCAAGCCTAGACTCACATAACTTCAAACAAAGGCAGGCAGAGAAGGTAGCCAGAATGAGTAAAAAGCACCAGGCCAAAGTAGTTCAGACAGTCACCACCCTTCTGGAATCACCCTCACAATTACTTCTGTCCAAAAGATACACAACAGTCTTTAAATTCTCAAGAATCATTAAAAAACATGTTTGTAGCAATTCTGTCATGCTTAAGTGTGAAAACCCATGTTAAAATTTCTAACTGTAGCTTTCATCTCCTGGCAACGAGACAAAAGGAGTAAGAACTTTCCTTGCATGAAGGTGTTAAAAGATAAACCTGTAAACAAGATAAAACTATCCAGATGTTTGAAAGGACTTTGGGCTTGACCACAGAATGAAGAAAAAAAAACCAGGGAGAGTGATGTTAGCGAAATTCTCAAGACATGAAAATGAAAAACAAATCGTCTCATATTAGCATTGCTCTAGCCATTTCACATACTCTTCATTCATGTAAAGAAGCATGTTACCAGAAAATCTGGAGCTGTGACAAGATAAGTTTTCTGTGGACTGAGAACTCACAAATTAGAGTGAGTTAATCATTACTAAAGCTTTGCCAACAGCACTTGTCAAATATATGAGCAATTGCGAACACCTACACAGAGCTATCCATTGCCACAGCATGGACACAGCTACATAACAGATATCAAATGCCACCTCTGACAACCATGCTTCGCTGTCAGACTTCTCCACACAGTGATAAAGAAGGCCATTCTATGCAAAGAGTGAGGTTTCAACACTCCAGGTTTTACTTCTTCAAAACTTTGTATTGGATCAATTGTTTTGATCTACCACAGCGTGAACCACAACTTAGATAATCTGATTTGTAGGAATTTATCTACTGTCTGCCTCAGGCCCTGAGTTTAGCAAAAAATAAAAAACAGTAAAAAGCTCTTTCCATCAAATCACAGAAAAATATACTGCACTGACCTTCCATTGTTCTTTGGGAAGCAGTTTCACTACCACGATGTCACCGTTCAGGGCTCTGTTGCGAGCAACCACTCCATCAATAAAGATATCACGAGTCCCATCCTAGTCAAAGAGGAAGAAAAATAAATGCCAGACTAAAACATATTAAATTACAGTTGTTATGAGGTTTAAAACAGTGTCATCAAAAAAGAAACACACCCTGCTGAGACAAATATCCCACAGCTGAGCACAGAAATTAAATGGATTCACCATATGCCCTTGAACATGCAATATCTTTCAACAAATAAGCTCCTTTGCATGTATGTGCCAGCACAGTAGTTTCACTGTATTTATTCAAGACAGAGTCAAGCCTTCAAGATGTATTGTCTGCAAGCTCTCCTCAGTTCCTCTACAGTTACTCTTGGGAATGGGTAGAGAGATTTCTACACTCGCCGCTTTTCACACATCAAGTTCTGAACTCAAGCACTCGGAGCTATTGTTCAGAATTTGTTTACAAGACAGTTTCTGCAAAGTGCCCTCTGCAGAGCAGTCACTGCTCTCCTGGTGAGATGGGAAAGCTGGGACATGCAGCTCCAGGATCAGTGGGTCAGTCTGTGAAAGTGGCCGGGGATGCAGTCTCTTTATTGAACGAGTTGACACCATATATTCTACATTTGGCACAAATAATGTTAGAAGAGATTAAAAAAAAAAAAAGTATGACTACAGACACCAAACGCAAACCAGATCTTTTGCTGTAACAGACATGTTAGGACACCTTCTCTCTATGTTCTGGGTTAACATCCTTGCACAAGAGCCTCTACTAATTGTACGCAGTATGATTATCCACCCTTGACATGCCTGGCATTCAGCTAATCAAGACCTAGTTTGGAAGATTTTCTTCATGGGGGAATAAAGATGAAGGTTCCTGAAAACGCCAACACAAAAGTTTTAGTTTTAAAAGGATTTCTAGTTTTTGTCCTCTTTTTGGGATAATTATTGACAGTGCTCTCGCTGCTTTCATTTCTGTTTCTCCCTCATTCAATATGTGAAAAATTCCACGTAACTGCGTACAGTGCCATGAATGTGTCAAACAATGTGAGCATTCAGCATCAACATGAGCAGTCAACACTTTTCCTAGGGAGTGTTTTGCATAGTTTTGATGTACCAAAAAAAGATTAGTGTCTTTAGATTAGTAGTTCCTTGCTTTTGAATTAAAAAAGTCTCACGAGAACTAAAATCTTAATCACAACTGCAGTCGTTTCTCAGATATACACACTCCTGAGTCTCACATGCTTGAGTAAATCCAATCAGAATTACCAGTGTGCTCAGCCTCCAAGAAAAAACTTCTTTTTAAGCTTTTATAACCTGAAAACATGAAGCCCTAATATCACATAAATATCTTATTCTGCTTAGATACCAAAACAATAAAACGGCAGAACCCTGCCATGATGTAAAACTAAGGACGTCCTCCAAGAGACCAAATTACTCTTCGAAAGAAAAGCAGCAGCAGCTCAACAGCTGTGTGAAAGCTGCCTCCCATGACAAGATGCAGAAAAATTGCAAAGCCTCTTGGACCAACATAATTCAAATTGGAAACTGTTCTTTTCAAAAAGGCAGATTTTTTACACATGGTCTTATTCTTCATTCCTCCCTGCCCTCTCCCTTCTGCTCCAACTCTTTACCTAAACCCACCACATATATAAAAAGTTCAAAGTCACTTTTTAAGGAAAATGCCTGCTTTTTTTTTTTTTTTTTTTTTGTCTGTACCTGTAGCTGCTCTGCACTCTGGGACACAGGCTATATTCATGATAATTCATTTCTTTTTCCTTCTCTCCTGTGTCCAAGAAAATACAAGGCAGACCCCTTACCCCACCCCCTGTAAAGATGCCTGATGCACTGCACCACGCAGCCAAAGCTGCATCTCTGTGCTCTGCAAGAGCCTTGTCTTGAATTGCAGCCAGTCACTCTCATCCCAAAGAATAAATGCATATATATATATATACACACTTCTATACATGTTTGCACATCTATTTTACAGCAGTTAATTTCAATGCCTGCAACAAAGCTGTAATTAGAAAATTACAATCAAAAAAGAAACATTTCCAAATCCTGAGCTCCAGGTTCATGAACGTTGGGAAATTTATGCACTTCCAAGAACACACGTACATCACACTTTTTCTGTAAGCATCCCCTACTCTGCACAGCTGGCACTCTGGATTACTAATGCAAATAAAATGGCACTGAATCCCAATAGAACACAATCACTCGCAGAGTCCCAGCTGTCCCCTGGGTGCATGCACTGTACTCGCCACCATGGCTTCAAGACTTCTGCAGCCCCCTCAAAGGAGCACCAGGCCACCTATGAACATCACTGGCAGGGCTCTCTATTCCTCTCTGACAACAGGGAGATCCGTCATGCTTTCATCTGCTCTGGACGCATCTTCCACAACCACAGCACTCAATCATTCATGCTCAACGGGATCACTTTGCACACTGACAATGCCGTCATTTCAAATCACACTGCCATATGCAAGGGAGACATAAGATGCTCTTGGTCCGTTCTCTGGGAGGCTTTCAAGAGACGGGGCCTTGGTCTTCCCCACAACTCTTCATGTAACAATGAGACAAGCAGACAGAGCACATCTGCAGCAAGAAACACCCACAGATTTCTGGTGTTAGAAGGTGAACAGCTGTTGCATTTGTGCTCCATGAAGCCATAGCCAAGTCAGAGCTGAAGAGAAAGGGATACAGTGCTCTATTCAACAGTGGGAGAGAAAGGGTGATTTTTCACAGCTGCAGCTCCTGCAGCATCTGGCAATGATGGGAAATCCTGCAGAACACAAAGGCTGCAAACCCTCCCTTACCGCAAATAATGTTATATAAAGGATAAGCTTCCTAAAGCACCTGTCTTAAAGTGAGGACTGTGTCCTCATCAGCCAGAGTCATCTTTCCAGGTGCTGATTCTGCCTGTTATCAGCAACAAGCTGGTTCCGGCATTCAGCTCCACAAAGGGCAGAAACGTAGAAAGATAGTAGAGAAAACAACCTCAGCTAACCCTCCTTAATGTCTGTATTCCTGCATGCAGAAAAGCAAGCAATTTCCCTGCACGAGGCAACAGCTGGACACTGGGGCTGATTAGGGGTAAAGCTTCACATCCAATAAAACTCATGCAAGTAGCTGTATTTCTCAGTTAACCTTACATTTTGTAATTTCAGAGACTGTTTAACAGCTTAGATGTACCACGTGCATGAGGACACCTGTAAAGGTAGGATCATGGTTCCCTTCCGCCTTACACACACACCAGTGCTGCTTTACTGATGTACTGGAGAGCTGCCCTGTACTTCTACCTCTAGTTTATCTTTATCTACTTCGGGCACCCCCTCGACCTTCCTCCCTCCCCATCCAGCCTCCTCTAACAAAGTGGGCTCCAAAACATTACCCCAAAGGAACAACATGAACCCACAATGCCATGAATTTCAAGACTTTCAATCCAAGTCCCAAAACAGTAGCACTGTCAGTAGCAGGGACAACAACAGAGTCAGTGTTTCACTGTCCCAGGGCAGGCTCTGCCTTCTCTCTCCCACCAACAAGCGTTTCAATATGAAATTCTCCCTCATTGATGGTAACATTTTGGCCAAGTCAGTTCTAGATAAGAAGCCTTGGCTGTGCCAGCTGTGAGGTCACCTTCCCTACGGGAAGTCCCTGAAATTGCAAGAGCCCTTCTTTTCTGTCAATATAAGGAAAGAGAGAAGAGGCATAAGCCAGCACCATGTGACAGCAGCGCACCCCAAGCCAACCAAGACGCAGTCTGTATAAAAGCGGGCACATGAAAAGGAATCACGCATATTATTTCTGGAATGACTTTTCAAATTAGCTCATGCAGCAGATCGAAAAGGGAGAGCATATTTGTTTAGGGAAGATTAACTTCAATCAGTGGAAAATCTATAAAACCTCTGCAGTCATAAACCAAGGGTTTCCGATTACGCTATCTGGTGGTCTGCAAACCTGACTTCAGCAGGCTTCTATGGGACCCCACAGTATCCCCAATTTCAGCACAAGCTAAATAAGTAGTTCTTTGAGGTATGGAAAAAGCAGGATTTATTTGGGAATATCTGATTTAAAAGAAAACCCAGATCATGTTCATTTATTCCAACTCATTCACCTCTGAGTGACCTTTTGTGCACAGCATAACTCCTATCTTAATGCACCTTTACTTATGAACTTTAAAGCATTATAAAATTACACTTACTGGAGACGGAATGAAGGCTTCATGGTACTTCTTAGGATTTATTCTCAAGGGTCCCTTAAAAAAAAAGAGAAGGAGGAGAAAGATTATGCCTGAATCTTATTAATTTTATATAACATCAGTTAAATTAGAGAGCCGTGGGTAATATATCTACTGCGAAACATGAGAGATACATCTAAATTTCCATTATACATATCAAGTCTTGACAACTTAGCATCCGAGCAATTTTAAGCCAAAAGGCAGTTTCATGATAGGCTTAAGCTGATCTACTGCAGTCTGTCATCAAAGAGACGTTGAATCATTAGTTGTTGCTGCTACTGGGTGAACTGAGGATCCAAGCTCCCTTCACACACTTTATGCTGAGCATCTACCAACTTCATTAACAAACAGACAATAGAAACCATTTGTTTTGATTTTGTTTTGGAAAATGAGGTTTTGCTTGTTTTGGAGGACAGGAGGGAAAAGGAAAAGCTGACCTGCTGAGCTTGAAAGGCAGCAGGTACCAGCCTTATGGGGATCTGGGTGCTTAGGCTGTTCCTGCAGAGAGACAATCACAGTAACTCTGTGATAGAGAACATTTCCAAAGAAGAATCAAAGGGATTTTCCAAAAACAAACATTTAAAGTCTACAGGATTAGATTCTGTTTAAACATGTTTCAAGTCAGAATATCTTAAATACATTTGAAACTCCACGGTCTGCCTATTTCTGCTTTATTATCTGTGAACTCAAAAGCCCAAATAACCTGAAACAAATTCCTATCCCCCCTTCAAAGTAAACAAACCAGTTTTGCTGCTTGTGCTTAAGTCCATCCAAAAGAAAGGGAGAGTCAACCAAGGACTTGCAGACCACACAACAGTGCGGTTCCCATCCCAAGAGGGTCGCTGGAATTACAATTCAGGTGGCTGCAGTTAAAACTGACGGCATTTGATTCTTACCTAACTACAACTAGAGATCTGCCTTCAGACAGACTTCTGCTTTGGGCTGAAACTTGAAAGCTTTCTCCACTTGTGTATTTGAAATAACATTGGCCAATTTGTTATACGAACAGATTCCATCTGTTTGCACTTCTGTGTTAAGCAATCATAGGAACCTCTCACAGGAATTGCTTCCTTAAAAATTTACTGTGGCATATAATTTTTTTATGTATTCTGGGAAACACTCAGACAATTGGAAAATAAAGCTGATTACACGTGAAAGTTTTGCTGCCTTGAAGAAGAATTTGCAGATTTATGAAGGTTTTCCATTTTTTTTATTTGCTTAAGTTTGGAAATACCAGCACCACATATTCTATATTCTTTAGGCATTATATGAATACTTTGCTGCCATATCTTATTTTGTGCCTTATGTAACTGGAATTAACAAGCACACTACCCACATGGCAGGCACAAACCAGGGCAACAGGATAAAAACAAAGAGGACCCACTGGAAGCCACCCTGGGGATATTTTATGCTTAGGCAAAGTGAGACCTAACTCACTGTCATCAGCCTCTACTAGCACTGGTACTCACTGATGCAAAACTCTAAATGGTCTTTTTTTCCCCCCTTAATTTTCCAGAATCAGCCATCAAAATCAACAGGCTGTTACTAAAGGAAGCTGCTATGGAAAGGAAGGGAAAAGTGAGAAGCAATGGTAGATTTGCCTGACAGCAAGTCAAATACTTCCCATACCAGCATCTACCCACCAGCACAAAGCAGATGAGGGGATATCCTGTGTTACTCCGCAGAACCCCCTTGAATAGTTTGGGACAGCTGTCAATCAGCCAGGTGCAAACACCCACTATGCGCGTGAAAAATCAGGTTTTGTGTACATGGCCCGGCAGGCGCCAGAGCAACTATGTGCACATGGATGCCCAGCTCCAGCAAACACACAGAGCAGCAAAGTGTTACCAGGTCTACAATGCAGTGGGTTTCTCTACATTTTATATGCACTACCTAATTATGATCAGCATTCGATTTCTTACGTCAAGTAGAGTTAAAATACTTCAGCTCCTTCCTTTAAGCAAGGAACTCCCCAAATTTGTCTTAGAAAGCAGATGGGCCCTATTATCTGTGCCTATGTAAATCCTATTTACGATGTTGTACATTTCACGCTGTGATATCATATCTGGAACCAGTCACTCTCCCCATCTGCAATGAACAACTGTTCTCATATGTGTATTGGGGGTGAGGATCTGGCTGCAGAGTCTCATGATGTCACACTAATGTTGTATTACTTTACAATAGCTTGCAAATAATAGCTGCTATATTTACCAGTGTTTTATGTCAGTGGGGCCTTTGTTTTGAAAAGGAAGAGAAAGGTTTGCAGCAAGGCTTCTAAAACACTTTCTGATGATTCAAGTCAGCTTCACACATACTTGCCAAAAATGTTTCTAACCCTATTGGACTTCCCCAGCAAGATATAAAAGGGTCATGTTTTCTCAACTTGCACTGCTAGAATCAGAGCAGGCAACACTCAGATTAAGCTTCTCCCATCTCAAATCAAGCAGTTTATAACAGCTATGGTAACACACACACCTAGGTTGGTTTGTATGTACAGTATATCAAAAAAGGACAGAGTTCAAGTATCTCCTTGCTTCTAAGGCCACCTTTGAAAAAACGTTCCATGCAAATGAGGGAAACCCCAGCCTTCCTACCCCCAAAAGGAACAGCTTTCCAAAGAAAGACTCTCATTATGGCAAAGCAGGCTCCCCACCTCCATACACTGCACACTCTTCTGCCTGACCCCAGCAGCTCTGCAGGGAGGGTCTGGGAGACACTGGAGGCGGGGAGCAGACATAAATTCCTGGCTGACACTTCACAGGGTGATTATGGTCCTTTGGGTCAATGGTCCTTAATACAAAACCTGATTTCATCTGTTGTGTATAGCCAACATCATCCGCTTACGTAACTACGCAGAAGTTATTCAATCTTGTTTGCCTTCAGACCCGCTGCTGTGATTCCAGCCAACCTGATATGCTTGGTGTTTGCTCACTGCACAGTTTTACAGGCAGAGAAGTGGGAAGTCTGTTTACGCACTCTTAGGCGCCCTAAGCTCAGATCCTCTTTCTTGTGGAAGGACACTTCCATACACATCGCATGATTAAATAAATTCAGGAATCCCGCAGGGCTCACTTCCCCTTGTTACTTATCTCAAATGGAGTTATGTCAGATACGGTACCAGAAGCCATTAAGACTAATGTTATTGACAGACGTCAGCACCCACAGAGATAGCACTTGTTCTTCCTGACCTAGGCCTGCCTAATCTTCATGGCACTCATGTTTTATCTGAGTGATCGCCACATCTGTTGGTAGTTTCCATGGGTGGGGCTTCAAGATCATTTAGTTGCATAGTTCCATTGCCAGGGTCCAACAACATCCTCAGATGTCACAACAGGGTCTTTTCTCTCTAACAGATCTCTCATGTTTTTGCACAAATACATGCAGATCCAGTGCTACCAGAATGCTCCAGGGGACACTCCCGCTCAGAAAGTCACACTTCTGTCTGGCTAGCACTGAAGTTTGCTCAGGACCATCAGATTCAGAAGAACAGGTTTGCTCTCACCTTCCACAGGCTCTTGTGGAACATTTTTTTGCAGGTTACAACACAAGACCAATGCCTCACTTTTGGGGATTAACACAACAAGTATTTCTTCACTATGTCTCTTTCCATTGTATAGAACAGTACTGAATATTTGTCTTTTCAGTACAGCTGCTTTCAGGATCACGCCTATCTTGTTTGAGACCATAACAATGAATGGTCTTGATGAAATCATAAGGATGAACGAGCTGAAGATGAGAGATACTGAGCTGGGATGCCCATGATCTGACACTAAACGACTTAATCCAGCTTCCACAACCTTAACTGTTTCCCTGAAAAGTGGAACTGGAAGACAGGAAACCAGACACAGCCTATGAAAGCACCTATGACACTTTCAGTTACGTAGCACATGATCTGGAATAGACACAACACATTTACAAGAATTAGGAATTCTTTTGCCAAAGAACATGCGATCACAGGTCCTCTGGGACTCAGCATTTCAATGGGATTCTCAGGTAGTAGTCATAGTCTGATATGCCTCATCTGCAGCTGCACTAGACCTCGTGGGCAGTCTACATGCTGCACTTAATGTTATGAGACTGTGATACTAAAAACAGGTGCCAAAAACACTCCTGTAGGTGAGGCAGAAGATTTACTTGCTGCCATATGCCACAACAGGCTTGGTAGAAGTCATATCTCAAAGGTCCCCTTTCTTCCCTTACCATTTTCTCCATGGTGGGGATGTCTATGGTGGTCTTTAAAAAGGCCCTGCCCAAGGTCTGGGTAGCCCAGTGGACCACTCTGATCATCAGCAGGGATACATAATATAGTGATTGTTCTGGAAGCTAAGGGCTGATCAGATCGTCTTTAAGAGAGAATCAGGCAATCTTACACATGGCATCCACATCACACCTCCAGAAATTATGTTGTTATATTATTATACAAAAATTATTATACTAGTATAACAAAAATTCAGACAAAAAGTAAGGTGATGCCATTTACAACTTCAATGTATTGATGAAAGCATCATACCCTCACCAGCACTGCAACACTATTTGAGCAGGAAGGTACCAGTGTGTGTTTGGGATGCCTCCACACAACTGTCCGTCATGCCCTCACTAACTTCCACCTGCCTTTCTTCCCCAGCCACTCTGATCTCACTGAGATGCTGCATTACACCATTTTGAGAACTGTACGAAAACAGTGGTTCCAGGATGTTGTCCTCTTTTCCTCAGGGAACCTCAGTTCTGCCTGTCTTCATGCAAAACAATTCCTGAGATCCAGCTACCCACACAAATGGCAGGTCCAACTTACATTTTGCCAGATATTCAGAGAATTGCTGCCTAATTAAGGCTGCAGTTTTGCTGCTCCAAATGGGAGCAAGAAGTCCAATCTTTGATCTTCATAATCTGTAAAAAGAGAACCTGCTTATTGGTAGCTGTGCAAGGCAAATGACCATACACACAGGCACAACTGATTTTCTGTATCTCAATGGGCTCTTCAGCTCCATCTAGTATCTGTGCCTTACATCAGTAAACCATAGTGTCATCAGTGGCTGGGTCAGCCCTATGACCTCAGAGGAGTACAAAGAAAATTACGCAAGTAAATCAAGGGTGCCTGGCCATTTGCTATTAATTTAACCAGTTACATTACAGTTTATAACATGTTATTGCAATGCTCTGGTAGACACAGCCCTGTGAGACCCCAGGGACCACAGCACTACCCACACCATCACCCTCCCCTTTTTCTGTAGGTGGGAGACTTCTGGGAAGAGTTGATAAACTGAAAAAAGAAGAGCAGATCTGGAACCTGAGGCATCTGCATCACATCACTAAAGCCTAATGAATGCCTTTGTGAGGAAATGTTAAGTGTATTCATTTTCACTTACACTAACAAAGATAGAGGCTGCTAGGACCTGCTCTGTATTTGAGCATCACCTGTAAAAGTGAGTGTCTCCACAACAATGACTATTGAGGATAGCAGGCCATCCAGACAACTCTGCAATTCATCATGACCATGGATCGGGAATTTTATAGAACATGCTATCAACCCAAAAGCTATACTTCAGCTGAACATAAGAGGTTTCAATCCACTTCTAGAACTTCCTGAGAAAGGGAAGAAAGCTTCCTCTAACATCTACAAGTGATACATCAATTCCCTGTTATGCAACCAACTGCCAGTGATTTTCACCGTCTGCAATTTCCACAGACTTTTCACAAGAGCATGGGCATTGCATGTTCCAGGCACCTGAATTAGCTTTCCTCTTTTCAGTTCTGCTGAAACATCTTCTTTTGACATGTAGGCTTCAAATATACTCTTCTTCCTTCCTCGAGTGGGTTTATTTCGATTCTTTCTATCACCTGATATTGGGACAGCAGCATAGGATCCTCCTGCAAACAGAAATTCGTAAGTGTTATCTTGCCCACCAAACTTGTCCATGTATCATAGCAGCAGCTGTACAGAGGCTTTCTATCAAAAACTGAGCTTCTGAAGAACATTTTGCCCAGAAATACTGGCACCCTATTTCAGAGTACTGAAAAGACTGGAATAATTATATTTTACAAATAACGGACAATCTTTTACAGCTCATTTTAGAGTCAAGAGCACTCATCCCAGCCCATCTTTTAATAGCGCGGAGTACATGCTTCAAGGCAGCTTATTCCTGAAGCGTGTACGCACACTGCTTTAATACCTCTGGGAGTTCCCAGTTGTCTAAGGTTTATTCTGCTGTCTGAATTGCTCATTGTTTCTGTCTGCGATTCAGAGAGCTGCCTCTTCCTATCGAAGTTCGGGGGAGTTCTTGCAGATTCAGAGTTGTTTCTGGTCCTTGCAAAACCTCTCTTTTCTGCACCTGAAATGAAACACAGGTTTGAAATAACACGGGATGGAAGAGGAACCCCAGTGCCAGCTTGTGGTCCTAGTGAAACTCACAGTCTGCAGTACATCAGTACAATTCACAATTGAGTCATGCTCTTTATCCAAAAGAAAAGTCTTCATTGGTTCAGTTGTAATCTGTTGGCTCTCTGTGCTTCTTAATCCACCACTAACTTATTTCATCATAAGCAAAAGTCTAGAAATTATGATACTAAAGTTGGATATAACCCTTCCAAAATCCTGGGAAATCCATTAGAGCATATAAAATGCAAAATTGCTCAACTCTTTCCAAAGCCCCTACCTCCACCCCATCAGGCACCCAAATAGTGAGAAAATACAACCTCCCTACAACTTAATTAAGCAGTTCATGGATAAAGGAGGAAAAAAAAAAATCTCACCAACCCATCCTGGAGTAATTAACTTTTGAGCTACCAGAGACAGCAGAGTACACAATCAAATCGCAAAGAAAGGCCAAGGCTCTGAATGCCCAGCCTGCTCAGAACAGGCCACAATCATACAAAAATATTCTGCAAAGACTCACCCCTTCCTTCCCTGCCATCACCTCAGCCCCTTCCCTACAGCCAGGAGAGCAAGCAGCAGCTTCCAAAGCGTATGCCAACGCTGTTCCACGGATCAGCACATTGGAATGCAACCCAGCGCCGCACAGCTGCCCTCTTGGCCCTCCACCTGGATACTGAACATGTCATCACAGCTTTGCCTTCCAGCCCCTCCTGGCTACGCTCCCTGGGTCCAAGCTTGTACCTGCAAGTCAGAAAACGTGCAATGCCAGCTTATGTGCTACACGGCTATCCAAGTTACAAGGCAAAGTTTTTATGTATGGTATCCTTCACAAACAAACTGCAGATTGCTTCATAGAAATTAACTGAAGCAGTGAGGAGGAAAAAAAAAAAACTAAGAAGGTGGAGAAAAAAACATTAAAAAAGGTGTACTTAAGCAGAGCTCTTTAAAAAATATGGCACAATAAAAGAAAACTGCTACTTTACCCAGCCAGAGACAAAACCCAACTTTCACGTATAATAAAAGGCACATATACTAATCAGAAAAAGGGAGGGATCCTCCTAATTCAACAGAGGACAGACCAAGACAGAAAGATGAACAGCTCAAGGTGACAGCTCAGACCAGCCCAGAAAGAGGCGAAACAACGCCCCAGCAGTGTCTCTGAAATGCCAAGGGAGCCTCTGTGTTCAGTGACAGTAAGTGCAACGCAGTTTGGCCTTTCTACAAGATCAAACTTTTCATACTGTGTGTGCTTCCAGGGAGGAGACTGTCCATGGGAGGCTGCAGCCATAACACAGTAAGACCGCAGCCGCAGATGGAGGTTTCAACTGATGCAAATGAGGCAATACTACCTGTACGGACCACATGATGGGACAGAACTAAAATTAACTAATTTGCAAATGCTTAATGAACTGATTTGCAAATGCCCTAAGGGTTAGGAGATTTAGTTCAAAATCAGACATTGAAACTAAAAGTTTGGACTAGAGAGATGTAAGCACAAAAGCTTTTGAGTTTGCAACACAGTTTGCTCTGGAGAGGTTTCTCAGAGATGTTTTGGTGAAGGAATTTTAGACTAGATATAAGGAAGACTTTTTTACCATGAGAGTGGTGAAACACTGGAATAGGCTGCCCAGAGAATTTGTGGCTGCCCCATCTCTGGAAATATTCAAGGTCAGGTTGGATGGGGCTCTGAGCAAACTGATCCAGTGGAAGGCATCCCTGCTCACTGCAGAGCATCGGACTTGATGACCTTTAAAGGTTCCTTCTAACCTAAACTACTCTATGATTCTATAAACTACAAAATGCAGGATCTTATGAACATATTAAAAAAGCAAAGAGCTAAACTGATCATCCAGAGAGGTCACACAATCTGCTTCACTGGAGGTTCTTAAAAACGGGCATGAGAGATGTCTGCCAGAGTTGGTCTAAAGAGAGTAGTTTTACCCTTGAGGTAATGAAGTGGGTTACACGAGCTTGTCAGGTCCTCTAAAGCCCTCGTTTCTATGACAGCAAGTCACAGAAAATACTCCTATGAATTAAAGAACTTGGGATAAAAGTGAGGCTAAATTTTCACATGTAATCAAGAAGGTGCTGAAAAAAAAAAGAGCAGAAAACTAAAATGCAGGGTGGAAAAAAAGAGTAAAACATGGAGTGAGTTGGAGTGAGCCGAGAGCCAGAATCAAGCACTGCAGAGCAGAGCTGCCCAGGAATTTGCCACGGCCACCGTTTCAGAAAGTTTGGGACCAGTACTGACAAAAATAATGCACAGCAACTGCAAAGGGCGGAGGAGCACCTTTCCGTGCTGGAAGGTAGACATGCAGAGAGGCACTTGCATGTTTCCAACACTTAGCCTTTGGCGTGCTCTCCAGTGGGATTCTTCATCTTCTCAGACTCAGACAAACTCAATGAAAAAATTTACTCAAATGAACAAACCCTGCTTCAAGATAGCTGGCTTGCAAGCCAGTTTGCACACAGACGTTACAGATAAGCATTTGACCCGGCTGGCCGTGAAATTTATGGCTAAACAAAACCACCCCTGTTACAAAGCCACAGACAACTGTCACAATTAGCACTCAACTGGAACACATCAAATTCTGCATGACTGTAGTTTCTCATCTTTCTCCTTTTAAAAGAAAGTGAGCTAACTACAGGTTGCCATCTGTTTCAATCAGATTCAAAATTTGCTGCTGTAATGCACCTGTCCTCTTAAACTGGAAGTTAGAAATACTTCTCATGATGGGCTTTCCTGCTGTCCCTGCCACCCAGCATTGACATTCCGATGGATGGACATCATTCCATAAAGCAAACTGTAACCTAACTACTCCAATAGATAGCGTAGGATATATTGAAACTATCCTTTCTGAAATAACTGCTACCACAAACTCAGTTAAACTCTACTCCAGTACCAGCTGTGCCATAAGCCTTACTTCTTCCATGGTGTTACAGTCATGTTATTTGTTCGGCTATAACAAAGTTGGGAGTGGAGGGTGGTTGACACCTCCTAATGGGAGGGCTGAAGCAAGCATGCGCAGTATCACTCAAACCTGAATGCAGAGCAATTCTAATGCAAGACACAGACTTATTCGCAACACACAGCAAATGCAACATGTTTGGTCTGTTTATCTGGCTGCACAGATGGTCTAGAGCAGCTCTCCATGGATGGAGCCATCACTTGCCTGAGATTTCTAGATGTTCTGCCATTTCCAATGGGAAATAATAAAGGAATAATGATTTGAGGCAAGGTGGCTGAACATTCATCACTTAAAGTTCCCTGACGCAAGACTTGGGTTGAAACAATCCAAACACCTGAATCGGGCAAGGAGGCTCCCTACAAAGTGGACAAAGGGACACCTAAACAGGACCAGTACTTCCACATGCAGAGCCAGGAACCCTTTCAAACTAGCCAAGGGGAAGCACCTGCAGGAAGTATAAGAATCATGGAATCATTAAGGTTGAAAAAGACCTCTAAGCTCACCCAGTCCAACATCACTGTGCCTACTAAACCATGTCCCCATATGCCACATCTACACGCTTTTTTTAATCCCTCCAGGGATGGAGACTCCACTACTGTCCTGGGCAGCCTGTTCCAAACCTTTACAGCTCTTTCAGTAAAGAAATACTTCCTAATATCCAAACTAAATCTCCCCTGACGCAACTTGAGGCCATTTCCTCTCATCCTATCACTTGTTACTTGGGAGAAAAGACCAACAATCTCCTTTCAAGTAGTTCTAGAGAACGATAAGGTAACCCCTCAGCCCCCTCCAGACTCAAAAGCCCCAGTTCGCTCAGCCACTCCTCACAAGACCCTTCATCAGCTTCACTGCCCTTCTCTGGACACGCTCCAGGACCTCAATGTCTTTCCTGTAGCCCAAAACTGAACACAGTATTCAAGCTGTGGCCTCACCAGTACTGAGTACAGGGGCACAATCATTTCCCTACTTCTGCTGGCGACATCGTTGCTGATACAAGCCAGAATGCCGTTGGTCACCTTGGCCACCTGGGCACACTGCTGTCCGAAACACACAATTCCCACCTGAACAGCAGGAGAGGCATGAAAAGAAAAGCGGGTGGCATTTGTGGACTTTCAGAACAGTCCACGATCGGTGACTGGCTTTTATTCTCAACACAGGCACCAGGAAATGGAGCAGAAAGGATGAAGCTGAGGGCTGGCTTCAACCCAGGTACACAATCCAGCATCCGGCATGCAGGCAGCAGTGGCTGATTGAGCTCTGCTGGTAAAACAGCACTGGAGTGCAATCTAGATTCCAAACTATCAAACTTCATCTCCATCACAACAACTATGACATCACACAATGGCACATTTTGGTCTTTAAACCTAAGTACCTATTAATCTTTTCATATTTTGGAAAAAAAAAATGCATGCAGGCAGCTTCCCAGAATAATTGGTCTGCCTTACAGTAAGAGAGGAGGTTAGATGTTTAAATCAGCTTATTTTGACAGAGTTTATACAAAATCACTCTACAATTTAGGTTTTGAAAAGTACTGCATTTAATTAAATTTACATCCATTAGTCAGTTGATCAACTTGACGGTCAACTAAATCAACTAAAATGTTCAACTAACCACAGAGTTAGCAAGGCCAGGAAGTCCTTAATTGTCTATTAAAATTTGCATATTGCTTTGAACAAGAAAGAACCAAGATCTTCAATTTTATTTACCAGAAATAAAACACTTACAACTGCCCTCTAAGACCTGACAAGCTATTTGATTACTACCAGCACAGAAGGAAAGTGTTCCTCACTGAATTTGCATCAGCACATCCATGACTCCTTGGATACCTCCGATCCAGGATCGAGAGAGAACTAGTTTTACTTGAGAGATCTAAGTGAATTCCAAGATATGGACACCCTGGTAGAGCTTTCCCCTTTCCTGTCAGATGGCATCTCCCTTGTGAAAGGTATTTTTACCTTTAACTGAACTTCCAGCTTTGTTACCACCCACATTACTTAAAATAAACCCAGCTTCCTGGGGTGGGCAGGACTGGGACAATATCACAATTGCGCTGGTAACACCTCTACACTCCTCTGACAGCTATCTTGACATGCAGTGGTTACTTTTACATCTCAAAAAAAGTCATTGTGTTGAAACCACTGGACGGAACAATATTGTTATAATCTTTTCCAACACAAAATACTTCCTTCTACTGCCTGGCCTCATCAGTCCATGACTGGGCATCAATACCTCCGCTAACTCTGCTGTTGCTAAAAGGATTTTCCGTTGCTTCCCAACATTAGATCATGATCTAGATACGCAAAGGAATCTTTCAAATGCATTACAGTTATAGCATAAGCATGAGAAGAAACAGAACCATATCCCCCAAACTGATAACACGCAACAGAACAATTTGTTATCAGTTAATGAGACAGTCTTAATACAGGGTTACCAAATATTTGCCCGTATTTCTACAATGTTTCATTTCATTGCTGACACATCTGGGTGACTTAAACTAATTTTCTTCAAATCTTCCAGGAGGTTCCTGACACTTAATTCTTCAAGACAACCTCGCTATGCACTTAGTAAAACACTGTAAAGGTACACCCATGAGCTAGAAGGCATGGCAGCTACCAAATGAAGGATGACCCAACATTGTCCTACCTCCAAAAGCAGCAATCAACTAAAGACATTGAGAACTACTCTGATGCCAACCCTCACTTAGTCCTACACTCCCATTTAAGTCAGACTAGGCTAAGCATAGCAAGAAAGCTAAGTAAAGCATGTTCCTGCTCATCCTTACTAGAGACTCAAGGAATCAGAGTCCAGCCTTGTCGCAGCCCAAGCATCACCTCACAGATCTAAAGTTCAAGTTAGCCCTTGGCTCCTGGCAGAGCTGGTGAAGTAAATTTAGAAACCATCAGACCTGGTCTTTCATCAAACAAATACTCTCCATGACCTGCAACTGTATGAGCCATTATGGATGTTGACGTGTAACAGGGCATGTCAACAGTCTCAATATAAAGAATATAAAGACTCGGCTGACAGAAACTCTGCCTTGTTTTGCAAAGATGTCTAGGATGCCAAAACCCCAAATCCTACACAGCTCCTGATCAATCCATCCCGGTTACTTCTGTGGATCTAACTTTCCAGCAGCTTCGACGAGCTGGGGGGGATGCTGGCTGGTAGCTCTGGACAACTATTCATTTCATTCTCCAAAGTCAAATAAACTCTACTAGCAAAAACATGCTTTGCCAGCACAAAATGCATTAACATCAGGGCAGTTTTGCTAGGATCCCCATGTTCTTCCCCTTTCATATGCTTAAACAGGCAATTTTAAAGCTATTTGATATTTTCTGCTGCTCAAAGAAGCCTCTAAAATAAAACCCTCTCCAATTTTAAAAGCTGAAATATACTTGTTAGATTGTTTTTAATTTCTAGTGCACCAGTGACAGCCACTATATGCCACATTATATAAGTGACTAACTCAAAAACTCCAAGCACTTAAATGACTACTACAATATCCGGGATCAAATTACCACACACAGTCAAAACTAACAAACACTACTCAAGTGATCTCAAATGCGAGTTATGTCAACAAAAGCACTGGTCACAGACAGGCCAGAAGTAACTAGCTATTTATGTTTTGCAAAATATTTTGCAGATTTAAGAGATTAAATGTCCCACTGATGGTAATAGCCAAGTACTTTTTTGTTCTGTTCAGTTTTAAAATGAAAAACACAAAGGCAGCTGTTAGTATGGCTGCTCAGGGAAAGAGTTCCATACCAGAAAGAAAAAACACTCCTTGGAAGATATCTCAAGCAAAACTCTGTGCTAGTGCCCCAATAACACAAACAGGACCAAAATCCATCCACCACGCTCCCCGTGAGCTCAGCTCCGCTCCAGCCTGTGCTAGGAACAGCCGTGCTTCCACACTGCTCTCAACATGAATCAAGTGAGTTCAGAGTTCTCCAATAATCTTGGAACAGAACCACCTCGATGCATTTTACTGTATCTTGAAGCAAACCGGTCAAATAAAGTAGATGGCTCAAGATTAAAGACAAAGCAATAGGGAGAAATGGGGATGTCATAGGAAAGAATTCATTAGAGGTGTAGGAGTGGGAAGGCAAGACTGAGATACGTTATCAATTCAGTGAGGCTTCATTGCAGCAAAGAGACTTTCAAGAGATAAACCTGGTAGGCAGTATTTCAGATGCTCCATCTGGGGTCTAAGAGAAAGCCTGAGTGCACATTCTCCTTATTACGAGCAAATGAAAGAGATCCTTCTTCTCTAATGAAATGTAAACTGAAAGAATCCTGAACTGGAGGCTCTGCAGCACACTCCTGTGCTCAGTCCAAGCCCAACCACAGAGCTAAAGGGAGATCCTACAACGTTGCTCTGAGGTCTCCTCAAAACTAACTAAGGATAGGAATGATTTGAAGTTACCTCAATGATTGTAAAGTGGGGCAAAATTCTGGGAACACAAGCATCTTGGTGAAAGTGGAAAAAGACAGTGATATGACAACACTGTAGGGATTTAGGCAGATGGCAGATTGCATAATTAAGTTTAAAGTTAATTAAACAGTCATTCAAAGAAGAGAAACAATGCAGACCTACATTTACATGCACAGGCTCAGCCAAGATGTAAATTCTATGCAAATTTCCTGAACTGAATGGATGATGTATTGAAATTCAGCTGCCAGAACTAGCTCCCATGCTCACCAGCCTCCTCTAATTGACCCATTACGATGGACCACCAGGGCTCAGCCACAGTGTAAGTCTGAGCTGTAACTTTCCACCACCTAGACAAATGAAAATGAAGTGAGAAGACAGTGCTTAAAGTGAAGGCCTGTCCATACAGGTCTTAAATGTGGTTTCAATAGTGATTCAAAGCAACTGGTTGCTCTAGCAGTAGTCCAACTGGTTACAAGAAACCCTGCACAACACCACACAGCTCCTTTGCCGGTGCCAGCCAGTGGCTTGTCTACCAGCACTACTGTGTTCGTGCACCAGGGCACGGCACGGCTGTGAGCCATCTGTGCACCCGGGAACAAATACGCCACTCTTTTGCCCTGCCTCTTTGGAGAAGGTGATTCTCTAAACATGTTTGGCAGGAAGTCTGCCAAAACTTTCACAGAAGAGTTGAAAGTCCAAGGAAAAAAAAAAGCACAAAGGGAATTCTAGCCACACAGGGGATGAATTGGCTGCAAAAAGGCAGCCTGGACCCCAGCCGGTGGCTCCTGGGTGAGGAAATACAGGCTGTCATGGTTTGAGAGTGAGTTCACAGGGCCATGAGCTGCGTTTGGAGGTGACCATGCCACTGTAGCTGGCTGTAAAGATTCAGACATTCAGCATTCTTACAACATGCTCTTGAGGAAGAAATACTCCTATTTAGGCATGGAGGTAGCAAAAAAAGTGAAGTGGGATGTTCATGGATACTCAGGGAAGTCAGAGGCAGAGACAGATGCTCATTTCCAGACCTATGAAAGTGAGATGGGAAGCACAAGTTGCCACCACTCTTTTGCTTTAAGCTGCACATACTTTAAAACTCTTGCACTGCACACCCCTAGACTTCAACATGGAGCTAGGGAAAATGAAAATGTTCTTGCTGACTTTGGCTTTCGGTAAGGGTCTATGCTTTGAAAAACTGAAATGAAGAAAAATGCACAATGGATTCTTTCTGCTGTGGAAAACAATGCTGTGGAAACTGCTCCTAACCGCCAAGATCATGCACCCACGACACCATGCTTCCTCTTCCAAAACACTTCCAAGCATCCTGATGCTTGCAGGATTTTAACCTCAATAACTCAGACAGTAATTGCAGTTTTATTCAATTCCTCAGCAGGGTTTGTGTCGTAGAAATACTACAAGAGCACAAGAGCCAAAGATACAATTCCAGGCTCTGAACTAAGGGTCGGTGACGAAACTCATTTAGTAGCAATAGACTAAAAGTTTATCAAAATAGTGACTGTGCTTCAGCTGCATGCAGCAGCCCAGCGGCGTTGTCAGGGAGGGGATACAGCTCTTCTGGTTTTCAGGACTCTCTGTGAACCTGCTCCACCCTGCTCGTGACCTCCTAACTACCTACTCCGCCTGATGACTGCACTCCTCCAGGCTTCCACTCCTGCCTCGGGATGTAGGACAGGGCCACTTCCACTGCCCCCTCATCCTTCCATCCTCCCAAACATCTTCAACAATACCCTCTGCTTTTTGTTTTATCTAGCAACTACACTGTGAAAAGGCTTCTTCAACACCACAAGAAAAACACTTTAAAAGCATAATATTGCAGAAGTTTTCTCTTTGATTTCCCTGGGCCTTAGCAGTTTGAGTGAAGCAAGTCGCTCAGAGGAAGTCAAGAGGCTTTGAAAGGAAAAATACCTGACAGGAGGTGCTAACATCCTAGAAGACACTAACAGCTGAAGAAATTAAAGAACTGCTTTTGGATTCATACCTATCCTGAGGTTACCAAATGTGCTGCAGAACAAGACAGCTTGCTGATGAGCCATTCCCATACTGCCCATTCAGTGGCATAGGTACATAACTCACAACCCTTAGTACAGTGTGGTGAAAAGAAATTGCCTAAAATCATACAAATTGAACAAAAATGTGTTATCGCTACAGGCTTGTATCTGCAGAGAGCCTGAAAAATTCTCCAAGGCATGACCTGCCCCATACATCTGTAGGCTGCAGCTGCAAGTGTTGACATTTTCCCTCAGCACTCTGGAAATTTTTATTTTTGTCATAGAAAACAATTTTATGCAAGAGATCCCAACATTTTGTTTTCCATCTACCCCAGCCAAGCTTCGACTCTCCAAAGCTCGTATTTCCCCACAAGAGGGAGTTATGGACAAGCAGCCCACAGCATTTCATGGAGCCAGTTAGCAGGGGGCTTAAGGTGCCACCAGCATGTAGGACAGAAGAGACAGAGGTTGGAGAGCAAGGCAGCAGCGAAACCCCTGCAGCAGCTATAGTGTGGACAGGCATCGCAACTAGCTACCAAAGCCAGCAGCCAAGCACCTGTCCTACCTACCCAAGTACCCAGAGTGAAGAAAACACGTCAGCACTTATCTGAGCAGCAGGACAGAGCTGATGGGGGTATGAAGGCTGGCTGACCTCATGGACAACAGAAGACAGAGGGCTTTGTCAAATTAATTCCTTTGCGAACTGCAGTATATTTTGGGGTTAGAGGTTGTTATGAGGGCTTTTACACGTGTCAGTGACAGCCCACATCACACAAGTCTTGGTAAAACTGCTCCAATGGTCATTCACTCTCACTGCTAAATTGTGAGAGTATTTCAATTGTATTTCAAGCTTGGATTTGTTTAGCCTCAAATGCATTATATTGTAATCTGCTCAACTGAGTAGCCTATTATGGAACATCTGTTCCCCATGTAGGCAATTTTCTGAGAGTTGCCTTCCCCCATGCATCTCTGATAAGTAAAGCAGGGTTCCTCAAATCACTCACTCACAATCCCCGCATTTTAATCTTCCTTGTGGCCATCCTGCGTGTATTCATCAATCCATCACCATCCACCCTAAACAGAGGGCATCACCACAGGATACAACAGAAGCTGCTGCTGCTGCCATGCCAGACACATGCTGTCCATGCTCCGTCTTCCAATTCCCATGCTTGTACGTTACCCTTTTGGCCACATTTCACAAGAGGGGGATGTTCAGCTGATTAATCCACCAAAAGCTCAAAACTTCTTTCCAAGCTGTTGCTTCCCACACTGGGATCCTTGCACTGCTAGCATGGCTCTACACTCACCCAATAAATGGATTTGTTTTGCCTGCTCCCAGTCCACCAGGTGACCCAGACAGCTGCCAGTAACTGCCCCCATCATTCAAAACTCCCTGCGGTCTCCAAGTCATCCTAAAGAACTTTCAATCCTACTTGTATGTTTTCTTCCTGATGATTGACAAAAGCATTAAACAGCACAGGGTGAGAACATTGCACTGCAGGAATCGGACACACCGGCTGGTAACAATTCTTGATTTATTGCCCCATTTAGTAACTGCAGTTAAATAGCTCTTAAACTGCTACCCATGCTCAACTGTGCTAACACCCTAGCGTTCATCCTCACACCTTTATCATCAAGCTCCTAATCTCATAAGAAACTGAAACTGCAAGAGCTCAACAGAACCTTCGTTGCCTAACTTGATGACAAGTCACATTAAATAAAAGATTTAAAGCTAATTAAAAAATTAATTTAATTCTTCTATTAGCCTACTATTTTCCTGGGACCAACATCATGCTGACAAGCAGTTATCTCAGCTACATAACAGTGGCCAAATGTCAGAGACTGGAGCTAAAGAGAACAAAAAACATAGGGCTAGGTTCTTTTTTAAATAGCAGGTCAACAGCAAAAAGTGTTCCCACTGATGAACATTTTGAGGTGAGAACTAGCAGGTGAAGGAAGCTACCTCATGAAGGTTAAAGCTTTGCAGCCAAACACAAGGGCTCCCACAGTAGAACTCTGTTCCTCTGCGCCACAGCGTGCTCAGAGCTCTGGTGACGGGCATGGAAGATAGTTATTAGATCACACATAGAAACCACAGTCCCTGCAAGGGCAGGATCTCATCTCCCCAAGAGAGGATACCTCAGATATTAACTCACATACGACAGATGATGTTAGCCAAAAACATTAGTTGCACAAGACTCAGGAATGCAGCATTTTTCCTATCAAAAGCAAGATAGAAATTTATGTTTGTGATGACACTGCTAAACCATTAGAGAAAGGAGCATTCTAGTTTTCATGCATTTCTCAGATGGGGCCATACAGTAAATCCAGTCTTCCCTCCTCTCCCATATCTTATTACTATGATTAACGTCATCTAAGGAACGTTACATTGGACCTGGCAAGATGAGATACATTTTAAAGATTTCCACAGCAACCAACATTCTCCATTTATTGAGCTGATTCCATGGCCTTTAGTAGATCGCTGGCTCGTATTTACCAGTGCCAGAAAGGGAGATAGCAGCATTCTTAAGCACTGAATTTTGCCACAAAAGAACTGGAAGGCTCACCGCTGAAAAGTAGCATTATCTTAAATTTGCCTTACAGAAGGGGAAAACAGAAGCTTTTGTGCTTCCTCCAAAGTTCCCCCAGAGAAATAAAGGCAAATACAGAATTTACTGCAGTGTAGGATTGAAAGACAAAACCCCTAAGATTTTGCCACGTTGTAATGGTTGGTATTTCTTCACCGGCTGTGCCCATCAAACACACAGGAAAGCCATTTCATGACATTTCCTTTACCTATCTTGAACCTTTTAATTGTCAGGGTTGCAGCCACAAACACACCACCACCATCCAACAGCAACAACTGCTTTTAAAGCTATGACGCTAAACACCAACCTGCTTGCCAGTGACACTCCTCCATGGAAGCTGCCCAAGTTGGTTAAGTACCACAGGCTGGGCAAATAAATGCCAAGTGTCAGACAGAAGATAAATCAAAAGGGCCATGAAAATCTTAGGTCATTTCAGATGAGGTACATTGTTACCCAGGACTTGTCTGTTTTACTCAGGGGACACGCTGACCCTGGCAGTTGGGCAAGATGCCTCCATCACATCATAAACCTGTGAAGCTTTTAGTGAGAGGAGCCTCAGGAGGCTTCCTAGCGATGCTGGTCGTGGTGGTCTTCCTAATGAGGATGTCTGCAGATATGGACTGCAACTATATATACAGCACCCTGCAAATTCTGAACCTATTTCATAGCTATCAGCCTTCCCAAGCATGCTGCTCCACACAAGCTTTCAGCATCAATAAAGCCACTGCACTCTCAGGTACTCTAGCTCCTAAGATCCTCTGAAATCAAGCATGACCAGGAGGTGGTGTTCCCAAAGACTATGCTGCACTTCACATTTGGAGGATAGTTCTCTTCTGCAGACGTCTGGGTTTTAGGCTTTCCAGCAGACTCAGGAACGTGCTATCAAAACAGTAGTGTTCCCTGAGAAACAGGCTGGAAAGTGCACATACTCAAAAAGCAACCAAAATCTTGTTGTCCTAAATAAAACATTCAGCTTGGTCTAAACGACTTACTGCATAAAGCAATGCACCACAGATATTTAAGATGAAGTTTCATTTAGCAGCCATGCAAATCTTAACTACGAGCATGTGACAGATGCCACAGAATAAGTCAATACTTCTGTCCTCAAGGAAAAGGGGGGTTTAAGCCCTTTTATGACAGAAACATCAGTCAGTCTGAAAAGAGCTTTTGATGACAATCTCTGGATTGAAGTGGAAGAGCCTTTGAAGAAAGCCAGAAGACAACCCAAGGGACTCCATAAAAGATTTTCTGTTAAGGAAGTTTAACCAAATTCTAGCATCCAAAGAACCTAGAGGATCAGAGATTTAGGCAAAAATACCAGCAGGGAAATTGTATTAGATGGAAAACTACAAGCAACACAACTTAAAGTGGCATTTTAGGATTATTTTCCATCTTATCAGGGGTTTGTTTGAGAAGAAACTTTAGAACAGGAGGCTTTTATGGCAATTCTCCTCACAGCAGTTATAGCTGCACAGAAAGGAATTCCAATCTGTGGAATTCATCTCTATGCAGCTTCATCTTCCCAAGCCCCAAAGTGCTGATGCTGTAGAGTGAATCTAACATGCAGTTTCATGACCACGTTGTATGTTTCAGACAAGAGCTTTGTTCACACTCAGCACTTTCAACTGCAAAGTTCCCAGCACTTGGTCAAAGCAGTTACTAGATGGAACACAGAAGAGATTGCCATAGTCAGTCTTCTAATTATCTGCTATGCAATTATTTCTATCCCCTAAGTCCCGGGGCCTTACAGAACAGAACAACAAAGCAAACCTTCAGTGCTTCTCACAGACAGCGCAACACCTCAGCAGCCACCAGCTCCAGGGCTCAGTGATGCCCACTGGGGCTCCACAAACCGAGGCCACAGGAACTGCTGCATCACTGGAAGGACACTGACAAGGACCAGTGCTTCACTGTTCACAGCTTGCCCCAGGGCACTCAAAGGGTTTTCTCAGCCCTCCTTGTTTGCCTTCAGTTTCAGTACTGTCAGTTTTCGGGCTGCTGCAAACATCAGCATGGCTAAGCCTGAGCTGAAGAGCTGTTAAGAAGAGGACAATGAAACAAAGTGATATAAAGAAAGATGCTTGGCTTTGAGATTAGCTCAAAGAGCCTTTTGGAAAGCCTACAACAGCCTGAATATAGTTAATTTGTGAGGAAATGTCACTTCTGAAAAGATGATATGCCTCACCGCTATGACAGGAGCAATTCTTGCTATCACAGTTTCACAAGCCTTGATTTTAAACTGATCAAACCAGACACCTGCCTGTGCAACGTAATCTGACTTATATCAGCATCAAGAGAGAAAGACAAGCTTTGAAGTGAGAAAATATTAGTCTGGGACTGTGATGTGCGAGTTCTTATACCTAAGCACTTCCATACTGTAAAACCTTCATTTCACTTAAACAAGAGTGCTAAAATACACTCAGACTGAACAGTAGAAAAGGCATTCCTCTCAATCAAATTACTTTTTATTTTCCATATTTCTTTCCTCCCTAAGAAACTGTTTTCATGTCCCTGCAAGTGTTCTGGAGAATAACCAGTCTCAGCGACGTAGGACAGCTGTGGAGGCAGGCAGGGGGAAGAAGAGGAAGGGTGTCACTGTTAAGCAAATAATTTTCCAATAATCTTCCCCACAGTGTGATTTTCCCACCTGGAAGGTCAAACATGAAGGTCAACATTTTCTGCTCTAGGTCTTTATACTAAACAAGCAACTAATTTTCAAAAGGTTTATGCAATCACACTCCCAACTACAGCAGGAGGGAATTGCAGGTATTTGCTTTTGAAACGCAGGTTATTTTTATTTTAGACTAAAATCCATATGGGCACCTATCTTTTTCACAGCTACAAACTCTAAGCCTTCTACACTCTCCATCTCTGCTCACTGCTCTTCCCTACTCTCCAAAAGCTGCTGGGTGAAAGATAGCCAAGTCTAACAGGCTGGCACAATAAATAGTGTTACAATGAAGAATGCAAAAAAAACACCTCTCGTAAATCAAGCTCATCAAAGTTTAATATAATCTGTTTGTGTTAAATCTCTAACTACGATCTGTCTTGCAAGAACTCATGAAAGTTTACCAGCTTTAACACAGAATCTACTGTCACAGCTCCAAAAATACCACAAGCCCAGTAAAAAGCATATTACTTGCCACTCTTGAGTGATGGAGCATAGTTTTTTAAGACTGATTTAAACATTTACTTCATATCCAACCCAGAAGCTGCGATAGGCCTCGGGTCCATCTTACCCAGCAGAGAAATTGATCTCTTTTCTAGTTGCTACAGGGAATTTAATAGTGACATTTATGAGTTCTTCCAAGTAGTAGCTCACAAGATCAGGATATCTAAGTATTTTATCATAAACAACATTCAGAGGGAGTTTAAACTCATTACACTGAAACATCAGATTTAAACTACCTGGCTTTGTTTTTTTCTTGATGCTGTGCGTTGGGTTGGTTGTTTTTTTTTAATAAAAAATTTTATTCATCCCCCTAAGTGGGCTTTTTGCCTTGAATATCGCATTTAAGAGACACATTCACTTTACTACTGTAAGGCATGGTCTCTTTGCTACCAATAGTAAAACTTACTGGAGTCAACGCTCTGTGTCAGGAATTAAATATTACAGTCATCTTAGCCCCTGAGTATCAGATGGACTTGAACCCTGCGCAAAGGCAAATCAGCACTCCGGATTCAAAGAGACAATGTAGAGAAAAGCGTGACTCTGCCCCGAATCAGCTCTGATCCAGAAGTCTATCAATTTGGACTCCACACCACAGAAATTGGGCTCTTGTAGTCTTGAGCTGATCCTGGAAGCAGCACAGCCACACTCACAAAGTTAAGGCCAGGGATTTAGGTCAGCTCTACCCAGCACCAAGCTAGCTCCACACAAAGCCATTTGCACATGCCAGATGACTTACTCATAAACCAGGACAAAGCCACCCACAGGTAACTAAGAGCGGACTAACTTGAACAGAGAAGAACTGGCTCATGTTAACTCACTCATGACTAAAACATCACATTCAATTCCACAGTAATTGTAGCAAATGGACCAAACAGCTCATTAGCGTGAACTCACCTTGGACTCGACCTGGAGACAAGTGACTCTTTTTCCTGGCATTTATTACCAGCACATCCTCACTACACTGCTCAGCCAACAAGCGTCCAGCTGCTGTATCTGAGTTGGCAGGACACCTGCCTCGTTTCTTATGTTTCTTCCGCCATGAGTCCTCCTCATCCTTTTCATCAGAACCAGAAGACTTCTGCAGAGCTGCACCGTGTCGGTTAGATACTCTCCCACCTGGGGCACCACTCATATTTAATGAATCAGCTGCAGCTCCACGTTGATGTACATAATAGTCTTCCTCCACCTCCAAGTCTCCTTCTAGACCAGCAATGGCATTTTTTTTAAGGGGACATCTGTTCAGAGCAGTTTGGGGTTTATCGTTCTCAAATCCTCCAGGCAGAGGCTGTTCCAGGTGAGATGTTCTCACTGGTGAATAACTGTACACATTCAACCCATTCCTGGCTGGGTTATCGTTCACCAGGCCTCTCCTCAGTGGCGGGTCCAGATCCGAGCTGGGTTCATGGGACGTGCTGTCTTCTAGCTGCATCTTCTGTGCAATGTGATTCAAATAGGACTGGAATCGGCCGCTGTGGTGCTTTTGCACAAGCCTCGCATAAGCATTCTTCTGAGGAGGAGCGGGCTTGCTCAACCCCTCTTTGGCACCTTGGGCAGAAGGACTACTTCTCACATGCCCCAGCTGATTCATAGTGCAGTAAAAGGCTCAGACTTCAGAGTTATAAATAGACACAGGGGGGAAAAAAAGGTTATTTTCTCAAAACAAAGTGTCAAATAATTGATTACGCTTAAAGACACAAAAATGTACTAAATGAGAATGTAGTGAGGGTTACAGAAATTCCAGGTTGATAAGTCAGTTTGCGGGGGGGAAAGGGGTTTCACAATGAACTCAACACTTGCCCTGCACTGAATCCCCATCTGTGCCCTCGGAGTGACCACGGCTTGTACCTGCCCATACACCACACAAAATGGTTATTTTTGTCCTGAGGATGACACCCCCAAGTACAAAGGATGTCTTTAAACCCAAGTACAAAGATGTCTTTAATCCACTCTTCCTTGCCTTTAAAAATGCCAGGTAAACTAAGGCAGTGGCAGACAGACTGTAGCAGTCGCATCAGTTCAGCTGTTAACAGAAGTAAAATCTTGTCACGTCCAAACTGGAGTCTTCAAAAACAGCCGCATCCTGACTGAAATGCTTCAGTGTTGCAGTAAAAAGCACACATTGCCCACTACCTCGCTGCCACAGTGATTTACACTTCAAGATTATATAGGTCATTTGCTTCAAATATCAAGACTGGCCATTTCAGCTTGTCTTTCTAGCTATGAACTCACTCTCAGCACGACTGACAAACAATAAATTCTCCAGCACAACAAACTATCTTGCCAGAGCTCATAACTCTTATTGACTGAGCTACATTGGCCACCACTCCACCCAGTGCCAGTCTCTGTAGATGGTATCACACCTTCACCTTTGCAGCACAAGTTTGGGACTCAAGCAGAACAAGCGTCTTTCAATCCTGTTTCAGCTGCTCTAGCTTTTAAGTTTTTGAAGGGAAACAATTTAGTAAATTGTTCTCTGCTACTATTAATGTGAATTATAGGTATGGAGAGGTCACAGCAACGACTTTTGTTGTAACAGACATCAAAGATGAAAACAAAACTACACTGATAATGGATCCGGTGCAACTGCTGTCTCCTGTGGGTTTTCATTAAAATGCCTCATTTCCTTCAAGACATGTTTGAAGCTAAAAAGCTGAACTTCACCCCAGCAGGTACACCGAGCACTTCAGGGGTCACTGTCGGCTCTTCTAAGCCAGAAGCAAGTGGCACTGGACTCTCAGCTGAAATAAGGACACTGACCATTAAACCCCTCTCTTCACTTCTCAGAGCACAGGGCTGTTGGCAGGACACAACATAAAGCTCAGCAGAAGAGAAATTCACATTCTCTTCTCTACTCACACCACACCTAGATTGTTTCTTCACGATTTCCCTGCCCTCTTCTCCCTGTTGATGCAGTTGCTTAGAGGACTGAGCACTCAGGCAGCCTCCTCCATGCGTGTGCTGCCTGCAAACAGGCCATCATCCAGCAGGGACCAAGGACTACAGTGCCAATGCCTCAGAGTGCCTGCTCTGGCCCTTTTGGAGAAACAACACATGTCGCGGTGAGATTTACTTAAGTAATTGAGCACGGATGTGAACAAGCTTCACAACGCAAAGCAAAAATTGCAAACCCCTGAATAAATAGGAAAAATTCTTTGTGCGGTTTGTGATTCTTTTTCCTAAGATTTTCCATTGGTGCTGGCCAATAGCTGAACTTTTCTAATAGCGTGACCTGCTACAGCACTATTACAAAACCCTCACACGGGTAGGTCTACAGCAAGCTTTCTGTTCACGTCACCTTCTCCCGTTACCAATTCAACAGAAGCAGATAACATTTACAGCAGCCAGTGAGACTGCTTTCCAAACACCGGTTCTGGGATACAGGCGTTTACCATCTTTATTGACAAGTAAAGAATAAACATTCACACCTCGTCTCCCCTGCAATTTCTGCAGTTTTAATCACCTTTACGGTCAGCACTCGGCACACGGACAAAGAGGGGCCTTACAAGCCCCACGTGTTACGGTGCCGTCAGTTCTCCACGGGCAACCCGGAGCGGGCAGCTTCCCGACAGCCGAGAGGCGCACCCAGACGGGACAGCGATGCGAGAGAGGGAAGCGCCGAGAGAAGGCGCCGGCTCAGCCGGGCCCTCAAGAGAGCGGCCCCCGTTATGCTCACCTGGCTGCTTCTGGGCAGCGGCACCGCCCGCCTCTCCGCCCCGGGGGGGGAAACGTACTGGCACCCCCCCGTCCGCCACCCCTCGGGATCGCCGCCCGGCCCCCCGCCATCGACGGCCGCTGCCGGGGCCGCCGGGTCTGTCCGCGCGTCCGCTGCCCCGCCGGGGCCCCCGCAGCAGCCCCGCCACTTACCGGCCGCGCCGCTCCGCGCCGTTTAAATGTCCCGACGCCCCCGTCCGCTTCCGGGTCGGAGGCGCTACGGGCCGCCGCGGGGGACAAAACGCCGCTCGCGAAGCGCTCTTCAGTGGGGTTGTTCTGGTGTGTGGCTTCTTGCACCTGCTGGGGGGCGACCTGGGAGGGGAAAGGGGATAGGGGATAGGCCTGCTGGGAGGAGACGGGTGCTGGAGTGGCCCTGATCCAGGCAGGCAGCTCAAACGGGGTTGACTGGGGATGCCATGAGGCCAGCTTATTGCATTCCAATTTTAGTTCTGGATGAAGTTCTTTGCAAACCCCGCCTGAGTTTACGGGTGACACCAGGGTGACCAAATCACTGACTTCCAGTCAGCCAGACCTTGGCTCTGACTCTGCTGGAAGGATATGTGCTCCCCTGCTTCCTCCTGCTTACCCTGCTGCTGCTAAAGCGAGGAGGTTGGCATCTGCTCTGCTGAGGCATAGTGGTGGCACATCTCCAGCTGTGCAGTGTTGGCCCACACCATCCCTCTAGAATGCTCTTGGTGCACACAGAAACCAGGAAGAGGGGGAAATGGGTCAGGGGTGACCCAGGAGCCTCGAGCCCCAATGTCCTCTCCCTGTGCCAGTCAGCTGGGAACAGCAGCTTCTCTCCATGCCGCTAAGTCACACCGTGTCCATGCTCTTCTTCAGCCCCATGTGGATGAAGCCAAGCCCAGAGCGTGGCCGACCTCCCTCCTGCACCATGTGGTGCCACCAGCTGCAGCGTACCCTGTTCCTTCTTCAGGAGACCAAAAATAGTGTCAGGAAATGGGGGGGATTCGGTGTTTGTTAGCATTGCTGCCGACGTTGGGGCCTGCGGTTTTGCAGTGATATCATGCATGGCAAGAGGGATATGGGTCCACAGCTGGATGCCTCTATCATCCTCACCTCTTGCCTCCAGCTGAGCCTCTGCTGCAGAAAGGGCTGTGAGCCCTAACAGATTGGCACAGAGTTTCTCAGCCATCGTCTCCTAGTAGCAGCTGAGGATCTGGAAGTCTGGTCTGGTCCATGGGACAGAGCTTGCATTTGTGCCACATCACTGGCCCAGACAAACAAGACACACAGCAAATACGTGGCTCCTTCCCAGTGCTCTGTGGGCTTACAGTAGATCCCTGTGTGGCTGGGACCAGCTGTGTGCCCATTCTTCACACCCTTTGAAAGAGGCCACGTGTAAACATGGCAGCAAGTTGGTGCATCATGCAGATTCTCACCAAAAACAATCCCTCCCAGGGAAGGGCTGGACTGCTTCAGTCTTGCCTTTGGCTCCACCTTCCACTCACACCATCGTTGTGGCTGCTGAGCAGAAAGGAGCAATCACCATACTACTGCTTCCATGACCCTCCATGGCAACTCATGGGCTTTCTAAACGGAAGCAGGTCCATGGGCAGATATTTTCCCTGCACTCTCATTTCCTGGGGTCCTGTAGCAGCAAGCCCAGCCCGGTGCCCTGACTTGCTTTCCCACAGCGCAGCATTATCTCACCATCTTCCCTCAGGCAGTAACTGGTGGCTGAGGCTGGAACGTGTTGTGGCACCTCAGCAGAGGTGAGAGCACCACATGGCTTCTTGGCTGGGAGCACCCCGCTTACGAAGGCTTTGGCTCCTCTACTTGCTGTTTCAACAAGGAGTAAGGGCCCACTCAATGCTCGTATACATGTGTTAATCAGGAGTGAGTGGCCAAAAGGATGGAGCCGCCCTAAGATGACTCAACATGGGGAACCCTGGATGTGAGCAGAGTGGTTCCTCTGATGCCTCCATCTGCTTCCCATGGCCCAGCCAGTGTGAACCAACACTGCACATGGAAATGTCATCCCTGCCAGCCTGAGTGTCACTGCTCATTGATACTGAATATTTCAGATTGCAGGCTATGGTGGTGGGATGGAGATCAGCAGGTTGCTCTGCCTCTGCCTCCCTGTTGTTGTCCAGACACTCAATCCATACAGCATGAGGTTATGTTTGAAGGAAGAGTGGGGCCACGGGCTTGCTCTGAAGCCTCTGAGCACCCTTGTAAATGTCTCAATTGCAGCAGCAGTATCCAGAGTTAGGCCAGAGTCTCAATCACTTTGACATCAGTCAGGCACTGGGAGCCGTCTGGGCACTTGACCTGAGGACACAAGCTATGCTGGAGGGGGTAGAGAGGATGGAGACAGATTTATTACCATAAATAGGCTAAAAAACATCTCTCTCCACAGTAGATACCCATCTGCTAACAGTGTCACAACACATGTGGTCTTGCCCCACCCGTCCATCAGCTTCTGCTGTCTTCTCCTGAGCCCTCCATACCACTGGTTGGGAAACACACCGCCCAAGATCAGGACTGATGTGTTCCCATCTTCTTCAGATGCAGCAATGCCTGGAGGAATGCCTACGGGGGGATGGGGAGTGGGGGGAGAGGTGCAATTTGGTTGTTTGTCCAGCAAAAGAAAGGAAGATCCAGTCCCCAGCAAGGATGGACAGGCAGCCAAGAAAGAGGCAAAGGAGGCTGCAGAGGAAAGAGGTGGGGTGCCAGAGTAGGTCACTGAAGCAACAGGGTTAGTGCCTTGCTCCTGATTTAGCTGGAGTCTCCTGGCTAGCCCAATCTATTTTAAAACCCAGGCCTCAGTTTTCCTGCACCTTCCTGCCCTGCCAGTGGCAGGACAGAGCCTCCAAAAGGTGCTTAAAGTGTTTTTTGGATGATAAAGCTCTGAGGTCCCAGAGCGCTGAGGCACATGAAGGGACACAGCTCCATAGGTCCCATCAGTAAACCCAGGAAGTCATCTGCCCTGCACCTACCAAGTTTGTGGGCAGTGGGACCAGGGGATGGAGGGAACGAGGGGAACAGGGCACACAGGATAGGGGATCAAGCCCTGTCTGATGCTTCCAGGGAGGTGGAAAAGGTGCCTTCAAAGCAGGCAGGGACTAATAAACCACACTGCTCTGCGGTCCTGGGGTTATAGACTCATGCACAACCCCCCATCACTGCCACCCCATCCCCTACCCCACACACATAGGACAGGGTCTGAACAGCCCCTGTGGGGACCACTTTGGGGCTGCAGGCTGGATGGGGACAGCATGGCAAGAGTGATGCTCCAGTAGAGACCACAGGATGGAGGAGCCATCAGGCATGTCCCCACAGCTCAGAGAAGGCAAATGGGGGCCACTGCCCACTCCACTGACGGCTGGCAGGCGGAGAAGTGAGTGAGAGCGTAACTTATCAGTATTACCTCATGTGAAAGCCCTGTGCCTTTGTATCTCAAGCAAACACCGGCCATTATACCCCAGCCGGCCAGCATTGTTATTCTGTCTGGTTGCAAAGGGTTAGGGCTGTGGAGCCCCGCACGTCCACATCGGCTGCCCGTGGGGTGGCAGCAAGGCCACCGTGACGCCCCACAGCCAGCAGTGCTCCCTTGCCACAGGACTGGTGGCCCTGGCTGTTCCCAGGCAGTTTGAGGCTCATCCGGACTGTTATCTGCTCCACAAGGCTGCCCTACCATCCACAGCTCTGAAATCTGCTTCCTCCCTTGCCAACCCCTTGCTCTGGCTGGAGCCACCCTGTGCTGCTCAGCTTGACACTGACACAAACCTTCCTGTGAGAGACAGACAGACTTCTCCACCTACTCCTCCCAAAAAAAGAGGCAGAAAGCCCAAATTTGGCTTCAACAGGATCACAGTGCTGGCAGGAGGCCAAGGACTTGACCACCAGCATCTCCAAGACCAGCATGGATTTGTGTCCCTTGATCCCCGCACTCCCCAGGAGTTTCCCACACCCAAGATGCTCTGAGGAAAGGCCTGGGAAGCCCAGAAGTTTTGTCTCGAAGGATCTGTGCCTAAAGGGGCTTCCCACCGTCTGAGGTTGGGTTCCTGGGAAGCTGGGAGAGGCTAAGGGGTGTTCAGGGCTTGGTAAGGTGGGGGACAGGATGAGACTGAACTGCAAGGAGGAGATGCAAGGGAGGTGCTGATGGCATCTTCAAGGGTGACAAGATTTTGCCAGCCAAGCCAGGTGGAAGAAACAGCTGCCAAGCTGGGGCGTGCATTGCCACTGGAGCCGCTGGGCTAGTGAGGACCTGCTTGCTCAGCCCGGGTACAGACATAGCGCATTAGGGCACAGACTCCCCCAGGGCTGCACAAGGTGATGCAGTGTGGCAGTGGCATCGGGCTGCAGCACCACAATGGGGTAACCCTGGGTACAGGCTGCTGGTTCATCCCTGCTGACCTGTCTGATCCCTGCCTGGGATCTGTGTGAGGCACAGCTTCCTGTGGGGAAAAACATGGTGGTGATAACTCATTCTTCAGCCTTTCTGGGCCATCACCCTTTTGGGCAGTACCTCTTCCCAAAGTGATGCTCAGAGCCAAAACCGACAAGCCTGGGCTGATATTGGGATCTCCAGGCTGTGGGTGAAATGGTGCCAGACACCCATTTCAGGGGTGGGAGTGTCTGAGAAAGGGAGGACAAAGGTGACCGTGGCATTTAGCTTGGAAAATCCCAACAACCTGCTTCTACGTTAGCTGCAGAGCCGAGGCTGCCAGCAGCTGGAAGCGATGCAACTTGTGTCCTCTGAGGACTGACACAGAGGGAGGCTCATGGCGTGGACTCACATGCAGTAGAATTGCTTCATTTTCTAAACGTTCGGTAGAAGTCTGAGACATCGTGTTTCTTCTCGCATCAGCCCAGCAAGGCAACCCAGCCCCAGAGCACAGCCATCCCAGTGCAGCCCTGGGGAAAAGAAATGCTCCAAGAGTCGGGAAGAGACTGGAGCATCCCAGGGAGCCAGGCCAGATGGCAAACCCCAACAAGAAAACCCCACAGCAAGCCCAAGATTAGGGGGAAACAGACCGTGCCTGTCAGGATGCCACTCACTAGCAAAGACCTAGGAGCCTCTACTTGGGGCTTTCCCTTGTCTCCTCACCCTGGGAGGTTGGGGAAGGGACAGAGATCCCCCCTTGGTCTCTGGGCCATCGCTACATCTGCAAACCCATCCCCACATGCCCCATAAGGGCAGGTCTGCAAGACCTCTCCACATCACAGTCCCTGTTTGGGATAAGGGGACTTTGTCCCTGTGTGTGTCCTGGGCCATAGCCCTCTTCCAGACCCAAAGGAGACAGGGGGAAATGTAAAATCCTGTAGTGTTTCCTGTAATGCCTCATTCAGCAGCAACATCCAAAATAAACACCAGGGATGTTCAAACAGGCCAAAAGCTCCATCAGCGCTTTAGGCATGGAGACTTGGAGGTGAAGCAGCCACCCGTACCACTGCAGTGCCTCAGGAGCATCACACCCTGGCATGCAGGGCCACCTCACTCCCATGACTGCCTGGTGGCCCATGATGGCCCCATAGCCACCAGTGTTCCTGCCCTTGGGGTCCATAGGGCTATTCCCCAGAACCACTTGCTTCAAAGTATCCTCAGGAGGCACATTGCCAGCTGCATCCTCCCACAGTGGTGGGACCAGATTGTCTCCTGCCACCGCACGTGCCGGTGGCTGGCTGCTCGTTCATTCTTGCAGCCAAAATCTCCCCCAGACTGCTTCTCACTGAGTCTGCTGTCACCAGACCTCTGGAGAGGTACTGTAAAACCTGTAAAAACCCCACAGACTGCAAAAACCTCTTGTTTGGCACCTAAACCCTTGGTGGCATTCTCTTGGCAAACACCAGTATGCGTCTTGCTCCTGGGGACTGGTAGTTGGTGGCTGCACTGGAGGAGAAGTCACTCCTCCATCCTTGTCCCTGCTTTGCACCCCTGCCCAAAGAGAGTACTGAGTAATGTGGGCAGGACGAGCAGAAAGCAGCAATGTTTTGGGGCTTGTTCCAAAGCTACCAATGGACTTTGGGATAGTACTTAATCAACAGCTCCTTGGGCTGACCACTGACTGCAGGAAAATGTCGTTTACTCTGGCATCTCCATTATACATGTGCAGCTTTCTGATACATATCAACCAGCCATTCTATGGCATCATATGGAAATCCTCACACTACAATTATCCGTTGCTCCATTGGGAATACTCCATGGCCCATGGCAGCAGAAGAGACATAAATCTAGAAAGTGATTTCCCCAAATCAATACGGAAACTTGCTCCCTAATGAAGAGTGAGTGGGAGAAAATGGGGATTGATTTGTTCACAGCTGTGGTGGCACAGCTTTCTTCAGGCTAGAGTCCTTGTTTCTGTCCTGTAAACCTTCTTGGAGTCATCCTCTGGAAGGTGCCCAAGAGCTGGCTCCTGGCTTCAGCTGAGAGAGCCAGGATCTCAGCGCTGCCCAGCAGGATCCAGCCTCACCCATAGGCATTGCTCACCCCTTCCTTGTGATGGGGCTAAAGCACCCCGTGCTGCTGTTACATGTACCCCCATGACCCATCTCCTCCCACTCTCCAAATCATTCTGTCGCTGGTCACGCTTGGATGAATCCTTCTCCATCCTCAGGCACAGGGACCTGTGTGCTCTTTCACACACGCACACACTCCACTCCCCTTTCCGCCCCCTACGCATTGACTGCCCCAACCCACCCGAGCATCCCTTCTCAGGTGTCACCCCCACTTTAGTAAGACTTGGCAGTATCTCCGTATTTTTAGCCCTACAGCAGTGGTGTTCTCTCCTTTGGGGCAGTTTCCAGCCCATGCAGCTCCCCACTCCACCCGAGAAGTGAAACTTTTCAGAGGGCAGGATACATCCAGACTTTGGATGATGCCCAACAGGATCCAAAGGGGTGAGAGGCTTGGAGCCAGCACCCCTGCCACCACACGGACACCTTTGAATGGCCCTTAGTCACACGGGAAAGGGTGCTGGGGACATTATGAGACATGAAGAGCAGTCAAATATGTTTTTTCACGCCTTTCTTAGGTTACTCTGATGAGCCCCCTCACCAAACAGCCTGCAGCCCATCCACCACTGACTGTTGGCATTCCTCAGGTACTGGCCAGCCATGGAGCCCCTCTCTCCTCCCACCTCTGTTTGGACCTCTGGGTGAGATAAGAAGGGGAGTCTCCTCCTCCAGCCCACCTTGCAGGGTGTCCATCACTCCTTGTCCTGCTGTGCAGGACCCCCTTTACTCTCCAGCTGCCAGGGAAAGATCCCAGCGAGCACAGCCATCTCTGCCCCATGGTCCCAACTTCCACACATGCCCCAAGTCTGCCAGTTCTCAGCCTGGATGAGCACCCGGCAGGGCCATGGGCAAACACAGGCACATCTCGTGAAGGGTTAAAAGCTTTCAGGCCCTCATCCCATGAAGCACAACGGTTTCATGCTCTTAACCCTCTCCTGCTGCCTCCAAGATTTTTGCCACCCTGGTTTGCAATCTGGTTTGAGTTAAGGGAAAGGCTTTGTGTGCACCCGGCTCTGACTCCAGCGATGTTCAGCAGAAAAGGCAGAGTAATTTGAATAACACCACTAATTGGATTTATAAAGCACAGCCTCCCCCAAACCCGAGGCTGTGCACAGTGTGACAAAGAAAACACACTAATGAAAACCACACTGGTGAGAGCCGAGAGCACGGAACAAGCCTCCTGCGGGCAGGCGCTGGCTGAGACCTGACCACATTGTGGCATTTGTGGCAATGCTCTAATCCTCCAAGGTGAGGGGCTAGTGGAGAGGCTCTGAGCCGGCTCCCCATCCCGCGATCAGCATGCATGGAGCAGGTAGCCAGCCCTTCCTGCCCACACTGTGACATTTCACCCCAGCTGTCACCCCATCTCCTTCCCCATCGCTTGTCCCTCCTGGGAGAAGCCGCTGGGCAGGGCTGCCCACAGCATCAGGTCAGGAGCCAGCACAACCCGGACAGCGATGGCAGGACCCCATGTTGGCTGCCGTGCCATGTTGGGCACCCCAACAGCCCCAGGCTGTGGAGACCCAGGGCTCAGCTGCCTGCTGCTCCCCTCTCCCCTGCACTAGCCCTGCTGAAGGGAGTAGGGCTGTAGAGCCCCCCCTCTCCTCACACCCTAGAGAGGCTGCATGTCCCAACTCAGCATGCTTCAAAGGGGACAAGGGCTGAACCCCGAGAGAAGGGGCCTCTCTCTGCTCCTCGCCTGCACCCACAGCTTCCTGGCACCCAGGGTCGGCTCTAATCCCAACTCCATCGCCTCCTTCTGCCTGCACGCAGACAAATGCCCAAGCACAACCTTACACTCCGAGAAGTCCAAGTTGTCTCCACCTGGCAGGCACGATGGAAAAACCACCGAGACCTTCTTCCAGCTCCCGTTCACATGGAGCTGAAAAGTCAATCTCCTTTGAAGTGTCCCGTGCCCAGTAGCCCGGGCTGTGGAGGAGGAAACATCTCCCTGCTCCCAAGCAGAGAAACTACAGACCCCCAAAGACACAGCCCCGGAGCAGGGGCAGCTCCCCAGGGGTTTCAGGAGCAGCAGAGCCCAGAAAGACCAAGAAAAGGAGCAGGAGGAAGGGACCAGCCTGGAGCTGATCCCGGGGAGAGAGGGAAGAGCAGAGATCATGTCCCTGATCCCAGGGAAGGGATTTAGGGTGCAGATCCAGCTTGGTGCAAGCTAACCTGCATGCTTCTGCAAAGGGGGAGGGTCTTTCCTCTGGCTCGATCACATTAAAAGCATCCACCCCATGCCAAGGATGGTGACCAGTTCCATCAGCAAAAAGAAACCTGAGCCCCTGAACTGCCCGGTGCCAGACACACCAGCAGCAGCTGCACAAATCCTGCCCTCCCAGTTGTTGAAGGGGAAGGGTGAGTGCAGGGAGGAGCATCCACTTTGTCCCCAGAGTCCTTGCAAGCCACTGAGGTTAATCCTGGGTTCACATCCCTCTCCTGCACCCTCCAGCTCCAAGAGCAGGTAGGAGGAGGCGAGGCTGCACAGTCCCATGATGGGTCAAACCTTAGGGTTCTGTCCCCAGCAGGTAACCTGTGACACTGACTGTGTCCACAGAGGATATCCCCAGAGTGTGTGAAAAGACCCATCTCCAGGATCAGGGTCACTATCCAGCCCCCTGAGGAGAGTGGAGGGAGCAGATACCCCCAAGCAAGCTGAGAGACCCACCTGGGTACCTCAAGCAGAACCACAGCCCCTTGCATCCTCCTGTGTCCCCAGTGTCCCTGCCAGGGAAGGCAGTGTACCTCCCCTCAGCCAAGCAGGGACCTGGGAAAGAAGATGGGGGACAAATAGGTTCTGATTTAATCCTGGATGTGAAAGGGAGAAGAAAAAAAAAAGTGGTTTTTGTGCTCATTCCTGTCTTTTGGGCTTAACCCTCCTCCCTCAGGACCCCCTGCAGCCTGTGACAGCCCAGGCTATCCCGTGTTCTTCCACGGGGGTCACTGGGGAGATGAGGAGGAGTGGAGTGGCTGTGGCAAGGGGAGGGCAGAGACCCTGCAGGGGGGTCCGGGGATGGCTTCAGGGGGGAAGGCAGGAAGCCAACTGCCCCCTACTTTCCCTTTCTTTTCTCCAACTCCCTGAGCCCGTTGCCTTGGGCTGATGTGTCATTTGTTCCTGCCAGGGAAGAGGGGACCCCCCCCTCCCCCTTAAAATTCCTGCTATTGTGGAGTGGGAGGCCGGGTTGGACCTGGTTGTTTAGATGACATCACCGAGCAGGTTGGGTTATAAAATGAATGAAGCAGAAAGCCCAAGTTCACTAGCTCGGCACTTCGCAGGCGGCAGGAGGGACCTCGGGGCTCCGCTCTGAACTTTGACTGCTATCAGTCCCAGCCTCTCCCCGGGGCTCCCCTTGGCTCCCCGCTTCTCCGGCTCCTCTCTGCTCAGCCTCGCAGGATGCAGATCTCACCCTTGCTGGCTGGTGGACTCTTACTTGCTCTGCTCTGCGTCAGACTGGAGGCGAAGCCGGCATCTCAGCTCCCACAGAAGGTAGGGCTGGATTTCCCCCCCGGCTCCCCCTCCTCTCCCCATCCCTCTGAGGGACCTAAGGGCACAGAGGGGTGACTTTGGGTTGGCAGAGTGGGGTCCTCCTTTGCAATGGGCTTTTTGGGCGCTAAGGGGTCCCCAGATTCTCCAGCTTGTCCCAGGCGTGCATGTCCTGGGGATCTCAGCCCTAAATCAGGCGCTGGAGAGGACACTGTGTGCCCCATGCTCTGCAGGACTGGGGTTCGGCAGAGTGGCAGTCCGCTCCGCGGGGTCACCCCAAGGCTGCCCTCTGTGCCGGGCACTGAGACAGGGGAGCAGACCCGGAGCAGGGTGGGCAGCAGGTGCACGGCACCCAGGGTGTCAGGCTAGAGTCCACCAAGTAGCCCTGTCCACACAGGCCAGGCAGGGGCACCCGGGGCATCCCCAAGAGAGGAGGAGCCCCAAATGGAATGGTGGTGCCCCAGGGAGAACTGAGTGTCCCGTGATGCTGAGGAGGAGGGATGCACCGGAGGCCACCAACACTGGGTGGCACTGCCCCGAGGTCTGGGCACAGGGACGGAGACTGAGGTGTGTCCCAGGACAGTGGTGGGACAGTGCTGGGAGTGTCCCTGTAAGGAGCTGGGGTGCAGGCTGCAGGGAAAGGTACAGGGGTCGTCGGGGACATGGATGGGGGTGAGCAACTCCAGGGCTTGGTAGGCAGCAGCCCTGAGGAGGGAGAGAGACGTGAGGACTAGGAGATGGGGGAGGCAGTAATGAAGGGGGTGTGCCCCCATATTGTGGGTCAGAACTGAAAGAGTAGGAGGACCCAGAGACCATTCCCTGGGGAGCAAGGGGGAGAACAACAGAGAGGGGGAGCTTTGATCTTGCCGCTGCTGTTGAGGAAACTCTGTAAGGCAGGGGTGAAATGAGAGGGCTGCTCAAAGTAGTGTGAGACCCACGGAGCCGGGCTGGGGGACGGGAACACACAACCCAATAATCCAAAGGGGCTTGAAAGCTGGCAGGGGAGCCCCAAAGAGATCACCATGTTCCCCTGCCAGCTTTCAAGCCCCTTCAGATTACTTCGGGGACAGAAGAACAGGGGAACCCCAAAGGGATCACTGCATTCCCCTGCCAGCTTTCAAGCCCCTTCGGGTTACTGGGGGGTGCAGCATCACAGCTGGGGGGTGCAGCACAATCAGCCCCTTTTTTGTGGGGTAGAGTGACCCCAGGCAGGGAGGAGCATGCAGTGACCGGGACAGTGCTGGGAGAGGTGGGACAAGAAGGCATCATAGTGGAGTGGGGGGATGCTCTGAGCTGAGGGTAGGGAGCAGGGGTTTGGGAAGAGGGGAGGATGTCCTGGGCACAGCCCCACGGTGGTGGGGGAATTGCTGGGGGGGGGAGGGGGGTGTCTCTGGGTTCCCACCAGGGAGTTCCCAAACCTGATGGGGGGGTGGGGGGGCGCTGCCCTGGGCACAGTTCCACAGTGATGGGAAACGGATTTAGAATGTGACGGCTGCCCTGGGCACAGTTCCATGGTGATGGGTCATGGATTTGGGAGAGGGGGGAGGATGCCTTGCACACGGTTCCATGGTGATGGGGAGATTGCTGAGGGTGGGTGGGTCTGTGGGACCTTCTGGAGGGGTTCCAAACCTGATGCAGGGGAGCTGCCCTGGACACAGTTACATGATGATGGGACATAGATTTGGGAGAGGGGAGATGTCCTGGGCACAGTTCCATGGTGATGGGGCATAGATTGGGGAGAGAGGGGATGTCCTGGGCACAGTTCCAAAGTGATGGGACATAGAGTTGGGAAAGGAGGCTGCCCTGGACACAGATCCACGAGGATGGGACATGGATTTGGGAAGGAGGTCTGCCCTGGGAGCCCCCAGCCCTGCTGGGGGGTGCCGGGGGGCCCCGGTGCCGGCGGCGCTCTGACCCTCTCCGTTCCCCGCAGGCATCCCGCGGCTCGGCGGCGGCGGCGGGCCCGCCCGAGGCGGCGCCGGAGCGGGAGAAGGAGCGGGAGAAGGAGCGGAGCGGCGGCCCCGGCCCGCGGGAGGCGCGGGAGGCGCGGGGCGAGGTGCGGGCGCGGGCGGGCTGGGCGCGGCTGCTGCAGGACCCGCCGGGCCGCCGCCACAAGGGCCTCCACAAGAAGGGCCTGGGCAAGGGCTGCTTCGGGCTCAAGCTGGACCGTATCGGCGCCATGAGCGGGCTGGGATGCTGAGGGACCCCTGGCGGTGAGTGCCGGGGCGGGGAGGTGCCGCGGGCAGCGATGCAGGGGGGGTGGCACGGGGAGGGATGCAGGGGAGATGCCATGGGGAGTGAATGCAGGAGAGATGCCAAAGGCAGGGATGCAGGGGGGATGCCACGGGGAAGGATGCAGGGGAGACACCACGAGCAGGGATGCAGGAGAGATGCCACATAGCGATGCAGGGGAGGTGCCACAGGCAGGGATGCAGGAGAGGTGCCACATAGGGATGCAAGTGGGGTGCCACAGGCAAAGATGTAGGGGAGATGTCACGAACAGGGATGCAAGGGGCTGAGTGCACAGTCCCGTGCCACTGTTGGGTCAAGAGGAGGACCTCAAAGTTGGGTTTAATTTGGCAGGATGGGGAGGATGTGCTGCACCCCAAGGGAGATGCCCGCAGACAGGGCTGCAGGGGGCTGAGCCAGCTGCACAGTCCCGTGCTGATGGTGGGTCAAGAGGAGGACCCCAACCTTGTTTTTATTTGTACCCCATCCTTCCAACAATGCCCCCACTGACTTGCCCAGTTCTGCATCCCATCAGAATGTCACAGCAGCTCAGGCAAGATTTGCCTTTCTGCATAATCTGGACCCACAGGCTCCAGGGAGGCTGCAGAAGGAGCTGCAATGCAGCCATATGTTCCCAGTTTCTCAGAGCACACTGCGCCCAACAGATGCACGTGATCCATAGGTGTGTTCATCGTAAAATCACAGTCTGTGGGGTAGGATTAGCAAGGCACTTGCCTCTGCCATGCTCCCATTTTTTTTATTTCATAGAATCATAGATTTGGGTTGGAAGGGACCTTAAAGCTCACTGAGTTCCAACCCCCTTGCCATGGCCAGGGACATCTCCTACTGGCTCAGGTTGCTCAAAGTCCCATCCAACCTGGGACACTTCCAGGGATGGGACTTTCATAACTTCTCTGGTTAACCTGTGCCAGTGCCTCACCACCCTCACAGTAAAACGTTTCTACCTAATATCTCATCTAAATCTCCCCTCTTTCAGCTTAAAGCCATTACCTCTCGTCCTATCACTGCAATTCCTGATGGAGAGCCCTTCCCCAGCTTTCCTGTAAGCAGTTTAAGGGAAAACAATACACAAGTTCCCCAGGTGTCTCCTTGTTGTGGTGACAGGCAAGAGCAGCACTTTCCTAACTCGGGCTTTCCATCCAAGCAAGTTGCAGGAAGCCAGGAGGTTTTCCCACAGCAGTCTGTGGCCTTTGTGCTTAGGAACAGATGGGCAAAAGAAACATCACTTCCCCGCAGTGATTGGCCTGGGAGAGGCACAGCAGCTCCTCCCTTGCCAGCTCTCAAGGGTGCTGAGGCGAGCATGGCACCACTCCTGCCTGGTCCCTGCCAGCCAGTCCCACGCAGCTGAACTCACACCGGGAGAAGCGCTCACCTGCTGCAGCCCAGGCCATTCTTCTCCCCACAGCACAGTCCTGCCCCACTCCAAGGGACATGCCTTGGCCCTGCAGTAACATCATCAGGCACAGAGGGGACCAGATCCAGGCATCCTACTGCTCTGCAGAGCAACGGGAAGATCAGGGCCCAGTAGTGCCCACAGGACACCAACACTCTCCATGGCCCTGCCACGAGGGATGGGTGTTGGTCCTCTGCTCCCTCATGTCATAGCTCCTCAGTATTCCCGAGTAATTGTCCAGCTGAGGGTTCTGAGAAGCATACACAATGCTGTGCAGCCAGCTTTCACCCATCCTGGCACCCTCAGCCTCTCCCCTAAACATTAAATTAGCCAGAAAGCAAAGGACGAGCTGTTTCCTTGCTTTAGCATCAGCAAAAAGCTCAGGGAGGGCTTCCGCTGACTTCAGCATCCCATGGGCCCACGCCAGGATTATTTTGCAGAGGTTTCTGCTTGGGATGGGTAAGAGGTGTTGTATGGCAAGTACTAACAGGCACTTTGTTCTCGTTCTTCACAGGGCTTTGAATCCGTAGTCCATTTTCTCCTACCGTGGCCAGGCACGGCCATCCCCCAGGCAACGCCTAGAAGAGCAGAGACCCTCCCCGGAACGGACAAAAGATGTGGCTGTGTTTTTCTTTTTGGTACGAGGAGTCATGGCACCAGCTGTGTTGGTTTTGTTATTTTTAAAAAAGTGCTCTCTATCTTATATATATTATATATACAAACACTCACCAAGACAAGGGACAGTGCTTTTCCAAGAGACTGATGAAGCCAGCTGTATAATGTTGCTGTTTGTAAATTCATGTCATGCATAAATGTATTTATGTTGTAAAGCTATTTATATATTGTTTATAAAGAGATATTTATAAAGAAATTATTTATGTAACTAAACGAAAAGTCAAGCATTGTAACATTTTTTGTCCTAAGTAGTTGAAAAACTTAAAAAAAAAAAAATCATTCCGTGTGGCATTTTGTAACCTGTCTTTATTTATCAAATTCACGTACAATTAAATGTCAGATTGACTGGTTGTAACAGAGTTAAAGAAGAACTTGTTCAGATGTTTTAGAAAAGTCAGGAGCAAGAGAAAGGCCGGCTGATATTTCAAGCTTTGATCCCATATGCAAAAGTAAACTTGTGCCTCCCAATCCTGTGATGCTCCTATGGACCGAATCCTGCCTGGTGCTGCACGCAGCTGCAAGCCTCTGAGGGACTCGACTGAACTCCCTGGGACAGCATGCGGCCTTGGGCAACTCATCCATCACCCAGATTGGAATGGCACCCATGGAAATAAGCCTATCATGTTCAACAGCCTAGACTCGCATTGATAGCAGCGCAACAAGAGCAGCGTTTGGCCTAGGCCACTTTTAACCGCTTCCAGGCTGTGGGTTTGGGTCCAAATTTCATCCCATAACTATAGCTTTATCACTGGGCACCGTACAGAGATGCGTTCCCTGCTGACAGCAACAAAGAGACCGCGCTGGATCTGGCCCCTGGCTGCGTTAGTGGGAACAGAGCTTTATGTCGGAATTGCTGTTGTTTGAGGATCCAGCAGCTCACTAAGTATCTTCTTGATATTCTCACTCACCAGGCCTTCGCTGCTAAGCTGTAAAGTCCCTTCCTCCAGCAGAGATTTATTTAATTGTGCCTGGGACAATACACGGACAGACCAAAATATACCGAGGGCTGCCTGGTAAGGATTCACGGACACCGCTGTTGCTACAGCTTCTTGCTATGTAAAGTGCATGAAATAAATTGTTAAAACGACTCGGAGCTCTAAAGGAAACAGCAAGGAAGGGGGCGGGGAGTGCAGCAAACACACAAACTTCAGCATGAAGGTTCTTTGGTCTCACTCTTCAAAGAGGCCTTAGAAAAAAAGAGTGGCAGGCGCCCAGCCCAGCCGTGACAGGAGTCACAAATTACGCCCTGACCATTGTAGTGGGCTGGGAAACAACGAGCATTATGTTCTGCTGGGCTCCAGTGCCTAGGACAGGGCAAAAAGAAAGTCACCAAGACCTAGAGGCTAAGAGATCCTTTTGCTTAGCAACCACCAGGAAACCATAGAAACCTCCAGCCAGATTCTCCCCAACTGTTAGAGAACATTAGGCTCACAGAACAAGAGGATCCAGGCACCCAAAAGCTAAATCATCAGGTTAGGAGCGCGCATGTGACGTTTCTAGCTTTGTATGAGTAAGGTTTCCGTCAGAGACAGGTACCCACCTTGTGGTGCCCAGAGTCCACCTGGATGGGGAGCAGCAGCTGACAGACCACGTAAGAAGTTGCCTATGGGGAACAAAATCAAGACCCTGGGAGGGAGGCAGGACGGGCAGGTGGCAGCTTGTGCACTGCCTCGGGGTAAGCCAAAGCCCTCCAGAAATGTCCCTAGGTAATGGCAACCACCGTCAGGGCTCTGTAAGACAAACACAACACTTGTGAAGGCCACCCTACTGGCTCCACACATCTTTAGAGGGAAGGAGGGGCTGTGCCAGGAGCTCCTAAAGAGATGTCCATCAGAGGGGACTGTCCACTGTCACCCAGCAAACCTAAGGGACAATAAAGAATCATTTACTGTCCAGATCTTGCACAGGTCTGAACAGCAGTGTAAAGAGATAGTTCTTCAGATCCTCCTCAGGGTCCTGGTCCTTGAGCATGAAGCCAGAGTAGTGACCACAGAGTGCCAGGCTGCGACTAAAGTGGGGCCAATTCCCCTTCCAGCTTTGGCTTCTTGCTGCAAAACCAGAGCTGGAATGAAACCATCTGCTAGATGACAGGGAGCTTCTCCTCAACAGAGCAGGAGGAACTGTCTCAGGAATTCAGTCCCCCAAATTTGACAACTTATGTGAGGCACAACACGAGCTCAGGTCAGAGGAGATCTCAGAGATCACAGTCTGAGGATGCGCATGGTCTTGATTTCTGTTCCTCCTCTGCAGTGTAGTCTGAGGGGAAAAGCACAGGTTCCTTCCATCCACCAGGCTTTATGGAAAAGAGCAAGTCCAAGGAAAAGGACAAAGTTTCATTGCAAAAGGACACCGGTTTGGCAGAAGGACAACGACTGGAGCGAGGGCTCCCTGTGCAGAGGGAAGTGGTAACAGCTTGTCTCCTTGCTTTGCTGCTTCTGCTCTGACAGGGATAAGTCACCCTGTTCCTCAGCATGCTGGTTTCCCACCTGTGGGACAGAAACATCATGCCCACGTGAGGGTGAGAGTGCATGTGCAAGAGAGAAGGCAGCACTGAGGGTGAAAGAGCACTTGGGAAAACTTTCAGATCCACTCAACTCTAGCACCCACATGGCACAGCCAGACCAGTGGGTCTGATGGGCAGAGTGGCATTGCGAGCAGAGGTCAGTTTTCAAAGCGCTGACAAGCACCTTCCTCGGTTCGTCAGACAGGCCAGAATGGGAAATGGAAACAGCTCATTAGAGCACAGCGAGCACCTGATAAAGCCACAGTTGGGTTTCCCTGACAGGGGCTCAGTAGGAAACAAGGCCAGCAGGAAAGAGAGGGGCCACAGGAATCTAATTAAGAGGGGAGAAGGCCTCACGTGCAGAGGAAAACAAATTGATCTCGCATCACTGCCTCCCTTGTGGGCCAGCTAGGTCAAACCCTTGTGACATCCAGTAAAAGGATCCAGGCCCAACACTGGAAAACTCCTTTGCCACATCCCAGCCTGGAGACGGCATAACTGAACAGCAAGAGCTGTCCTAGATGCAAGCTGCAGCCTTCGAAGGAGGTGGCATCTGATGTCTCAACAGTGGATTAGGAGAACAGCATTTCACAGAGGTGTATACACACACCTGGAAGTGAGGGGGTGTGTCCCAGGCTCCTCTGCCCACATTCAGGCCAAACTAGCACCTACGGGACCTAAGCATTTCCTGCTCTACCCACTGAATGAGTAGGAGTCACATTCAGCTTCCAAGTGGGAATGCTTGTGACATGACATAGGAGCAGCCTTCATTTCCCCTCTCCAAGAGCTATTCCTAGCATAAGATGAGCCATAGGCCCAGCCTGAAAAAGCACATTGCTCTCTAGTGAAAAAGGACAAGAGTTTTCTCCAGCACTGTTGTACAAGTGCCTTGCAAAGCCCAAACAGGGCAGAGCAGATCTTGGAGCTCCCATAACAGGGACACAGTTGTGGGAAATCAGTTCTGTTCCCCCCATCCACATCACATGTTCTTCCCTGGTACCCTTAATACAACTTTTCCAAGGTGTTTCTTGCTGAAGGGTTACAACACCCAGCTCCAGTGACACCAAATCCCAAACCAATGGAGAGAAAGAAAAGCACAGAGCCCCAGAGCAGGAGAGTAGTGGAATTTTCCAGCTGGAAAAGGACTAGAGGCATTAAGCAGGGACTGCTGGATGCAGCAGCACACATGCCTCTGCCACTTGCTCTAGGACTTCTGCAAGCATGGGCTGCTTCCCTCAGAGCGCAGAAAAACAAAGGGAAGGGATCACAGGGCATCTTCCAGAGGGAGCCTGCGTTTGACACAAGGGCGAGTTGAAAACAAGAAGGGAATTGAATTTGGGCCCCTTCTCGTCAGTCAGCAACTAACCTTGTCAGAAGAGATGGCAGCACTAACCGAATCAGGCAATTCATTAGGTTGGGGCACACAGCAAAAGCCCACGCTCTCTGCAGCTGAACTACAGTGAGAATCCAGGGTAATGAGTTGCAAACCGCCTTTGTAAATAACACTTCTGCCGTGACTCTGGCAGGCTGGGAAAGGAGCTAATAGGAAAAATCATTAGATAGCATCCCTTTGATATTGTTGAATACGTCACAGGCTATTTTTTCTGCCCCCTCCATAATTAACCTGGCAAATTACCCATAATACTCCAGGCTGATATTCCCACGGTGGACTACCTTATTTGCATCAGGGGAAAAGAAGGGTACAGTACATGGAAGATGACTTGTAGAAAAGCTTAAAAGGCTTTAAAGATTGCCCCCTCCCATACACATGCATCTTCTTCAGTTCCATCAGCAACGAAGCTCTGCCCAGCCAGAAGACAAAAGCACTTTACAAAGCTCTGTCACAAAGTCAGCACGTAAGAGAGAAGCTGTCCTGGGAAATGCGGCTGTGGAGCAGCTGATTTGCCCAAGGTTACTTTGTGCAGCTGTAGCAGAGCTGGAATAGGACACAGTTCTGTGCTTTGCCACTTATTTCTAACACTGTCCTTGTCCTTGATTTCCATTACGCTAAACCAGGCAACAGACTGCGCCTCCCTAGATGCAGAACAGCTCTGAGGAGCAATGCCTACCCACCTGGCTTGTCTGCCAGCAAGGAAAGGTGTCATCTCACAGTCATGATGTAAAAGGAATAGCATCACAGCTGGCAGGTGATCTTGTAGGAACTGGTGCTCTCTAACAGCTGCGAAGGTGACAATGAAACACCAAGACATTACTTATTGCATCTGCACAAGGCAGCCTTAGGACTGAGCTGATCATGAGACAGTAACATCAGGGCTGGTGAGATCAACAGCATCTTCAGGAAGAGTCTGTAGGGCTAGACAGCACTGCTTCCAAACTACATAAAGATATGGCCTTATGGTTCGAAAAACTCAAAATAATCACAAAAAGGACAATCTCTGATGGCGCAAGGCTTCACTTACCCACCACAATCAGCTCTTTTGGAAACACAGGGTATAACATGTGCATGAGCATTTGAAAAATGTCCTAATAATACTGAGATTCACAAGCTTCTATAGGAGACCCAGAACTGTGGAAGGGTGTCCTATGTTCTAGCAAAATTATATCAAGCGATGACTATCGGCATGAACTCTTCTGTGCTCTGCGGGGAAATACACATTTCAGGACTGTTAAACGACATTACGGCACCCTATTACTACCTAAGAACTTCCAGTGTGCATGTTCATTTGCTAGGGGGGCACAACGTGTAGTCTTCTTGATAAGAAAAAGCCATGGTCACAACTATCACACTCAGGCAATTTGCAGCCTGTAGCAAATACACCAGGGCATCCTGCAAGGTCTACACGCTGTGGGAAAAAGAAGCATGCATGCCTGTGCAGAGACAGGGAGCAAAGTGCTGCTGTGCCTAACCCTTTGCCTGGTTCACTAACCAGAGACGGAGGTACCACCACAGTGCCAGTAAGAAGCAGGGTACAGCTCATCAGGCTAGGAGTAAATACGCCCTCTCCTCAGAGCACACACCTCTAGCTTCAATCACTTACCTCTGGTAGCTCTGTGGCAGGGCCAAACTTGATGAAACACCAGCAAAATGTCAACGGTGCCTGAAAGACACTGACCTTCACCACAGAGCAGAGTGAAACAATGACATATTTCTAAAATCTCTACTGAGAAATTCCATCAGGCTGTCAGGTTAGAATTCCGTAACAAAAATACAAGGTTGAGGTTACGAGGAGGAACTGAAATCACTCTAAACTTTAGTTTACCTTTCTTGATGCCCTTGGGTTACTGTCAGATTACACAAAAATAAGCTAGACAGATTCACATTTTGGTTCCCTTGCATTAGGTCAAATGCTATAAAGGACTTGGGGGGCAGAACCAACAGAAAACTTTGTATGTGAGCAGGTGCCAGGGATGTAGATAGTTGGGTCTGGATACTTGTGAGGTGGGTTCTTTTATTTCTCCATTATTCAGAGTAATGAATATTCTATATATCTCTATTGCAAAGTTTACAACAGGCTCAGATACTGAAGTAAAACAGCAGCACCACTGCACCTAGGAATGTATTTGTTTTGACTGTTTCACCCCAGGAGAAGGAGGGCTTTACACGGTTTTCAAAATCAGACTCTCTACACAGGTTAGACACACTCCTACAAACCTGTACAGAACTGAAAGTTCATGAAAAGTCCCTTTTACCCACGTGATTTGTTACATTCTAATACAGCTATCAAAGTTGATGGCACTCTCCCTTCTGCATCCCCTGCAAAGAACAAGCCCTGCCTCCTTTTTCCATGTACAGACCAATGCATTTTTCCCTCACATGATAAGCAGAACACTAAAACCAAAAACATCCACTGGATTCTGTATCACTTTCCATTTTTCCAGGAACAGAAAGTTCTTCAGCAAAATTCACTTTGCAGGGCTGGTGGGAAAATGGCCATCTCTTACCAAGACTCTCTTCTATGGGAACAAAAGCTTCCCTTTCTCTACCTTCACTCCAGAAAGCAGCTCTGCAGGTCCTACTCTGGTACCCAACCCATGGAAAGAGACCTGCAAGCTTGCATGCAGCTCCACAAGCACCCATGGGATTTCAGAAGCCGGCACAATATCAGTTGCAGGATAGGACTCAAATCTGAACAAAGAAAGGTCTGTCAGCATCATTGGTTTTCCCTCCTGCTCTCAACAGAAGACTAAGCTAGCATTCAACTTATCTACAGAGGTGAGGAGGGAAGTAAAAGAACAATGGATTTTGAGCAAAAACTTTTTTACTATAACAGGACTGACATCAGCATAGCTTTATCATGTTCCAGAATTGCCTGATGTTAGCTGGTATCAACTGAATCACAGCAGGAATGCCAGGGACATTTGTTAGCACGAGGTACAGCTTTAGGGCTAGGGCAGTCTACCAGCACTGCAATCAACTGAGATCCTCTCTTCCATTTTCCAGCTCAGTGCTCAATTCCATATTAAACAAGCACGACTACAAGTGGAGCTGCAGAACATGAAGCTCAACAATAAAGCCCTGAAGAGCAGAGGGAAGGCAGCTCCATCTACTTTGTCTCCCTCAGGGGGAAGGAGGAAAACAGAAGTTCAATAGCTCAAACTCTGTCCTGCTGCAATTTTAGAGACCTGAAGCTGGGGCAGCCCATTGCTGCCATAAAATAAAGCAGGGCAGGATGCTCTACCCACATGAGGGAGCAGAGTCCAGCAGTGCTCAGATGAGCTGTACTAGCTGCCTCCAGCAGGCACATGCAATACACGGGAATTTGCATTAAATCCACCTCTGCTTCCATATCCCTCTTGTACCCTTAGCACAATTAAGCTCCCCAGGCACTCCCCACTTGAAACTGTCTGCAATTCAGTCCCCACCAGTCTCTAACTCACACAACTCTGCCCAGAGTTGCTGCCCTCCCAGCAGTCACAGAGCAAGCCAACAGTCCTTATCTGTTGTCCTTCTCAAACACCATAGCACCTCCTGCATCCTTCCCAGTTAACAGCAATGCCTTCTGCTTCATTCCTGGAATAGTTTCTAACTCTTTCCTTCAAGCCAGATTCATTAACCAGCTGCTGCAGAGCTGTCTGCCTCCCCCAGGTACTTTGTGCATGTCATTTGTTAATGACTCATCTCAAACTGGGCTCAAGGCAAAGACACCCCCCTTCTTTTGCGGCACCAAGCACATCACTGGCACACCAGAAAGCCAAATATGCAGACAGCTCAGTTCCCTCCAAAATCCGATTCCCTTGTCAGTTCTCTCGCGTCGTCAAGCTTGGGTCAGCTCTTTATTCAAAGCACTGTTTCCTCCCTTGCTTCTTTGCTGATCAAAGGCAATGTGTACCGAAGTATAAATAAGATCTTCACCCCCAGCCAGGCTTTGAGAACAAACTAAAACTTCCAACACACTAAAGAAGCTTCGGTATACTAAAGTGACTCCAGTAACTGGCAGGGAATAAACACCAGGGATGCCAATTTCACATCTATTTCCCCAGCAGACTGTGGCTTGACGAGAAGCTAAAACAATTTCTAAAGGCATTTGTACTCCTTGAGCCTCTTTGCAGGACCAATATTAAAATTTGGAAGGAAAGAAAACAGCCAGTTAGGACCACAGAACCTCTCCTCACTATTCAAGTCTAGTGAGGAACTGGATGACCAGAACACTGCAGCTGCCCACACAGAAAACCAGAAACAGGTTCAGTCCATCCCATCACAGAGATCTATTATACTCGGGTACAGAAAGTTCACCTACGCCTCTCGAGAAGCTGTCAGCTAAACACTGGGAGAAGCCAGTACAGAAACTAGTACCGCCACTGTTTGGGAAACAGTTCTTTTGAGATACAGGGGCAGCTTTGTGCTCTGAGCTTACTCTCTTAACATCTTTCACCAGGAATTTTTTTTGGCTAGCATGTCACAAGTGTACAAGTCCTGTGATCGAGGACTGAAAACACACAGATGTCAAAGAATTCTGGTAGCAATAAGAGGAAGGCACGTGCATCGCACAAAGAAGTGCAGGTGGCAGCTGGCTGCAGGACTGGAGCATCGTCACAGTCCTCTGAACAGCTCCCCCGCCTGCTAACGGAATATCCTTCTCTTTACAGGATGAAGTGAAATGCAAGGGCTAAACTATAAAGCAGTACTCTGCTAGACCCAGAGGAAGGAATTGACTGGCCTAAGACTAAGTGCAACTAAATGCCTTCCACAATGAGGCATCAAAGGTGTTTAGGCTCAGGACACTGGGCACAGCTACTGGCTTTGCTACAGCTCTTCCTGCACAAATTTGGACAAAGATGATCAACCGGCAAAATGGGAAGAGCATGTCCCTGCCTCCTGGATGCATCAGGGAGATTAGTCAGACCTTCTGCACAACATCAACAATCAAGTAAGTGCTCAAGCGAACAAGCACTGTTGGACTATAAGCCTAAAGCAGACTCAAAGCCAAGACTCCAGACTCTTACACATTTTAACTTTTTTTTTTTTTATAAAATGTGCTTTTTGTGAATTGTTGTTTCAATGCTAACACCATCCTCCCCCTTAAAAAAAAAAACACCTTGCCAAACTAGGTGCAAATCACCTGAAGTTAGTCTGTAACAAATTAAAAAAAAAAACAAAAAAACAAACACATAACAAAGGCTGAAATGCTTTAGAATCACAACAATGTACAAAAAAAGGGAGGAAAACACAACCTGAAAGTGTTCAAAATTCGTAAAGACTAGTCAAGTCCATTGCTTCAGCAAGGGGATGCTGCTGCTGCGACCCCTGCCAGTGGGTCCTGGGCCACCAGCCTGTCACGATGCTAAACGGGCTCTTCTGCCGACCTCTGTCACTAGCATCCAAGGAAGAGCAAATGCTTTACCCTTCTCTTTGAAGGTATCAATGGGGGAAACAACTCACAAGCAGCTCTGAGAGGTCTCATCACATGCAGAAGGAACAGTAGTTTCTAGTGTGCCCCTAACCACCTGCAAGAAAGAAGGCTTGAAAGAGCAGCCTGCTTCCTTCTTATTGTATTGATGACTCTGAGATGCAAAACAGTGCTTTAAATCTGTGAGAGATTAAAGGGCTTAGTAAGGGCAGTAAACAGACAATTAAGTAAACAGCCCAGCACTGGATCTCATCTTCACAGAGCGAGGTAGTGTGAATTTCACCCCAGTTTAAAATAGACAGGGGTAGTGGAAAGGCTGAAGGCTTCCATGTAGAGCAGTTCCTGGCCTAGAAACCTTTCTGTGCTCCCTCTGGGAATTAAAAGATCTGTTGATGGCTTCCTCACTCCCAGCCTGGCTTTGGTAGCCACACTTCAACCCTGGGATTGAGACTACAGAAGTTTTCCCAAGATCTGATTTAGTACAGCAGCTTCCTCAAGGTTAAGCAGCAATGCGACTGGCTGGGAGGGAGCAAAACTGTCCACAGATAATTTTTTTTCTTGCCCCTTTCAGTTAGTTCCTCTCTTAGGAAGTCCCTCTTTATAGGACCAGAACAGGGACATCCTGGAAATTAATAGGGGCTGCACAGTGTAACTTAGCCAGGTGCTGCTAACTGTGAGCCATATTCAAACAGGGCTTTTATTTGCCAGCCTAGAGGGGACTGGCCCAGAATCCACTGAAAAAGGAGACGCAGGCCCTTTTTTGCTCCTCCTCTTGTCATTCCTAGCTGAATGACATTTAGATGGTATGTTCTAGTGACGGCTGGAGACCAGCCCTTTGACTTTGGACATCTTCTTTGTGGGCTGCCTTTGTTCTGTGTGTGGAGGGCACTCTCGCTCTACCAGCTGCTGTTCCATCTCCTGTGCCGACGACGAGGCTGTAGCTTTTAATGTTTTCTTTATGTTTGTGACCTGGCCAAGAAGAGACAGTGAATCAGCACCTGCTTCTTCCTCCCATTGCAGCACAAACTCTGCTCATAAACATATTGAAAAATCCCTGGAGTATAGAGCAGAGATTATAAAACAAACTCTCCCACCAGAAATATGCTCTGCATTTGCATTTATTAAAGGTAATGTTTCATCCTCACTTACACACGAAGTTGTTAATATTTCCAGTCTTCATCTAGTACAGAAAAACTGGAGTGATTTTTTTTTTTCCTAAGAGACAATGGCACAATATCGTTGCACCGCTCTGCCTGGTTGGAGGGAACTACTACTGCCTTCCTACCGTTACATTGGCCAGAAGCAGGAAGGACAAAGAAAACCGCAAAAGAAACAAACTTGCACTTAGGACAACACTTGAGAAAGGAAAATGCCACTTGGCTTAGCTGGCAGTCTGAGCCACGGGTATTTGCTAGAAGCAGGAACAGAAATTGGTTTAGTGGGAGGCAGCAGTAATGCTTCTGCTACTCTGGCTAAAAAGGACCGATATAGCACCAGGCACTGTACTCTGTGCCCCGGGACCCTGTAGGGCTCACAATAAATGTGCAATGAGCAAACCTTAAAAAAAAACTCACAGACAAAAACAAGTTTGGGAGTCAGGTGTGCCAACTCCAGGCCAAAGGCATTTGGCAAACCAAATGCATTATGAACGCCAAACAAGGCGCTAAACATAAGCTGCTTCAGAAGGCAAACGTAAACCTGCAAGGATGCAGCACTCTGCAAGAAATAAACCCAGAGCAAGTGTCTCGGGACACATTTTCACCTTTACAGCTATATTAGCCAAGATTTGTTCTCATAAGTAAATACACATCAGCAGGAGCTGCACTCGCATGCCCGTGCTGCCATCTACTGCCCAGTCGCCAATCCAACAGGGGCAGGAGCCCTCCCAGGCCACGCTGCTGGAGAGAGCACCTCCGAGAGCCCTCTCTGGTGTTCAAATGCACCCCAAGAGAAAGACCCCGAAGGAAGCTGCTGAGGGCACTTTTTGCAAAAGCAACGAGAGTCGAGAGATTTTTGTTAATTACACTTTCAGATTTAAAACAAAAGTTAACTGTTTTTTAACTTCCTGCCTGCCTTGTACAAAAGGAAAAGAACTGCATCCAAGCTGTTTTAAAAGCACATTTTCCCAACAAATCCATTCAGGAAACCACAGCCAGTGCAGCTACCTAGCCTAAGTTTATAAAAATTAAAAAGAAACTTTCCAACCCACTCAGAGTGGGCAAATTTGATTATGGTGGTGTTACTAGCGCACGGAAGCAGATGTGTTTTCTTCCTATCCCAAACCAGCACATCTGATTTGCATGACTGCTAGCCTTACTTCAGAGAAGTCATGACCGTTACCAGGTGTTACCAAGCTTATTTTCTTCAGTAAATAAACGATTATCAAAAAGCATAGAGCAGTCTGAAGTAATTCTCTACCCACCTCCATCTCTACTTGCTGCTGAGTTCGATGATGGTTCTCTTTGTATTGGTTGGCTCTAAGTACTTGCTGCTCAATTCCTAAAAGAACTGCTTCACAACCATCACACCTGCAAGACACAAACAATGTCAAACAGTGCTGACAAGTTCTCTGGGGAGCAGCTCAATTAGGCAATCTGAAAAGTCACACTTGCCTACAAGTTTAGGAGATTATGAAATTTAAACTTCCTGCTTAAAGATTAAGAGTTACAAAAAGCTGCCAAGAAAAAGCTTTGCTGTTTACTTAAGTGTATTTCACAACATTCTTTAGAGAGTCCATTTTACTCTTACCTGCCCATCAAAGAGTAAGTGCACGTTCAATGCACTTTCAACTTCCTTTTCAATCACAATTACTGTTTAAACAGGGATGTCACACATTTTTTTAAAAGTAAGTAAAATTACACAAAAAAGTCAGACTGAGAAGAATCTCCGTGCCTGTTCAGTGTTCAAAAGACAAGAGAATTCCTCCAACACAACACTCTTCAATGGAGAGGACAGAAAGGGAATTGGCAGTGCGTTCATTGTTATCTTCCAAACACTGCTGTAAGGTCCTGGAGGCTGGCAGAGCCCTCTCGCTCAGATGGGATTGTGGGAGTTAGAGTAGAGAAGTAAAATCCTGCCCTCACCTCAGGACAACGTATTTCCACAGCAGTTTAATTATTTTTCACGCACTCATTAAGATAGCAACTAGGACGCAATTTCCAGTCAGCTCAGAACCTGCCACAGACTCCACACTCTACAGGGGAATTTCTCTGGGTGGGAAGGGAATCCCACGAAAAGATGAGAAGCAGCTTCCTGGTAAAGGTACAAAGATAGTACCACACTCCCAATATGGTTTGCATGCAGCCTGCATTTGCAGGAACAAAGAAAAGTCAAACAAAGGCATCTGATACTTCAAACTTGGAGACGTCCTCTGCAAAGAACTGTGATTCCCTAGAATTTGCCCATGCAGTTCTCATCACAGTGAAAAAGGATGAAAAATAATACACAGTTCTGGTTTTGTTATCAAATGTAACAGCAGAAAGAGGAGTAGCTTCCAGCACAAGACCATGAGTCCAGTTTGGCACACCTGTCTGAAAAGACTCTTGACTCCTCACTAGGGTTCTGCCACATCAACACTACGGTGAGAGTAGAATCTTAAGACCTAGTATAGTTTGGCTTGATATAAACAAAGTGAATCCTAGATGGCATCTTGGAAAACCTGCCCAACATACTGCTCCTTCAAGTGCCTCCTTACAGCACAAGACTCCTGATCAATGGAACACGGTGTAACTGAGCCAGCACTTGAAACTTTGAGGAATAAGAAAAAAAAGTAGGACAAGCTACATACAAGGAACAAGAAAAGTGGAGAGACTGCCTCACCATTCCTGGAGCGTTTTGACAATGTTATTGATGTCCTTCTTCTGAATGTCTCTGCCGATACAAAAGTCCACCTCTAGCACCTGGTTTCGTTGATCCAACTTCCCCTGGATAATATCTGTATAAACTGCTTCAATGATCAGATCTTCCAACTCCCTCAGATTCCTCATATCTAGGTCCTTCAGCAACACAGAATAGGGAATGCACTAAAAACAGCAAATCCAAGAATAAGTTAACAGTCCCAGAGCCAAAACAAACAGCTAAGTCTCAGAAGGTCAAGACCCAAATGTTTATTGTATCCCACACTTCAACCTGCAAGTACAGCAGTGACTGATCATGGCAGAACAAACGCCTGCTACTGGGCTACATGATATTCTGACACAACTTTAATACTTCCTGAAGCTTTGGCATAGCATGTTCTGGAGGGAAAAAAAAATGTAACAGGATTGTAGAAGAAATTAAGAGTGTTTCTTAGTTTTCTCTAGAACAAGTCAGTGTTTTCAAGAATGACTCACCATCTCCATCAGAGAAAGAAGCCATACAAAGTTTTGCAGACCTTACTGACCTTACATGACAGTTCAGACACCCTCACGTCTCATCCACGGAAGCCCACTAAGTTAATGTCCCAAATGCATCATGAGAGAACACTGTACATTACAGGTAACCTCCTAGTCATAGGATTTTTTGGTGAGTACTCGTACAACTTCAAGGCTATGGAGTTCTCCCATTTTCAAAAGCAGAATCAAACAGACAACTGCCATCACACACAGTGGACATTACCTTCATTCTGGAAGCCAGGCTTACAATCGTCAGGTGTTTCAGCTTGTTTTTCTGAGTCACTGTTAATTCAGGCAGGTTACCTTTGTTTGCTGTTAAAGTTGAAAAGACAACATTCAGGACATTCCTTCAAAAATTATATAATCCAGGCTGCAGAGCTGCAGGCTGGCTACACTACACTAAACCCCGAAAGGCCAAACCCTTTCAGCTACCATGGGTGCTGGTGAGGACAGATTAGCACACTCAGGGAGAGCAGGAAAAGTTAAAAAACAAATTGGCCATTCTGCTTCTTTAGTAATTCTCATTTTGAAATTAGAACATAATTCACATTACACAAGTGGTGTTCTGCTAAAACAGCCAGTGAATGCCTTGTTTCTACCACCAAGTCATTGTAATTTCATTAACAAGCTGTCAGAATAAAATCTTCCCCCTTTACTGATCTGGTTGTAAATAGAGATGGTTTTATTTCTCTAGAGAGATTCAGAATTCAGGGCTGAAGGTGTAAAGTACCAGGCTGAGGAAAAGTTATTCATCTAGACAGCCTCACTATCATTGTATTATAGCCACGTGCTTCATGAATATTTAAAAATAGAAAGGAAACTGGCAGCTTTCCAATGCAAAGAAACTCTTTAAAATATCTGCTTTAATGGAAATCAGTGTTTCAGGGGCACTCAAGTTCTCCCATCCATCCCTCCTCATTCAATGCTCAATACTTTGACTATTTTTCCCCCTTTCTCTTTCTTTCTTCACTAGAAAAGGAAGAATGAACTGCACTGTCACATGCTGGGACACAAGACCCCTGCACAGCAAACACATCTTCTCATCAGTCACAAAATTCATGAGGCTCGTGTTGCTCCACAGCCTCTGGAATTTCCAGTCCTTGCACTTACGGATGCCACTTCTCCTCACAGGAATCAGACAGCTCATCCACCACAGAGATAGCCAGCACTATGACAGAATTTTTTGTCACACGCTGTAACGGTCTGGATTAGGCTGCTACCCACAAAGGAAGCAGTAAATTGTAGCAGAATGGAAGCACGTAAGCACCAGAGATAAAAGCACATCCCGACAGATAGTAAGATGATTCACACATAGTTCTCCTGAAGCTGTATAAAAGTCATTATTTCGATTTGTATTCCAGCTAAGAAATACTTCATTTTGTTTCAGCAATGCCGTCACAGCATAAAAGGTTATCCCATAAACCATACAGGTTTTTATAAATAATGCAGAACAATTTTGTCTAAGTTTTCCAAAGCTTCTAGTAGTGTCATCTGAATTTCAAAACAGATGTCTGAAATTGCACTCTGCAGAGGTAGAGCAGCCTGTGAACGTCAGTGAATACTGCGTTGCAGACCAATTCAATCCAGCGCTGCAGTATAATCTAAGCCAGTAACACACCATCATCTCTAGCCCTTCCTCCACATTTTAGCAATTAAAAAGCACATATGGCCCAGAGACCCCCTATGAACAACTCTTCTCCTCCCAAGCAAATTCTGTTCTTGGACACTTTCATGAAGCCACGCTACAGCAGGTACCATAGAAAGCAAAGACCTGTCTCTGACAATTCTGAAGGGCAACCCAGTCTCATAACCTGCAACCAGGTGGCAGTCTCTTACCTACATAGTCTGGGTACGTTCCGTATGCAAACAGGTTCAGCAACTGGAAATAAGCAGCATTAGACCCTTCAGCAAGCTGGACGGGAAGAAAACAAAAGAAATTTAATGTACAATGGTTAACAGCCAACACAATACTGGTAGGCAATTTCTCCAGAGAATGTTTTAAGTCTACATAGGACAAGCAGTACCCTGAAAAGTAATTATGTCCCCATCTTAGAGCTGGACGCTCTCTAAGGCCTCATGAGCAGCAGCAAATTTCAGCTGTTTCAGGGTCAGGATGATTCAGCCATTTCTACAAGCCAGAACATAACTATAGTTTGCATTGTCAACTACTTTGTGCAGCACCTTAGGAGGTAAAAGAAAAAGGCAACTCAACTTCAGCTGACATCCTACAGGGCCAGCTCTTCTCGTCACATCACAAACAAGCAGGCAATGGTGTTGGTTGGTTAAGCATCCTTGCTATCTCTCGGAAAGCTAAGACAGCTTCCCTGCAGAGCCACAAAACTTCAAAGCAATGCAAGCTAGAACATTTTCGGCTGAGTGTATTTGAAAGCAGTAACACTCCTCTTGTACGCAAACACTTCACTGGAATGACTACAGCACCAAGCAGCAATTTTTACCGAGTTGTTTTTTTTTAATACCACTTGCTGCACACATATCCAGGATAAAAAACCTTCATACCTGCTATGTGATACTAAATAACCATAGAAGCATTTTTTGGCATAGCTGACAGCCTATTTGGAAAGTCAGGTTTGCTGTATGCCATGTTACCACAGCTGCAGAGATACTCCACTCAGACTCCTTCATCACAGTACAGCGTGGTGCTGGCCAGCCATTCGCAGTGAAAGCTCTGGAACTTACTTTGTACCTTGGTTTGAAACGGTTTGGATTTGGTTACCACCCAGGCCTGATACTAGATACCCTGAACTAGACATCTGTTCACAAAGACTTTGGGAGAGCGCTGGAGTTATCCTTTCCAAGACAATGAGGGAGTAAAAGGGGATTTTTTTTTTGGTGTTGGCTGGCTAGGTGCCTTCTTAAAATTGTTACTGTGCTACTGCCAGGTTTTAGCATATTAAGGTAGCAAAGCTTCCTGTAGGCATTTTTTAACATCTAATATACAGGCAAAAGCAACACCAGTCTCTCATACACAAACATCTCATAACCAAGAGAAGTGACACCAGGCCCTTCCCAGCACAGAAATTTCACACACAGGTTGTCTGTGAAAACTTCTGGGGATCCCTCACAGGATAAAACTCATCTCTTACCTCTTGTACATTTGTTAATTCCAACAGCTCTCCGAAGACATAAACCCCAGGAGCCTCCAGCACTTGATTTATAAGAGCAGTCAGAGCTGAGCCACTTGTCCCTTTGGCTAGTAAAATAAACTGCTCTAGGAGATTGCAGGACGGTTTCTGTTCTCCTGCCATTCTAGGGTTTCAATCTGCCAACAAAAGAACACGATATTAACACATACTTTCTCCTCTGTTGAGTTCTGTCTGCTAGTGGATCAGAAGGCATGCTCAGCGTAACAACTGGTACCAGCACAGCTAGGTTTCTCTTCAGCATTCAGAGGGCAAGCAGGAACACAGCAGGTTCAAATGCTGATTTATCTAGAGAGTAAAAGCAATTCACACAATATCTAAGCAAAATTTGTGTAGCCTGTCCGGTCAGTTCCCTAACAGGATCTACTCCAGCTAATAGGAAAGGAGTTTGAATTCCATGCTGTTTTCAGATCTCTCCTTCTATTGATGCTGTCAAATAATGCCAAGTACAAAGATGTTTATTATTACATCTATCAGAGGCCAGCTAAGACTTACTCCTTCCTCATCACACAGCTTCAAAACAGCAACTAACTTAATTCTGTGTGAACAATTGATCCACCCTGTAGGCTCGCACATCGTACCTTTTCTTCTGACAAAGTGTGTGTAATTTCTGCTGCTTTCTTAGCCTAAAAGGCAAAAAGAACTGTGGCCTGTAAGCAGCTTACCAGTCTGCATTGTACAGTCAAAGTGTTTTGGGTTTTCTGGAAAGCTGAAGCGATAAAAATACCCCTTCTACAAAGACTCTATTTAAGCCTCTGTAAAGAGAAGTCTTTGTCTTCAGCTGCTGCCTGACATTTCTGGTGTGCATGTTGTCTCCAAGCACCAACATGTTGCTTTTGAAATGTAAAACACTGTTTATTAACAAGTTCAACAAAATAAGTTATTTGTTTACAAACAACTAAGAAAAAACTTCCCAAGCATATTATTCAGACACCAAACAAAGAATGTAGCAGATAAGGGGGAGCTTGTGTTATGTTTCTACTGGATAACTCTCAAGTCTAGCACATAAACTTTACTCTGGTGAAGAAAATCAGACACCTGTCTCATCCTGTGTCACCGCTGGGACCACATCGGCCCTCGCGGGGGTGGTACGGTCACACAGGCGTGTACACTGTTGTGCCATGTCTAACCAAATTGAGACTTGTGAAGGCCACACAGACAGCTTCCTGTATTAGTCACCTTCCTGTATTATATTCCTAAAATATACTTTACCCCATTCCATTACACCTGCAGGTACATGTGGTTTCAACCTGAGCAGGCATTCTTTTGCACTGTCCACACAAAAACTTCTCAGTTTCTGTGTAAACTCTCATTCGGATCCTTTTCCTCACAGGTACACATGCAGCCTGCCTGAACAGCACCTCAGTTTCCGCTGAGAAGTCTCTGCAACACAAGAATTCTCAGTGTGGCTCCCAATACACCTGAGGGTGCATCAGTACCAATCTCCCTGCTCACAGGAATGGAAACAGACACAGGGGAGAGTGAATTTACTCAGGAGAGTGCATGAAGCAACTGAGTTGGGAATGAAATCCAGATCTCACCGTTCCCAAGCCACTGTCCACTGTCCTCCCCCACAGGCAACCCAAACGCACCTTCTGTGTGAGGTTACAGAAGACTGATACAGAAACTGCTGAGCAACGGAAAGAGGCACAGAGGAGAGCAAATTTACTGAGGAAAGCTCATGAAGCGACTGAGCTGGGAAGGAAATACAGATCTCATGGCTCCCAAGCCACTGTCCTCCCCCACAGGTTACCAAAATGCACCCCACTGTGTGAGGTTACAGAAGACTGATAAGGAAATCGCTCACAGATACAGAAACAGGCAAGGAGGAGAGCAGATTTACTCAGGGGAGTGCATGAAGCGACTGAGCTGGGAAGGAAATCCAGATCTCGTGGTTCCCAAGCCACAGGCAACCCAAACGCACCCTGGCGCGTGAGGTTACAGAAGACCAATAGGCTTTGTCCCTGCCTCACTAAGAAAGGAAAGCCGATTCTTTCTAAGCTGACGCTCCCACGGCGGCGTTGCTGCTGCAGCCCAGGGCCACCGGGGCCGCCCCGACCCCCCCTCCCCACCGAGGGGCTGAAACACGAACCGAACACGTTAACGGAGCCTTCCCGAACGATACGGCCGCCCCCACACAGACGTGAACCGGGCTGCTCCCCGCGGCGAGGCACCTGCGGGGCTCAGCGCGGGCAGAGCCACGGCGGGACCGGCCGGGGCCCGAGTCACCGCGTTCCGGCCCCCGCTCGGGGCTCGCGGGGCGGCGCGCCCGGGGCGACCGGAAGGGGAGCGGGGCGGGGGAAAAAGCGGGAGGGCCGGGGAACGGCGGGGGTCGGTGCTCTCCCCGCTCGGCGTTACCTCTCGCTCGCGGCCTCCCGCCCGCGGGTCCGGCGCTGCCGCCGCGCTCAGCCCGCCATGATGGCGGCGCCGGGTCCGTTCGCGCCGCTTCCCCCGGAACGCGCGGAGCGAGCGAAACGTTCCGGCCGCGAGCGGGGGCGCTGCGGCCGTGGGGTGGGAAGGGGGGGGTGTGTGACCAGGGGCAGGGGACGAGGAGGGCAGAGACCAGGAGCAGGGCGGGCTGTGTCCCCCAAAGCAGGGGACGAGGCTGGCTGTGTCCCCCGGAGCAGGAGACAAGGCTGGCTGTGCCCCCTGGAGCAAGGAGGGTAGGCCGGTGGTGCCTCCCGGAGCAAGGGAAGCCAGGCTGGCTGTGTCCCCCTGGAACAGGGGCTGGCAGCCCGGCTCTGCCTCCCCAGAGCAGGGTTTGGCTGGCTGGCTGCGCTGAGGCTGCAGAGCTGTGGCACAGCAGCCCCTGTGCAGCCACCTAGGCACATCCTGAGGTGTTTAATGACAGGCGAACAGAGTATCTGCCTCTCTCTTTTGGGGATCTGGGGTGCTGTGGCAGCGGTTTGCACTCCAAAATGACCCCTGTGAAGGGCCACCATTGCCAGGCCACAGTTCAGAACATCTTTGTTCTGACGGCATAGCAGTGCAGGGTGTTTTCACACATATAGGGCCCATTCCTCTTTCCAATCCATGTGCCTGCTACAGAGGGGAGCAAATCTTCTGTTTTGTGTCAAGAATCAGGAAACACCCGAGAAGCTGAGGTGGGGCCAGCAATCAAGGACTGAATGGTCCTGCAGGGCAGGATGATGTAGGCTGGCAGAACAACAGAGGCTCCCAGCCTCTGGCCAGTCCTCCTGGGTGTGAAAGAAAACATGCCAAGAGATGGGGTGAAAGATCATAAGGCACTACAAGTGATTTTAAACTCCACAGACACACGGCCAGTACAAGTGACAAAACAAAGGGCAAAACTCCATCTGTCACGGGGAGGGAGCAAGGAGAGAGCTGATGGAGCCGAGATCCTCTTGAGGACACAGATCAAGAGCCAAAAGACTCTCAAGTGGATGAAAAAGCAGGGTGGGAACAAGAGAGCTCTGGACATCATTGCCTTTCTTGAGGTCTGTGCCACACTGTGAACAAAGCGTGATTCTGTTAAAAATCCTTTAGCCAAGAGCAAAGTGCTTCTGGCTTTCAGTCAGCAAGTCCCCAAAGATCAAGCCATGGAGTGGCATCGTCAGGAGAAGGGAGCTTTCAGAGAATGAACATCGGAAACCATTAGAAAAACTGCTGTGGCTTAGCCTGCGCCTCAGAGCCATCCACAGCAGATGCCAGGGTTCCCATCTTCCAGAGAAAGGGTGTCAGACAAGCACAGGGATGCAGGTGTTGGGATGCTGTTGAAACTCTCTGGGCTTCAAAGCAAATTGGATGTGAAACACCAAGCCCTGTGCAGCAAGGGAACTCGGCCAGGACTATAACAAGCCATTTGGTAATTTACTTAAGCCACACATATCTCGTCTGCACAGGGAGGAACAATCACCTCTTTAATCACATCCTAAACAGGCCCTCCACCACAGTTCATGTCACCCTGCAGAAACACTGGAACAGTCGCCTCGGGCAAGCAGTGCGTGGCCTCATTTCTCTCAAGAGTCATTAAAGCTGAAATCCCGGGCTGAAATAGAAATGGAAATATATGATTGTGAGCTATTTCACATGGATCATTTTTGCAGCCTCTTGCTGGAGCCTGCAGGTGAAAATCAGCTGCCTTAGCCCCGTGTAGGTTAGCCAGGAGGGTCTGTTAGTCAGGCTGTCCTGACACCTCCCAACTGCAGAGAGCCAGCCTGGCTGGCTGACGTTACTTTGGAGGATAGCGTCAGCTAAGCTCAGCTTTTGGGATGGATTTCGTTTTTTTAAGAGAAAAATATGAACATGTCCAGCTGTCTCATCCCCTTTTAAACTGCTATTGCAACCTCTTGCGCCACCCACGCAGCCTTCTGCGTGCAGAGAGATGTTAATCCATTTTATCTTTTAATGTTGGCATTATCTCTTGACTCACCCATCTCTCCCCCTTGTGATTCTACAATCCAGGTCCATTTTAGGCAGCAGATAATTCACCTTATTTCCCAGTGTTGCCTGAGAAAAGAAACCATAAATCCAGTGTACTCTCCCTAAGCAGTGGGGTTGTGGAGCCCCAGAGAGAGACTGAGAACATGGTTCCTCTCAGTCAGAAGCAAAGGCATGAGGCTGAAAAGTCACCTGTAAGGGACAGATACTGGGAAGGGTGTGATTAACAGCACAGAGTGACACCCTCTGTCCTGCAGCTTCCATCACACCGAGTTTGGTGTCTGGTTCTTCAGGCTCTTCCATGCCTTGTGCCTCCAGCTGCTCATCCTGTTGGTGTCTGCCTCCTGCATGCCAAGCCGGCAGCACCAGCTTCACCCCTTGTAGGTGTGCACCTTCCTGTGCCCTGGGACATGATTCTGGAGCTGGTTCTTCCTCTGCTGAAGTCCCAGTTCTGATGCGTCATTGGCAGGAAAATCACCACCTGGCTCCACCAAGGAGAGGGCTGACAGTGAAAGCAGGTACTTCTGTGTTTCTTATCTTTTCCCACATCTTTCATAAATGAGGTGGTTTAAATAAAAAACTCTTGTGAAAAGAGGTACATTAGGACAACACAGGGCCTTATCAATAACCCGTATAACACATGTTAGACTCAGAAATCATGTGCTAGGCTAGATTTAGCCACCAGGATTAGGATCTGTTTCTTAAAGTGTCTGTAATCATTTCACTTCCCAACAACATAAAGCAAAATAAAGTCAACTGTTGACACAGTGGCTATGTTAGAGCAGAAGGAGGGAGCACATGACCCAATGGCCATTAGCTCTAGGAGTAAGCTAGGCTGCATGCTAACATGGTCCTGGGTGCAGTTCCATTTCTTATCTGCACATGCTTTCACCAATGCTTCATCATTTATCCTCTCTTTTTTTCCAGGCTTCTGACCTCTAGCTGCCAGCACACATCTCCAGAGCACAGGGTGATGGGAGCTCCCACACTCTACTGGAGAAGCCGTCAAACTCCCTGCTTTTCACAGGATCCAGAGACTAAGCTGCTCGCTGGACTCTCATCTCACACCTTGGCCAGCCCAGGAGCGATGTGTGTGTCCGAGTGGTTGAAAACAGGCAGTTGTACAACCTCTTCATCAAATGTAGGGCGGGATGAGGCCCCAGGTTATGAAACTGTCTCCCAATTACTCTGATCTGCAGAAACACTCGCTCGCTTATCTGCACCTGGAGAGAATGGCATGGCAACAAGCTCTGGGGAAGCAGAAAGCAGGCTGGAGGCGTCTTCTCACCCACAATGGCAGCTCAGAAGCTGTCACGCCTGCCAGAGATGTGAGAGAAAAAGTGCAGTTTTCAGCACGAAGTGGCACCAAGGGATAAGGAGACTCGCAGTCACTTTCTTGCAAGTAGAAGGAAGGACAACATACTCATGGGCGTCATTTGTGTTAATGCAGTCAAAGGATTTTAAGAGGAAAGAGATCCCAGTGTTTCTGTAACTCTCTGAGTTACGGTGTCACATGTTCCATCACTGCTCCTGCCCAAAGCAGTCACAAGAACTTCACACTTGAGACATGAACTCTTTTGTGATTTTCCAAAGCTCAAAAAAAAGATAGGCCTGTGCTTCCCTGCACAGTGAATTCGGGAAATTGGGAGATTTGGCCAGAAAACTCAAAGGCCCCAACTCTAAATTCCAGAAACACTCCTACCCGTGTGCTAGAGAAGCCCTTCAACGCTGCAAGAGTTCCTCAGTGCAAGACCCATTCGGTCTCTGGCTCTTTCATCTCTGAGGAGCCTGAACAGAGGCAGGACTGAGTTCCTTATGCCTTGTGTAAACCTGCATGTTATACTTCCACTTGACAAGCTCTTACCCCCCCCTCAAACCATCCGTTTTTGCCTCCTTCATGTCTGCTTTTTTTCTTGCTCACCTTTTCTCCCCATCAGTCTTTTCTCCCCAGTGGTCTTTAGTCCCTCTTCCTTAGCAGCACACAATTACACAGCCTACCTACAACTCAGGAAGGACTCTTAATAATAAATGATAGATATATGTTAGCATAGCGTACCTCTGGCACTCTGCCCGGATTCCGAATGATCTCTTCATACACTTTTAAACTGATGGTGTGGAACTGAGCACGGATCGCACACATCAGGGAAATAAATGCCACCCATTTTTATTATTAAGATCTCTTATTGGTTGTACTGGCAGTAGCCTTGTCCTTCTGCATTAAATGCGACCTTTATTAATGTTCACACTCTTCCTCATTTGTACAGTGGCTGATTTGGAGGCAAGCTGAGCCACAAATATATTGATGGCACCGTGACTGGTCGCTGGTCCTATTCGGAGCCTGGATTACAACTGCTGCCTTTATTGTTCTCATGATTTATGAAGGCTTCATATTCGCTGCACTCAGATTGTTAACGGAGGAGTTAATTTGTCATGAAGAATAGCCTGACTTCCGGGATGCTCTAGCCAACCAAAGACCTTCCCCTGTCATCTGCTTTGTTACACTAATACAAGAAGTAGTTATTATTACAAAAAGTGGAATATTTTTTATTTAAGCTAAAGTTTCATCTCAATAACTGTATTTTTTGAAAGTTAGAACATCCCTCTGATAGCATTGTTTTTTTCAGTGTTTTTCCAGGCACTTCATTCTTTGGAGATGATAACATCTTCTGTTCAGTATGATCTGTGAACAGATGTGTCTTCTTCTGTTATCACTTTTGTTTGTAGTCTTTCCCCATCTCAAACACAAGGTCAGACAGAGAACTGGAGCCAGCTCCAAACTGGCAAGAGTTTTGACTGTTGCGAAGTTCATAATGACATTAAAATTAGTCCTTGGAGAGTAATAGAGTATACGCAATATTTCTGGAAAAGTTTATACATATGCACGTAAATGGGAAACACATTCTGTACGCAGCTTTTGTCTCATTGCACACCATCAATGGGAATCACTCCCTCGTGTTGCCCAGACCCGATGAAGGACGCTTGCTTCCTAAAAATCCAAAACGAATCTTACGAGTTTATTTTCCAGCGTTTTTGGTATTGACGCAGACGCCAAATTTCTGCCATACGAAGGCAACTGCTTTTCTTCCAGGAGAAATTTCTTACTTTGAGCGCTGACCCCGGCAGATCCCACTGGCAGGAGTCGCTCTGGGTCTGGACGCCCAAGCCCCCGGGGTCCCCAGTGCTGCCTTAACTCAGCCAAGCTCAGCTTTTGGGATGAATATATTTTTTAAGACAAAACTATGAGCATCACCAGCTGCCTCATCCCTTTTTAAACTCCTGTGTCTGGAGATGCTGAGGATCCGGAGGGACGAGTTCCCGGCCAGCCCTGGCTCGGTGTGAGAACCCCAAGCCGCCCTCCCGCAGCTGGGGCAGGGGAACACGGGGAAGAGGAGACACGGGGCAGCTCTTTGCCCACACCCCCTCGCCATCCTCACTGCCGGCGGATCCACAACCCGGCGGTCGGCGCGGGGCGAAGCGACCGCGGATGTTTGTCCCGCGGCGCCTCCCGTCCGCCTGCAACGTCAGCCCGGCCGGGTCGAACGCCTTCACGGCCGCCGCGCAGCCGTCCTTGAATGCGGGCTGCCGAGCGCGCCGTCTCATTGGCCAGCAGCGCCGTCCGTCGCGCTGAAGGGGGCGGGGCTTGAGGGCGGTGCCTGCAGGCGATTGGCCATCGTGAAGAGAGGGGGCGGGGCTTGAGGGAGGGCCCGTCAGGCGATTGGCCACCGTGGCTCGGCTTGGGGCGGGGCTTCGAGCGGCCGCTGGGATTGGCTGCGTGGGGCAGTGGCGGGTGCGAGGGGACGGGGTGTGTGCGCGCGGGGGGGGTCCTGAGGCGCCGCTGTCAGCGCCGCCGTCCCGCCCAGCCCCGCGCAGCCAGCCCGGCTCGGCCCAGCCCCGCCCGCGGCGCGGCAGGACCATGTCGGCCACGGACGAGCGGGCCAAGGAGATCCTGCGGGGCTTCAAGCTGTATCCTCCCCGCGGGGACCAGGAGGCGGGCGGGCCCGGGATGGGGGGTGCGGGGTGCGGGGAGCGGGGAGCGACGCCCCCGTGTGGCGAGGGCGGGAAGGGCGGTTGCCATGGAAACGCTGCTCACAATGGTTGGGGGGGGCCCGGGGGCGATGTGGGGCCTCGCTCCCCCCGTGCTCCGCGGGGCTGGGGGGGGGCAGCAAGGTTTAGGAGGGGCAAAGGGGCTGGGGGAGGCGCCCCCCGCGCCGGGACAGGTCGCAGAGGGCAGCGGCGCAGCGCCCTCCGTCCCAGGAGGATCCCAGCCCTCCCCCGCCGCTGCTTGGAAGGAAATGCCTGCTGTTCGGGTCCAGAAGGGGCAAAATATCTCGTTCCTTCCCTTGCCGTGAGGTACTGGCACTCATTGTGGTGGTCATGAGTGGTGGGACAGGGGATGGCTCATTGCTGTGGTGGCGAACTCCGGATGTAAATGGCTTTCCACGCAGTTTGTTTTAAAACTTTTCACGTTGTAGCTTTCAAAAAGCACTCGCGTGTCGTGTTTGTGTTACCTGTGTGTGAATTTAATGCTGATGAAATGAGATACATCTGAGCTTGGAAAAGAAGTGAGATCCTGCGTGCGCCCTTCCAACCCAGGATTTCGGTGAAGGAGCGAAAGGCTCAGTCTAAAGGCCTGTGTGAAAGCTAAGGGTGGGAGCAATATGCCACATGTAAGATAAAGCTGCTGTGTTTTACTGTAGCAGACTTGTAAGTTTGGAAGACTGATGCGAGCTTGCTAGCTTGACCTTTAGACACCAGAAAATTGTGAGTTTGAGTGTTTTTTCTTTTTCGTGATGAAAAGAACAGAAGTGACAGAATACCCTCTTGATCTAATACTCTTATTTCTAAGCAGGGTTTTTTTTTGTCCATCGAGATGCTCATAATCTGTATGCCAGCTGTAGCAGGATCTAATTTTCTAGGTTGGATTTAGACAGATAGCTGCTGTCAAACTATAAGCAGATGCTTTTCTTAACTTTTGCCTCATTGTCCCCTCCTGCAGCTTTAAATACTGCATCTGGTTCCTTTGCTTCAGCATAGCAGTATTGACAGTTCTCTTTATTTACAAAGATGTACTATTTCAGCTGTCAACACATGATTTAAGAGCCTTTTGTGCCAGCAATTAGAAAAAGAATAAACTTCTGACAAGACTAGACTAAGCTGTGGGTAGAAGTGAGGAGTGCTTGGAAAGTTAAGCCTAGGGAACAAACTTTTGCATGCTTTTTGCATGCATTTGTGTATAGTCTTTGCTGGGTGGCAGAATTTACATTGAGGGCCTTTATCAGTTTTGGAATAATAACATGTTATGTTTTTTGTTGGCTTAAGTAGAAAATGCTTTTTACACTTTGAGAGGGTGTTAAACAAACTTAAGTTAAATTTTATTAATAATCTCAGGCATCCATAGCACAGGCAAGCAGCTTTAGTGGAAATACTCTGTGGTTCCAGGTCGAAGTACCTCAAGTTTAGTCTTCCTTTGCTTGTTCTTTGAGAATACTGAGTCAGTTTTACTACTGACAGAACAGTTTTAGACAAAAAACCTTGACTGTCCTTCTCCAAAAGCACTCCAGAGTCCTCTGACAGCTCAGATCTCTGTCTGACATAGCAGCCAGGTAGCATAAAGTCTGAGAAACGGGGAAATTCCTCCAGCTTTGGAACTTTTGGAACTTTTAGCAAGTTAAAATACTTAGGAAAAAAACCCCAATCATCTATGTGTGCCTTTACTAAACCAGGAGAGTGGCTGAACAGACATTCCTCGTTTATGAGAGGAAGCCTTGAGACACTGCGCCATCCACACAGGAAACTACTCATGCCCTGATGTGACCATGCTCTCTGTAGGGCAGCCGTCAGCTCAGCCTTCTGCTTCCTTCTTAAACAGAAAATTAATATTCAAGAGAGCATTACATTTTAAAGCCATACTTCATCTACTACTGTGTGCACTAATTTAGTTTAATTGATAGAAAGGGAGAAGCATTCTGAAGAGCTGTTAAGTTTATAATTTCAGTACTTCAAAACTTTTTCCTCCTGTCCCAGGAGGGAGGGAGTTCAACTCCACCAATTTAAGCACACCCTGCAAACTTGGCACTTCAAACTGAACGTGCTTTTAGCACAGGAAACTAGCAGAGTATTATATGTAGGGTCTGTTAGATTCCTTGTGTGGAAACTTCAGTCGATAGTGTAGAGAGCATCACTGAGGAAGCAGGCTTCCAAAATACGTGCTTGCTTTAGCACAAGACCAGGCAGTCTGGCTGGAATTCCAGTTCATGTTGAGTAATCAAAGTTTCCTTAAACAAATCATATTTACTTGTGGTTCCCGAGAAAAGGTTAATTACAAGCTTTCCAACTGATTGGGACATGCTGCTCTGGAAATCAAATTATAGACCAGATCTACCCTCAAACTTTAATGCAGAGATGTGCCTTTCCTCCTCTATGACACTAGTACAGAAACACGTTGTGGGTAGTGTCCTGATATTCAAGCCAGAAACATTTACTCCTCCTTCTCATGCATTTTGCTGTTCTAGAGAGATTAAAACCAAAGGAGAAGTGTTCGATGCTTGCAGGCAAATGAGGATATTCATTATACTTTTACAGTTGTCCTAAGAATTTTTATGGCACTAGTTAAAATCTGAACACTGACAGCCCAGTAAGTGTGGATTGACTGCAGCCAGCAAAAACTCCTACAGCTTGTCAATTCTTCAGAGGCAATATTTGTTAACAGAGCTTGTAAGTACATTCATCAGCTCCCTGTTTTGAAGGCACGTGCCTGAACAGTGGTTGTTACACTTAATACCTGCAGGTAGTTAAGTACTATGAAAAAGCAAACTGATTGTTTGACTGTAAGCAATATCAGTTCAGTTGATAAATGAAGGTTCATCCTTCCAGAACGAGGTTTTTTTCTGCAAGTATTCATGCACACGTGGTCCTGTAGTTGCAAATGCAAGAACTGTGATTATGCCTTTTTTTCTCCAGAGGATGGGACAGTTACTCTGTCAAGCTACAGATCAGCGTTTTACTTGACCCTCACTTACCCTTTCAACACATTCTTCAGGTTTCATTCTGTCATTTTATCTTTGAAGTTAGCATGTACTGTTAAACATATGTATTTACCATCCTTTTTCATAAAAAAGTAACACCAATAATGTATTTGCCTTACAGTCAAAACAAAGTTGTTTTTTTTTTAATGGCTCCTTCCCCGCCCCAGCGCCCTTGATAATTTGTGGGCTACCAATTTATCTTTGTCCCAGTACAAACTAGCACATAGCACAGAACTCTATTTTTTTTTTATTCACTATGTTCACTAGCATGAGGACAATGTAGACAGTTGTCTTATTTAATTTGATCAACCAGCATTGGAAAGCATAACATGCTTTGCTTTCTTACGTAGCATTCATGCTGTAGGTTAGAAATATCCAGTCCTGGTTTGCAACAATAATTCACATCCAGCTCTTGAGGGACCACAGTTCAGCTTCTTTATGCACATCTTCCTGTAATGTTTCAGCCATAGCAGCAAGAAAGAGAAAACCCAGACAAGTCAGAAGGATCTCGTAGTGCAGTTAGGGTGCAAAGTCGAGCCTCTCCACATATGAGTAAGCACATCCGTTTTCTGTTTTAAATCTTATAGGTCAAACAAGCCGTCACCTATTCTTTTCACTTCTGTACAGTCTCATCAGAACTGGATCTCCACAGTGTTATTTGCCATACAGATGTTTATCAGTTCAGGATAAGTTTCTCCATGAACTTCCAGTTAAGGGCATGCAGTGTATCTTATCTTCAGAAGTCTTTTTAAAGTAATTAGTATGGGGAACATAAGCAAGAAGAGACAATATTAACTGTAGGTCAGAATAATCATGGAGTTGTGAAACTAGTAGTTGCAGTCCGTATAAACAGGTACTGGTATGTAGCGTGGTATGTAGCGCAGGCACTCCCAACATTTGTAGGTAAGACTGTGTATGTCAAAGGCTGTCCTCCTTTCCGGAATCCTGAGTTCCCTATGCTACATCCTCCTAGCTCCCAGAGCTTCTTCCAGTGTTCCTCCCACCATTTTTTTTTCTGTCTAGGAATAATCATTCTAGCTGAGAGTTAGAGAAGTGGATAGAGCTGTAATGAAAATGTACCAGAAACCATTAAGAGTTTCTGTGAACTTTGTCTTATTGTGCACAGAGACTTCTAATTCCAACTTCTGCCTGGTCTGTGCTGTAAGCAGAAACCGTAGTCAATGACAGCCTTCCTACCAATGCCTAAAATAGTCACTGAAGTTTTGAACCAGTCTGATGCAGTATTCAAAAGTTGAGAAATCCAAACAGAAGCTCCATCAAACTGAGTTACCAATTTATTTGTTAGACCAGTAGATCTTTCGCTGCTTATTCACTTAAAATGCTAATCTATTGTAGTATTTACAAAACTAACAAGGTAGCAGCTTTAGTTGGCTTAAAAATTCTGTTTTGTTTTGAGGTTTCCTCTGTGCGCTTCCTCAGATCTCGGTTTGTTTAGACTTCTTGCAATTGAATAAACATGAATCACCAAATTCATGGGTTAAAAGGAGACACTGGCCAGCTAAAAAGGGAACAGGGTTGTCCAGGAGCTGGGAAACATACTCTGTAGAGAGCCTAAGCAGAACTTGCATGTGGCTTGTACGAATGCAGTTTTAAAACATTCTGGAAAACATAAATTTATGCTGACTTCTAAAACCTGGAATTTTTCCCATCTAACAGAGTTCATAATTTATATGATCTGAAAAACTGGTGTTCTGTTGTTCTTGAACTTTCATTACCACTTTCCTGTCTACAAACATTGGAGTACTTTACAAGCAGTTTTCCACATTCCCAGTTAGTCTGACTGCACAAGTTCCCGCCCTGTCAGCATCAAGAGATCTTTGTTTAAAAATGCCAGCATTTCACATAGAAGCTTTAGCCAGGTTGTACTGTCCCTGTAGTAAAGGTGTTTTGTTGCCAGCATCGACAGAAGTTCTGCAGCATGTGGTGATGTGTGTAGTTCTGGCATGCTAAACACAGACTCCTCGAGTTTCTTATGCATAAGTCATGAGGTGTATCTGCAAATAATGCAGAAGCAGTTTTAGCAGGTTTGGGTTTACCTGCCTGGTTCCTCAATGAGCACCAAAAGCTTCAGCCCTTCCCCCCCCCCAGTTGTTCACTTTCATTGAAAACAGTTTAAATATTTGATAATGTTTAAGCAGTGATTTGCTTTAAGTTTACTGTTCATTCCATAGAAAGACTGTCTGAATGATCTCTGAGTTTTCTGCAATTCAGATTTAATGCAGTCTGCTCAGTGTTGGCAGTGGTGCTTTGTGCCCTTGGCAGCAGAAGGGGCACAGAGAGCTCCACTGTCGCAGGAAACAAATGAGTTGCCAGATGCTACAGAGAATACATCTTAACTAACACTGATCTAAAAGTGTACACTGACATTGGAGTTTGGGATTTTCTTTTTAGTCAGCAATAGTACTTTAGCACCTTGTTGTTAGAATTTTATTTCTAAGATTTGACCTTTCATCTCTTCAAAACTTAACCATCCAACATTTCGCTGTAATTACAATTTCATTATTTTTAATTGTTTCCTTAGTGCTGACCTAATAAGATACCTAAACTAGTGCAGTTGTCATTGGCAAAATTGTCTTCAAATGATATAAAGGAAGTACAAGAAAATAATCTCAGTTATTGTGTGACTCCTTGGCAGAGATCAAAATCCTTGGAAGTCATTGGTGCCTTATGCTGCAGCCAGTTACAGAATTTCCATGCAGCAGAAGAGTCATTTAATCCATTAAGTGAGAATTGATAGAGCTTCTTCCTCACTCCACCCCTGTGGCATCTTCACAGCCAACGTGTAGGAAAAAAACAAGCTTACACAGATGTAGACAAGCAGAAGAGGCATCTGAAAATCTTCAAAATTAAACATACTGTTCAGAATAGGATTTTTTATACAGACATCTGATTCGTCTGATGTGTCCCTCAGAAAATGGTTTTCTGTTTGTTAAGGCAGTCTTCACATGGAAGCTGATTCAACTAGCCCTTACATACGTTTATCTTTGAATTTAAGCTGATCTGGAAAGAACGTGGAGTGAAAATTTTAAATGAAGTTCATAAGGTAGCAGGCCACTGTAACTTCTGCCTTTGACTTCTGCAATTTATGTCATATAAGCCTCTTCTATTTCCCTATCTCTAAGCTGGGAAATTAAAGCAGCTTCAAGTTTGAGCTCAGACCCTCTATTGAAGATAAGCCAATGGTTTGTGTACACTTAGCTAAAGTTTGTATAGAACTATGAGGTGTCCTGGGTTCCCAGAGAGCAGTAACAAGCAGAAGGCATCATGATCTCTTAAGGTCCACCTGGCAATACTGAAATTTGTCTTTTTCTGTATATTAGTATAGCAAATTTTATCAGAAGTTAGTTCCGTAAGCATATGAAAGGTGACTTTTCCACATTTGTTGCTCACACATCTTAAGGAGCAGCTCATGTATTTACACTTGATGTGCAGGAAACTACAGTACTTACTGAGCACTAAGTACTGAAAACCGCCCCTAGGGGTTGCCTTTTTAATCCTGAGGCTGCATCAGGAGTACCCACAGAAACAAGGTTTGGCATCTGTACAGCATCACTCCCAGAGCAGCACTGAAGAATAGATGTCAGTTTTTGAGGGAACACCTCCATGCACTCATTGGGAATCCCTGTAAAGTTTCCAAAGCTGTTTGACATCATGTCCAGGCAGACACAGTAGGGCTGCTGGGAGGCTCTGTCCAGGAGACATGTGACAGCAACCGAGGTTCTCATGAACAACAATGAGAACCACATCTCAGCTGTATATTGCTAAATCCTGGTTGACAGCCGGGAATTTCGGTTTTGATTATGAACTTGAGATTCCATTGTCAGATTTCTCCTGAACAGAGTTCTCACTGTGACAGAAATGTTAGATATAGAGAAGACTTTAAGGGATACACTATCAGATTAATTCAGCCATGAGCGAACCTTTGAGTTGATTGTGTTCATGACTAGAATGTCAGGCAACATTCTTCTGGCAGAATGGCAGACTTAGGTAGAAAGCAAAAGCAAGAAAAATAATTCTTTATTTTCAGTCAGCCTTTGGGATCACAGTGCATAAAAGCATTGTGTTATTAGATTTATCCATTCCTATATTGAAAGGATTGCTTAACTAGCTAGGAACGATGTTTTCCATTAGAGAGAATTGGAGCACAGGGCATTCTACTTCTTAGTAATTCGATTGCAGAGTATCCATATGGGTCAGTCTGTATGCTGCACTGTGTATGTTAGCTTCATACACTCTAGTGAGTCAGAAGCTCAGTTGTTCCTTGAGACAGCTGACTATATCCATCTTTTCCTAATTATTGTGTCAAGAAAATTGGGAAGGATCTTGCATTGTAATTGCCAATGAATGTATACCCCACCTAAGCAGATTGCCTGCCTCCCTCTTTCATCCTCACTTCAGATGATTTAAGCTTTTCCAAAGGGCAGGTTACACATGCTCGGAACAAAGAAATCTATATGATGTTTTATTAAGAGTGTCAGGAACTTCTAATCATGGAAAGCCTGCTGGGCAAGCAGAGAGTTAACATCAAGTCACTTTGGTTTGGAAAGCCAAAAGATGTTCTACTTCAGGAGAGAGTGAAAACCTGGCTATTTGCATTGCTTGAAATAGAAATTCTTTCTTTGTATAGGAAGATGCTTATAGAGACCCTCACTGAGGAGGAACCCATTTTCTGTTCATCTGTTCGCATGGATTGTTGCCACCTCTGTGCTTAAACAGAGTTCTGCAAGACCCCCAGCTCGTCTTGAAGGGAGGTTTGCAGAGAGAGGGTGGAACCATTGTGTCCATTAGCGTACCACCACACAGTGCAATAGACTGCTCCATCTGGAAATGGGACACCAAGAAATGCCTACTGACCTTTAATACAGAGGGATCTTTTGGAGAGACTTTAGAGATTTGACTTCAATTTGTTTTCAGGGTAGACTCTTTAGTGCTTTAGAATCCTTGCCTGTCAGTCATAGTACATCTTAAGACTTCATTGTTTCTCTAGTGAAGTTACTTACTTTCCCAGAAACTGAGATAAGGAGGAAGAAAGTCCTTCTGATTGTTATTTGACTTGAACTTTATTAGCTTTTAAGTGAAATTTAAAAAAGCTCAGTCCAGGAAGTGGTTTGAGTTTGCTGCTTCTGAGGAGAGAGGACATCTGAAAAATATCTGCCCTTGCATTCTTCTTGATGTGCACTTCTGCCCTAGCAGCTGTGCAGAGCACAGATCACCATCCCCAGCTGCTTGTTACCTCATTTTCAGATTTACTAGCTGAGCTGCTCAGATGAGTGCTACAACCTCCTATTTCAGTCAGAATGAGGCGTGCTGGCTTAAACAGCTTAAGCAACAGGTTAAGGAGCAGAGACTTGTGCTCATCAAGTGATCAGGTTAGCAGTTTTACAGACAGCTCAGCTGTTAGATTTGAGGGAGGAAGCAAGCAGCAGCAGGGAGGGCTGTGAACAGCAGTCTTCTCCAGCCACCGCTGCAGTTTGATGTCATGCCCGCAGCCTCAGTCTCATATCAGATAAGCTTATTCTCAGTGCACTCTCGTGCTGTCTTCTCCAGCAATCAGCATCCGTTCATCTGAGGAGGTTCCTTGCATCACCAGTTACCCTGGCAGCAGCAACTTTAAATTCCTGGCTTAGCACTGTTAGTTGAGCGTGTTAACTTCACATTGCCGAGTCTCTTGTCATGTAACTTCTCTTACTCAAGAGAAATGCGTTTGAGTTTGGTTTGGTGAGGTGGTTGTCTTCTCTTTCATCTTGTTGAATACAAGACATCTTTAGCATTAGTGTGCTGTCCATTACTGCGCAGCCACCAGGCACAGTCACAAACAGGGTCTGGGACTGTGTAGCTGGTGCATTGGAGACTTGATTCTTCTGTGACTCCCATAATGTGCCAGACATGGGATGCCATTGGCTGAAAATCATGCACAGCTTTAGGAAGCAAATGCATGTTATTTTTAAGATACGCTTTCCAGAAAGAGGGACAAAAGTCAATAAGTTTCTCAGTCCAGTTTGGGCTGTTCATTTATGGCACCCCAATTAGTCCACAAGGAATCATTACAGTTACGCTTGCCATAAAAATGCAGTATTTAAGCAGCTTCAGGAAGGAACTGTTTTATATGCTTCCCCTTGCAATTCCTTCAAAGGGAACTGCATTATAACACTTAATGCTGAGAAACATTTAGCTTCATAGAAAGAGAAAAATCTAGTTTTCTGGTTCTCCCAGCATCTTCCAGTCTGCCTTTAGAATAAATTCCTTAGAGTTTTAAACAAAAAACCCTACAAACCTATGGATTTATTTTAAAGTAGCCTGAACTGAAGTGCTACTTACAAACCAAATGAAAGATTCCCCAACGAAAGCGGTAAGCTTCCCTCTTCAAGGCCCCAGCCTGTTCTCAGAGAAAATCAGAGCTCCCTTCTTGCCACTGGCAGTCACACCATGACCTCCTTCTCCCTGTCTCTACAATGTAGAGGTGAGGCATTAACCAGCCAGCTGCAGAGCAAGCCTCTACTCCTCCAAGATCTCTAGCCACGTTACACTTATCAAGCTTCTCTTCCGCATTCATATACTGCCCTGCCAGAGGCCAGGTGGAAATCTTTTATGGTTCACGATGGTCTCTCGCAGTTCTTTCTCTGATAAAACAGTAGTTCCTTGTATTCCTACTTAATAACATTGTTTGTACAAGTCCCAGTTTTGACAGTGCTGAAACAGTAAATGCAATGAATAGGGCATAGGCATGTTTGAAAAGGTGCAAATTCAAATAAATAAAGACTATATTTTAATGTAGGCACACTTGTAAAGCTTCTGGAAAAATGCTAGTTATGACATTTTTTGAGCTTTCTGTGTATAACTTCACAGCATAGACGGTCATCATGACATAAATGCTTATAAAGAAACAAAATAATATTTTTAAAACATATTTATGTCAGCTGTGTGTAAATCTAACTTTTAAATAACAAAATTGTTATTATTTAGTTATTATGATTATTAATTAAGTTGAAATAATGCACTTGTGAACTACAGCTGATTTTATTATTTATACATGCTGGTTTTTCTCACAGCAGAAGTAACCTGTAAAAACCAGGTTTCAAATACTCTGAAAATTTAGCATGCAGCTACAAGCTTGTTAAAATAATAAAATTACAAACTTAATAACTGTAGATTTCGTTGACAATGAAAGCTATAGGAGCTGCTTGGAAGTAATAAAGGTCATTGCCTTTTTGTCATTTCAGTGGAGATTTCATTATTGTAGCCTTACAATAATGCTTTCCATCTGAATTCCAGCGTGTGCTAAAGGAGAGAAATGCTGGTTTGGGCACAGAGTCCCCATCTTTGAAATATCCCCTAGGGACATGCTCAGGGGTTCGCATTTGTATAGTTCACATTAGTATGTCTGTAGAGGCTGGTTATGGAACTCATATATACACTAAAATCCAACTTTCAGAACTAAATATTAGTCTTTCACCTACTCTCAACTAGTTTGGAACTGGATTTTTTATTTATCATTTCAGTGTTTTGCTGTAGTGCTTTTCCAAACAGCTTAGTCTCTTTTCAGGCTACCGTACTGCCTGACACTCTGTAACATGTGGGGATGGTTAAACTGTCAAATATGTAATCCACACTGCAAATTTATGCATGTCTCATATTCTAGTAGGTTCCTAAAAAAGCACAGTAATTCTGATATGGAGTCCTTGGGTTTTGAGAGTTCTGCCTCAATGTGTGTAAATCCCTCTTTATTCCTCTTGTCTGCCTCCGCTTTCAGCAGCCTCTGGTCCATTTACAAGATTAGTTTCCTCATGCAGCTGCCAGTCATTCCCTCCTGACTGTGTTTTAAATTTTGTTTTGATTCTCCACTCGGTCTGTATGCTCTAAGTTTTCCTCCCTTCCTCAAAAGAGACAAGATAATGAACTTGTTTTCCTTGAATAATCTTGGTCCTGTCAGTTTTAAGTGGAAAACCAAAAATGGTTTGATCTATACTACAGCGTGTGGTCGTACCATTAAGCTAATTTACTGCTCTCACTTTGTTAAATAACTTACTCATCTCCCATGTAGCAGCTATTGATTTTTATATCCTATGTTTTTAATACCATGTATCCTAAAATGAGTTGTCAACTCCTTGTTTATATAGGAGCCTCCTGTCATGTCAGCGGAAATTGTTTCTGCCTCTGAAAAATAACAGTGCCATGTCAGCAGAGGAAAGACAGCTTTTAAAAAGATACCATAAAATGGCTCTTTCAATAACTTGTGTAGTGCTCCAGAGAGGTAACGCCTTTAGTGGCTCAGATCCATAACCTATTTTTCTCTTGTCCTTCTGAGAATTACATCTGATTCTCACTGTGGTCTTGTCCTGTGAGTTTAGAGGGCCACTCACATTCACCTAATTAGTCACATCCTCACTTACTCCCTCAGCTTTGTGTTGGGAGTGTTTATAATCATTTCTTGCCAGTTCATCCCTGGAAAAATAGGGTAGCTGGCAGTGAAGATGCCCTTCCGGTTTAGTCATGGCTGTAAAGGTTGTACTGTTTGTGAGGCTGAAGTGTGCCCATTTCTCATACACGTGTAACCCAACTTGAAACAAAACCCAAAACTGAAGTATTTGTATCCCCAGTGAAATTCAGGCCCACAGTGAAATTGCTGTCCACATGGATTGGACATCTGAGGAACTATTTAAGTTAATGCCAGGAAAAGGGTAGCTTGTTCCTCTGCTGTGCCATGTCACTGTATAGGAGATTGGCATTTGTCATTGTGGACTTCATGGAAGTGCTTGTCGTAGCTGCTTCTCTGGCTGATTTGAGGTTCTGTTTTGTTTATTAAGTGAAGAGTGTTAGTGCCAGGGCTAAATACTGTTCTACTATAAAATCTCAATAAGATTACATCTCCTTGTGATTCTCTAATTACATTTCAAGGATACTGCGTTGCTTTCCCAGAGAACCTGTGCTGATCTCTAGTGGTATCCCTAATCACAAGACAATATGACGGTGAGGGGTACACGATGTGTGAGCTATTTTGAGGCAGTATTAAAGGTGCGGTTGTTCAAAACAGCCTGAAGTGCTTTGATTAAACTGCCTTATTAGAACTGTGACTTCTGCCCTAACAGCTCCGGTGTCACATTCACGCCGGCACAGCTATGCTGAGTATTGTTATGAGATTGAATAAAACAGTAGAACTGTGTTCAGCTGGTGTTACTTTTGCTCAATAGATAGTTTTCACTCTTGCTATAAACACAAATCCTTATAGACTAATTAACAGATGTACTGCAGCAACAGCTCTTGTTTCACCTTTTCCCTGAAGGCTGCAATTGGCATTTGTTTTAAAAGCTATGTAAAGAGTATCTTTTCAGGTTTTCATTCATTTTTTAGTGTTACTTGTGAGAGGGGGCATATCACAGAATCCTTCAGGTTGGAAAGAAAGTTTAAGATCAAGTCCAGCTATTACCCTAACACTGCCAACTTCACTACTAAACTGTGTCCCTAAGCACCACGTCTAGTCTTTCAGCTGCCTCCAGGGATGGTGACTCAACCGCTTTCCTGGGCAGCCCGTTCCAGTGCTTGACACCCTTGCAGTGAGGAAGTTTTTCCTAATATCCAGGCTAAACCGCCCTGGTGCAACCTGAGGCATATCTTTTTGTCCTATCGCTTGTTACATGGGTGAAGAGACACACTCATGAACTCACCTGGAAAAGGAAGTTCAATTATCTGGCTTGTTTTTCTGAATAGCATGCAGAGCTGCAGTCCTACCCTGAGGGAACGCACACCATCTTTATGCCAACTGCCTTGGCCAGTATGGAGCCTGTCAGTGCCAGGAAGTTTGGAAAGCATGTAGCTACACTATGTAAATGTGTACTGTACTGAGATAAAGCAGAGTCTATATTTTTCTTCCCCAGTGTCAAAGAAGAGCTCTAATGTATATAAAACCATGGAGTTTATATACTTAAAATTTACTCTGTTTTAACTATTTCTGCTTGATTTCTCCACTGTGCATACCTTTATCCCTCAGGTTGAGTGATAAATTCCAAATCCAATCACAGAGGTCACTTCAAAGCTGTGGAATTCGAGTCTCTTTATGCAGAATAAGAACATCCAGGCAAAGGCTAAGTAAGGATCAGTTAGCTCAACTCTGAATTTGCTCCATGCCTTCGTCTGTGTTAGCTCCTGTGCCTTGACAAACTCCTAATTAATTCAACTGCTAGTGAAAGGTACTCTTTAAAAAGTATCATCGTGTAGATAAGGTATTGAGGAACAAATTCTTTTTCCTTAGAGCAAGGGGAGTTTAGACAGTATCACTGTATGGAATGCAGGAGAAATTCAGTGCTTGCCCTTTTATTCATACCTTCTCTGAACTGCCAGCAGGAATCTCTAAGTGCTCCTGTTCCTGTTGATTTTGGTGGTGTGAACACCTGCCTATTAACAATTAGAATAAAACTCACAAGCTCATTTCCTGGAAGGCAGGAGCTATCAGGCGTAATGACTGCAGGCTTTATTGATCTGATGGGGTTTTGGAATGCTAACAGACAGCCTAAAAGGTTTCACAGCCAAATAAAAATCCCTGAGTCCCGGAAGTCCTTTACACAAATGAATTGTTCCTCTTTTACAAACCTTTCTGAAATTAAGATGTGTCTCTGTGAAGACTGAGCTACAGATTTTCCCTAAAACTTTTTACAGACAATCTTTTTCAATGGTGATTTTTTTGCTTTGTTCTGTATAGGTGGATCCTTCACTTGACAGTAACTCTGAAACCTCCCCTGGCCTAGTTTCTGTTCTCAACAGCACAAGTTAAAGTATGCTCTTGAAGACAGTTTTTATTTCTGCTCTTTTGCAATTCCCTGGAAGGGCAAGAAGCTAAGCAATGTCAGCTTTGTTGGAAAGATAAAAAGTCAAGTGCTTTCCAGTCTTTGGGCAGTTAACCAGAAGTAAGAAATCTTTCAAATGTACAAAATCTGTACTCCTAGACTCTGTCCTGGCCAGGCTTTCTGCTACAGAAGAGTTTTAAACATGCCAGCCCCTCCCAGTTGCTAGATTTGATATTCAAGGACCTGTGTCACAGTCCTGTGGCCCTCGATTTTTCATGTCTCATTCCTGAATTCTAATTTGCTCCTTTTTTCTGCTAAGATCTTATTGTCTCTGATAGTTCTGTTTTGGTGTGGGGTTCTCCTTGCCAGGGTGGGTATTTTGGAATATCTAGAAGTCCAAGTCCAGGAAGTCTTAAGTCCTTCAGCAGTCAGAGCAAAGGTTTGGATCTTTTGTTCTGTGTAGGAAGTACACACAGACTGCACCTTTCCCACACATTATGTAGAGAAGGGAGAAATGTGTTCAAGAAGAGACAAAACTGTATGTGTGCCACATTCATTAACAGATCCACCTGGTACCTTCTAAAAGAGAAGGTGAAGGAAAACCTGCTTTTCAGAGCTATGAGGATATACAAACAGTTCTTCAAATGAGCATCACCAGTGCCTCCTTTTACAGATAAGCCATTGAGTTAACAGGCCTTGTTGTGTCAAAACAAAATCACAGGCGTTGAGCAAAATACAGTGCAGAAGCAGGAAGATATCACTTCCTCAACTCTCTGTTGGGATCTAACCAGTGTCTGAATCAAGGAAGATTGACTCAGCCAAGTAAAGGTGCTTTTAAGTCCCAGGGAGACTTTAACAGACCAGATCCCATACAGTTGAACTCTGAGCCTCTGCATTCACTGCCCTGGGTTCATATTTATTCATGCTGCTCGCTAATGAGAGAATAAATTAGTGTTCAGCAGCATTAATTAGTATTGCTTTGCCAATCAGTTAATTTTATTTATTTTGTGTGTAGTAGTTCTTATCAGCTATACAAATATTTGTGGGCATAGTGCTGAACTTCAGAAGAAAAAGTATCCCAATAGTTTTTGTAGATGTGCATAAGTGATCTAGTTTTTCTTGTAGATCTGAGGAAGTGTTGGACTTCTTTAGTCCAGAGAAGATGCCTGAAGAAGGTTTTATTTAGTCTTCTTCAGTATAGTCTTACTGTTGAAACTGTGAGATTCTGGAATTTGCATTTCAGGAACTCTGGAATCTCAGGAGTTGTGCAGGAGGCTTCTTAGATTGCTTTCAAAATCTGATATTTTTCTTCACAGATGGAAACATTGCTTCTTGTTAAGACTTTATCATTTTAGTTATAGCTCCAACAAGTAGAATCCTTTTCTTATTATTTTAATGGAGTGAATCAATTTACTGTGGTACACAAAAATTTAACAGGAAGCAATGTTCCAACTGATACCTTGGATAAAGATTAAGTGTCAAATTTAATCTGCAGTTTATAGGTAACACTGGGTAACAGTTGTCCTGGAAACTGAGAGGTTTTCAGACTTAAAATGTGGCTTTAAGCTAGGGTTAAAAAAGTGTGTTCTGTTTTCAAGACGCATCTCCTTTAGGACATGTTCAATGTGTAAGTATGTTGACAAATTATGTTAGTCGGTCACTTGACATACTGGCTGGACCTTGTTCATCACTGAATTGAACTAGGATTGTAAGAAGATTTGGTCTTGAAATTAGCTCTTTTTTTAATGATTTGAGTTTGAATGGCCGAGTTGTTCAGTTCAACTGGAAAGAACAGTGGGACTAAACTGTTACAGACAACAGCTGAGTTTGTTACCCAGGTTTCCACAGTCTCACATGTCACTGTGCTCCTGTCTATGCTGCTGTGTATCAACAGGGGTACTTTCCTAAGAGGAGGGAGACAGCTGCTTCTGTGGTAAATAACCTGTTCCTTCTCTTTTCTGTTAGTGTGTGCATCTGTGTGAGAACACTTTCATGGAGGGCACGTTACTTTTCTTACCAGTAGTTCTCCACAGAACAGTGCTTCTCCAAGGGACATTTAAATTCAAGGGCCATATAGTTCAGTCTAGGAGGACTCACATGTATCTCCTCCTTATTTTGCAAAATTTGTGTGCCTGTAGCTGCTACAAATTTTTTAATTTGTTTGTTTTAATGATGTCTGGAAAAAGGATTCCACTAAATTTATGTATGTTCTGTGTGGAATATTTACAGAGATAACAGTAAAATTCTTGAGGAAGCAGTATCCATCTGAAAGAGGTAACCAAGCTAGCAGGACCAGTTCCCTTGCTTGTGATCTAAGTGCCAGCCAGGTATGGGCAAATCCACCATTAAATTCAAATCTCCCAGGAGGGTAAGATACCCTAGGGAAAATCAGCAGACATCTTTTATATAATGATAAAGAAATATATTTGCAAAATGAAATAGTTTGGGTTTATCCCATAATGCCTACACATAGCAACAATCTATATTAGTGGAAGATTAACATTATTCAGGCATTTAAATGTCGAATCTTTCTGGCAAAAAGAATCTATGCAAACCAGCATAGATTTTGAGTTAAATCTCAAAGACTCTTGCTTTCTCATGTGTGTGTTGCTTAATCTCCCTGGCCAGTATAGAAGATGTTGTGATCTCCTCATTAAAGACGTCACACTGAGAAGATTGTAGTAGAGGAATAAATAGAACAAGTGTTAGGAAGCCAAGCAGCTCATCTTGGTTGAACTAAAATGCACTTCATGCAAACTGGCTTCCCTGTAAGTTTATTTCTTCCAAATTCAGTAAGATTCAGTTACTGTTTTGCAGGGTATCTGACAGCTCATTTGAGGCTTTTTTAAGTACATCTGCCTCCTTTTCTGAAATGATGTTTTACCTTCTTTTCCAACTAAGTAGCCAATATTTTTTACAATTATTTATTCCTGTGGTAGAGAGAGCGCACAGGGCAGTGGCTCCCAAAGTGCAGAGAAGCACACAGTTTCCCAGGAGAGGCTCAGTAGGCAGCTCGAACCCTTGAAGGTCTGCTAGATCTGGGCTGGCTGTGTGCCGACCTGTCTTGTTACCATTAGCCTGTATTCCTGGCCTGGAGTGCTGAGCTGTGCGGTGCTGAAACACCAGATCTGTTCTTGGTGGGGGCTGCCAGACCCATACAGGGTGAAAGGCTCCACCTGGGCGCCAGTTGTAGAGTCGCAGTGCACGTCTTTGCTAACAGGGCTGCTGATTCTCCGTATAACTGGCCTATGAGAAGCAATCTCATCAGATTGGTTCAGGCATTTGTCACAAGTAAAGGACATCCATCAAGACAAATATAAATGTCTCTGCATGTGATTTTGTAAAGGGAAAAATGTCAGCCTGATGTTTAGGAGCTCAACTAGAGGTTGATAACTAAGACTTGAAAGATTTCCTACTAAAATATTAAACTGTATGTGTTAATAGATTCCATAAAAACAACACAAATATGAGTGAAAGAAGGAGTCCTTGCCCATTCCCAGATGGAACTTACTGCTTTTTTCCAGGAGTTTTTTATTCCAGGACTGCTTAGACCTTATTCTGCTCTGATCCCAACAGATTCTGAGAGAATATAATGAACAAAGGAAACGAGGCAAGATGCAACAAAGTGGACATTGCCCTGTAATGGCTGCCTGCTTGCAATCCAGGTCTGGGAAGCTTCACTGGATATGGAAACAGCTAGTGCCAAACCGCATTCCATTACAAAACCGAGTAAGGGGGTATCTCAATGTTACGGGTCCATTTGTGGATCCTTTTGAAAGGGCTGTTTGGGTGGCTTTCATTTTAGAAGCAGAACTCTGCCTAGCACAGAGTTTATTTTTAGTATTTTAACGAAACAACTTCAAGACTTGGCATTTTCTCTGGAATTTAAATTAATGGCTCGGCCACTGACTGCCTGCATTTAAGGAGTCTGATGATGACTGCTGATGTAGTGAAGGTGGTACCAGGCTTTTTGGACTTGAACAAAATATGTTTGCATTGGTCCAGCCCATAGGAGTCCTTTAGTCAGTAGTCTTGGACGTCATTCTGTGCAGAATGGATGGTCACTTAGTTCAAACTGGTTCCTGCCTATCTCTGCCAGCAATGAGCAGCCGTAGCTTTTGTCCTAAGACATTGTCCTTTCAGATTAATCACTGACTGTGTTTTGCAGAATTATTGCTACAGTTCCTGGAGCTGCCAGTTTTGAGGACAATCTGACCATATGTAATAGTGTTTTATTTCCACTCATTCACTGGCTCCCATTCATATCCAAAGAAATTTTGCAGAAGGAAGGCTTCTGTATAAAGGCATATTAGCAACTGTGTATCAGGGGTATCTCTAGTTTTTAATGGGGGAGATATTTTAATTTAGCTGACTACTTGTCTTAAATGAACAAAGAAACAACCTGTGATATTAACTGAACAAAGAAACCACATATATGTGTCCTTATATATCACAACATATACAGGTTTTGTTGAGCCAATTTGAGTTCAAAATATGCTTGAGTGTCCAGAGTTAAAAAGGAAAAAGAAGAAGAAAATAAGCATTTTCACAGGAACTCTAAGTTAAAATGAACCAAGAAAGAGTAGATGCATTACTTTCCCCCGTGACTCTGTTTTACATTTCTGGAGGTCTTAAGTTGCCTTAATGAACAAGAATATTATTGACAAGTTTCAGAAGTTTACTTATTCTTCTAGCTAGAAGCATTTCGCTTCTGTTGTCAGAGGTAATACATCTGTTTTTTGTCTTGCTTTAATACGCCATTTTAGACACTAAAACGTGTTTCTAATTCTGCAGCCAGTCATCTTTATTTCCTTCCTGCCCTTCCATTAGTAATGCTTGGCAGTGATTCAGAACCACCCTACTTTCTAGTTAGGGTGAATGAGAAGCCACCAAAAGCAAGAAAAACATGGAGTGAAGGCAACCACTGGCACCCACTCTGTGGCATGATTGCAGCAATCTGTGCTGCTGCATAGTCACTCCAAGTTAGAGTAAGAGTTTCCATTAGCCAGAAAGCACAGTCCCTGGCTGTCTAAAGAGAGAGGCAGTGTCGTCTATTTAAGCACAAGAAGCCAAACACCTTCCAAGAGCTCTTTCCTCTTCTCTACTGATTCATTGTGTGGCTGTGGGCAAGTCTTTATGCTTATTTCCTGGTCTTTGCAATATGCTGTTATTAAAAAGCTACTGCGAGAACATTATTTGACATTGGGGAAGCACAGCGTAGTGCTAGGAGTTGTTGAAGTCACTGAGCTTTACTGTACTCCCCATTCAGCAGGAAATCCTATCTCTCTAGTTCAATTGCAGGATTGCTCTCCTGTCTGAGATAGCCCAGGGCAGGTGATAGTGACCATACAGAGCTGTGCAAACTCGTAGTGCAGTGAATGAGTTCATGCTAAAACCCATCTCCTATAAATTTCCAGTCGGCAGGTTCATTCTTAGAAGTACGTGATATATTAATACCTCCAGTAAATCACATATTCTTCTAAAATACGTTAATCTGATAGATCTATGGATTATTGGAAGCCATCTTTAGAGCTCAAAAAGCTGGTGTGCCAGAGAGCTCTGTAAGAAGAGACATGAGGTGAAGGAGAAAAAAAAGAAATTAAACATTAGTGGGGGAAAAAGCACGTAGTCACAACATAAGCACTGGCAGTTGGAAGTTATCTAGGCTTCTGTGTTGTCAGTTGCTTATTTTACCAGGGGGGCACTTTCAGACTGCGATGTTGCTTGGAGTTCAGAGGACAGATAAACCGAGCAGCAGGGGAACCTGCTGATACTCAGTGATGCCATTTTCAATAAACATCACTTCGCTCAATAGAGAAATTATTGCAGAGGCCTTCAAGGAACAAAGGCATCAACTGGCCACAAGCAGTGCTTTATAAAACTGCCTTTTTAAAGCCTTTTAGGATTTTTTTTCCACACTTCACACAAGGCTACAGGTCATTGAAGTGAAACTATATGAAAACACCAGCTAAGCAGCCATGTTTATCCCATTAAAAATACAGTCAAAGAAGTCATTGTTCTTCTGCTCAGGTCTGTGCCCTGCCAATGTTGGCAAGTGTGAAGATCCTTTTTAGACATGTAAAAAAAAAAATCCACTCCTACAGTGCTGCAAAAATGACATGAAAACAAGCCAAGCTTTCTTTTATAAGCAAGCCAATATAATACATATTTTAAAACAATTGGGTAATGGTATAAAATAAAGGGGCATAGCAAGGTCCAAAATACCTCATTCCGTTAAAGCTAATTTTGTTCCATGACTGTAGTGACATCCTGCATCTCAGCCCTGTAAAGAACAATAGGCCATAATGATTTACAGAGAGGTAAATTCCTCTGAGGGCTTCTGGTTACAGCCTCATGAAAAATGAAGTTCTTCACCAGAACCGCTTGATAGATTATTTCCATGAAGCTCCCTCTACTCTAGTTCACTTCTTGCTGAGAACCTTGAAATATTATAATAATAGTTCAGCTGTGTTGAAGTGACTGAATGTTCTGAAGTAGTTACGATGAAATGAAGTTGTTTCGGTTGCTGAATTGCTTTCAGTGTTCACTTGCAAAAAGGAAAATAGTTTGATGTGCTAAAATTAAAAAGTGGGCAAACTTACTCCAAATTGGTTTGGGTTTTAAAGCATTGAGCTTAATTTTAAGCATTCAGGGTAAAAAATCTCTATCTCAGCCAGGTTTGAATGGGAGGCATGTTCTTTTAATTGCCTTTCCCTCATCAGAGCGGCTTCTCAAGCTGTCCTGTGAGCTGTCTCACCTTTCAGTGCAGGTGGGACACCTTCTGGGAGGAGGTACCAGTGTTTTATGTTCAAGTTGTATTTTTAATTTCCATTGTGTATGCGGTGTCTCTGTTCGCTTTCTTCTCCATTCCATTCAGTTTTGTTCTTTCCAGTGAGCTACAAGCAACTACTTTAAAACTGCATTCTGATAAAGCTGTATGGATTTTAAAGGTCACTTTCTTTCCTCGGATGAATACGTCATTCCCATTGATTCACCTGCTGTTTCTGCAAACTCAGAGTATTGCTGATGACATTAATTATGTTAATATTCAAGGAGTTCCTAGCATGAGCTCAAGCTTTTCTAACATGCTAATTTTTGAGATCCATTCAAAATGCAGGGAAGATGGGAGGAGTTGGGTATTGTTGCACTGGAAAAGAGAAAATAATTTTCTTTGTGCAATTCATGCTCTTGAGATGGTCCTGCAAGCAATGATGAGGTTTTCTAAGTTATTGATTGTTTTACTACCTAGAATGTAAAGCAATCTCCAGATGTGATTGCATGTTGTTTTTCCTGCAGTGGCATTGGTATAAAGGAATTCTGGCAAGCCTATTTAGAGAAGCCAAAGAAAAGCCTAAAAAACATAGGCAGCAGAAAGCAGCATAAAACCACTACATTGCTTCAGCTTGCTTTTATTTTGGCACTGTTATCTGGTTCTAGGAACCATTTTAATGTCTGTTTCCAGAGGAAACAAAACACATTTCTAATAGTAGCAAACAAACCACTTCCACAGATCTGGCACAGAAGGCAGCTTGCTCCCTCCGACAGGAGAACTTGACCCATAAGCTGGAGATGTGTGTGTGTAGATTTGATCTGGAGCTCATTCCCACTTCAAACAATTTTGTATTCCATGTACCACAAGTGCTTTTTGGTTTTTGCTTTAACTTTCATTGTTAAGGATCTCAAATCTTAGGTATTTTCTCTTGGAGCTCAGAAGCAGTTGTTCTTTTTAGGTTGAGATGAGTTCCTAGAGAAGTGCCTAGCTTGGACTGCAGGAGCGTTGCCTGTGTGGCCTTTGCTCATCGAGGTAAGAAGGCAGACTTCTCAGTCTGCTGCAGGCAGGAGCTGCTGGGGAACATCATGTATTGTTTGTTGGTTTTCCTTGAAGAAATCAAAGGTTGCTTGCAAATGCCTAAACTGTTTCCTATTGTTCCTATTCCAAATTGTTATTGGAATTTGTAAGAGAATTAAGCTTCCACAAGAGCAGACTCATCTGGACAGAGAGGTAAATCTTGACACAGTAGTGTCTACATCAGTCCCTAGTTCATTTCTTTGCAAACTACTGTAATTTATTCTTTTATACCTTTTCCCTCCTGATGACCCTTGGCTTCATCTCAGTGGGTCTGTAACTCTTTCCTTCAAAATGTAGGCCCCTTTGTTTCTTGCTCTTTTGGTTTGAGGAAGAAAGGAAAAGTCAGTGGAATGAAAACTCCGCTTAGTTTGCAATATTGCTGTGTGTTCCTGAAGAAACAAAACATATTCTCCTACCCTTCCTGCTCCTGCTGGACACTTCTCTTTTTCCAGAGTTTTTGTACAAGTACCTGCTTTTCTTAAGCCTGCTACAGGTGTCACCAGTTCTGGTTTAAATATTTAAGATTTGTAGATATTTCTCTCTGAACATTTTGAGACAGTAAATAGACAGGACTGAAAACTAAACGTAAACAAACTGAAATCAAACTCCATCCTTTATTCTGCTCTGTGACATCAGTAGGATGCTGTGCAGTAGAGGTGGCAGTTAATTGTTCCTTTTGATGAAAATAGTGAATAATAATTGTATTATTCAACCTAAACTATTTGAAAGGCACAGATGTTAAACTGGATAGTCTGCATAATTTTTTATTAGCAAATGTTGGATGTGGTTTTACTGCATTTCCGAAGTATGCAGAGTTGAGCCATTTTGCTAGTTTGATCAACATCTCTTTGCAGCTGATGTGACTATGAATTGACTGATGCTACTTTTCTGTTGTAGACTTTAGCAATGTGCCTCAACACATATTCTGAGGCTCAAGCAGGAAATTCTTTCTTGGTAGGAACACAGCTCAGCTTCAACACTGTTACCCAAAGTGCAGAGAGTGTCTTTGTTAAATGCTTGGAGGGAAAATTTGACATGTAACAATAAATGCTGGAGCTTAGCAACAGGACCAACCTTACTGCGTAGTAGAAATTATCTGAGGTCCGCTTAATGAAGTATGAGGTATTGTATGAGTATGAGGTATATATTAATTCCTGACTCGTTGGCATACTTCTCTGTTGCAGTCAAGGTAAGGTTGACACGTTATTCAGTACGGTATTCAGTAAGATGGGTGACTGTCTTTCCAAGTACAGGCCAAGAGCAGCTTAATCCAGGACTGTCTGTGTTAGATGAAAATATGTGGTGGTATATAACATCTGTGTAGATGGCATCTGCAAGCAAAGATGTAAGGGGGAAAGTAAAAAAAGGAAGTACAACTTATGCCGGTATATGATATTAGGTTGATTTTGCCTGTTAAATATATCTCTCTGATCACATGGTTCACAGTGAAATTACTTTGTTAGCTGCTGGGACTTTGGCTGTGTTTCACATTGATCTGTGAGTCTCCTTGGTTTCTGTTGCACAGCAGTTTGTTCTGTGCATGAGACTTTAAAAGGAGGCTCATTTACACTGAGTACAGGAGTGTCAGAATGCGTTTGAAGGGATAATTGGCTTCCTTCCATTTGAGGATTTAATAGTGCACCTTTCCAGTCCCTAGCACCTCCCATCATTTGGAGAAGCGCGGTAACCCGTATCTTTTGCATCATGCCAGAGAAGTTGGTTTATAATAGCAGAATTCTAAAAAATACCTTCTCCTGTAAGAGCTGTCATGGCATGGTTTCTGACTTATCTGGAACCCAGGAGAGCGTGCTGCTGTCTGAAAGCAGGAGAGGTTGACAGCACCATACCCAGAGGCTCCAGTAATGTTTGAGGAGAAGCCTCCAGTTTGTGTGTTTGTTTTGGTACTTCTGTGCCAGACAGAATGGGTGACTGTTCATTCGGTTCCTTCAGATATGATTTTGCACTGAATTTCAGCCTTATTTTTCTGTTAACATACTGCTGACATGTATACATGTGCTTTATTAAACACCAAAGACAGCAGCAATTCTGTTGAGTGAGAAGAGAGTGAACTCAAGGGCTTGATGTGGCAGAATGTCTGTACATATGCTTGAATTTAAGCACACAATTAAGAGTTCTGTGAAAGAGGGATTTGGTAGTTGTAATAAAAAGTGAGATTAGAGATTGGAAAGATTAGAGGACAAATGTCATGAGTGGAGTAGAAACATAAGGCCATTTGGGTGGTCTACTTTGTAAATCCTGTAGTTTGGATTAAAACAACTGAGATGCAAATATACTTTTGGGAAAATAATCCCTAAAGGTTGATCTTTACTTACCTGTAATATTCTTTAAAGTGATATGCTCACCCATGTCATGAGTGTCTGGTAGTGTCTGCTTTTCACAACAGACAATGTAGAATGAGGACTGAAAGCTATGCAGTCTAGATCAGAAGCTTTCCTGGGTGTGCAACAGAGATTTAACTCTGAATTGTTCAGGGCTTTCAGCTCCACCTTCTCTACCTCCTCTTTGTTATTTGTGCCATAGTACAATTCTTATTAGCGCATAATTGTTGAGATCCTGTTTGCACCTGGCATGTAGTGAACTGTTCTTCATGTACAAGAAAAGAGAAAAGGCTGGAAAAGGTGATGAAAGACCTTCCCTTCCAGGAGTGGTTATGAACATTAGGCTTGCTTTTATTGTGAAAGATAAGAGGGAGCAATTCCAAAGGTTTTAGAATGGTGTAGACAGCAAGGAATAAAATGAAAAATGTACCATTTTATTGGAAGAAATTACACCTTCCGCTTGCTGCAGCCTTTGAGATATTCAAGACGTGTTAAATCTTACAAAATACAAATAATAGTCAGGGAGATTGGGGCAGAGCTTCTTTAATGCCATACTACTTTAATGATTATTTTTGTTTGTGCTCATTCTCTTCCTTCAAGGTCATTCTTAATTACCAGTATGGTAATGGAATCTTGCTGTGCTAAAGCACTTAAAGATAAGTATGTATATTTTGATTTGTTTGAATGAAGCGATCTCTATGACAGATATGAAAAAGAATTTCTGTTCTGAGATCACAGATATTCAAGACAACAAAACTTGGACTTGGAAATGCACAAACCATTTCTCTTCATCACACTACACAAAGTAGGTCTGTGAGGAAGCTAATTCATGTCTGTATATAAAGCAAGTCAAACTCCAGCTACTACAAAGCTTTTATGTAAGACTTTGCTGACCCAATAGGTGGTGGAATATAAATAGATCAACAGTACACCCTTCCTTCTGCTGTTCTACCTAATCCTTCCTTGCCTTCAGGTTGAAGAGTATTTGATCTATTGACTCTTAAGTCAGACATCATTTCCTGCAAAAAAAAATTAAATACAAAATCCAGGAGAATGAAAATTTAATGGTGTAAGAGTGTTCTTGTGCTTTTAGAATAAGAAGCTGAATTAGGAATATACTATTGTTCTTCCTTTTTTTCATATATACTAACCTTACAAAGCTGAAACTGCCTGGCTCTCTACTTGCTCTCCTTAGCTACCCCTGCCAGGTGGCTTGACATGAGCCTCTTCCAAAAGAGTAATTGTGTCAAACCTATATTAATTTACTTTCTTCTTTTCAATAATACTGAGAATGCCCTCTTCATCCTGCCTGCAGGTCTCCACTGCTGCTCCGAAGATGGAGCACTTTTTATTTTTAGTAACAATATCTCTCATACTGGGATGGAAGAACCTTAAACCAATTAAACACATTAGAAGATAACAGGGTGTGTGGGTTTGGTTCAAGATCTCAATTTTTTTCACTCTGGGGTATGTCCTAGCTCCAGGCTTTCCATCCAAGATGACAGAAATAGTGTGATAAGCTGCTAACTAGGTAAGCAGTACAGCTGCTGCTTTGTCAGGTATTCCCTTGCCAAAAAATCACTTGTGATGGGTTTTGCCTTTTTTTTTTTTCTTAATTTCATTACAGTTCTATAAATTATCTCAATTTTGACTTAGAAATTTTTTTCAGATGCCTGTTTATTTTTAAACAATAAATTTTTTAGAAGAATTAATCTCTTGAACGTGAAATGTTTTTTCCAATGGAAGAGGATTGTGTGTGTGCACTTTGAAGATCTGATCATTTGTTCTTCCCTTTTGATAATGTTTAGTTACTGGGAAGAAAAACTTGTGAACTGGCTAGAGTATTCTGATCCCTTGAAATATGCCTGGATCCACATATTTTAGGTCTGTGCATACACTCCGAATAGCAAGTTGATTTCATTTTTTTTATTTGCAGGAGTTGGAAAAACACATCCTGAACCTGATCATGCATCTGTCTAGGCCAGAAAGCCTTTGGCTACACTGACACTAAACCTTTATTCATTCAGGGTGGAGTTTGCATGGGTTAGCAATGTCCAGGTTGTTTAAATACAAGATTATTTTCTAGTTAACTGTGGCGTGCATCGCTGACCTGCATGCTTTCATCAGCAGGGATATAGTCTCAAGCTTTTTATTTATCCTTCATGTTTAATTCCAAATACCAAGCATGAGGCAGGCTGTCCTACATGGATTTCCTCTTACAATGGAACATTAATACAGAATAAAGTCTGATAGTACTTTATAGAAGTCCAACCCCCAAAATGTTAACATTTCTAGCATTGTGCAGCATGGCAACACACCTTGTGTCATCTCTCTTGGACTGGATTGAGAGGAGAAGTAACAGAGATCAGCAGCCTACAGCAGTGTTTTCTCTCACCAGAAATAGGTCACTATCACTTTATAACTACATATTTCTAGTAAGGATGATAATTAAGCTGTGAAGCTACATATATTCTTTGAAGGTCACTTGTAATCTAATACTTCTGAAAATGGTGAACATGATTTCAGAGCACTCCAAAAATTTATAAGGGAAGAGGGACAGGAGGGTAAGGCAAGGCAAAGGCATGGCATGGCAAGGAAAAAGGAAAATAGCCCATTAGTTAAAGTACTGGTGTAGCACTTGGGAGGCTGGATCAGTTCCTGTGCGGTGCTGGGTTTGCTGTTCTGGTTAGTGTTTCGTCTCCAGTTCAGACGAACTTGTCTGCCGCTAAGTTTGGCACTACACAGCCTATGGCCTGGCCTGTGAGCTCGTAACTCCCACTCATACTGATAGTGAACAAATAGGAAGTAAATGTTTCTGAAGGGGATCATTTTTTAAAGGTGGTAGAGTTTTTGATAATCAACTGCCCAATTTACTGAACTACCGTACAGGTAATAGTCAAGAGTGTTTGCATTGCAGGGTATTGCGAAGATAAATGAATTTGTCTGTGAGGTGCTGAGACTGTCTTATTTGTTATTTTTCCCTCATACATGGCATTTGATAGACCACACACTGTTTTCTATGCCAGTAGCTTCACCTTGGCTGTAGTTTGTATGTTTGTCTGTGGAAAGATGTATCGAAAAATGGGGCATTTTTTTTTGACATTTTAAATTGTGGTTGGCGTGGTTCCATCCTGCGGGGTGTGTTGGCTGAGGACTTCGAGTTTTCCAGCCAGCATCACCTGAAGTACCCAGTGCCGCCGCGGGTTCTTCTTTCTGTGCTGCTGCTGCTCATTTTCTTTCTCTGACTTGCCTGCCTACAGCTCCCTTGATATGGTAGCTGCGGAGAGATCTTGCTTTCCAGCTTTCTGCCAGGATATGGAGGTGGCATATGAGGCCCTCTGAGGATGATGCTTTCTGTCTTCTCCCCTTTCACTTTTGCCTTAATCCCAGAACAAGTAAGATATATTTTATGGTTTAGAGCAAGTCTAGATGGGCATGAGCAGGCTCCCCTGCTCATGCTCCCTCTTCCTGAGCGCCAAACTGTTGCTAAGTTTTAGAAGCTGTAAGGCCATGTTTAAATGGACCCTGTGCACATACTCCTACTTTCCTCCTGCCTGTTGCCCTTTCAGTGGGACATGGAAAGTCTGGACAGCCTTCTGGAAGGGAAAGGCTCCTGAGGTCTGCACTGAAGCAGTGATCTTCCTTTTCCTCCTTCACACATGTAACTTTAAAACAAATGTTACCCTGTAATGCAAGATTTGCTAAAGCATTCGTTTCTTTCCTGGAACTCTGGAAAAATTTGATCAACACGACGAATTTGTGATTTGCCTGGGAACTGTGTATGCTAGAGAATGAGTTTGAAATGCAGATCTCTGACAGCTCGTATTTATACGTACATATAGGTCCATATTGTCCCTCTCCTTTTTCTCTACCTCCCCAGTCAGTTCCTTGAGCAGTCTCTCCCCCTTCTCCCAGATAGTTTCCAGTGTGTTGTCTAGGGAGAACTGAGTACGAAGGGTGCGGTGCCATAGACCAGCAAAAGGAAACACCTGGAAAGGTGCTGGTTTGTGTGGCCTTGTCTCACAGATCCTGCTCTATTCAGGCTGCTTTTGTTTACACTGGTGACTCCTCCTGGAGCCACCCTGATGAGCTGTGGAGCAGGAGGCTGCTGCGGGGCCTCGGGCTTACTGGCAGCTGTATGTCTGTTCAAAAGGGCATGAGGCCGGTGCAGAGGCTCCTCCTGATGTGTCGATGTCCGAGTTATACTACGGGAGACATTTTTCAAAAGTGTATCTAAGATCATTATTTATTATCCCTTTGAAAATATGGGTACTTCATACTTGCCTATAACTTTAATGACTAATTTAATGATGTGGGCTTTTCGAAAGCTGGCATAGCTTCACTCGCTGAGACTGAAAAGAGAGGATCTCTCTTTGCTTAGCACTTAGCAGCTGAAGAATTCCCGTGAGTGGCAGTTACCAGGTCAACAGCAACAGAGAAACCCTCGGCATTAATATCTTGTAAACTATGAGAACAAGTTTGATGGGGTGCTGTTCTTTTTCCAGTGTTATACAGGAAGCACTTCTTTTTTTGTAGCATTTTTCAAATGCTGGAGAACAGCAATTGTTTGTGTAGAATTATCTGTTATTGTTAGCAGTGTTCTTGCTTCCCTGCAGCACAGTGACATTGCCTTTATCTTTTAGAAGCAATGGAAAATGATAAATGAGGTTAACAAGCTTCAGTCTAAGTGAAAACTAAATCTTTACAACTCCTGTTGCATTCATTCTGGTCAAGGGTTCATTTTTTCATTTATTTTCCAGGATGTCTCTTTTCTTTGGCTTCCTGAGAATCAGAAAACGCGACTGAAACTCAGCTGGAGTGGCCGATTTCAGGGCTTAGCAAAGAATAGTAGGCACAATATTTAGGGATGTAGATATCTTGTTTTCCTTAATTGCTTCCTGATCAGAAATTGGATGAACCTTCGGGATGCAGAAACAGGGAAAATCCTCTGGCAAGGAACAGAAGATCTGTCTGTACCTGGAGTGGAGCATGAAGGTACTGTGTGGCCTTACTGTGCGTATTGGGGCTGGGTGGTACGATGTGTCTGGGTCACCAGGGCTGCGAGCATACCCCAGACGTACTTTGAAGGACAGATGTCCTGGCTATGACTTCACACCTTGCGAGTCTTTCACTACAATAGCCTGAGGATACAGAAGGATGCAAATGGATGGGTGGCTGGCAAAGAGAAGTTCAGCAGTGTTAAGTGGGGAGCTCAGCTGGGTAAGGAATGAATGGCTGACCTTTGCTAGGCCAACTGTTGGTTCTAAAATGAAAAGTATAAAAATCTATTGAGTTTTCTCAGTATAACAACAGGGTTTATTCAAGGTAGAGGTCAAATGGAGGACCAGTGCGGAAGAAGCAGAGTTATTACTTTGCCTGGCCACAACTGTTCTGATATTATCCTGCACTAAATATGATATCTGCTTTAAAATGGCATACGTGTCGCCTTTGCTCTGCTCTCCCTTCCCTCTACCATTACTAGGAACGCCTGTTGCGCTTCCACTTCTGTCCTCGATGAGTAACAGAGGACTTCACTGTCCCCACTTGTGACAAAGCACTGTGATTGGTAACACCCCTTGCTAAGAGCTTTGCTTTGGCTCTCTGAAGAGGCTGACCTCACTGTATTAATTTTTCTATTATGTGATTCCTGTAGCTGATCTCCAGTAAGTGGAGTGAACTTGATCATTTAATTATGCTGGTGACATTGATGTATTTTTGGTTACACATCAAGGACTGAGTTCTGCCTGCCACTGCTAGGACCTATGTCTCCCATAAATTGGAATATCTGTTTTGTCTGCAGGAGGCAAACCAGCATATAAAGATCATCCTCTGCCCAAAGAGCATGCAGAAGATATGTGGCAAAACACTGTCAGTCCAGTAGTCTTCTAGCAGTGTGTTGGTTTCAGAGTCAGCTTGAGGCGCAAGAGTAACAAGTTGCCTTCTCCTCATTTAATATCTAGTCAACATTCATCTGCTTTATGACATTGATAGGACCAGCAGGAGGCTGTCTCAGCTTAAGAGGGGCCTGATGCCAGGAACAGAGGATGCAGGTCAGAGCTAGAGGAAAGGAAAGTTGTGACTCAGTGACAACTTAAGGGTATTTTCCAAGCTTTGACTCCTTTAGCCTTGCTAACCTGTACTTCCATTCTCGTACCAGTGCTAAGGGCAAAGAGTTCTGCTGATAGGCCTTAGCAGGTAACTAACTGTGGTAATTCATCAGTTTAATATGAAATTTCTTAAATTGCAAGTTAGTGCAAGAATTCGGCTTTAGAAAGCAGAAGAAAATCAGCCAAAAATATTCCGAATTGTCCCATCTTTTGTGCTGCAAAAGCTCCTCCTTGGACACATGGCTAAGCTTTGGATCCTCTTTACTCAGTCTGAACAGACTGTTGCGCTGCCAGGGTTCAGTGCATGCTGCAGAAAGGTGCTCTGGGGCAGAAGGCACAGCTGGAGCTGCGTCTCGTCAGGGTTTGTGTTGTCCCATCTCTCTGCCATCTTTCTCACTTTGGCAAATCCTGTCACCTCACTGTGTTGCAGGTTTTCCTCACATATAGAACAGGAACCTTTACCTCCATTGCAGGAGCTTGGGGAATTAATTAAACATGCTCTGGCATGAGATTAATGCCCGTTGTACAAGGAATTGTTAAGACCGTATCTGGTGTGCAGTTCAACCATCCGTCCAGAAGATGGATGACTGCGAACTGAAACAGGTGCAGGAAAGAGCTATTAGGAGAAGCCACTGAAAAGATTACAGATGGAAGGATGGTCTTGGGAGAAGAGAGGGGGGGAAAAAATCTGTTCTTTTATGGCTTAGCAAGAAAAGAAGGCTGGGATGGGTAGATTATTCTCTATAATAAATAGGCTAAGAAAGGGGATAGGTGACCAACAAAGGAGACTGACTATGAATTAAAAGAAGGTGTAGGGAAATGTGATTCCACTACAGTCCTGCAGCTGAAACAGTGAGGGCATACAGTCACAATAATTGTTTTAAAATGAAGGCCATGTTTGTCTCAGAGTCTTTATATAGTACTGATGTGTGTGTGTCCTGTGGCCATTCAGGGCAAATCACAGTCTAGATATAGCAAACAAAGAATCAAATAAATAGCAGAGTGAATTAAATACATTTGCTTTTCAAACAGGAATTCTATTTGATTTAAGTACTGGTTTCTTTAAAAAATGAACTCTTTAAGTTTCAAATCATGATACTGTATTCCTGTCTGAACTTACTTTTACCACTTAGATTAAATTAATACTAACGTGATATTGGATTGCTGCCGAAGTCTTAAAGTGCTGGAAGTTGTGAAAATCACTGCCTGAACACCTGAAACTGGAATGAACCATCTAACACAGCTTTTGACAGCAGGACCTTTTCCACATACCCGGTCAACTCAATTCACTGACAGCACATTCAGAACTGGGAGGCAGTCTGGGAGGTGCAAACTCGTAAGGTTTGGTTTCTTCCAGTATACAAAGAGATCTTGGAATAAGGTGCTGAAGTCTAGCATTTGTAAAACCTCCAGTGTTGTTCCTGGTCACCGCAGCCAGCTTTCCTTCAGGAAACACAAATTTTTCATTAGTTAAGAAAAGATGTAATTTGAAATATAAAATAAGTTTGTCTGAGATAGCTTGCTTTCTTACATGTCCCTTGTTTAGTTTCTAACTAAATGCAGTTGGACTCAAAATGACTTTCTTGGTAAATAAGAAATGTGTCATTCATCACTTTCTAATCTAATCAGAATTAAGTATCTGACTAAATATATGTTAGCCATATATGTTAGCAACAAGTGCTTAAATAAATGAGAAGGTGCAATGTATCCTCAAGGTAACAAAAAGCAGCAGTAAATTTAGGATGACATCGATGCCTATCTGCACTTCAGCATGTTTTAAAATAACCTCACTGATGAGAATCGGACTTCTTTCTCTTCTATCTTTTTAAGGGAACAAAGAGGTATAAAAGTAAAACTAGTTTAAAATAAATCATTTCTATTTAAATTTTCTGCTTTATGGTATAACTGTCAATTAAAATCTCTTAGAACAGGGGTTTAAAGACTACACAGTCCTACTTTGATTAAAAGTAACCTTTTATTTGTAGTTTGGCAATATTAAAGCAAACATTCCCAACAGTCTGTCTTGGGGATGAAAGAAATGTAATTACTAAATTGCAGAATAGTTTTAACAAGCCATTTTACACTTAACTGCAAAGGGATGTTTCTGCACAACAGGCTGTAGTCTGTACTTGTGAGGGCTGTAAAGGATGGTGCCATGCAGGTTTCTAGCTGAAAAGAAGACTGAAAATAATTAGAGAGCTGTTATATTTAAAACTCTTCCCTTACACTTTTAACTTTCTTTTAACTTTCTTTTCTACCTTTTGTTTCAAACAGACCATGGGCTGGGTGCTTCTCCATGGGATAGGAGGGCAGCTTACATTCTCTAACCCTCCAGCTCTGTAGATTGGTTTCATTTCAAGGTCTTCATTTAACTGTTCTACGTTAGATGGATTTGCCTGGGGTTTGATAGGCTCTTCTCCTTACTAAACAGCATCCTGCTGTCTGCTCATGGATGTTTTGACACGTTTTTCATTTAGGAGCAGTTTGCCTCGTAAAGCACATGCCAGCTGTATTCCCTCCCCTCTTTATTTCTGATAAATTTACATGAATGCACAGGAAGGATTATGTACAATCTCACCACTCAAGTAAGACAGGCTTGGGAGATTTTTAGTATATTGACTCCCCCTCATATCCTGATTGGGACCTTTCAACATTATTAATCAGTGCTCCCAAACTGTCCCTTCCCTTACCCCTCCACGTCTAAAAGAAGCCTTATGGAATATCTGCCTGGTGCAGGTTGTGACTCGCTTTTGGTGTCTCGCCTGCTGCAAGAGCCTAGAAACCCTGGACTGCCAAATTACCCTCTCTCTCAAACTCTCTAGTCTGTTACTGACTTTAATGCCTGTGTGGGTCTCAGTGTTTGGGGAACAGATATTTTGTATACTTCTACCAGACGACTTCCCAAAACTGTGTGAGATGGCTGAAGCGGTGCTGCTGGGCTCGGAAACAGCCGTTTGTGGTTCGCTGGGGATGTGCAGTCTGAAACGGAAGGAGAAGTGAGAAAGGCTCACACACTTGGTGTACTGAGCAGCCCTTTGGCTGCTTGTGGTCTCCAGCACACTTCCTAAAGCAAGAATTTAAGCTGCATCTCATAACGTAACTGAAGAATTGTGTCTTTTAATCATAAACAGTCTTTTAATCATAATCTCAGACAAGGAGTCCGGGAGATCAAGTGTTGTATCCCTGCTTCTGTCACAAGTTTTATTCCTAGCTCTGGGCAAAGTACTTAACCTGTTTGCATCTTGGATTTCACTCCTGCATATGTGAAAACAAAGGCCTTTGTGTTTGCATTTCTCCTTGTAGTAGCACTAATCATTATTTCAAAGTATAATATAATAGCACCTAAAGCATCTGGATTTGTTTTATTGTGTCCAAATAATGTTTCTCTATCTGTTTCACAGCTCGAGTTCCTAAAAAAATCCTGAAATGCAAAGCAGTGTCTCGGGAGTTAAACTTTTCCTCAGCAGAACAAATGGAAAAATTCCGACTGGAACAGAAAGTGTATTTCAAAGGGCAGTGTCTAGAAGGTATGCATCTGCTCGGCGTGCAGTCCTGCTGCAGCACAGGGAGTGACCCCCAGCGCGACAGGGATTAGAGAAACTAAAATGGGTTAAACATGGTGATTTTAATTTTTCAGAGTAGCACTGAAGCACTCATCGGGACTAATGGGCCACAGTATTAGGGATAGCATTTCATAAGTGTATTAACACTTCGTTATGTAAGGAAAAAATCTGGGTAATCATGCTTCAGGGCATAAATCCACCACAGGCTGCCTGAGGCAAGGAAACAGATTATTTTAGAGTCACTCATTATGGGGATTCATGCATCTTCCTCAGAAGCACCGAGTGCTGGCCATCACCAGACCAGAGTAGGACTAACGGAGCCTCAGGTTTACTCTGGTTACAGCAATACCTCTGAGCACTGTCCGTGTGACTCCACAGCCGCACATCTGATCTCCCTCTCTGCAGTATTACTCTTAATCTCGGGTGGAGGAGGGGAAGATAAAACATTGAGCTCCTTGTCTTTTGGGCAACCAGTTGTACACTTAGTCTCAACTGGATCCGGGGGTGTCTGCGAGAGGGGGAGTGTGGTTTCCCTGTTCCCAGTTAGGTGCAATGAATTTTCCACTGAATACTAATGAAGTGGCGTGACTTTTATCATTACCATCAGATAGAAAGGGAGTATTTGCTTCAAGAGGAAGACAGGGTTCAGTGCAGTTGAAGCTGTACAAAGTAATCTAAACGTAAAATGTTGGTAGCATGGGCAGGACAGTTTAGGGAGTTCTCCAGCCTGTCAGGTGAAAAGCAAAAGGACCATTTGTGGATTTTATCTTCTTTCAAGTGCCTCTGGATCTTCTTTTTACTTTGCAGAATGGTTCTTTGAATTCGGTTTTGTGATTCCTAACTCCACAAACACTTGGCAGTCCTTGATAGAGGCAGCACCTGAATCACAGATGATGCCAGCTAACGTTTTAACGTGAGTGCTTTGGGCTTACAGAATCTGAGAGCAAGCAAAGAAAAAGCAGTGTGTGGCATTTCCGTGGGGGCCACAGTGGGAATGAAGAGAGGGAGCTCCTACAAGCTCTGAATCACCCCAAATACTGTTAGCTGTTGAGAGATAAAAGGGGCTAAGCCAACCTTATTACCTTCTTTCCCATAGGTCCAATTTGCATTAATATAGTGATAAAAGTTTGGAGAAAGTGGAAGTGATCCTTTATTAGAGTTGCTTAATTTTTTTGAAAGGTGAACCGTGAAAGGATTTTGAAATGTGTTGCAGCTTAATACTCCTTACATCCAGGAGAAAAAAAAAATATGTTTGGGCCATTTTTAAATCCAGCTACTGACCAGTGACTCTTGTCCAAGGGGTGGGTTTTTTCCATGCAAGGTATCGCCTATAGGAGCTGCTCCAGCGTTTGTTTCATCACTGTACCATTTTGCCAAGCTTTGTGTCATTTACATTTAGTCAGATGGAGTTGTATCTGGACCCGTGACAGGTAGGAACAGTAATTTTACAGTTGCCTGCAATGGGATTCACACACCTTCCTCAGAAACATCTAGTCCTTGCTGCAGTTTGCACATTGACTTCCGAGGCCAGCGATCCATAGGACTTGTGTTGGAATAACACACACTGGGTATTGCTCTGAGCATGGACAGCAAGGCACAAAGTTTTGGTGGGACGATGGAAAAGGCCCCTTGGGGAGGCCCCTGGGAAGCTGTAATCGCTGACAAAGAGCAACTCTCCCTGCAATGCTACATGGGTGCTGGCAAACAGATGAGGATCCCTTTGCCAGGAGAGACAGAAGGGTATGGGAATCCTGCTGCCAACAAGAGGCAGACAGGGAGCGGCCAATCTCACAGCAAGGTCACTGTGTCCTCTGGAAGACCTCCCTCTCCAGCGTTTTCCCTCTCATTCCCTGTCTGGAGCAAAGCCAGTCGCATAGAGAAGGTACATGGAAGGAAACCACTGTCACTGATTTCTATTCACAGCACGTTTCAAAGAGAGAGTGAACTTAGAGGAGAGCATTGGTGTTTGAATAGTGCTCCCTGGCACAATCTGCTCAGAACCTCGTAGGTGCTACACGTCTTTGGCTCCCAGAGCTGGTGGCTTTCAGATTTTGGAATCAGGATAAAGGAACAAAGACATCTGACAAGTTGGGTTTGACTGTCTCAGGAAATAAAGGCATTTTCAGGACTGAGAGTCATGATAGTCCCGTTCTTAAGTGACCTTGAGGATTTTCAAGTGCCTCATTCTCTCCTTAGAGTCCGCTCACTTGTCATGGTCAGCCCCGGTGGCTCTCCTGTTCATGGAGGTGTCCTAAAGTAATTCTTGAGGTCTTTCAGAAGAATCACCAGCGCAAAGAACTCCAAAAGGTTTTTGTGGCCCAAAGAAATCAGCTTTTTTCAGCTGCCTGGACCTGGAGGGCCCCTCACTTTCTGATGTTCCCAAAGACCTCATGTTTGTCTTGGTGTTTCCATAGCAGGAGAGAATGGAGATGCGGTATTTGGTGCAACCAAGGAACTCTGCACAAAGGATGACTGAATATCAGACTGGGACCACCCCCTGACATTTTAGTTCAGGCAGTGTCCACACCACAGCAAAAACCTTACACTCTTGCCAAGTTCAGCCTTGCCAGTGTTACAGATACTGAGAGCCCCAGTGGAGACAGAACTGCTGCTTTGATTGTCCAGAGCCAGACCACACTGCTCGGGTGTCCCAACTGTTGTAATGGCCCCGAAGTTCTTTCTTCTGTTTGCCAAAATCTCAAAGTCAGCCACTTAAATCCAGAGCTTTTGCCACACCCAAACCTACATTTCCATTGTTGTTTCTATAAAATATGCCTGTGCGTTTGCATTTGAACACTTCTTGAGGGAAATGACATGTTAAGGTGGTTAAAGCAGCTTGCTCAGGACTGGAGTACAGGGTTGGGGAATAAAAAAAGAATTCCCATCAGTTTTCAGAATTCACTGCAAGAAAGAAGGTGCTGGGACTACTGGTTTATTTTTAGCAATAGACATGAACAGAGGTTTGCCGTTTGTGAGCACTCTCTGCAGCCTGCATGGATGGTACTTACCCAGAAAGGGGGCAGCAAGGGAGGGGGATGGGGGAAACTGTTCCATGTAGGAATGCAGTGGAGAGATCCTTCAGCCCTGGTGGTCCCCAGATCAGGTCACAATGCTCATTGCATGCAGCTCCAAACCAAAGCTCGTGTTGTGAGGAGTAAGATGTTAGCCCAGGCCTTTGAGAGCGTTGAGGGGAGCAGTCATTTTCTACTGTTCGTGCATTCTTCTAATAGCTCTTCTTTCTCTTCTTTTCCTTCCACAGTGGTAATGTTATTATAGAAACCAAATTCTATGATGACGACCTTCTCGTAAGCACTTCCAGAGTGAGACTTTTCTACGTTTGAGATGGGGCTTTTTGGAGCTGTTTTAGTTTTTCTCCATACAGTTCTTGGTGCAGAACCCCTCGACTATCCAGTGGAAGACACTCCTGTAGGCGGTGACCCTGGGGACCAGCTCAGCGTGGGTTGTGACCTTTGCTCATCAGTTATTTTGCTTTCTCCTCTGACAAGACCAGACCAAACCCTCAGAGACAGGACCACGTGCTCAGCGATGCACTGGGGAGTAGAGGCTGTCTCTGAACACAGGCAAACGATGGTCATGCAGAACCAATACTGTAAATTATGTTAGTCTCATCCTTTGTACTTCTCTGGATCCTGGTATAGCTTCGCATTTCCATTCACACCAAACTCTCAATGTGTTTCATGTTGGGGACTAAGTTAACCTTTTCTGTTTTTCTCATGTTGTAGGTTTTTATCCTTTCACTGGATTTCTGTGTAACTGGTCCACACATCCTCCTACCCTGAACTTGTAAGATAGACTGTGATATCACCTAATGTAATTAAAACAAATTTCTCAATTAAAACATTCCTACCGTCCAAAGAAGGGAAGAAATGTTAGTTCTCTGTGTTTTCCTTTCTGTTGTAACAATGACTTGCAGCAGGCACAAACTCCTCTCACAATCCAGCAGCAGAATGGGGCTTTCCACAGCCCTGCTCTTTTCACAGCCCTCATATTAATATTTCCCTCCTCCAGCTGACCAGATAGGAGAGGTTTCCTGACTGCTCTGGCCAAGGTTTCGCCTTGGCCTCATTTCTGTCCATTAATCCCTTGGGGCAGTTTGTCCTGTTTGCCCAGTCACTGGTTTCTTGAGCAGCACTGCACGCTTTTCTGCTTTTCTAAGTTCCTGGGGACACTCAAACTCCTCTGGAAAACCTGTGTTCTCCTGAGCCCTCCAGCATCAGTCCTGCCCGGGGCTGAGCTCCCCGAGGCACAGCTCTGGCCGTGGTTGCTGGCGCCAGTCATCCCTGCGCGTGTGCACCTGTAATGACACACCTGACCCTTTTCCCACCACGGCTTCTGAGCCCTATGGTGACTCTTTCCCAGGTCATTTATAATTGGCTTTAGCAAGTGTAAGTCATGGGAAGGAGGCATCTCCAGCTTCTGCTCTTGAACCTCACAAGCATGGAGTATCACTGGACGCCTTGGTCCGCCTCTCCGGTGGCTGGGCTTGAGATCCTGGGGAGAGTCCCAGGGAAACGGAGTGCGCCATTAGAGATCCTGGATTCACAGCTGGGGCTGTGTGGGAGGATACAGCACAGTTGCTTTTTAGGTGAATTGAAGCTGGCCCATTAATCCCCACGAGAAGAGCATTATCCATTGTTGCAGCTTCTTCCAGAGCCCTCGCTGATGGATTTCAGTCCGGACTCACAGGGCACTCTCTTCTCAGCAGCACAGCCTGTCCCAGGCCAGCCTTCATGCAGAGATCACCCGAGACTGCCTGCTGCACCCAGCGACGGTGGGATCTCCAACGAAGAGGAGGAGCAAAAGGTATCCGAAAAGGAACAACATAAAAGTCGAGGGTCTTGAGAGTTCCAGAGTAGCTGCTCTGCCAGGCACACGCAGGAGGTGTCTGGGCAGGCCGGGAGGAGGCATCTCCTTTTGCCAAGCTAAGCCACAGCCAAGTGCCAGGAGCCTCCGCCCCCGACGCTCCCACCGAGACCGAATCTCATTTGGATGCCTTTTCCCCGCACACGAAGCCATCCCGGCGGGGTTTGGGGCCACTGACACCGTGGCCGTGGCTCCCCGGGAGCGGGCCCCGAGATGGCCCGGGAGGGACCCAGCAGCCCCCGCCCGGTCCCGGCGGTCCCAGTTCACTCAGCTGCAGCTGCCCGGCGCCGCGGCAGCGGCTCTGCGGTCATTGCCGCCCTCCAGTGGCTCCCTGGGAAATAGCTGGCAGCTCACCGGCTCCTGTCCTGGACCAGCATCCCCCAGAGGACCCCCAGCATCCCCCAGCACCCCCCCTCCCGCATCTCTTTAAGAACCGATGGCGCAAACACCTGGGTCGTGCAGAGCAGAGACTCGGATGCAGGTGGCAGAAAGGCCCCAGCAGGGCAGGGGGGACAGTGCAGTCTGACCAGACACCACTTAAAATCCATCTGAAGGGTCCCCAGGTGCCAGAAACAGGACTCCGTTCTTAACCCAGGAAGCTGTGTGTCCCCTCCCCATGAGGCTGTTGGGCATTCAGGAGTCCTGGGAAAGTGCAGGAGACACTGCCAATGTGCTGCCCTCAGCACGTCCCATCCTGTGGGCCAGAGGTGGCACCTGCAGCTCTCAGCTCCCTGGCATGGGACCATTGGCACTGGGACAGCCAAGACACTGTCACAGGGAAAAGCGGGGCTGGAAAGGGCGAGAGCAGAGCAGGAGCTCGGGGGCTGTGTGCTGCACCACCTGTCCATGTGCCCAGGGTTGTTGTGGCCCCATGGGCAGCCCATGCCACCCCTGTGCAAAGGGAGGTGGGTGGAGGAAGAGGGAGCAGAGAGCAACACAGTGACTTCCCCTTTATTTACAAAAAAGTACCCACCTGGAAATTTCCAGCCTTGGCAAGCATCTCTGGGGCAGGAAAGCCTCCCCCAGCCTGGTCCACACACCAGGCTCTGCATAAGGGAGGGCTCGTGATGGCAAGAGAGGCAGTTTTGGGGTGCAGGACCCAGCTGTCTAGGCGAGGAACCTGCCTCCACACAGGGCCCTTCCCAAAGCCCTGGCTCACCTGGAGCTACGGGCATCTGACCAGCCAAGTGGCTGTTGAGAGAAGGAACCAGCCAGATTCAGCAGCAGCCACTGGTGCGGGTGGATCCCAACCCCCAGCAGGCTGCCCTGCTCCACACAGGACCCTGCTCCCCCAGCCAGGTGATTCAGAGCCATGTCCCTTCCCACCAGTGGATCTGAGGGCTGGCAGTGCCCAGGCTGCTGGTCAGGAGAGCAGGTGGCTCACTCTCACTGTGGGTTGTCCTCCCGACCATTGCCAATGGGTCCTGCACCAGCCAAGCATCCAGGTCTCCAGCTCCAGACACAACCTGCACCACCCCTCACACCCCCTTACCCCAAGTACTGGGTGGGGGATGCTCGTTCATCGTCATTGTTCCCAATCATGGTGGTTTGGCCGAAGCAGCTCCTGTGGTGCACATAAGCGCCTTCCAGACACTGTCACGCAGAGGGCATTTCTTTCTCCAAGAGTCTCCACACAGAGCTTGCCCACCACATCAGGAGAGCTGTGAGCCACCCTGGCAGAAACCTGGCAGTGAGGGCAAGGCAGCCCTGCAGAGCCCAGAGATGCAGCCCCAGGCCACAAAGGACCATTGGGAAGAGGGAGAAGCAGAGAGGAGCCTGTGAATAGCCTGAGGGACTGGCACGGAGAGATTTGGGGCAAAAACTGTAAAAAGCAAGGTTCATCCTCACCGCTCTTCAGCCATGTCTTCACCTGGGAGCCCTCCAAGCTCAGGTGTTGCACAGCTGCTGGGCTAAAAGCAGTGAGGCAGCATGAGAGGAGGGTGATGCACAAAATGCTTTTGGCTTTAGGGGAGTTCTCTGTATGATTTGGGGTCCATCCCACCTCAGAGGCTCCCTGGAGCACTGGCATGGCTTATGGCAGCAAAGAAGACCCCTCGCTGGGATGCACGGCAGCGGGATCCTGACCCAGAGTACACCGGGCTCTCATCCGTGTGCTGCAATAAGGGTGATGGGGAACAGGGCCAGCTCCTCCCCACCACAAAGCACCCACCGGGCGCTCACACCCTTGCTGCCCATCACCCCACCAGGGCACTACCTACCCCAGCTGCCGACTGGGTGCCTTCCTTGGCCACGGCGAGGGTTCTCAACCGCCTGGCAAAGCCGACTGGGGCTCCCGCTGGCGTGCTGCCCCAGATCTGCCCTGCCCAATAACGCTCAGGCGGGGAAGCAGAGCCCTCCTAATGCGGTTAATTAGCTGATTCATGAAGGTTACTGGCGAACAAAAGGCGCACAAACAGCCCAGGGCCACGTTATGTTCGGTGTCTGCTTTGCTACTCTTACCTTCCCATGGGAGCAGGCGGCACGGGCAGGCGGCAGGCAGCGCGTGGCGGCGGGCAGCGCATGGCAGCACGTGGCGGCCTGCAGGGTCAGCGCCATCTCAGTCCACCTTATCTGACTCCATCCTCCCCCAGCAGCACTGGGACCAGGACAGGAGGACTGGGAAGGCTTGAGTCCCTCTGTCCCTTTTGGGGGGGCACAGACCCTGCTCCTGTGTAGCCAGGACAGTGCAGGCAGGGCCCCGGCCATGCACCGAGTGGCTCGGACACAGGGACTCCAGGCTGCCAGGTGACTTGGGCACAGCCCCATCCATCCTCAAAGACAGGAGGGCAGCTGGGGCAGAGGCAGGGCCCAGAGGGCTCCTCTTCAGTCCAAGGTGCCAAACTCCTCCTGCCCTAGGGAACCTCCAGCTACCAGCCTTTCAGCGCCACTTAACCTGGGTGCGATCTCTGCTGGAGTTTGGCACCCACTTCACCCCACTGTATGCCTGACATCCACAGCAGCGCTCCCCACCGTCACCCCACACTGCGGGAGGGGAGAGGGACCAGCCATGGCCACAGCTCTTCTTGCAGAGCATCCTGTTCCGATGGCATCCAGCTCTGTGCCATAATCCTGCCTGCACGGCCCTCCCCGTGCCAGAATCCCATCTGCTCTCCCAGGGCCAGGCAGGTCACGGAGTGCGGCAGGCACCCAGGAGGGATAATAAGCTGAAAGGTGATGAGCTGGGAATACAGAGCAAGGGGAGGAGGGGACAGTGGGATGGGGCTGCGGGAAGCTCTCATGGTGTCCCAAAATCCAGGCTGGAAAGGGCTGGCATTGCCCCAGTGTGCAAAAGGGGAATAGTGACAAGCTGTGGGAAGGGATCGCGTTCACACCAGCTGTGGAAGATGGATACCAAGAAACCAACGAGACGCAGGAGGAAGCCACAAGAGCGACGTGGACACACTGACAGCGAGGGACTTACAGAGCCAGGGGCACCTGGCTGACAGCGAGGCAGAACTGCTCAGCAGTGCGGGCAGAGGCTGCCCGGGGGCACGGGCGGCACCGTACTCACCGGGCTCAGGAACGGCGAACGCCTGCGCCCCTCGACGCTTCTTCCCGGCATCCCTGCAGGAGATTCCCTGGCACAGAGCAGGGGCGCGGGGGGGGTCCCCAGGAAGCACCCACCCTTGCGGCTCAGCCCCATCTCCAGCGCGGTCCCCGCCGGGGCTTCCCCGCCGCTCGGCACCAGGTGGTGCTGCGGGACCGCGAGAGGCACCGGCGGGGCTGCGGGGACACCGGGGACCGCACAGCACTGCCACCCCCTCTGCCCCGGGACGGGGACTGCCACCTCCTCTCTGCCCCCGGGGACGGGGACTGCCACCCCCTCTCTGCCCCGGGACGGAGACTGCCACCTCCTCTCTGCCCCGGGGACGGGGACTGCCACCCCCCCTCTGCCCTGCACTGGGCTGGATGCATCAGTCCCGCTCCAGCCCGCAGCCCCGGGTACCGCTGGGTACGGATTTCCAAGCTCCCACGCAGGAGAGGGGTCTTGGCACCTCCTACAAGCACCGGTGCCTCGGTGCCCCGTGCCTGCATTCTTCCCTCTTCCAGCCCCTGCCAGCCTGGATGATGCAGGAGAAGCCTCCAGAGCCCAAGGCTGGCAATCCCTCAGGGCTCCCCATAGCCAAACAATCATAGAATAGTTTGGGTTGGAAGGGACCTTAAAGATCATCCAGTTCCAACCCCCCTGCCATGGGCAGGGACATCCCACACGATCAGGCTGCCCAAGGCCCCATCCAACCTGGGCTTGAACACCCCCAGGGATGGGGCAGCCACAGCTTCCCTGGGCAACCTGTGCCAGGGCCTCACCACCCTCATGGTGAAGAAATTCTTCCTTACGTCCAGTCACAATCTGCCCCTCTCCAGTTTATACCCATTCCCCCTGGTCCCATCCCCACAAGCCTTTACGAATAACCCTTCTTCAGCTTCCAGTATCTGAAGGGGCTACAGGAAAGGTCACTATAAGGTCTCCTCGGAGCCTTCTCTTCTCCAGGCTGAACAACCCCAACTCTCTCAGCCTGTCCTCATAGGGAAGGTGCTCCAGCCCTCCAATCATCTTTGTAGCCCTCCTCTGGACCCGTTCCAACAGCTCCATATCCTTCTTATCTTGAGGATTCCAGAATTGGACACAGTATTGCAGATGAGGTCTCACAAAAGAGGAACAGAGGGGCAGAATCACTTCCCCCACCCTGCTGGCCATGCTTCTTTTGATGCAGCCCAGGATACGGTTGGCCTTCTGGGCTGCGAGCGCACATTGCCGGCTCATGATGAGCTTCTCATTGACCAGCACCCCCAAGTCCTTCTCTGCAGGGCTGTTCTCAAGCACATCATCTCCCATCATGTACTGAAAACAGGGATTGCCCCAACCCAGGTGCAGGACCTTACACTTGGCCTTAATGAAACTCATGAGGTTCTCAGAGGCCTACTTCTCCAGCCTGTCCAGGTCCCTCTGGGTGACATCCCATCCTTCCAGTGTGGCAACTACATCACTCAGTTTGGTGTCACCCGCAAACTTGCTGAGGGTGCACTCAATCTCGCTGTCAATATCATTGATAAAGACATTAAACAGCACTGGTTCCCACCCACCCCAAAGCATGGTGCTCTCTGCTTCCTCCCAAGTTTCTTCCTGGATCACACGTAGTGTGGCACTACAGGAGAGGTCCTCCAAGCCCCACCGCTCCCTCTGGGGCTCCCCAGTCACCCATGAACGGGGCGCGCATGCAAAGCCGAGGGTTCCCCATAGCCCTTCCTCCTGCTCCCCACCCTCCAGAGAGGATTGGGGCAGCTGGATGACAGGGAGCAGCCATTGGCACAGGGGAGGATGGAGGATTCCCAGTGCCTGTGCAGAAGGAGTCACAACCACTCCAGCCCTGCTCCCTCTGAGGCTGACACTCTGGAGCAGGGAAGGAGAAGGGTCATGGCCCCAAGGAGAGCTGGCAGCAGGGATTAGCATCCTGCTGGGTTTCAGATCTTGAGGATCTCTGCTAGGCTGGTCACTGTCAGGTCTCCATGACTGCCAAATGACAGTCCAGGACTACAGCTGCCCCAGCTCACCATGCGGGTTGGGCTGTGGGGGCACACGGCACCCAGGGATAAAACAGGAACCAGATCTCCAACATCTGCTCTTCAGCGTGGGCTGAGCTCCTTCCTACACCAGACAGCTCCAGGGGCAAGGGCACAGACATCCTTGCGCCACTTAGGAGCCACATCTTGGCTGTGTGGAAGGGGCCAAAACCAGCCAAGGGCCTCAGGCTTGCTCCCCAGGACAACTCGCAGCCTCAGCTGAGTGGCAATCACTCTGCCAGAGGAACAGCTCGTTGCGCGTTATTTGCAACAGCAACATCCCCTTCTGTGTTTCTGATCTGGAGGAGTCAAAGGCAGTTTCACTCATCAGCCTCTTAAGTAGATGCCAGTTATCCGCCCAGAGACAAACTGCACCAGCAGTCCCAGCCCATGTCTAATTTGGAGTCCAGGTCCTGCGTTGCCCACAGGTAGGTTCTTTATCAAGCCCTCGAGGAGCTCCAAATTTCTTGAAGGCTGTCATGACACAAGAGTTTTGAATGAGGCTCACCTAAAGCTATAGCTGGTGCAGGACAGGCTTGAGCTGCTGGGACAGGTCCTAACACACTACAGGAGGCCAGGACTGGAGATAGGTCTGCTGGTTTATGCACAGTCCACCAGGCATGGGCTCAGGCTCACTGATGACACTGGTTGTGACTTGTAGTTCTCCACCAAAGTGCTCCAAATTTCATGAAGGCTGTCGTGATACAAGAAGAGTTTAGGATGAGCTGATTAAACAGGTCCTAGCGTGCTACAGGCAGGAGGTCAGGATTGGAGATGGATCTGTAAGTCCATGCCCTGTCCAGCTGTCCACTGGCCATGGGCTCAGCCTCGCTGGTGACAATGGCCGTGACCTTCAGCAGTATGGCTCCACCACAGCGGTGGATTTCAGGCTGACCACACTGAAGTTGCTCTCAATTCCTCTGGTTCTTTGGCCACATGCAGTACACCATTGTACCAGCTGAGCAGAGCCATTAGGAAGGCTGTTCTTCCAACAGCTACATTTGGGAGCTACCGGGGCTATCTTCAGTGGCCAGCAGCCAGCAAGCACACACCAGGATTTTGCCTCCACAGTCTCCAGAACCAGTGTGATCAGCTGTCCAATGAAGAATCAAGTCTCTCATGACACATGGGTCGCATCCACAGGCAAGAGGCCAGCACAGGCGGTGTTTCCACTCCAAGCTTGCAGCTGAATGTGTGACTTGTGAATCCCTGGGCGAGGGACCCAGCACCACAGCACCCAATGGTCATGTGCTCTTCATCTCCAGCCCTGTGGCATCAGCCCCACATAGAGCCTGGCTCTGGTCACCAGGCAGTGGTGGTGATCATCTTCTGCACATCAGAGGCAGGTGAGACTCCCCAGGTCCCAGGAGAAAGCCCCTGGGGCAAGCCCAGCTCACAAGGGGACCAGTTTTAAGACATCCTGAGAGATGCCTTCACTTGGCACAACTCCCGCAAGCCCTCTCCTGCTGCAGGCATCTGCTGCTCCTGGTCCCCATCCCAAGCCATCATCTGGGTGAGCAATCCCTGCAGCATTTTGGATTCACCCAGAGGGCCCTGCACAGCACCAGGCACCAAATAAGATGGAGAGCCACCTTCACACCTGCAACCCCACACCACGTTGCATGCAGACCCACCATCCCTCAGCCTCCACCAGCGCCACACCTGCACAGCCCCAGCACTGAGAGGCCTTTATCCCTCTGGGGGCGGTGGCTGCTTCTGATTGGCTGGGGCAGCCGACAGATGGCAGCTCCGGATTGGCTCAGCACAGTCTCCTTCGCTTTGCAATTGGTCAGATGGTGCCACCGGTGAAGGGCGAGAGCAGCAGGGCCAGGTGGGAGCATGTGGTTGGCTGGGGGGAGCTCCAGGAGGTGGTCTGGGATTGGTCAGGCCTGGGGTGCTTGGCTGTGGTTGGTGCAGGAAGCACTGGGGAAGGGGGAATGTGGGAGAGCCAGGTGGCAGCATGGGATTGGCTGGGAGGATGGCCCGGTGCGTGCGGATTGGCTGGAGGGCTGTACCAGTGGGTAGGGATTGGCTGGACCAGGTAGTGGGGTTGGGGAAGGGCTCCCCAGGGCAATCCATGCACTGAGCTGTGCCCAGCCTCAGCCCCAGTGCTGGGACCAGCCTGTCCCCTCCCTGCTCCACGCCCAGGGCAGCGGTTGCCCTCTTGGCAACAAAGACACAGGAGCACGTCCAGGGCGCATGGGGTGTCCAGGGGCTGCTGGAACCCCTGGGGCACAGCCATGAGGGGGTGAAGTGCAGAAACACGGGGGCTGCCCTGTGTAGATGGAGGTGAGGGAACCCAGCTCGCCCGCTGTTGCCAGCAGCCACAGGGCTCGCGGCAGCCAGGACCAGGAGGACAGGTGCTGTGGGGCTGGTGGCTCCTTCCAGATGCTCTGTGCCCTACCCATCACCTGCCTGGCAGCAAGGCCACTGCTCCCCCACTTTCTCCCCCCGGGGACATCACAGACAGGGTCCCCGTGTCTCGGTGACACACAGCACCTGCTCTCACCAGCTCTTCAGCCGCAGAAACTTATTTGAATAATTTCCCTCACAAATCTGCAGGCACCAGCTCAAATCGCATGTCACCAGAGCCCATCGTAGTGGTGCATGAGCTGTGCACAGGGCAGCCGCGGTGGTGACATGGGACATGGTCACAACCCATCAGGACCCACTAATGAAGTCTAGAGCTGGCCTCCAGCCCTGCTGCAAGCACCCCATCACCCAGGCAGGAGAGAGGCAGGGCTGGATATGGCCATGAATTGAGGCAGTAAATCTGATAAGCTATCAGCTAGCATCACGATTAGTTGGATAATTAAGGACAAGGAGCCAGGTTTTGAGCTTACTTGCCACCAGTGTAAATACAGTGTAAGTAACCTGGCTGCTCCCAGGAGCAGCTCAGGAGGAGCTGTGATCCTCGCAGCCAGTGCATTAAATGCACTACAGTTCCTCTTTTAGAGAAAAAACAGAGTTAAAATCATCTCCTGGTACCTCTACATAACAGCCAGGATGGCAGGGAGAGAGAAGGAAACAAGTCTATCTGGCAGGGCTTCAACACAGAGCTGGGTCAGCAGGCAAAAGGGGACTCTCCCAGAGCCAGAGTAAGGGTTTGGGAGGCATAGATACAAGGTGGGTTCCTGCAAAAAGTCTCAGTGCACCTGGCGGAGCTATTCTGAGCTCCAACACCCTAGAACAGGGAGGAGAAATTAGTTTGAGGAAGGTTAGGAGCAAAGCAGCAGAGGTCCAGACTAACTTGCAGCAGTTCTGGTTTGGTTAATGCAGACAGACAGACCCCACCCTGCCTCCCGGGGCCCCACGGACAGCCTGACACCCCAGAAACCGCTGGTGGGGGCTGCATCCCTCACAGAGCAGATCTGGCTGAATTCAGTCCCGGCCGAGCACAGCCACCTCCAGCTCCCACCTCCTCCCCTGCTGCCAATGAGCTCAGTGCTGCCTCACACAGCTGGAAGGCAGGCGAGGCATTTCCATGGCCTCAGCACCCACCATCCCACAGCCAGAGGACACCCACCTGCAGCAGACATTGCAAGGAAGGATCATTGGAAGGCTTTCTCATCCCTGCTGCACCAGCCACAAACAATTGCCCATGAGCCTGACTGCAGCGGGACAGCAGGATTGCTGAGCACCCTCTACGCTCACCCCTGCTCACTCCCACTCAGCCCATCTCCCATGGCTTCCCAGCCTCTCCTGTCCCTACCAACCCCCAGGAGCAGCCAGGCTGTGTGGGATCATGCAGAGGCCATGCTGGGGGCACAGTTGCAGCTCTCCAGGGAGAACAGCCACGGGAACACACTGCCTCACGGGCTGGGACAACAGCTCAGGGGTGGCACAGCTGGGATCCAGACCCTCCCCAACCAACACCCTGCACCCCTCAACTCTCTTTCCAACTCTCTTCCCAGCCTGGGTCCAAAGCAAAGAAAGGAAGGAGAAAGAAGGGAAGAAAGAAATAAAAAAACTAAAAGAAATGAAAACAAAACCAAAAAGCAGCAGTTGGGAGGCAGCCTTGTTAGGACAACTCAGCAAAATAAAATTCCGGTTTATTGTTGGACAACATTGTTTCACACATACATCAAACAGGCCAAAAAAAAAGAAAAAAAATAAAAATAAACAGCAACTTCATAGACAGAAAAAAAAAAAGAAAACCTTTTTATCTTTGGCCTTGCCACCTCATACAAACCACAATCTATGGTACAGCTAAAGTACATACACAAAAAAAGTTACTGGAATGCTCAGAATAAGATTGTAAATTTTTTTTTTTGCATTTTTGTCTTTTTTTTTTTAATTTTTTTACAAGGTTTTGTTTTATTCTCCTTTGAGATAATGGTTTGGGCCTGGTCACACCACAAGTAAAGTCAGAGATAGGTAACAAGAGAGATATACACTTCAAAGCCCCCCTTTTGGTCAATCCGAGATCACTTAAAAATGGCGGACCTCCTAACAATATGTACAAAAATATAAAATGTAAATAAAAAATACAAACAAATTCTCCTTTAAAGTACTTTTAAGAAAGAAAGCAGGGCCTTGAAGTTTTGGTGCCTGGGGGGAGGGGGTCAGTGGGGAAAGGGGGGGTTTCTCTCCCCGCTAACGGGCGAATCGTTTCGTTATGTTCGTTGAGTGGCAGCGCCGCGCAGGGGCTGGGGTTCACTCTACTTGGTGAGGATGACCACGGCGGAGGGGGGAAGAAGGGGCTCTGTGTGTGTGTGTGAGGGAAGGGGGCTGCAATGGGAGGGAGGGAGGGATCCCAAGGGTGAAGAGGACGCGCTGGCCTTTTTTGTTGGTTTGTTTTCCTCCTTATTTAAAAAAAAAAAAAATAATAATAATTTGCTGCCTAGTCATCTTCATCGGTTTTCTGCTTCTTGGGATCGACGTCGTCGTCCTAGGGGGAAAGCAAAGCCGTCAGGACATGGGTGAGGGAGCATGGCTGCCAAGGTGCCTAGCGAGAGCCACACCAAGGCGGGCAGTGAGCTAGAGAGGGTTGGTTTCACGTTCCCTTCCTGTCTCAGGGACAAGGACAGCAAGACAAGCATTTCTCCCCTTGTGCAGTCCTCTCTCGCAGCCAGCTTGGGGAGCCTCTGAGCACCCCTGGCCCACCATGACACCCCAGTGCTCCCCAACCGAGGGCAAACAGCTCCACGCAGCCAGAGCAGACACCCCACTAACCAGGCCAACATAGAAACAGAACTGGGCTGCATCGCCCGAGAAGTAGAGGCACACAGAGTGCACCAGGCAGGGAGCTCCAGCCTCGGAGCCCAGCCAAGCCTGGCCTTTCGACCCCACTAATGCTTCTCCCATCCCTCTGGGGACACGGGTGGCTCAGAGGGGCAGGCTGCTCTTCCTACCTCGTCGTCCTCAGCTGCCCGTTTGCCTGTGGCTCCCTCAGCTTCGTCATCTTCATCACCATCCTCTTCCTCACCTGCACAGAGAAGGTGAGGAACATAAGACCCTCTCGGAGGGTTATAGGACTGTGCACCTCCCTTCCGGATTTAATCCCAGTTCAGCCCCACACTGCCACATCCAGCCTCCCATCTCCCAGCTGGCAGAGCTCCTGCCCAGGACAGCAGGTGCCCAAGGACCCAGAGCCTTTCAGGGCATCCCAGATGACCTGACCCACAACAAAGGGGAGATAAGGATTGGCAGCAACAAGTTCAGAGCACAGGCAACAGGACAGCAACACCATCACCTATGGTGAGAGTCAAAATCATGGCAAAAAGGGGGTGGGAGGGGGAAAGGGGATGAAAAAAAACTGTTTCTAGTGGCTGCTCTGCCTAACTGCTTCAGATTACTTCTGCTTCCCTTCGCAGCCATTAGTCTATCTTTAATGAGTTAAGAGAGCCAGAATGCATTAGTTCTGAGTCAGAACACTTTCTAATTATCAGCACAGCAAACAAATGCTACCAACTTATCTTACAGCCAGAGAGCAGGATGAGCAGCGTACTCTGCTTTGACCCACTTCGAGCTCAAATAGGCCAGTGGATCAGAATGACCGAGTCTATCGCATTCGGCCAGTTTTGGGGCATTGGGGGCAGGACCAGAGGCCGTAGAGGAGGAACAACCTCTCAGCTGCCAAGACGAGTCTCTTGTGTAACAGCAGACCCTACTAAAACTGAGAGCGTTAAGGCCAGTAAGCTGGCTTTAAACCACCGCCACGAGCCACACGTATAGACAGCTGGGGGATTAAGGTCAGCCCATCCTCCCGTCCCCTCTTCTCTTCCCAACGCGTGCCCAGCTGCAGCATGGCCCATGCGGTGGGAAGGGCCAAGATTAGCTCCCAGCAATGGATCAACACCCTGGCAGCCATCACATGCACTGGGCTGGCTGGGGGGGGGGGTCAGGTGACAGTGCCAAGCTGATTGGGAGCATTTTTAGTTCTTTGAGCTGCTTTGAGCAAAGCAAATAATGAGATGGGATGGGGAGAAGGGCGAGAAAAATATACCTTCAAGCTCCCCTCTGCTGTCAAACTCCAGGATAGAGTTTGGCTGCAAGTGTTGGAAAAAAGAGCTGATGCAAGCTGCACTTGCTGCCTTTTAAATCTCTCCCCTGCAGTGTTCATCTGCTCAGGTGCAGCTTTCAGGCAGAGATCACCCAAGGGCAGCAGGCAGGGATGGACAGAGCCGGGTGGGATCCCAGCGAGTTGTTGGTGCCTCCAAGCACTGTGTGCCAAATCGTGCCTGTGGTTGGCAAGCTGGGAGGAGCAGGGCTGGCACTGCAGGACCAAAGACTCCCCCGGGCTTGTCACAGCAGTATCCAAGCAACACTTCCACCCCACACACACGCGCCTGCGGCACACGTGTCCCTCTCCTGCCAAAAGGGAGCAGAGAGAGGAAAAGTATTCCTCCCCCTCTTCCACCCTGATGAAGTAGGGTTGGAGGTAGATGGGCTTGGGACAGCAAACACAGCACTGTGCTCTGTCCCCAAGGGCGGAAATCCCAAATATGAACAGGGCCACGATTCCCAGATTTTCCTACTGAGCCAGTTCCTACCGAACAGGATGGCAGACAGCAGGCTGCCAAGACAGTGCTACCCCAAAGGAGGCAGCTTTCCCTGCTTACAACTGTCTGAACAGGCACTGGCCTTATCATGTTAGGGACAGGGCTGGAAACCGTCTCCCAAAACCAACCAGCAGGTTAGTAGGTCAGCACGTAAACTGAAAATTCACAGGGGATTAACCTAGTAACAGCTAATCAAGGGCCTCAAGTTCATTCCAGCATAACAAGAATGGTTTTTTCCCAGCCTTAACGAGTGATAAAAATAAACAACGTTATTCATCCAAGTAGATCTTGGGGAAAAAAAATAATAGCAGGGAGGGTGAGAAGCGATTCGGCAAGTCACTGCTGGATTTCTAGTTGCTGCTGCCAAAACCCACTTCCAGGCTGGGTCAGGTCAGGAAACAGGGGAGGAAAGGGAGACTTGGGACACTGCAGACAGGGAAGGTTCAAAGTAAGCCTATCCACTCCCGTCCCAGGAGCAGGTTAGTGCTGCAGGTCTCCCCTCTGCCTGCTTCCACACAGGAAAGGGCAGGGAGAGAGGCCTGCATCAGCCTCTGAGCATGCTGCTCCACAACGGCAGCTCCACAAACAAAGAAGGTGACCTATTCCTTGTGCTGAGGCGCTGCCATCCATGGCTGTCCCCGTCCCACCAGCCAACACTCGCATCTGCAGCAGCCATTGCAATCACGAGAGTCAAGGGCAGGTTTTACTACTTGCACGGAAGGGCTAATGCGCTTATTCAGTGCCGCGGTACGGTGCCGTCTGGCCAGAGGGAAGAAGGAATCTGCCCTCAACCTGCTGGAAGGGATTCAAGGCTGACTTCACTCCCAACACCGGTGGCCCAGGCAAGCAAGGAAGGACTGAGCCCAGCTAGCAAGAGCTGCCTGGCCACAGCGGCAAGGGTGGGATGCTACTACTCTCAGCTCTCCGCTGCTTCCTAAGGCAGGATACAGCCATGGGATGGGGGTGGGGGGAACAAAGAAAGTTACCATCACCCTCTTCTTCCTCATCCTCTTCCTCACCACCTTCCTCTTCCTCTTCGTCTACTTCGTTGTCAGCCTCCTGCTCTCCATTTTCCTCGTTCTCCTTGGCAAGACAAAACATCACTTAAAAAAATGCACTGGGGAAAGGACAAGGGGGGGGAAAGAGATGTTCAACAGACGTGTGCATCCCCACCTTTCCTGCCTAAAGCAAAGCACCAGCGCACCAGAGCCCCAGACACGCATCCCACTTCTTTTCTGCCTCCACATGACAGAGGCAGCCCAGACATGAAGGATGAAGTCCTGACTCCAGCCTGCAGCTTTAAGGCCAAGACAAAGGCTGCAAAAGCTCTTGTGGCACACTGAAGTGCAGAGCGTATTTTCTCCAGAACATTAAAAATAGGAAAACCAATCGGTTTTTCCCTCTCCTTTTCCAGTGTGTAGGAAGAAGGTGTCACTGGACACAACCTCACACAGCTTTCAGGGAGGGCATCCAAGTCCAGACCTTCCCTTCTCCACGCACAAACTGCTCACAGGCTCAGGAGCGTCTGCTGAACTTGAAGCCACAAAGGCTCGAGAGCTCCGTGCACTGCAGCACTGCTATTTGCAAGGGTCCCCTCTCAGGCAGGGCAGGAGACAAGATCACAGCAAAACCAAAGAGAGGAAAATAAAGAGACATTGGTGCAAAGGGTGCCTCTCCCTGGAGACTGCAGCCATACTCACAGCGTTGCCGTTGGCTGGTGCATCTCTGCCATTTTCTGTTTCTTCAACAACTTCCTTCTTCTCTTTTAGATCCTGGAAGGAGCAGAAAAGCAGAGAAGTCACCTTGATTCTAGGTGCCTGGATCAGTGAAGCTGCAGATCAGGTGTAGGAAACGCAGTCCGAGAGAGAGCAAATGATTTCTCTCCACACCAATTTGCTCTGCGATTTGGTCGACACATTCTGGCTCCTCCTTGTGAATGGGAGAGCACAGGGGCGAATCTCAATCCAAGCCCGCCTTGCCAGAGAGCGGCTATCTGAAAAAGAGACTGCTCTGTTTCACCTCTGAGCTCCCTAACACACAGAACTGACCGCCTGCATATGCTCAACAGCAGCAGAGCTGGCTGATTGCCCATCTTAGCACAGTCCACACAAGCTCCTGCAATGCCACGGTGAGCCAGCAGCCCCGAACGTACAGGCTCTGCTGCCCCAGGGCTGTGGACATTCATGGCTGCTCGATTCCTTTGCAGAAGAAAAGAATCCCAGGGACTCACTAGCAGATACAGTGGTCTCTGTCCTGCCCCAGGAAAATCATAGAGCAAATATTACACGTCTGGTCTTTCTTGCGGCAGCAGAGAGGAGACTCCAGGATCCAGCTCACAGCTTTAAGTGTAACAGGATGGGGTGGGGGAAGAAGTCTATTTTTAAACTGCTCCAAGAGCTGTGCCTGGCTAGTTTGGTTCAAACCTCCATCGCAAGCAGAGTGAGGGAAAAGCAGGAGCTTGTGTGTTTTTGCTATTGATCACTGTCAAAATGCCATGCCAAGTTGCTTGGCAAACAGGCTGAGAGGATCCAACTTTATGTTCCCGCATAAAGAACACTTGGATTTAACACTGGCATCTCTGCCTGCATCCTCCTCCCCTTCTGTTCCTCCATCAGCTGGAGCGAGATCCTTCAGCACAAGGAGCCTTCCCCAGCCAAGGAAAGCAGAGAGGCCCTTCCCTGGGGCCAGCAGTGCAGCCACGCAGCCGGCTTCAGGGACCACGAGGTGTTTAGAAGTTGCTGGCAGCTCCTTCCTTCGCTGCAGCAGCAAGCAGCTCTGCCCCCCTTCTGCCTGCCCTTTGCAGCCCTCTCGCAGCCTGCAGCAAGCGGGCACTTTCACTCCCACTGAGCCACTGTTACTTCCTTCTGGGAAAACCAGCGGGTAAGAGCATGGCACTGGTCCTTCTAGCATGACCAGTGCTCTGCTTTGGGAGAGTTTCTACTACCCTGCAGGCTGCTGGGGGAAGACTGCACAGGGGTTTAGACCACCAGATTATTTAAACCACCCCCAACAGGCACGCACAGATACTGTTACCAGAGGCACCCAGGCTGCCAAGTGCACCAGGGAAAGACTTTCCTGAGAAACGAGCTCCGAGGTGACTACACCTGTTGATCAAACCTCACCTAATTAAACCAGCATCCCAGGAGCCTGGGGTGAAAGAAAAACCACACCACCTCCCTCCTCCTCTCACTGCTCATACACGAATCCCAGCCCACGTCCTCCATGCTGCCCAACTCCACCACAGTTCTACACTGCTCCCCTACTCCCCTGAGGCTGATCACAACCATTAAACCTCCTCCTGCGCCCCACAGCACTGCTGCCTCTCATCGGGCACACGGGCATAAGGGCGGCAAATTTTTTCCCAAGTTCAACACAGAGCAAACCTAGCGGTCAGAGTTTCCACATCTCACCATGCCCAACTCTTTTCAAAGGGAGCCGTTCATGAAACGTAAGCAACTCTCCCGGTGAAGGAACAACTCATTCTTGAGGATTTTGGCTGGATGGATCTCCAGCCCTGACCTTTCCCACACCACTGAGGACGCTCTCGCTTTCAGGACCATGAGGATGCCAGGTCATGAAGTCCTCGCTAGCGGCAGGGATGCAGAGGGCACCACAGCGTCTCCCCTTCCCCAGGCTCCGTTCAATACAAGCAGAGATGTGTACAGCAGCCGCTACACCAGCAGTCCCTGCAGCAGGACTGCCCGGGCTCCAAGATTCTGATAGCGCTGCTAAGTATAGATATGGCAAGGCTGTTTGTCCATAAAATAGCAGCAGCATTTAGTCATACCCTAGCTGGACGGGAAGCTCTACCTTTGCTCCCGCTCCGCTCCCGGGGCGCCTCGGGCACGGCAGAAGGTAGGATCCCGCTGGAAAGGATCGGGATCGCCCCTGCTCGCTGCTTCCCTCCCCTCCTCCTCGAAGGGGACGAGGCGGCGGCGCCGCACCCCGCGCCTCACGCCGGCAGGGGGCGCCCCCGTGCCGCCATGCGCGCGGTCGCCGTTCGAACCGCGCGCCACGCCGCGCCCCCCTCTCATTGGCCGCCCGCCAGCGCGCCGGCCCCGCGGGCTGCCGGGAAATGTAGTCCCGGCGGAGGCGGCGCGCGGACTCCCGCTCCCAGCGGGCGGCGCGGGCACGGCCGCACGTGGTGGGCGCCCCGCGGCACCGCGGCGACGACGGCGGCGGGCGGGGGGGGCGGCGCTCGGCGCGGAGCCACCGCCCGGGCGGGGCGGGACCCTTCTCTCCCTCCCCGCCTCCCGGGACCGCTCCGGACGGCGAGGCGGGATGAGAGCGAACGGCCCCCCGGTGCCTCCGCGCTTCCCCCGTTCGCCACCGCGCGCGCGGGTGTGCGGGGGTCACCTTGCCGACACCGACCCCCGGCGCCTCCCCGGGAGGGCGAGCCGGGGAAGGGGTCCCTCTATCCCCTACGCTGTAAAGGGCAGGGGAAGGTTAACGGCGAGCTCGGCCCCGTTCACCCGGGTAGAGATGAGGACCGCCGCGCCGCGTCCCGGCACCGGGAGAGCTGGAGGAGACCGAGCAGCGGCCCCGGAGCGGAGGCAGCGCGGGCGGGGGCGGGGGGCGGCTGCGGGAGCGGGAAACAGAAGTGAAATCGAAATCTGCCAGAAACGGAGCTTTGTTGGTTGTTTTTCGCAAGCCGTCCTCCCTGCCGTGTGTTTTTCCCCGCGGCTCCGCTTACCCCCGGCAACGGCACGAGCCGGTGCCGGCCGGGGCGCCGCTCCAGTCCCAGCGACTGTCCCGGCGCGGCGTGCCCGGTGCCCCGGGGCCGCTCCGCGCAGACAAAGGCGGGCACCGGGTACCCCCGGGAGAGCCTCTCCCGACCCGCACCCCCGGCACCGGCTCGCCGAGCCTTCCCGCCGCGGGGGCGACCCCGAAAATAGCAGCCATCCCCCCCTCCGGGGGCAGCCCCGGCTCCCCCGCCGCCTCCGAGAGAGCGACCCCCCGCCCTCGGGGGCAGCTCCGACACAGCAATTGCTCCCATCTTCCGTGGGGGGCGACTCCGAACCTCCCCCCCCGCTTCCTCCGGGGGTAGCACCGACACCGAAACTGCCCCCCCCCCCCCAACCTTCCGGAGGGGGCAACTCCGGAATAGCAACTGCGCCCCCAACCAACCGGGGGTAGCAGCGATACAGCAACTGCCCCCTCTCCCCATGAACCGGGGGTAACACCGACACAGCAACTGCCCTCCCTCCTCCTCCGGGGGTAGCACTGACACACAAACTGCCTCACAGCCTTCCGGAGGGGGTAACTCCGAAATTGCAACTGCTCCTCCTCCGGGGGTAACACGGACAGAAACTGCCCTGCCTCCCGCCCGTTAACCGGGGGGTACCACCGATAAAACAACTGCCCCCCCAGCCTTCCAGAGAGGGCAACTTTGAAATAGCAACTGCCCCCTCCTCCTCTTCCGGGGGCAACACGGACACAAACTGCCCCCCCCCCCCCCATCAACCGAGGGTACAGCAACTGCCCCCCCCCCATCATGGGCAACATCGACACAGAAACTGCCCCCACCTTCCTCCTCCAGCGGTAATACAGACATAAAGTGCCCCCCTTCCTCCGGGGGTACCGCAATTGCCCCCCCCATGGGTAACACCAACACAGAAACTGCCCCCCCCATCAACCGAGGGTAACACGGACACAGCAACTGCCCCTACCCCGCCTCCGCATCACCCGCATCGGCTGCAACTCCGAAACAGCAACACCTCCTTCCCTCCCGCTTTTCGGGACCAACTCCGCAACACTCACCGCCCCCCCAACCCCCCCGCAAGGACGGATCCGAGCGGGACCAAAGTTTGCCGGGGCTGTCAAGCTCCCCGCGCAGCCGATTGAATGAGCCGAGCGCTGCCCGCCGCCGGGCACCGAGCCGCCCCCCGAGCCGCCGGGACGGCCCCGGGAGGGCGCGGGCAGCACCGCCGAGCACGTTTCCCGCACGCTGTAGACAAAGAAACGGCGCAGGCAGCTTCCCGCACGGCGGCCCCGCACCGAGCCCCGCCGCCGCGGAACGGGGGGTGGTGAGCGAGTGCGAGCAGGAAGGCGAAGAGGACGAAAAATATTTTTTTTAAAAAAAATAATTAAAAATCGATTAAAAAAATTAAAAAAAAAAACAAAAACAAAACGGAAAAAGGTGTTGAAAAAAAAAATGCTGAAGGGTATGGAAGCGTCGGGCGGAGTCTTACCTTGGCGGAGATCTCAGCGCTGGTGTCCACGGCCGTGTCGGACATGGCGGGGGCGTGCGGGGCTGTGCGGGGCGGCGGCGCGAGCAGAACAATGCCAAGATGGCTTTGCGCGAGCCAGTGGGGACTCACGCGGCGCCACGGCGACTCTTATAGACCCGGGGGCGGCGCGCGCGCTGCCCCGCGCCTCGCCCATTGGCCGCGCGCGCAGCGGCCGCCCGCTCCCATTGGCCGCGGCGCAAACAATGGGCACGGCCGCTTAAAGCGGCAGGGGCCGGCACTGCGGCGATGAGTTCGCGCCCGGCCTCAGCGTGGGCGAGGCGCGCGCCGCCGGGGACACGCCCCCATCCGCACCGCCCCTCCTTCCGCACCGCCCCCCGACCCACCCCGACGTGGGAGGCGGCGGCGGTCGGGAGGGACGGGGCTGCCCCCCCCACCCCAGCCCCGCATGCCGGCGGAGGGGAGGAAAATAATAGGAGTTAAAAATAATAACAGTAATGCGGGAGAACCGGCGCTGCACCCCCGCCCCGCCCCGAGCACGGGGGGGAACAGGGGGAGCCCCATTCTGTCGGTGCCCGCCGCGGGACACTGGGGGAGCTCGGTGCCCGCCGGACGAGTTCCACCCTGTCCGTTCCCACCGGGGGAGCCCTGTGCCCTCGGTGCCCGCCGGGGAAACCGGAGAACTTGTGCCCTCGGTGCCCGCCGGGGAAACCGGGGAGCCCCATCCTGTCGGTGCCCACCGGGAGAGCTCGGTGCCTGCCGGGGAAGCCCGGGGAGCCCCATCCTGTCGGTGCCCGCCGGCGGAGCCCCGTGCCCTCAGTGCCCGCCTGGAAAACCCGGAAACCCGAACCTGTCGGTGCCCGCCGAGGGAGCCCGAGGAGACCCATCCCGTCGGTGCCCACCGGGGGAGCCCCGTGCCCTCGGTGCCCGCCGGGAGACACTGGGCACCTCGTGCCCTCGGTGCCCGCCAGCGGAACGGGGAGCCTCCATGCTGTCGGTGCCCGCCGGGGGAACCGGCGAGCCCCATCCTGTCGGTGCCCACCGGGGGAGCTCGGTGCACACCGAGAGACACCGGGGACCTCGCGTCCTTGGTGCCCGCCGGGGGAGCCCGATGCTCTCGGTGCCCACCGGGGGTCCCGTCGTTGTCCTCCCCCCCCCATCCCGTTCAGCGCCGCGGCTGCCTTGGCCCCAGCGCCGCCCGCCGCGCACAAATGCGGGACTCCCGCCTATTTGCTTGTTTTGCAAAAACACAAAAAGCCTCCCTTCCGGCTCGGCGTGCACCTCGCGCTGCCCCGCTCCGCACCCCGCCGTTACACCGGGGCCGCAGCACCCCCCCACCCCCGCCCGCGGGAACCGCAGCTACCCCCCCCCCCCCCCCCCGGCTCGGCGCGGCGAGCACGGGGCGCTGCCGCACTCAAGATGGCGCCAAGAGCCCTTCGCGCGGCAGCGACACGGTTTTGCCGCGCCCTAGGGGCCACTCCGCAGCTCGCAGTGACCCTGTGGGCGAGGCAGCGCCCCGTCTTAACGGGCCCCGGTGCGGGCGGCGCGAAGAAGAGGGCGAGGGGGTGAGGAAAGGGTCCCCCAGACGGAGCGGCGTCTCTGCCACACTCAATATGGCCGCCGGGCCGTGGTGTCGGTCGCGGCGCCTGTCCTCGGAGGGCGGGATATAGGGAGCGAGCGATGCTGATTGGGCGGCGGCGCCGAGCGAACGCTGTGCTGACGCTTTGCGGCTTTTTATTGGCTGAGGCGCCTGCCTGTCTCCAGCGGAGTGGTTCTGAAAACCCGGAGCGGATTCCCGGAGCGGCGCTGGGGCGGCAGCACGGGGCGCCCTGTAGGGGTGCGAGCCCCGGGGTGGATGCGACAGGCACAGAGTGGGCTGCCCTGGGAGCTGGGCTGCCCGTGGGGCTTCTCCCCTCCCCAGCTCCAGGAGAGCGGAGCCACGGCAGCCCCTGCACCAGCTGGCACTGGGCAGCACCGGGCGTCGGGTGTGAGGTGTCGTGGTGCCAGCCTCCCTCACTCATCCCTACTGGTGCCTGGTGGCTGGTCGTCAAAGCCACTGGTCATCGAAGCCACTGGTCACTGAAGCTACAGGGAACCCTTTCCAGAACAATGTGTCCCTCCCACAACACATGGTAGCAGCACACAGGCCGGTTGGTGCCTGGTTGCACCATGGAGATTGCACCATGCTCCTGCTGGTGGAAGCAGCACCGAGGCGATGACAGGGAGGTTGGGGCCTCAGGGCTGTGGAGCGGGAAGCACCGCAGTGGCTGTAGCCTCGCGTGGCCCCTGCTGACCTTGCCCTGGGCTCGCCGTCTTGTGGCCCAGGCTGGCCTCAAGCTGACCGGTGCTATGCGGAACTCACACTTGGCCTCGGGGCTGCTCTCAGGTTTGGGGCGCTGTCATTGAGTCAGTGTTTGGTCAGGAGGGGAACAAACGTCTCCCGCTGGCTGTCCTGCTCTGACCTGGCAGCGGGACCAGTCAGGAATGGGGTGAGAGCCTCTCCACGTGCTGAGTGACAGACGGGGCCATGGAAACCAGGATTTCTGATGGCTGCTGGCTACGCCTCTCTCCGTGTTTTCAAGACAAGGGCAGCTGCTGTCCGTTCCTGGAGATGGCACCAAACAGCGGCTGTGGGTTTGGGGCAGGTTGCTCACAGGGCTGGAGGCAGGACCATCCGCTGCCACAGGCGAGCCAGGGGCCAGTGGGCGGTGAGTCTCTAAACACATCCGAAAGAGGAAAGAAGAAACTACCCGCCCAAGTCCAGCCCTGAAATAAAGCACTTCTGCTATAACTTGGCTTTAATGTATGCTTTCTCCTCACAATGGGGACATTCCTTTGGGATTCCCACGTTTCACAAACAGTAAAAAAAAAGAAATAGAGATGTGGGATATTTGGGGAAAAAGATTAGGAATCCTCAAGGGATGGTCACACCAGGATCTCACAGAAGACTGAGAGAGAAGGGAGGGAAAGGGAAAAAAAAAATCCAACTGAGCCTGGAGTAGAAGCAAAACTGCCTTAAACCACTCTGCATCGGAAATCCGTGTGTAGCTGTCGCTGCTGGTCCTCCGTGCAGTGGGATAACGCGGCTGGCGAGTGCTGCTGCACGGAAGGCAGCGATAAACAGGCTCAGCTCCCCATTTTATGCCTCAGCAGTCCAAAAAGAAACAACAACAAAAAAAACTGTTGCCTATAAAAGGCAGCTGCTGCTTTACCTCTTCTCCACCCCTCCCGCCGGCCAGGGGTAGGGAGCAGCTCCACAGGGAGCAGCAAAAGGAGGAGCAGGAGGGTGGAAGGGGACTTTGCGAAAGTGCCTGAGCATCAGAGACAGAAGTTTCCAGGGCTGAGCTCTGCCTGGGACCTCACTCCATCCGCGGCAGGCGATCGCTTTGTAAAAGAAGTCCAAGTGCTGGAGGAGGCGGTAGGAGTTTTCCCTCCTCCTCAGCCGTTTCCCTAGCTCAGCAAGTAGCAGCCTTTCTAATCCCCGGCGAAGATCCTGCTGCTCGGGCGATTATTTCATTTCGGCAAGCTGCTCCTTGGAGGAAATTCTCATTACGCTCTTCGGAGAGGCAGGGGAGGGGCGACTGTCACTCAGCCGGTCTGGAAAAACAGAGGCATGAGCCTGCAGCATCCCCGGGCTCCGGCGCACGAGACGTGGTCGTGTTTCTAGGTCAGGCTGGTGATGTGGGACATGAAGCCGGCAGAGATGACATCCTGGCTGTGTCACCTTCTGTCCTTCGACGGGCAAGGGTTGCACGTAGGGACTGTGGCTTCATGGACATTTGCTCTGCAGGGCCTGGAGGAGCTGGTGGGGAAGGAGCATGTTGGGTGGGCTGGAGGGCAACAGGGAGGTGGAAGGGAGCTTCATGTGAGCTCACAGAGGGGAGTGGAGGAGTGTAGAGCATGGGGGATGGCTCACAGGTCCAAAAAGTGCTTTCTGAGACTGTGGAGCCAAGGCTGAGATCTGGCGGCAGGAGGCAGAGGCTGCACTTGGAGAGTACCAGCTGCCTCAGCTCAGGGAAGGGCCAACGAGGCCACCCTCCTCCCCACGTCCAAGGCTGCTGCACCTCCATCCATCCCCACGTCAACAGGAGGGAGCAGGTCCCTGTGGTGCGCTTTAATTAAGGGATGGAGACACCAACTTCGCCCTTCCCTAGAGGATTGCAAAAGGCCCAGGCGGGCCCCACACTTGAGCTCACGGCCATCCCTGCTCCGACACGCGCTCTGCCCCCTGCATTACAAAACAGGGCTCTGACTCACCCACCTTTCCCAGCCCGCTGCTCACCAAGCCTGGAGACATTTCCAGGGATCCCTCAGAGGGATGTAGGCAGTCTGGCTGCTCTGCACCCCACTGCCGGCACGTAGAGGGGGACGTGGCAGGCAGAACCTGCCACTATCCCACTGGCGTCCCCCTTGGGCTTCTGCATGGCACCTCAGGGTGAGAACAGCTTTCTAGGGAGTTTATCCCTGTGACTGGAGGATATGGGACAGGGAGCATGACCTATGCATGTCCCTTGACCTCAGCAGGCTATGACACCCTTGATGTCCAAGATGTTTGCTGGCTTCTCCCCGGCTTCGGGAAGCTACCACCCTGTCTGGCTGAGAGGTGGTGACAAGGGAGCACCCTTTTCTGCCTCCCTCTGCTGGATGCTGGCAGGAGCCAGAGCCGGGTTGAGGGCAGCAATACACCCTGCCACTGCTGCTAATCCTGCTCCTGCCTGTGGGCAGGATGGGGATGTGGCAGGGGGGACAAGAGAAGCCTCTGTTTTTGGACACTGGCTTTTCCAGGGAGCCCACAATAGTGGGAGGGGACTTGACATCACCTCTCTGGATGCCCAGGGCTGGCACCTGTGATGCTGTGGTCCGAAAGCCAGCACTCAAATCCCTATCCTTCCCTGTCTGTGTGCCAGGACAGGCCCAACTCACCCTGTCAGGCTGTCCAGGGCCCCACAACCAGTTTTAAAGGCAGCAAAGGTGATTATTGCCTTTCTCTCAAGCAAAAAGTGAGGAAGACATCGAGGCAACCAGCCCAAGACGCAGGAGGGAGAGACCTGTGCCCCAGCGTGTGGGCTTCGTGAAGTTGGAAAACAGTTGTTTCTCTCTTTTAATGAGTTTTCTGGGTTTTCCCCTGGGTTGGAGTTTGGTTGTGACTACAAGCCGGAGAGAACAACACCATGGATCAGAGTCAGGGCGAGGGCCTATCACACAGAGATTACACACCCACCCCCTGCCCCGGGCCTGGGCCTTGGGCCAGGGATGTGGTTTCGCTCCTCGGGGCTCCCATCCCACTGCTCAAAGTGATGTGCAGAAAAGATTTAAAAGGAGAGCAAGAGAGGAAGGTGGGAGGGAGAAGGTGAAGACAGATTCTCTTCCCTCCCTGCCTCTCCCAGCACTCTGCAAGCAAGAGGTCTTTGCAATGTCCTCAGCAGGAAGGAAAACACCCCCTGCATGTGCCCAAGGCTGAGTGCCCACTGGGGCAGGGATTGCTGTGCGATGCGGTCAGCCCCAGGCACACAACCCCAATCGTGTCCTGCTCTCTGTCCTGCTTCTTGTCCAGCAGGACAACCCCAGATCCACCTCAAGGATCCCCACCCGACTGCAGCCACCCTCCGTCCCCAAGCTGGCCGCAGGCTGCCGATGGCCATCATCCTCTGGGGACAACAGCATGGAGAGCCATCGCTTTTTCGTCTTATCCCTCCTTGCCACCTCGGCACACCTGGGAGAAGACAGGCACACAGTGCGCATGCACACACTAACAAAACCAACCCCTAGTCTGGATCGGTATCAGAGAGAATTAATTACTGGCTCATGCATATTCAGATGAGAAACTCAGCTGAACCTGGCGGCAGTTCGGCGCCTGGGGCAGCCCTGGAAAGAAGAATTCCTCTGGAGAGATATAAATCACCGCTCCCCTCTATTGCTTCCCTCATGGAGCGCTACCTCCTGGGGAAGTCTGAACCTTGATTTCCTTTTTTCCCTCCTTCTCCTTCGTTTTCAATCTGCGCGGGGCCCCTGTAATTACAATGGGCTGCTTTAGGGCTTGAGTTATTTATTGGGTAACAGCGACACACCTACCCAGCCCCAGCCGCCTGCCTGCCCGCGTGTTGCAGCTTGTCCTGCCTACCCAGCAGCGCCCGCCATGCCGTGCTGTGCCATGCCTTGCTGCTCTAGCTCGAGATGGCATGAGCAGCGGCAGCACACAGGAACCACCAGCCTTAAGTGATCCACTAAAGAGACATCCATGGTGGTGAAGCCCCTGTGAGCAGGGGCAAGAGATACACTCCTCTGTTATTTCAAAAGACCATCTCGCAAATATGTTTGTGTGCCGCTGCGGTGGGCGGTGGATGCCACTGAAGCTCACACCGGTTGTGAAATCTCTGGCCCAATTTTACAGGTGGAGAAAGTGAGGCATGGGGCAGGGAGGTTACTTGCCCAGGGTCATCCTCAGAGTTCGGAAGAAGAACGCACCCCGCCAGCTGATGTGTGGTTAGGTCAGAAGATGCCAGTCAAAGTACTCAGCTCAACGCTTCAGCTGGCAGGACCTGTTCCCCGTGCCTCTGCGCTGCTTCTTGGTGGGGGTCTTCTGCCCAGCCCTGGCATCATATCCCCTGCCCAGCCCTGCTCCCCAGACACACAGGCTTGTGCGTTTGGAGGAGAAAAACACTCGGGGATGAAGACCACATGGCTGGAGGGAATTAAATAATTGATGGACCAGAAGTCTCGAGCAGCTACTGAATCTCCAGGGGCAGAATTCGAGAGGCAAAGCAGAGCCCTGGGCAAGCCCCTTCTCTCTGATATGATGCCAACGTGTCTTACTCCTTCCTGGGGCTTCTTGCCCCCTGCACTGCTGGAGCACTGGAGGGACTGGCTGCCTTCCAGCCAGGCAGGGAGGAGCCAGGGAGAAGGAGGCCACCAGGCTGAAATGCTTCTGCCTGAGATGGTTCCCACTTAACAGCACCCTTGGAAAGACTGGGCTGAGTGGGGAGGACGAAAAAAAGTCTGCAAAATCAAGGCAGATGCCTCGCTCTTTCCTGTATAAGGGCATGGGGCCACCAGAAAGCAGCAAGCTCCATGGCAGAGCAAGGGACAGCTCTTCTGCCATAGCCAAGCTGTGGCCTCTTTGTCATGGAAGCACAGAGAATGGCTTAAAAATTTACAAGAGAAAAGCAGCTGGATAAATTTAGCATAGAAATTGGAAAGAATGAAATCTGCCAGTCCCACTCCCCACTATCGAGGTCCCTCAGCTCCAAAGCCTCAGCAGCTGCCCCGCAGCCCCCTTCCTGCTCCCTGTCCTGAGCATAGGAACGGAAGGGCCGGTCACTCACTGCTGGCACAGCTACATTGAGCATCAGGGGTCACAAGCCTAGAGGAGTAGCCCCCATGCAATGGCCATGGCTGTGGATCTTGGGCATCAGCCTCGCAGGGTCTCAGTGGCGTGAGGAAGAGGTTTGCCCACCCAAAGCGCTGATCCAAATCTGCCACAGGATTTGCCAGGCTGTAGCATGAAGCATCTCCCTGCGCAAGACATATTTGTTGATATTTAATCCACCAATAAAAGCAGGGCATGACCAAATTGAATATTTAATTTAATACACGCTAACCAGGAGCTGGTTGGCATTTCACCCAATGGAAAATGCTTGCATCCCTCTCTCTCTTTTTAACTGAATTTTCATGAAACGTTGTTGATTTTTTTTTCTTAGGATTTATTCACATCTTTTTTTTCTTGTAGGTGATGCTGTTACTATCTGAAAATGACGATTTTCATTTATCAGCTCAGGAATTAAACGAACAAGCTGTTTGAATAACCATTTGGAAAAAAGTATTAAAAAAGGAGAAGAAAAGAAAAGAAGAATCCATTTCAAATCTTCTGAAATATCCCCCCCTCCATCAACTTCAGTAATTTGCAGAAGAGCAGTTCCTTATTTTTTTTTTCCAAGCCTACTAGATGAAACAGTTGAAAGTGTTTGAAGCTGGCAAGAAATGCATTTCTAGCTACTGATGTCATGAAAATATAAATTGGCAGATTTTTCATGCTGGGTCAACATGTAGCGATAAGCATAAAGCCATACCTTCAGGAGCTGTATTTGTTGGTAAACAGATGGGAAGCAGCATATAATGTCCGTAGTCAATATTATACAGCAAATGTGCATTGCTGGGATTGCAGTTGGAGCAATAAATCATGCATCCTCCTGGTGGAGCCTGGACCATCCTGCGTGCAGGCACTGTTGAGCCTGTTGTGGGCAAAACACACATCGTGGAGAATCACAATGAATAATTTAGAGAGCATCTTTGTTCGTGTCTTTTAAACTGCCCATTGAGTCATTTCTGCTGCTTCCATTTCAAGTGGCCGGAGGAATCCTTCCTATTTTCCATGCCAAATATAGCAGTTTTTCCAGAAATGCTCTAACACACAAGCCAGGAAGTTTCCCTTCTCTGGGTGAGTCACTGGAAGTTCAGACTGCAATTTCATGATTGCTTCAAGTCGATCGAAATCTGTGCTGCTGCCAAAAGGAGCCGTCCAGCCCTGCCCAGTGAATGGCTTTGCTCCCTCCCTGTGCAGTGAGAGTCAGATTAGGGAATGGACTGGGCTGAAAACAAATCCTGCTCTTTTTTTTTTTAGGGGGAGGTGTTGATTTTCAACCAAATTATTGGCCAACTTGTCTCACGGCTGTGTGGACTCGAGAGGAGGAGGCTTGTCTATTCTAAGGGGTGTGTTATATGGATGCTCCTTACACCAGTGACCAAAGGCAAAGAGGGGGAAATGCCATCCCACAAATGGGTGCGTGTGCCCTCTGTCACAGAGCTCAGCTGCAGAGCTGGTGGGGCCTGTGTTCCTACCTCTAACACCAGCATGGAAACAGGGAAAATCCCTGCCTAGAAGGGATTTTCTTGGGTACCATTTCCCAGATCCTGGACAAGGATGTGACTGAGGATATCAGAACCAATCTGTATCTCAAGACAGTTCCCTGCTTGGCCAAGATGCTCAGGCATCCTACTTCAGTGGAGACACCCATGACACACAGCATTTCGGAGAGGAGGGATATTTTAACCTCCTCATTTAGGAGCAGGACAGCTCTCTTCCTACTTCTTTCCTTTCCACCCTCCTACGTACCCCAGCATTTTTTCTGGCTACTTTCCACACTGGTTTCCAAAGCAAGGCAGCTTTCCTCCTGGTTTTGCTGCCCATTCCCTTCTAATTATTGCAAACCCTTAAGATCCTAGATCTGCTTGCACATGTGGTGGAAACAAGTGGCTAAGCAAAGGGAGGACTTTCACCAGCACTCCCAGAGAAACCAGCCACTCCAAACTCAAGGCTTTCTGCTCACTCTCACTTTCACCAGGTGCCCTCCTGCTCCTTCCTTAGTGGATGCAGGGCAAGCATTTCTCTTGCAAAGGTTGTGCCTTAGCAGGCCTGGAGTTTTGGGGCTAAAATTTGCTCCACGGGGCTCCCACCTGAGTAAACAAGCCTGATTTATTGCATGCTTCCAGCACTCTCAAGTGCTGCTGTTTTCATGGCTGGGGGGATCCCCGTGGCTCCATGGACTGCTTTTAAGGAAGGGTAACTGAGGCCAGCAAATGTCTTGCCAGACGATGATGGTTTGCTGCAAAGGAACTTGTATCTCTGATGGGATATTTTTGGAGATGAGTGAAGCAGAACAGGTTGAAAATCCCTGCTCTAGGAATCTGCATTATTTTTTTGCCTCCTCCCAAAGTTTGTTCCATTATTTTTCAGAGATTGTGCTCGCCTCTTTGCGGAGAAGCCTCACTGATGGGCAATTTCTCTGCCTGCTTTGGAAAGGCATCCCTACTCACCTCTGGCCTCTTCCTCTCTCTTCCAAGAGAGCCTCATGGCCACTGTGTTCCTGCTGGCCCTGATCCAGGCAGGCACTTAAGCAGGTTACTGCTCCAACTCGGAAGCTGGTGGATTGCTCCCAGGCTGCCCTAGGGACTAACAGGTTTTCCTACTCCATCTCCTGGAGAAGCAGGGGAAGGGAAAGACGGGGGGATCTGAGCTCAGGCCAGAGCTGGCTCAGATGCCCATCTCTGGGTGAGCTGTCAGGTCACTGGAGTACTTCTTCCCTACCTTTTGTGACACTGCTGTCCCCAGGTACTGTCACTGCAGGGTGGCAATGCCACCAGTGTGAGACATAGCACCTCCTGGACAGTTGGGGCCGGAGAGGTGCCTGTGGGCAGCAGCAGGCAGCTGGGCAGCCCCAGCACCGGGTGGGTCAGCCCCGTCATGGACTGCTGGCTGCCACTAAGGAAAGTTCCTCCTAACAAGGGCTTTGCTTTTTATCTCCAGTATTTTCCATCTGTGAGGGGAAACTGGGGCCAGGACTCACCCACCCCTGTGACGGAAGGCTCCATGCAGGAAGTGTCACCATCCCTGCCTGCTCCCTGGGGTCCCTAGCAGATACAGCAAGGAGAAGCCACACTCAAACTGCAGCTCCCTTGGGTCCCCGCAGCTCCTGCCCTGCCATGGGGATGGCTCTCCATACAGGAAGCCAGGAGGGTGTTGAGACGGTGTTGGCCACTGTTGGCGACTCAGGGTATGGGGACAGGGTTTGGTCACCCTGCAGCATCCCTCTTTCCACTGCTCGCCTGCAGCGGGACCCCAGCAGCTTAACTCAAGCAGGCACCTCAGCTGCTGTGGTGTAACATGGAGCAACCCTCCATATCCCCCTGCAATGGGGGCCCAGGTGAGACACATGAAGGCTGGACAGCTTGTGACAATCAAAATCCACAGCTGCGTCTGCTTCAAGAGAACATGGGGGAGTCAGGAACAAGCAGAACCAAATTGTGGTGCTGGGGAATAAGACCACTCGGCACATGTTGAACCCGGTGCAGCTCTCACCCTGCCACCTCTCACCTCTGATGTGTGCTGTGCCCCCCCAGGGGACAAACCTTCCCAAGGCCACAGCAGCAGGGACTCAGCATCCCACATGCACGAGCCAGGGAGGTCTTTGGCACACACTGTGCTCCAAAAACCTATCAGCGGGAAGGGATGGGGGGAGGTAGAGGAGCAGAGTGTGTGGAGGTCAACCCCAATGGATGAATTCAAGGGATGCTAAAACCTTTGACTGCATCCTTGTTCCAGATGACTCTGGGTTTAGTAGGCTCTGCCTGTCTGGGGGGTAATAGGGTGCCTGTGCGTCCCTTCTGACTGTACGTCTGAGCTGCCTTCTCCCCTCTGCAGCCTCCCCTAGCAGATCAGTCGCAGGCTGGGCAGTGGGTGCCGCAGGATGGAGCGGAAATGAGGCAGCCGAGGCCTTGCGGATCTGCTGTTTATCTAGCCACTTGCACGCCATCGGTCGGGCTCCAGAAGAGCAAATCAGTCCAGCCTTCCCCAGTCACACCGTTTCCACCCTGACCTTCCACAGTCACACTGTTTCCACCCCAGCTGGGATGTGGGTCCCCTCCAGCACATCCCGCACCCCACGCATCCTGCAGCCAGCAAGCCCAGGCTGAGAGCTTCTCCCTTAGCATGGCCAGGACTCTGCTCCTGTTCCCTGTCTGAGCTGCACGGGCTTTGCCCCAGGATGTGAATTTGGGTGCTGGAATTTATCCGGGCTGTTTTGGCTGTGGCTGAACTCCACCTCCGGGCAATGACATGTTGTTTCCATAGTAGCTAATGGACTGGAGATGGAAGGGGGAAACACATACCCACACTAAAAAAGGGACTCGTGAGTAATGTGGTTGCTCCCAGCACAGAGTAGGAACAACTTTCTGGCACTTGACGGAGCCCCTCCTTCTCCCGGCGCCTGTAAAGTGTCAAGAGGAGAGTGTGTGTGTGCAGAACTGTGTGGGAGAGGGCACGAGGTGGGAGGACAAAGAGGGCTGTGTGGGTGCTGGGGAGCCCAGGGGTGTCTCACTGCATGCAGAGAGCAGTTCCCGGGGGGAGAAGGGAGCAGCCCTGGGCCAACTCACACTGCAGTGGTCCACTGGAGCAGAGGCTGTCACAGGCAGTGAGGTGGCTGGGATGAGGCAGGTCGTGGGTGTCCAAAGGCTGTGCTCACCCAAGGGACAATAGAGTGACAAGGATAAAATCTGGAAGGTGCAAGGAGCCATAGAGCTAAACAGACATTGAAGGGGCATAAGGAATCTTTGTCCGTGCTGGACCCTCTGTGCAGGCAGGGATCAGCCCCAGTTCTGCTGCCTCCTGACCATCCCCAAGTCCCATGGCTCTCCAGGAGCAGGGAGGACTTGATTTTCCTCCAGTGCCGCAGCTGTGGCCTCCCCCTGGCCAAGCAGGCACTGCACTGTGAAGCCACCACCCTTTGACATTTCCATCACACTGAGCTACACCATGGGCCAAATCTGCCTTTGCAGGGAGCAGCTCTGTTGCTCAACGTGCGCATAGAGGGTGACTCTCGGGGACATCCTCGTGCCCATCTTTGGCTGGCGGCCCTGACTGGATCCCTGTACCTCGGCTGCTGTTATAGCTTTTTTCTTCCCCTTGCACGTTCCCTGGCTTGTTTGGTTGCATAGCTCCCGCCGTGTCCGGCTCTTTGTGTTGTTTGCTGTTAAGTAAATCACTGGCAGCTCCCCAGAGCGCTGGGTAATGGCAGGATAATTCCCAGCAAGACCCTGGTAATTCACTTGAAGGAAAGCAGAGCAGAGGAAAACAGCACTATTAGCTATTATCCCAGCCTCTCAAAGGCTTCCTTGCCTGCAGAAACACCGTGTGGTGCTGCAGGCATGCCTGCCATGGCTCCTGGACACTGTGGGCCAGGAGAGGGCCACGAGCAGCAGAGGAGGCCGGGTTTCAACCTTCTCTTGCCAGCCAGGACAGGCAGATGAAACACAAGCAAGTGCCTCTGCCTGCCACAGGCATGAGCGGGTTGGTGTCAGTCCCAGGAAAAGCACCCAGAAGATGGGAGTCAGGTGATGCAGAAGTGCCCGCCAGGCAGCACAGACCCACAGGATGCCCCCACTTTGGGTCTCCCATGGAGCACACGGGTTGTGAGGCAGGGCTGAGGTCTCAAGCTGCCAGAGTGACCCTTCGGCCAAAGAGCTGCCGGGCATCTGCCCTGCCACTGGTGGAAGGCTGACAGCCAGAGTGAGGAAGAGGATGGTCAGGATGCTCTGGCTGCTGTGGACTGCTGGCAGCTCCTCTGGACTTGGGGGAGCTTTGCCACCTGCATCAGCAAAGATAACATCCCTTCCAGACAGCCTCAGCCCTTTACACCCCTCCCTGTTGTTGGGACACCCCAATCCTGGCTGGGACTGACTGGAGATCAAGAGTAGGGTTTCTGCCAGGGTTTTACTGGGGGCAGCTCAAGCACTGACCCTGTCCTTCTGAGACACTCTTCGCACATCAGATCTGCATCCTTATGCAAATGTCAACACCAAACAGCTTCACCTGGGCTCTCTGAAGAGCTCCCAGCTGTGTTTCTGAGCTGCATGGCAGGGCAGGGGGACGCTGGGAGGGCAGACCCTCCAAAGAGCTTGGAGACAAGCTCCCTGTAGAAGCCACCTGCTTCCTTCCAGTGCTGCAACAGGGCACTGAGCTCCTTTGCAAACCTGCCGTGAAGTGGCTGCCGGCATTTCTGAGAGAGGCCCCTGTTTGCAGAAGTGTCGAGCTTCCCCCTGAGCCTCCTGGCAGCGGGCTGGAGCCTGCAACCACCACCAGCAGCCCCCTACCACCAGCAGCCCCCTGCCACCAAGAGCACCCTGCCTGGCTCCTGTCACCCAGGGAGGGTGAGGTGCACTCCCCGCTCCACCCAAACCCACGCTCACACCCTTGGCATGCTCACCCACACACGTAGGAGCCCCCACACAAGGCGGAATGCATACACAGAGGTGCATGCACGCTGGTAGACAGGCACAGGTTTTCTGATGCTTCTCGTTGGTTGGCTTTAGAGCAAAGTCCCGGCTTTGTTTGGAGCAATAAAGGGTTCCAGGCCAGACTAGTAGTAAAAGTAGTAAACTTAAAGGGAAAAATGTTCTCTGACTGTTTCCACAGCAGTGGTCGCTGTTGCCTGACAAAGGCTTTTCCTCTGTTCACTTTATGCACATTTGGAACTGATTAAGTGTGTGGGACTGCAGCTCCAAGTGTGGGGGGCAGCTCAGCTCCCAAGCACCTGCAGATGCATCCGCACCCGCCAGCACACTCACTCCAGGTTCTCCTTCCTGGCAGCCAAGCGGGGTCTGGGAGACTCTCTCCAGAGTGCCATAGCTTTAGTTGCTCTCCCTTGTGCTCCCCAAGAGTGGCAAGTCTGTGGAACTAAGTTATGTTCTTGTAGTCAATGCCTGTATGTGTTTTACAGCAATGCAGCAAGAAACGAATGGCACAGGAAACAAGAGCGGGCTGCAGGGAGGTTTGGAGGAGTCTGTCCCTCTCGGGGAAATCAGTTCTACTGTTTTGGGCCCCTGAGGAGGTCCTAGCCCCCACCCTAGTTGAGCTTTCTCTTTGCCCTTGAATGTTTTGTGTCAGAGGAACAGATAATCGCCCTGACTTTGGCTTTCAGGCTCTACCACAGCCTCACACCATGGAGCTCCCACAGACAGGAAGAGTTCAAACTCATCTCAGTAAAGATGTTGAAAGTCCGTTCTTTTGGAAACCAAGGGCTAGCTTCCATTTCAAAGGTGCGACAGTCATTTCTGTAACAGCATCAAGGGCAAAACATCCACTCTCATCAGCCTGTGTGACCTCCAACCCTTAGATGCTGGCATGGAAAGCACAGGACAGGTTTGATGTACTTTGCATGAGTTGATGGAGATAAATGTGGCAACACTGCATGTTCACTGCTGTCTACTCAGGGCAAAAGTTCTGATCTCCAGGGTACTGTGCTGCTGTGGAGCAGACAGAAATTGTGGTGAGAAAGGTAGGAAGTGGCAGAGATGTAGCCATATTCAGGAGGACAAGAAGTCTGCCAGATGGAGGAAATCTTTACTGAGGAATGCTTCAAGGTGATAATTGAAACTGATATTTTACCACCCCTAATATAATCATCCAAGACTGTGATGCCTGCTGTCATACAGCAGGATGGAGAAACACCACCAGTGAGCAGTTCATCCTTCTCTTCCTCCTACCTTTGACCTATCCCATTGCGTTAGTGGCCTTCCACCAAGAAGGCAAAGAAAATACTTCTCCACTTCTCCTAAGACTGAGGAACGCAAATGCGATCCAAGGCCAACCAGCCTGACTGTCATCTCCCTTATATCTCTTTTCCTTTGATTACTCGAAGTTCAGCAGAGTCTTTCTTGCTCTGTAACAGGCAAGGCAGGGTGCTCCGTGTCCAGAGGTACTTGTCAGTTAGTAAGCCATCACAAGACAATGTGTTGAGTGGCTCCTGAGAAGACTATTCTGGCACAGCTGCCATAAGGCACATGGACAGCTTTGATCAAATGGGAGTTCCCTGGAGCACCATGGTTTGGGGGCTCAGCCTTGGGCTGAGAGGATTTTGAGAAGGAACAAGTTCCCCAAGTTGAGACCTCCAAGGAAGGCCCTGTTCAGACTGTCAGTTTGGTGACAATTCCAGACGTGTGCCAAAGATTTACGTATCAGAGAGGTTCCCGGGCCTTTGCTGACCCTGGGCTGGGGTTAGCCATGCTTTCACTCTCTGCCTTTGACTGTTTTGCACTGAAGGAATCTCTTGAAGGTAGAGATGAGGACAAGCAGGATGGGCTGTCTCCCCAGCCTTGATTTCAAGGACCCCATTTCACACATTGTATGTCTCAGTGAAGTAGGTGGAGGTGCAGTGCGTTTGGGAGGACCAGGCCAGAAAGAATGGCTACTCCTCCCTTGTGGCTCCTTTTACACCACAGGCCATTGTATTTTGCCTACTTACTTCTACAATGGATGCCAAGCCCAAGTTTTGACAGCAACACCTCTTCCAAAAGGGAACTAAGTGTCGATTTGGAGATAAACCTGTGCAGCCTTGGTCTCTCCTTAGCTGGTTGGCTCAGATGATTAATCATGCTCCTCATTGAGGAAGCCTGGTCATTTCTAATGTGGGTTTACCTGGCTTTGGAATTTAGCCAATGGTTTGTTGCTTGTATTAAAACATTTAGCATTGAAATGGAGACAATTAGGCTTCTGAGAGAGTTTTGTTTAAAAAAAACTCAACTCCTAGTTAAAGATTCTGTCAGCCAGTATAAAGAAAAGAGTCACAGGACCTCAGATGAAAACTTAAGGCATATGATTTTGTTAATGGAGCAGTAAAACAATAAATCTCTCGGCTTGTAAAGGTACTAGATTAAAATGGGTGTAGATGGAGCAATAAGGATATTTTAGCATCAGCTGTCCTCACAAGACATTAACAAAGTCAGGCTGTATGAACGCTGCCTTCTTTAAGACACTTGTGAGATCAAGCACCGATAATGACACGTTAAGTGGCTCTAATGCTTCAACTAATGTGGAACTGATATGAATGTGATGTTAGGCAGCAGAGGTAGGTATCCCAGGTATGTGCTGTGGGATACCTGCTTGGGGTATGTTGAGATGAATATGTACGTTTGGATTGCTGTAGGGGATCAAAGGGCGTGTCTGAGGGTTTTGTTTCCCAGGGTGAGGTCTCCGGCACCTGTGGTGCATCTTCCTTCTGCCAAGCCAGAGAGATTGGGAACACGATGAGAAACAGCTGGAGGTTTTACTTTGTTAGAACGTGTCCTTCATGTCGACAACAGGCTGTAAACTTTGTGTCTTGTTGGTTTCTCCTCTGTAAATGTTCGGTGTTACCTACAAAAACTGAAATTAGCTTTCCTGTGGCCTTAGGAAAATACTCGTATACCTCTTAATCTCTGTTTCATTTAGATAACCAGACTAGGCATGTGTGGTCTCGTTCTCTCCCATGCTCAGGCTCCCTTGCAGTAATTCTTTTGTACCTCTTCTCCCATGTTTCATTCCCATTAAAACAAAACCAACCAAACCAAACAAAAACTGAAAAGCATAGGCAGGACTTCTGCATGACCCATGTCATTGCTCTCTATTTAAACATCCAAAGACTCTGCTAATCCTTTTAGTCCAGTAGGAGCTCAGGTTGAGTTGGTTGTTCTGAACTTTTCCATCCTTCCACTCGATATACCAAGTCCACAGTCTCCTCTTTGCATTTGACTTGCTAAGGTGTTTGGTTTCAATGGTTGAGTTCAGCAAAAGAGCAAACCACTGAGCAGGGCTGTCATGCCCTCGTCTCTTTACAGAGCTATCTGACATATGCCAGCTTTATTGGTGGTGAGAAGGATTCAGGAACATCCATCTTCCAGGGGAAGCCTGTGGGGAAGACTTCTATGCTTCAACAGAGGTCAACTATTTCTTAGACCCACCTGTAGCTGGCTCCTGTAGGAAACATATTATCATCTTTTATCATAGAGTCCTCGGTTAAAATGTTCCTAAGAATGATGCTGGGATCATGCCAGGATCATACCTTCACTTACCTAAGCCTGGATCATTTTTATACAGCAAGCCTTGTTGCCACAAAACCAGGACGATTCATTACTTAGGGTCTTGCCTGTTAGTCCTGTAAAGCTCAGATTCTCTTCCACTCTTTAGTGCCAGGTTAACAGGTCTGATTTATCCAGTGATCTCATTTGCCTTTTTTTTATAAATTCTGGCAAAGCATTAGCATTTCTCTGATCTTCTTGCAAACAAAGATTACTAAGGCAGGACACCTCTGCTACCTCTCCAGGGACTCTTCTGGGCTTGTGAGTTAACTCTTGGATGTGCTCTAATATCCTTCCAAGATTCCAGTGGTCTATATGATATCTGATACAAGTACATCCCCCTCCTGCTCTCCGAATGGAATTGCTTACCAAGCACAACTTTTATATGACTCCTAGTTCTATAATCTCCACAGTGTTAGGTGGAGACTATCAATGTTGCCACTTCTTTTGTTGCCCATCTACCTGCAAGTTTCTCCTGTGCTCCTCACCCTTGCCCAACATAGATTTTTTACTTGTTCTTTTCTAGATTTCCTAACCGATATGTTATGTTTCCACTTTCTTGACTGATTTTTAATGTCCTTCCTCTCCTCCAGTTGTGATGTGTAGCTCTTTGGTTTCCAGTTTGCCACTGAATCAGAATGGGCTTTTAGCCAAACCTATTTCCTCTCTATTTGCAGTGTGACCTGACAGTTATCAAAGACTCTTTCTGAAGATCTCACAGTATATTCTCACTTTTTTTTTTTATTTTTTTTATTTATTCCTCCCAACAAGTTTGTCTCCTACTTTTTCTCAATTTCGGAAAAATTAACCCTATGGAGCATTGCATGTAAATAAGCTGGAACTGCCCTTTGCACCCAGAATGAAGATAATCAGGTCATGATGGCCAGTCCCCAGGCAACCACTGCCTTCTAGCCCAGCGATTAATTCATCTGTATCTGTCATAATGAGGTTCAGGGTCACATTATCCTCCATGGTTCCTTTCATGTCAAATTAATACCTACATTTTCAGCAACCTTCACTCTTTGTTTTTTAACTAATGGATGTGTCAGACTCCCATAATGTTCTTCAACCAAGTGTAATTTCTCCAAATAACCCAAAGTTTTATCCTGGTTGTGCTGATGGCAGGCCAAGGAGTAGTGAGCTGCTCCTACTTTCTCGTTCAGCTGCCTGGTGCAGAGCCTGGTGGGCAGAACCACTCTTGGCTGATGGCATTAGAGTGTCGCTCCATGTGCAGTCCAGATCTCGCATTTCACAGTTATCAATAATCCTAAACCAAGGAAACTGCGCGTTCATAAAGCGCTCCCTCCCACGCAGCTCTCATGCAGACTGTCTTTCTTAAACAATTCCCCTCACATGAACCATATCACTGGTTTTATTCCTCCCAATGGCATCAAGTTTCTCTTCATCAGGGAGCGCTTCCCATTCCTTTGGTTTGGGAAGCACATATCTAACCTTGGTTTTAATACGACCAAGATCTCTCCCAGGCATGTCTTCTGCCACATGGGCTCATTCTGTTCACAACACACTGTGTTTCAACTGCTTTCATCTCCTCAGCATCTTTGCCTTGCACTGTCAGCCCAGTGCGTCCCATAACTGTCACCAGCTCATCTCAAAGCCATGGCAGCCACCAGCAGAGCCCCAGTCTACCTGTAGCTCTACTTCCTGCATAGGTCAGGGCTTCATCTGACAAAACCAAGGCAGCCAGTCACATTCTTCCTTTTCTTTTGGGGCTGAAAGAGCCTCTACAAATCTCCCTGGACTTTCTTCCATAGGACGTTCACCATACTGGTGTGTTTTAACACCAACGAAGACTTGTCAGATGGCATCAAAATCCCACATGGCCTCACTGCTACATATCCCATCCTTTCTTCCAGGAGAAAGCATAGCATGTCCTATAGCTCCTGGGCTGTTTAAACACCTCTGTTTACTTTTCACCTCTCTGGCCCAGACTTTAATTCTTCTTCTCCAATGTATAATCCTTCTCCTCCAAATGCCCGTGGACACCACTTGTCTGGGTGCCCAGAGGGTCTCCATGGTGGCGCCAGCCTCTCCTCAAAGCTGTATCTCCTTGGCTAGGGCAGCTCTGGGGCTCAGTACCTCCCAGTCTGGAGCTTCTCCCTCTTTCTGTGCTCTGTTTGGGGGATCCTCAAATTCACGAGCTCCCCGCTGTGTCTCAGCACTGGACCAGACACCATGGGCACCTTGTGGCATAGCAAGTGCGGGGGTTGTGTGTGCTATTTGACTGCCACCTGGCAGGACTGTCGGGGAAGAAATGGGGCAAGAAAAAAGGTAGGGGTTCATCTCCAGAACCAATCTATCAACCCCAAGCTGGCAAAGGGTGCGGCAGAATCTCCCATCCCTGCAGCCAAGAGGCCAAGGTGATGGACTCTCACCTAGAGCTGCAAGTAGTCAACTGCAGAGGAAAAGGTGAGGGAAAGGAAAAGCCTGGAGCATCTCTTGGTAGCTCAGGGAGACCAGGGGAGTGCAGAGGAGAGCAGAGCTGTGTCTTCCACTTTCCCTGTGTGTGCAGACAGCCAGGAGACCGCTGTGACTCAGATCACAGTGCAGCTAGGCTCAGTGTGCTTTGGCTTGCTGGGAGAGGTTGGTGGCCCCAGGGCAGTGGGCTGTCTTTTGCAAAGATCAGCCCAGGGCACCAGCGTTGCCATGCAGGGCAGTCTGCTTGGCCTTCTGTGGGCTCCCTCCTATTCCGGGACAAACAGCCCCTGGGAGGGATGTCCCTTTCACCTCCCTGCCCTCTCTAGTGCATCTCTACGGGCTGTTGAAAAGTTTCCCATCCAGTAAAATTTTCTGCCAACAGTCCTGCAAGGAAAACTGTGACAAATTTTTCCTGTGTCTCAGCCCCAGAGGGGCACAGGAGGGCAGAAGGGATCTCAGAGCAGAGAGGGCTCTTGCTCAGAGAGAACACAGAGCCCATGTTCAAGTCTGCCCGCTCCCTTGCCGTGACACCAGCCGTTCTCCTTCCAAGCGCCCCACTCTGCAAAAGTGGCTTTTCCTGTGGTGTCCTCTGTCACCCTAGTCCTGTCCTCAAGGGACCTTTCTCACTCCTGAGCCATGCTGACAACTCCTGGCCTCCAGGCCGACATCCAAAGCCCTGCCAGGGCACCTGGGCAGCATGGGCTGGTAAGGGAGGGGGTGGCTTAGCGCAGAGCTTTCTCCCTCCCTGCCCCATGCACTTTGTTGCTGGGGAAGGTGAGGAAAAACACACAGCCCACAAAGCCAAGCTGGAAACAACTGCATCCATGCAAGCAGGCAGCTGGGTACAGCCGTCTCCCCCCAGCAGCCCTGTGCTGGTACAAGGCTGCGGCGTTAAAGGAAAGATCAAGCTGCTGGTAATCAGCTCAGGGCTTGGACTATCAGGATGAGGTCAGACTCCAAGGGCACAGTGTTGGTTCCTCGGTCACTTGTTTCGGTTCCTTCCTCAGCTTTTCCTTGCTTTAGGCAGCGGGGACCAACGGCATCACGTAGCACCAGCAGCAGCTCCAGTGGGCTGCTGGAGGGTACCTTGCCAGGACGCCGATCCACCTCATTACAATCTGGAGCTAATTCTTAATCTGGCGATGAGCTTCGGGGATTTCCCAGCGCTAACACACTCTGCAATTGCAAGAGCATCTAAATCACAGCAACAATCCTTTCTCTGCACAACATGAGTCTCTGTCCCTGCAGCAGGAGGAGGTGGTTTATAGTCTAGATCCTACGACACCGGCTTCCCCTAAAGACACCTCCTTTGGGTATCCCAGCTTCCCATAGAGGTTTAGCTGCAGGCAGTTATTTTTATGGTCTACTTCTTGGTCCTTTGCTGATGCAAGAAAAACAAGTGACCCAAAAGCCAGATGGGACAGGTATTCCCGGGTAGGAGCAAGTGGCCTCTTTTAGGGGCAAAAAAAGCCCAAAAATCACATTAGCTTTTAATGTGGAGGGAGGCTTGGTAGGACATAGTGCAATATGAAATCCAGACTGCACAAGAAGGGAAGAGAGGTAGAGCAGGACAGGCCAGAAGTCCAACTCCACCATTGCCCTGTGGTAGTCAGCCTGGATATCTCCCAGACGTGCAGGGAACAGTGTAGGAGCAGGAATTGCAAGGAGGGTCTGACCAGGTGGTCCTCTAGCCTCTGGCCACCAGCAGCACAGGGATGTTGGAGCTTTTGTATCTAATGAACTTCCATAGATTTTTCTTCCATGACTTCCATGTCCACTTGTTTATCACCCATGTGCAAACCTTGGAGAACCCAAGGCCTCTTGCAGTGGGAAATCCTTGCGGGATCTAAGCTGCCCATTTCGCATCTCCACCTTCAGTCTCCACTTGCTGCCCCAGTCACTCTTCTGTTGGTGGTAGCAGGAACAGTAACTCCTCCTCACCTTTTCCTTGCTATTTGGGATCTTTTAACCTTCTGTCATCTTCTCTTGGTGTCTCCTCATCGATGTGGGCATCGCAGATGTTCTTTGCACAGGAGATTCTTGAAGGGTCGCCTACTCTGAGCCTCATCCGGCTCTAGGGAATCATTAGGAATAGGAGCACTGGAGTGGAAGAGGCTGTACTCGCCATGGGCAGGGATGTAGACTGCAGACCACTTCACCCTTCGTGGGGCAAGGGTGCAGAGATGCAGGAATGCAGGCAGCAAACCACCTCACCCTTCATCAGGCAGGGATGCAGGGACGTAGGGATGTGGGAATGCAGACTGCCAACCACCTTGCCCTCGGTGGGGCGGGGATGTAGGGATGCGGGGGAAGCAGGGATGAAATCTGCAAACCTCTTCACCCTCTGTGGGGCAGGGATGCAGAGATGCAGGGATGCAGAGATGCAGGAAGGCAGGGAGGCATGATGCCAGAATGCAAGGAGGCAGGGATGCAAGGAGGCAGAGAGGTAAGAATGCAGAGATGAAAGGAGGTAAGGAGACAGGGATGCAGGGATCCAGGATGCAAACCATTTCGGCCTCTGCGGGGCCGGGGCTGAGGCCCGGGGGTCCCCAGGGCTCCGGGCAGCCCTCGCTCCTCCCGCCCCGCCGCCACTCGCAAGCGTGGAGCGGGGCGCCCTCTGCCGTGGCACTGCGGCGCTGCCGCCAGAGGGTCCGTCCCCCCCCCCGCCCCAAAACCGCTCGCCCCGCTCCCGGCAGCCCCGTTAGGACGGAGGGGTGAGCTCGGAGGCAGACCTGCTCTCCCTCCACGCCAGCAACCACCTGCGGAGGCTGCATCCCGCTTAGCCCCTTCCTCTCGCTCACTCGCAGTCCCCCACCCCCAAGCAAAGATGCTGTGAGGAGCCCCCCACCAGTGTCCTCCTGCTGTGTGTGGAGCAGGACCTTTGCCCCCGGGGGAAGAAGAAGAAACATGTTTGTGCTCCCCGGCTTTTCCTCAAAGGCTCTTTCCCCAGTGAGAGGTGCTTCGCGGCGTGTCTGGGCTAGTGAGTTTGGCTGCTGAGGACTTTTCTGAGGGCTTTTTGTCTCGTGTGGCTCCTTCCCTCGCATCCCACCACCTCTTGACCCTCCCACCACACCCTGTCTCGCTCAGGTCCCTCCTTAGAGGGAGCCGTGCATCCTTCTGAGCATCCCCAAGCCACTTTATGCACCCTAGTTTGGCAAATCAGCTCCAGCAAAGCTGGCAGCGGTGAGTTGAGACGTAACAGCATCCAGCTGGCTCCTCTCCTCTGCTGCCAGAGGGCTCTGCGTGTCCCTTGAGTGTCCTCAGTCCTCTTTCTGCACATGAACATGGCCATGGATTTGTACTCAGGCCCCAAGCTGCAAACTCAGGCTCAGAGAAACATCCCCCGCGGCTGCCTCCGTTTCCCCAGGGGAATGTCTGGCAGAGCCCAACACCAGCCATGAGCTGATTTATGCCTCCACTTGAAATAAAGCGTTGCCCATCCTGCTCTTCACGCTGGGTGAGCCGAGCCCGTTCGAAAACGAGTTTTGGGAGGAAACTTCTGTAATCCCTTGGTGTGAACCAGGCCTACGCAGACAAGTACAGGGCAGGCTGCACCCCCCGGGCAGGGCATGGGAGGGGTGTTCTCAGCCCCGGGTGTAGCAGGGGTGCCGGCGGCTGCAGGGGCAGATGCCTTGGTGCTGTGATGAACCACAGGCGAGGGCTACTCGTGGCTGGCTTAGAAGAAACGGAGTAAAGGGGTTTTTAAAAAGTCCCCAAGTGCCCTACATCTAGGCAGATCTGGGTATCACGGCTCTAGGGTGCAGCATCTCACAGCACCCGGTGGCAAGTGGCATGGGGCAGCACCCATCTCACTCCTGCCACACACTGGGTGCTGGCCCCAAATTGCAGCCGGGACCTGTGTGACCGTCCCCTTCTTGCTCGCATCCTCAAAGTGATGACCACTGCACCATCAGCAATGTCCTTCCCTCTCCCCTCTGCTTCTCCCTGCTCCAAAACTGCCCTTTGGGGGAGGAGGTGGTGGTCTTTGTGTGCCTTTAAGATGCAGCGATGCTGTGCCAATGCCAGCGACTCCCCAGCCACACGCACTCCCCTACAATGCCCTTTTCATGCACAGCGGCCGTCTGAGCAGTGAAATGCCCCTTCAGCACAGCGCCAGGCCCGTGCCAGCTGTGACTCTCGCAATGCAGGCGCTCTCTCAGCATGGCACAGCGTCCTTGCCAGCTCTGGCGTGAGCAATGCCAGTCAACACCCCCGGACCAGGGGAGCCTGTGCTCTCTCAGAGCAAACATGGCATTGGCAAAGGTGTCTGGGCATTGCAGCTGCCTGGTCCTTCCAGCATCGCCAGGGATGCGTGTGCTGGTTTCTTTTACCCTATCAATGCTTCAGGTTACCCAGCAGTGCTGCAGTCGTAAATCCCAGCCACCTGCTCTTAAGAGGCAGCACAAATGCTGCCTCGTTAGGTTTAGCTAATAGAAGCAACAACAAAAAAGCCAATCCTGCAGCGCTGGTGCTGGGCAATGGGTACCATATTGCACCAGGGAGGAGCCGTGAGGCAGCCAGGCCTGGGCAGGCTGCGAGCGGGGTGGAGGGGAGCCCCCGGCCATATGGACCCAACCCCGGCTCTGCTGGGAATTACAGCAGGGATGTTTCCAGGGAGGAAGCTGGTGTCCCAGGCCTGGCAGGTTTATTTGCAGCCTCAGGAGAGGCAGTGCATCCCCGGATGCAGGGAAGGAAATGGGTTCAGGAAGAGAAGCAGCATCACAGAGGATGCTCATGAGGTCAGAGGGGTGAGTGTGAGCCCCCCCACACCTTCCCTGTGGGGCTGCTGACATGAGCAGCGGGGTATAAAAAACAGAACCAGGCACCTCTAAGGCCCCCCTGGAAAAGTAGAGTGCAGCTGTCCTTGATGCCTCTCTCAGCCCAGTTTTGCCCCCATCAAGGACCTCGTTCAGCCTCAACTCCATGGCGTTTCCAGCCTGATCCACCCCAGCCCAGTCTCTTCCCAGTCCCTCTGCAGTGTGATGGCATTATGCCAAGTGCCACAGCAAGGGAATGTCCCTTGGGTCACCTAGCTGCCTCCTGACCCAGGCGATGCCTGCAGCCATGGGGAGCAAGTCCCATGGGTGATGTTGCTGTCCAACACTGCCTCTCACCACCCTGATTGTGGCTCCCATAGACGCCTAGTCTGAAGTTGCTGTGGATATCACACCCCACTGGAAGGGGACCTGGCTCTCAGAGAAACACCAGTTGCCCAGGGATGGTCTCTCCAGGTGCTTCAGTTGCTTGAACATTTTGGGAGGAAGGTCCTTTTCTTAGCATCATCCCCAAAGTCTTCCAAATGCAATCAGCCCTGAGGATTGCACCCATCTTGGTCTGTGACTCTCACACTGAATCACACCTGATGTGAAGCCATGCAGATATCCTCATCGTGTGCCCTTGCCTTCCTCTCTGTTACCTCTCCCTTCTCTCAGGAAAGAGAGACATGGCCCATATCTCCTGCTGCTGAGCATAATGCTCATGCCCAGGCTGCTGAGCATCCTGAACTTGCTGGTCAAAGTGGAGAATCACTTTCAAATGAGCCACATGTTCTTGTGACAAGGACCAGTGGTGCCTCTGCAAGGAGCAGCTGCTCTGCCCTCAGAAAGAGCAACGCTGGATAGAAACATTCCCTAGTGTGATGTACCGTTGGGTGCTGGGACTTGCTGGCCAGGCTTAGGTACTATGAGTATTGGTGGATTTGGACATGAAAAGCCAAAAGGAAGCAGTTGTGTCACGATTGCCTGCCAGGGTGCTGGATGAGCTGGAGCTCATTTGGCTGCAGTGCTTTGCAGCTCTAAGGCTCTCTCCCCATCCCTGCCATGGACAGACCTGACCACCACCAGCCTGAGAAGGCGTTTACGAGGCAAGATATTCAGCATCGTGGCTTCTCCCTTAAAATATCAGCAGCCTCAGATGGAGACTCTGTAACTCTCACAGGCTTATTTCCCAAGAAGTGCACGCTCACCACTTTCTCCTGAGCTGCAGCCCAGGCAGGTCATGAATAATGTATCAGACGCCTCTGATCAATGCACCTCACCCAGACAGACTCACCTCCTCTATGCCAGCCTTCCCCCAGCGCCTTTCCCACTCCGCATGGCTCAACCTGCCACTGCTTCTTTCTTGTTTGCTGGCTGCATCGAATGGTTGGGACTCACACCTGGTGGATGAGCGGAGTCAGAGACACCAGCAGCCATGGCCAAGCAGGGGTCTGGCTCTGTGGATCATTTCATATCCTCTTTCCAGTAGGAAATCTGGCAGATCCAGGATCTTCCACCCCACCAGGCATTTCCCTATGAGGCAGAACTCAGCAGCAGCAATAGGTAACTCTCCTCTCCACAACAGCAGGGATGAGAGATTCCTATCCAATGGTCTCAACCATAGGAGAGCATAGGCCTAGGAATATAGAACCAGCTCCATCAGGAGACGGAAAGAGAAAGGTTATCCCCTGAGGAGCTGCATGTGCTTTGTGGATCGGCGAGCAGCCTCATACACCACCAGGCCATTTGTTTTGGGGACAAATGAGTGATTTTTATTGCATACCTCCCTTGGCTACTGCATCACCAGGGACACCACCCCAGTGAGGGGGAACAGTGCACAACCCCTCTGAAAAGGCCTCTGAGAAGAGGCCGCTGAAGCCTAATGGAGATTTAAAGCTAAGGGAGCAGAGCCAGGAGCATGAGCACGGGCTGAGACAACCTTGAGCGAAGGGGGATCAGCAGAGATGGATGCGAATAAGGAATGGCCTCTCCTAGGTATCCATGTCTGAGCACACGCACATCCATTCGCCTGGGCTTTGCAAATCCAGATGGATTTATCCTGCCTCCAGGACTTTGGCCAAATAACATCTTGGCAGGAGTTTCTTGGCCAGACACAGAGACAGCTCCGGTCTTGGCAAGGCCAATGCTGAACCTTTCAGAGAGGCCAGCACCAATAAAGCCTCCGATTGCCTTGGACCTTCAGTGGAATGCAGGTACCAGGGCTCCAGTCATCCCCATTGACCACCCAAGCATCTTCCTTCTCTGCAGCAGCCCATTTGTGGAGCTCCCACAGCATCACTTGGGTAGCTTCCAGCCAGTGAGGGGAGCAGAAGGATGCTTCCAAGCACTGCACTGCTGCACTTAAGCCATTTCTCATTGCATTTCCAGGTCACTTTGAGTCACTTTTCTATTAACCACAGTCACCACCTTCACTGGCCAAATCGTAGCCTCCAGCATTGCCTGGATGCAGTCAGACGCCTGTCTCGCACTGTCTTCTCCAGGAGCTCAGCATCTGGCTTAGCATCCCAAGTTCTCTATTCCCAAAATATTTTGGGATCACACCATTATCGGTAGGGCCAAGACCTGATCTCTTGGCGATGCTGGAGATTAGCTCCAAGGCCTTGAGTTGGCAACAGCAAGAGAGGTCTTTCCAACTGGGCCAGGCATAGAGTTGGCAGTGGAGGTAATCCCTCCCCAGGGATGCCAACTCACCCTGCGGCCACAGAGAAAGCAGTCGCTGACAATCACAACAGAGTTATGAATGGACAAGCCTCACAACTTCCTAGGACGAGAGCCCAGGGGTCCCTGGATATCGCTCCCATGTAAGCTTGCTGAGCCGGCTGGCCACGGCCACAGAACCAAGCTCAGGCAGCTGTGCTGGCCTGTTGCTCCCGAGCACTTCCCAGGCTATCGATGTTGCATAAGGATGTTCCTGTATCCAGATGACACTGTCCAAGGATAGTCCCATAGCCCCACCAATTCAGAGCCAGGACCTAATGGCACAGGCTTACCCCTTCTCAGGGAGTTAACCTGCCTCGTCCCACCGTGCCTGCACAACTTAACCCACCGCCTGCTTTTTCTAGCTGATGCTGCTTCAATCTGTCTTCCCAAGAGCCTTGGTTCCCTCCCTCTTCTCCTCCTGTCTCGGGGGAAAGTGATTCTCAAGGTGCTCAGAGCAGCGAGGCCAGAAAACCAGGGCACTTCTCCAGCTTACCTAATTGTTGGTTACTGTCCCTCTCCCTCTGTGCCTAATTAAATAGAGCAGGAGGAAAGCCCAGGAGAAGCTGCTGAAGGCACAGGAACACGTGTGCGTGATATGGAGAGGCCTCATCCAGAGGAGCTGCTTCAAAAACAAGAGGCAAACAATGCCGGTGAAGAAGCAGGAGCAGAGACCAGACCTAGCGTCCAGATCTGGATGCACACATGCAGTACAAGGCATGCTTCACACACGCTTGGTCCTAAGGGATCTGCAAAATAGGTATTAGGTTAATAAGAGCAGGGAAGAGAGCTCATGCAATGCCCTAAGAATAGGCATGTCCAGGGCTGGTAGACAGGCTCCCTTGGGTGCTCCCAGCCCCTGGCTGGAACATCACCTTGCTTGTCTTCTACCCCAAACTTCAAGTCAACCCTTTCCTGCTAGATTTTCATCATGGCTGACTTGAACCCAGTCCCAGGAGTGCATGGGATTTGAAAGACCATCTCCAAAATGATTTCCTGTCTGCCTCAGCCTTGCAATCCCTCAGGGTGGAGTTGGGTGCTGGCCCAGGGTCCAGCTGAGAAGCCCTGAGCAAACACGACTCCTTCCCCCATTGCTTTGAGAGGATTTCAAAAGATCCATTTCAGCTTTGAATGCTTGACTCAATTCTGCTGCAAGCCAGGGCTGCCTGGCCCCGCCACCTTGTTGTGGTGTGTTGAAGGGGAGGAATCCCTCTCTATCAGTGCAATAACTGCAAAGCTGTGGTCCTTGGGAAGACATTGCTGCAGGCAGAGGAAAAGCCTAGCTGGTATTACAGAGGAGTCTGTCCCAAACATGATGCCAGTCCCAGCTCCTCACTGGGTCACTGTGTTTCCATGGCCAAACCAGCTCTGGTCTAGTTCCTGCACTTGGTTGGGTGAAGATAAGCAACCAGACTGTCAAATTCACCTGTAGTGTCCCGATGGAGTTGCAGCCTTTGGCTCTCCTCCAGCCTTCTGCCAGTGACATCACATGCATTTTTCCTGATGATAAATAGCCGCTAGATATCACCAAGGGTCACAACACTCTTACACATCTTGCTGAGAGAAGTACTAAGGTTCTAGGTGGGGTGAGGCTTTTCTGGCTCTGCATCTCCCTCCTGCAGCCAAACTGGCCCCGCAGGGATGCTCCAATGGGCTGCGAAGCAAACTTGCCAGGACCCTGTTTAATAAAAATGGGGGCTTCGCACGAAAGCTGGAAGAAGCGCTAGCAGGAGCGTTTGCTTTGCCAGGATGCTCTAGCCAGTTCCAGCCAAACTTTCCATGTGCTGTATTTGTGTTCGTTTTCTCCCTGTTGCCTGGGCTGTTGTGGGAGATTTATCTTCAGGAGAGAAAAGGCAGCTGCGTTTGGTGGCATTCCTGTCCTTTGGGCTCCAGCCCGTTTGGGGCCGTGCAGGGATGAGGGTGAACCAGGCTGGGCAGTAACTTCCATTGGCCTTGGGAGGGTTTAAGCAGCAAGGTGAGCACTGGGGAAGGACAGAGCATCCTGAAGCACCATGCCACCCACCCTTCTCCACCTGTAACCTTACAGAAGCAGAGCCCAGGACCCTTCAAAGCCCCAGTACCCACCTTGTCTTGAACCGCTTGTGCCAGTGCTGGCAGCGTGGAGACCTGCCGTAGCCACTGAGGAGGTTTGCAGATGTGCTTCTGGGCAGGGATGGTTTCACACATAGACACTGTGAAACCATATATGTGTGGTTTTATATACACCACAATCTTGTTAAAGTGTGGGTTTTTAACAAGTCTTGAAGGCGATGCTGTGTCATCATTAGCACTGTCTGTTGGGGAGCCCCAAGCACTGCTAACCCAGCCAGTTCAGCTCCAGGGTTAATTCCCGTCCCCGAGAAGCCAGCCTGATCAAAATCCTTCCATGCTTTTACCTGCAAAGCAGCGGCAGAAATCCGGAGCTGGGTCAGGTTCTCTACAGGAAAAGAAAAAAGAAATCAAAGAAACAGGGCCCGGATACAACCTATAGATGATTTGGCCTTATTTATTTTCCGGTATATTAGCTGACCTTCCAGGTGGACACAACACAGATGGGCCTGCCGCTCCATCAGCAGCCGCAGGAGCCGGCTTGCCCTTAGCATGGGTCCCCCACAGCGTGGGAATAAGCCCTGGGTTTGGAACTGATATAGGAGGGAGAGAGTGGAGGGAAGGGGTCTCATGGCACCTCTTTGAATTAAAATCTGAGGGGTTTTGGTAGGTGAACAAGATAAACGCAGGCTGACTGCTGCCAGCTTGGCTTCTGTGCTGGCATCCTTCTGGAAGATACCACCCGCTCAGGCAGAGCTGCCCATGAGTCCAACAGAAGATGCAGGGAGAGGAGAAGAGGCCTGAACATCCAACTCCATCTCTGTTTGCATTGCCAGGGGGAAATCTTCGTGAGGACGTGAGACAACGGGTACACAGCACGGTACGGAGAGCAGAATCACTGAGTTAATTTGACTGCCAAATTAACAACAGGAGTCGCACATTGCTGCGCAGGGCTGAGGGGAGTGGGCAGAGCTTGGCAGCAAAGCAAAGGAAACAGGTCAGGAGCCACAGCAAGACATTCACCCTATGTCCTGTGAACAGTGCTGCCGTTGCAGCAATTCAAAGCGAAAGAGGGGCTTGGGATTGGCATTCCTCTCTGCACCAAGATGCCTTACTTCCCAGCAAGCCCTCCCCTTCATGCATCCACCCTCCAAAGCCTGGGTGCCGCTCCACCATGCACACATCTGCACGTGTGTGTGCGCACACACAGCCACACACACACACAGACACACATGCGTGTCTACACCTGCTTCCCAGCCATGCATGGATGTTACTTGGTGCTTCCCATGTAGCTTCGCTCCAGCTGGAAGGCACCCAGCACCAAAGGGTGATGCTTCACACACAAATCCTAGAAATTATTGAAAGAGAACAAGTTGTGAGCACTTCAGACTCAAGCCTGGGAACACTTTTTAAAGCACCCAGGCTGAAGCATGATGGGGCTGGGAGCTTTCCATCAGGGTGAGATTTTGCAAGGTTTTGGTCAGCAGAAAAAAAAACATTTGTTTTTCCACCCCTGCTCTTCCTCTCAGGACGGGCGCTGGGGAGAACATGGCCCCAGCCGTGCTGCTGGAATGAACACCCCAAAACTCTGGAAACTGGGTGTGCGCTTGCCCCCAAGGCTTGGCAGAAAGGAGCTGGTTAAAGCAAGGAACCCAGCATGGGAGGGCTGCGAGAAGGGTGGTTTTGCTCTGAGGTGCTCCAGCTTGGGGACAGGGATGGCAACAGGGGCCTGAAGCTGTCCTGGGCTCTCTCTGTGTAACTTGTTCCCTGTGCCTCAGTTTCCCTCTCTGTAGCTGGATCAATCATTCATGTTCCGAGAGACTGCGAAGCTAAAATAACCTTTGGCCAAACACGCAGCTGCTGAAAAGGTACCAAAATTGAAAATGTACCATACCGAAAAGCTTGTGCATCAGTATGAGCATCCCCAGCTGCATCTGGAGACTGTGCCCTACCTCAAGCGGGGCTGTCCTGCCGCCCTAAGTGTGTGCTGAGCCCCAAAAGATCCCCCTCCTGCCCAGTGCCCTTCAGAGCACCTCAGAGTGTGTGTGTGTATGTGAGAGGTGGCACAGGGTGGGCAGGATTGCCGCCCTCACCCAGCGCCCCGTGGGCTGCCCCTGGCACAGCCCAGCTCGGCCGGTCCCAGTGCCGGTGTCGGTGCCGGTGCCAGTGCCGGTGCCAGTGTTGGTGTCCATACCAACACCGGTTTCAGTGCCGGTTTCGGTGTCAATGCCGGTGCCGGTTTTGGTGTCGGTGTCGGTGGGGGCAGGTTCTGGGGTGCAGCAGCTCGCAGGGCTCCTGCCCGCCCGCATCCCCGGGGTATTGTGACAGGGACGGGGACCGGGATGGGGGCCAGCATCCTGAACAAGAGGGATGGATTATCCGGTACAAGCGTACCCCCTGCCGACGAGCTGGGAAAGCACAGCTCCACGGACACCCCCACCAAAAAAAAAAAAGAACCCTGAGAGCAGAGGATGGAACGGGGGGGTCAGGGCGAGGATCCCCGGCTGGAGAGGGGCCGGAGCCGGGCGGCGCCGGGCACACCCGCCCATCCCCGTGTCGCCGGGCCCGGCATCAGCAAGTTTTTTCCACGGGAGCTTTGCAGATTCCAGCCTTTCCTGGTCGTGCCCTGCCTGCCGCAGCCCCTGGGGACGGATTTCCCGATGATCGGGGTTGCTTTGCACTTTCTCTTCCAGCGTCTGCTTTTTTTTGTTTCTTTTCTTACTTTTTAATTTTAAATTCCACCCCCCCCCCGCCCCCCCGGCGGCAGCGCTGCCCCGGCCCGACCAATCAGGGCTCTGTGGGGTTGGGGGAATCGGGCCGTGGGCTTTAAAAGCGGAGCCCTTTGTGCGCTGGAGCCCGGCGGGGGCCCCGCACCGGCGGGATGCGGGATGCGGGATGCGGGATGCGGGATGCGCTGCCGCCCGCCGCTGCCACCGGGAGGAGCCCTGGACCAGGCATCACCGGCGGCCTCGGGACCCCAGTTCCTCCCTCGGCAGGTATTTCTTCCCCATCCCCTGCACCCAAATAAACGCGTGGCAGCCCGGCTCGCCCCCCCCCTCCCCCCCTTCACCCCCCCCCCTCCTCGCTATTTTGCCGGGTGTGGGGTGTTTGGGATTATTTTTTTGTTTGTTTCGTTCTTTGTTGTTGTTGTTTTTTGTTTTTAATCGTCTTGTTTCCTTCCTCCTTCGCACCTGCTGGTTTGTTCTGGTGGGGCTGGGGATGCTGTGCTCGATGGGGGCTGCTGCTGGAGCCAGGGGTGCTACTCGCTGCAGGAGGGGTCGGGCAGTTTGTTCGGGACAGCCTGGTGCCACCGGCTGCTTACTGGGACAGGGTGAGTGTAGAGGTGCTCTCTGGGGCCTGTCTGTTATTGTAGGGTCGTTCGGGGGGTGGGGTGGGGGGGTGGTCATCTCTGCCCATCACTGCTGCCCCAGGCTGGGTACTGCATAGAATCATAGAATCACCAGGTTGGAAAAGACTTCTTGAATCATGGAGTCCAACCATTCCTATCTGCCACTAAACCACATCCCTGAGTCTTTTAAATACCTGCAGGGATGGTGACCCCACCACCTCCCTGGGCAGCCTCTGCCAGTGCCCAGTGACCCTTTCTGTGAAAAAAAAATTTCTGATATCCAGTCTGACCCTCCCCTGGTGCAGCTTGAGGCCATTCCCACTTGTCCTGTCGCCTGTCGCTTGGGAGAAGAAGTCAGCACCCTCCTCTCTACAACTTCCTTTCAGGTTGTTGTAGAGAGCAATAAGATCTCCCCTTAGACTCCTCCAGGCTAAACAACCCCAGTTCCCTCAGCCGCTCCTCCTAAGACTTGTATGTGCACCTCCAGGCTCTCCTCACAGTGCCCGTGGTTGGACCCCCCCTGGCCCCAACCCTTTGAAATGTGGCTCTGAACAGACCTGCAGCCGACCTCAGCCTCTTCCCAGGTACCAGGTTTGAGAGTGGCTCAAACCTGACCCAGGGTGTCCCTGCAGCTGCCTTGTCACCAGGTAGAGCCTCAAGCAGTGGCCCTGGGTGGCAGCTGCAGCCCTGCTCTGTCCCCAGCCAGCCTCACCGCCCTGGGACCTGCCTGCATCCCCCTGGCTCCTCTCTGCATCTTGGCCAAAGCCCTGCTCCATCCCAAAGCTGTGCTGTGTCCTTCGATGTGGAAAAGCTTCCTTCTGGGCTGAGCAGAGACAGCTGCAGCTGACACCACCACAAGCACTGCATCTGGCCTGTGTCACAGTTTCCTCCATGTCCCTGACTCCTGTGCTGGGCTGGGAGGGGACATGCTGGTGGCCCAGGCTGGGAGACAGGAGAGGTTTCGGGTATGTGGTGGTTAGCCAAGCCAGCTGGGTTTGCTCCTGAGGGAGCCCAAATCCTGCTGGTGACTCAGGAGTGGTGGGAAAGCAGCAGGCTCGATGGGGAAGCATAAGAGGCCCCAACCTTTGCACTGTGGGAAGTCACTCAGCGAACTGCCAGCCAAGTCAGATGCCAGAGTGGCAATTCTGTGCCAAAGCCACCAGCCTTGAGTGAGCAGAGGATGGAGGAGACATCAGTCTCAGCCACCGCACTGAGCCACCTCTCCTCACCCCTGTTTTTACAGGGATGCAACTGCCCTGTTTGCTGGCTGGAGCACGGCTGAGCACCCACGTAGCGCAGTGGATCCCGATGGGGCTTGCAGTCTTCCCCACAGCACTTGGGATGGGTTCAAGCCCTGGCTAGGGACCAAGGGCAGGCACTCGCAAGCCTCACGTGCAGGCAACTGTTGGCACAGCCGTTGGCATATGCAAGAGTGGGGCTGACCACAGGAGCCTGTGGTGGCTATGGGGTGGGGGACCGGTCGCTGCCAGGGACCTGGTGGCCCCAAGGAGCAGCTCAGGGGTTGTTACACAAATCGAGAGGAGCCAGGAAACTGGTTAAAGGGCTGTAGAGGGCAGAGGAGTGAGTCTGAATTTCCCTTCTCACCTCTGAGTCATGGAGGCTGACTTCCCTGACTCCAAGATGCTGAGGCAGTGCCTGCTGAAAGCCGTGGCCAGGCTCCTTCCAGCATGGCTTTTGCACCGGGACACCAGCTGGTCCTGGTCACTGTGGCTGGGCAGTGCTGGGCACTGACAGTCCCTCTGCTCCCAGGTTTGGTCCTCACGTATGGCACAGCCCCACGGTCCCTGTGCTGGCTCTGTGGAAGCTGCAACGATGGCCAGGACCTACAGCTGGTTTGGTAAGGGGCTGGGAGTGGTGCGGGGTGGTGACTGGCTGTGGGAGTGTGGTGGTACAGAGTTGGGGCAATCGTGGGAAGGGACCAATTCTGGCTGTTCTCAGCTCAATCTTTTTTTCCTGGGGTCCTTCAACGCATGGCTCCCTAACAACCTCCAGGGATAATGGGACTGCTGTGAGGATCTGATGGAGGGGACCCCCCTGTGGCCCCTCTACCATGGCATCCAGATGGGCTGAAAAGCTCTTGGGGAACAGAGAGGCTGGAAAGGGGGCACTGGTGGCTGCAAGCATGAAACGTTCAAGGATTTGTCCCTGGTACAGTCTCCTGAAAGTCACCCTGGTTCTTTCCTTGTGGCATGTCCGTGAGGGTACTGGGGGTTAGCAGAGGGTCTGGGGAGGCTGCCGTCACCATGAAGTGCAGGGGCTGGTTCCTCTCCGCTCTTCCTCAAGACAGTGCTCTTGCATTGTGTCCTTTGTCACAGCCCCCTTGGCAATAGTGGGGGGTGATGTCCCTGCCTGCTTTCTGGAAGCCTGCACATCCCCAGATACCATCATAACAGCACTGCCACGCTCTGTCCTGCTGTTTGCACCCTGTGGCCTAAGAGACCTGTCCCCCATCCCGTCAGGGCACAGGCAGCGGGGCAGAAGGCAGCTGCCTCCTGTCAGATACAAAAGGCATGGCTTTGCCTACCACAAAGGAGAAGGAATGAGTGTATGCATGCATGCACGTAAACAAGAGCAGCCAGCATCCACAGTAGAGCTCACCCAGGCTTTGGCCACTTCCTTGTCCCACAGGAGGGACACGGTGGTCTGGCTCCAAATGACAGCCACCACCAAGCACACCGCCCTGGTGTGGTCAGCTCGGCAGCATCACTCCTCCCTGCAGAGCAAGCCACAGGTGAGCACAAGGGATGTCACCTGGCTTGCACATTGAAGCAGAGCCTCAGAGCAGCTTCTGATACCTTGGAAGGAGAGAAGCTTGCCCAGAGCCTGGCTTGGCACGGGCAAGAAAAATAGTTCATGGCAGCTGAAGGTCCCCATCATTGCATGCTCTGCCCCAGTGCTGCTGGAATGGCTCTAGCAGGCAGATTTCCTCTGGGATGAGTCAAACACCAGAGGGGAAATGCCCTTGTGCCAGGGCAGAAGGATATCCCAGCCAGACGGGGTGTACACAGACCCTGGGCTGTTCTCCACAGGAGAAATGTCACCTTGTATTGATCCTGGAAGGGTGACGGGGACTTGGCACTGCATGTCCTAGTGACACTGCCTGCAGACTGACACTTGCTCCAATGGAGTTTGGCGACCGTTTTTGCTGCCCTGGAGTGGGGTGCACAGGATGAGCCCCGTGCTGTTCTCTAGGCTGTAGCTCCCGGTGCAGCCATTTGCCCATGTGCTTTCCTTCCCGTGCTGCGGGGAGGCAGAGCACAGCTGAAAATACACCCACTGGGTCCCCTGTTCCTGCTTGTTTGCTTCCTTTGCTCCTGGCCTTGCTTTTCAGCTTGGCTTCCTAAGAAAACAAAGGTCATACCGTCACACTTTGCCTATATATACACACACAAACACACACACACATCTATGTGTGGCTGGCGCCCTTCTAATAAACTTTGACCACGTTTCCATCCCTGTGGACAGAGGGGCAGCAATCTGCAAACATGCTCGGGTCAACGGTGCTGGCAAAAATGAGCGACTGGGGGAGGGAGGGAGAGAGGCTTTCCTTTAGCACAGCAGTGGGCTGCTCTGCAGCTCAACCCCTTGTTAGACAGTGGAGAAGTCACACATGGGGCACCCAGCAGGCGCCACCTGGGGGAAGGGTTGTGATCTGGGTTCACACTTGGGCTGTGCTGCTGTGGGAGCTCCCCAGGGACTGACAGTGTGACTGCCAGCCCACTTCTCCAAGCTGAGCCCCAACAGACTCATTGCACAGCTGGGGAGGAACTGAGGTGCTGGATATATGTATAAAAAAGACTTTTTTTTTTTTTTTCCTCAAAGGGGCATCTGCTGGTATCTAAAACTCCCATTTTCTTTAGTGCAGAGTGGGAATGTGTCCCTCCTCACCACCGACCACCGCCATGCCCCCACTGCCTGCACCAAGAGCCTGTCCTCTTCACCGTATCTCCTCAGATCTGTTTTAAGTGCAGGCAGGGCAGGAGCATGGTGGGACTGTGCCCATGCTCAGTCTGGTCAAAAAAATCCCCACATTGAACTCTGTCTGGGAATGGGGCAATGGGACACAGGCTGTGGCTCCGAGCCTGGTGCTGATGCTGCAGCCCGGCTCCCAAACCATGTGGCAGCCCCAGCCTGTACCCCATGTGCCCCAGAGGTGCTGCTGAGGGGAAGCCAAGCTCCAACTCCACTAGCCCAGAAGCAGCAAGCTGTCACCCAGCATGCTTGTCCTGCAGCTCCTGGCTCCATCTTCCCTCTGAAAAAGCTCCAACTGCCCAAAAGCCACTGCAAAATCCACCCGTCGGTATTCAGGTTGAGCGCACAGGGTTTGCAGTGACTTATCTGCTGTAGTTTTCCAGAAACTTCCACCCTGGACTTGCTGTTATCACAGTATTTCCATGCTGTCTTTGCAGCAGGGTGCCAGTGGGAATGGTGGCTCCAGCCATGCCCGCAGCCTGCACTGCGCTCGCAGAGCTCAGGACAGTGCTGGAGCTACCCATGGGCTGGGGACAGTGAGCAGGTAATCTGCAATGCCCTGTGGGCTGTGCTTCCTTCACTCTGTTCAGTGTAAAAAAACCCAACAGTTTAATTATTAAAACATGCTTTGAGAAGAACTTTAGGTTGAGCGGGTAAGGACAAAACCCTCTCAGGCTCTATGGCAATGGTGAACCTGAAAGATCAAAGCACCCCCTCTGCTTGGTGGAGGTGTGACTTCTCAGCATGGCTCAGGACAAGGGTCTCTTTCTGTCCTCAGGCTCAGTGCTCACGAGGAGGCACTCGATGGGGGCCAGAATCCTCTTCCCAGGATGCAGCTCCTCTGGGTCTGTGCCTCCCACTCCCGGGCGAGCGAGGGCTGTAGGATACAGGGAGCAGAGGCAGCCATGTGCCGAGCCTCAGCCCCTCCAAACCCCCCACTCTGCGCTGCACTCCTGGTGCCTCCCTCCGCAGCACAGCTGCCACGTGCGCTGCCCGCAGCTCGGCACGCAGGCGCCCACCGCCCCGCAGCAACCACCCGCTGCAAGGCAGCCATCCCTCCGCCCTTCCCTGCCGTCACATGGGCTCCAAATGGGGTTTTATTGCATCCTGTTTTGCAACGGTGGTGGGGCTGGGCCCATAGTGGGGCTCCGGCAGGTCTTGTCCCCTCAATACCAGCAGAACGGGGCTGAGCTGGGGCAGGAGGGGACCCTGCAGCTCCGCCGCACACCAGCTTTAACTGCTGACCGTTAATGCTGTTCTTTTCTTTTTACGCTCAGTATCACCAGAATGTGGTTTATTCCCAGGAAGGAAGCCGGGTGAAAGCACACTCTTAAAACGCTCCGTTTGCCTTTGCAGCGGGAAGCCTGAGGGCTTCACCAAGCAGCTGCCTGAAATTAGGGTAGTGGGTTGCAAGGAAGTGGCCTTTGAGCACCTCGAGGCTGCCCCAGTGACCCCATTGCCTCCCTCTCTGCTTACCCCAGCCTGGGGAGTCTCCTGGGCTGAGCAGGGGGGTTCTCGGCAGCCCCCGTGTTGCGTGAAGGGAAGAGGGGGCAGACTGAGTTATCTCCTCTGCTGCGGGGGGAGCTGAAGGCGGGTGCTGCTCTGGCACCCAGCCCAACAGCAATTACTCCAGCGGCATCGTGCGCAGCGATGATGCCATGCTGCAGGAATGGCAGGGGTGGATCGCCTCTGCTCCCAGAGCTCGCGCGAGCTGCCGGGCTGCAATGAGGCTCATCTGGCTGTGACACACATTAGGTCCTCCCAGTCCTCATGGTGGGGTCCCAAATCCTCCCAGCTGTGAGCCCCCACTCTGGTCCTGCCAGGGTCCCTCCCGGCTGCAAGCAGGGAACTTATGCCTTGCAGTAAGCAGGCACATGGTGCTCACTGCGTGGAGATATTCCTGTGACCTGGTGTCCCGGTCCTCTGCACACTTTGGGTCTGTGAGCAGGATTCGGGCTCTCACTTTGACCACACACAGCATGTTCCTGGTCTTTGTGGTCGCAGCGGGAAGCTTGAAAACAGACCTGAAAGTGCAAAGAAAAAGAGCTCCTTGGGCTGGTGCTTTTTCCCAGGAGTTCAAAGACAGCCGTGGTGGTGGGAACTGGTGTGGCACTTCCCAGCCTCTGCCCAACTGGAATTCACTTTGCTTTCCCAGCTATGACATCTGTTTCACGCTGTAAAACAGCCCTGCTGCCCTTGTCACCCTTGGCCCCAAGGTGCACCCAGGTGGCAGGACAGGGGCGTTGCCTCACTGCAACAATGCTTCTTCCCACTGCCCTCCCTCCGTCCCTGCTCAGCACTGGTGCCTTGGGCTCCCAGTCACATTGGTGGATACTGGGGTTGCGGCTGTTGGCCCACTTCCCTCTCTTCCAGCCTGTGCTTCTAGCTTGGGCTCCTGAGGCCAAGGGCTCTCCCATTGCATGGCCCTCCATCCATGGGCACCCACTCCCCATTTCTCTCTCCAGCCTGGGCTCTGGGTCAGAGTTTGCTGCTGCTCTGCCCTCAAGAATGGAACCCAAGCCCCAGTGCTTGTCCAGAACTCAAGGCTGACTCCTCAGATTATCTCTCTCTCCTTGCAGATGCCCATTAGCTCTGTTCACTGCGCCTGATGGCCATCCCATATGATCTCAGCAAGGGCACAGCCACCCAGCACCCAGCCTGCTCCCACTGCGGCACACAGAGAGCCCCCACCCGTGCCTGTGTGACCTTGTTTGGGGCCTGACGGTTATTAATCTGAGCTCAACAGGCAACTCCTCTCACTGAACAGGCCAGCTGGTACTTGAGGGGTGGGGGGGAAGGAGGGGAGGAAAGAGGGAGCAGGTCCTGGCCAGCTCCAAGCCTAGGGGTGAGATGCAGGGAGAGCTGAACCCCGCATTGCAGCAGGCAGATGCACAGGAGAGCAGCCAGCAAGGGGGAAGGTGACCGTGGTCCCCAGGGCCATTGCTTGGCCATGTGCTGGCGGACATGGCTCTCCTTTCTTCGGCTCCCAGCCACTTCTGCAGGAGGCTGGTGTGCAGCATCCTCCCAGACACATCCTCCCAGACGCATCCTGCCAGCACAGGGCATGGGCAGGCCAGCGGGTTCATTGCGATGCTGAACTCCTTTGCAGGGAGGGGATGGAGAAAGGAACTGAATATTTAATGCCGGCAAAGTGTCTTGACGTTTGTGGCTGGAAGGGGCCGGGGAGGGGTCGGGAGCAGAGTACTGCTCACCACAGGCAGCTGGCACAAGGCAGCCAGCAGCCGCCTGGGATAGGGTGGCACTGGCACACCCACCATGTCCTCTGCCCTGGCTTTCTGGCCCCTCTGCTGGCAAAGGCATGGGTCGCTGTTGATGCTCAGCAAGTACATCTGGGGCAGAGGAGGGGGGCACAACAGGGACTGGGGGCTTGTGCACGCTTTGGGGCTGAGAATGGCACCAGGCTCTGACCCCAAACCAATGGTCAGGTGAGCTGTGCCCTGCACAGCTGCTTGGCTTGATTCCTCCTTTGGGGGCTGGAGAGGTGGGCAGCAATATAAGCCTTTGGGGGGATAGAGGGGTGATGTTTTGGTTGCATCCAGCGTAGAGGTTAGGTGGTGCCAAAAAGCAGGGAGACATGGGAAAAGCTTGTGTGCAGTGGGAGGCAGAAGAAATGGGGCTGTCATTGCCAGGACAAGATAAACCTAAAAGGGGGAAGGAGTGATAAGCAGGTGGAAGATGAACAAAGGGGCTGGGAACAGCACCTGCAGCAGGGCTTTGAGGGCAGGATGATGCTTTTGCTGTCAGGCCCCCGCGCTGTGATGGGGAGGACTGGACAGGGGCTGGCAGCAGCATCCCACCCATTCCCTGCTCTCGCACACCCTTCCCCACCATCCGCTCCCTCCTCTCCCATTCCCAGCAGCAGCTGGCAGGCACCTCCTGTTGCAGGCACCTGGGAGCAAGATAGGGCAGCAGAGACAGTGGGCTCTCCTCGCCAGGCTTCGTTTCTGATGATGCTGTTTGCCCAGCAGTGGGGCGCACAGCTGGGATGGGGCTGCCCCTCCTGGCACCCGGGAGGGGATGGCAGTGGGGGGGACTCTGCACCCTTGGCACCCCACTCTGTCCAGGGTCCCTTTGCAGCACCCCAAACCGTGCCTGCAATGTCCTTCCATCCACTGCCTCCCCTTGGAGGTGCACACACACATGCACATATGCACACCCATTTCTGCGCCCTCACACTGAGCCCCTGCTCACACGCTGTTGGGGAGATGGGGACACAGCCTGGGCCTGCAGCACAGATGCCACATGTGTGTGCTCCCACATGCACACTCACACCTCCTCGAGCTGCAGACTCCCATGCATACACACCTCGATGCTCTCAGACACGTGTGCACGCTTGTATGCACTGTTGCTCACACCCCAGCAGCCTGGCTCACGCGTCTGTATGCAGCTATGTGAGCACACACAGTGCCACGTATGCAGAGACGTGCACATGTGAGCACACGTGGTGTCATGTGTGCACACACACATGAGTATACATGGTGTCATGTGTGCAGATACACATGTACTGCCACACACAAGCACATACGGTGCCATGCATGCACACACATGCAGTCACACGTAAGCACACAGGGTGCCATACATGCACACACTGTCACACACGAGCACACAGGCTGCCATGCGTGCAGGCTGTAGCGTGCACACACGTTCGCTGCCACACGTGCAGACGGCTGTGCGTGCCGAATGTCACATCATCACACCCCCATACACGGAGCCCCTATGCGTGTGCGCTCTCCCCCGCGCACACGCTGCCCCAGGCGTGCCCCAGCCCCGCACACCCATGCCCGTGCTCTCTCTGCGCCTCCCCCACGCACACGCCGTGTCCCCCCGCATCCCCGGGGCAAGGGCAGGAGGGCGGGCAGCACTCCTGCCCCCGGGCTGAGGCCGGAACAAACTCATCACACGTGGGTGCGCGTCCCCCGCGCAGGACCGGGACGGGGACACGCGTGTCCGCGGGGCGGGTGCCGGCCTTTTGTTCCCCCCTCCCGTCCTCCATGATGTGGAAAGGGCTCGGGCGAGCCCGGCGCTGCGAAATGGCGGCCGGGGGGGGGGCGGGATCGGCGGGGAGGGGTGGAGGAGGAGGAGAGGAGAGCAGGTGCCCTCCCCGCGCCGCCGCGCACACAAAAGGCTGCAGGGAAAACACGGAGGGCAGCGGGGCGCTGTGCGGAGCGGCCTCCCCGGGACCCCGCTGCGGGGCTGTGCCGCACCCCTTGCTCCCTCCTCATCGGCACGGGGATGCCCCGCACCCCCTGCTCCCCCCTCTCCCCGCCTCGGCACGAGGATGCCCCTCACATATCCCGCACCCCCCCCGCATGCATCCATCCATCCGTCCCCCGGAACGGGCATGCCCCACACCCCTTGTTCCCCGCCCCGGCATGGGGCTGGCCCGCACACCCTATTCTCCCCCACCCCGGAACGGGGCTGCTCCTCACCCCCATCCTCCCGCTTCTTGCCTCCCCCTCCCCAACCTCCCGGCACGGGGCTGTCGGGCACACACACACACATCCATCCATCCATCCATCCATCCATCCATCCATCCATCCCCCAGCACGCAGATGCTCTACACCCTCTGCTGTCTGTCCCGCACCCCCTGCTTCCCCCCACCCCGGCACGGGGCTGCCCGGCACCCCCACTCCGCATCCCCTGCTCCCCCCTCCTCGGCACAGGGATGTCTCTCACCCCCTGCTCCCCCCTCTCCCCCTCCTCACGGCACGGGGACGCCCCGCACACACAACCCCATCCATCCATCCATCCATCCATCCATCCATCCATCCATCCATCCATCCCCTGGAATGGGGCTGTCCCTCACCCCTGCTGCCCGTCCCGCTCCCCCCCATTCCCCGGTACGGGGTCGCCCCGCACCCCCTCCCCTCCGGTGCGGCGCTGCCCGCGGAGCGGCTGCCCATCCCCAGACAAGCGTGTGCCTCCCGCAACACACACACCTGTGTCAGGGAGTTCCCACCCAGGACAGCCCCGAGTCGGGGCTGTGGGGTGAATTTGGGAAGAGGATGTGAACTGGGGCTGGAGCGAGGAGGCTCGGGGGTGAGTAGGGATGGATTGCAGGGGGTGCCCCATTGCTCCAAGCAGTGCTGGCAGTACCCCACAGCCCCCGTCTCCGGTGCTGTGAGGGGGATGCCCAGCTGGCTGGTGTCCTGTGACTGGTGCGGCGGTGAGGTGAGCACTGCCAGGTGCAGGATCCAGCACTTCTGCTGCTGCTGTGCCCCATCCTGGCAGGCACCGTGGTTCCCGTGCCCAGTGCTGTGTCCCCATGCCCAGGGGTCTGTCCCGCTGGCGAGGGCTCTGGGCTCCGTGCCGGCGCATTGTGGCAGCACAGCCGTCGAGCGGGCGCCGCCGGGCACTGGGATACGCTCATGCCTATACATGCCCTGGTTGGGATAAAGCTGTCTGGCAGGCAGGGAAAACTCACAAGTCTGGGCATTAAGCGTCTTTGTGCTGGGCTCTTTGTCTGAAAGGATACAATGGCTCTTCCCTGGGTGTCCAAAGAGCCCCCCATGGCTGGTACCCCACGGGCAGCGTGCCCTGTCCCAGCCCTGGGAAAGGAGGGCACATGGTGCTGTGGAGTCTTCAGGGTTTTTTTTTTCCTAGGGAAGCCTGGGTCTCCCAGCAGGTTTGGCCTCCTGGGCAGGTTGGGCTGGTTCAGAGAAGCTGTTAGAGTGGCTCCCAAGCGGCTCCAGGCCTCCCACCTGGCCCAATGGCAGCCCGTGGCACCCACAACAGGGAACTGGTGGGGGTGTTTGAGACAGACCCACACACATGGGGCGGGCTGGCAAAGGGTGCAGGCAGGGAAGACCATAGAGCTGGGAGGAGGCATGGACCAGAAATCACCACTCCTGTCTATCTGTGTGTGTGTTGTCCCGTTCCCCTGGCTCCCGACCCTCTTAGTCAGCCCTTTCATCTCTGCTGCACCCACATGTGATGAGTCTGTTCAGGTCCCACACCGTGTGTTCAGGTGTGAGTAGAGCATCTCCAGCTTTGAGTGGGTTTGAAGTCACTGCAGGGGGGCGGTAGCAACCAAAAATGCCACGTGGGCCTATGTGACCAGCAAAGCTGGATGCAACAGTGGAGGCAGGAGCTGCCCACCCACCACCCAGACTGTGTACAGACCTCTTGGCTTCCCCAAGCTCTGCTTGCTTCTCTGCAGTTGAGGCACCTTCTGCAAAAAACAAGCACCCACCTATCCTGTGCCACCAAGGGGATGATCTGCAACCCTGAGCACCTCTGCAGTGTTGGCAGTGGCAGGTGTCGCTGTGGCTGTCGCCTTTTCCCGGCTGTAGGGAGCTGTTGATGGGGGGCTCTGCTGGGCTGGAGAGGCCAAGCAGCCATGGCCCAGCACCAGGCAGAGAAATCACCCCACAGAGGGCAGCGTTCCCCCCCACCATATCCCTCTGCATGGTGCAGGGTTGGGTCCTCAAAAGGTGTTATGGAGGCAGGGCACCATCTGGTGGTGCTTGGGCACAGCACACACCAGCCCACACGCGCGCTGCCCACCCACATGCTCCAGTGCCCACTCACCCAGTGGGACACAGGTGCGCGCACCCCACTGCCCGCACACCCGTGTGCATGTACACCCCTCACATGTAAATGCACACCTCCGTGTTTGCACGATGTACATGCAGTCACCCACATACGGGTGCACACACCTGCAGGCACACCCATGCACACCCAGGTGGGGGCACAGGCATGTGGAGAACGTAGGGCTCAGTGGGACACCTCAACCCACACATGGGCTGTGTGTGTGAGCACGCACAAACACACAGGGCAATGGTGCACACATGCAGGTCAGTGGTGCCGCACTCTCCAATTTTCAGCCAGGTAGGCAGTGCTGGTGGCTGTATGCAGGCATGTATGCAGCATGGATGCTGAATCCATGGCTCCTCTGGGGAAGCAGAGCAGAATGGGGCTGCCGTGTCATTTTCAGCTCTGCCAAAGCTTCCTTAGGGGAACCTTGGGCATGTCACTTATCCCTTTCTGTCCTCTCTTGTCTGCCCCGGGGCAGGGGCTGCAGTAGCTGCAGATGTGGGGCATCGCAGTGCTTGGGGAGCAAGCAGCAAGCACGGGTCCTTCCTGGGACCCCAAAGCCCCACAGGGCGGGCAGCTGCTTTCAAAGGGGTGCATATGGCTTGCAGAGGTTTTGGCTGCTGGCCTGGCCCGCACAACCGGAGGACAGAAAAAGAGCTAAATTTAAAGACATCTGGAGGGGCTGGCTGGCACAGGGCTTCTCTCTGGCTGCCTACACAGGAGGTGTGGGCCGTGGGCATGTCTTCTGCACCCTTTTTCTTGCTGGGGAGTTACAGGCCTGGCAGGGAGAAGCACCTGTTTCAGCAGTGGGAAACAACACTGGGGGCTGATGTCGAGCAATGCTGCGCACCCCAATAGGGATACCCTTCCCTCTGCATGGCCCTGACCTGTACACAACATGCACCCATGGATGCCCACGACCTCCAGCAGCTCTACCGTGCACACAGATACGCTCACGCACAGCTGGACACGTGCACATGCACATCTGGACATGTGTGCACACGCACAGCTGGACACCTCCCACCCCAGCACTCTCGCCTGACGCCAGCTCCCCCTCCCATCGCAGGCATTGGGTGCACACTCCAATTCTCCCCACAGCCCTGGTCCTTCATCCCCCACTGAGTTTTGGAGTAATAAAAGTACTGTTTGAGGGTGCTTACAACTTTTATTTTAAAATCCTTTTCCAAGGTAATTTTCAGGGCTGTGAGCCAGGCATGAAATTTGTGTACAAGCCTGTGAGCCTCTCGCAGGCAAGAACAGTGGTAAAAAACCCACAGCCACAAAGTAGGGGCCACACTGGGCCCCCAAAGCTGCCTTTGGCCACACTGCAAAGCCAGAAAGCCCCAGGGCTGGGAGGAGCACCCACGTTTTGGGGAGCAGGGAGGCACCGATCAAGTGGGGTGCCCACAACGCCACCCTAGCACTCACAGGCACTAGGGCAGCTCCATAGCTGCTCCCACTCCACCCTCCAGGACCCAGCAGACGCTGGCAGGCTTGGAGCTGGCTATAATGACAACAGAAAAAAAAAAAAAAAGCCTGGGACACCATCCAAAACTGCTTAGCGTTAATTAATTCATACCCGCGACGTGCTCTGCCCTCAGCCCCAGAACATCCTAACATAGTCATGGCTGCAGCCGCCCGCCCCAGCCCGGCTGTTGGCCACTGCCTTATTTTAGGGAGGAGACGATGGGGCCACTCTCCTGGCCCTTGAACACAAATTACTGCTTCCTACCAGGCAGGTTTCTGGTGCATGCCAGGGGCCTTGGGATGTGGGTGGTGGAGCGGGCAGCTGTCCGCATGTGCACAGCCTCAGCTATGGGGCAGTTAGAGGGCTACGATCCTGCTTGCCCTATGGCAGCCTGCCAGCTCCCCAACAACCACCTCAAAACCCCTGCAGGAACAGGGCAGCACCACAGTGATGCGATGGTGGGTCATTCCACCATCCTTGAGAGGTGAGATGGGGTCCCACTCGTCCCCTGACCCCCACGAGATGGGATGAGGGCACCGACATGCTGGGTCTGGCAGGCACCTAGTGCTGACACCTCCCTTGAGGGCAGAGCAGAGCTGCCTTGTTTCCCTGTGTCCCACCACTGCTAGTACCCCTAACTCCCCTTCCCCTGCTCATGCATCCCCCTCCCCTTCAATGGGCTGGGGGTGCTGGGCACAGCACCCCAGCTTGGACCTTGCCATGGGGCACAAAGTGGCTCTTGCTGCCTCCGCCTGCTCCTGCCTGGCTATTTTTATCCCTGGCAGTGGCAGAGGCTGTGCCAGGGCCACAGCCGCTGGTGGGTCTGGGGGCGAGGGCTGGGCAGTGCTGGCAAGCCAGGCACCACTTGGGTCCAGCTCTCTGCAGTGGGGAAGCAGGAGGACATCGCACTGCCATGGGTTTGAGGACAGTGGTGCCACCCCATGGGGTTTGCTCCATCAATCTCCAGCTGATGGAGTCCCGTGGTGGGGGAAAATGTAGGCAGCCCTGAGCCTGACCCTGGGAGAGGCAATCCCCCATACCTGGGAGCAGGTCTGGATCAGGGGACACCAGCTGCCACTTTTGGGGCTGGCAGAGAGGGTGATAGAGGCAGGGGCAAGGGGAGCAGGCAGCGTGGTGACTCAGCTGGGGGTGGCAGTGGGTGAGGTGTTTGTGTTTAGTTTCTAACGTTACCGTTTCCACAGCACCGGGAAGCAGCCCGAGGGGGGCTGCGGGAGGCCCAGCAGCTCCAAAGGTGGGATAGGGCAGCAGTGGGACCAGAGGAGCTGCTTTACTGCTAACGCCACAACAGCTAAAAATACTGCAGGCTATTGTTGCCAGCAACAAAGCGTCTGCTGTATTTTTAGTGTTATCTTTGCTACCATCAGCTCTGCTGCCCTCCCGGGAAGCACTGTGCCCACTCCACCCGGGCACTGCCCTCCGGAGAACTGGGCAGAGCCTCCTATCTGCCCCCATGCGCAGCCCCCACAGCCGCTGTGCCTCAGTTTCCCTGCTGCACATCATGCTATAGTGACTTCTCCCATCCCACCACTGTCATTCCACTCCCTCCACCCCACAAATGGCCCAGAGATGCCAAACTCATCCCCTGCCCCTCGGTGCCTGAGGATGCGTGGCTTGCAGAGCAGCCGTCTCTCTCTGGGCAGCCCCAGGCAGCTGGAAGGGGAGGGCATGTGTTCTCACCAAAAGACTGGTGATGATCCCTGCTCCCTGCCGGGGCACGAGCCCTCCTCCTCTTCTGTTCATTCCAGCAGGCAAAGCAAACCAGGTCGCTAAGCTGCCCCGTCCAGCCCTGCTCAGCAGGAGCTGTCGTTGCTTACCCTGGGTGAAACAAGTTGGCGTGGTCTCAGCACAGCGGCCAGGGAGTCAGCAGGGAGGGCTGTGCCAGGCTCTGCGGGCTCTGCCAGCAGCTGCCCCAGCCCCAAAGTACCAGGATAACACTGGATTTGTGCAGATTTCCCCACCAAAACAGGGAGGAAGAGAGGTTTAACTTGCCTATTCCTTGCCAGGGCAGCTCGGCTTTCTGTCCTTCTGAGGCGAGTCCTTTGCCGCCATGAAGAGAGGAGATCAGAGCAGCTTATCTGCAGCAGCTCTGGGGCAGAGACAGGAACAGGGTGGCGGCAGTGACCCAGAACTGGACTCAGGAGGTGGGTGGCCAGAGACAGGTTGGATCCACGGGTGGGCTGTGGTTGCCAGCACGGCTGCCCATGGGTGCTTTGCTGGGCAGGGGGCACAGCCAAGGAAAGCAATGAGTCTGTCTGGTTGTGCTTGGATTTCACAGCACAGCCGTAAGCTGGGGCTGCTGCAGTCCCGCTGTGATCCCTCCCGTCAGCCAAATGCTCCCCTCCATCACCCAGTGAAGGAAGTTCAAAATGTGGGAACCGCTCTCATGGCAGCACCGGGCAATTAATAACTCACCCAAAGCCAAGCAGGAGGGACTGGTCACCCCTGCCCTCTGCTCTTCAAGTGTTCTCTCTTGTCCTCCTCCCAGCTTGTCCCTTACTGTACACTGGGAGACCCTTCTGGTTGCACGGAGGGGCTCCCAGGTGCCATGCTCCTTCTCCCGGCTTGGGGTCCTGCTGAGGATCCCGATTGCTTCAGCTGCAGAGCCTCGAGCAGGGCAACCTCTCCCCGCAGTACAGATGGTCGCTGGGGTCCTTATTGCAAGGGGAAAGGAGGGTGAAACCTGCTTTGGAGGCGCTGGGAGTCCCCCTTCCCCGGGGCGAAGGGGTGGCCAGGGCTGTGTCTCTGCACCGGGACCGAATGCTGCTGATGGGGCATCCCTGGCGATGGGGGGGTCACCTGCACCCCCGAGAGCAGAGAGCGGGGGGGAGCGCCCTGCGGCAGCTCTCCTGGAAGCAGAGACTGAGGGGCGGGTGGAAGAGGGATCTGCTAAGACCAGAGCTGTGCATGTAGGTGCAGGGGTTGCTGGGGAGTCGGGATGCACGAGACAGCATCCAGGGGGAAAGAATGGGGGGGCAGATCTTGAGGAGCAGGGATTTGGGGCGGGTGGGGCAGGATTGCAGTGGTGGGGGTCAGAGCGCATCCCCCCCTGCAGCAGGGATGGCGGGGTGGGGGGGAGCAGGGAGGGGACCGGGGTCCTTCCCCAGCCGCAGTCCCGGTACCCTCGGCAGCGGGGAGCACGCAGCCCCCCCCGGCCGGGCCCCGCCGTGCCGGCCCGGGAGCAGCGGCGCAGGGCGGGGAGAAGCGGAGAGCGGCGGCGCCGAGACCGGCTCCGGGGATCCCGCACCCGGCGGGCTCCCGCACCGCGGCGGCTCCGGTCGGCGGGCTCCGAGCTCCGGCACCGCGCTGGGTCGGTACCGGCAGACTTCGAGCTCCGGCACCGCGCTGGGTCGGTACCGGCAGACTTCGAGCTCCGGCACCGCGGCAGCTCCGGTCGGCGGGTTCCGAGCTCCGGCACCGCAGCGGCTCCGGTACCGGCGGGCTCCGGTACCTCTGTGCGGCTCTGCACCCGGGCAGCTCCATAGCTCCAGTACCCCCGGGAGGCTCCGGTACCGCGGCGGCTCGGGCAGCCCCCGGCGACGGAGGCAGCGGTCGAAGCCAGGCAAGCGGGCAGGGGCGGCCGGGCCGGGGCTCTGCCTCCCCCACCCCCGCCCCGGGCAGCGGGGCATCCCGGGGGATCGGCCGGGGATGAATCCCGGGGGGACCGTGCATCCCCTTTTCCGGAAGGGGGCCGAGTCCGGGATTTGCAGGGAACAAAGGACGGGAGGGTTGGGAATGAGGGGTGAGGGACGTTATGGAAAAATACAGGCGGGACAGGAGGGTTTTTCGGCTGCCAACCGGGCTGGGGGCATCGTGCGAGGGTTGGGGCTGTCAGGGCACCAGAAGGACCAAGGTGGGGCTGGAGGCTCTGCAGGGACCCGGGGTTACATCCGTGCCGATGGGTGAGGGGGCTTTGCCCCGCCGGGCCTTCTGCTGCGGGATTCGAGGTCCAGCAGGGATGCAGGATTTGTGCTGGTTAGGGGGTAGAGAGTGCTCAAAGTGTGGCGTGAGGGTGTCTGAATACGTGGGGGGTGCCCTGCAGGGGCTTTGTGGCTCTGTACGAGGTAGTTTGAGGGGTGCTGGACTTGTAAAGGAGGGTAGGGTGGTCAGTGGGGAAAAAGAGTGCCTGGGGGGCAGATGGGGGATTCGTGAGGCTGGCAGTGCACCCTCTCTGCGCTGGTGGCAGAAATGATGCCTGCGCTTGCCCACACGATCCGCCCACCGCTCTGCCAGCTACACCTGCTCTGCATCCCAGTGCCCTCACCATGAACCTGGAGATGGGGGGACTCTGGGAGAGCAGGCTGTGCTGCACAGGCACCGAAGCGACAGAGGACATGTACCAGGGCAGTGCTTCCCCTTACGTGATCTCAGCTGCGTGACCGAGTCTTGCAAAAGGAGATATTTATAGTGCTGCTCCACTAGCCCGAGGTTTGCATGGCCTAGAATGGAGCTGGCAGCTGCTGCCCTCCCATCCAGAAGCCTCTGTGTGCAGCTGAGCCATTTCCCTGGTGGGGTGGGGGAGAGTGGGAGCCTGCAGGGTTAAATGGGTTGCGTGCAACACGCTGGGGCTTGTTGGCAGACTACAGGTCCCGGCGTGCTCTGCTGCCTTCGTGCTGGGTGCTGCAGAGCCTGCGAGGCCTCGCCTTGCATGGGGCGTGCAGGGAACAGCTTTTCCTTTGGCCTGGGCCACACAGGATGGGGGCAGGAGGGAGAGGTCAAGTTTGGCTTTGCCAGGAGATACAGATTGGCCAGCGATACTGCAGCCTGCAGAAGGTGAGAAGACAGGCTGGACTATATGTCTGAGAGTGTTTGCAAGTTGCTTTGTCGCCGTGGCTCCAAACACCATGTTCCTAAGCCGCAGCAAAGGGAAATGGGAGGCCTAGGAACTGCCCCGAGTCAATCTGTGCCACTCCATGTTCTGTGTCTGGAGCAGCCTTGTCCTAGGTCCTTCTGGAGCCACCAGCACATGGCGAGGGCCAGAGCGAGAGCCATGCTCCCACTGTGTGTCAGATGGTCCTGCAGACGTGGTCCTCTGCTGACCAGACATCTGCTCTACTGCTGTCTCCAGGCTCTTCCGTCACCTGGCACGATGCCCTGCGGTACATGGGGGTGCCTCTGTGTGTGTCCCAGCTCCTCTCCCAGCCCCCCATCCACACGGTTTGCACGTGCCAACCAGATGCCATCATTGTGCTGCTGTTGCCACCATATCCCAGACCCCCTCTCCCTCTTCTTTTATACTCTCTGCCCTAGAAACACCGGCGCTGGGCCAGCAGCTCTTTTCTGCCCTCCTGCCGTGCTTTCTGGGTAGGTGGCATCTGCTCGCCTTTGGGTGGGGGGGAGGATGAGGCAGGAGTGGGAGATCAGGGCGAGGGATAAAGCCAGGCCTATTTTTATACTGCAAAGTAATTACCAGAGCTTTCCAGTTCTTAATCTGCTGAGAGCACCCCGGTGCGATTGGATCCCTCCCGAGCCTGGCAACAATTCTCCCATCACACGTCTCCTGCGTCAAAGCCCTGTAAACTCCCACACTCGGACTCACACTGGGATGCATGTGCTGCCGAGCTGCCGGCATGTCTGTTCCCTTCCCCTGGCAGCTCCCAGTTCAGAGAACGTGGATGGGGACCCCATTTAGGATCCTGATTTGTGGCTGAGAGGGGGGAACCTTGCTGCCGACCCCAATGGGGTGGGATGCAGCCTTGCACCCTTGGCCACCTTGCTCAGCTGCCATGGGCATCTCCGTCCCTGTACCTTGGCTGGAGCCAGTGGGTAGATTTGGATCCCAAACTGATGAACATGCTAAATCCAGAAGATTTTGCCCTACAGCTGCCTTCTGGGTTTTTTTTGACTGAGGTTAGTGGCCCCAGCACCCAGCTGCCTCAGCGTCCTGCTGGCATGGCTGGGGTCTGGGGACCCTCTCTCAGCAGCATGTGGGGCAGCGCTGGTCAGTGGTGCCAAGTCTTGGCTGGCGCCTTTCCCAGCCTCTCCCCATCCTGTCAACATGCCAGAGGTTGCTGAAGAACCTGTTCCATAGCTCCCACTACAGAGGAGGAAATGATGAGTGCTGTTTGCGGCAGCACCTTTCATCCTAGTGCTGGAGGACTGCTTCGCCTCTATGTGCATGCAGCTTGGCTCCAGGCTGGAACATGGGAGCTCCTAAGCTCCAGGGATGGAGGTCAGGGCTTGGAAAGGCTCTTGTTTCCATCCACCCACCCTGACCTTGGTGCCCACGAGCTCCCCGGTGCCCTAACCCTAAGCTGGGCTGGGAGGTTCAGCCCTGCTCCATGGATGGGGCCTTTTTATGCCACAGTTCCCCCATTCGGGACCCCATGGAGTTCACAACACCCTTGTTGAATATTTGTGAACATTCTTTGCTCCATCCATCTCGACACATGGCAGCAGGCACACAGTAAACTTGGCAGTGTGCTGGACACTGTGCCCCCAAAATGCTTGCTGTTCCATGGCAGGACACCATTCCCAAGGTTGTGGAGGGGGAGTTGCTTTTGGGGCATTCCCAGCTGACTCCACCACAGTGTCCCTTCCCCCCTGCCTGGCAGGGACTCTGCAGGCTGGGAAGCCACCCTGGCTGCCACGCTGCCAGAGCTGATGGCCATAAAAGGCCCTGAAATGGAGGAGCTGGACAAGGGGCTGGACTGCTTCTTGAGCCCGAGTGGGATTGTCCTGCCTGCCCATGTGGGTCAGGATGCAGGAATGGGGGGCTGGAGGAGGAGAGCAGCCCGGAGCTGAGTCATGGGGCTGGGGCACACCGTGTTCCCATCTACCTTCCCCAGTTTCCCTGAGGAACACATTTGGGCCATGCCCTGAGACACCGGGGGTCTGCATCACCTCCCACGAGGGGCTCCATAGGGGGTGGAAGGATAAAGCTGCCTTTTCATTGGGCACCTGAGCTGGGGGTGGTGGGGGCCGAGGGGACCAAGGGGCAGGCGGCGGGCTCCCCCACCAGCCCCCCACTGCCTCTCCCTAGACAATGGCTGCCCTTTGTTGGGGTTTTACGCGCCCGGCCCCCTTCCCTGCAGCCCAGCTGGTGACATTTTACCACCTCCGCACTCACATGGGGATTCAAAGGGCACAGATGCACCGTGAAACTACAAAGCAAAGTTTTCCCCCACTCCCCCTCCCCAGTGCTTCAACATCCCCGGGGAGGCTGGGCTGGGATGCATGGCTGGGATGCTGGGATGCACGCACCAAGAACCTCCCTCTGGGGCTGTTTCAGGGCCGCCAACCCTTGGGACTCCTTCCACCTTCCTGCCCTTCCCCTGCCTCAATCTTCACAGACCTTTGGGAGCCTCTTGGGGTCCTGCCCCCCATCCCTGGCCCAAAGGATCTTGGCAGTGCTGGACACCCACTGGTGGGAGGTGAAGGGAGACAGCATGGGGACCGTTTCAGGGCTGAAGATGCTTGACCCATGGAGAGGGAGCCATGTGGGTGGTACCCACCTCTGCCCTGCAGATGCCTGGCAGAGCAATGCCAGGCAGGCTGGTGGTGCCAGCCTTGGCATCACCTTGGGCTCCTGCGAGTAGCCAGTCTGTGGGATATATGGTGGCCTCTGTCCCTTCAGAGAGGTCTCAGTGTACAGGCGTCCAACTCCTGCCCCTTCCCTCCCACTCCCAGACCTCTTGGGGGGGGTTTCCCTTGAGGACCTGGGCAAGCAGCCCAGTTCTTCCCAACCGGTCATTGCCTCCACAGGGGCCTTGGGAAAACAGCCTGTAAACAGGCAGCTGGAGAGCGTGAGTCACAGCGACCGAGAGGGAAATAAATGCAGGAGGGGAATTTGCAGCATGTGTTGGGTCATGGGGATGAGCCCAGCCTCTCCCAGCAATGGTGAGTAGGTACACCCCTATGGAGCCAGGTGTCCCAGGAAGGTCATTATCCCACTGATATTGCTGTGTCCACTCAAGCCACAAAATGGAGATCAACCCTCTTTCTTCACCAAAAGCATCCCCTGATCTTGCCACTTTCATCCCAAGGGATGAGCAGTCATGGCCCCAGAAGCAGCTGCTGTTTCAGCACAGAGAACTCTGCCCCTACAGCCATGCGGATCTCATCCCTGCTGAAAGTCACTCTGCCACGGTTATTTTTGGCTGGCGGCAGGGCCAGAGAAGCTGGCTGTCTCCCAGCCGATGCAGCGCATCCCGGCTGGGATTGTCTTGCCTGGTGGGTAGCGCTTGGGTGCACAGGCTGCCTTCAGCATCCCCTCTCCCTGCTGCCAAATACCTGCCAGTTCCCTCGCCCGTGTGTAAAGCGAGAGTGCTATCTAGTGGCTAATCCCACTGGGAACACCGGTGGCACTGGGGATTAACTTCTGCAAGGGCATTTAATGACACCAGTCACCACTATGAGTGTAGCTTTACTATCCCAGTGTGGGGATTGGTAGTTCAAAATGTTGAGAAGTTCATCCACAGTCAAAAACAGCTGCTCTTTTCCATGGCCTCTCTTGAGGCTGGAGGGATGTCCAGGGCTGGGAGCCACGGGAGAGGCTGTGCAGGGCCTGAGAGCATGTTTGTCAGGGTGAGGGGTGCCCACATTCGCTGGGGGAAGGATGCACCTTATGGGGGATGAAGGGTGTGCATGTGTTCGCTTGGGGACGAGGGCGTATCCAATGCCGGGCGCCTCTCGCACTCGCAAGGGCTCTCACCCAGGACACGCTCTCACCCAAGGACCCCCCAGACAAAGCCTTTTCGTGCTTCTCCCTCAAGAGCTGTGTCCCCATGGTGTGGTGACCCTGTCCCCATCCCCATCCCCAGCAAGAGGGAGCGGGAGCCGGGTCGGGGTTCATCCCTCTGCCATTGCAGCATTGGGGTACGGCTGGGGGCTCGGGGGGTAAAAAGGGGCATCGCAGCCCCCCCGTGGGGGCCGGTAGGAGCTGCTCTCCCTGTGTGTGTGTGTGTGTCCACGGTTGGCTGACGTCACTAAAATATGCTGATTTATGCACGTTAACCCTTTCCCCGCGGGGCTCGGGGGCTCCTGGGGAGGTAGTGGCTGTGGGGCGGGGGGACCCCGCCGCTCTCCCGGCCCCGGCTTCGGGTCCCCCGCGAACGGCTCCCGCCTCCCTCCCTGCCCCAGGGGTTGCTGTGGGAACCGGACCGGGCTTCTGATGTCACCGGGACGGTTGCTATGCGACCGGTCCTCTCGCCCGTCCCTGTGTGAGGTCACTGTCGCCATGGTGACGGGACGGGATGCGGGGGGGGCAGGGGGGGGTGCGGAGCCTCCCGGGGGACCGGGGCGGGGCGGTCCCGGGTCCGGAGCCATCGCTTCCCTTCCCCCCCGTCCCGGGCGGTCCTCCCGGGGAAACAGCAAAAGCTTCGCATTGAAACAGTGAAAAAAGGAAAATAAAGCTTTTTTTGGCTGGGCCCGAGTTATTATTTTTAGAAATCCTGGCGGAAAATCTGCCCGCGTCGGGAACGGCCCCTCATTACCCGGGAAACACACTGCCTCGTGGGAAGCAGCAGCCGTGGGGCTGGGCTCCATGGGGAGTGGAGCACGGGTGGGCTTGGGGCGATGGGACCCGCCAGGGTGGTCCAGTTTCCACTCAGTTCCCAGTCCGCGTGGCTGCTGGGAGGCTGTGGGTTTTTACATTTCCCCCAGCTTGCATTCCTCCTGGAGGCGATTTATTCCTAAACCCTGACATCTGCTTCGTGGAAAGCGATGGAGCTGCTCCTTCCGAGGCACAAATCCCTGCTCCTCTCCTGCCGTCGGCTTTGGGACTCTGGCTGGCCCAGGCAGCATCCCAGATAGGTGGCTTTGCGCCTCGGGGCTGGCAGTGGTGGACCTTTGGGCATGCTGCTCGCTGCAACATGGTCCCTGGGGACCTACCCTGCCCCTCTGCCATGCCATCCCTGAACCTGCCCACCACCCCGGCATTGCCAGAGATCCCACTGGCCATGAAGCCATGGGGATTAGCAGCTTCCTTTGGCCAGGGATTTAGCTAAAGCTACTTAGTGAGAGCTGCACAAGGCAGGCAGCAGCTGGCTTGGTTGGATAGAGGATGTAGGGAAAGCTGGGATATGTGTCCTGAGCCCTCCTAAGGATGCTGAGCGGGAAAGGGGTTGCCCGGGGTTAATAGCTCAGTGTCTCTTGGTGTATGTCCCATCAAATCGAGTGTCCACAGCATCTTCCTTCACTCCAGTAAACTCCCAGCCTTTGTTTTATTTCCAAAGCCATAGAGATTCCTTTGAGCCAAATCTCCATCCTGCACAGGTGGGACAGAGGGTCGGGAAAAGGGCAGACCTTGCTTGCAGAGCATTGCCAGCTGAGATGTAGGACAAGAGCCGGCAGATGGAGGTGGGCAGACGGAGGCATGTGAGGGTGCACTGAGATGCTGTTTGCTATGATGGGATCTTGGCTCGCTGCTGGTTAAGCAGCTGCTGAGCTTACTGGGGCTGGGGGGCTGCAGGGCTCCTGGGGGAGGAAGGGGATGGGTATGAGGAAGGAAATAGGGAGCTTGGGTGAGTCCCCAGCGCGGGGAGCAGCTAGGGAGAGAGCAGGGAAAGGATTGCCTGCTAAAATTGCAGAGTTGAGGGGTCTGGTTGGAGCTGTAGCTGGGGGATGGAGCAAGGAGTGGAGGGGACTCGCAGCCCTATCCTGACATGTCACTGGCACAGGGAGCACTGCATGCATCGCTGCTGTACGGAACCCCTCTGACTGCTGTGGAGACCAACAAGGAAAACTCCTTGGCAAGACTACGCAAACTGCAGCAGGAGAAGCTGTGAGCAGCAGAAAGCCCCCACCCTGTCAAAACACATGGACAAAGGAGATGTCCTTCAAAGGGACCCCAAAACAGCTCTGGGCTCCCCAAAGTCCCCTCTGAAGGCCTTATCCTCTGCTAATGTACGTTGCCTTACAGGAAGAAGCTCAGGGGAAAACCTGGCTGCAGTGGGGGGAAGTCTCCATACCCTGTGGGAAGAGCTGAGCAGGTGGAGGAGCTGGAGGATCCTGGCCCACAGCCACCAGCCTGGGCACAGGGCTGTGCTGGGATGGAGGAGAGCCTGGTTGCCCACTGACAAGTTTGGGGTCCAATTCTGCTGGTGCTGAGCACGTGTAGGATCATCTGGAACCCTTGCATAACATGTAGTTTAACCCAGGGGATTTGTGGGGATGCCATTATTGCAGTCATTACATTCCCAAGCCCTGTGTGGTGGCCTCCTGCATGGTCCCTTCTCCTCACTCAGGCTACTGTGGGACAGGTCAGGATGGTCAAAGCTGTCACACCTGCTAGACCCAGAGCAGCAAATCCTGGTCCCTGCTGAGCAGTCCCCACATGCCCTGCCCGCTGCTCTGGGACAAGGCAGGATCCATCCTGCTGCCCCTGCTCCCTCCTGTCTGCCTCCACCACTCGCTGCCTCCGTCCTTCCCAGGGGAGAGGGCTCTGGTTTCTCTGGTGCAGTGGGGAGATGTGTGCCAGGTACGGTGGCTCTGTGTACACCTGAGCCAGAGACTTGTAGAGGAAGGGGACAGCAGATGAGATTTGGGGATGGAGCAGAGAAACAAATAACAGGTTTTAGGTGCTTCCCTTCTTTTTTATACCCAGAGTAAAAGCAGGATCATCAGAAGCTGGAAGGATGCTGAGAGGTGCTGCTGACAGGGAGCTGTTGCACAGCCCTTACCCTAAACCCCCTCCACGAGTGGGGCACTGCCAAAAAAAGCTGTCATCTCGCCCAGGCTGGGGGACACCCAGCCCTGAGGCGCTTGGCCCTGTGGCCTGGGGACATGGTCCTGCCATGCCACCGTGGCTGGGGACAACGCTCCGGTCTGGTGCCACCGTGTGGACACAGGACACTTCCACAAATCCCTATTCGCTGTACCTCTATAGCCTTCCCGGCTAAAGGAACCAGGCTTGTTAGTGCTGCTTTCCCAAGCTGTCCTGAGCACCAAGGGGGTTTATATCCCCTTCCCACCACCCCACATCCCCAAACACCTTGCCCTCTGCCTGTCTTTCCCCCTCAGCCACCAGTGCTGGGCTGACCCTCCCCACCCCATCACCCCACTGCTGTACCCCACCTTCTCTGGCCACCCCCACACCATGACTGCATGAACAGATCAAGCTCCTGCTGATCTGATGAACACCCCTTCCGAGTCCTCTGGGCAAGGGAATGAGGGACAGTAAGTGAACACAAATGGATAGACAGGTAAGGATGTCATGGAGCTGTCGGAGTGGGCTTAGGGTAAGGGCTGTGCAACAGCTCCCTGTCAGCAGAGCCTCTCAGCATTCTTCCAGCTTCTGATGATCCTGTTTTTACTCTGGCTATAGAAACAGAGGGAAGCACCTAAAACCTGTTACTTGTTTCTCTGCTCCATCCCCAAATCTCACCTTCTGTCCCCTTCCTCTACAAGCCTCACTTGGCTCAGGTGTACACAGAGCCACCGTACCTGGCACACACCTCCCCACTGCACCAGAGAAACCAGAGCCCTCTCCCCTGGGAAGGAGGGAGGCAGCAGGTGGTAGAAGCAGACAGGAGGGAGCAGGGGCAGCAGGATGGATCCTGCCTTGTCCCGGAGCAGCGGGCAGGGCACCTAGGGGCTGCTCAGCAGGGACCAGGATTTGTTGCTCTGGGTCTGGCCCTGCACTGCCCCAGCCCAGAGCTCTCTCCTGCGTGCAAACCTTCGCCTCACCCCGTTTCACACCCTTTATTCCCCATTTCCCACGCCTCCAGACAAGCCCAGGCCCTCCTTTCCCCAGAGAGGTCACCGTGCCAGCGTGTCCCCAGGGTCCCCAGCCCTGTGGGCATTGAAGTGCCGGTCCCTGGGGGCTGCAGCAGGGACAGCTGGTGGCCCGTGGTGGCCCGTGGTGGCCCATGGGACACGCCGGAGCTCCCACGTGCTTCCAACAGAGGGAGCCAAAATGCCATGAATGGTGGCTGGGGCACGGTCACGGCCGCCCATCGTCGCGGCGTCGGGGCGCCCGGCCGCGAGGGCTGTCATCATAGAGTCATAGAACCTCTTGGTTGGAAAAAAACCTTTGAGATCATCAAGCCCAACCATATCTGTCCACTGCTAAATCGTATCTCTAAGCACTTCATCTACCCATCTTACTGTCTCCACAGATGGGGACTCAACCGCCTCCCTAGGCAGCTGCCCTTTCGGTGGAGAATTTTTTCCTAATGTCCAATCTGAACCTCCTCTGGCACAACTTGAGGCCATTCACCTCTCGTCCTATCAGCTGTCACTTGGGAGAAGAAACCAACACCCACCTCTCTACAACCTCCTTTCAGACAGTTGTAGACGGTGATAAGGTCTCCTCTCAGCCTCTTCTCCAGGCTAACCCACCCCAGTTCCCCCAGCTGCTCCTCATAAGACTTCATAAGACAGACCCTTCACCAGCTGCTTTGCCCTTCTCTGGACACGCTCCAGCACCACAATGTCTTTCTTGTAATGACGGGCCCCAAATTGAACATATTATTCGAGGTGCAGCCTCACATCCATGTGGCTTGCAAAGCCAAGTTGTCAGAAAACTCCATTCCAGCTGCCAGGGAGGAAACCTGCACTTCTCTCTCTATGGACCATCTGATGGGTCACAGCCTCTGTCCTGGGCAGCCGTACCCCCATCATCAGTGCCCCCGCCACCCCCAGACCAGCTGCCTCTGTGGTGGATTTGAAGCTGGTCTTGTCTGGAAACAGTGACTGCAGTAGCAAAGAGGGGGTTCCTCACACCACGGGGCAGCCCCGAATCACCTCTCTGACAAGTGGGTTTCTCCCAGTCCAGATCTTCACCCAGCACCATGTCCAAACACAGAGCAGGGAAGAAAAAACTCTGCTCTAATCACTTTACAGTGGACATAATTAGTCTAAATTAAAGCAGACGTAAAGCACCAGGAAGGGAGTGTTTGAAATGATGCTCCTTGTGCTCTTGGAACAACAGCTCGTGGCATCTCACCAGCAACTCTTTCCCATTCATGCCTCTCTGTTTCCTGGATTTGGGTAGTGTCAGACACTTTATTGGTGGGAAAAGGGAGTGGGATGCAAATAACCTGCCAGATGGGGAGAGGAAATGGGTGGAGGGAGAATCAGAGAAGAAATATCGCAGGCAATGCCACACAGTGCCAGGGGGAAATCTCTCCCATTTGCCCAGCATTTGCTCGTTTATTTAAAGCCTGCCATTAGTGGCAGCCGTGTGCGATGGGATTCACACCAGTCCTGAGTCTATTAGGTGCCATGTCTTGGCCATGTGTCTAATCCACCAAAGTCCTCTCCCAATTCCTGCTTTCCACTGAAAACTGCTGCTTTCTGCAGCAGCTTTGAAAGCCTGGAGCCTCAGCCCCTCGCCCGTACATGGGAGATTTTTGGCACATCAGAGGCTGGGGCTGAGTGCAGGGGGGCTGTCGTGGTGTTGGCAAGACAGAGAGAGGCTGTGGGCCAAGGAAAAGCATGGGGTAAATGGGATCTGGGCCAAATCCAAGGCAGGCAGTGCCAGGCTGTTGCTCAACAATGCTGCCAGAGCAGCTTGGCATGGCTTGGGAGAGGAAATCCCAATCAGCTCCAACATTTAATCCTGTCTTCTCACTGGAGCAGCTGAAAATGTCCTGTTGCTGGGGTCACAGGAAGCCACTAGAGTCCAAGACTCTTCTCAGAGGTCACCAAGCTTATCTGGGAATCTCCATCCGAGAGCTGCAGGGCTGGTGCGAGATAAACACTTTTATGGGATGAGTTTGTGCCCCAGACCCTTTCCATCAGTCCCAAAGATGCTGGAAGCAAAGCATGCATGCCCCAAGTCTTGTGGTGGGCCAGCTGGGATGAGGAAAGTTGTCTGCCTGTCTGGGAAACACCTCAAAGAAGGAAAAGAGGTGAAAACAAGAATTTCCTTAGAACCACAGCAGCAGGTGGGGATACAGGGGGAAATGGAGGCATGGAAGACTGGACTGGTGGGATGGGGTGGGACAGGGCAATTGAGACATGCAGATGTGCAACTGACCCCAACCTTCTCTTCTACAGCTGCTGGTGAGAGTCGTGTTAGGCTACTGGCTGGTAAGTAGAGGGTTAACCCAGCCCATGCCTTCACCCAGGTTCCGCCCAGCCTGGCCCAGCTGCAGGTGCCTCCTGGGGCTATAAAAGGGCTGAAGGCAGGGGCTGCTTTCCTGGGTGGTTTTGGAGGTGCTCTAGGAAGGGCTAATGGAAAGGGATGCTGCTGTTTCCAGCCTTGGGAAGGGGCTGGCAGCGGGTCCAGGCAGAAGTGGTTGGGGGTGCGCAGTTACCCCAGAGCCTTTCTCTGATTTGGGAGCACGTTGCCCTGGACAGCACTGGGAGTCTTCCTGAAGTGAGGCTGTCAGCCTGATGGCTTTCACCCACCGACTGCTGTCCTGCTGGAGAGAGGAACTGGACCAATTGGATCTGCTGGGCTGGTGAGATGTAGGTTTGGGGTTATCTTCAGTGCTTGCAGGTGGGATGTTCAATTATTCATTCCATTTTCCTTCTGCGTGTGGAAATCAGGCTGAGAGTCTCTCATCTGTATTCCTCCACTTAAAGAGAATTGTCAACTCTAATCTTCTCCCATCCCCTGGGTGTCCTCCAGATCTCAGTTAATGGCAGGGTGACTCTGGTATCTTGCTCTGGTCCCCCAGGGTGTCATCTGGATGTGCCTTATTGCACTTGTCCAGTTAACCTGTGTCCCTGCCTCTGGCTTTGCTCCATCCCTGGACATGTCATGCTGTAGTTCGCTGATGTGACTGGGCCCTGTGGTTTCTTGTTTAGTCCCTTCTGTGTCACACTTGCCAATGTCCCTGGGTATGGTTGATGTGTTCTATGGTGGTAGACACAGGTTGGATCTTTTCCTTGTGACCCATCCTGTACGAACGTGGTCAAAGAAGGGCCAGTGAAGGTGGCGCAGATGGAGGCAGGGAGGAGGAGGTGGATGGTGGGGTTGTTGTTTTGGGCTGAGGGAGGCATAGTGGCAGCACTGATGGGTTTGTTGGGGTGGGTAAGGAGTGGAAAACAGCACTGTCCAATGGTAACATCATCTTAGAGAGTTGATCAGCTGGCTTGGGGTGTGGTAAGCTGTCTCCCTTGGTGGACATCAAGAGAGGCAACTCCTGCCCACCCACCTAAGTGACCTCCACTTGCTGCTGGACAGGGTGAGGTAATGTCAACAGGCCTGGGAAGTGCAGTGAACCCTCTGCAGACCCCAGGCCGTGGCGTTCCTCCCATTTCTCCTCTTATCTATGCTGGTGTGAGAGCCATGCACAGGCAGAGAATGAGTATCTACCATGGGCAGGATGGAAGAGGTAATAAAAGTCCTGGCAATCAGCCTTGGGATACATAGTGGAGGCTGTAAAGCAATCTGTGAATGCAAAGCAGCTCTCCACCGAGGGTAGGAGAGAGAAGACATCCCTGCACTGTGCCACATAGTTATCTATTTTTGATAACTTGCTCACGAGGGAGGAATTTTGGAAAGAAATAAATAGAGCCTATAAAGGGACTTATTGATGCTTGGGAAGATGCCCTGGATCCATGCTCCATTTAAATGAGCTTCAGAGAATGCCTTGCTGTAGCTGAAGTGATCCCAAGCTCGTTATTGGTAGGCCAGAATATTTCCAGCTGGTGAAATGCTCCTTTGGATGCCCCCTGGCTTGGCTGTGTTGCTGAGCAAAGGCAGGGCTGTTTTAGCCAGGTGCTGAGTCCCTCCTTGCTGAGTGCATTGCAGCCTTTGCCATGGAACAGTATTCAGCCAGAATGAGGGATTTCCACCACAACTTGTTTGCTGCCCCATGGGCCTTCTGAGCACTCTGCCACAGCCCTAGGACCTGCTATATGGCCTGCCTCTCATCTTTCCCAGGTTAAGGAAACGCAGTAGTGGCTGTGCCCTAAGAGTGGGACAGGGTGATGTGAGACACCCACCCAACCTGCGTCCCTTCTTGCAGCTGCACTCCTCCTCTCCAAGTACAAAATGTCATCTCAATTGCTGATTGCAATGCCAACATCTGCTCTGCCACCTCTGCTGACCCTGCAAGGTGCCATGGGGCAGGGTCAAACAGGAGCCAAAGGAGGTGGTGAGGGGGAGATGGGGAAAATGGCATGGTATTAGCAAAGCCCTGGCTGACAGATGCATCTGCAGCTTGGGAGAAGTAACTTGATGCTTTTTTGGTCTTGGGTGATTCATCCTGGCCTCAGTAGAAAAACACATTCTCTAGTCTTGTGCTGGATGGGGGATGTAGTGCTGGGGCTGTGTAGCTTCCCATTGGGAAGCCCAGACTGCAGCCAGCCCTTGTCCTGCCCCATCAGTGCACGGGGGGCACAGCTGAGACAGCACCCCTGGGCAACTCGACCTGATGGGGACTTGCAAAACCAGTGCTCCTGCCAGGTGAAAAAGTGCTTTTCATCTGTGCAAGTCCTGATTAGCAAAATTATGGTTGCCATGGAACCTGAATAACTGCTTGAATAGTGTCTGCATTCCCCGTCCCCCCAGCAGACCTAGGGGACGCATGCTGTGGAGTGAATGCCAATTTTGCTGCCCCATAGAAATCTGATTACTTTTATCCCAGTGAACACTGAAATGGTCCTTTTTTTCCCCCCTTTCTCTTTTAATTTCAGCCCAGTTTGGAGTGAAGGAGAAATGCCCCTTCCCAGTAATTTCCCAGATGAACTGCAGGGCTTTAGATGCAGTGGTTGCTGCAGGGAGAAACCCTGGGCTCGGGTGGTGGGGGCTTATAGGGTGGTTGCTGTGAGCAGCGCTCTGGGCCCTTCTGCTCCCTCAACTGGAGGCAGAGCTTCCCGGAGTACAAGGCCTGCATTCTGCACAAGGTGGTTACCTGTCCTGAGGAAATGAAGGCTCCCTGCTGGCTCTCTTGCCAGGTGTCTGCACCCTGGAATGGCAGCTAGCAAGCTATGTCGACATCAGAAAAGAGGACTTGGAAATCTAGAAAGAGCTGCCACTGCTGGGAGAGGTTAAGTCACCTGCTTTGACTGCAGAAGCGGGGAGACAGAGTGATGCTGAAATGAGATTTTTTTGGACTAGGAACAGCTTTTGCCTAAAAAGCAGTACAAAGCCTCTAGAAAAATAGTGGCTGGAAATGCACAGAGTGGCAATGGCCAAAAAATTACTGGGGGAGGTGTGCCATACCAGGCAAAGATGTCTGGTGGGCTCTGCTGGGTAAATAACAGCAGCACTGCTCTGGAAAGGCCACCCCACCCTTCACCCCCAGCTACTTTACTGCACAATTGCCAGACTCCCCATCTCTGGTGACCTGTGGGTCTGAGCGGCCATTCCTGGCCTTGGGTACTAAAATGAGCATTCTGCTCTGTGAGATGCATCTTTTGGACACAACACCTTCAGATGACCAAAGAGGATCACTTTTGAGTAGGCAGCTCCCGTCAGGGAGAGAAACCCCTCTTACATCCCTATGCCTGACAGGTTTGCTTGTCCTCCAAGGGGAGAGGGTTTATTCCTGTCTCAAAGTTTAACAATCCCATTCTTTCTGTGCTGGCTGTCCCTGCCTGGGCAGATTAGCAGCACCAATACCCTGTCAAGGGCTGCTCATCTGTTTGCTTCAGTCACAGTGAGGGATGCACCCAGAGGCTCTTGCCTGCTGCACAGGCACAGAGGGGGCAAGCAACTGTCTGTGCCTCAGTTTCTCTATTAGATGCAGTGGCACTCTGTGGCTTGGTAGCTGTTTATCCTCAGGACCAGAGCATGTTAATTAAAACTGCAGAGCCCTGTGCAAACAGGAGAAAAACTGGGGATCGTGGGGTGCAGACAGCTCAGTAAAAGGCTGTGCTGGCCTGCCCTTCAATTACTGAGAGTGATGGGCCCTTGAAAAGAGCTGGGAGAGGAGACAGTCGCTGTTAAGGCTGCAGCTCTCAAGCTTCAAAGCCGCTGCTTGTCCTCTCTTTCAGCCTCTTAATTTTCCCGGTGATGCTGCAGAGCCAGCCTCGCTCACCACCTGTGTGCTAGCCTTAACTGGCATGTGGAGAGACCTGACATGGGCAGGGGCAGCCTCTGTGCTGGTTAGTGGGGAGGGATGGATATGCAAGAGGAATACTCGGGGAGGATGACTGGGCAGAGCCCTTGGGCTGGGGTTACACAGGGAGCCCCTGGTGTGCTAGCTTGCTGCTGAAATTTCCAGCCCAGAGATGCTCCCACTGGGCTGTAGTTGCGGGGTTGTGGCAAGGGGTGGGTTTCGGTGTGCTGCTGCTTCCCCAGGCAGGGTTAATATAATAAAGTACCAAGCCAGGGGAATAAGCCGGAAGGTCGTGCTCCCGTGTGCAGTTCACCCTTTTTAAGCAGCAAAGAGCAGTGGTGGAAGAGGGGTTGCCACCTTCTGGTTATTCAGTTTATCAGAAAATTGAGAACTAGAACTGATTGCTCTGAAGCGCCTTTGGGCCCACAGGGACTCGGGCAGATATTAAGAAACAGAGATGCTGAGGAGAAGAACCAATGTGCAGTCCTTGAGAGCCACCAACTCTTCCTGAAGAGGTATGACAGCAGATAGGGTGGGAGCAGCTGTGAGCAGGACAAAAGAGAGGTCTGTCACAACCTGGAAGCCAGGATCCAGCAACTGGAGGGAGATGGATGGTTCAGCTCTGAGTGAATTAAGCTCTGTCTAGTCCTTGATTCTTGCAGACCGTCTTTACCGTGTGCTTGTTGTCTTCAGCTCAGAAAGGAGACTTCAGGGAAATGGATGTTGAATTTGGTAAGCTCAGTAGTTGCTCCATTGCTTTGCTCCAACACAAGCAACCTCCAAACACCCCAGTCTCAACAGATATCATCCCCTCATCCCCATGGAGGCGCAGGACAAATGAGCTGTGGGAGTCCCTGCAGGGAGAAGGACTCAGGTGCAGAGCTGGGAGGCTTCACAGGGGCTGCCCTGCAGCAAAGCCTGGGCAGGGGTACGGAATGAGACAGAGGGGTGGGAGACATTGTGACTGCATGCAGGGAACAGCTTCTGCCCCAAGGATGGAGGAGATGGCTGTGCCACAATGCACAGAGCCTGGGAAGCAGCTGAGACTGTCTTGGAAGCTGGCTGAGTGTGTGTGTGCTCAGCAGGATGGCCAGCAAGCAGGGAGAGGCAGAAAAGGAATGGAAAGGAGATACAAAGAATGGAGAATGAGAGAGAGATTTCCAGGAATGCTTCATCACCTGGTGCTATCCCTCAAGTGCACTTTTGCTCAGCCTCCTCGCACATCAGTGGTACAGCACACCCTGCCTCTGCGCTGGCATGGATCTATCCCCTGCTTGGGGCATTCCCAGGGGAAAAGCAGCCTGCACACCATCCAGAGGCAGGGACCGAAATCTGTGCCAGTCAGCTACTGTTTCTGGCTCTGCCACTCTTTGGCTTGTGACACGCCAGCTCCTGGGCACTGTCACTCACCCTGGCATCTGCTGAACCAGCCCTGCTGAGCCCCTGCCAGTACTGCCTGGTTGCTGTCCCTGTGTCCTGTCCCTGCTGTCACCAGCACTGTGCCATAACCCCAGCATTTTAGCATATCTCCATCTCCAGAGGGGAGGAGGTTTCTTTGCCTTTGTCACTCCTGTATGAACAGGTAGCACCTCTTCTTCTTGGTTTTAGATGCTATTTCCAGCATGTCGGTTTCCTCCCTTGTGTAATGCCCTGTCCTGCTCGCTTACCTTCCAGCCCTTTGGCTTCAGTACCCAGCAGTAGTTTATAAAATAAATTTTTCTTTGTCATTAAAAAAAAAATAGGCCAAGTTGGATGGGCCTTGGGCAGCCTCATCTGGTGGGAGGTGTCCCTGCCCATGGCAGGGGGTTGGAACTGGATGGTCTTTAAGATATTTGGGTCTTCCAACCCAAACCATTCAGTGATTTTATGACTGCTGTGCTCATGAGTGGCTGCCTATCCTGTGGAGTGACAATGTACAACCACCTGCCCCCTTACTCTGACTCCTTCCCTGCCAGGCACAGCCTTCCACCCCCCCAGCTGTCACCCTTTCGCCTTGACTCCCCCTGACACCTCCTCTCCATCTCAGGGGACAGGGGAGCCCCAGCCCCGCTCTGCAGGCAGCAGCGGAGCCAGGGCGGTGAGAAGAAATGTGGGATTGGACTGGTGGAGCAGGGCTGCACAGCCCTGCCACGTGTCCATGAGGCACAGGATGAGAGTGTGTGCATGTTTGTAAGTGTGCAGATATGTGCACGCGTGTGTCTGTGTGGCTACAGAGCAGGAGTGTTGCCCTGTGACGAGGCTGTTATTGGGATGGGGTGCCAGTGCAGAGGACAGGCCGGGGAGCGTGCATGCAGACAGACCCTGAGGGTAGGGAGGGAGCAGACCTTGGTGCAGAGCGAGGGATGATGCTGCAAGCGCAGCAACTTCCTCACAGCAGTGTGGCAGAAGCCAGCCGGAGCCACCTGCTCCACGGGAGTGTGAACTAGGTGACCCAGAAGATGCACACCTGGAAGCAGGGAGACCCTAGGAAGCTGGTGAGTCAGTCTCTGTTTCTTCCAGATGAGCCTGAAGAACTTGAGCACCTGCGTCTGGCAGTGTGAGGACAGCAGCAGCGCTGATGGATGCTTTACTCACCACAGAGGCCACGCAAATGGCAAATTCCTGCATTGCGAAGACTGCTGGTGGGACGGAGGCGGCCGTGCTGCCATCCGCTGGGACTCTGTCAGAGTCAATGGAGTTTACTACTTTGAAGTATTTCCTTCACTCTTGCTTTCTGAGGAGAATCTTTTCAGTAGTGCTGCTTTGAAACGAGGAGCCCCCCCCAGCAGGGGTAGAGTATCTGCACAGGCTTTGCTTACCCAGTGGTGGGAGAGGAAGCCCTAGGAACACCCCCTTCCCAGCTCGCCTGTCAGCCTTTCTGCTGACGGAGGATAAGAGGGAGAAGGTGGATAACAGCAGGCAGCTTTTCCGATCTGAGCTCCGAGGGGAGAGCAGCGGCAGCATTTCATTAGTCTGCCTCTTAAGGCAGTGAAGTCTCCATCCCCTCCCACGGTCCCTCCCCAGCCCAACCCCATCTGGCACAGAGGTGGTGGGACCTCAGCCTTCATCTGAAGCTTCCCAACAAGCCGTAAGTCCTTCTTGGGTTGGAACATGAATTTTCTCTCCGGCTGTCTTATGGTCAATCCAGCAGCCCCTCTGCACGGCTGGTAGAGTTGGAGCTGGGATCGATTTTGGGGGTTGGCTTTGGGTCTGTATCCTGCTCTACTTCAGGAGCAGGGAGAGGTGACAGCCCTGCTGAGATCCTCCCAGTGACAGGGCAAAGGGTCCAAGGTGGGTGGGAAGCTACCAGGGCTCTTCTTTGTGGATAGAAAATGGGGTAAGGGGCAATTGGTAACCCCAGGGGGAGGTTTGGGAGAGGTTTGTGGCTGGGGCAGGATGGGAGTGAGGGTGCGGAGCTGTGGTGATCAGCATTATCCTGGCACCCCGACACCAACAGAGAGAGGGGGCAGAAGGAGTAGGGGCAGCCAAGGCATTAGGAAAGCATCCTGCAAACCTTTCCTTCTCTCTGTAGCCATGATTCCCTATGTCAACTGCTCCAGCCCTGAGTTCTCCCTGCCCCACCAAGATTTTCCTGTGGAGTCCATCAGACCCAATCTCTGCAACAAGATTTACCCAGAGACCTTGTTCGATCCCAAGGATGCCAACCTGACAGAGGACCAGCTGCGGGATAAGTACCTGGGTCCTCAACGGTCCAACTTCTTTGTCCCTGTCTGTGTCATTTACCTGCTGATCTTTGTGGTGGGGGCTGTGGGCAACACGCTCACCTGCATTGTCATCCTCCGGCACCGGTTCATGAGGACACCCACCAACTACTACCTGTTCAGCCTGGCTGTGTCCGACCTGCTGGTGCTGCTTCTAGGGATGCCGCTGGAGCTGTACGACTTGTGGAGCAACTACCCCTTCCTGCTGGGTGCCAGCGGCTGTTATTTCAAGACACTGCTCTTCGAAGCTGTCTGCTTTGCCTCCATCCTCAATGTCACAGCCCTGAGCGTGGAGCGCTACATCGCTGTGGTGCACCCACTCAAGGCTAAGTACGTGGTGACGAGGAATCATGCCAAGAGGGTCATCATTGTCATATGGGTTTTGTCAGTCATCTGCTCCATCCCCAACACCAGCCTGCATGGGCTGCAGCCTCTCTATGTGCCTGGCCGAGGGTGGGTGCCCGATTCAGAGGTCTGTACCCTGGTGAAGCCACGCTTGACCTACAACCTCATCATCCAAATCACCACTGTTGTCTTCTTCTTCCTGCCCATGGGGATCATCAGCATCCTCTACCTGCTCATCGGCCTGCAGCTCAAGAAAGAAAGGATGCTGGAGGCCTTGGGAGCCAAATCTGGTAGCAGCTGTGACTCTCACCATGCCCAGGAGAAGAAAAAGTTCAAGAGGAGGCAGGTCACGAAGATGCTGTGTGAGTCTGATGCTGGGGAGTCTGATGCTTGGGATGGGCAGAGCCAGAGAGTGTCTCCCAAGGCTGTGTTGGGAGGGTGTGGGCAGGAAAATGAGGTACAGGCAGTCCAGAGGTTCTGGTTCATCCCAGAGAAAGGCTGTGGGGCTGACTCAAGGGGTGTTGAGGCAAAGACAGGTCGGGTGTCTTGGCCTCAGTGTTGGAGACTGTTCATCCAGCTTCCTCATGGCCATAAGACCTCCCCTCCTCCAGGAAAGTTCTGGGTGAGAAAGAGAAAGGAGCTTGGATGGGATGGAGGAACCTGCCTCCTGTCCCCTACCCAGATGTCATGTGCTGTAGGTGGTGGTGGGATTTCACAGAGAGGATCTAGCTCCTACCCAGCTCTGCAGCCTCTGCGACTGCCTTGAGGCAACAATGCACAGACCCGAGGCTGGACAGGAGCATTCCTCTGTCCCACTGCTCTGTGCCCTTGCTCACCTCCCCAGCTCTGCCCCTGCAGCCCCTCTGGCCCCCTTCCCAGCAGCAGGAGCTGGCTGCCCACTGATGGCACAGTGGTGGTGAGTTGCCCAGCCCTGTCCATCGGTGGGACCAAGCCTACTTCTCTGCTGAGTCCCACACAAGTTGCAATTCTGCTTCCCCTGGCACTGGGGCTGGGAGGGGACAAAGGGGGACCTGGCCCCATGTGCCACAGGGACATAGCATGGTGTGGATACAGCAGGCTTGGGAACGCCAGGGCCACCTGTACATCACACCCTTTCCTTTCCATCAGCAAAGATGGGTTATTAGAAAGAAAAACAAACAAACAAACAAAAAAACCAAACCAAAACCAGAGCACAAGGAAAGGGCATAAAGAGCTCCTGCTCCTTGGACTTTTCTGGCAAAAGTGGCAGGGTCCCCAGAGGCTGGATGCCTGCAGAGGTGTCTCCAGCCATGCTGTGCAGCCATGGCGCTGTGGCACGGGCTGCTGCCTGCCCACAAGGAGAAGAGATGTGTAGTGCAGTAGTGTCTGGAAGAGCTGTCAGAGGAGATGGAGGGAGAGAGATCCTGTCCAGACCTCCAGCCTCTCCACAGCAGGTCAACAAGGCATCAGAGGGCCTTTCCTCTGCCCTGTTTCCTCCCTCCCATGCTTTTTTTGTGCATCCTTTGGTCCAAGACCAAAATGCAGCAGTGCTTGGCCAGGGACCGGAGGTCCTATGGGGTGAGCTCCTATCCCCCAGTAATACCAGCTCTTTGGCTCCCCACAGTTATGCTGGTAGTGGTGTTCGGGATCTGCTGGGCCCCTTTCCACACTGACCGCCTTGTCTGGAGCTTCGTCTCCACCTGGACCAGCCACATGCTCCACATGTTCCAGTACATCCACATCATCTCAGGTGTCTTCTTCTACCTGAGCTCTGCTGCCAACCCCATCCTCTACAACCTGATGTCCACCCGCTTCCGGGAGATGTTCAAGGAGGTGATGTGCCACCCTGGCCACCGCCTGCCATGGTCACGGAAATACTCGCCCAGCATCACCCGTGCCACCACCCACAGCACCGAGTGTGAGCCCATGCCCAGCACCAATGCATTGGCCTCTGACGCTGAGGAATATGAGCTGGAGGAGGTGGAGGAGGGTCAGGCCACCACGCGTGAAGTGTCCCTCTGCTGAGCGGGATGATGCAGCAGGACCAGGACTGACTTTCCCCACCATCGGCATCAATCTGGCCATGGCACCCATCATCCCATGGTGGGGAGCAGGGCAGCGGGGAGCAATGGAAGGGTTCCTGCCTCTCTGTGCCATCATGCTGGAATGACAAGGTGGCCAGGTTGACTTTCTCAGCAGCACTGCTCCAGGACACAGTGATGGTGGCCATGCTGTGCTATGGATGCACTGCAGCTGCTGTGTTCAGCACCAGGACTGGTGAAGGCCAGAGCGTCCCTTGTGGTGCAGGGATAGCTGGCTTCTATGCCAGCAGTCTCCGAAACCAACCCATTCCTCCCAGCCCATAGGGCAGACTCCGTGGGTGCTGAGGGCATTAGGGACCCTGGGCTGTTTCAGGATGCTGTGCTGGAAGGATGCCCTGAAAGGTGCTCGCATCCAGGCTGAGAACCACAGGGGCAGGAGCTGTTTGCATGGGATGGAGTGAGGAAAAAAAGTCTGTAGGTGACTTCTCCCTCAAGATGTCCCCAGAACCCCTGATTTCCTTGCTTGTCCCTTTGATAGTACTGTGTGTGGAGAAAGGGGCTCCTGATGGCCGGTGGTGCCTCCTGGTGCCCAGCTGGAGGGTGCTAGTATAGGTCCTTGCTCCTAGCTTCCCTCCGACTGTGCATCCCTAGGCTCCCAAGGGCAAGGGAAGGTGCATTGCTGCTCCCCCTAGAACTGGAGCCTTCAGGAGAACATGTGGGACAACAGGAGCCCCTGGCTGCCTGCATCGCCAAGGCACAGCTCAACTATGCCCATCCCTACACCTTACAAATATGTCTCCCTTTCTCCTCTCCAAACCCATATCTGGTGTGTGTCACTCTCCTCTGCCGCAGCCCTTTGCACCCCTGGGGAAAGCGGGGAGCCCTTCTCCATCCCTGCCCCGCACAGGCTGGGCCTCAGAGAAAATTAAAAAAAGTCATTGGCCTGATTTGTGCCCCGATCGCATCAGCCAGGGCCCAGGTCTGCTCCCAGCACAGAACTGAACCCGGGCCATCCTGCTGGGAGGGTGACAGGCCAGCACGCACCAGGGTGATGGCCGTTGGGAGTGTTCCCCCTGGATCTGCCGCCACGGTGGGTCTGCAGGGCCAGCTGCGCTCAGGCCACACCAGGGAAGGTGTGAGTAGGATGCTCAGCTGGGGCCAGGGCTGGTGCGGGGTGGGAGCTGGTGCCGGAGCAGTGGCGATCAATCCATTCCCAGACATGCGACTCTGGAAATGTCGTGAAAATGCCAGGGAGCGCGGGCTGGCTGGTTGCATTCCCCAGGGCAGGAAGGCCCCATCAATTAACTGTCTGCAGTCAATGCTGCTGACTTCCCAGCATGCGCCAGGTCCTCCCGCAGGCTGAATATCAAGGCTCTGAAATGCCACCTGAGCGGCTGTCTGAGCAGCTTGAGCTCTTGCCTCATGACTTCCCCAGCCCCGGTTCCCCACAAGCCAGTCAGGGAGGCTCCGCTGGCCTGGCATCCCATGGCCATGCCTCTGGGCAGTGTGGATGTGCCATTGGGGCTCTCCTGGGGTGCCAAGCAGAACTGGAGGAGCGAGCCCCAGGCAGAGCGCTGACAGAAGCATCACTGCTTGCTGCTGCTCTGCTTCCAGCCCCTCACAAGCACATCATTTGGGGCCATGGCCGGGCCACTGACCAAGAAGGGGCAGGATTTGTGGTTTGCAAACTCTCTCCTGCCCCCATTGACCCAGTTCCTAGCTTGGGGGCAGCACAGCTGGCTTCCCCCAACTCCCAATCCCCACAGCAGGATCTGCTATGGGCAAAACACCTCCTTGGCACTTGTGTGCTGCTCGGTGAGGGTGGGCATGAGGCTGCAGTAACTTTGCACTTCAGGGTCCTCTCTCATGTCTCTGGAAGACATCAGCATCAAAGACATCAGGATACATCTATTTCCTCCCCTCTCAGGCTCCCATCGCTGATGGTCCTGGCAAGGGACAGCACCCTGGCAGCTCTGTGGGGCCCCTGGTCACTGCTGCAAGAGTGGACTTGATTGATGACTCCTTGATGACCATTATTACCCCATCTCACTTCACCCGTCTGCTTCCCTGGCAGCAAATCTGCAGGGAATGACTTTTTAATAGGTGCACGATAGCATTTTATTACGCAGCGGTAGCCACCTCTGTGGAGCTTCAGGGTCGCTCATGCTGTGAGTTAGGAGGACACATCCCCCTGCTTGTGAGCAGCCAGATTGTGTGAGGATACGGCTGTGCCCACTGCAGCTTGAGCTCCTCGGTCAGTGCCAGAAGACAGCCCGTATCCCCTAGGTTTTCTTGGGTTCTGGGGCTCAGCACAGCTGCAGTGGAATTCAGGGCAGCCAGAAAGGTGAAGCACTGGCTTTTTCTTCATCCAGCCTTGTGTCCCCGGTTGCCCTTCTGTCTTCTGATCTGGGACTCCCCATCCTGCTCGGCTACCCCAAATTCCCCTCTGAGATGCAGAAGGAGAATGTGCTGCTGAGGCCTCGGTGTGCCTCGGATGGCCATGTGGGAAGGAGGATGCCAAAACACCACCTGGGAGTTCTCACTCACTAAATGATCTTTTTGGGATTCAAGGGACCCTAAAAGGGAGAGAGCTGGATGTCAGAGGCTGGAGGAGAGTATGTGGATGCTGGTGGATGGGTTTGTTCTGGGTCATTGTTCAGAGCTGGGGGAAGCATCTCTCTGTCCCTGCAATACAAAGCATGTGGCCAGGTCCGGCTCCACACTGCCATCTCCTCCCCAAACACTTTGTTCTAAAAGAGCTATACCCCAAATATTGTCCATCCATGCTCCCAGATTTGTGGCAGTGCCTGTCCAACAGCCAGTTCCTGCCTAACCACCTGCTCCCAGCTCCAAGGGGACCCTCCTGCCCCACTGTACCTGCTCAGCACCCCCATGGCTAGCACTCATTCCTCCATAGCTTTCAGCTCCCAGGAGACTCTTTCTCTCCCAGCAGATTGTGGAGCTGCTTTTCCCCTGTGCCGCTGCATGCCCTGAGTGACAGAGTCTCTCTGGAGCTTCCAATAAAAAGATTTATCACCATAGCTTTGGGGATTAAAAAGCAATCCATCTATGAGGCTGCCCTAGCCTTGTAAGGCGCTTTTTTTTTTTTTGTGCTGCGATTGTTTGCAACATACATAGGGTGGTTGTTTCTTTTTTTGATTTACAGAGCCAAACCCAAGTTTTACAGCAATTGCCTCGTATATTTGGAGGCATGATAGACAGCTCTGGAGAATGTCAGCAGATTTTTTTTCCGCCCCTCCTCAATAAGCCAAGGGAAGGGTTGTTTTTGCTTCTTTTGCACAGACATGGTATGGGGAAAACACATACAGCATGAATTTGGCAAAGTCCCTGCATGCCTGGGAGTGAGTGGTCCCTGCCTGGGGCCAGGCAGTGGGGCAGATTTGGGCTCCCCATCCATGGATGTGGCACAGCAACCTTTCCCACCAAGATCTCAGCTTTTGCGAGGAGAGCAGGGAAAATGCAAATGTCAGGAGACCCCAGGGATGTGCTGGTTTTGAGCTCAGCACTGATTTATGGTGCTTTTTGAACCACATTTCAATTATTCCACTTACTCCAGGATACCGGTGCAGGTGAAAAGCTAGCTCCTAGTGCCTACAGACTGGTGATGGGCAGTATAGAGATAGGCAGCAGGACAAATGGACAGGTGAAGAAAAAACTAATTTACACAGGGTTTGATTCTGCTCCTCAAGGACACTCGGGCTCAGTTTCGAGCCCCATGCTGAAGGCAGCCCATCTTCCCACCCGGCTCCTCAGTGGCTTCCCAATAGAGCCAGTACTCACACAGGAACCAGCTTCCAAGGCAGCCATGTGCTGCGGGAGGCAAGGGGAAGGCTGGGAAGAAGCAGCGTGGGGAGCAGAGCCCACCCTTGGGGCTCTGCCTGGGGGGCTCAGCCACAGCTCTGGATGCAGGGGCTGGCTCACAGCCACAGTGCAGTGTGACTGTCACCTGCACTGGGGATGGCTTTCTCCATATGGCAAAAAAACCCCACAGCTCTGGAGGGGCCAGACCACATGCAGAGAAGGAGTGGGCTCAACGCATAGTGCCCGTCCCCACAGCTGTGCAGGGAAAATTTCTGGGGCAAAGTGGCCAATTAAAGCCACTGGATACATTCAAAAGTGTTAAGTTCCACTGCAGTGGGTTAGAAGAGACAGACATTCTGGTTAGCCAACGCCTGCTCCCATTGCAATGTGTTGCTGCCAAAGATGACAGAATTGATGTCAGAGGAGCCTTTATTTGGTTCATGGGGATACTTCTACTTTGGTTAAGAAATTAAAGCAATGCATAATTAGCACAGCAGTGAGTGGATGTAAGCGGTAAGTAAGCAGTAAGCAGCTGGGTGATTGGCAGAGCTCTGGAGCAGGAAGGGACTTCTACGAACTGGCTGCCAGTGGGGCAGGAGGGATCAGACTCAGCCCAAGCCCCCCACATCATCCCTAGGCATTGCCTCTGAGCAGGTCTCCAGGGCTGAGGGATTGTGCCCCGGTGGTGGACCCCGAGACTGACTTGGAAGACAACAGTCTGTAAAGGGCTTCCCCACAGCCCACAAAAGCCATACTGGGAGTCCCTAGCACAGGACTCAGACATCTGCCCTGGTCCCCTCTGTGGGATGTGGAGGGTACCACCTTTCCAGTCCTCATTGAGGTGGAACAAATTCCAGCATGAAGAGCAATGCTGGGATCCCCAGACTGTGAAAAACTAACTTTTATCTGGTTTTGTATGCATTTAGGACCAGTGAAACATGAGAACAAGCTCCCAAGGGCACTGGTGGAAGCCCCTGAGGGGAAATGCCACCCCATGGATTAGGTGCTTTTCCAGAAGGTCAGCTCCTCTTCAAATGCATTTTTGAGGGTATTTGTCTCTGCTAAGGACCCAGTCTGTGTCAGAGTCAGGAAGGGAAAGACAGCCGTCACCTCCCAACTCTACTGTGCCCAGATGGCATCTCCCCCTCTCTCAGTAACCGTTTTGGTACCTGGGTTGACCCCCTCCAAAATGAGTTTGCAATAAAAACAAGTAAACAAACAAGACTTGGACATCAGGGCTAGACCCCAGCAGTCCCTGCTTTAATGTTATTATAGCAGCAGGCTTTAATTACAGGGGTTTATTGCTCTTTGTGCTTATCATAGCAGCCAGGACAAGTTTGTCTTCTCATTTTGGGACTATTTAATGTGACACATTGAAGAAAGCTATCTAAGAGGCATTTGGAAGCCAAACACATCTTTCTTGTTATCTTTCTTGGGCAGGTATAGTGAGCATCTCATATTAAAGACCATCTCATATTAATGATACTGAGACCAGGTGTAAGACATCCCCTCCTGCCCCTCCAGAGCTCACATCATGCATAGGGTCTCAGCTGTCCCTGGGGCTAAAAGCCAGGCCAAAATCTATTTTTCCTAGAGGAATCAGCCTGGGCCTGCCAGGAGGGGAGGACACAGGCTCCCAGTGTTTTTTGGTGGATATGGGACGGAGTGGCTTCTCCAAGGAAGCCCCTCTCCTTGCCCTGGCAGGTAGGCAGCTGTCTGCAGGTGCAGGAGCTGCCAAGAGGCAGCAGAAAATAAAAACACAGAAATAAATCTAGTTTTCCTCAGCTCCTGTGCCTGAACTCTGCAAGGATAGCTGATAAAAACACTTTGCTGCCTGATACTGGCCTGCACAGGCTTGTGAAAAAGCTCAGCAGTGCTGCCCTCCTTCTTCCCCTCCCACCAACCAGAGGTCTACTGGAGAAGATCTTGAGAGGGGGAAATCCCTGGAAGGCTGCAGGGTTACAGCAAGTGGTGGACGAGGTCCTGCTTTGCTCGGAGCAGGTTTTTGGCTTATTGGTCTGAGTTTCTTTCAGGCAATTTTCACCCTGAAACACATCACTACAAGTTGCCTGTCTGGGTCAGATACCTGCTCTTCAGTGTCCTGCTTACAAGGAGAAACATAAGCTCTGACACCACTTCTTTCCTGACATGTCCTACCACCTCCATAACTACAGCCCTCAGGTGATCACTGGCCCAAAGCACCCCCTCACAATCCCTTCAACACTTGGCTTAGTTTAATTTCTTTTAATTTCCCGTCCTTTGCTCAGAACAGCTGGGACCAATTTGCTGCTGCTGTCACCAGAAAGAAATCAAGTTAATGACAAGAAAGTCATTATAATTTAGGAGACTCATCAAGCCTCCCTGCTACATTAAGGAGGAACAGGGGAGGGCGTTGCTGCTGCCTGCACTGCTCTTTTCTCTTATGCCTACAGCCTTTAGACACCCCGATGGCCTGTTAGCAGTCCAGCAATCCCAGGTTCAAGCTGCCTTTTTCCAGGTACTGCCTTGAATTCACACCGTGTTCTGTGCCCCTCTGTTTAAGAGCTCTTTGCTCATCCTGGTGTTTTCGAGTGATTTCTGCTCCGGTTAAAGGAAGATCCCCATCTCTCTCCAGCTCTTCAGCTGTCCAAGCTCATACTGGCCCTAGCTCCAAATCCCTCTGCCGAGGCTGATTTGAACAACTGCCTTGCACAGATGGAAAAGCAAATGGTTTGAGATGGGCTTCTTTTCTATTTTTCTGTGGCAATCCTGGCTTGCAGGTGGTGAGTCCATCTGGCAGCAGCCTGAAACACAAGTCCTGTGCAAAAGCATCATCTGTGAGCCAGGAGCCCTGCAAAATGAGAGCTGAGTGAGGACTTCCTCAGCCCCTGACATGGTAGGAGGGAGATAGGCAAAAGTGATTTCTGCTGTCTGTGTGGTGGATGGATGAATTAAAGACACAGCAGCAAAAAGCAAGAAAACACAATGAATGGTGATAATGGGATGGAAAAATTACACCACATTTTCATCCAGCCAGGGTGGGGCGGTGTGGTAATTGAAACATTTCATGGGGTTTTTTCCCCCTGGAAAGAGGATTTGTGTGTCTGCTCCTTGTCCCTGTGTGGATATAACTGGGAAACCTAACAGCGTTTAACCCTATTCCAGAAGTCATAATTAGTTATAATTAGAAACCACCTTTCCTTGGAGTGTTGAGATGGGTCTGATGGGTCATATTTGTGAGTGTCTCCTCCCTTGCTGGGAGCAATGGACAACTTAAAACAATAGGAAAGACCAGGCCAAGCAATCTGGTATCCTTTCAGTTTAGCTCCCAGAGAAAGCCAGAGTATCTCGAAGTGCAAGCTGCAGGGAGATGTAGTCCCACCAGAGCCCCAGTCTACAAAGGGACTTGCTTCAGCCACATCCTCTCCTTGCTGGTAAAGATGACTTCTTTCCGGTGAAATTTCTCTGGATGTGATGTGGCCAACAGGCACTTGCCAGCATCTTCAGGATCTGCTGGTCTAATTTTCCCTCATCTGAGAGGCTGCTCTGTGTCTGGTGCCAGACCTGCAAAATATCTTGTCTGCCAAAAGAAAGATTTAGGATTTTTTTTTGCAGAAACCAGTGGGGCACTTTGCCACAAGCCACTGCATCACAGCTGTTCCCTCCAAATCCCCTCAGCTGCCTTCGCTCCAGCCTCAGGAGGAGCACCTCCTTTCCACAAGTGAGAGCAAGGGCAGATGGGTAGATCTTGGTTTAGTGCAAATACAGGGCACCAGGGCAAAAGAGAAAGGATTGAATAGGGCTCTCCCTGCTTGGTGTGGTTTTGCACCTTCCAGTGCTACCAGTGCTAAACGCACCTTTTGTTACCTAGAGAGTAAAGGTTTAGGTGATGGAACGCTACACAAATTCTGCATTACTGCAAGTACAACTCAGTGCTCTTTTAGATCCATCAAGGTTTGCCTTTCGCTGGTTGCCCAGGAGCAAGGACCCATGATGCTATCATCTGCCCTGCCTTTGTTAGGAAGTGGGAGCAGCTCTCAGTTCCCAGTGCTCGGCCAATCTGCCGGATCATTTTATCAGCCCCCATGCAGGTTTTGGCAAAGGCTTTGGCAGAAGGTGGATAGTGAGGCCAGGCTCTGTATTAACCCCTGTGCTGATGCTGTTGTCCTGGTGCACAGGAGGGTTTGGACCAGTTCCGTACGGTAACTGCCTGTGCTGACACCACCTTTCTCAGCAAGCAGATTGCCTTTTCTGGTTTAAAGTAGTGCTCGCTTGGCCACATTCTGATGCGGTTAATCCCAGGCAGTGTGCAGGCTCCACTCTGTGCTCCCCATCGTCTGGATAATACTTGTGCTAAAGCAGCCATCTGATTATTGGACATACAGAGTCTGGCAGGAGGTGGGCAGACCCTGCTCATGCCTGCGCTGGTGGCTTGTTACAAAAGGGTTGCTCTGATCAGATTTATCTTCCCAATCCCATGGCTGACAACATCCCAGAGACGTGCCTGGGGCAGCACTGGTTCTCAGAGCCCAGATCCCCATCCCCACTGCTCATCCATCTCATGGCCGAGGGGTGCTTCGTGGAGTAGGGGCTGTCTGCCCCCTCCATGGTACTTCTAGCCCTTCTCTGGCCCCAAGCTCACCAGGAGAATCTCTCACTCCTGCAGGTTGTCACAGCACTAATTCAGGTCCTAAGATTTTTTCACTGCAAGCTCCCATCCCATGTAACTATCATGTGCCTTGGGAGCAGCTCGTGCCCCTTCCTTGCCATGATAAGAGTGATTATTAATGCATTAGTGTTGGGCTGCTGAACCATAATGTCTTTATTGCCAATAGCATTAAGTATTTAATTACCCAGTGGGATGAATCGATGGGCTTCTTTCTTTGCTCTACAATTAAAACTGAACAGGAGAGGTGCAGCATAATTTCCAGCCTACTTTAAGCTTCCTTTGCTCTTTCATGAGCAGGGAGATGAGCTGATGGCTTGTAAGGGGTAGGAAGGAGGGGACTTTTCCCCAAGACACATGTTCTCACCTCCTTCTCAGGATGCAGACGTCATGATAACGCATTCGCCTGGCTTAATTAGACTCTACTGAGTCGTTCAGGACAAGATTTTGAGTCTGACAACATCAACAGTGGGAAAATTATTGCTCCAAGTCTTATTTTTAGCTACAACCATAGGAACTTTGAAAGCAGTGGTTTTAACTTGCACCCTGCCAGTGGGAATTTCCACAGCAAAAGCTGGTAGGCGGAACAGCCCGGTACTGCTGTGACTAGGGACAAACAGCTTGAGAGTGGGCTGGGCTGGGGAAGTACTTTCAGCCTTTATTTTTAACCTCCTTTGGTTACAGAGCTTGCAGAGGAGGAGAGGCTGGGGCAGATGGAGGATGAAAGCCAGGTGGACTCAGCACCCCTGGTGCAGTGCTGGTGACTCCCAAGCTCTGACCTTCCACAGGGTCTCAGGTAGTCTGTACAGCTTGACACCACCCTGGGTCACTTGAGCTCTGCAGGTACGGTCAAATGCAAAGTGACCCTCTCTAAAAACCTCACCTCATGGCTGGACCTCCTGATGCAAGCACAAAAGCTCTTTGGGGTGGCTGGTCCCTCACACTGACAAGCTGGGGGAGGAGCATTGCAAACCTCATGAACGGGGTGGTGGGCAACATCTGTTGGGACAAAACAGCATAGCAGCTCCCAAGGAGAACATCAGATTATTTCCCACTGAGATAAAGAAGCCACCCAGCATGCTTTCCGCTGGTGCCAGTTCCTGCTTCTGAGGGCAGTTTTGACTTGGCTCTGCTGTTGGGCACCTGCCGGCTCCCCTGGCAGAGGTTGGGACAAGTTATATTGGGGAGACATGTATGTGTGTGCCTGGGAGCTGTAAGGGATCCCCAGGAGCAGCAGCACACCGTGGGTCTGCTCTCTCCAGTTACACTTAGCTCTGTCTTGGTTTTAGAAGTAAGGATACGGGGAAACCCTGGATTCACTGTGCCACTCTGCTCACTGCCTTCACTGAGCGGTGGGCACACGCAGCTCACAAGGCAGGGCTGAGCTCATTCCCTGGCTCAGATACAAACAAAAAACAGGGGGATTGGAGGAAGACTCCTGCTTTTCAGGTTTGGACTCAACAAAGACTCATTTTTATGTTTGAGAAGGAAAAAGAAAAATAAAATTCCCCTGATTTAGGTTTATTCCAGGCAGAGCATCTGCCTTCTGCTGGCCACGTGCCCAGGAGCTGCTGTGAAATGGAATTAGCCCAACGCAAGTCTGTAAGCAGGGGAGCTTCCAGTAGGTAAAATGTGAGTGAGCTGAAGCAAAGCCCCTGGTCAGTGCACCAAGGGCTTCTGCCAAGGGCCATATGTGCTGAGCGACAAGCAATTTGCAGATATTTTACTTGAATCTCTTGACAGTCATCCCTGGGGATCTGGTGCTTGAATGGATCATGTTCTCTTTTGCCCTGGCGCTGGGAGATGAATAGGATGCACAGAAATGCCTCGTGCAAAGAGGAACTCTCCACTCCGGGCTGTCTCCACTAAAGTCCTGCAGAGCCTTCCCAGTGCTGCAGGGCAACACAGGGAGATGTGCAATTGTGTGGGATTGTGACACAAGCTGGCTGCAGGTCTGAGATTGCTGAACTGGGATCACCTGCATCTTCTCCCTAAGTTGGCTTCCCCGTGGGTTATAAAGGCATTTGCATGTATGGCTACAAAATACCTCCCTGTTCCCATCTCACTGACTTTCTCCATTGTGATGCTCCCAAGCTCCTCTCTTGCTACTCAACTTGTTCCACATCTTCCTAGACTGTTTTCTTTATCTTACGCCTAATACAAGTCCTCTTTGTTTCAGTCCCGCTTCTCTTCCTTGCACCATTTTTTCCAAGGCTTCACTTGTTCCTTCTGCCAAGCAAAGCCAGAGGGGAGTCCCACCTGTCCTGGAGGCTCTGGGTGGCTGTGTGGGCTTTCTGGGGGCACACAGGCAGGTGGCAAGGTCCAGCTGCCAGCTCCAGGTGAGGGCTGTTAGGGAGAGGAACTGGGCTGCCAGAAGAGACATCTCGGGGAAAATAGCTTCCTCTGGAAAGAGAAAAGCCCTTCTTCTCTGCAGAGTACCAGGAATGATCACTTAAGAGAAATACTTGGAGGTCACAAGGAGACTAAATGCTGCATGTATAAAACTCCTTGTATAACTCAACAGAACTTTCCCTTGTCGAGAACTTTAGGAAATCACACAGCCTCATCCAGGATGGACGTGCTGGGTTATCCCTCACCATCAGCTGGAGCAGCAAAGAGTATGTCTGGTTTCAGGGGCCCATGCCAATCCCTGCAGCATCCCACCTCAAAGAAGGATGCTCTTCACAGAAAAATATCCTGTGTTCTGCCACGGAAAGTTGACTTCCATAGAACCATAGAATGGTTTGGGATGAAAGGGACCGTGAAGATCATCTAGTCCAACCCTCTGCAATGAGCAGGGATATCTTCAACCAGATCAGGTTGCTCAAAGCCCCATCCTTGACCTTGAATATTTCCAGAGGTGGGGTATCCAACACCTATCTGGGCAGCCTGTTCCAGTGTTTCACTACCCTCAGCATAAAAAAATTCTTCCTGATATTTAGTCTAAACTTCTCCTCCTTTAGTTTAAAACCATTACCCCTTGTCATACTGCTACAGGCTCTTCCAAAAAGTTTTTCCCTATCTTTCTTATGAGCCTCCTTTAAGTATCGAAAGGCTGCAATAAGGTGTCCTTGGAGTCTTCTCTTCTCCAAGCTGAAAAACTTCAAGTCTCTCAGCCTCTCTTCACAGGGGAGGTATTCCAGGCCTTTGATCATTTTTTGTGGCCCTCCTCTGGACCCGTTCCAACACGTCTGTATCTTTCCTATGCTGAAGGTTCCAGAGCTGGACGCAGTATTCCAGACGTGGTCTCACCAGAGCAGAGTAGAGGAGCATCCCCTCAACTCCCCACTCCAAGGCACAGAACATGAGCTGGCGTGCATGCAGCCACTTGAATTAAATGCTATGTGTCACAGCAAGCCCTGTGTCACAGCAAGCCTTCATCCTCAAGGGCTCTTCTCTTGGCACAGCCAAGTAGGTAGTGAAGAAAAGATTTAATTAGGCTACCACACAGGCCTGTCTTATTTGATGCCCTGCATTAATTAGGGCCTGGGGAGAGTTTTCTCCACCTGTCACGTATTTGAAGTGAGCTGTGAGGTTGGAAAGAGAGAGGACAAGTGTGTGTCTGGCACTGCTGGGTTACCATCCCTCAGCTGCTCTGTGGTATCTGCTGGGGTGGCTCCGGCTGGCACCAGGTGAATGGCAGGGAGCAGTGGGATGGGATGAGGTGGGCACCATTGGTAGGGGAGGGGGCTTTGCTGGTGGGAGATGGGGATGCTCAAGAGGTCTTAAGTGCACCTGGACTGTCCTCTTTGCCAGGCCGCTGCTGGGACCATGTAGCAGGTGAGCTGCGATACCGGGCAAGGTTGGGGCTAGGGAATGTGGGGCCACATTTGATGGCTTTTCTAGCTAATTTCCTCCTCCCTCTGAACACCCATGTAGGGGTTGGTTGGAGGTCCCTGACGGTTTTCTAGCAGCAGATGCCTGCATAAGCCACAAGTAAAACCGACTGTTCTTGGCTGTTGCTTGTATCTGCTGGGTATCAGATACAAGGCTCACCTCAGTCTCTCTTGTGTCCCGAGATATTCTGGGACAGATGTGGCAGGAGGTCCTGCTCAGCTGCCCCCACGGAGCTGGTTTCGAGACCCACTCGGGACAGGCATTGCAGCCTTTTGTCACCATCTAGTGGAAACACATCCCCCGACCAGGCACAGGGTGAGCAGGAGGTTTAGGGACATGCACTCCCCTCACCTATGGTCCCTATGGGGGTGTCCCCCTACCCCGGGCTGGGTACCCATGTTAGTTGGCTTTTGGAGATCCTCATTTGCCTTGCAGTCCTGGCAGCAGCAGCCGGGCAAGGTGTCCCCAGTGTTGCCAAGCTGGGCAGAAGCACAGGGGACGAGTCTCTGCTGTGCCAGAAACAGTGAATCCGTGGCAAATCCCTCCTGGGGTTAAACCAGCTAAATTCCCTTTAATGGTGGAATTAGATCAATGTTCCCATGATGCAGGCATGCTACAACAGGAGACAGCCATAAAAGCACTGAAAATCCACTTCACAGAGCTGTTAAACTTGCTGTTTCAGTCAAATCACTCCTCTCTGATGCTGCTCTGCAAATCTCCCTTGACCCTGAGATTTCTGGTAGTGCCTGCACAGGAGGAGGGCTGTGCTGTGCTGCTGGGACAGCTTTGCAACACGATGTGTTCCCAGAAAAAGGCTGGCCTTGCTACTGCTCTGGCATCTCCTGAGCAGTGCCGGTGCTGCGCGGAGGTTGTGACCACAAGTGGAATACAGGGAACAACCCAGGCTAGTTGCCAGCGTCCAGCCTCAGAGATGCCAGTGCCAAGGACAACCCGCCAGCACGGGAGCAAGCTGCTGGAGAAGAGATGGAGCACAGGCCGTACCGTGATGGCCCCTGCCAGAGCTGGGAACTGAGGCTGGCCAGCTGCGAGCCTAACCCTTTGCTGATCCCACCACTGGCACTACGTTACTAGACACATACAGTGTCCCAGCTACCAAAACTGCCCCTGGCTGAAGCAACAGCTGTCCCTTTCAGCTGGCAAACCAATTCTCCTGCAGCACAGAGGGGAACCAAGGCCAGCAACAGCATCAGAGCTGTACACAATGATAAAATGGAATTTTGTCACACCACATGCAGGCTCACTAAGGAGGGAGGAGCAATTAGCTCTTGCTTCAGATAAATTCCTGCCAGGCCTCTCCCTCCTCCACCTCCATCACCTTGCATCCCCACAGGCTACCCTAGGTCCGTGTTGCCGCTTCCCCTGGGCACTCAGGCACTCCTGCAGAATGCAGGAACCTGAGCCAGGCGTTGCTGTTTCGCATGCAGAGTCCAGCTGACCTGCACAAGGGGGTTCCCGGGTGGGTTTCCCATCTGCCTGTGCACATGACAAGGGCTGGGACGTGGGCAGTGTCCCCATCTGTTCCCAGCACTCTCCTTCCCTATGCTGGCTGATGGTGGCAATCTTTCCATAGGCTGCCTTAACTCCTGGAGAGGCTGGCTGATCCCATCACCTTTCTGAGCCAGAGCCCTCCGCCATGGCTCTGCCTGCCTGGAAGCTGCCTCCCACCATCCAGCTGAAGAGACACTAGGAGGTTTCCCCTCAAGGGCATCAGGACCCAACATTCATTGAGAGTTTGTGGCTTTTTTCTTAAGCGCTCCCTAGGATCTCACGTTCCCCTAGTTAATGACTTGTCTTAAGCACATCATGGGAAGACAAACTGTTAAGGTCTCACGTGCGTAAGTTGAGGAGCCCCCAGGAGCTGGCTAGATGCCCAGCTTGAAGTGAGAAGGCATGTAAGGCAGCAGGGAAGCCCGGCAGGAGCCGCTTAGGTCGTTGGGGAACACCATGCACAGGCAGGGGCAATGCAGCACTCGGCTCTGCCAGCAGCCTGGCAAGTTAAACAAGGGTGCAATGTGCCACCCTGGGGTTGCTCCAACTGCGACTTTATAGCCACTCGGGTAAAACTTCACAAGGAGGAAGCTGGCATCTTATTTCAGTGAATAAAATAAAAAGCTTTCATCAAGCAAGCAGTTTTATTTTTTCTCCAGCATTGTGCCTTTTCTCTACCTGGCTCCTGAGCCAGCAAAGGGCAGCAGCAGGGAGCTCCTGTGCCAGCTGCTCCCTCACCAGCTTTTGGGGTGCTTCAGGCTGCTCGGGGTGGGGGGGGTCAGTGCCTGTCGGGGGCCGGGCAGGGGACGCGGGGGGCAGCGGCAGCGCTGGGGAGCTCCCAGCCCCATCCCTTCACCAAGGCCAAAAGAAGAAGTAAAAGCACCCCGTGCTCAGGCCAAGTTCCACCACGGGAACCGGGTGCCGCATGGCCAGCCTGGAAAGGCGGCCCGGCATCCCCTCCCAGGCCCGGGACACTCACACACCCTCGCGGGACTCCTCCTCCCGGCCCCGGCATCTCCTCCCTGGCCCGGGACGCCCGGAACTCTTCACCCTTATTCCCACCCCAGCCCAGGACCCTGGAACCCCCTCGCCCTGCCCCGGGCCCCCCGGCCCCAGCCCGGCCGCACCACGTGTCCCGCCGCTCGCCACGTGCTCTCCCGCGGCCCGGGCCCCGCCCAATCCCTCCAAGCCCGCCGCCCAATCAGGGCGCAGGCGCCGCCCTCCCATTGGCTGCTGTCCACCGCTCTCGGGCGGGCAGCGCGTCCTCCCCCCCCGCCTCAGGCTCTCGCTGCCCGTCGGCTGTAACGCGCGCTTCCATTGGCTGACGCCACGGAGCCGACGATTGGCCGAGGGGCTGTAGGGGCGGTGACCGCGATTGGACGGGCGGCGGGGCGCGCGCGGTGATTGGCTGGGGCGGGGCCGCGGGGGGCGGGGCGAGGTGCAGGGCAAGGCAGCGGAAGGGGCGCGCATTCGCTCTTTCGTTTCACTCCCGGCCCGGGTCGCCAGCGCCTCCGCCGCCGCTCCCGCCCCACCGCACCGCCCGCGGCCCGCTCCGCTCCTCGCCGCACGGTCACCCGCCGCGTCTCTTGAGGCAGCCCGGCCGCCGCCCCTGCGCCGCCGCCATCATGGTGAAGATCGCCAAGGTGAGGGTGCCGGGCGGGGCCGCGCTGGGGCGCCGGGCGGAGAAGCTAGAGGCCGCCGCCATGGCGGGGCGAGCGGGAGGGGGTGGATGGGGGGAAGCGGGTATGTCAGAGCCAGGCCGCCCTCCCGCCGCCTCTTGAGGCCTCGCCGCGCTTCGCAGGCCTCGCCATGAAGATGGCGGCGAGGGGAGGGGCCGCGGGCTGGGTGGGAGCGGTTGCAGGCCCGGTTCCCGCTCCGTGCCAGGGCCGCGGGAGGGGGGGATTGGAAGGGATCGGGGTGGGGGGGGGGCTCGGCCTGTGAGGGAGGGGGAGAGTGGGCGCGCGCCGCCGGGGATCGCGCGCGAGGAGCGCGCGGAGGGGGCGGGGCCTCGGCGGCCGCGTGGTGCGGCGGGATGGAGGGGGAGCACGTGCGAGCGCGCAGCGACCCCCGCCCGCACCGGGAGGGGGAGGAGGACACACACTCACACTGGGGACAACCCCGGGGACGATCGCCCCGGGTCCTCGTGCGGGGAGGGGAACGGAGCCTCACGGCACGCGCTCTTTTTTCTTGCAGACTCCCAAGAATCAGGTCAAACAGAAAAAAATGGCGCCTCCCCCCAAAAAGGTGGAGGAAAGCGAGGAAGAGGAGTCATCGGAGCTGGATGAGAGCAGCGGAGAAGAGGTGACCGGGCTAGGCGTGGAGTCAGAAGGGTGCACGGGGTGTAGGAGGGTCGTGAGATGCAGGGGGCACGTAGTGAGGAATCAACAATAAGCAATTAGTGCCTGTCTGTTAACTGGTTAAGAAAAAACAGGAACTCCAAGAAGGAAAGCAGTGTGAGCAAAAAGCTACCTTAGCGGCTAAGACTGTACTGCCAGGCTTTGGAAGGACTGCTGGGATCTTAAAGCCATTCCTAGCGCTGACAAGCAAGTGTGTGATAAGTTACTCCATTACAGCACCAGCAAAAAGTGATTTATCGCGCACAACCCTGGCTAAAACCTTCAAGCTGCTGGGTGCTACTAGAGAGATCACTGGTCTTGCTTCAGGACCAGGGAATTTAGGGATGCTTTGCTGTTCCCTAAGTAGTCTGTGAAAAACATGAAGAAGCTGGGTTTGAGCTTTATTAATTCAACCGATAGGCAGCTACGGTCATTCAGCAGAAACTAAGTCAGAAGGGTATCCTTCAGACTGCTGTTGCTATTTATTTTGTCCAATATTGAAGTAATAGGTTAAAGGGCAAGCATGAATCTTAGACCAGTGTGTGTTTCAGATGGTCCCTCAGAAGAAACCACAAAAAGCAGCTGTTACACCAGCCAAGAAGGCTGCTACCCCTGCAAAGAAAGCACCTACTCCTGCAAAAAAGGCAATTACCCCTGCCAAGAAGGCTGTGGCTACTCCAGCTAAAAAGGCTGTTGTTCCATCACCTAAAAAGGCTCCTGTCCTAACCAAAGGAGCGAAAAATGGAAAGAATGCCAAGAAGCAAGAGAGCGAGGAGGAGGATGAAGATGATGAGGAAGATGATGATGAGGAGGAGGACGATGATGGCGATGAAGAGGAAGAAGATTCTGGTAAGTTACTTTTGAAATATGTGTTCATCCTTGTGTAAGTTCACTAAAGCTGGTCCAAGTCAAGTAATTGAATTTTAGTACCTTTGTATTTGAAAGTTCAGTATGATTTAATGCTTGCAGGAGGGAGTTCCATCGATTAAAAGGTGGTGAGGAAGGAAAAGTGGGGAATCAGTGAAGTTTGGGGGAAAACTGGTTGTTCTTTCTTGAACGTTGCCAAAATCTTTACTAGCACTTTTCGAGTGAGGTTTGGAGGCTATGATTTGGGTAATACCTGCTGTTTCGTTGGTGCAGATGAGGAAGAGGAACCAGCAGTGCCTGTGAAGCCTGCAGCCAAAAAGCCTGCAGCAGTACCAGCCAAAAAGCCTGCAGTTGTGCCAGCAAAGCAAGAATCTGAGGATGAAGAGGAGGATGATGAGGATGAGGATGAAGATGATGATGATGGTACGTGTGATTTAGGAAAACTTTGTTTTGAGTCTTTAAAAAGCAATTGAAAAATGTTAAACTAATAAACCCTTGTAGGGAGTTAGAGAGGGTGTTAATTTAATGGATTATTGGGAGTGATGCAGAATGTGTGCATGTCTCCATTCAATTTAGCTAGAGTCCATCCAGTGTGGCTGAATGGGTGTTCGTTTTGCTCTTTCTGGTAAAACTTGCTCTTGGGGCAATGAGTATTAGGTGTTCGATTGAGGGCTTTTTTTGTGCAGTAAAGCTTGAGGGGAAGGCAGCTTCTGTAAACACTACGAATATACAGAGCTCCTTTCCTGAGGACATACAAACTTAAGGAGGCATGAAAAACACTATTTTACTTCACAAGATCTTTTCTTAGTTTCAAAAAGGGCTTAAGTTGTTCATGAATTTGTCTGAACTCTTGTGCCCAACTTGTTTCAGAGTCTGAAGATGAAGCCATGGACACAACACCTGTTCAAGTGAAGAAAGCTACTCCAGCAAAGGCTGCTCCAGTGAAAGCCAAGGCAGAATCTGAAGATGAGGAAGATGAAGAGGATGATGATGAAGATGAGGATGAAGAAGAAGAGGAGGATGACGCCGAGGAGGAAAGTGAGGATGAAAGTGAGTTTAAATGTTTTTGAGACTATAACTCTGTAATAACAGGAAAGATGCCTGAGCAGAAGTTTTATCCTGTTGTAGTTTTTCTGGGTGAGGAACAGTCGCCGTAGTGGCAAGAGAAGGTCTTATGTGTGACTGGTGTAAGGGTTAGTGCTCCTGTATTGATCCAGTACAGGAAAAGTTGTTTTGTACTTTTATTTCAGTGTTGTTTGTTCTGTATTACAGAACCTGTCAAGGAAGCACCTGGAAAGAGGAAGAAAGAAATGGCCAATAAAAGTGCACCGGAGGCCAAGAAAAAAAAAAACGGATGGTAGGTGGTGTGTGATCATTGAAATGGTGCTGGTTTGGTACTCTGTTATTAGGCTGTTGGGTGAGGCACATAGCTCTGAAGGGACAGGATGCTGAGCGTTTGTTTTTTTTTCTGGCACAAATGATGATAATAAGGGACTTAATACTGAAGTGTGATGTCACTTTTGAGCAGAAACTGATGTGCTAATGTTGCCTGGAGTCTGGCTTCCAGTTCTTTTAATTTCAAAGTTAGGTAAAACTAACTTTAAAAAAAAAATCCCAAACCTGGATTATCTTTTCTTTAAAGGACCCGCTTCAGCTTTCTCTGTGTTCCTGGGAAATTTGACTCCCACCAAAGAGTACGAAGAACTGAAGACTGGCATCAAAGAATTCTTTGGGAAAAAGAATATTGAAGTTTTAGATGTCAGAATTGGTGCTTCCAAGTGAGTTAATAGCTAGATTTTTTGCTGCTTATTTCTTTCAGCTGGCAGTGGTTTGTTTTGAGGGGTATAACTGCTGACACTGCTTTCCCTCAAGATGCTGGGGTGGTTGCTCGATAGTGTATGGAAGCTGGAAGAGGCCACGGTACTGATAAAGAGTATAATACTGCTGCCTGGATTTGCAGCTTCTTCAGACAGTATCTCCCTAAAGAGAGAGCTGCCAGTTCAGTGCAGAGCTTTTGGTTACGTGCGCAAGTTAACTTTTATTAACCCTCTCTGACTTGACCAGTGGGTCCCCTCTCTGGTTCTGGGTTTCTGTTTGTGTTCTCTGCGACTAGAGATAGATCAGGTTAGATTGTAAGGTTAATTCTTCTTTCAGGCGATTTGGCTACGCAGACTTTTCATCTGCTGAAGACCTGGATAAAGCACTCCAACTGAATGGGAAGAAGTTAATGGGTTTGGAAATCAAACTGGAAAAAGCAAAGAGCAAGGAAACAATGAAAGAGAATAAGAAAGGTACAGCCCATCACTCTGAATACCTGTGTGCATCAAAGAAGAGTTGTCATAATCAGGCCTTAAGAGTATCCTTGCAGTGTTACTGGTGGCTATGGTCCTGCTTTTTTTTTAAGACAGATCTTCCTAGTTTGGGCTCTATCAAAGTTCACCAAATGATTGATTGACTTAGAGATAGGCAAATTCAGACTTGTATATCTGGAAATGTGATCCCAAGAAACAGTGCACATTGGGGTGTTAAAGGAGAAATATGGCTCTTCCTGAGGCTTTAGGACCTGTTTTCTGGACTTGATGCCCTTAAGAGAAGTACAATGACATAAAACTGTCGTAACACCTGAAAATACAAATGCTTGTTGTGGTTTATTTTCTGCTGGATCAACTCACTCTGGTTCTTGCTGACCTGGCAGTGTAGATGAGAAGGAGTTTTTAATGTGGTAACGTGAGAGTAACTTTTCTCTGTTTGCAGAGAGAGATGCTAGAACACTCTTTGTGAAGAATCTGCCCTACCGCTTAACTGAAGATGAAATAAGAGAAGTGTTTGAAAATGCACTAGAAGTCCGAATAGTAATGAACAAGGAGGGAAACAGCAAAGGGTGCGTAGCTGAGAGAACTGTTGGGTGTTTGCTGATCCTCAAACTCTTGGTATATTTTGATAAGCTCATCTTGTTAAGCTACCTTAAGGTACCTGCTGCCTTAGGTGTACTGAAAATGCTGATTTTGAAGTATTTTCCTTCCACATCCTTTCCACCCTACTCATTAAATTATTCCTTCCTGAAAGGAGGCATTTGCTTATGTTCTTTTCTGTGCTGTAGGATGGCCTATATTGAATTTAAAACAGAAGCTGAGGCAAACAAAGCTCTGGAGGAGAAGCAAGGCACAGAGATTGATGGTCGTACCATGGTCATTGACTTCACTGGTGAGAAGAGCCATCAAGAACATCAAAAAGGTACATTTTCCAGACAAATTATGTGCATACAAATGACATTCAGGATTTAAATCCATCTATTTCAAAATCTACCAGTTTTCAAAAGTTTGCTAGAGAAGGACCAGTCTGAAGCACTGTAGGGAGACTCTTAAGATATCAGGAAGGGACCGTTTGCCTAATTTATGGTCTGTGTTCCATGTATTTTGTGTTCCTTCTGCATGTTTTGGACAAGAGATGGTAACTAGTTTAGGTGACCAAAACAGTGTTAGCCTTGTGTCTCACCTTGAGGTGAGGAGGAAACGAACTTTCACCCTAGAGAGGATCTTGTGCCTTGAGAAAGAGAGAGCTCTCCTCTCCAAACTTGCACTTACAGCACTGAGTTTTCTCCACAGGAGGTGGAGAGTCAAAGACCCTAATTGTCAACAACCTCTCATACGCTGCTTCAGAAGAGACTCTGCAAGAACTGTTTAAGAAAGCTTCTTCCATCAAGGTGCCACAGACTAACCAGGGCAGGCCTAAGGGGTATGTAGTGCCTTTCTCCTGAGTCCTGAGTTGGCATTGCAGATGTCTTGCCTCTGCAGATCCCTTGTGCTGCTGGACTCACCATGGCCTTCCTTTCCATACAGGTATGCGTTTGTAGAATTTCCCACAGCTGAGGATGCCAAAGAGGCATTGAATTCCTGTAACAACACAGAGATTGAAGGCAGAGCAATCAGACTGGAATTCAGTTCACCGTCATGGCAGAAAGGGAACACGAATGCAAGAGGAGGATTTAATCGTAAGTGTTCCATGTTTGATCACTTCATCTTACAACAGCTGTGGCAGGGCTGCACCATTGATGCAAACTTAAGGCTGCTTTCAAAAAGAAAAGTAAAAGGGACATGCCCATGGAGTGAAAGACTTGCATCATAAGTGAGTGTGCTGGATATGATGACTGATTATCTGAAATGCTGATGAAACCATTACCGAAGTCCTCTAGATAGTCAAGTGCTGATCCAGCAGTGGCTGTGCATTATTTGGCAGTGAGGTTCTAACCGCAGTCCTGAAAAAGTTCTCAAGGAGAACTTCATCACAAACCTTTTGGCCCTATGAGCTGTTTTAGAATCCAGTAACTCAAGCTGGATGTGATGTTAAGAAACAAATGGTTGCCTTGCTCAGACAGAATGATCACTGAATGAATTCTCTTTCCATAGAACAAAGCAAAACATTGTTTGTCAGAGGCCTTTCTGAGGACACCACAGAGGAGACGTTAAGAGAATCATTTGAAGGCTCTATAAGTGCTAGAATAGTCACAGACAGAGACACTGGATCATCTAAAGGGTATGTTAAACATCACTGGGGGTTATCTCAGTTGCTACAGAGAGCCTCACTAACTGCTTTGTGCAGTGCAAGATGTTTCTTGGGCCCATTCAGGTCATTCTTTGAAGGTAGAAAACTGCTTGGACCCAGAGAACAGCTCTGGGTCGATTTGTGGCGGGCAGCGCATGATAACTTCTCAATGAGCTCCATCCTGCCAGCAAATCCATGGCAGCCTATGGATTCGCACGAGAAGAATATTAACTGCTTGGTACTGGCAAACTTGCAATGGGACTCCCATCAATTGTAATTAGCCAGTGCTGATCCACAAGTAATGCAGTCCTGATCTCCCTGTGTGATTGCAGAAGTGCAAGGGTTGGTTTCCCAAGGGATTGCTCTTGAATTACCTGTAGGTGGTGCTACAGCTTATTGAGCTTGACGGTGTCTGTTAACCTGCTTTCTAGGTTTGGGTTTGTGGACTTCAGCTCCCCAGAAGATGCCAAAGCAGCTAAAGAAGCTATGGAGGATGGAGAGATAGATGGAAACAAAGTGATCCTGGATTTTGCCAAGCCAAAGGGTGAATTTCAACGTGGCGGCGGATTTGGTGGTCGTGGTGGCAGAGGAGGCGGCCGAGGAGGAAGAGGTGGATTTGGTGGCAGAGGTGGTGGCAGAGGTGGCTTTGGAGGTAAGAAGAGGCTAAATGCTGCTTTCTTAAGTGGGGGTGCTCAGAGGTTAAACTGGGCTCGTTCTTGGGATTATGGTATGGTGGTGCTGCTGCAGAGTGCTTGATGGGGGAATCAGGATGGGTTTGGAAGGGCAGTGGTGCCTATGCAGGGACATGTGTAACTTTTGCTTCTTGTAATAATTCTCTCTCTAGGTAGAGGAGGAGGTGGCTTTCGAGGAGGCAGAGGAGGAGGTGGAGATCACAAGCCACAAGGGAAGAAGATCAAGTTTGAATAAACTTCCCTTTTTCTTTCTCTTCTCCTGCTCTCTGAGACTATCTGAAAGGACTCCGGGGGTTTTTATTCTCCTTTTATCTTGGCGGAGCCTTCGGAGGACATTCCAAGATGCAAAGCAGTACTGTGAGCCACTTGGAAGATAACAGTTTTCATTTCAAGGAAGAGAGAGCAAGCCATTTTGACTGCTTGCCCATTCAAATGAACTTTTTAAAAAATGAGCGATAGATGTGGGAGTTCCCCCTTGTCTGTGAGTTGTCTTGAATTTATAATGTTTTACCCATGTACAAAAATATTTTTTTTTCCTATAAACTTCTGTAGCATTTTTTGCTGTAAAAATGCAGAATGTTTTATCAGTTGTGCTTCAGCACCCTGTCTCGGACAGATTAAAGGACCTAAACTGGTTCGTGTTACTTCTCTGCCGCTGCATGGAGCAGGGCTGTGAGAAATGGTGTCTCAAGTCTTCCCTCTCTTCAGGTCATTGAGGTGGTAGGCAGCAGCCACTGTCCTGCTCAAGCCCTGTCTGGGTGTGCTTTGAGTGCTTGCGGGCACTCAGAAACCATCTGTTATTAGTGATGTTGCATGCTCGCCAAATTTCTTTTAACGAAATGAGTAAATTGTACTAAGGCCCTGCACCTCAATCACACTGTATAGGCGTTTCCTCTTGACTTGGCCCTAAATGTGAAGCAAATAAATGGAAATGGGCCGGGGGGGGGGAAGTTGCTGCCTGCTGCTTTGGCACAGCACCTGCCTGTGGATGGTCCTTGACTTAGTATGGCTTTCACCAGGGTGGGGATGAAGGTGCTGGGTCCTGGCCCACTCCCTCGGCAGAAGTAGCTGGCCTTAGTTTTCCAGCCTCGTGCTTGGCTGGTGTCCTGCAAGTGGCAGCTGTGAGGTGACAATGCAGCTCTTGAGTGGCTGCAGCGTGTGGGTGCAGAAAGCACAGGGGCAGCTGCTGTTCTTGTTTAATGGGGTTGGTATTGGTGGCAGAGCTGTGTAGCTGTCCCTCCTGTTCTAGGAGCCTCCCCTGGGCTGCTGCAGGCTTGGGTGGCAACTGCCTGTGTCCTGGGGGGGTCCCCTGACTGCTGTGGGATCTTGCTTCCCAGACAGAGGCCATGACCTTAAGCCTCATCTGTGGCTGCGGTTGTGGCTCAGCCTCCTGTGCACCAGAGGGACCAGCAGGTCCTGGGGGTGACTGCCCCTCTGCTCAGGTGAGACCTCAGCTGGAGCCCTGCGGCCAGTTCTGGAGTCTCAGCACAGGAAGGACATGGATCTGTAGAGTCCAGAGGATGGAGCACCTCCCATAGGAGAACAGGCTGAGAGGCGGGGAGACCTTAGAGCAGCCTTCGAGTACCTAAAGAGGGGGCTACGGGCAAGCTGGAGAGGGGCTTCTTGGCAGGAGTGCGGCTGCCCTTGCAGCCCCTTAGGTGTTCTCGCCTCTTTATGGATTCCGGGAACGCAGCCCCTGGAGGGGAACAAGGGGTTCCCTGCCTCTGAAGTGTTTCATGCGCAGCAGTAGGGGAGCGGTTGCAAGCTCGCTCTGTGGACTGAAGGTGCTGCTCCTGCTGGAGATGTGAGGAGGGATGAGCTCTGTCTGCCCCCATCCCCGAGCCTTTGGGCATCAGCCATTTTGGAGCCGCCACCTGGGCCCCGCTGGCAAATGGTCGGAGGGCGCCGCGCGGGGCCATGCCGCCAGGGGGCAGCGCCGGGCAGCGCCTGCCGGGCTGAGCAGAGGCGGGGGGAGTCGCATCCTTCCCATCCCCTCCTCGCCCCTTTCGCTGTCTTCGCTGCTGGAGCATTTGCTCTCGCCCTGGTGCCCTATGGAGTCCTACAGCCGTGGGTGCACGGGAAGAGGGAAAGGGCGAGAACATCCACAGGGGCATCTGCTCAGCATCTGCCTTTTGTCCTCATCCGGTGCCAGGAGGAGCTGACCCCACTGGCAGGTGGCCTAGACTGCCACATCCTGCATGCCTGGGTCCTGCTGGCCTCTCTGCTCCCCATCACCATGTTGAGCAGCCAAGCCCTGTGCCGGCCCCAAAAATGAGCCACCAGTGCCCAAACAGAGGTGAGACAAATGGGCTCATCCATGGCTTTCTTACTCTTCACCCCAGCCAGGTTCAAACCTGATGTGGGTTTGTCCCTACATCATCTGCGGATGTGGCTTGCTCTGCTGTCACTGCTTCCCCATGGCACGGGTATCCCATTCCTCTACGGCAAGGCCAGGGGACCTGTCACCCTGACGATGCTTTGGTTGTGAGGGAAGAGGTCCTGCTGTGGATAGGGCGATGGGGCCAGCGAGGTATCAAGCTCCTTCAGCGCGAGGACAAGGTGTTGGACAAACCAGGTGAGTTTCCAAACCTGCTCAAGTGGCTCTTCCCAGAGGCCAAGATGAGGAGCTCCCTGCTGCAGGGTGCAGGGACAATCTGAAGTCTAGCTAAGTTTGAAATGCAGCTGGAGGAATGCACAGAAGAGAAGAATTATCCACTGGCCCAGATTAAACATCACGCCAGGCTCTGTAAGGAAGCTGTGCCAAGCCAGAGCCAGGCAGGCACAGCCCCCAGGTGCCTGCTCCCATCAGAGGGTTTGCCGGTGAAGCCCGTTACCAGGTTCTCTTCCCAACTAGCTGGGCTGGCTTAGCCAGCAGAAACGAACTAGTAGTGACACAAGGTGAGGGCTTATTTTTTTTTTCCTTCTCATTCTTCTTTTAACCTTTATTTAGAAACTAGAATATTCACCAAATCTACAAGGTTTCTCTGTACAGGTCCTGCCAGGTGAAGAGCAACACTGAGAGATTTCTGCACGCAGCCCTCACTCGCCGTATGCATTGCCATGGAGAGCAAGAGCTGCCCCTGCCTGTAGGATAAATACACAGCCTGACGTACTGTACTGGACAGAAATTACAGAGGTGTCAATTTGGAAACTTTCTGAACTCACTCCTGTTGGAAGGAGGGGAGGGGATGGGAAAAGGAAGGAGTGTTGTGTCCTACCAAAGCCAGCGAGCAGCCAAAATGCCCTCAGGGCTCTGCCCTGTGCTGCCAGCCCTTGTCCCAGAGACACGGTGCCACTGGGCTCATCGAAAATCAAATTTCACAGTATTGCTGCCAGTTCCAGTACCAACAGCTGAGCCCAGGGCAGCAACGGGCTCTTTCTTTTCCTCCTCTTCAAATTTGCAGCTTGTCCGATCAGACAACGGGCATTTGCTGAGAAGTGGTGTGGCTTGGCAGGAAGATGCCTTTTTTTGGCTGGTTTAGCCCTTTTTTTGTTTATTTTCTAACCTGGGGAACATACAGAGTTTGAGTAAATGAAATGGGCCCATTTCCAAAACACATTAAGAAAAGGAAAGAAAAAAAAAAAAGGCACTGCACAGGGGAACCTTTGAGGTAGTCATAATTTTTTCCTTTCAATGTCTGGCACCAGAGAGGGAGAGAGAGAGTGAGCGCGCATGTGCCTGTGTTTCCCTGTGCGTGTCCACCGGTGCACGGGGACATCTGGGGGTGCCAGCCCTGCTCACAGGGACACACCTGCATGTGCAGACCCTGTGCCTGGGAGCTGCCACGCCAGTGTCTGTGCACGCATGTGGCTTTGCAGATGCCTGTGGCTTTGCTCATGCCTGCAGTCATTGGCTAGAGAGCATTTGTGGCCCTGTGCTTGGCCGTGTCTCTGTGTCCAGGGGTTTCCAATCACAGCAGCTGGCTTGGAGCTCCCCTTGAGCTCCAGTAGCCCCTTCAGTCCCCAAAAAAGGCCATATCTCATGACTCCACTCCCTGTCATGCTCCTGGGCCTCATCATGTAGAATAAAACACTGCAGCAACCTGAGAGGAGAAGACATCATGTGAAACACCAGTTCTCCTTCATCTTGTCCCTTGGGACCTCGCTCCACATGCCAGGACTGATGCTCTTCAGCTTGCCCTGGAGCATGATGCTCATCGCTGAGCCTGAAGTGGCCGCACAGGAGGTCTTTGGGGTTTGTTGTCCCACTCCAACGCAACCCCACCATGGCAGCCCAGCTGCAAGGAAAGGGTGTCCCTGCACCGAGCCACTGGGATGCCCACACCTACACTGGGGTCCTAGATGTGACAAACCCCTGGGCCACTCCAGCTGGGGCTGACCAAGTTTCTCTGTTGCTTCCTTGGCCGTGGGCAAGGGCAGCCTGCCTCATGCCTTTCCTGCCAGGAGGAACAAATCCCTGAGGAGTTTTGGCTGGGTGCATTCCTCTGAATGCACGCACAGTAAGATTAGGAGAGGGGCTGAGGAGCCAAGTACAGCCCGAGCTGGCGCTGGGAGCTACCATCATCTGGGACTGTCTGTGGGGAACAAAGACCCCAGTCCCCCAACCACTAGGCTGAAACCCAGCAGCATGTAGGGGCCGGGGGCTGGCGAGGTCTGGCCTCAGAGGAGACCCCCTTTCCCTAGCTGCGTAGTGGGGACACAGAGAGGACTTTGGCAAGGGCTGAACCCAGTGCATACAGGTTCAGTGTCATTAAAACCTTGCATGAAGGAGACATTTGAGATAACAAAATCCCTTTGACTTTTGAGTCATGGAGGCTCACATACTTGTAAACTGCTCATCTCCCTTGGAGTGGTTTCCCTGGATAGCCAGACCCTGAAAATCTCCAAAAAACGCCAGTGCCACATCCCTCTTTGCCTCCCCCCCACCCTGCTGTTCATCATGCTCCAGTGGAGGTGGATCCTAGAGCAGAGCACAAACCTCTCTGCCCCACCTCTTGCTCTCTCTCTCTCTCTCTCTCCATTTTGTGCTAGATTTGTTGGTTGTTGGTTTTGGTTTTGTTTTTTTTTTTTTCATCAACCCCCAACCCAGCTGGAGATAAGTCAACAACGTTACAGTACGGGAACAAACACTATAGCAAACCCTGCCCGCAAGCACTGTGCCTCTGCCTTCCTTGCCCCAGAGGGAAATGCCCCCAAAGGAGGTGTGTGCCAGCAGCAAAGACTCACCCCATCCCGGAGCAGGGACCAGTTGTCCCAGCCCCTCCAGTCCCAGCTCTCCAGAGAGACTGAGCTAAAGGACGTTGAGTTTTCTCGAGCATGTCAAGTTACTATGGACCAAGTCCCACATTTGGAGCAATTCTGGAGGCAGCAGTTTATGAACCACCAACATACTCCGGAAAAAGCATGGCTCCTTGTTCATCTTGCTATTCTTGTTCTTCACAATGCCAAAAGTTTTGAAGCCCTCATGCCCAACAGGGGATACTTTAAGGACTTCTAAGCACATCCCTAGGAAGACATCGTCAATGGGGTACAGCTCCAGCATCTCCGAAGTCTTGTGCAGCCTTTTGGCCAGGGGCCCATCCATGATGAAGCCCCCACCTCCTGCATAGGGTGGGTAGTTACTTTTGTTGTAAAGGGCGCTGGGGATGTAGTACTTGTTCTCCTTCTTCCGGATTGGCCTCGCTTTGTAGAGGACATCTCCTACAAAGAGGTCCTCTCCCTCCTTTTTGTCCTCCAGAAACTCCAGAATGTTGCTGGGACTCACAAACACATCGTCATCACCTTTGAAGATGAAGCGGACATTATCACAGTAGATGTTCAGCCACTTCAAGAAATGGACTTCTTTGAGGGTGAGATTGAAGAAGCTATCCAGAAAATCCCACTGCAAGATGTCCCCATAGATGTGGTTCTCGTAAACTAGCAGTTTCTGGTAGTTGGCTCTCTCCTCCTCCTTGGAGGCCGTGCCCAGCAAGAACAGCGTCCTGATCCTCTTGCCATTCACCTCCTTCTCCTGGCCCCAGGTCCTCCGGATAGCCTCACGGCGGTCATGCTGCGTGATGATAGACTTGACCACAATGAGCAGGTAAATGTCCCCGCTGCATTTCTCTGGGTGGTTGATCAGCATGGGGAAGTAGCGGCAGTGTCGGTAGAGCAGGAACTGCTGGAAGTTGGGCTCCAGCCCCTTGAACCAGTCCACCTTGCTGAAGTTCTGGTTGGCTGAGCAGTTGGTAGTGGTGATGTCCCAGGATTTTGCTTGCTTTGCTGTCATGCTCTCCTCCTCCTTCACAGGAACTTTCTCTTTGTTGCTCTTCCAGAAAGTGCTGGTGATGGAGAAGGCGTTGTTTCTCTTCTGCATTTTCAGGGGCTCCATAGGGAGCAGCTCTTTCTGCTGATGGCCCGGTGTGAACTGGCTGGGGGCCATTCCCCGCTGCAGCACCATCACCGTGATCACCAGCAAGAAGGAGAGGCAAACAGTTTTGTAGATGGTCTTCTTCCTAAAGGGATGAGACGGGTTGGGGGTTAAGGAGAGGAAACTGCAGGCTTCAAGAGGCTCATCTGCAAAACCACCTCCTGGAGAGGTTATGGGACACTCATATTCTGTGTCCCATCACTTTTTTATGGGCAACAACACTGAGGAAGAGGTGTGGGACACCTCCATGCATGCTCTTCCCATCTGCATCCCACTTGCGACAGGCACAAGGTCGGTGGTTGCAGTGTCATCTGCTAACCCCATATTTGTGCAAAGAGCTGGAAAAGCTGGAAAAGGTTCATGGTAAAGAAGAAAAATGGGTCCAGAGAGAGAGATGAAGTCAGGATGAGAGTCCCTTGTTTTGCTTCCAGAGGGAAACAAGGGAAGCCCCCGTTTCAGCCTTTTGAAATCCGCAGCTTAGGACAAGAGCAGAAAGGAATTATAATTTCCACGGAAGCATTAGCTCCAAAACACAGACGTAGCACCTGTGGCTCTAGACTGGCATCACAGGTTACGTAATGAGAAACCGGAGCCAGGAAGACCGCAGGAGTCAATAAGAAATGAGCATCACCGTTTCATTTCAAAGTGGTAGTTCAGGACAAAAAGATTTGCCATTTGAGACAAATGTCAAGATTATGTGAGGAAATCGTGTCCCTAACCCTGCATCTACTTCAGGAACCAGTATTTCTGGGGATGCTGCTGGGCGTTTTGGCCCGCTCTTGGGACTTGCCACTTTGCTTTGCACTAATAAGGATAAGGACAGGGGATGCAGGATGCACTGCTGGGGATTTGCACCACTCAAATTTGGGAGCAGATTTTCCTAGCCTGTAGCAAATCAGGTATCTGCATGTCCAAAGTGTTGGGGTGACCAGAGAGTCTGAGAGTGTTAGATCAAACCCAGCCCCTTGTAGGGCCATCCCACCTCCCTGCTGCGACCTGTGGCCAGCGCAAGATGCTGGCTCATGGAACAAACCCTGGAGCTTGCCAGGGACCCTTCTGTTGTCCTTGGGACAGCAAGAAGGCTGCACCCAGAGATTACTGATGCACCAAATACTCCCCCAATTTGTCTTTCCACAGTTAACAGCAGGTTTCTCATCCTGCTGCCACGGAGGAGAGGAAATGCCCGCTCTGCTCATCTATGTTGCCCCCGAGCACCCAGCTCCCCTCCACAGCTGGCACATCTGCAGCAATTTCCTCCCCTGCACTCCGCTTGCTCCAGTTGCCTTGGGCCATCTCCCCGTGCAAAGGAGCACTGGGCATGGGGGGCAGCAGCTGGGCTCCATGTGCCCACCACTGTCCTGATGGTTTCCTCAGGGCAGCCCCATCTCCAGCTGCTCCCACAAGAAGGGGACACACGAGGTGCTCGGCAGCACCCGGAGCCCCTTTACCTGCAAGTGGGTGAAAGGGACCTTGGCTGAGGAATGAAAGGAGATGGATGTGGCACCGGTCTAATAGGTCCCCTGCAGCCATCCTCCTGGAGACAGAAGGACATCCCAGTCCAGGTGCTACCCGTCACAGACAGCCCTCAACCTCCTGTTCCCCAGTAGAGCCACAAAAATCCAAAATAACCTCTACGAGACAGATGGCACCTTCACTTTTGGATAATCCAGAGAAGGAACTTGGGGCTAAAATCTGAAATGTTTGACCTAAATAATTTCCAATTAGCCAAAAAAAACCCAAGCCTTGAAACTCTCCTGACCCCGGGAGACCGGATTGTGAGCAGCAGTGGAGTGCTGCTGGAGTTTTGGGACACAGGCTGCACCAAAGCACCTGCCTGGTGGGACAACCTGGTGCTCCTCAAGGTCCCCAGGGCAGGGGACAGCATTGCTCTTGGTGACTTCAGCTACCCTGAATCACAGCAAATCCAAATGAGAGATGGGGAACCAGGAGCTCCTGTCTCCGGCTTCACCCTCAAGCACAAAGAACTCTTCAGCCCAACTTTTACAATGTGGGAAAACTGTGATCTCTAGCATGGACTGTGAGAGCAAGGCTGGAAATAAGTAATTACAGGCAAATGGATAGATATTCCCCTCTGGTTTTATATGTGGTCACTCATCTGAGACTGATGAGAGAGCACTTCTGATTAGATCTCACCATTCCCTTAACCCTCTCCAGCCCTGGTCATGTAACTCTGAGTTGGTCTTAGAAACCCTTCGGTCTGATACACCGGCAGCTTTAACCCTTGCACTGTCAAACTATGTTTAAAACGTCTTATCAATAGCTGGCACTGCAGCAGAAACAACCCCAGCCAACCCTGTGTAACCCCATCCTGACACCGCTGTCTTGTCCCCCTTCCCCCACCTGATCCCATCCCTGCTTCCCACCACCCCAAGGACAACCCATGATAAAATACCCAGCCCAAAGAACAGCCACAGGTTCCCCAGAAGCCATGGTCATAGAATTATTGATATAATTGAAAACAATTTGCATAGGTAGGGCTGCCACTAACTGGCACAGATGGGTCCCACCCTTGGCAAACTCTGCCCATCAGGGACAGCAGCTGCATGGAGCCACTCACCCCAGTTACCCTCCTTGGGTCTTGGCTTTTTAATTCAGCTCAGACTGAAGACACTGCCCTTGGGGTGAGGAAGAGCTCCGTCTTTCAGTAAGAAGTGGAGGGTTGGGTAGCCCAGGCCTATCTGGGTATACTGCTGAGGTGTTTCTCCTTCCTTCAGTGCACACCGTTTCCCAGCTCTCACCAGTGACATGTGCAATTTTTGCTTTGTTACAAAAACCTGCTTGGGATTCTTCCTGTTGGTCCAACTCTGCAAACCACGAGGGCACCGCCGGGTCCAACAGTAGTCCGAGCCCATGGCTGCCTTCTGCCCCACAGAAATCCCCGTCCCTGTATTAAGTAGGAATGCGACAGGGAGTGGGGGGACCCTGAGCCACAACCACAGGAGATTCCCACGTCAAACCAAGGATGGAGGGAGGCAAAAGCGTAACAATCATACACATATCTTTTTTGCCCTCAAGTCTATCTGCTCAGTGATGCCTTAAGCCGAGAAGTATTTTAGAGGGGAAGAAAGCAGGTCCTGCTCTCTGGAGACCCTAAGAACCATGGTTCTGCAGGAGGGGAAGCTGAGGTGCTTTGGGTTGGCTGCCATCTCAGAGCCCCAGCACCCTCCTCTGGGGCTCAGCCCCGCAGCATCACCAGGAGCCCCAGGGACACAGCACCCCACACCCAACCCCACTGGGCTCCTACTGGTGCTCCTACTCTCCTACTGGTGCCAACTGGGACCAGCTGCCCCAACCGCCGATGTCGGTGCCATCGAGAGAGCTTTGAAAGGGTCCCAGCCAGCTCCTGGGCTTCCCTTTGCCCCATGAGGAAAAGCTGAAGAGCTTCCCTGTGAGGCGGCCACGACACCAGGCGGTTAAATATAAACCCCCAAATTAGAGGTGGGCAGATTCCCTTTGAGGCGGTGGGGCAGGAGGGGCCCAGGAGGACGGAGGTCTCTGTCTCCGGAGAGGCACACAGACACTTTTGATCCGCATGAAAACCTCTTTGATCGGCCAGGGCTATCTATTTATTTGGATGTTTCTGGCCCCTCGATTGGCCGCAGTCACGGAGCCGGCGGAGGCTCTGAGGGACAGAGCCCTTTCTGTTGCGGTGCCGCGGGTCGGGGAGGGACCTTCCCCGGGGCAGATGCCGGCAGAAGGCACCCAAACGCCCCCAGGAGCAGCCCAGGCCGGCTGGGGGCGGGGGACAAGCGGGACTCGGGGCTCCCAAACCTGGCGTGTCGGGGGACACGTTCCCCGGCAGCGAAACCTGAGCGGTGGGAGAGAGGCGAAGGGTGAAACGCGACTGTTTGCCCTCTGCGGGGATCTGGAATGCCGTGGGGCAGGGACCCCGTGGGGCAGGGCTGGCGGCCCCCACGGCACAAACCGGCCCTTGGCAGGGAAGGGCTGCGAAAAGCATCCCTGGGGAAGCTGAGTGCCAGCCCCTGCCCCGAGCCCCTGCCCTGGGGCTCCGGCGCCCGAGATGGGGCGAGGTTCGGGCGCAGAGGGGCACCCCGGGAGCCTTTCCCGAGGGTCGGGGGGAACCCCCCACTCCGGGAGCCTCCGGAGAGCCCAGGCTGGGCAGCGGCGCTCCCGGGACGGGGACAGACAGGGGACTCGGCGCCGCGCTTTGTCCCTTTCCCACCCGCAGCCTCCACAGCCGAGATGCCCTTTCCCAGCCAACCGCCCCCGGGGGACCGTCGGGAGAGACCCGGCGGGGAGGGCGCTTCGCAGCCCCTCAGGCTCCGGGCAGGGCGCAGCGCCGGGACGGTGATGCCGAGAGGGAGCGGAGGGCAGGGGACAGCGGGACTGACACGGGGCAGGAGCGGGGAAGGAGCTGGGAAAGAGCAAGGCAGGAGCTGGGAAGGAGAGGGGAAGGAGAGGTGAAGGAGCAAGGCAGGAGCTGGGAAGAAGCAAGGAAGGAGTAAGGCAGGAGCTGGGAAGGAGAGGGGAAGGAGCAAGGCAGGAGCTGGGAAGGAGCACAAGGCAGGAGCAAGGCAGGACCCCGCTCGGGGCAGGCACTCACCACTGGAACATGCTGGGAGTGGGACGGGGCTGCTGTCCGGGCGCTTCTCGGTCTCTCTCCTCCTCCGCTTCTCTCTCTCTCTTTTTTTTTTTTTTTTTTTTTTTTTTTTTTTTTCCCCTAGTTTTTCGTTTTCCCTCCCCTCGCTCTCCGAGGTGGAGCCAAGTGGGATGGCAGAGCAGGTAGGTTAACTCTTGCCCTGCCCCCCCGGCCCCCTCAGCAGGCACAGAGCCCGCAGGGAAAGGGCACGCGGGGGGGCTCAGGGGGACAGCCCACCCGCCACCCCCAACCCCCGCCACCCCCACCCCCCGCATCCCTCGCGGAGCCTCCCGGCACCCCAGCCCTGCCCAGGCTGCTAAAGGATCCCAGGTAGAGGAAGGGATCCCGGCACTCATTAGGAGCGGCGCTTCTGGCAGATAGGATTTGATCTCTGGACAAGGAATGTGGGTCTTTTCTGCCACCCCAGCTCGGTCAAGTCACTTTGGGATGAACGCCAAGGGAGCTGGGGCCCAACCCGCGTTTCTCTCAAGGACACTGAGATCCCAGCCTTGCTTCTGTGTTCAGGAGCACGGCATGGTTTGGGATCTCTAGAGTGGTGGAGCTCCATCTCTCCTGGGTCCCACACCTTGCCTGGAATCCACATTTCTAAGTCAGGGACCAATGCTCTGCCCAGGATTCCCACCTCACCAGGCACCCACACTCTCTCCAGGACCTACACATCTCCTGAGACCCACACTTCACCTGAGGTTGCAGGGAGTCAAGGAGAAGGGTTACTGCAGCAGAAGGGTGCTTGCCTGGCATGCCAGGACGTGTCTCGTAGGTCAAATTTCCACCAGCACCACAGCAGGTCAGGTGTCCTTCCAGGCACTTCCGTCAGCCCTGGTTCAAAGCAGAGTTTCTCCAGCATCCCTACTGCAGCTGTATTGACATGGGACATCCCATTGACCCTTGAGAAGCAGCTTTAAGATCTTCCTTTCCTCTTAAATGTAGCATTTCAATTGAGGGTCATCTTCAGCCAAGAATATCATCTCTCATCATTCCTAATGTCTCCTTTTTTGTAATCCTCCCATCCCCACCAACTGCTTTGACCAACCATGAGGCCAGGCTGGGAAACCTGCAGGAAAACCTCTGGGATATTTCCTTTCCTGCTCAACAGAGATATCCCAGTTCTTTCCCAGCATCCCCTTTGCGTTTTGCGTGAGTGCTGAGAGGCAGGCTCTCCCACAGCTCTCACAACTCCCCAGACACATTGCTCTTTTCATGGCAAAGGTTCTTCTCTTCTGAGGCTGAACACGCGTGAGACCCATGCAACATCTGCTATTCAAACAGCATTTGGCCATGCTCCAAGAAATCCCTAAGTCCAGCTCAGTTTGGGAAGGAAAATTGCATTGCTTTCGCCAGACCTGCTTCTCTCTCATTATCTCAGCTTATCACCTTCCCACCACAGCAGCGCAGCAGATGCCCTGCAGCTCCCCAGGAAACGGGCATGGAAACATCGCCCAAACAGGCTGCAGCAGCTCTGCAGCACCCCACAACCCTATCACCACCAAAAGATTCCTAACACCTTCTCTGGTTGCTTTTTTAGTCAGTTCCCACTGCTCACAGGAAAGTCTGTATTTGCTGAACTCCTGGCCAAGAAAGTCATGTCTGTGAGATGCGCAGAAGAAAGGATGCCAGGGTACCTTGAAGATCCACACTAAGCATCAGCTTGACAGGAATGGGTTGTGAGATGGACTTATTTTATCCCTGTAGCAGGGGGATGGTGAGTGTACACCAGCCCATGGCTGGGAATTCATTCCGCTCTGCAGAGAGGGGCTCACGGTAGAGGAAAACCCCACTGGAGACACCCCCTTCACAAACAGGCAGAAAGGGATGCGAACAGCAGAGCCCCAAAACTGCAGCCACCATCTCCTCCTTGCAATGTGCCCTGGGACCATGATGAGGATGGGGACAGCAGCATCTCTGCTGGCGTGAGCCAGACTGAAACCAGAAAACTAGCCCTGGAGTGGCTGCTGCAGCTGCCGGGGGATGCCCAGATAGTGCGGGTGTGCAGCACTGGCAGGGCTCTCTGGATCCCCTGTCAGCAGCTTCTCCAGCCAGCCATGGTGCAGCGTGCCCGGGCGCTGCGCTGCTCAGCGTGGAAGCGATGCTGCCACGGGGCGAGGAGGGCTCCTGGCAACCTGCAGCAGGGAGCTCTGCCAACCACGCTCCCCGTCTCCCGCCTCTCCAACGGCTGCTTCTGTGCAGGAAGGCAGCCGGGCTGTGAGCGTGAGGACTTCCTGGATGCTCCTGTGCTGCTGTGCAGGGGTTTGGCTCAAACAACCCTCTCTGTGCAGGCAGACCCAGTTCCCACCTCCCCCTCTGCAGGGGAGATGCACGTCCCGCTGTGCGAGAGCGTTGCAGACCTGGGGCAGGATGGTTGCGCGAAGCTTTACTTCTGTTGTTCATTCAAGATTCAAATAATGCCAGGTCCGGGGCTGCTAGTGACAGAGAGAGCACTGTCCTAGGCGCCTCAGGCACCCCAGCTTCCAGGCTGAATCTTAAGGATGAAGCAGCATTTTTTACATTTGTGTCATCCTTACATAGAAGGTTTAGGACAAATGCGAGTTTTCGTGCTCTTTGGATTCACCCTGGGAAAGGACAAAGACAGCAGAAAGGCTAAAAACGACTGAAAGTGTCTCTTTTAAAAAAGAAAAAGAAAAATGCCCTCCTCCACAAACCATTTCCTCACCTCTTTCCAGCACCTGGTGTGAACAGGTTTTACCCATGCAGCCATGACCCTCTGCTGACAGCAGAACCTCGAAAAGTGAAACCTGAATTTTTGTGTTTGCCCCAAACCGGAGCTGAGGGCAGCATCACTTCGCCGAGAGCAGACCCAGGCACCAGCAGATCCCTGCCTGCCCCTGCCTTCAGCAAAGCGGCTGGATCTGTTGCCCTGTCCCTCCTTTGCTGCAGCTCCCTTATTTCCACTAGATGGAAATTCAGAGGCACCAAGTGCCTGTTTAGCCCCCATGGCAGAGCTGTGGGTGTCTTGGGTGGTGAGTACTGCTCAGGTGTGGGAAAGCAAAGTTCCTTTGCCTTGTGCAATGCTGGTGACATTTTGAGGCGCACCAAGCCTTAGGGTCTGTGAAATCTGGCAGGGGTTTTGTGAGAAATAACACTTTGGCACATTAACATGGCATTGTACAGGGAGGGAGAAGGGGATGGTAACGCACAGACATTCCTGAGTGACACCCCAGTCATGGCTGGGTGACATCGGTTTTCTCCTGCCACCTCCACAGCCACTGGCTCCGAAACCCATTTGGAGACAGCTGGTACCAGTGCCACACGCTTGCCTCCCACCCTCGTGTCCCACCCTCTCCCTCTGGTGTCACTGCTGGCCAAGCAACCTGTGGGGACACGAGGCTTTGAAGCTGGCATCTAACGAGGCTACAGGGCATCATTTGGGGCTCAGGGAAAAGGGCAAGGACTAGGGTGATACCAAAGTGGCTCATTTAGATGTTCTCAAAGCAAACCACAATGCTTTTTTTTGCTTCAAGAAACCTTTTTTTCATTCCAAAATGGACCTGAATTAAAATGATTTATAAAAAAAAATCAGTGCAAAGAAAGAAGTGAGCTTTTTTTATGAAGTTTATGTAGTCCCAGAGGACTGGCTTGTGGCAGGTTGACCCAGCCAATGCTTTCCCAATGATGGTTTGGGGTTTGTTTCACTGGGAAAAGTTGTCCTGGTTTCTTTGCTATGGGATTTCTTTTTTGTGTTGTTTCTGATTTCTTTCCATTCCAGCAAATTATACATATACAGAAAAAAAGTCTCATCCCTTCTCCCAACAGCTCTCACACCTCCTGCCCAGTTGTGTCAGTGCCACAGTCCTCAGGTTGGGTTTCCCACACAAGCCAAGGTCCTGTCACCCTGCGGTGTGGGGACGCCCAACCCCACCCCCAAACCTCCAAGCGCCTGGAGCAGGACCAAGGGCTCGGCCTGACCGGAGACCGGCAGCACGGGATGGCCACACGTTTAGGTTTTTCTTGGTTAAAGGTGTTCATCTGCCATACATTCCGGAGTGGGAGGGAGGCCGAGGCTGCGGTTGTCCCACTGAGGTAACTATTTGTTTAGCCGAGCCAGGTTTGCAGCACCACGTCAGGACTTTGCATGCATTTATGGGCAAACATCCTGGATGCGATAGGACAGGGAAGGTCCCTTTCGCCTTGCACTTTTTTTTTACTAATCATATTTCATGGTGCTGGGGCTGTGCCAGCAGGTAGAGGGTAACCCCGGGAGCCTTCCCACTGCTCCCATATGGGATGCTGTGGGCTATGAGCAGGGACCAGCATAGCCTCCACCCCAGCCCTTGCTCCAAGAAAGCACACTGGGCAGTTAGGATTAATTATTACCTGGGTTTATTGCTGAATGACCACCACCAGATTGGAAGCTGGGGCAGACGTCATAAACCAGACAGGTTTGACGTGGGATGCCAGGAAGGACAACCACCCTCACAGAAAGCCCCTTCTGCTTGCTCGTCATTAACAGGGTGACAAACCCACCCCCAAACACAGAGTGGGTTGCTTTACACATTAACCCCAGTCCTTGCAGCCATTCCTTTCCCAGCACCTCTGCCAGAGTGGGGCTGTGCTGGCTACTGGGGCAGAGGTGGGAGAAGGATTCTGCCTTCCCAAAGCCAGGCTCTCCCTCCTGCTCCATCGGCCTCAGCAACTCACATCCAAACACCAGAGGCTGCTGAAACACCTCAAGCCACAGCTGAAAGTAAATCCTGCTGCCCTGCTTGGAATCAACCCTCTGGGATTTTGATTTCTTCCAAAAGAGGGGAAGCTGCTTTGCGGGGTGATGGCCAGGCCAGCCCCCCCTTCCCGGGGTCCCCAGGCTGCCTTTGCCCTCTGCGGCCCCAGCCTCCCTCTGGGCCACCTCCTGAGGGTGCGGTGTTTGGGGGGCAACACAGACCACGCAGCCGCAGTGTTGGGGACAGGGTGGTGGTACAGCGGCAGCAGCGGAGGCGATGCTGTTGCAGCTGTGTCTCCAGGTGAGGCACAAGCTAGGGCTGGCAGGAAAGCGCTGCCCTGGCATTTCTGCCAGGAGCAACAGGAGCAGGGCAGAGGGAAGCACTCAGCAAACCTGGGCGAGCAAACCTCCTGGGGTGGATCCACCCAAGGGTTTGCCGAGTTGGGCTGCCCCTTCCTCAGTTTCCCCAGCAAAAAGAGTCCCGCTCCAGCTTAGGGGCTGCTGCCTGGCAGGGATGTTGCCTCCTCTCCCCAGGGGATTCACGCCTCTTAGATGCCTGGGTCTCCTCGGGAGCCTGGTGTTGCCATGCTGTTGCTTTAAATCAGCAGCTGGATCCAGATGTGACTTCGAGTAACCCTTGCCGAAGCCTTGCTCAGGCCTTTTATGCATTTTCCAGTGGTTCCAGAAGCACTTGGCGGCAGCGTGCAGGGGAAACCGGACTCATGCTGGCAAGCAGGGAAGGGAGGGGAAAGGGAAAACATTTCTCTTCCCGAAGGAAGGGGGGAGCCCAATGCTGTGGCTCCAGCAGTGGGCATGGGGGGAGCAGGCGGCTGGTGGGTCTGCCTTTGTGGCATGATGCAAGCAGACTTGTGGTTGGACACAGTGAGCCAGAGGCCCTGGCTTGTCTATCTCAGTACAGTGTGTCCCTGTGAGAAGTGCTTACCCCAGTGTGCCTCAGTTTCCCCACTCTACTCAGTACAGCCTCATGTAGGAAGACCCAAGGTCTGGGTTTGTCCCATGAACCCATGGCAGGATAGTATCCAGGCACTGAAGAAAACAAGCCCATGAAGATGGAGAAAGGCAAGAGAGACGGGAATTTGGGGTTGAGAAGAGAGACCCATTTGTGCTGCCCAGACTCTGAAAGGAGGGACGAGGATGTTGGAGCACTTGGCTCCAGGAGGGGAAGGACCCACCCTGCTGCTGGAGGGGATAGCTCACAGCCCAGACTCTCTCAAAGAGCAAAGATGGGAGAGAAGGAACCAGGAGGGAGAAGTTTGTAGGTTGGAGGATAGGGAAAGCAACATCATAGCAGCACTGAAGCTGGCAGCTCTGTCTGCAGAGATGCTCCTGCCCATCGCAGGGACGGTGGACCCATCATGCTCAGCCTTGCAGTCGGCCAAGGGCAGAGGCTGGAGGCAAAGCCCTGGCTGGGCATTTTCCCTCAGAAACCGCTCTCCCAGCTCCAGCCTGGGACAGATCAGATTCGGGATGCCAGCGTGCTGCACTCGCAGCGCTGGGAAGCCCTGCTGCCTGTGGGGCTGGCACAGACGCAGAAGCCACGAGCTGCGTGGCGAAGTGTTTTCCGTCAGGCAGACGAGTGCTGGCAATGTCTTTCATTAGTGAGATGGAAAGGGCAGCTCAGGAGTCACCTGAGCCTGGCGGCTGCCTGCCCACAGCCCCTCTCCAGCCCAAGTGGAAAAACATACGTCCCTGGCGCAGCACACGCCTGCTGAGACCCTGAGCTCTGACTGGGCCCCCAGCCGGGCCGGCAGACATAGAAACACTCATGTTAGCCTTTTTTGGCCAAGCTGGTTTAGGAGGGAGGCAGAGGCGACTCAGACATCCCTGGCCCTGCAGCTCTGCTCGTCATTAATCACCGCTCTGCTGCTGTTCATCGCTCGTGCCAAAACCTGGGCTCTGCTACAGCCACTGATGGGTCTGTCTCCAGCAAGAGATGGAGAGAGGGAGAAAGAGGGCATGAGGTTATGAATGTCCCCCACCTCGGCTGAGGCTAGTGGATCAAAGACATGGCCAAGCTCCTTGCTTCTACGCACACAAGAAGGGAAGGCAGCACCCAGCACCCATGGTGCTACCCCTGGGTAGGCACCTGCTCAGCACAGGGGGCGACCCTTGCATGAGCATCACTCCTCAGCCCATCTCATGGAGCCGGTGGGAAAGGTGACAGCAGCAGTTTGCTAGGGTGGGAGTATTTTAGCCATGCGACAGCCCTCAAGAGAGTAGAAGAGAGCCGGCACACCCAGCTGCATTCCTGAGGTTTGGTTTCCATGGTGGGATGTTCACTCGACGGTGAAGTCATGCTGTGGGCTGAGATGGCCAGTGAGTTAATGCATGGATCCAGCTCCTTCCCTCATTCACAGCAGGTCGTGGCTGCAGCCCCGTGCCTTCTGTTGGGATGATGCCTCTGCCACGCTGCCGTGCCTCTGGTGACTCGGACATTCCTAGCATCTTGGTCTGGGGAGGCTCCAGACATTGCTGCAGGGTTGATCCCTGCCTCACTGTGGGAAATCAGATCCTGCTGCAGGGTGGAGGAACAAACTGATGGCTCTCATGGGTCCTTACAGCCCATTTGTATCATCATGCCATGCTCCCCATCATGTTTTACTTCTCCTTCATTCTACTGCTGCCACTGGTGACAACAGGACAGAGAAGTATCACCTTCAAGAGATAACTCCTGTAGGGCCAAAGCCTTGAAGATCTGCCCAAAGTTAGGAAGAGGTGGGGAAGGATGACCAGGTGAACAGCATGAAAAGAGCAGGATGGAGAGCCCATTGGTCCTTGGGGTGAGGTGGCAGGGACACTCCCTGGCACCAGCATGTAACGATGCCAGCACTGGGCATGTGGAGTTCAGCTATGGGGTCCCGTGGATCAGTGAAGCAGAGGTGTGGAGGAATTGGCCCTAGGATGGCAGCTGGTAAATCAATAAGGTTATTCCTGGCCTCTGGGGTGGTTTTCTGCAAGTCTGGAGGCACAAGAATGTGGCCAGGCTGCCCCGAGCCATCAGCCACCCTCCTAATTTGCTCAGTTGGTGAGACCCTGCACTTTTGGGCATTTGTTACTTGTACTAGAGGGAAATGTGTTAGTGTGACTTTTCAGCAAAGCTCAACTCCTTCACAGCTCATTCAGCTAAAATCCCATTAAAATACATCTCTTCTTAGGATGCACCTCCTGATCAGCCACCACTGGAGTGCTTTCTGCACACACCCTCTATGCACCAGTCCCAGCCTCCTCCTGTCCCCAGCGGCTGTGGGCTCAAAAACGTGAGTGAGCTGAACCCCAAGGGGTCTCTTCTCTTACACAGGTGCAATGTCTTGCATCAACACTACTGGAAGATAGTAGGACAGAGCTAACCCTCAGACACATCATGGGGCACCTCTCTGGGTGCTCTCACCCCAACGTGCAAGGCTGTTTGTATTTGTGATGCATTCAGACCTTCTCACGCATGCTTATGTTCAATCTAAACCATAAAATCCGCCTTGTTTCTCATCTCACATGCAGCCAGATGAAGATGTCCTAGTCGGGATGTCATCAAGAAACCACACTCCCTTTAGGGGCTGTCAGAGAGCCACCAGCAATGTCCCCTGCTCCAGGAGAGGACAGGTCACCTCCTGGGTGTGCCACGGAAGGTGACATCCCTGTGGACTGGGAGATGATGCTGAGGATGGGTAAAGGGCTGGAACAGCCTGGCAGAGGCCTGGTTGTGTCAGCCAGAGCGGGAAGCGCACAGCCAAACTGAGCCTGAGCTGCAGCCAAAGAAAACCAGTGTTTTCAGGGCTGTTTCACACCACCTGGGGTTGGAGCAGCAGCCCTGCAAGCCAGTGCTTGGGGCACCAAAGGCTGACACAAGGCAGCTCCCTGTCTTGACTGAGGGAAGCCTTCCAGTCCTTCCATAGGCTCTGTTTCAGTTTGACAACCAGAGTCACGTAAAGGATAAGTGATGTGCCTGAGGGACTGTTCCCATCCCTGACCACACACACACACACAGGTGAGATATGAGGGTCCCCCAAATCCCTCTGACCCTGGAAACGCTGCCTCCCAGCTTCTCTCTTCCCTCAGGCCCTTCTGCCTCCACTCCACACTAATGATATTCATTTCACTGCCTTTTCCTGTAGCAGCTCTCCTGCTCTCCTCCAAAGGCTCCCAGCTGCCCTCCAGCCTGGGTGACTCACGCTCAGCACACACTGAGCCCTTTCAGCAGCTCTGGGCCCAGAACACTGCTCCACTCTTCCTCGCATCAGCGTGCCGAGCCCCCTCCCTGCCCGCTGCCGGCACAGGCTCCTGGCCAAGGGGAGACGTTCGCGCCCTCACTAAGAGAGCGGCTTTCATGGCCAAAAAGCCAAAGCTCTTCCCAGCATGATCTGGGCCAGGATGAGGCACAAGCAAGAGGTCGAGTGGCTGGGATGGACTCACAGCTCAGGTCCCTTTGAGTAATGACCAGCAGTTTGAGAAAAAATAGATGCATTTGAAAAGAAAAAAAAAAGGATCACAGGTTCCTAACGAGACCATTCTTGGCTCCAACATAGGAAACCCGCCAGGAGCCTTTTCCTCCCTTCTGCCTTCACCAAAGTGCCTCTGACCAACAGCAGGGCTCTGTCTGCTGTGCAGGGCAGAGAAGGGGCTCCTCTGTTCCCCCGCTCTCAGCTGGCAGCAGAGTGGGCACTGATGTACAAACCACCCCTTCACCTGGAAACGTTGCAAAAATCTCTGTCAGAAGAGCTGCTGGAAAAATCTCTTTGCAGGACAGCACCGTCCCCTGCACTGCACCGGGTCCTACTTGTGCAAGGGGCCTTGTCACCCTTGCCGGGGAGTGAGGTGCTGGAGCCTAGGAAAATCCACCCGTGGTGCTGCAGGGGAGGGTGGGGCTCAGGTGTACCCCAAAAAGAACCTTACCCACCTGCCACAGCCTAACACCAGGGCTTTTCAGCTGTCACAGCCTTTCCAGCAAGGTATGCACACCCCAAGGGACACAAAGAGAAAGGTGAATTCTTGTGACCACAAACCCAAAGGAAACGTCCACACATGATGATCTCCTGGCTCTTTCCTTCCTGCCTCTCACTGGCTTTTTTGCCTGTGATTTTCTGTTTAGTTTGCCAAAATGCCCAACATACCTGAAAAAAACAGCCGCAAACTCCTCTATGGCACAGGAAGAAATGTGTGTCCATGTCCATCTGTCTGTCCAGAGGGTCATCGTTATGGCAGCTGTCAGCATGGACCTTCACAGCCTGGGCAGCGCTGTCAAAGCTGCACCAATTTACACCTGTGGAACACACAGACATGCATCAAACCCAGCTCTGGGCTGGGGAACAGGGCTAAGAAAAAGGGGGAAAACCTACAACTCAGTCACTGAAAAACTTCAAGAAGCAGATGACCAGGCTCAGCGGGGAATCCCTACTTGGAGTTTGCTACTCACCTTCTGACAAAGCTCTGCTCTTGCTGAGGTATTTCTCCTCGGAGGGGACAACTGAAGGATGATGCCCAGGGGCCAGGCGTGTTTGTTCTCTTCCAGAAGTCCAGCCAGAGAGGAGAAATCTCAAAATCTTGGCAGGAAGAATTTGGTGTCTGAAGGGTTGAGAAGTGCATAGCAGCCACCCTCCCCTCTGGGTGTTTGTCAGGTTTCAGTAGCAAAGTCAGCTCCTACCTCCAGTGAAACTGCCACAGCAAGGGAAGTTGTGATTTATAGGCCTAGAGAGAAGGGTGAAGGTTTGCAAGCTGTGCTTAATCTGGGAAAGACCACCTAGGAGCCACGCTCCTGGCCAGAAGGTCAATTCACCAGCGCGTGGAGAACATGACCAGTGAGCCCTGGGATCAGTGGCAATGGTCCCACAGCCCCAGTGCAGGGAAGGGCACAGCTCATCACCAACCTCCAGCAGTCGCAGCAGCAAGGGCAGCCCACAGGGCTGAGCTGCCTTGGAGTAGAGAGTAACGCTGCACCAGGCTGCGGAGGAAACACCTGGCAAAGCTTTTTTCCACTCCTTTCCTCCTCGCTGTCTTTCCACCATCACCTGGTTTGTTAAGGAGCAGGAGGATAGGTCCCATCACTCCCTTAGCACAGCCCAGGGAATGTGTGGGGAGGAGGAAACCCACTGTGTGAGGCAATGGTAGCTGGATGTTATGATGCCAAGTGGGAATGAAGGCAGCCACAGGGAACAGCTGATGGGTAAGGATTAAATGTGCACTGACCCCTGGGAGTCCTAGAGACCAGAGCGACCCCATTTCGTGAGCTTAGCCTTGCAGAAGTGGGCAAATGTACAGTGCACAACCCTGCAGGGCACCAAGTGCTGGGGTGAGCAGGGGGAGAGGGAAGCTCTACCTGCAGCTCCATCCTGGCCTGGTCCCTCATCCCAGGTGGGTCTCAGTCCGCTGGGGTGAGCTGGAGGCACCTACCACATGCTCACACGGTGGGGCCAGTATCTCCACTGCTCTCTTTGGCCTTGGGATCAGCCTTTCAGTAACAGAGCCTTGGGCCAAGCTGCAATGCTGCCCGCAAAATTATCTTCATGGCTTGCAAAGGGAGAATCAATAATTTTTACATCCAAGAAATAAAGATATTCTTTTCTCAAAAGAAAAATAATTGATCTGGAAAAGGAACTGACAGATATGTTGAGGAAGGGGAGAGGTAGAAGAATGTACACGGTATTTATGGAGCTTTTATTTGTCAGTGGTTCCCGCATAGCCAAGCCGGACAGCTCTAACCTGCTCTAACCCACTCCTCCCTCCTTTGTACGGGAACAAACTGCCTGAGTAATACCCAGCAAATGCTCTGAAGCAACAGAACCCTGCCCAGATGCTGCCTGCATAAAACAGTGCAGCGGGAGAAAGTGAAATCCAGGTGTGAGCAAAAGGAAGGTGTCTTAGCCCTTACAAGGAGGTGAGGTGTTGCACTATTTATTTTGCACCCCAGTAGCTGTGGGTGGTTTAACAAAGGAAAAACTGGGGCTGGGTAGATGCAGACCCAACCTTCCCTGTGGGTTGTATGGTCAGGGGATGAGGAGGAAAAGCTGTATTCCATGGAACAGCTCTGAGCCAATGCAGGTACAGCATTGGCCAAGTTTATGCAGTCACAGCTCAAGTTCTACAATTTCACTGTCAAATTAAGAGGATACAGGAGCTGACCCCTCACCTCCCCCTGAAACCAGCCAATGGAGGAGACACAGTTGTCCTGACAAACAAAATCTATTTCTAGATAACAATACACCAGCTTCAAACTGTGCCTGGAAAAGAAACTAAGCGTAAACTAGTACTGATCATGCTAACATGTTAAGTTTCCAGATAATCTCCAGCTGCACAACTTTGCAGGTCTCCCAGAGCAGCTCCAGTTGCCCCAGTTGCAACCTCCTCATGTGCAGAGCAAGCCTTGCACCCTCACCATGCACAAACAATCTTGCTCAACTGCAAGAACACACATGACAACACCAAGGGATTACAACAATCACTCCTACCAACACCGCATGGGAACCTCAGAATAAATAATAAGGATTAAAGCAGGACTATTCCTAAAATGCACTCTCTCCATCTTTGCAGCACTCCTAGTCAGAACCCTGCCATGCCCCAGCTGCCAGCGAGGCTCAGAGGCAGCACAGCCCAGCATCTCCCCTCCTCTGTCGCTTGGCTCTCTCTGTCTACCCTGTGGCAGGTGCAAAACTCTTTCAGCCTGGAAAGTGTTAAAATAAGGAGACATTTTTAAACTACTACATTTGCATTTGGGACAACCAACCTGCAGGGGAGCCACCAAGGTATTTCTCAACTTCTTTGTGATATTCAAGGAGGGTTGAAAGTGGGTGTGGTAGCAAAGTTTCCCCTCCCGGTTCGGAGAGGTTGTCATGAACCACTTCAGTTTCTCAATTTCATATTGATTCAATCCTTACTGCACCTAGACTACCATACAACCTTCTCCGTGGTTAAGAGCCATTTAGCTAATTAAAGTGTATACATAAAGGTGTGCAGGTCAAACTCCAGATCTGAGCTGCAGTAAGAAAAGCCATGTGTAAAAACAGCACTCAGCAATATACCAGGCTGAAACATAGATTTCTCATCAACTTGGTGTTACATTAGCAAACCAGAGCCTTTACTTTCTTTGGTTTCCCCTTCCTTTTGTTTCAGAGCACAAGTCTGCAGAGAAAGCTGGGCACAGGAGCAGTGCGTTTGAGGCAGTTGCTGCTCTATCACATCATTCATGAGAAGACATAAGAAAAGCTTTTCATCATTAAAAAAACCAGTATTTTGTTCTTTAGGCCTGTAACAGCTCAGGCACAGTCGGGCAGTGACAGCCTGACTTGGAAGAGCTGTTGCAGTAGCAGGAACCCTTGCTGAACCAGTGAGAAGAGACCATTGTCTTTCAGTGCGGTTTTGCTCTCTTTGATCCAGTCCCAGTGCACAAGGGGATCAACATAACAGAAACGCTGGGAGAAAAGCGTTCCCTGGAGTTCCTTACAGCTGGAAGCACAAAGACCCCCCATCCTTCATCCTCCATCCCCCATTCCCAGTACCGCAGGGCTGTCAGGTAACCTTTCCTCCTGTCCAGAATGGGAATTTAAAGGTGCCTGGTGGGAACTCCCTGAAGATGAAGCAGATGACCAACGGTCTCACTCCTTTCAGGGCTGTACAACACACGCTCTCAGATGCCCCCCAGGTGTTAAGGAAACCCCGATTTTTGCTCTCTCTACAACTGGTCTGTGTCCAGATGTAAGGCTGGATGCCAGCCTTACACCAGCCCCTGCTGCCATCCCCACAGTTCCCCTGGTGCACAGCTGGGCTCAGAAGAGCCTCTCCCGAGTCTTACTGTGCTTCTCTGCCAACGTAGCATGCTCTGGCCTCACCACATCCATGCAAACAAACACACTTGCACCCTGTACTGGTTGTGGCTGGGATGGAGTTAATTTTCTCCATAGTAGCTGGTATGGTGCTATGTTTTGCATTTGGGACCAAAACAGTGCTGATAAGGCAGGGATGTTTCAGTTGTTGCTTACACAAAGTGAAGGCCATCTCTGTTTCTCAGGATGCCCCACCAGTGAGCTTGAAGGGAGCAGAGCAGGGACAGCTGATTGCAGATGACCAAAGAGAGACACTCCAGATGATGTGATGTTGTGCTCTCAGCAATAAAAACTGGGGGAAGGAAAGAATGAGTTACAGTGTCTGTCTTCCCAAATAACCATTATGCATGATGAAGTAAATGTTCCTGCTCTCTTGGAAATGGCTAAACACCTGCCCGCCCGAGGGAAACAGCAAATGAATTCCATATTTTGCTTTGCTGGTGCACACAGCTTTTGTTTTGCCTGTTAAACTGTCTTTATCTCAACGCATGAGTTTTCTCACTTTTACTCTTCTGCTTCTCCCTCCATCCTACTGCTGTGTGGGGCTGAGCTGCCCACCAGGGCTAACCCACAGCACACCCCTAAGGTTGTGGCAGTAACACTCTCTCTATGCATCTAAGCAAGGACATATTTCCCCAGGAGCTGCTTTTCTAGCAAGGACAGGGTATTCCCAGTACAAACCACACTCGCAGCCCAGAGGAAGGTCATTCAAAGAAACACGTGGGCAGCACCAGTAACCATGCCAAGCAGCAGGACCGGTCAGCTTCACAGAAGATAAGGCAGCCTGCCACTTACTGCTTTGCCCAGTGCCAATGTTGTGAGAAAAAGGCAAAATATTGTACCAGCTCATCTAGCAACGCCTGTCTCATTCCCACTGCCCAGGAATGGTTTGAGAGGCACCTAATGAAACACAGAGATCTCACCGGTGGTAACACTTCAGTGGCTGACTTGCCCTAAACTGTTCTCACTAGGAAATGTTTTTGCATAAAGTACTGGCGTCAGAAGTCAGAAGGTAAACCTAATGAGAGATTTTAATCAGCCCCAGCACAAAAGGAAGGAGATTCCTGCATAGTAGCAGAGGCGGGGTGGGGGGTGGGGGGAAGCTCTCCTTTGGGATCAGGTCTGTACTGCAGGAAGAGGCTGTGGTACAGGTGAAAGGGAAGGGGCTACAGCCAACAAGCACCAAACATCCAGCCAGTTTTTGGAGAGCTCCAGCCTGGGATGAGCATCTTTCAAAGCTTGCTTTGCCTCTGTAATGAACAAACACGATCCAGCCCTATGGAATAAATCTCTTTGCAGGAAAAAAATAAGGCAATCCACCTCAAACAAAACAAAACGTGTGAGTGAGGGAAGGAAGCACAGAGACAGGAAACTACACGGACACTCTCCAGAGAGGCCACTGCTGCAGGATAAAGGGCCAGATTTTTATGCATGCACTGAGATGAGAGGCAAATTCTTTTGAAACTCCACATTTCATCACCTGAACACAATAATCAGCTTTCCATGAAGGCTAAAACCACTCCCTGCTGCCACCAAAGAGAGAGTGCTTGTGGACAACTAGCTGCCTCCTCACAGCAGCTGAGGGGACTCAGTTGAAATACAGGACATTATTTTCATTTCTTGTTGTTAGTGAGATAGAAATAATGATACTTATAGTGAGGATATGTCTTTTTTTTCGGATCGGATTCAGCAGACACAAACATGTTATTGTTACCAGAAATATGTAAGATCACCTGGCTGGTTTTGGTTAAAAAGCCTTGGTCTCTGCCCTGTGCATGAACACAAGTGATCCAGGAGTCCAAGACACCCTGCTGGGACTCAAGATGAAATCAGTTCTCATTGATGCCATTTCTGGGTGACTCGGGAAGTGATACACAATTGCTGACACTGGCTTCTGCTTCAGTTGCTGTAAAGGAGGTTTCAGAGGACCTTGGAAGCCCCAACAAGATTTGTGGAGGTTCACAATTGCTTAGATCCACCCCCTCCTGCTTTGTGAAAATCTGCATCCTCACCACCTGCATCTTCAGAGTCAAGAGGATAACAAGGTCAAAGAAAGAAGTCTCACGATGTCCTCTCCATGCCCCTGCACACTGAGGTTTTAAAGCATAGTACTGGAATTGAGCCATTTACCTACCCCAAGTTTTTAATCTATGTGGAAAATCAATCAAAAGTAAATTATTTCTCTCATTCTGCACCAACAGGGAACCATGTTCCACAAAAATCAGGCCCCGAATTTGAGTGAGAAGATAGCATGAATCTTCAGGTCAGCTTTGTGTACAGATGACTGAAAACTCAACCAGACCAATTCTTACATTTTGGGAGAAGCAAGCCGGATTCTTCTTGCTGTTACTGTGTATTATGGTAGGGTCTAAAAGCTCTAGTTATGGGCTAACCTGCTTATGTCACATAAGCACTGATGTTGACTATCAGCCATGGGACCAGTTGTTGCTGGCTCATAATCCGTGATTTACCCCACTTGAGTGTGGTTACACCGGTGGAGCCACTTTGGGCAGTCCCAGTCCCTGAATCCAGGCAGAAACAGGACAGTGATGGCTGCTGTCACCAGTATTGCTGGGGCATGGAGTGATGGCACCCCTGAGAACTGCCATTGTACTTTGCCTGCAGATCACTCCCTGGAGTGGCGGCTCATGGCTAGGTGCTCCATTTGGTACAGTTACTCAGGATGGAAATTTTGGCTGTTTCAGACAGCCCAGTTTGCACAGGACTTGAGGATGGAAGGGGTTTAATAGAAACAAAATTTGTTTTGTCAGTCCCAGAGCTGCCTCATTTTAGTTCCCAGCTGCTCACTCGGAAGAGGAGGAAGAAGAAAGGAGCCAGTTTTGTGGAAAATCATGGTAGGTCACGATCTGCTGAGTTAACAACAACCCCCCACCCCCAACAAGTCATCTGCTTAATAGGAGCCAGCCCATTAGGATACTGCAAATTCGATCCAGGGGGAAAGTAGTTGGAGAAAATGGTAAAAATTTCAGCAAGACATGCTGCTTGACAAAGAATTCATTTGGTGCTAATGGTCCTGCTTCTTGCTACCAACACGAACCACGCTCCCAAAAGGCAGTGCATGAGCAGACATGAACAATAAAGTGATTTGTTCTCAGGAAGCATTCAACCCCTGCCAACAGTCAACCGGATTCAGAAAAGGGCTAGGGCAGTCAGACCGGCACATGGCAAAGCAAATGAGGAACTGTATCACTTGGCACAGGGCTGCTATTTCCAGCACTTACATCCCATCCTCACATTAGCTCAACTTTCTCACTCTTCAGAGGAGGAGAACTATGCATCTGTAATGAAATCTGGATCTACAAAGGTCAGAATTTTTCCTTGAGATGAGTAGAAGAAGGTGTCTTTGCCTTGTAAAATCCCTTAGTAGGTGGTCTGATTTTCAGATAGCCTCGGCATTCATAGCTGTCAGGTATAGCTTAACATATAAGGTACCTTAAACATCTGCAGGACAAACCTTATTGTTTAAGGTATCCGCTCACCTCTATTTGTCCTATTTATTCTTTTACTTAACAGAATTAGCTCTCAGCACCATTAAAAGAAAATCAAATACAATTAAGTAGAACTTTAAAGACTTCAGATGAAAACCAGCAATCATGCTGGAAACCATTTTTTAAATTAAATACAGTGCTAGGTCACTCTCACTCAAGGTCAACAAAATAATTGATACTCAGAATCTGTGGACCTAAGATATCAGAACAGCATTTCCCATATTTGAAGAAGAACAAACCAAACATTTAAAGCTGTCACCTGGATTTCTTACTGTTTGCATAAATAAATAAATAAACAAATTACTGCCCTGGTTTCTTGAAAACTTGCACCATAAGCCAAAGACTGCTGAGAGAGCTGGTAAGAAAATGAGGATGTGTTCCAGAAAGTTATTAGATGTCCTAGGGTGTGCCACTCAGCCTGTTGTCTGGAGAGCATCAGGTCCTCAAAGAGAAGAAATTTGGATCATGATCCCGCAACTGAATACAGCGCCCTTCCATTGTGGAGTAGAAAGCAGCCTGGAGTTGGGAAGAAACTTGCCTTGAAACATAAGATCCCAACCACTGATGATGCCAGGCTAGAAGAATTACCGGTCTGATAACACAGTAGGACAATGTTCTATGTTCTGGACCAAGAATCTGGTTTCTATCAGCAGCAGATTCCCATACAGCTTGGCCAGAATGGGCTGCTCTTAAAGTTAGGTTTGTTTGCCTTGAAATACCTTGCTGTTTCTCACCTGTCAACAAATTCTCAGGAGTCCCACCCCTTCTGCAACGCACATGAAGAGCAGAGGTTAGGAAAGGGCAGCACAGCCTGGAGAAAACCACATGGCTTAGTCACAGAGGTGTTTTGGTACTTGGATCCCACTGCAGCCAGTGGAAGCTTGCTACATCTATATCCCCTTTGCTAGCCATGCCCATACACCTCCTTGAGCTCGGCGCGCCACAGGGCACAGGCCAGTGTGTCCAGGTGTGGCCTGCAGAGCTCACGCGCTCCTGTTAGCAAGGTGCCTCTCCCAGCTCTCTGACATCTCCTCTCCTGGGAAAGAACTTGTTCCAATATTGAGCCACACTTCAATCAAGTCTGAGGATGGTCCAAACTGCCAGGCAGTTCTAGCTCAAAAATGAGTTCAAGCCTTGGACTAAAAGATAAGTCTGGATACACTTACTTACCTGGCAGGACGGAAGCCTGTTTGCTTTTCTGCTACCACTGTTCAAAAATGTGCATGAAGGCAACACAGCACTTTTTCTCTCTACACTGTAACCTCTACCATTATTTATAAAGAATAGTGGAACTTTGTTTAAAGGAAACAACTCAAAGCCAAACCAAGCAACCATCCCTCCCCATGACAGCAATATTTTGCCTCCAGGGAACTTCATTGCTTCCTCCCCTACACACTTAAACCCTTCAACAAATAATACTTCTGACACCAAACCCATGTCACTGGTGGCATCCCACATACCTGGTGTCTCCTCATGAGAGACCATGAACAATGAGTGGTTCTTGCCTGCTTTGCAACACTTCTGAGTAAACAATGCTACCTCTACAGAAGGAGGCCAGGCTGAACAGCCAGGAGCAGTGGTTTCAACTCCAGTGGAGGCAAAACCGTTGGGGACAGAATTTGTCGATAATAAACCAGAGTGAAATGTACACAAACGCACACCCTAAAAGTTAATGAAACCCCAAACAAACCTATCAAAGAGAAAGAAAACAAAATAAATCCCTGTAGAAGTATTTTTACCTGGTCAGATAATTTTAAACCATTTGTACAGCATGAGCCCTCCATGCCAATTTAAACAGACTTACACAGTTTACGTCTCTCCATTAACAAAAACAATGAATTAACACTTAGAAGACTGTGAATATGGAGAATTTATATTCCAAAGGCATGCTTAGCACCACATAGTGCTTTGGTCCCAGAAAAAACTTGCCTTGCAGATCTGTGTGTTGCATGCATTAACTGTATTTGCTTTTTGTAAACAAAATTGCAGCCTTTAAGCACAACTCCACCCTCTTCATTCTGGCCAGTGATTTCCACTGCTTCCATTGCAAATTTACCAGGGTGGTGGTGTATCTAGCAGCAGCCTCTGTGTGGGGTACACAGAAAGCACCAAGCAACTTTTAAGAACGAGGTGCAGAATTTGCCATGTGAATGTTACCTCTGTCCAGAGACCTTTCAACCCCGAACAGTGGTGTCCTACTATAAAAAGGCAGAATCAAGATTTTTCATCAGCTTCAAAACCTGCCTGGCATCACAGGAGCTTTTGTGAACAACACAGAGATAACCGGACACATTACTTCGTCAGCCTCTCAAGTTACTACTCAGCTGATATCATATCCATAGTTTCTCTCCAGTATTTGGAAAACTAAGTTTCTCAAGCATTAATATAAAAAATAGACTCTCAGTTTTCCAGCTCTATCCTCTCACTCCAAAATATTAAAGAGCTGAACGTGGAAAAATGTGCATACAGAGTTCTACATTGCAATAGGTCTAGGAAACAAACACACAAACACATATCCTACAGCTTGTTGCTTTCAGTCCAGCTCTGCAAGATGCTTTTTCTTTTTCATTAATCTTGGGCTGCTGGCGGCACTTAGCCACCTCCTTCAGCTGACAAAATTTTAAGGACTGGTACAATTTCAGCCTCAACTAACAGTAAAGCCAGTAAAGTTCCCACCCCCTCCCCAAAAAAGTCTGTACTTTTCAAGAGCTGCTCTGCACCTCAAAGAATCAAGTCTGCTCCAACATGAAATGCAGCGCTGCTGTAAAATAAATAAAACTCAGCTGCTGGTGCATTCTGTGTTATATGCAAATGCACGTGCTTAGCACTTCAGTGTTAACAACTTGGCCACTGATATTACATACTGGAAAAAAGACAGCAAACATCTCAAAGGAAAAAGAAAAGTTGCCTACCCTGTAAAACCACTAGGTTAGTTTTTATGTCTATTTTACACTACTGCCCTTTTGTGAATCGGGTGACGTTTTTCCACTGGTTGTGTTAATCAGCTCTGAGAGGTGGTGAATGAATCTAAGCACAAGTCAAGGCTTTTCCATGATTTCTTCATCTAGCATGAAGCTCTATGCAACAGGGGCTATAAAATGTTGATAATCACTTTATCTCTTATGCAGTTTCGGAGTTAAAGCAATACCAATACTCTGCCTGCTTTGTGTTAGAATTGTGGACACCTTGAAGTTACTGAGTAGTAAACATTAACTCCCCATGTGTAAATGACTAAATTTTAAACTGAGGGATGTCTTTTCCTACAAACGATCCTGATTCAAATTTGAAATCTATTATCCAAAGAGGTTACATGAAATTGTATGTAGGACCCCTTTCTGCAAAGACTTGACACAGTGTCACTGGTCTTGGTAGGTCTCACAGCAACTAGAATACACAAGGAAATGGCTTTGGCTCCTAGTTGCCACCACATACCAAGAGGCACAATTCAAGGTGTTAGCACAAGCATAAAGCTTTGTTCTGGTCCTGTGGAAACGACTGGTGGCTTTACAACTCTTTATACTCTAAAAAGAGGTAGTGTCACTATTAGAGTTGTTTTACTTTTCAGGCTGTGTTCCCCTTGTTTGTTTCTTAAGGTGAAACTCAAAACCAAAAGCCTTACCCTTTTTGTACCTGTTAAAGAACTTGCTTTTGAAGCTGCCTATGGCACATACACTCCTTGCTTTTTGTGCGTGTGCATTTCTGTCTGAGCAGCATCCTAGTTCCAAAGTAAATGGCATTTCTGGAAAAGTTGTTGTCCAAACAGCTGTGTCACATGAGGGGATGTCACTGAAAAGCCAACTCCCAGTGAAGACCTTCGTGTTTCCTGGTGGCTTTTATTTTCAAGAGAAAGAATAAACAGCACTAGCTCTGTAATTCAATGGAACAATTAACTACTCTTTTTATTTAGTGGCTTCCTGATCATTTTTGCCTAGCCAGCACTTCATATTCATTGAAGACCAGCACAAATTCCATGAAGACATAACCAGTCTTTGCTCAGAAGTGAAGAACGTAAAAAAGCAACAAAGACCAAAGAAGACTGCCCACAGCCATAAGTAAAGAAAGTTGCTTCTGATTTGTTCACAGTTTCTTCTATGGAAGAAGAAACAAAGTTCTTCATTCCAGTGGAAAAAATGGATTATTCATTCCACAAATGCTAAACAGTATCATTAAGAAAAAAAAAGTAGGATGAAGGAATAGAAGTAATTGCTGCAGACAAAGCTGCTGACCAGATCCTCAGAGATGAGCGTGGATGCTGCCTTGGGCATGGCCACAATGTTTTTCAACTGTCACAGGTCAATCAGAAACTAATGAAATAAATACTCTCCCTCCAGTCTCTGGTGGCCAAACACAGATCACACTCTCACACGACTGCTCCAGGCAGTGAGGCTCTGCACATATGGTGTGTATTTTCCCTCCTGGTGCAGATCTTTGAACACAGATATCCCCCAACTCATTCAAAATGGCATAATTAAAAAAAAAAAAAAGCAAATGGCAGGTGAGTTCAGCAAGCAATATGCAAACAAGACAGCTGCTTGGTCAGGCTCCTATGCTGAGCCCTATAAGGCCTATAAGGCCTCCAAAGGCCATTTACTCTGACAGAGAAGACAGGGAGCAAGAGTTTCTTCTCAGGGTGGCAATGCCACTTTAGAGTAAACTATCAGAGAAGCTGGGAATATATCCATCTCCCATATCAGTCCTGGGCTGCTGCTGAGCCCTTGAATTGTAACAACAAGGCCCTTGTCTTGGCCAGCTTTAGAGACGACAACAGATGCATCCCATCAGATAATCCCTGAAACACTGTGTGAGGCGTATGCCATGCAGTGTCAGTAACCTCACTCTCTTCTCAGTAGGTTGCCAGTAGAGCTCATTACAGGAAGCTAGCTCTGTCCTTCGACAATGTGACAGGTGATTTTCGAGGAAAGGAGCTGTTCTCACTTCCTGTAGGACTGGCTGCCTGCAGAAAAAACAGCAAGAAAGAGTCTGTCAGCTGAAAGCAGAATTTATTACAAGACAGGAGCTGCCTAAGGGCAACACTTGTTCAACCTGTGCAGTGACACAAACACCACAAAGAACATGTACAAAGGCTCCTTAAACACTGACGTTGCAACCTAAAAATGAAGAATGTATTTACGGCAACCATTTGTCAGGGGACACTGAAAACTTGTGGAGGAACAGGAAGTCACTAGGGCCCAGCTGCACTCCTTACAAAATCATTCCTCATTCTTCTGATAGAGATTTTTGTACTGCTTAAGCTCCACTGTGCTCTAGACAGAACTTGGTACCTGCAAACAGCTTGATCGCACCCACGCAGAGGAGATGCACAGTAAAGAACAGGATAGACCATGCAATCGTGTCCGCACAGAGCCCTTATGTGCAGCTGAAATAGTCTAGATGTGGAGGTCCATACTGTGTTCTAACTGTGCTGCCAGTGTCATCCCTGTACCAGCTGGGAATTGGAATCCACAGAAAATCCCAGTATGCCTGGTTTTATTTGGAGTAGCTCAGTTTTGCTTTAAGGTACAGCTTCAGAGCTCAGCTAACAGCAGTAGCTACATCTGAGGCAGGAATCTGTCTCCAGGCCTGTAGCTGCACTAAGTACCTGTGCTTCCTCTGCATTCCTCAGGCATTCCACACACTCCCTGCTCCAAGAGCAGCAGTTCAGCTAGTTCAGCTAGGTTTATGTAAAAGCAGCTTACTTCTAGAAAATACACCTACAACAAATATTAAAAGCAAACTAAATATGTGTCTCTAAAATAAGCGCACACATCAAGCAGTACAATCAGCAATTTTTTTTTTTTTTTATCATGCCCATCAGCCATCAAAATCTGTATTTCTCCACAAATGCCAAGAAATCCACAAACTAAAGACAGTCTTCTGCTGGGACAGTCTCTTGATAACATAAAATCCTACACATCTATGCAGCAGACAAATGGGATGCAGCAACTGCTGAAATCTACTGATTGCTGCTATCTGCGGATCTGATACTATTTTTAAGTAACCGATACATCAGGCAGGAAATCAAAGAAACAGTAGCACAGAGGTTTACTAGGAAAACATGAAGGGCTCACCTGCTTCAGATGCCTCCCTGCACTTTTAGTTAACAGCTGAGAATTTAATTTACCTTTGAGAACCTCAGGTTTGGACATAGGTGCTTAAAGCCCTTTTTTGTCCTTTAAAAATCTGGTCTTTATCACCTTCCTCTCATGTTCCCCAACTGCAAAAACCTGTGTGAAAGGCCCTGTAAGATGGACAATAACTAACAGGTGCTCTGTGACAACAGACAACACCACAGGATACATATATAAACGGTGAACAGAAGTTGCCTTGTTTGCAAAGTAACTTCTTCACCGTTTTTAACAGGAACATCAGAGTTTAAAAATTCAGTTGCTGACATCAAGTCTGTCTCATGGCACATGTGGACACAGAGAAAACAACTACCATGAACACCAACAGAAAACTGGGAGAAGAGGTAAATGGACATACAGTAAGATGTGATGCCTGCTATACACTCAACTTTCGGATGGACATACACAGCAAAGATAAGAAATATATTGTAAGACAAATCCTATCCAAACAAAGTTAAAAAAGCCCAAGAGTCTGGACTTACAAATTGCATTTACTGAATCAACAGAGTAACCCAAGGGATGCAGAACTCTGATCACGCTCTGCTTTAATGCAATTTCAAAATAAAATACATTATACACTGCCACTGGAAAAGGACCTTACTCCAGAGCCCTAGGAGACCAACACACATATGTGACATCTTTCATAGGACACACACACCCACTAGAGTAAAGCTGCCATACAGAAACTAGAACATGCAGAGGAGTTTTGATGTGCACACACACACTATGCTTTTCCCTGCTTCAGCAGAGTTTCTCCTTGTCACTGGGCTAGTGCTTTTGTAAATGAAGAGAAACAGAAACCAAGGACAGACTCCCAGGTGTTATCACCACATTCAGTCCAGGCAGAACAGTGCTTACATCACAAAAACCAGAAAGCACTGATGTCAGAGGTAAAACACAGGGCATATGCAGCAAAAGTAAAGCTGAAAGAGCTGGCAATAATATATTCCCTAAGCACAGGACTGTTCAAGCAAGGTACTCTCTAGGTCAAAACCTCCCTTAACCATCAAGGATATTTCCTTCCATCACCTCACTTGAACTCCCTGAATGAAACCACTCCACCTCCCTGCACACATGCAACTGTGTGGAACAACAGTGAGTGAGCAACATGCAAGACTTGGGAAGCTCTTTCCAGCTCTTCCAGCTGTTGCTAATTTACTGGGTTATTTAAATTCTCTGTGTTTCATTTTCCCTACCTGTAAAGAGGAGCTAACGAGATACCTATATCCCAAACTTCTTGGGAAGGTTTGCAAGGTATTATTAGTTACCATGTTTTTGTGAAATATTTAAAGATAATGGTTACAGCTAAAGAGTAGCACTGATGTTACATTGTGGTTAAAACAATGATCCTAAACTTCTTAACATAGGTTTGGAGTAACACTGTACAGCATACAGCTCCTGCCATTTTCATTGATGATGGACCCAGAAGCATATTTGAATCCAACTAGTCCTATCCACGCTTCAGAGAAAAAGCTTACTTATTACACCATATACGTTTACTTCATGTGAGCATCTTGAGATCAAGATTTCTACTTTATTGGGTTTGTGTTGGCTGGCTTAAAGCAAGCGTCCATCCTTACCCTCCAACCTCAAGTCACGGCCCTCCTCTCCTCTGAGCCCACTGCAAACTAGTACTGCCTACACTTTTTCAGGCAACAACACATTCATAACATCCTGAAATACAAGTCTCCAGCAGAATGATGACTGCCACAAGCAGCACACCATGCTTGGCTGCTCTGAGCCTGTCTGCTGAACTGCCTGACATCTGGTCTACATTCAGTTGCAGTGTAGACACACCCGAGGATCGAAATTCAAGAACAACAAGTTATGCAGCAGCATGAACAAGTGACTAAACAAAAGAAATAAGTCTAATGACACCTACAGAAAGTCTGATCTGACACTAGAAACTTCTCCCAAAACTTCTGAGAATTTGGGTCACTTTTCTCCACCCAGAGACAGGAAAAAGCATGTCTCAACTGCTCACACGACAGACTGGAAATAGGAACAGTGTTCAGCAGGATATCATCACATGGTTGTACATCCTGCAGATGACAAGTACAGTGTCATATACTCCTGGCACATTTGCAGTTTACAACTTCATTCCTGGAAAGCTACTACAGTGCTCCCTCCTCTCCTACCCCAAGGACTCACAAACAGAATGATGACTTTTTCCACTTACTCTGTCTGCTTCTTGTGGATGATCCTGAAGAACTGGAATGGCTTGTTTGTTGGGGTCCAGACTGAGAGAACTGGGGGGCAATGGATGGGATATTTCCCTTTCTAGGGCTGCCACTCTGCATTTCAGGAGTGCGAGGGATCTTGGGTTTGCTGGTGAAGGCCGAGATAAATTCACTGTAGGAAGAGACAGAAAGGGTTAGCAACGCATGGAGAAATATACATGCATAGTAAGCCTGCAACCAAGTGAAACCTGCAGCACATGCTGTGACAGCATGACAGACTGCTCAATATTCAGGGAGACTGCAACTGGAAAGGAACAGGGCACCACAGGTATTGCCCTGGGGCATGTACTCTCCGCCACAGCCTCTAAACCTGGCTCTATCGACCTGTCTATCCTACTCAAACCTGGTTCTTTGGACAACAGGATTGAACGGGTTCAGTTAAGCCCCCTGCAAACAAGTAATAGATTAGCTCGTTTTCCATTGTCTTTATTACACACACTGACTCAATCTGAGGTGCAAAACACATCTAGAAATGCTACAGCACAGGAATACATCCTTTTAAGGCACAGTCACTATTATTTCTCCCAGGTATAGGTCACAATCTTGGCAGTCACACGCAGTTTCCCTGGCTCCCAGCTGTCATAAGATATGTAGAACTCCCTGAAGGCTTTGTCAAGAGCAGAACGCTGTGATGGCATCTATGAAAAAAATTCTCTAAGCACACAGGTTCGTTGTTCACACTGAGAACATAAAACAGCTGCTGCTATTTCACAGTCTGCATGTGCTGCAAGAATACCGTTCACCAAAATGTAGTCCATGACTGTGTGGGGATGCCTTGTCCTTCCCTGTCCCCTGCATCAATATATTCTCTCTCAGGTACAAAAATGGAGGCTACCAGGACATCACCAGTCTCCAAAATAATTCTGAATCTATATTCACGTTTACTTTACTGAGTCAATTTTCTCTTAAAAGGCCAAAAGGTTAAACTGAAGTAACAGCTACCTGAAAAAGCTCATCACGTTTAAGAGGAACTAAAAGCAGAGCCAAAAGCAGGAGATCGAACAAGGTGCCATCTAAAGACAGGCGATTAAAATCGAAAGTCCCCGCGTTACTAGCTCCATCAAAAGAACCCTTTGTGATGATCAGAAAGGGTGGTTAGGAGGATTTTCAAGACATTTAATCTCCCCTCCTCTCCTGGGAATGCTGCTGAGTCAGTGCTGATTAGCCCTTCCATACCTCTGCTTCACTATGCAGGGAGATTTGAGCAAGTGTTTCTTTTGTATTTTAAAAGCATTAATTGTCTGTACTTTGAATATGTATACACTAACTATTAAGGACAGAGACAGGACAGAGAGCCACCTTTGCAGCTGTCTGAGCATTACAAGTATTAAACTTCTCTCATTTCAAAAGAGGAGGTGGCAGGTGGCAGCAAAAACTTACTAGTAGAACAAACCCCAAAAAAGTAAGATTGGCTAGATAAAACCCAGGGACCTGGATCACAGATGTATTGAAATCTCTCTCTCGCCATAAAATAGTTTCATTGTTATTGCTTGTTTGTCATTTTACTCACCTTGGTTCAAGAGCTGGATTTTCAATTCACTAGTAATCTTATGTGTACTACGATACACTTAAGCAGATAAAAAAGGCAAATCCAAAATTCAGAGCCGGTTTTGTGCCATAAATGAGCTGCTTTCCCTTATTCACCAAAAGGTAACAAACCCCTAGATCTGTCTGTATATACATTAAAAAATGCTTTTATACCCATGAACAATCTTCACAAGAGTTTCACTGCAGCAACCTATGCACTTGGGAGACAGAGCAGATTCAAGCAATCAGAGCCACTTTACCAAAGACAGAGAACACGCAATGGCCACACAGGATGGCTCAACATCTTTGCAAACTCCCCAAGAATGGATTCTATGAAATAAGCTGGCAGCAAACACTGTAAAGTTTAAAAAACAACCTGCTCTTTTTCTGAGAGGATGCAGAGCAGATCTCAGTCTCCATGTGCCCATGTGTCACAGAACCACCTCATCTTTTACTACATCAATAAACAGGCCAAGGTCAACAGAAAAGAACTGATCCTCAAAATAACAGAGAGCTGCTATTTGGCATCCTGTAGTACTTGATGAGATGAAGAAAGAAGCAGCAAAACTTACTGTGGGAAAATGTTCCCTAGTATTTGGTAAGGAGTAATTTATGACAAGGTGTGGTAATTTGAGAGCAAGAGCTCAACTAAAAAAAAACCCACAATCAAACAAAAAAACAAACCCTCAACAAACTCGCAAAGAAACCTACATTAGCATCGAGAAGAAAGAAAACTCTTTACTTGGAAAAATGGCAATAGTAGTTTATAAAAAAGTGCACAACAGACTGATGCTGAGACCAGAAAAATCAACCAGGAGAGATGGGACAGGACTTGAACATGATGAGTCAGACCACATTCAACAAGAGAAATACACTTGGACTTCTGGTCACTTTTACCAGATCATCAGAAAAGCAAGATCGTTAGAGACCTAAGAAGGTGCCACAGAGTTCGAACTCTTTATTATGATGGCACTGAAGATAGTCACAACGGTAAACTCGAGTCTATTACAAATTTATCCTCGATTAGCTAAAAAGCACAACAAATCTATATTCTTACATGATCAGAATGCAGCAGGAAATAGCAATTTAGGGGCAGCTGCCAGTTTGACATGGATCAGCCAGAACAACCATTTGTTCCTGTGGAAACAGAACAACTCCAATAGACATGTCACTACTAGGGCCCATCCTTCTCTCAGACCGACTTTCCATAATTAATTTCCATAACTGTGCAGTTAAATTTCCAATTTATACTGCTAAGGAAGAGGAGAAATAGCAGTGACCGCTTCAGTACTGCAGCTCAGCCCTCCTTTGCTCATACATAACTCTTCTAGGAAGGTCTTTGTATTTGTGCATTAGGAAGGAGACATTTCTTACGGTAGTCAAAACTATGACCAAAGCAGTGATTTATTCACTCTGTTTATTTTGCAAACAAATTAAGGTATGTTTCCAAGAACGAAGGAATGAAAAGGCAGGTCTAGCTATTGCAACACCAACATGCTAACAAAAGACGCTTGATATAGGAAACCCTGTGTTCGCTTAGACTGTGAATGGCTACGTTCCCATATCCGTAACTTGAGGCTGCATTTGTAAATACAAATTACCGTACGCATGCAAAGGAAGTACCCAATGAAAAGATATTATCTTCTGCAGGACACTGCACCTGTGCTATCAGTCAGAAATTCATCTATTACTGAGATTTAGTCATACAATTATGATGAAAAATTATAGATTACTGGGGACACATCTTTTTTATAAGATATTATGATGGTAGAGAAAGAAAGCCTCACACCAAAGCGGGGAGCAAGATGCTGCCAATTTATGAGTTCTTGCAAGCTGAAGCCTGAAAACTAATCTCTCTCTCCACCATAAAGCAAGCAATTTGGCCATAAAATTCTCATAGTCTATTTGTATTGCAAGTTATGTGCTTAGCTACTGTTAGGACAGGCAACAGAAATAAAACCAGTAATGTTAGGATAGCGGTAGGACTACTAGGCACTTCGGCTTCTAACCAGTGATAATTTGTTGACAATACATAATTACTCAGATGTTACCATGGAAACAGAACAACTTGAGGGAAAAAAATCAAAACAACAAAACCACACCAAACTCTCCCAAACCACACACAGGCACCTGTAGACCAAAACGAAACAAAGCAGAGTCCAGTTTTCAGGAGTGCTAGAGCTTTAATTGACAAAAACCTAAGCACTTCTGAAAAATCACATCCATAAAGTTGGTGAAACCTTCACTTTAACACATCTCCACCCGTTCTGTGTTTGACTTCTGGAATATATTTGATTCTAAAATTTCTCTACAGTCACTGTTTAAAACTTGGCCCAATCAAATCAGCTATAGGAAAAAGCTGTTAATGTCTGAAAGACACATGCGGGTTCTGACAAGCTTCAGTAAACCTTAGTCCAACTGCTAATGAATTCCTAGCTGCCATCCAAGACATAGTCTCACAGTCCTACATATGACAAAGGCTTCATAAGGTATGAACAAAAAAAGGAGAGCAGGATCTTTCACCTTCTTTTGACATAAATTGTTTCAAGGAAGAATTGAAACCCATTGCTGGGAGAACTCAAAATATTGCCTCCCTTGCTATACCTGTCTAGTGGATAAATCAGGAATAAGCGTCAGCAATGCTAGCAACTCAGCATGTTTAAACACTTTAAATGCACTTAAATGCTTACTTTTTCTTCCTTCTGCAAGTTAATTCCTGCCCTGTTCCCACAATCCTGCCTACTTCTTTACTAATAAATGATTTCTCATGTTTTAGAGTCAAGTTATCTTAAGGAAGCAATCAGGAAGTTTTATTTGCAGAAGACTGCATTGTGCATACCTGTGAAGTTCATTAATGCCTTGCTTGAGATTTCTCCCATTCTGGACCAGATGCTTAGAAATTAGACAGCTGCCTCTGGCACAGCTAAGGGTATTTTGTTTGGCAAACATCGCATCTGTCTCAGACCAGACTACATCATACATCAAATGACTTCACAGATTGTCTTTACAGCAGCATGGAATTAGCTGGTAAGTCCCCTCAGAGTCCTCTTGCATTTTTAGATACTCATCTGGATAAATCATACCTGTGAGACTGCCCATATACTTTGTCCTGGGTGAAGTCAGTAGATCGGGAAGACAAGTCGTTGTCACCAGCTGGGATGGTTTGGTCCATTCTGTGGCCTGCTGAGAATACTTCAGAGGGCTTCATTTCAACTGCTACTTAAAAAAAGCCCAACACAGTTCAGTGAGGAGTTGTCCCTTTACAATTTTAATAGAAACACAATCAAATCACAGTTCCTGCTGTATGAAGGCACCCCTGAAATAATGACAGGCTACTGAGTTAGTGCAGCAGAGTACCTTATGGCTCATCAGCTGAGTTGAGCCAACTGCAAGTGTGCATACTTGCAGACTTTTGCAGCTAGAACGCAAAACATGATTGGATCATTTTCAAAGCAGCTATACTCTACATTTGCACACAGACCATTAGTTACCATACATCAGCTAATGACTGATATCTCTCTAAAGCCACAGGAATGCAACCACTTGCGTATCTTTACATATCCATAGTAACTAGCAGCCACTGTGGACAAAAAGCAGTGTTTTACACTTCTGTCAGGCCTAAGGACTATTACATTTGTTCAAAGTATCTCACTTTCTGCCTTGCACTAACAGGAATGGATAGATGATCAGTTTGCTGAGAGACACAAGGCTACCAAGATGTGCAAGTCCAATGAGAGATTAGGGAAAATCCCTAGTTCCATTCCTCCCATGCTCAGCCCAGGCTGTCCTCCTGATTTGCTCTCACATGCTGATATGGATGCAGCTCAGGTCACTTTCAGACAAGCATTTGGCTGCCCAGCACATGTTGTGTCTGACTTTCAGCATAACACATGTAGTGGTTCATCTTTAGTCCACAAGTTTTATGCTCATAGGAGACAGAAAAAGAGCCAGAATTATTCTTTACCAAAGCGATAAAAAGGGAGGATGGACTTGGACAGAATCAGACTGACTCAAGAACGGATGAATAAATCCAGACATGGATGACATTAAGAACTGCTTGAATACTTAGAAAACACAAGATAATCAAGGTTTCCTGATACTAAAAAACTTAGCTTCCTGAGATATGACCTTGATGATGTTAACTCTTCTCATTACACTTTTATTCTAACCATTTTTTCACTCTTGGTCTCTTACTATTCATTTCACAACATGACTGCATGAAACATTGAATCCCGAAGTATTCATGGGATGCTGGAAAACAGATATTCTGAAGTGAGCAGGTTCCTGATACTGCATGACAACCATCAGACCAAGATCAGAATTCAATAAGCTGCATATTTATTTGACAGCAAAGAAGCTTGGAAGGGCACAACGAGAGTCCCTAGAAGCAGTACAATTATTTTATACCTTTCTCTTATGCACTGTCTATAGGAAAATGCTACAGGAGAACCGACAAGTTGGTATGCTTTTGCTTAGTTTACAACCTCTGCTGTTCTGAGCTGCTGCCTCTGGTCCTGCTACCTCCCCTGTACAATGGGGTCAGCTATGCTTAAGGTGCTATTGCACAAAGCAGGGCTTGAGAAGAACAGCTCTCATTCCTACACAGCAGCAAGAACCCAAGAGCCCATCTTGAACAGGAGCTTCATCTGCTTCTATCACGCGCCTTTCTTTCAGCACGTTATATTTATCAGCTCTAGGCATTATGCAAGCAGATTCCTCTCTGCAAGACCTTGGTTACTTTACTCAGAATCCTTTTCATTTCCTCTAGGAAATTTAAAAAAAAGAAGAGACAGAAAAAAGTATGGTATTACTGCTTCAAAGCATGTTTTTCAGCAAAGTAAAGGCATGCTTTGTCTGAACTTATTAATAATTCTGTACCGGATATGCTGCAAGATCCTTTATCTAATAGAGCAGAACATTTTGCCTTAAATTCCTAATTGGAAATGTTAATGAATCCCTGCAAAAGGGTTGAAAACTCCCACATCTGAAGTTCCATGCTCCTGTGGATATCAGAAATTCAGAACTAAAGTATTTCAGAAGCCCCCAACCTTTTAAATTCCATGACACGTTTTAAAACTCTCAGGTCCAACTGAGTTTGCATTAATTTCAGTTTAAGCTGCAAGGACAGAATCTTTAGCAGCATCACCCACAATGTAGCTATACAGCACAGGGCTTCCCATCCTCCACAACATTTTATGATTTGAAAGCAGTTGCAAATCTAAGCAGATAGCTGCAGCTGCCTTCAACTTTAATACAGAGGCCTAGCCAACATGAGCCTGCAGGTGCCAGCAGACAGTGATTCATTTAGATCCAAACAAGGGTATATTTGATCAAGTAAGGGGCTTTGCCTGTTGGGAAATGCACCATATCTGGGCTGCAGCTCTTTCCCTAAGCAGGGGACATCGCATAGTGAAATACTGCATACTTTGCACATCAGAAGCCCTGGGTATGATCTTTGGCCCCTCCACAGGAAACAAGATGGAGTGAAGCAAGCAAGACCATCGATCCCTGCTGACCACACGTTACCTTCTGTAGCCACTCCTTCAGCTCAAGCCAAAATCCAACTGTGGGCCCCAAGGTCTTGGAGACTGCCCCATGGTCTAAAAACAGAGGGCCAGTCCCAAGGTTACATTGGAAAAAACAGTATACAACACCCACAAGCTAGGCCCAAGTGCCTGCCCTAGTCAAGAAAGACAGTAACTGTTAACAACAGCATTCACAGAAAGTCCTTACATGAAAGGGAATCGCAGAGATCAGAAATGCTGGACCTGCTCCTACCACAAATGGGAGGATGACCACTCGGCAGAGACTGCACCTTCTCATCGCTGTCATGACAAGAGTTGGTGTCATTTTCTGCCCTGGAGGAGAAAGGAGAATGCAGGGTGATGAATGCTTGCAGTACAAAAAAAGTTGGATGAGAGTAAATTCTGATCTATTCTAATTGCCTGTAATGACAAAGAAGATATTGAAATTATTTTATATTTCATATTGCTAACTAGTGCTAAGGATATCATTTAAGTGCATGACTGTAGCTCTCCCAAACCAGCTGACATTAGACATATTTGAAATGAACATTTTTTTCCTACTGCAATAAAAGAGTCGAGGGAAGGAAACCATAACTCCTTGCAGTCTGAAGACCCAAAAAAACAGCAGAGCACTTTAAGAAAAATACTGTAGGAGTAGGCCAGAGAGATCTTCAATATTTAGCTTTTCAAGGATTTAAGATTTGCTCCTGAATATTCCAAGAACTTCACTTTACGGAGCAACATGCAATATAGACTTAAAACAAAGCAGATAAGAACTCTTGATTTCCTAAGTGAGGTGGATCAATGAGAAACTGAAGTAGCTGAAAGACAGAACAGGGAGCAGATTGCTTATTAATAAGCAATAAAACACAGCAGAAGCAAGAGGGCTGCAAGAAGAGTGTGAAAAGAAGATGGCAGGCACAGAAAGATTCCCTGCCCAATATCAGGCTAAGGTAACTAGACTATATTTCTAGTTAGAAAGGATGCAGTCCAAGGAGGCAGTTAATGATTTCACAGCTAAATCAGTTTCTAAGGAAACAGCTAGCAGAATATTAAGTAGTTCAGTCCCCCTTGAGCAATCTCAGCCAGAGAGTGTTTAAAGAGGAGGGAGGGAAAAAATAAAAAAAAAAGTATTTCCTGGCTCCCTTAGCTCCATACAGCAAGAGCTTGTCAATATAGGGATCCCATTGCAATTCATTCGAAGTAACCAGAGCCTTGTCTACACTGGGAAGTCATAGAAAAATTAGCATGGAATAGCTGCTGCATGTGCAGTGCCTATTCCGCATTAATTTTCTGTGTGAATACTTCTATTCAGCACTAGAAATCCACCCTCTCCTTTTGGAGGTATGAACCAACAACTCTGAGAGCTATGTTATAGTATCTCCATCAACTGATTTCTCTTTCACCATGTTTTTAAAATGGAATATGTTACATTGAGTCTCGCATCAAGAACTTCAAACAAGTTATATTCACTTCAATTCCAAATGCAAACATTTACACAAATTTTTAATGCAGTTTAATTACTCTGCTGAATAAAAAAAACCCCAACTTAGATAATTGAATTCAACTGTCCTGGATTGTCACTGGGTAAACAAGCTGCATATGAGGGTAAGAAGTCTGACATTTTTCATAGAATCATAGATCAGTCAGGGTTGGAAGGGATCTTAAAGATCACCTTGTTCCACCCCCCCTGCCATGGGCAGAGACATCCCACTAGACCAGGCGGGCCAAGGCGCCTTCCAACCTGGCCATGAACAACTCCAAGGATGGGGCATCAACAGCTTCCCTGGGCAACCTGTTCCAGTGCCTCACCACTCTCATAGTCAAGAAATTCTTCTTAAAGTCCAGTCTAAATCTGCCCCTCTCCGGAGAGGAGGGGCAAGTTTTCATCTATTTCACCTGATACAAACATACGCCATTTAAATTATTTAAAATATGAAATACATCCAGTTTAGATATTGTTTTCAAATTAAGGCAGCCAAGATTTGGTTACTTTCATTGTCTTCCTCTTTAAATATTCTTAGGAAGCCTTGTATCATTTTAGTAAACAAATTTGTACTAAAATTTGAACAACATAAAAGCCAAAGCTTGTTCTTTTGTGTTGTAAAATCTAGTTCAAGAAGGTCTCTCTTATTTTGCAGTTCTCTTGCACACAAATCAGTAAGTCATAAAATACAAGCTCCTTATTCAGGGTGGTACCTCATGCTTCCTACTTAAAACATAGGAGAACCAAACACTCGTGATATTTCTACCATTTGGCCAGAGCAGGAGGAAAATTAATTTTCATGTGTTTTCACCTTATTAGATTTCTGCTGTTTATGTTTTTCTTCCCTAGCTTGCCCAGCAAAGCAATCTGTAAAGACTACTTCACACTATCAAATTAGCGCTTTTCTTAGTCCCAAAGCTACCAGAAACCGCAAGGTAGAAAGGTGTTTTTAATTTGTATCCAGCAGTGACCTGAAGCTGTCTTGCAGAGGCATGAGCTGCACCCAAGGAGATTCAAGTTTTGACAGAATATGGGACCAGTGTCACTCCAGTATGCTAGAATACTGTTAAGCAAACAGACTCTCTGGGCAGATGGTGCTAGAGGCACACAACCACTTCTAGAGATTATTTCTGATACACAGATCGTAGTGCGCTACATGGCATCAGGAAATAAAAGCTACTCCCCTGGGTTTGCCACCACTTTTTCTAACTTCACACAGGAAAGTCACTTCATTTTCACAAGTTTGTTTTTCTCTCTGCTTATATAGCAGGAATGCAATTATTAGACACTCCAGTGGTAACTAAGGTTTATTCTTGAAAAATACTTTGTAAGTAGGCTGTAAGGCTACCCTAACAGCCAATTCCACAGGCCAGGTTTCCTACCCCACCACGGGCAAAATACTGTGCAGGAAAAGTGGGACCTTGAACTCGGTAACACCGACCCCACAATAAAGCAGCCCTGTACATTTAAGTCTCATGTTACCCAGTTTAGATTTTTAAGGCCTGCAGTTCTTTTGGAGGACTGCAGGAAAGTTATTAGAGCTCTGGATGTCACAATGGTGCAAAAGGTGACCACTGTGAAAAAGAACACACAGTAAAGACTCCAAACCTGCATCCAGACTATACCAGGCAGAAGAAGCAGGCACCATGCTCGAACATGCCATTTTTTCCAGGCTAGTATGCAGAAGGAAAAATCAAGACTGTGGAAGACAAACTCTGCCCTGGGATAATCAAAGGTTCTTTTGCTGATTTGGAAGCATGTGTTTCACTCATCTTGGCTTTTAAAAACCAAGAAATAACCTCCAGGGCTTTTTCCATGCCCTGATCTGGTATGGTACACTTGTCCATTCTAAGGCCCTGGTAATATAATCAATATAATCCCATATGAAAGATACAGCTGCTGATACAAAGACATATTTGGATGACTCAGGAGGGCTCCCAGTCAGATCACCGGCTTGTACAAATGCTAATGCCAGCACAAAAAGTGGTGGCAAATAAACCACTTTAAGATGAAGCAGAGACCATGCCGTATCCACTACGGTAGGTTTACATCACATTCAATTACATCTGTGTAACTACAGCCTAAATCTGTCCTCACCATTTTCTGTATGGATCTACTATGCTAAAGCAGGGAAGAAGTGTATTTTAAGAAATAAAAATGTGAACATGAAAGCAAAGAACGGCAGGGAGAAAGACATGGGCCAGTCTTCAGATTTCAAGTCTTTATTTAAATTTGAGATCTCATTGCTGTTTTGCTTCCTCAGTCAGAACAGTGAAAAGGAGAAGCCTCATCTCAGAGGTTAAGAGATTAAGAGATACTTGTTCTAACAGAAGGCACAGTATATTCAAGGAGTTCTATACTATAAGATTTCTTCATTCCACCTACAATGTAGCCTTCTACCTCTGACCCCAATCACACCAAGAGTAGGGTGTTACAAACTCCCTCGCTAGAAAAATTATTTCTTCCAAAGCAGGAAATCTAACATACCAAGATTTTTGTCTTTCTGGCTTTCTTTTTAATCTCGTCTCTGATGGGTGGGGTAGGAAATCTTCCCAAAGCAATATAAATTCTTGCTTATAAAGTGGAAGATCCCAGCCATTTTAGACACTCCATGCAACTTAACAATAGAATATGAGAAGACAAAAGGACAATGAACACGCAGGATAAGGCAAATGTAAATCAGACTCATCCCTAACCATTTACTCAACTATTCCAAGTATGTGCCCTCAGCCAATGGACCCTTCTCTGCTATGATATTCTTCTCCCTTCTTTTTTTGAAACTTTAAAGAATGACAATGGCAATGCACTTTTAGATAAGGAAGGTTTGTTTAATAGGTGTCATTTGTTTACATTGTTGTTGTTCGGGTTTTTTTAAAGGACTTTAAAGGAAAATCCAAATTGGTCTCATTTGTTTGGACTTACATTATGCATGCAGTTCTGTGATAACCTGGCGTCACAGGTCTCTGGAGAGGCTCATCTACACTCTGATGGACACCAGGAAACAGCTTCTTCTTGGTTTTTGGAGTATGAGTCATTATCTGAAACAGGAAATAAAGAAAATGGAAAAAAAAGAATGCAGTGGAAAGAAGGGTAACTGGAACCACAGTGAAAGTTCTATAGAAATATTGCATCAGAAATTAAGTTGCATTCTGTTGTCACCAGATAGAATTCCCTGGAATCACTGTAGGCTGTTCCATGGCATCTTAGCTCAGGTCACATTTCCATCAGCAGCACTGGCAGACCTACGGAATCCGAGATTCCGAAGGTGTACAATCATATTTATTTCAAATTAGTGACAGCATGCTAAATGGCACTCATCCTAACTTTACACTTTTTTACTTAATGGCTTTTTGCTGCTTGAGGTAAGACACACAATACCTGAGCTGGCATAACGCCTGCAGGAGCAGTTAACTTCTCAACATTTTTTTTTTTCTATAAATAATTTCAGACCGGCCAGGTGTTGCAGGATTAACTTGCTCAAGCACTTCGCTTTGTGTGCCCGCAGAGCCAGGATTTAGCGCTGAAGCCTACAGCCGCCTTTAGCTTATTATTAAGCCACAACCTGACCACCTCCTAATAAAACAGACTGTGAAAGATTCATACTGTTATGCAGGTAGAACCTGGCTCTTTGAGCAAGAATTTGAAGAAGATTTCAGAAAGTGATGAAACCGCTGAAATTTGACACTTAATCCAGCAAATTATTTCAAGATGCTAATGAGTGGTACTCACTCCTAAGTACTCGGTTGTTAGCAGCTTCTCTCCTGCAAGCTCTCCCATTTGAGGTTGCAAAACTTCATCTTTGTCCAGATCAGGCTCCATGATGTCATGGTCCTGCAACAGCAACATACATATTACTTGAGCCCAGGCTTCAAGAAGTTTTCATACTGAATTTAGTTCTCACTTCAGTAGTCACTTGGATGATATGTACTTTCCCAATAAATGACTGTTTGTATTGCACATGTGGGTACAAGCATTATCTATAGAAAAAGCAGACATATAAAGACAAACTCATCTAAACTTCTGATATAACCAGAAACTCAAGAATGCTGAGAGAAGAAAAAACATCACTCCTTTTTCCACAAATGTTTCACCAAGAAGTACAGTGTGCATTTCCAAAGTTGTTCTTCAAATTTCCAAACCTAAATAATTACTCATTGTTTGACCTAATAAAGGCTTAGGAAAAATCTCAGTAATTCATATCTTTATAAAACACTGCACACTACTGCGAAGAAATGCAATTCTCTTCAGCACATAATGATTAACAAGCAGGTGATATGAAATTTGGAGTTATAGTTTTTGTGGATCTGCCCAAGTCAATGTAGTCAAACACGACAGACAGAAAAAAACCCAATCTGATGGCATTTCTCAGCCACATTGGAGGCTAAGAAAAGGCTACTCCCACTTTTTTTAAAAAGATGAGCCCCAAACTTAAGGTAAGTCAAACCTAAAAAACTCAAACAAGCAAAAAACCTCAACCAAAAAATCCCACAAGAAAGTTATTGTTCAGGTAAAGAGGATGGTAGGGCACTTGACAGAAAACTTGTCTGGATCTTTTTATGAATCACTATCACCTGAGCGTAAATTTTAATTAGACTATAACAACTGGCAGTAAAAATACACTAAGTGCACCTTAGAATAGTCCATAGTCTTTCCTGAATAGAATGCTACCCTTTCATGAGATCGAAAATGCTCGCATACATATTCAGCACCTTGGGGCAGGTCCCTCTTCCTTGACAAAAACATTTAAGTAATTTATTGCTGTGTATTCCCCAAGAAGAAAAAAAAATCCCCAAAACATTTTATTACTCATTTTCAAGAAATAGAGGCATTTTTTTTTAATTACTCAAGACAAGTAAATTCCTATTGCTGGGCTTTCAAGACCCCTCCTCATGGGTGCCCAACAGCAGCTGGTTTTAGAGTAATGTGAAGCAGCAGCTTAACTCTGCTAAAAAGAATGCCCATCAACTTCGATGAACCTCAGTGCACAAAGAAAATGAAAAGGAGTTTTGCTTTAGTGAGATTTAGACTCCAGTAGTTTTAAATAGCCAAAGTAAGAAACACTTTCTGCCACAAAGATTAGCCAATAACATGGATGCCTGGACAGTGCTCTACAAAAGCAGCATGAGGGAAAAAACACTGGAAGTGTGTACAGGGAAGGTAATTCCTACAATGGAAATGGCCAACTGATTCTAGTCTTTGTCTGGTGCAAAATATCACTCCGACCAAGTAGGTGTTGGCTTCCCCAGAGCTCTACAGCTTTGCTTTTTTTCAAGTTTCAACTCTGTACCAAATGACTTAAAAACCATAATTCTTGTTTTGATTTAATTACTCTCACTGCTCATCATCTCCTCACTCACAGGCAAGCAGAGATAAAAACCACAAAGACTTCAATTCAGCAGCACCCAGTTCTACTTTGAAATATCTGGCCTAGTCTTCTCCTGCAGAACCTGACAGGGAACAAGAAGCCTCCCACAGGTGCCAGGTCATACCTGACAACCTTGTACACCTAGGGTACTCTCCAGACACTGGATGCCTGCATGTGAACAACTGAAGCGGTTACTGAAATACTGTCAATTGTCACAGTGCTCTAAGGTTCAGAGTAAATTTCTTCCATAATTCGTTTATGTGTGGATTTAATAGAAAAACCCTTAGTTCTTCTCTAAGTGTTCTGAAGATGCACAGCTGGGTCTTTGTTCACCACTGCTCACAGCCTGCAGCAGATGTTGGCAGCAAAGTCCTTTAATTTAAAGGCCTGAAGTCCTGTGGTTAGGTCTGTGATTAAACTCTCTTTGTTCCAATGCGCTCTCTAGCTAAAGTGTTATTTTCACACTGTGGTTTAATGATTCTATTGTCAGGTGCTGAGTGATGAGGATCAGAGGGTGTCTGATAAATCGTCACTCTATACAGTTATCTAAGGTAGCTCAAATCTATAGCTAAACTTTTGAATTAGGGCTATGATACAGATTAGATTAGAGCTAGACTCACTTTTACAAGCAGCTTTTAAAGACGGTCCAAGTCAAATAAAAAGCAAAGGTAAAGATCAAAAATAGCGAAGATAAATTAAGCTAGTATTTAACAGAACAATCAAGAGACTATAAAGCACCAGGAAATATGCACGGTGACTGTGACTGTCAACACACCCTAGATGGCTAACATAACAAAGGTGGAGATGTACTCCAGAAGCCAGTGCATTCTGAGCTTTGCACTAGTGAATTTAAAGTTCAACAGACAAACCCAAAAGTCAATTTATTTCTGAATAACAGTATACACATAGACATCTTTTACACAGTTTATATAGTCCAGTGTCACATATTACAGAATCTTAAATTTCTGAGTGCACGACGCCCTTAGAAATCCCAGAATTATCCTCCAACAGCTCAACCACGTTTAGGAGAAAGTAGTCATTACCACAAGACCTGCTCAAAGCCAAGAGAGAATTAAAAAAACTAAATTAAACACAGATAAAAGCGAAAAAAAAAAAAAACATGAGAGGTAATAGTAACAGTATGGGGAACCTTTGCACGCTCTTGGAACAAGAAAAGCTGGGGTAAAATCTGCAAACTGAGACTGCATGAGTCTTTTTATGGTTTATTAAGTTGTGAAGCTATAAATACTGGTATTAAGTAAATCAGCAACAAACTATAACATCAGTAAACATTTTGGATACCCATCATTAAACTGTTAATATATGGACACATTCAGTGTGCAGTAGTTCTTAAAAGTTACATAAAGACAAGACTTCTGATAAAGTTTGCCAAAACTTTCTGTTGCCATATCACAACATCAGATGTTATCACAGAACCCCATCAAAAAACAATAATTCACTGCATTTCCAAAACACAAAAGGGCTCCAAGCATTGAGTCAGCAAATCTTTGCTTATTTGACAAAGTAACAACATTCTCCATTTTGCGTAGCATTTTGCTGTTGTGCCATTTGTAAACTGTATTTTCTAAACTGAGGGACTAAGAAAAAAGGCTTCCTTGCAGCAGAACAGAACTAAGAGTTCCTAGCAGCAATAAGGATTTAGAATGTGCCACAATTAATGTTGCACTGGAAATAGCTTTAGAATTGGCTTACTGAGACTCTTTCTTTTTAATATAATAGCTGCTCTGTTTCAAAAGCCTACTATTATTTTTGAGTTAAATAATAGGAAGTGACAGAAGTCTGTTCTAAGTGTTCAGTGGTAAAAATGCATTTCAAAATTATTTTACCCTTGGCTGGGACTGTGAGCAGCAGCAACTTGTCTACAGGGTACGAGTGAATTGGAGAATTCACCTTCCTTTCATTCCCAAAAGCACGTAAAGTTCAACACTATCATGCAATTCAATGCCACACCTTTCATGAAGGAGTTCCTTTTCTCTGTGCTTTCCCAACAGAACACAGTATCCTTCAAAATAGTATACGAGAGTTCAGGTGAAAACATCACCACCTTGGATTCTCACGATACACCTAAGATCCTCAGAGCCTTGGAACATCCAGTAACGGGTGTTAGGCAGCATATTAAACAAAGGGAAGTTATATCACCAGAAATCTCACACATCAATCACTGATTTTGGGTGGCAGCAGTGGAAAGATTACTGGAAACTGACTTGAGAACCACAGGGGGTGAAGCAATTACAATAACTTAATCCTTTTAGGGGAAAAAAAATTACTGTATCCCTTCAGAACAAAAGGGGAAGAGACAATTATTAAATAAAGCTTCCCTGACATATAAGGTCCACATGGCTCTAAATTTAGGCAAAGTCACAAGGGTAATTAGTTCATGTGTTCACCCCTATTTTGCCACAACACAGAAACCAGCTAAATAATGTAATCAGTGCAAAACTTCCCTGGACATTACCAGTTAAAGGCTGGATCCTGCAAGATGCTGCATTCCACGACAGTCGAGAGCACACCACACCTTTCATAACCAGGACATTTACATTTTTCTCTGCTTTCAAAACATAAGATTCAACACACACTTGAAAATGCACTCAGTCACCCTGCAGTAACAAGGCAAGTTTTACATCATAGCACAGTTGTCACTGCTCACTAGCATTTGCAGTAACATGCAACAAAGTAGGAAAAGGAGTGCACCTCTGACTTCATAAGTTTTGTGCTTGTGATTCTTTGCTCAGAACAAACACTTTTTGTCTAGAAACTTGGTTTTCAGTACATATGTTCTCAAGTTATATTTTGCAGAGATCACAAACTCTCAATGTCACTGACTTCTTCAGGGCAGAGAGACAATATAAACATGTGCGCATATATGCATCAACCTAAATATGTTCAAACAGCATTCCAGGACCATGTACCATAGCAGTCCTTTTAAATTTCTCATGAAAGACTTTTTGATAAAAGAAGTGTTTTGTGGTAGATTTCTTTCAGGTAAAACTCCATGCCTACAGGGTACACTGTCAACCTCTCCCATGCGCTTATAGGCAACACAGCAATGGTAATGTCACCAGGGACAGATAATAACACCATAAGAAAAAGTAACAACTTGTTTATGAACTATTCTGGCGATACATTAGTTCATTTTCTTCCTTTATTTTTAACCACTGAAATAAGATTGTTAGAAAACAAGATTTCTAGGGCTAGAGTAACGCCTCATCTCTCCAGTAATTTCAAGCTATAAGCCTTTATCACAGAGGTGGTGACTTGTCAAAGTAAGAAGACCTCAAATGAAGGTAAGGTAATGGGAACAGAACTGATTTTGTTGTTAATACACTCAGTAATTAAATAAAAGCCCAATCCAACCCAAATAAAATCCCCAAACCCCGAAGTCTGGCTTACTGACAAATATTTTCTGTCCAGAAGGCTAAGGATTTTTCTAAAAGGTGTCAGAAGGCTTTTAAACTTACTTCCTCATCTTCCTCTTCCTCTTCATCATCAGACACAATACTATCATTTAATGGCTCTTCTAGAAAGAAACAAAATGAAACGATGTAAGATTATGTGTGCAACTTAACAGATTCTCCAGTTATTGCCCCTCTTTCACAACAGTAAGATTTAGCTTGCTTCTCACACAGACATTCCATTCTCTTCATGACAACTACTGGAATTATTCACTCCTACAAAGCATTCCAGAAATCACTGAAATTAATTCATATGCAGGAAAACGGCACAAACACACACTCTAGAACAGTTCTTTTCTCATAAATCCCACTATGATGTCTCAATGTATTTACGGATGACTTGAATGAAAGCACGTGCATTTGCAAGTTTGTGTGTCTTTTAGCTAATCTTTAATGAAAAACTATCTATCCCTAAAAACATTTCAATATTATACTGTTTTTACATATAAAAAGATAGTACTGACAGAGAATACTTGTTTTAACACTTGGACAAACTCATTTCCTTAGAAAAAGGCAACCAGGCTTACAGTGGAAATCTGTATGCTCAACTTCTACTCACCGATCAGACAAAATCTTTTGAAAATACCATTCATAGGTAGAAAAGCAGACATTCAATAACCTTGATTAACAAACATTGCATAGTGGCAATACAGTGCTTAAATACTTTATTTGTTCTTATACAAGCTAAGACCATAAGATATACTGTCTCCTGTTCTTTCTAAAAGCCAAAAAAGCAGTCAAACTTGCTCTATTTTTATTGTATAGGAAGACTTAATTACAATTCACGTCCTTTTCATTATTTGTTTTCTCCTTCTTCAGCCTTCCTTTCAGTCGTAAGGAACAAGACGTATTAAATAATCCACGTCCTCATCCTTGGCTGTTTTAACAAATCATCTACAACTTCTGGGGCTCATCAACATACTCTCCAAAAAGTACGGGCTCTGCCTCCTAGTCAGGATAAGCCATTTCAGATAACAAAGCTGCACTCCTCAATAGAGCAAGAGATGAGCAAAGACAGATCTAGTCCCTATATCCTGTAACAAACTGTATCACCTGTTTATTTTTGCAGCTGACAGCAGTCTCTTGTTACTGCGAGGTCACTTACATTAAAGAAAACAGTCAAGGTCACTATTTACAGTCCCAAGACTTTGGGATTGAGAATGACTCAGACTTTCATTTTAACACAAAAGGAAATGTTAAGATACATCTGACGTTCAAATCCTGACAATCAACATTATTCCCCCTCTCTTAGACCACCACACCATTGTTATCCTTTGAGAGTTTCTATGCCAAGTAAAAACACAAACTTTCTTATGGCTTTTGTGAAAGATTTACAGCTCAGAGAGCTGCATCTGTTCTTCTGACCTGAATCGAGCTGCTTGATAACAAATTCAATCTGTCGGATCATCTCTCTATTTCCTTCCTTGATAAAGCAGTGCAGAATTTCTTTCATTCCCTGGATGTAGTGGAAAACATTGCTAGATTAGTGTTTCATGTGATCACAGTGACAGAGTTAGCTAAAATGTCATTGTTTTGCCAGGAAAAACAGAGGCAGTGTGAAACAAACCACTGCATCCAGCTCTAAGCACTCAATTTTGTACATACACTTCCCAAAGATGAAAAACATAGGTGGTCTAGATTGGTTCTAGGTTTAAATACAGAAGTATCCATGACAAACAGCAAATGTTTACAACAGATCTGCTGCTTCTGCCTTCTGAAGTAGTACACAGTAATCAACAGAAAAGGGAAAATCTGCATTCACAGAGACAGCAGTCCATGGTTCAAAGAAGGAAAGCAAAAAAAAGCAGGACCAACTTTTAAACCCAGTTTCTCTCTTTGTGGCCCCTTATACAGTTGATGTCGTCTCTTTAATCATTTAAGATGACTTCCAATCCTCTGTGTTCTGTGAGATGAAACATCTGACAACAGTTACGTCTGCGTAACTCTGTAGGTCAGTTGTTAAGATACAAAGATATTCTGCTACCCCAGGAATGGCTTCCTCAAATCCAGAAATTAAGACACTTTCATTACCATCAAACTAACTTCCACAGGAGATCAATTCCTAGTTCTGCTAACACCTTCCTCCTGCTGCCTCCTCCAGCTAATAGTGCCTATACTAAGCAGAAACAAAAGCAGAACTCCTCCTCTTAAGTGGCTATTGACTGGTGTAGATTGAGCTAAATAAGTAGTAGTAGCAGGTCAGACAAAAGCATCCCCTGGGCCACATCCACACTATGAAGTGCTAGATGGATGACACTATTCTAAAATAACACCTTTAACTTATAATTTAAACAGAATCCTTCAGCTTCACTCTTGTGAAAAGACCAACAAATACGGAAAAAGCATTTGAGATATAACATTCATAACTGCCTGAATATCAAAGGTGGAGGGTCTCTTGTGAATTCTCTTCTCAAATGCCATGGCTGCAACCTCACAACCCTGCTGCGCACTGCTCTACACCTGTGTACGTGCCATCTTTGGCACACACATTGATTTTGCTATGCAAAGCAGCACTTCTTACCATTGCTCTGGCTTCTTCTCGGACAGAAGGGACAGTAAGAATGCTGTACAGCGCTCCATTCACATATGGTTGTATCTAAGTGGAAGAAATAGTCATAACAATAAGAAAATCTTACATTCACCCCAGTTAACTATTAGCAGAATTTCAGAGTGAAGGTGCAGAACAACTACGTTCAGAGAGTTAGATCAGGCTAGCTGGCACATGCAAAATTTCCACTTGGGAAAGAGTGGACTTCTAGGATGCAAATATACTGTGATGTGGTTGATGCAAATCAGTACTGCTGCATGTGGATTTCTTCCCACCCCTTCTGAAAATGTATTCTTGCAAACTGACCTAGCCCTGTGGAAAAAAAAAAACCCAAACAACTAGAAAAGCAGAAGACTCTAGTTTCTGACAAACACTATTAGCAGTACAAAAAATAGGACAAAGAACAGGGACAAGACCATGCCAGTATGAACTCAAGACACTGTAGCCTTAGGCAGGATGATAAAAGTTGTAGCAACTTGAAATGTCCTCTCACTCTGCTGGCTGTTACTGTCCCTCAGTAAAGGCAAAAAAAACCAGCTAGTACAAAAGTTCTGCATGACGGTTAATGAGAGCCACCAGATCTGTCAAACTAGCTTTATCAGCATCTGTGATCCTTTGTATTGGCCAGTTACTTTTGGAGCACTAAGACTTCCAGTAGTCCTTTGTCTATACCCTTGGAAAAATGAACACTGAGCTAGGCTGGGAGTAGCAGAAGCAATAAAAGATAAGGGACTGGGATTTACACAAGGATTCCGCAACTTCTCAGAAAGCTCTCCTGGTTGTCTTCTATCTTTGACTTTGATAACAAAACTTGTATCAGCTGCACTGGTGTAAACTAGGTTGTGAGAATTTACCCTCTAAGAGAAATTTAAAGGCCATTTGAAGGCAAAAACTTCAACAGTATTTTCTCTCATCACTCATGAAAAAACAAGCTAGTGAAAAAAGAGTTCAATAAAAGTATGCACAGCTTCATCTTAATGAGTAAAGAACTGATTTACACCTTGTAATGAATCCATAAAATGTGGACCAAACACTTAATTGACACTTATTCTGTACTTTCAATTTAAGTTATAAACAAAAAAAATTGATGATACAATCATTGTATATAAACATAAGACAGAGTTTATGTCATTTTTACTGGAAGTCCCTAAACACCTCATGCAATCATCAAGGAATCATTCTAGTATAACCTGATAAAAATTTCATTTCACTCTAATTTCAACTTCATACAATAGTTGCCTGCATTTTCTTTTGCCTTGAATTGCACTCCAAGGTCAAAGAAATGCCCCTCTGCAGAGAGGGCTGAAGCAATGCTTCAGAGTTATGTGCTGAAAATTATTAGGTAGAAATAACTAGTCATCTTTAGCATTTGCCTCTAGGGTAGTTTAATTTAGCACCTAAGATGCAAGTGTGTCTGGAGACAGAAGAGAAACTAACCCTAAAAGGGTTAAGTGGCAGGGTAAATGAACTGGTAGATAAAAAGCTGTTACGGCTTGAATGTCAGGGGTGTACTGTTTTCTTATAATATTCCTCAAAACTACTACAAATTTGCTTCTTTGCACCTGATGTTTTGCATAATGGCTTGTACCACATATTGTTCATCTCATGAACTGGTTAAGCTTGAGATGATTTGTTTTGAGATGACATTTAAACAGCATCAGAAACAGCAATCAGTAACACACATGGACTGCATGATAAACACACACCTAAAAGACTTTCATTCTTAGCTGTCAACATATGTTAAAGGAAGATATATTATGCCTAGAAAGACCAGTGCCCAACAAAATAAAACTTACATAATTCTGAATTTTAGGAACATTTCACAGAATTTAATTACATGAGGGTCTAACGAGGGAAACAAAGCCAATTTATTTTTTACATTTCCTCCTTTCTTGCTTCTCTTTTTTTTAATTTTTCTTTCCCTTAAACCAAAAAATTGCTGTACAAATACCTCATGATTTTCATGGCCAAGAAGATCAGTGAGAACTTTGAGCACATCGTTTGCAATACTTGCACACATTTTCTTCCCTGCAAAGTGAGTAAACATAAATACACTTGAAAAAAAAATATCAGAGCAAGCTTCTTTCTTGCTTCCTGAAATCAGAATGAAGTGTAATTCACACGGAGCAACACAGTTTCTTTTTCCTGCCAAATGCTGCTCAGCATAACCAAACTGAAGTCAGTGGAGTTACTCTGGATTTATACAGTTGTAATCTTGGACAGGATGCAATAAAGTTTAACAAAGGCAGTATTTTGCTTACAGCAAGCAGTCAGTTTCCCACCCTTACCTTACTTTCCTATTCTAAAAGGAAACTTACTTTAAGCTTCTTTTAAGTCTCTTGGACACAGACAGGATCTTACTTTCTCGGGGGGAATCTCTGCATTGCAGAAGTGTAGCATGCAAGCATTTCACTCCACAAGGTGAATGTTCAGCTCCTTGCCATTACTAAGCAACTCAAAGCTGCTGTTCTGAAAGTTCTGACTTTCTTTTATACAAACAAATCTCTTACGCAAGTATAAAGAACCCTTTGAAAAGTGGGTCTGGAATGCAGGAATGGTAGTCCTCACATAGGGATACCAAAAAAACCCATCAAATCTTAAGAGGGTTCATTGATTAACTGATTTCTTAATTCTTAATTCTGTAGATTTTGGTGAACCTAACCTCCATAGTTTGGGATTCTTAGGAAAGATGTGCTCAAAAGCATTGGTTATAACACTCAAATATCTCTCGCCATGTAAGTGCCTGCTACTAATTAGAGTCACTTGAAAGAATCCAGGTATATCAGAAAAAAAGGATTCACAATCTTCCTTATGCATTTCTTGGAATAACGTTATAATTCAACATGTAAGATACCTGCGCTCCGCAGACAAAGATTCATGAGCAAGGAAACAGAATACTGCAGAGCGTAATCAGACAGGCAATCTGTATCTGTTAGAGCATCAAGCAGCCAGAAAATGAGCCCATCTTTGATCATTGCCGACTGCAGTGCACGTCTAGGATTAAAAAACAAAAAACTCACAAAAATCAGACCACAGCATAAAAGAGCTTTTCAATACATTTATAACTAGTATAAGCACATCGAAACTAGTATAAGCACATCGAAACTCTACTTCATCTACCTGCTGTACTCTAGGATACCACAAAAAAATGCCAAAGCCACACATTTTAGCAGAATCACTTAAACTAATGCATTAACAAAGCCTGAAGATATTGAAGATGCAGATTCTCATAGGGCTAGAGGACTAAAACATTGTTGCATGGGTTGGATTTTTTTCTGTTTTGGTTTGGTTTTAAATCTGCAAACTGCTGAGGTAAGCTTCTTCATTGTTTTCTAAGGCTTCTAAAATTACCTTTTTCATTGTCTTAAAATTGGTTCAAAGAGCCAGCTACACACAACAGACCCATAAAATAAATTATTTACTACTTCTGCCATAGCACTACAGCACTTCTGTACCGTTGATTTGACAAATGAGATTTTTTCTTAAATCCATTTGCTCTTTTCTCTAAAGATTCTTAAGCCACGTCTTCTTTTAACTCATCCTGTAGTTGCCCTCAAAGAGTATATTGAATGACATGCCAGGTGGTCAGCTGTGATCTAAACCAGAAATTCCTTGCTTTACAATACAAAAAAAGTAGTATATACTGGTAGAAAGGTCTTACAGAAGAACAATATTTTTAAATATGTTATTTCCAATGGGCAGTAAGTCTAAATTGCAAAAATCAAAGCAGGTATTTTCCTGATCTTTGACCTTAAGCTTTGGATTATTCTTGAAAGCTCATACGCTTCCTCAGTCCTGGATCTTGCAAGAGGTCTATGTCACAGACTGAGCAAAACAAGGGACACATTTGAAATGTAAAAAGTCCCTCATCTCAAATATCTGGAATTAACCTTCTATAACATTAACCGTTATTTTTTAGAAAGTAAAAAAAAAAAAATCCACATTTTCAGTAGCTTAGTGCCTAGGCCACAAAATTCAAACCAACTTGTACTATCAACACTGCTTTAATAGAAAAATTATTTTCTCTAAGATTGGTTTAGGATTTCAGGCAGTAGACTATGAAGATATATTCTCTTTCATCTCAAACATGTATACGGCATCATGTCAGGGAGCAGTGCAGAAGTTTACCCAAAGCACATTTACACATGCTTCATCTAGACAAGTTTTAAATGAGGCAAATCCAAAAGCAGCCCCACCACTTGCAGTCTTAATTTAGAAGAAACATGAATGAAAATAACAAACGAGCTAAACGCATCCATCTACCTCCTCACATTTAGTTAACTATTCAGGCCTGAATAGTCCTCCTGAGTACCGTGAAAACAGAATTCCTAGATCATATTTATTTGATAAGTGAGAACAACATCATGCCCTTTACTGCTTCTTTGCAGCATTTCTTTTGTGGTGGGCATTTGAGTCACACTGCTAATGCAAAAGTAAGAAACAATACAGCCCATGCATAGACAGCTCCAGGAAAGAGGATCAACAGGATGAGGACGAAATCCCTGAAAAATGTTTGCAGAAAGGATAATGAAAACCTTATGCTTTGGAATATGATGCAACTTTTTTTTCTAGTAGGATCTTCAGAACTTTCTACAGTAATATTTTCACTTTCTTAATTAAGGAATACATATAAAGTGCGTGAGGCTGTGGCAGGAGATGTACATTTACTTGAGTCTTGACAGCTGGTAGGAAGTCAGGTTAATTCAGTCAGCAAAATTGAATTCTCCTCCATAATAAATGACACCACTTTCATCAGTCATCAGAGGTTCTGATGACTGTTATTGGAAAATCAACTGCTCTTCTTTCCTCCCTGAACAGAGCCTAACTAGCCTGCATTTCCTCTCCCTGCTGTCACCACCGAATGCTGTGCTTTCATCACCTGAGGCTGAATTTCTGCAGAGCCCCCAGAACATTCTCCCATGTAAGGGAATCCTTGTCTTCAGCTTTCAGTCTCTCCTCCAGCATTTGCAGCAACACTGGGTTCTGAGAAAGGTAGACACGACCTGGTGCAAAAAGTGATGAAAGAACAGATGCTGAGATATGAGCTTATGACAGAAAAGTTTCCTCTCCTTGGAAAAGTAAGCAGGATTGACCTTAGTTTCTTCTTGAAAAGCCATGATCTTATGCCAAGATCCAAACAAACCTGCACAAACGAGCTGTCCAGCAGACCAGTCGCATTCAATCTTATCACTTGGGGCATTCGAGGCCCCATCTTGCCAAGTTAGTACCACACAGAATCCACTATTGCTCTTTCAGTACACACTTTCTGATCTATCACAGTTTTGTATACTCTAGGAAAAGAACAAAGATGTCTAAAGAGCTCAGAAAAGTCAGGTGCCTTGTTGCTATTGACTTGAAATGGGACCTCAGTTCTCAGCAATAATTCGCTCTTTAAGTGGCACCAAATCAAGGGCTGATTTGGGACAGGCAGAGAAACAAAGCTGCACATACATGCAACCAAACAGTTAGTAGTGATGCAGAAGGACTTATTCAGGTGAGGACAATGAAGACACAAGAGCAGCCGCACTAACTACTGTTGCACAGCTTGGTAGCAGGTATGCCTACAGGTTCCTTAATTAATGGGGATTTTTCTTCTTTTTCCTTTTTTTTTTTTTCCCTTAACCCTCATGAAAAAACTGAAGACTGTATCAAAGGCAGCAACTGAATAAGATCCCACATAGACCACCAATCACAAAAAGATGTCAGAAATGCTGAGTATACAGTGTTAAAGGAAAACTTTCCTGATAACAAAAACCCCTGTTCTGAATGCATTTAAAGGACAGTGAATCCTTAGAAAAAGGGTGTAAATAAGGTTTAAATTTCAACATGCAGTGACACGCACTTGTGAAGTATCTACAAACCAGCATTATATGAAATGAATTGTTTTTGCAGCAAATCTCTCACCTTCTGCCAGTGAAGCACAAGCATTGATGAGCCTGGCCATATACTGTCTGACTACCTCACTCTTAGAATGCAATAATTTGAGGATACTTCTCTGAAAAAGAAAGCAAACATTAATAAAATCTCACCAAAGCAGGAAAAAACAAGGTTAGTCTTCTGTAACATCTTAAAACCCTCACTAAACAAACAAACTTTGAATGTCTATCAATATCTTAAATAATGTCAAATTGATTTAAAATTTCACAGTTGTTTTTTTTTGTTGGGGGGACTGAGGGAGAGATGGAAAAATGAACAAATAAGCAAATTAGAGCTCCCTCAGGTCAGCCCGTTAAAACTCTATTAAGGTCCATTGTGTAGGGTGAGAATTATAATGAACCAACACTGTTATCAGTTAAAACTGATATCTAAAATTAATATTTAGTCAGTGTCAAAAAAAAAAAACCAGTCAATTTTATTGATGAACTTAAATAAAGAAGAGTTACCTGAACAGAAATGCTTTTGTTTGACAACTAAGAGTGTGGGAAAGCAGTTCAGCAGTTTACCAAGAATACCACATTGCAAACTATTTTGAATCTGTTTTACTTCATGCATTACTTATACATACAACCCTCCTCTTACAGAAATTTACAGGGATAGAAACAGATCATTGATTTAACAACCCCTTAACTTTTCTAGTGAAGTTACTGTTGCAATGACAATGGAAGCCACAATATCACAAGCAGGCCCACTGCTTCAAACAACTTCAAAGGGAACTCAACTATGCACAAAGTTCACTATTACAAATGAAAACACTTGCACTTTTGTTAGCCATAGTATTGGATTTATCAGGGTCTGAAGCAATCATTCAAAAATCTACACACCAGCAATTCCCCTTTCTAAAGAAAGGTAACAATCCATTCCAAATTAATTGGAATGCTGTTGAACGTGTTATTACAAATGCATAATAAGATACTTCATACAGGTATTGAGACTGAAGTCCTAACGCAGTTATCCCAGATCAGTGAAATGGATTGGAGGTATCATCTAACAGTACATAATCTTTCAAACTGAGACAAAGCATCTAATAAGCAAAAGCTGACTCCTACATGAGGGGCTTATTAGGTTCGGCTCAATTACTGAACATCAAGCACTAGAAGAGGTGACAAACTTCCACTTGTCTACAAGAACTGTATCTATACAGAGAGGTCTTGTAATGCAAAGCTTTACCCACCACATTTTAAGACTGGGACAGAGAATTTAAATGTATCACATGATTTCGGCACTACTATTTCCTGCCCCCCACCCTCCACAGTGTGATAATTTTTTCTGATCAGCACTTTATAGAAACAAATTAGCAATATCACATACAAGTTGGAAGAAAGCCGTTTCCTGCTGACCTGACAGTTGCTGTGGCAGTCTAGGAGGTCATTACTGATATAGGCTTGCAGGACAGTGTCTCTCTGCTCTCCAGGATATGACGTAGTCAACCGCTAAAACAAACATCATCATAAATAAACAAGTCAAATAAGTAAATAGCAATGTGAATTGATGATCACTGAAGATTTTAAAGGTGATAACATCCAATAGTCAAGAAGGCTCTTCTCATGCAGAGAAGGAATTCAACCTCAGTGATCTAAGGGAAAGTGATAAAATGAACTGATCTGACTCCAGCTCAGTGATTCACTACAAAACTATTATTTGGGAGCTGTCATCAATGTCCATACAGGAAGGATACAGCATTACTTCCTATAAAGTTAAAAGTCCCTCTAATAGCTAAAGATGTGGTGCTTTTCTAAAACATCTGGGACACTGGACTAGAAGAACCACGGGTCAGACTCAACAGACATTTTCTTATTGAAAATGGACACTGAAGCTTGATCAGAATTCCACTATTATCAGCTTTCACGTCTGTCACTTTGAATTCATCAGCTTCCTTCCCAGCAGGAAAATGTAACTTCCTGCTGTCATCTTTACTTTTCTGAAATACTATTACATGATCAGAGTCAAACAAAATGTAGGCTCTTACAGAATGCCTTAATGATAAAGGAAAACTGGTGATTAGTCAGGTATTTATTTGAAACAGTAATATTTACATAACCCAAAATAGGGCAATATGTGGAAAAAGGAATTTCCTAAGCCAACAATTTCCTTGAAAACACATCATAAATTACTTCCACTGAAGATCCCAGGAATTCCCATCCGGCTTTCCTCTACAGGGAGAGTACTACTACACATACCCATCTACTGCTGCCTAGGCTTTCTCCATCATCTTGAGAGCCTCATGAAGCTTCACTGACAGAGAGAAGTTGCATATAATGCTGAACTGATCACCATAACAATCATCTCACTCACAAGATAGATTTTACTTTTTCTGCACCCCTCCAGAAGGGATCTATTTTTTCTTCTGCAGAGGCCATCTCCCTTACCCAGCGCAGAGCTTGCAATAAGAAGGCCTTGAGACGATCATTCCCTGTAACCAAATCCTTCTTCAGCTTCTCATAATCCAAAGAGGGCAACAATGGCACATCCTGCACCTTCCTACGATGCAAACAGGAAAGACGTTGATCAAAACTCTCTCTCTTTATTCAGTGCAGCTGATGTTACTGAGGTGAGAAGAGCCAAAACAGGAAGTCCACTTCAGGAAAAGAGCTTCCACATTTTTACATTTTTGTTACTTTTATTACCACTACCAGGTTAGAACAACAGACTTTTTAAGTTACTTTTTCACCATGCATGCAGCTCATTTACGATCATAACTTGCAGACACTGAACTCTGACAGTGAGCCAACTGATGATCTGAGCTTTTTAGTGACACAAAACAATAAAATGACATCCTTCTTCATGCTGTGTGGACCCCAAGGGCACCAGGGCAGCAGCTTGTGGTTATAAACAGACACAGTAACAAGCTGCAGCTTGCACACAGAAATATCTTCTCCAAGGCAAAGGCAGCAGGCTGAATCGATTTTAACTGGCTGGATTATGCTGACTTAACATAAGACTTAATACAGGACCACTTTCCATGCACCAGTACTATCACGCTATTTTGAGTTTTAACACTGCAATATAAGTTTCACTTAATAAGACTGCTTCCAGTCAATGCTTTAATTTTAAAATTTAAATGTATTCCACTAAACAATTTTTGGTCTTATCTTACTATTGTACCACTTTTCAAAACAAACTTTGTTACATGTACATGTGTCTTTAATTATCTTGTAAATAGAAGCATCAAAGCAGCATCTGAAATTTTTCACCTCAGATAGACCATCTCTATTTGATCTTATGAGCCAAAATTTATTAAGTCAGTCACAAAAAAAATTAAACTTGAAGCATCTAAAAATCCATACTACCGATTCATCTGCCTCCTGGATTTGTGAGAAACAAAGCAATTACAAAAACAGGACTGTACTGCGAGAAAACAGCAAAGAAATACAGCAACCACAGGTGTAGAGCAGCAGATTTACTGGATTAGCAACATCCTGCTGAAATTAGGATGTTGCTGAACCTGCCCAACAGAAAAATAGAGAGTACACAATACTTGCATACAATGTTCCCTGAGATCAGAGGAAGAGCACAGGGGACAAGTGACTCCCATTTGCAGACAACCAGCAATGCACTTCATTTCATAACCTCTCTTCCTCCTTTTACCAAGATAAATGAAGCTCAGCAATAAATACTTACACAGGGGCTAAAGATGCTCTTAACATTGTGGAAGCCTAGATCAGAAAGAGAAACAAAGAGAGAAATCACAACAGATTAGTCCAAATTTCACACCAAGAATGTCACTAGTGAGGTTCACAGTGAATTCTTTCACTGAGCTTTTGCAGTTCTTTTCCTGTAAAACCTATGTTGCGTATTAGAAACACAGCCAAAGAAGACTTCAGTGTTTATCTTTTTTTTTCCCCCTGAAGCGTTTCACAGGTAAAAGCCTCTTCTGTTACGATCTGGCTATGGTAACTTCATCGTCATACTCAAAAAATTACCTATACTTGAAGAATTAAAAAACTAAATAAAAGGGAAAAAAAGGAGTAGAAATTACCACCTAAAACCAACTGAGGAAGACTAAGATCTTGTTAAAGACATTTATTGACTTAAAAAAACTTAATACCTTAAAGCTATAATAATATTCCACTTTAGACCTACCATGAATTACAGAATCCAAACTTGCTACAATTCTCTGTTTTGACATTGTTATCAGAGTGCCTGTTGCTGATGATATATATCCCTGTATATAACTATTAATATGTAAAGAAAAGACTATTAATTCTAGCATGGATAAAACTGATATGGAACAGTGCGCCATTCTCAGTGGTTCTGCCAAAGATAAGTTCAATTTAAGCCTGGATAATTCCTCTCTGATGCAGTGTGACATAGAGCATACGCAGCCACCAGTGCTGCACAAGTCAAAAACAAAAAATCAACATCACATAAGAGTTTTCTGCTTCAGTAAATATTTTTCAGTAGAGTGAACTGTAGGTAAGCCAAGAAGCAGCAATTCTGGCATAAGAGTGCTTCATATCACGCATTCTGATGTCAACTACATGCCATATTCGCAGAATATTCAGTGCCATTTCTTTGTGTCTATCTCCCTACTCACTTTCTAAAAAATCTCTCATTACCACTTATGCCTTTAAAGCTGGCCTTTCTCTTCTAACCCAACTTTTTTCAATTGAAGCTATATAACCGATGTCTATTGTCAGATTTGAAACTGAGGGATTTAAAAGACAAAAAGCATGAAATACCATAGAGAATATTGAATTACTCCACCTGACATATTCTTGAACAGTACCTCACAGGTATAATTCAGAATACAAGGAACTGCTCTCTTAGATGGGAAATAAGCTTATATGTGCATTGGAAAGCATTTTATGCTATGTTTAAGCCAATGAATGGCTTGTAGACAATAGACAATTAACAGGTCATACACTTCAAAATTAACCCGTCTTGACAGAAGTTCTCAACTCATAGTTTATTTTGCACAATAGAAAAGCCTTTCAAGGTATCATATCTACCTAAACTGTTCTCCCCTCATTTATTTGCATTCATTTTCCTGAGCATTTTTTTTAAAATATCAGAAGTTACATTTTATTTGAAGAAAACTTTCCCTCATCAAAACCTATCATCTTGCACCTGACTGTGCAATGAAATCACTAATCATTTTTGTTGTCTTCCTCAGCACCGTCCTCCATTAAAAGAAACAGGTAAGAAGGTGACTGTAGGATGTTAAAGGAAGTGAAATCACACAGTCCTTGAAGATGAAAAGGTGAGACAAAGAACAGTAGTGAAAAAAAAAAAGAGCAAGTCACTAAAAGCAAACAGATATACAGAAAGCTCTCTGTTTCTCAGTAGTCCTTTTTAAGCACCACTTTGCTGCTTTAGAAAGAAAAACACGTGCTCCAAACCAAATCTAACTAAAGAATATATAAATGGTAAAGATACATGTACCTCCTCTCCACAGAAATAAAACTTTTTGGCAAGTGGAAGAATTTGCAAGCTTTTATAAATTTCAAACTACAGAAACTCCAACTAGAAAACATTTAGATTTTTGAAAATCAATTTTTCAAGGCAGCAGATGGAGCACAGCAAAGCATTTAGTACAATTTGGCTCTGCACTCTACCCACACCAAAAAGGCACTACACAGTGGAGCATACTCTGGGTGCCAGACCACCAAGATGGAGAGCCTTCAGTGTCCAGCACTCACTTCTCTGATTAGACCCAATTTTATCAGTTCAGAACCTGCACAGGAAGAAGGAAGCTTGCTCAGGCTCTTGGTGTTTCTGGGAAAGCCATAAGGATACAGTTCATATCATGTCAGGTTCAGTGAGGCAAAACAGAAAGGGCAAAAGTTTCACAGGGCAAGTTCACCCGTCACTGCACTTTCATTTCTGAGTCTAACTGACCATGGTCAGCACCACTGACAGGCAGAAAGAATGCAACCATGTTACAGGTAGAGATTTCATCTATGTGATTTTGCCTACTTCTTCATCTACATGACTACAATTAGTCATGAGCAAGCTAATTAGTATCTCTCCAGTATGGCATTCTGAGTTTGACATTGGCTTGGGTGTCAGGAGAAACACTTCTAGTCCTGATTCTGCAGACAGAATTTAAACATGTTATTTCACATCTCTGGGTTTCAATTTTTCTAATTTGGAAAGCAGATACAGGTATCAATCTCTTGAACAAGCTGGTTTTTGAGATCCAACAACAAACAGTGTGGAAGAGCTAAAAATTATCTTACAATAAACAATCAAAAGCTCATCACACAAGTACTGTAAACAGAAACCCAACAGATTTAGACTTTGATTATAACAGAATAACTCTGCAAAATAAGTTAACAACAGTTGATAGAGTACAGCAACAACTCTGGTGCAAGTATTTCCCTGGGTTTAGAATTTATGTAGGCTTCTATTTTAAGTAATTTTATGAGGACAGAGATTGCAGTAAAATATTGCTAGAGAATTCTATTTCTTCAGTGGGCATTTTTTGGCAGTTACACAACCCAACAGCTCTCCTGTGGCTCAGAGGGCTATGATTTCGGGTTCTTTGGGCCAGGCAGCTGAGGCACCCCTCCCGTTCCTTAAGCACAGTGTCCTTCTCCGACTTACAAAGCGCCGTGCCCCATACTAACAGGGAAGAGTAAACATAAGTTACAAATTCCCTAGCAGGCAACCCACCAAATCAAATACACTTTGGCCTCAGCACCTCCTTTTGCATTCCACTAGGTGGTATTTGTTTGTTTGTTTCCGTTTCTTCTCTTTGGTACGGATCTGCATGCCCCTAACCTTAACCCCAGCCTACCAAAGCAAACACACCTCAGCCTCCGCTCCTCCTTTTGCATTCCACTAGGTAGTATTTGTTAGTTTATGTTTCTCCTCTGTAGTACAGATCTGCAATGTCCCAGTCTCAGGATATTTACCAAGTTAATGATCTTTACATAACCTAACCCCAAAAGCTCTGTTGAGCTCCAGTTCTCAGCTTGCACATTAGGTTTAACCACACCTAAGATAGAGCTCAGTCCTACAAATCAGCTCTTGGGCTCACTTACATCAGCATGCTTACGTCATTTAAGACATACAATCTAGCCAGTGGAAAAAGGTCATGGACTTTATTATTATCTTTGTTCACAGCAGATCAGTGCCAAGCATCCACATGCATTAGAGCTGGCTAGACTGCCAGCTGAACCAGCCTTCACCCCTCTCAACACGCTGTTGTCACGGAAAGGAAAAGCAAGAGATTCTCAGGAATAGAAACCTCCACACCACCAAGCTAATAACAAAACTCTGTCTAAGTTCTTTGCAAAACATTAGCCCTATGCTTTCAAAAATGGACTTCTTTGTGGCAGATACACATGAAAACACGAAGCCTTTTAAAACTGTTTTTAGGAACAAGGGAATACATTTAACTGCGGAAAGGGTTAATGTTGAAGTCTGAAAGTGGGCAGAACAGACCCCACTTTGGCCTTTTGATCTCCATAGATCTTTTCTTCTCTTTCCTCAGGTTGGTTCTCAAATCTAAATGCTGAACTTTGACATCTTGTCATTTCTGTGGCAATAGTGCAAAAACTCCAACTGTACTGTAGTTTTGAGAGAGGGAATATTCAGATGCAGGAAAGCTGGCACTTATTGTAAGTAATAGCTGCTTTTAAGTAATTGGACAAGATAAAGTAAAACCACCTGCACTGGGCACTCATAATCCTCAAAGCACTATATAGCAGGTACATTCCTAATACTGTTATAAGGTTAGTAGAAGCATTATGATCTTCATCCCCAGGGGAAGAATCAAAGGCCACAGACTGAAAGGCAGAGTTAGAGGCACTGCTGACAGGTTACTTCCTCATTACACATTCAGCATGTCAACTACCAGATGATGCCTCAGTCAGCCACATCACTTGCCTTTACTACTAGCTTTCTTAGCTTAAAAAGCACTTATTTCCTTAGCATTTTCTCCCAAGCCCTTTCTCCAGTCTTACCTTTGCTGGAACAGGTTAAATATTAATTCAAGCTTTGGAGTAACAGTATTCCTTAAATTGCCATTGAATGAAAAAGTGCAAAGAACATGGGGCGTATATGACTCATCTGCAACACACGACTCACAACATTCATGGATTTAAACTTGAACAAAATATTTTTCATGCAAAACCTATCTTGATACGGAAGTGTTTGTCATAATTGAAACACATGCAGAAATAGTGGTATTAAGGAAAGGAAGAGAAACAAACACAAGAAAATACGTCCAAGCGTAGCTCATTCTGGAAGGATCGCAAAGTATGATTTATGTTTATATTGGTTCTTTCCAAAGCCAAACCAGGTGCCATACCAAGTCGAATAATTCTGTCACAATGCAGATTAGCCACAGATGGCAGCTCTTCGTTTTCGAACAAAGCAAGGCATGAATACTAAGAGCATGAAATAAAACAAAGTTCAAAGGCAGAAACAGGCAGGGGGAATCAACATTTATAAAAGAAAACAGATGCATTTCCTATGCAAGCCAAAACCACAACCCATTTTATCAAATACTGTAGCCCTGTGTTCAAACCAACTCCACTTTGCTATTTGATGTATATATTCATAATATGCTGAAGGTTAAAGCTGAAAGTCAGATTCTGTCCTCAGTTACCACTCTGAAAATGTGCTATAAGAATTCAGTGTTAATTCAATGCAGATTCAGAATAACTAAAGATACGTGATGAATACGTGAAGAGTAAAACCAAGGTCTGAGCAAATTTGTTCATATCATTAGAACTCACAAATTTATGTTGAGCTCACTTGTTTTATGCTAATGATGACAAGACTGCTACATGCAGCCTTTGATGGGTTAGACTCTGAGCTTGTGTAACCTGGCAGGTCTATTGCGGCTATGCAAATTCATTTCATAAGAAGAGCTGCAAATGGTTTTAATTAATTTTTTTTCTTGTACTAGAGATATGCTGTTATGAAAATTTCCCACTTGGCATATAAAACAGGTTCTCTAAGACATCTGAAGTCTACATAAAAAATGTCACACTGTAATACTATGTGATAATATAATGACAAGACAAAATGTCAGAAAAAGAATAAAATAGTATATATAAAGAGACAAAGCTAAAGTAAACAGATCTATCTATGCAAAAAAATCTCAGAATTAAACAGCTTTTAGAAAGTCTATAAAAGCTCTGCACGGGAAGTTACTACATTCTACATTGTATAAATTACATGTAACTAAGGTTTCAGGATAAGGGTAAAATTTTCTTTAGCAAAGAAAATTTAATTGATAATTTCTCATCTGTAATCAACTTTTCTCAGTTTCAAAATAAACCACTGTGAGAGGGAATAGAATGCAAAACACTAATCAACAGGAACAGGTTGCTTGATACAGGTGATCTTTTAACACAGGTGAAAGTGGACAGTGTTTTCTACATCTAGATAAAACAAAGCACACAAGGAATAGCCCATAGCATTCATTAATTCTATGGCTATTTGTCAAAACAAAATGTTGTTTTAGGTGGCAAGCTGAGTCCCCCAGGGGTTACTGTATTTCCACGTGAGGAATACATTTGGAAAAAAAAAAAAAAAAAGTGCAATTTTTCTTTAAAGGTGAAATTTTGCTTTACCTGAAGAAAGCTGAAAAAAATATAAATATGCATGATTTATAGCAGAATACTGATTGACATTTATCAGAATTGGTGTCAATAGCTTTTATGAATTGATTACATACCAAGTTACTTAGAAGTAGACTCATTTCCTCTCTTTGCAAAGAATGCACTGACTATGGGCAAAATTAGATACTTATGGTGCACTTGTAACAATGCCAGAATACAAACTTCCATCTGGGTTACAGAAGTCACAGGCAGTAGACTGAATACCACCCTGCTTTTTCAGTTTTACAACTAAAGAGGATCCATTTTAATTGTATGAAACAATTTGATAATCTTCACTATAGAAAGTTTCACTTTACAAATTAAAAATAAAAACATAAAATAAGACACACCTCTAAAGAGCACAACTCAATTTGCTGCATTATATTAAGGAATAATATTTATCTGCTTACTTAGAGGTGTTGCTGGATTAGGTGTTGCTGGCACACTTAAGAGACATTGCAAGCTATATGTACAATATTTATGTGGAAGAAATAACTTTCTGCACATTATAAAGAAGCTGTGTCTCACGTAGAAGTTGTGGACAAAGCTGCTCTTTTGTTGACATGCTGTGTTATGTGATTTAGGAAGCCATTAGGTTACTTGGAACTTATATTCCATTCTCCATGCAGAAATCCCAAGCCTTGCACATTTTTTGGCTCTTTATAAACCATACAGTTAATGTTACAACAAGTTAAAAAGCAGAGAAAATTGTTACACATTATGAAATGAAGAGAAATATAGACTGTGACAGACTGCAGCAGGCAATGTGAAAGGATATAAAGATATAGACACTTACATATCCGTCATCACAAGGGCTCATAGAGTAATATCCCTTTACGGGCAAACAGGCACACATTAAAATAAAAAAGATCAGAGAAAACAAGTTAACAGAAATAAATCACAGTTCTAAAATAAACAACAAATCAAAATTAGCTAAATTTTTAGCTAAAAACCACACTATTTGCTTTGAAAAAAAAAATATAAGCACCTTCTCCCTATCCAAGTACTTGCATGTTTTAGGACTGAAATCAGTGTCTCTCTCGCTATATATTTACGAGTTCTCCTTTCAACAACTGGCAAACATACCCAGTCTGCACATTGTTCCATTACAAGTGCCAGTTTGAATAGCTACATAACAAGCATTGAGGCTTTTATGTGAACGGATAACTTCTATGGTTCACCACACTGAAGCAGCTAAAGAGAGAGATGCCACTGTAGACGTTATTGACCATCAGACCTCTGTTCTCAGAAAACAGCTGCAAGTATTCTCCATTCTTGCTTTGGCTGGAGTTTCTCACCAGCATGTAATGAAAACTGAGAGACAATTTGAGGTGTTCCAGCAATGTTGCCAATTCCTCATCCCAAAAGGCTTCAAACACAAATTAAGAAAGTCTCTGGAAGGAAACCTGAGATTTAGTTACCCAAATAAAAAATGGTGATAATACATGGTTTGAGTAGTTCAGAACAAAATATGCCATGTTCTCTTTAATTAGGCTAAAATATTTAACTTGGAATAGGTTCATATCTAAAAAGAACAGTCTCAATTCAAAATAGAAGTACACAGTTCAACACAACAAAATAGTCCAAGATTAATTATTCTGCTTCTAGTCTTCTTGTGCAAGCCTATCACTACTTGCTTACGAGGACATATTTGTGCAGATGAAAAAGCACATGAACACTGTATTTGGCAGGTTCCTCTATAACAGACAGAAGGAACAAGAAATTTGCCACTCTTTATTGTGAGCAGAAAATAAAGTTCTTTCTATTCTTTAATAAATTTTCATAAACGCATTTGAAAGTCGGATATTACTCTTTTCACACAACACACTCGGAATTCTCAGAGTTACACACACAGAGGCAGTTCCTGGTGAAGACATCTTAAAATTAAATTTAGAACAAGTGCAACATCAATAGAGACCAGTAAGTGAGCAAAAGAAACCAGAAGATGTCTTCTTACCATGATACAAGTTATTTCAATACATCCATGACCTGAGCCAGTGAAAATGTATGTAGCGATAAGACAAAGATGGCATTAAAGGAAAGTTTTAACATTAAAGAAAACCACAAAAGGCTGGACCAGACAACCTTTCAAGGTCCCTTCCAACCTGGGCTGTTTGAAGTCAATAACAGGAACCGTTTGTGGATGCCCCTGCTGATTTCAACACCTTACCGTTAGAGATGAGGAATTCATGCAAACAAAAAAACCCGCCCAAGTTGCTGCTGGCAGTTGAATCACCCACAGCAATTTGTGAAAAAGGCGTCATATATATAAGAATCATTGCATGGACAGAGATGGAGAAGACTAATATATATCACCCTCATAAAAGCCTGCTTAGCGTAGATGCTGTTTGCTGTAATACGTATATTTTAAAAGAACATGCATCCACATGATGGTTGGTAAATACACTCTGAATGGTTCAGAGTAATTAAAAAAACAAAAAAACCCCTACTGTTACCCTGTCTCCTAGGTTTCATGTGGTCTCCTGGCACAGAAAACTCTTTCACAAGTAAGAAATGGAACACCTGCCACCAACTATTACAGCTTGATGGCACGTTCACAATTGCAGTAAGTGTTTTGAGGAACAAAGCAGAGACCACAAGGAAAAAGGGAGGCTATGCTTATCTTTACAGCTATTCCAACATATATAAAAAATTCCTCCTTGTTTACAGTTGGTAAATGACAGCCTAATGGCACAGAAAAGCTGGTGCTTTTGTCCAGCAACAGAACTAAAAAAAATTCATTTTCCACAGCTTCAAGAGTTGAGCCAAGAGAACTAAAACTTGTAAGGGACATTAATTCAACTAATTGTAGCTACAGGTAAATATAATCAGACTGAATAGCGGTAAAAACATAATAAGCCTTTATTCCATTCCATGACACAGGAGCAATACATATGCCAACAGCTCTATAGGTTTCCTCTCACAGAAAGATTCTCCAGTGGTTAATACACATGTTGACCAGTGACAGACACTGCACATCTGGAGAAGCAGTTCCCATTTTCCCCTTCAGTCCAAAGTTTAGAGAATCTTATTATATTATCCTTAATCCAAGAAGTTCCAGGAAGGTGTTTGAACTTTTGTTTGTTTTGTTTTGTTTCCAGGAAGGTGTTTGACTTATTTGAGTCAGAAAATCTACTCATGGCTTTAATGCTTGAGCCTACGCTTAAGCACTAGTTTCAATAGGAAGTGAACATACAACACTTCAGCGATAAAAAGCCAGAACCTACTTGGGTTTATGATGTATCTTAAAAGCAAATTGCTGGCATCAAAAAGCTAGAACTCATGCTTCTTATCCACCAGACAAATCACTTTTAGAAAGAAGAAAAAAAGAAAAAAGTAAATTTTACATTATCTGAAGACTATCAAAGATATAAGGGACTACGATAGATCACTGTATTTAAAACTATTGTTTTCAAACTTATTCCCCATTACTCATGCCAGTTCCCTGTCCAAACAAACATTAGAAAGTGAGCAATCTGATTAAATCTTCAGATGAATGCTTCCTCAACTTCTCAGACCTGGTGCGCTGACCTCCTGTTCTTACAATCCAGAACTTTTGCACTGACAACTATCTCAGTTTTCTCACCTCCCAATTCAGGACCATACATGTCAAATGACATGACGGAAGATGATGAAAACACTCAACTACAGCTAGGAGTAAAGCCTTATGGTAGAACAAGGCTTTAGCGAAGCCTTGGAAACATCTCCCAGCTGTAACAGTAGTGTGGCCTCTCCTACTACATGCAGTAGATGCATCCTCTTAGATGTAGATCAGGCTTACAAGCTGACCCAGGAGCTGGAAAGAGGCATGAAGTTGCTCTGAGAAAGAGCGAGATCCAAATCAGCTTAATGGAGAGCACAAAGCCACAGCCAACACCAGATGCTCTTGCTAAGTAAGATTTCATGGGTATGATTACACAGGAAAGTCTATTGGTTAAGAGACATTATTGCCTCAGGTCTTAAAGCCAGTTTGGTAAGAAAGACTCATTCTGGGATCTGTCCACCCAGTATGAATTTTTTTAAGTACGAAAGGAAAGGCCTTCAGCCACAGGGGGGCAAACCAGGAAGCTGATTTATTGTACAATAAAGGCACACATGAAGTGATATATGCCACCTTTATTGTAATTTCAAAGCCTGAGACCTCAAGGCTTTATATTACACAATATTACTTTCCTGACATTAAAAACTGAGCATAGAGCACAATGCACTGGGAACAAAATCAAGTTTGCAGACAAATAATGCTACCAAGGATATAATTCAAGGCATACTCTTCAATTTCCTTGGCCAATATTTCATTTTGCTTACAGCACTGGTAGTCCTCCTTCCCAGTATACCTTAAAACTTCCAGTGTAGTGTAGCTGATTTAGCAACATACACTGCAGAGCTCAGGTACACATCTGAGAGAATGATGCAGCTTTAACATCTTCTGCTCTCAGAAATTGCTCCCAAACCTGGATTGTCCCCAAGCTGTGCCAATACAGCTGACTGAACTCAAGCACCTCCTCTTTCCAAACTACGTCATGCATATCCAGCCAACCCATAGGTAAAAGAGGTAGAAATTTAAGGCTGTACAACTAAAAGGTAATTTCCTTGCTAATAATTTTCATGTATTTAGACGTACTGATACAACAGAACTTAAGGATACTCATCTGCCAAAACTAATTTACGTAAGGGTCTGGCCCTGACATCAGTGATGTTAATGAGATAGGTCAAATCCTGAATACTTGGACTTTGGGGTTGGAACTAGATGATCTTTAAGGTCCCTTCCAACCCTAACTATTCTATGATTCTACTTAAGGTGAAGTGGGAAAAAAAAACCCAACACCACCACATTTAATGCTTGCCAAAACTCTTAACATTTTTTTTAAACCTCTCAATTGTCTTGCCTACACAGTGACCTAGTGGTAAGGATGAGCAAAGGAACTGCCCCTCTGCTTCTCTCTCCCTCTGCAGTTATACAGGTGGCTACCCCTTAGAGCAGCAGGAGTTTTGTGAAATAGAGTAGCTGGAAAGGCCATACTTTGGTGTCAATAATTGTTACGAGCAAAGAACGAAAGGCCCTTCCAACGCAAATCCAGCACAAATGCTGCAAACACATGCTACTATGCAGTCTGGGTCATGATGCCTCCAGTGTTATTCCAAAACTTATGCGAAAACCTGAAAACACTTAAACATAGGACAATAACATCTAAGTAAATAACACTGAGGTATTTGGAATCCTTGGAAGAAAAAGTAATGGAATGCCTTAGTGGCCTAGTAGCAAACAGTCAGAATTTGGTTTTCAGTCCATCACATCTACCTCCGTGGATCAACAGAGTCAGGAAGCAGTTAGAAGTATTAGGGTATAATGAGGAAATAGTGCAATTTTTCTTCTCAGAAGATGGGCTACCTGTATGTTTTCTTCTTATACATATTTACTGTTCTTGTATAAGAACATAAGTCTCTACATGGGAAACAACCAAGAAAACGTGATCAACCAAGTGTGGACAAAAGGATAAGATGAGGAACCTTGATTATGATGCAGTGAAGGTCTACAAGAACATACTGCGATTAGCCCTCCAAAACTTGACTAATACCTCAGACAGGCTAAGTGTGTGGGTCTGCTTAGAGAAACACCATTAGCCTACAACCACAGTCACTAGCACAACCTCACTGTCAAGAGTGACCTAAGCCAGCTGAGAAACCCTTGATTAAAACAGTCTCACTGCTATAGCTGTCCCAGTCCTTCCCTAGAAAACTTTGCTGTCACAGCAATTACCTCAAATAGCATGGGTAAAGCAGCCATAAAGTCAGACCAAAATAGTTTTGCTAGTGAAGCCTTGTATAAAAATAGATACAACTATGCTAGAAGAACACAGCCTTACTCAGCTTAACCTGGCTAATTAGGGATAAAGAGCAGGCAAAAATTTACCTCCAGGAAGGAAAAAATCCACTGCTAACAAATCCTCTTTCTCTGACCTGTCTACATAGCTGGAGACTGTGCTAAACTCGCCACAGTGGCATCAGTATAGTGGCAAAAGTGCTTTCAGACCAAAAATACTTTTAGAGAAACATTCAGAGATGCAGGATTAAATATACACGATGCATAAGATCAACAATCATTTCACAGTTGAGCATCTTTAAAGAAAAGGAAACAGAGGAAGCATGGCTGCAAGAGATTTTAAGCAGTCACCCAATCTGCCCTGGAAGAATAGCCAGGCATCAACCATCCTTGGTAAATAGTAACCTTGTTCTTAAACATCCAGTGACAAAGATTCTGGCTGAAAAACTGTGCTTTTACACTGCTGATTTATTCAATGATCACTTATTGTTCTTAAAAGTTTTCCATAGTGAAGGAAACAAACGCCTGTACCTAAAGGCTAAATGGTACAAGAACACATTTTTATGCTAAAATAGTGTACTTAATAGCGGTACAGAAAGACACATGCAGTCTAGCAATAACCCACCCAGTTTTTATCAGAGGACACAAACCTTCAGCCACTTCTGCAACTCTTGCAGAGAGAATAAAGAAACTAATCAGCACCTTGCTTAAGGATGACACTATGTCCTCTGCCCCCTTCCCAAGAGTGTTCAAGAGATAGAGTATCAACTTACGAAAGAAAAGAAATAGTAAGAGTGAAACACTGGGCAAATGGAGCTCCTTGGAAGCACATTAGAAAAAGAGAAGCCTTGATGCAAGTAGAGAGCAAAACCAGAGACAGGTGACTGTACAGAATGGATGACCTCATTACAGAGAAGGGGAGCTGGGAGAAACACACAACCCAGCATCAGATGGCAAAAATGCCAAGACTATTGTGGTATAGAAAGCATTATCTCAGGAAGCCATTGGCAGAGAATGAGAGAAGATCCCTGAAAATTGTTGGTTAGAATAAAGATGGGGATGTGCATTATGGGGTGGGAGATGGCATAACCGTGCACCATGGACGTGGTATAAATCTGAGGAAAGAGTATTTACAAACAGCCCTGCTGTTGAGGTAGCACAATTGGAGATCTTGGTTCCATCCTGAAACCCTGGGATATGCAGCCTGCAAAAGCTGCTAAGAGTGCATCTGCTAAATACGCAGTAAGTTAGAGAAAAGAGTGCAAACCATTAACAGGGAAGTGAAGGCATTTTTAAAAGATCTTGAAGAGCAATGAGGAATAATGCTTATCTCTGAAAATATTAGCACACAAAAGAGAACATTTTTATCATCTCATCTTTCTGTAGCAGATTTTCAAGAAGAACAAAGTGTACCCATAGCATCATTGTTATTAAAAACTTTGTCTAGAATAAGGATTAAGAATCTTATTTTTTTCTGCTCTTCCTCTGACACTTCACAAAGCTCTCCTACTACAAAGTTAAGCATACATGAATGTCTGCCATGGCAAAAATAACAAGCATGGTTCATGACTTCAGTTTGTCTCTGCAAAGCAGTGGCACACAATATTTTAGTATTGAAATATTTTAACGCAGTTTTAATCTTAAGGCTTATTTGAAAAATTTTAACAAGCTAGGTAATTAAAAAAAAGGCTGCAAAGGTCCTACAATGTCATTAAGCCATTTAAAATTTCACATCACAGGCACTATTTCATAAACACTAGAAACTATCCTGTGCTGGTTCTGCTACTGAAAAAAAAATGCTCCCTCTCCATTTACGCAGAAAAGATTGAGCAGAATATTACCGGGCACAAGCAGCAAGGTACACTGCAACCATCTGAAAAGGAACAAAGGGACGGTGGAGTGGGAAGAAAAAACCTTAGGCATCCTGAGCTGAGTATCAATAAGATAAAGATCCTTAGATACAGGGTTAAAGCCCATCATGTAAATCAACAAGCTAGCTCAGGTGTATTATCTAACTGTCCATCTAACAACTAGCTCTTACAGAAAAGTGGAGTCCTCCCTTCCTCCTCTTTTCTGCATTTGTCCTCATGATTCTATCTGACTGTTTCCCCTTTAGCTGCAAAAGCCCATTCACTCTAGGGTTATGGGAGCATCACTGACAGCAGAAAGGAACAGAGCATGTGTCCACAGCTGAGCAACACTACCACTCCTTCTTGACTAAATTAAATTGGGTAACATGTGCCATCAAACCACATTCAGACATTAGTTTTAGGGTTTGGTTTTTTTAAAAAATAGTCAGTTAACACTTTAACAGCTTACTGTTATCAACAACAAAATTAACTACATTTATGCAGTTATGCCTGTGTGACCATGTCACTCACCAGCTTTTGAGATCAACAAAACCTTATGTATTGCCATATTCTTACACAAGCTTGGACACATTACGTTTTGCCTTTACTGTCTCGCATTCATTATTCAATATACAGCTTAAGCGGTTTTGACTTTTGAGATATGTAAAAACCCCAAACACTCATACTTACCGTTCCTGGCCTGGTGAAGTCAATACTCTGTGCTACACTTTGTCTCATCTGATTGCTAAACAAGCGAACACAAACACTTTGAAGATACTCTGGTGTGATCTAAAAATTAGGAAACATTAGAAGAAGACAGGATTATACAAAACTTACACTTTCTACCAGACAGTTTCTATACTAAAGGTTGTTCTCTTCTTTTTAAGAGGGGAAGAAATCACACACCTGAGACCCATCACAAGGTATATACTGCAACTATGGTTCTGCTCAGAAATTAACAAAACTGTGAACTCTCTTCATCAGGGAATAGTTACTCCACTCGCAAGACTAAGGCTAACACTTTCAGAGAGTCCAGAAGAAAAACAGAACTTGTCACACCTGTGTTTGCACACAGATTTTCCTCAGCCAAAAGGTAAACTCTCTGGCAGCAAGTATGAAGCAGCTCTGAGCTTCACAATTAGGCAATGACAATCTGATGTGTTTTTTACTGAAACGGCATAATTTACAGAACTCTCTTGTATAGCAGAGAGAATAAATACGAATTATACAGCACAAGACTTTGTGATCCTATGTAAAATACCTCAGCAAGTTTAGTTTTTTTTATTTCGGGAAATTTGCATCACAGCAGAACTGCCAAATTACAGAACAGTTGTTAGCTTCCCCAGAACACAGGTGAGTGGACTGAGATTACAGAAACAGGAATGGGGACATTTCTGACACTCTCAGATCTACATCGAGACAATGAACGTCTTCAAATTCAGAATGCTGTAACTTCAACCCGATTTTATTCAGTACCCAAGTCCACTTTAGATTGAGAAATGCCAGAAACCAAGATTCACAACAAAAGAGCACCCTCATCTGGACACACTTGGGAAGGACCAAGCGACTGCCCAGCATGGGGCTTACAAGGGAAATCAAGCAAGCACCCACAACAAAAGATAACCAGTGCCTGGCTCCTTCATCAGAGAAGGCAAGTGGCCATCAACTTGCAAAGCACTGACGTGTGAAATGGGAGGTAGTAAATGAATGACTAGGTGTTTCTTATTATCAAAGCTCATGTGAGCAGATACCTTTCTGAATCTGCTGTGAGCAAAATTCACACCTACAGGCAAATTTTTCCCTGCAGTAATGATGTGAGCAGTGATCCCACATAACAAGTAACAAACTAGGTGTTCACACTGATGACAGGAGGGAGGTTCATACTGACTTTTCAGCAGGCAGTGCAGGAACTCGTAGGTCATTCTGCCTGTTAACAACTCACAGTTCCTTTAGAAGCATCTAGAGGCCGCTAACATCTGCCATAAGAATAATCTTCAGATTATACAGAAGTTACACTACAGGGTCACCCTTGCAGAGAAGAGGGCACAAAAGATGAAGCATAAAATCATATGCGTATAAGAAAATACCAGTAAGAAAGTTGCACCTTCTCTCAATAAGAAAGTTGTACGTGTGGCCCATTTCACACAGCGAATAACTCATTCCTTCCTGCCTCAGTTCCCTTAACCAATTAAATCAACAAGTTCAGCTTAGTAGAACAAAGAGCAAAGCGTTTCCCCACCAAAATTTTAGATGAGAAGATTGTTTCCAGCACAGTCTAACCTAAACCAGACCTGGCAGCAGTTTTAAATATACAACAATCTCTGATAGGCTGAAGTCAGTAACCATACAATGCCCTCTTGTGACTGCTGATACCAAAGCTCAAAAGGGGACTCTCGCAAGAAACCTGAGATCTCTTCTCTTATGAGCCAGCATAATTCAACCCATCTTCTTACTACCTTTAACCTTATATGAAGGGGCAGCTGAAGAATCTCTCAACCAAAGTGCTGTGTTGCACTAGTAAAGAGACACAGTACTTACAGAAATGCTCATAACTAGAGTTTCATTCACACTTTAGTGGCATTCTCTCTCCATTTTCTGAGAGGTGCATCCGAGTCATCTCTTACCAACTTGCCATTGACTGTGGCCTCCAAGGAATCCACCAGCTCTGCGGTGACTCCAATGAGGTTATGGTAGTCTGCCCGCATCTTGTTAAACCGTTTCAAGTAGGTCATGGTCCTGTGTTCAGATTCTACTAACTGTTGATGAAGACGTTGTAACATTTCTGTCACGAGAACAATGAAAATGAAATAACATCACCTGTTAAACCAACAGGACAAAAGAACTCACAAACATTTTTAATGCACTGAGGGGACAACTTCAACTGCTGCTGTGGAATTACATTTATCCAAGGCATGGAATTTCACTGCCAGGATATTTCTACACTACTGGTGTGATTTCATTTCAAAGCAACAGCTACAAGTACTTGTTTTGTGCTAACTGCCCAAAGAAATAAGTACTTCACGGTTGGGGCAGCAATACCAACTAGTAGACAGTAAACATCACTGAATAAATTTGTGAAGAGGATACCGTTTATTACAAGAAGTTCCATGCTAGAGACAAAAGGAGGCTGTGGGCACAGAATCAGAAGAATACATAACAAAACCCAGCTCACACTTGGTTATCTGAATTTGCTTTCTGCAGATGGTATTCATCTTCTGTATTCGCTAAAGTAACAGTGGGTAAAAAAACATCACACAGAGCAACTGGAAAGATCAAGCTGCCACTTCAAAGATAAAACAACAAACCAGCAGAATGACAGTACTCAGAAATTCATGCCAGTGTTTGTTAGATTACACTGTGAGGCTGGGCATTTTCTTCAGTTACAGAGAAAAAAGTACAGTTAATTTACAGAAATAGACCACTGATGTTTACATTATGTAGCGCTTTGCTTATTTTGAAGTAAATACTAAGACTTCATCTTTTAAGGAAAATGGTACAACTCTCAGAAAAAACAAACCCAAACAACATTCAAGTTACCCAGTCCTTTATCTGCTATTAAACTATTCACTGAATTCTCTGAGTTACAGGGAATTCTCTACTTCATTCTCTAGGTCTACACCAAATGTTCGAGGTGATTCCATCATTTACTCTTTGATGGTAAGCTATAGTAGTTACTTTCAGTACTTCAATTTCTAGGAATAATTCAATTTTTTCTTTTATTTGTATCTAAATTTAAAAAAAGTTACATTACTGATACATTTTGTTCTTTCAGTCTCAATTACTTTAAAGATGAAAGAAGCAAACTAAGCACCAAGATCTTTATCCTCCATCGCTGTCTCCTCAATCGCTCTTGCCAAATTAACTTTCACAGCAGCTAGGCATGGAATCTGGAGCTGTGCACCGCAATGCACATCCCCATCACTGGACAAAACTATGAAGGGAGGCACAATAATTCTATCGTTACTGCTGATGTTTATATATTTCGCTAGAACATTATGTTTTAAATTAATTGCTGAGAAGCCAGTATTGCCCTAGTGTTGTGAGAATGGCATCATGCCCAACAGCAAACAGACTGAGTATTTACCATAGGACTTTCTGTAGGACAATGGGCAGGAATTAGTCTGACTACAGAGTTTCAGACAGAAACAGGATCTGTTTTGAGAAACTTAAAAAATGTTGCGTTTAGAGTAGAGCACAGTCCACTATGACACAGTTTCGGTCCAAACAGGCCCAGGGAAGAAAAACAAAGTGAGTAGCTACAATGCAAGACTGGAAACTAGAAAAACTAGTTCCCCTTTTCTTGGCTTTGAACAGACTTAGCCCATGATCTTTGAGGAAACCGTTATCCCCTTTCACGATTCAGGCTCCTTCCATAAAGATGTATTTCATACATTCTTGTAACACAGAAGCACTAGGAAGCATAACTGATGTAAGTAGAAATCTTTGGGATCCTCATTTGGAAAATCCTAAGCAGTACAAAGTTTTATTACACAGTTATGCTCTGTGTTTAGAAATAGCTTGGCATACACAACTTGCCTGGCTGAGCACTAAGATAACATCTTGCAGCTCAGATAAACAAGCTCTGGAGAATTTAGGTGTAGCTGTTTTAAAAAACTGTCACTTCCCATTTGCTCGCCTTCTCTCTGAACTCGGGCATGAAACTGCTGTCCCATGGCAGCTGGCACAGGGATGGTGATCTTCAGCAGAGGGAAAAATGGGGAGTGGAAGCACTGTATAAGCACCACGGCTTATCTGGTAAAGCCTTCACAAGCAGTCTTGTGCAATGGCAATTCAGTAGCAGGTAGTGATGTACCAACCATGCACAAGCAACTGCCCAATCGCTTCCAAAAACCCACTTTGAAAAGCAATAAGCACATGGGTATAAGAGACACAAATCTGCCAGAAAAATACTACTCAAATAGAACTGCTTATAATGCTTTCATTACAAATGAAAGAGATCAAAGCCATTGAATAGTTCTATGAATTTAGATGTCGGAAATTCTTTTAAAAATTTGCCACATCTTATGGATTTTTAGGGTTTCTGAAATAGGCCGCTTTTATCCCATTTATATGAAAAGCAGCAGCTGGAAGAACAGATTTTTACTTTTAGAAAATTTAGCAAAACGATCTTTTAAACAGGATGTTTTAGAGAAAAAGTGCATTAATAGACTTCAGCAATAAACTTTAGTTATAAATTGACAGTCTTAAAGCATGGAATACAGAGAAGGTACATTTTCTTACTTTAAATCTGTAGTTTTTTTTAAATCCATGAGTTAAGAAAAAAGAAGTGTCAGTTAATTTACTCTCATCCCCCCTTCTAAGAACATCTGCTTTCCAAGAACCATTCAAGAATGCCAGCGTTCTGTGCCTGCAGGATTTGACTGACACCTGATACCAAACTGCAAATCAAACGACCCTTATGGGCTTTTTTATACTTTCTAGGAGGGAGCCCAAACCAGTGTCAAACAACAACAGAAGCTATTACTAACCACAGGTCCTGTTCAAATCCAGCAAAATGCACTTAAAAAAAAAAAACCACAACTTTGATTTTATTTTTCTTCCACAGGCATCACAGCTAAGCTGCTCCCACAGCTTTAATGTGATACAGCTCCAAAACAAGAGTGCTTCCCTAAACTAACAAAGCAACCACTGCACAAAACTAGCCACTCTTCCACACTTTATACCACTGCCTAGATGAGCACATTGGAATACATTTTTATTTAATGGCAATACAACACATTTGATTCCAAAATTTCCAGTGGATATATCTAGAGCATGACTTGCAGAGGAAAGCTGGAAGCACCAAGTCATGAAACAAACATACTCAGGATTTGCTTGCTTTTCATAGCTCAGTAAAATTTCCAGTAATGAAAATCCATTTTCCAACTACAGTCATCAAGAAAAACTACATAGCTAAAACTCAACACAGCTCATAGATGCTAGTCTTGGCAATTAACAAACAGGGTCAAATTTACCCCTTGCCTGTTAAATCCAGGGATTTTCAATTATAAACACTGGTCTTCACTGAGAAAAGCGAGTCAAAGAGAGGGATCGCAAAGTTTTGGCCTATCTTGCATTTTTTATATCACCATCTTCTCAGACATCAGTAATTTTACTAAAAAAGGAAAAATATTTCATGAAAGTTTCTCAGACTGAAAGAGCAGGAAGCTTTCATCGTTGACAAGCAGCTGACCCAAGTACAGATGACCGCTGGAAAAGCTGCTCCTACACTGTCCCATTTCCCCCTTGCATTCCTGACATATCCCCATAATTGATAACAGCATTTGTGCTGACAAATCAAGGAGCTATCAGTCCAGGAATAAAATCAGTATTTAGCTGCTTGCTTAAAAAGCTAAATCATTGCCATCTGAGTCAGGATCAGGGAGAAGGAAAAAGTGCTTTTCAGAGGCAGTTCACATTTAAGTCACCTTGCAGCAGTGATCAAACTTAGTCTGGAGAAGAGGAGGCTGAGGGGAGACCTTATCACTCTATACGACTACCTGAAAGGAGGTTATAGCAAGGCGAGTGTTGGTCTCCCAAGTAACAAGTACTAGAACAAGAGGAAACGCCCACAAGTTGCGTCAGGGGAGGTTTAGATTGGATATTAGGAAAAATTTCTTTACTGAGAGTGTTGAGGCATTGGAACAGGCTGCTCAGGAAAGTGGTGGAGGTGTTCAAAAAAATGTGTACACATTGCACTTTGGGACATGGTTTAGCAGGCACGATGGCACTGGTCTGATGGTTGGCCTTGATCTTAGAGGTCTTTTTCAAACTAAATGAACCTATGATTCTAAAATGCACCTGTAACAGGAATCAGAGATAACATAATAAATTTGGCTTCTCTCCTTTCCCCAGACAATTCCCAATCTGGACAAATGCCTTCTACATGAGATAGGCTTATAGAGGGTAAGAAAAAAAAGAAAAGCTCTGGACCTAATACCTACCAGAACCTTCACTGACATATGGAGGAAAAGAGCAGAAAATAGAGGACAGAGGACTAGCTTCCTCGTTTAGAAAGATACAGTGTACAGCAAAGCTCGTGACTGCCAAATTAAGATGCTGGCATTAGGGCATCATCAGAACTACTGCACGTTTCTACCAGTATTCTTGCCTTCTCTCTCATGTAATTGTCAAGTTTTTTTAATGTTTTGACTCCAGCTTCAATGAGCAGCCAGAGAGTTACACATATGCACATAATCCCACAATAATTTTTTTCTAAGTGAGAAACTGGTTGTTATCCTTTGCGACAATTGACCTACACCTCAAACATGCTCCCTAAGCTTGTGCTTGTTCTCGCTGACTCTCTAAACTCTGCCCACCCTCACACACTTTGCTAGCAGCACTGGCTCTGGCCAGGTTGAACTCCTGCACACAATGCAGCAGATCTCTCAGCAGAGGAGTTGCAGGCCCTGTCAGACACCAGGGCTCCTTGGGTGACACAGAAAACTTGCTCTTAGAAGAGGCAGTAGTTGCCTTGTCTCCTTTTTGCTTTCATCATTTCCACAAAAGTTACCATCCATCTTCTAAACTGACACCTTTCCACATCAACAGCTGTTCAGGCTACAGCATATCTTGGCAGACAGGTAGGTCACACTTCCCCTTCTCTTGTGCAGCAGCCTGATATGCTTCCCTGATGCTTCCCTTCCCCAAAACAGTGGAAGCGTGGCTGGGAAATCATCCACAGATTTGTAATGAGGCAGTGAAGGGGACAGTAGCTGAACACATTTCCAAATCACTCATTCCCTTTGTTTCTGTTAGCACAAAGGATACGCAGAAAGTCTGAAACAATCTGTGCAAGATGCCAGCCATTCTGCAATTCTTCTCTTTTCACCCAAACTGAAAACATAGGGGAGACCACTAAGTTAAGCACAATTGCCACACAGATGGCTTTGAGTGTCATACGGGTACTGAAGTTCTTTAGCAAATGGGTAAAAAGCCAGACTATAGCAGTGTAATCGGGAAAGGCAAACACACTAAGCTCCCCTGGACACTCTCAAAAGCATACGCACCACCCCACCCAAACCTGAACTGCTTCAGTAAGTCAGACTAGTGAGCAGCAACTATTTACAGAAGGCTGTTTTCAGGACTCTGCCACGCTGCTCTTCACTCACGTTTGAATATTATTTTTTTAGCGTTTCTCCTTCACAGGTAAACATCCTCCAACAGCGAGTACATACTGGGAATCCCAAGTGATCTGAGCAGCATATGGAAAAAAAATGCTCTCAGAACCAAAACTTTCCTATAAGACAGGCCTCAAGTAACCTTTATGAAAAATCCAAACTACTTAACCTCCAAGGCACATACTACATCTAACAGATTAAGGCTGACCTAGATGGATTCAGTACCATGACAGTCCCTGTACTTGTACAAAGCACAGAACCTCCGCAAATAAAATATAATTAGGCCCAAAATAATCCAGGCCTGATCATGCTGTTATTTCATTTTAATCAATATGGAATTATTGTCTTCAGGAAAGTCCACCACAAGCGAAAAGTAACTTCTGGAAAATAAAAAAAAGGCAAAGATCTTCCTATTATTCAATGAAATTCTAAAGTGACACAAAGCACAAAGTAAGAAAGAAAATACCTGGAACTCACACTGGGAGATAAGCCTAACTTTATTCTTAATTCAATCTAGAAATAGTAAATCCTTGGTGTAGAATCACAGGTTAAAATAACTCAAGAGGAAAAGTCACTTTAGGAACCCAGCTGGGATCATACAAACCCCTGCCAATAGCATGAACACAGCAGTGAAAAAATGAACACAAGGGAGTTGGGAACCTATGTTCTATTTATTGAACTATTTTTTAAAATCACATTTTTGAAGGGTTTCAGCACCAAATGGGATTCAGTGCTGAAATAATTATTTTTTAATGGTCCCCAAGCCATTTACACACTTCAGTGTGTATGAACAGCTTACCTAAAAATGCAACAAATTAGAAAGTTACACTTTTTTATACACACATTCTTATTCAGGGGATACCAATACATACTGTTCTAGGAATTCAAACAGGATGAGTGAATAGGAAGAAAAATCAGCTTTGTCTAAAAATGTCAGTCATCAGAATAAATGAACGAGATTTGAAATCTGGAGGCTGTAGATAGGCACAAGCAGATATAGAAAAAGAAACCGAGGAAATCTACATTAATCATAACTAAAAAGGGAGAGCTGGCATGCACTTTGTGCAGTTCTCCATTTGTTTTTAGCATACTTCAGGACAGAACAGACTTATATAAATCCTACTACTAGGCCCCCTCCCATTTCTAGTACATGCCTGTGCTCAACCCCACAGACCTCCAGCACTCTAGCAACTACCAAGACAGAGGTGATTTCCAAGGACTTTTTGCCATGCATCACTACTTTCCCCATCATTGCAGATGTACTTTCCACTACCATAACCCCTAGTAATCTTACAGAATATCCTAATCACATCTCAGCATTTACCTTTGTTGCACTGTCCATTCTCCTTCTGTTGTACAAGCAGGAGCAGTTCAGGAAAATGTGCATCCTTTCAGAGACACAGAATGAGAAATTCAACCAACTCGCAAACCCAACCAAGACAAATATGCCCTACTGTTACAGGCAACAGCCAATGCCTGATGTTTCACAGGACAGCAAGAATAAATTAATCTATAATAAATACACAAAAATCTCTGAAGTGCACAATGTGCAAAGTCTCATGGAAACTTGAGAGATAAGACAGGGTAACTCCACTCTAAATGTATTAACACCAACATTGAAAGTCAAACTGCTGCTTTATATAAAATCAACATACAAATATGCAAGCGTTTTAGGGGAAGTGGTGTTTTATACTGAAGAAATATTCAGGGTTCAATTAGGATCTAGTCTATTACTCCATGAAGAGCAATAACTAGACAGAAAATTTTCTTCAACCGTTCTACGCCAGACTCCCTCACAAATATCCGCACCAGGGGAGTGAAAGCAGTGTTTTGATCACTGCTCCCCATCCTGGCAAATGGGCAGGAATGGAGTAGAAGGAATATAATTTCCAGCTCATCATTCAATATCACCAGTGCAACATGCTGCTTTAGAATAAAGTAAGATAGAGTAGGAAAAGGACTTTCAATTTCTCTTTTTTAAAAACAATAAAAAAAAGGAAAGAAAGCCAGAAACAAAGACTCCAGTCCAGCTCTCCCTACTTTGCCTTTAACTGTAATGACCAAAAACTGAGAAGATAATTTCTCTTATAGCTAGTAAGTCTGCAAATTAGGCCTGACAACACAGCTTAAACAATATTGTTAGAAAAATAATACAGTCTGAAGTACAAGCCATTTAGTAAAGCAATAATTTCTGGAACCGTGGAAAACTTTCAGCTAGTTCCTAAAATGGCTAATCAAAAAGACTAGCAGCTTTACAAATGCTAAGAAAGAAGTCAGGTCAGGTTGGTGCCTCAGGGTATCCTGCACTTTATACATGGAAACAAAGAATGATCATAGAATAAATATGCAGGTTCGTATGCATCTATACATTGTCTTCAACTTCCTCAACAGTTTTTTTTTTAATGTGGAATATAAACAATGTTTCCTATTGGAAAACCACTGAACTGCAATGTTACTGCAATTCTGCAATAAATCTTAGCAGCACACTCTTCCAATAAACTATTGCTGCCTCATTAAACTAATTTTAATTATCTTCCAAGCGTTTTCTCAAAAGGATACAAATAGAGTGAGAAGCCGGGGAGTCTGTCTCGCTTTGAGAGTCAGAGACAGGAACTTTTCCAATCTTGTCCTTAAATCCAATGTCCAAGAATCCTTGAAAAGAAAAAGAAATTATGAGTGTTCACCAAATATGTACACTCTGCTGAAAGCACCATTTGGATCACAATAGCTGTCCACGAGTAAACAAAACAGCCTGCTCTGTATTAAAAAGATTTTCTCTTTGCTGTTACTGAGGTGAATGAGTTTGCTAGCTAACTATGAAAGCGTACACAAGTTAGAAGAGACTTCAGTATTATTCTTAAGACAAGAGTTCTAAAAACATGATGTAGCTTTCTTTCAAGTGCAAAACTATCACTTAGTGTTGCTGCCTTGTGTGCACATATAACTGCTCTTAAACTAAAAATACCTTTAGAATATAAGCAACTTGAGAAAAGGTAAATAGATAATATGAATGTTATATTTATTAACTAGATTATGAAATTAATAGTTTTCTATTGTTTTATTTTCAAAAAGTAATCAATGCAGTCAACTTTTACTCCTAACAAAATCTGGGAATTGTTAATTTTGTCAAACAGGACATGACATCAGTGATCAGCGTACGTTTCTGAAAAAATAACTCATGTATGAAAAATAGACCAACATATCAGCTACTAACTAGAAAGCAGTCTTCCTCCTGACATAATGTCTCAGAAGCACAGGAACACAATAGTCAAGGAAAAAAGGCAAGACCTAAGAAATCACTGAATACTCATTTCTTCTATTTAAAACTTCCAGTTAAGCCCATTTCTGTTTGATGAAAAGCCAGCCAATGGATGGAAAAGCAGTATTTTCCAACAAGTAGCAGGAGCTTCCTGAATTTACTACTGTATACACACGTACGCATTGCAAGCTGTTCTCGCGGCTCATATTTGCCCTTACTTCACTATGCTGGAGAGTGTACAGAATTTACTTGATGCATTTACCAATTCAGTACCCAGACAGTGGTGCACCACAGTATGCTGTGTATTACCAAAGGAACCATGTCTCCTGCATATTATTTTTCAAGACGTATTACACAAACATACAGGAACTCCAGCTATATAAAGCATCAGACGCCTGAGAAAAAAAATGCTACAAGAACACTGCTTAGTAGGCTAGTGACTCATTGCTGTTCTTTCTCAAACGTAAAACAATCTGTATTTCAACACTACCATGGAATAAGCTGTGCAATTCCCACAAGAAATATGAGTGACTGTGGACACTGGGTTACTATGAATAAACCTGAGGATCTTGTCTTACATAAGGCATTCAAAAAAAAAAAAAAAGCTTCTAAGTGTAATTAAAAAAAGAGCAGTTATATCCCACCTCTGAGGTCAACCACCACATCTCATTATTTATAGCTAGTCCCAAAGGAAAGTGGCATTATATGCCTTTTTTTGGTGTCATACTGGAGCTCCTCATCAGCCAGTACATCCCAAGCCAGCCCTAAGGCAAGTACCACTTAAGCTTTGATTTGATATCAAAAAGCATGTGGCAGCAATGCAGGCTGAAGATACCTCCTCCCACCACAGTAACTGCCCGCAGCTCCTTAGATGAGCCAGTGCAACTGTCTACGTGGTGGGATGCTGAAGCATTTCAAGCACAGAACACTGCAAAATATTACACATATTTTACAAATGAATTTGTGCACGTTTGTGTATGTGGGAGCTGTATACACACACATCCATAGGCAATAAAGCAGATCAGTTCCTTGATCCAGTCCAAGTGCAACCACATCCACATAACTGTTTCTGACATAACCAAGAAGTTAGGGCGCAGTTTCACTCTCTAGGAACAAGCTGTCAGCAGGTAAAATGGCAGCTGTACCTTTCCCACAGGTATTGCCACCAGTACACTGGAAAGTCAAACCCCAGGTCTGGACATCATCTCCTGACCATGTGCCTGCACAGTGCCCAGAACGCAGCCAGTGTACAGGTGTTCTAGTATCTCCCCAACAATAAAATAATTGTAGTCTGTCATCACACTGAAACTACACCTGCAAATGGTATCTATTTTGAAGTTCAAGCACACTAACTTTCATGCCCTCTTCTCATCTTGCACATGCAGGCCTAAGAACCGAACTCTGAAACAGATGCTCAAAGGCAAGGGCTAAAACATATTTAACAAAAAAATTAACCAGGACAAATGCCTGTGGCAAGAGTCACCAAGCCACAAAGCACAGCTACGCTCTTCCAACATTTTTCTTGAGGAGGAGAGGGTGGGGGAAGTCTCAGAACACAGACAGCACTGACTCATTTTTCTATTACAAGAAGATTACTCATAAACTTGACTTTCTCTTTTCCAGATTACATGAAACTGTTTCAGTCTCCTTATCCCTAGCTATCATGTTTTAAATCCAGCTATATACACAGGTAGTGGGGCTGGGCGACAACCTCTAAGCAAGTAAGTAGACTTGAACTACTATAGAGCTATTCCCAGAAGCATGTGTATTTCAGGGTTGTGCGGAAAGAAAACAGCAGTCGCAATTCTTATTTAGGGATAAAAAGCCAGTGCACCATTTAGGAGTTGGTACCCTGTTATTGACAGCACACTCACAAACCTTCCTCCATCAAACACACGTTCTGCTTTGATTGTACAGTTTCTGTTAAAGGAAACAATAAAAGTGATGACCAAACTAAACATCATTCAATATCTGTCACCCATGAGAAAAATAATCATAAATATTTTCTCAGCAAAATAGATACCTACCTGGAAAAGTTCTTTAAACGAAGGATGGACCATGGGGTTTGGAACAAAAGGTAAAGCATAAAAGGGAAGAAACTCTGTAGTCTGGCTCAGTGCAGCTCCTTTTGTTTCGAGGTATGCCTTAAAATGAGAAATCCTTTCCTCCAGTTCAGCTTTGTCCTAGGAAATAAAGCAGTGTATTTATTTAGAAAACCACCACTCTGACTGCACTGTAAACATGGCAAATATAAGCAGAGACCTCAATATATTAATACCGAGTTTGAAATCCCAGAGTATTTGTTATCTAAAAAGCACCATTTTTTAAGCTAGAGAGCATCGGGTTTTCACCACTCCAAAAAGAAAATTTAAAGTGATGTTATTTGTGTCATCCAGGTCCAACAAAAGAAGAGAGAGACGATTGCTTTTTGAATTTAAATTATTTCTGCTCGCCTCAGGCTAGATTTCTAAAGCCATTTCCATGCTCAGGGCAGAGAGTGGCAGGAAAACAACTACTTTAGGCATGCGTTATGTCCGTGGTAATTCCAGAACTGTAAAATCCACTCTCACAGCAGCAGGATGAGGAGCAGAACGCAGAACAGACCAAAAACTCCTTAGATGCTGGAGAACACTGAAGGCATCCAAATTCTCCTGCAGCAGCTGACAGGTGTAAGGCAGGATGTATTAACCCCTGGCTGACCTGTCTGATGCCAAGTTACTTAAATGCCTCTTCATCATAGAAGTCCCGTGTAACAGATATTTTATTTTTATAACAACTTGGAATTATCTTTTTCAAAATGATATACCGAGCTGGTCAAGATTCAACTTTCCTATGTTATCAGAAACATTTATATTTCAGCACACAGTTCAGTCCAAACAGGAAGCAAATGAAGTGTTTTAAGAATATCCTACAGACTACAATTAGAGGCGTGAAAGCATCAGCATGCTGCTATGTTTCAAATGAAAATATCTCAGGAGCTTCAAGGTAAGGACATCTCCAAATTCCATCTCTACTTCACAATACAAGGGGTCTGGTTCAACTGAAATACAGCCTGCGGCCCAAAACCTGAATTCTGGGAATTATTCTTACTGAACAGCCCCATCTTCATCGATGCTAAAGACAAATAAATAAAAGAAATTTGAAATAAAAGCAATTTGAAATTTGAACTGTGAACTAAACTTACAGGCTTTCCCATGGAGTGTTTTAAAAGGTAGGTGGCAAAGTGTACGTGAAGATAAAACTCCAGCTTCTCAGCAACTGGATCACCGTCCTGAATAGAAGATGAAATATGCTCCTCCCAGAGCTGAAAGAAAACTTTCTGCTCACCATTTTCAAAAGCTGTAAGCAGATCTTTCTGTAAAGCAGACAAACATTCAATGAAAAACCAAACACAGAAGAGCTATCTTTTTTAGCAGTAGGTTAGTGAATGAATAATTCCAGTGCTACCTGAACACTTTAAAGCAGAAGTTTTATCCTAAATCTCTCACCATTTGATGACCACCTAAATACTCTCTCTCTACCTATCTTTAAAATCTTTGAGAGTCTGAACCAAACATCAGTTTGAGAAATAAAGCCCAAGTTTTCAAGCATGTCAACGTGGGGATCCACCTTTACCATAATGGAAAAATAAATACCTATGGGGTGTGAAAATCAGTCTTGTCAAAGTATGGCAAGCTAAAAGCCTAAAATAACGTGAACGAAAACTCCTGTCTCAGGTTCTGAAGGACTGGAGTTCTGCAAATAAAGAACCAAACTTGAAGGTTGCTGCACTGAAAGAAGACTGCTATAAGAATGTTCAAATAATCAAGAATCTGTTCAGACTGTTAAAATAAATTCACGTGGTGGTTAGTGGCCTTTCACTGTTTTTAGCATTTCCAAAGTAAGTGTAAATGATGCATTACCTGAACAGGCAAGGTTGGTGAATCTCTTGGCGAGACACCTGCTGGTTTAGGTAGGGGCTTCCCTTTTGTTTTACATTCCTTTGTAAATACTCTCACTGTTTCTTCAAATTCAGCAAAATCCAGATACTACAAGACAAAAACACACAGGAACAATATTTTTTTATTATTAATAATTCAAGGAGTGAGCCATTAATTGCCAAAGTCTTTTAATGTTTCTCTACAGCAGTGCCCATAAACATCAAAGACATTGTTACACAGCAGCAAACCAAGACTGGTACCTCATGTGGTAGGAAAATAGTCTCTGAAGTAAATTTCCTCCTGTAACCTAGGGAACAGTACTGACAACTGAGTATATCCTCTCTGAAAGAATGACGCCCTTTGATTTAGCCAATAATTTCATTCAACCAAAGAAGAAAAGAAACCTAATATTCATTAAAGCTATACTTTGGGTAAACAAACAAGCATATATCTTCCTTGCAAATAATGTTCTCAGAGGGCAGAATTCTTAAGTGTGAACCTCATCTCCATAGAAGCAGTCAGAAAGCTTGAATTCTAAACCAAGCCACTCCTCTGAAGCTGTGAAAGCCAAATTAATGACCAATTAATCAAGCACTATTCTTCTGAGAATCCTGCCTCCCTGCCTCTTACTCTCACAATACACAGTCACTATATTGCACATAACTTCTCCTCCTACCATCCCAAGAGTCTTAGTTTCTGAGGGAAGACAACACATTTCATTCTGCAAACTTGACCTGGATGCCCAACAATGCCACAGAGAAACAGAATTGTTTACTTAAATCCCTTTTTCAATTTGTTTTCCAAGATCCCCTTCCAGTACTTATAGAGGACCTACAGGAAAGATGGGGAGAGGCTCTTTATAAGGGAGTTCAAGGATAGGTTGAAGGGGAACAGTTTTAAGCTGAAAGAGGGGAGATTTAGGTTAGATATTAGGAAGAATTTTTTTCTGGTGAGGGTGGTGAAGCACTGGCCCAGGTTGCCCAGAAAAGCTGTGGATGCCCCATCCCTGCAGGTGTTCAAGGCCAATTCGGATGAAGCCTTGAGCAGCCTAGTCTGTCCCTGTCCATGGCAGGGGGTTGGAACCGGATGGGCTTTCAGATCCCTTCCAATCCAAACCACTCTGATTCCATGAATTCGGACCGCAGCTACAACGCCTGGCTCTGAACACAAACACTAAAAAGTTTTGCCTTGTTCATTTCAATTAAAAAAAAAAACCCAAAAAGAAAAGAGAAAACCAACCTCTTTCACCAGCCCAAGCAACTCCGCTTCATCGGCCGAAACGCTCCCCATCGCCCGCCGTCAGGGCTGCGCCTCATCGCGGGGCCCTGCCGAGAGCGGGGAGCGTCAGCAGCAGCGCAGCGGCCCCGCCACGACACTCACGGCCCCCACGAACCCCTCACGACCCCTCCACTGCCCTCGTGGACCACGCCCCCAGGTCCCCTCACGGCCCGGCCCGGCCCCGCCACGTCCCCCCGAATCCCTCACGAACCCCTCACACACCCCTCGCAGTTCCCCCGACCCCCAGCGAACGCGAAGCCCGCGCCGCCGCCACAGCCCGTCGCCCCGGCAACCGCTGCACCGCCTCCCGCCCCACGTGACCCCGACCAGCCAATCGGCGAGCGCGCGGCGCTCGGGGCGATAGCGCCCCCTGCAGCCCGGGCGGGGCGGCGCAGGCCGGGCGGGCCCCGCCACCGGCGGTGACCGGGACGAAGCACGAGGGTCGAGTCACGCTGTGAGATGTTCTCGTGCCTTAGCGCTCGCTGTTCCGCCCCGTCCCGTGCGGGGCAGGCCAGAAGCCCCTATAACTGCGCGCAGCACGGCACGCTTGTCCGTGCCCTGCAGCTTGCGGCTGCGCGATCTCAGCCGCAGGGTCAGGAGAATCCCAGGCACAAATCCAGGCTGGGTGGAGAAGAGACAGCTCTGAAGAGAAGGACTTGAGAAGCTCAACATGAGCGGGCAATGGCGCTTGCGGCCCAGAACGCCAACCATACCCTGGGCTGCACCAGAGGCAGAGGGACCAGCAGGTCCCGGGGGTGACTGCCCCTCTGCTCGGGTGAGACCTCACCTGGAGCCCTGCGGCCAGTTCTGGAGTCTCAGCACAGGAAGGACATGGATCTGTAGAGTCCAGAGGATGGAGCACCTCCCATAGGAGAACAGGCTGAGAGAGGTGGGGTTGTTCAGCCTGGAGGAGGCTCCAGGGAGACCTCAGAGCAGCCTTCCAGTACTTAAAGGGGCTACAGGAAAGCTGGAGAAGGGCTCTTCATCAGGGAATGCAGGGATAGGACAACGGGGAATGGGTTTAAGCTGAAAGAGGGGAGATTAGGATGAGAAATTAGGAAGATTTTTCTTCCTGTGCGGTTGGTGAGACACTGGAACAGATGCCCAGAGAAGTCGTGGATGCTCCAACCCTGGAGGTGTTCGAGGCTGGGTTGTATGGGGCTTTGAACAACCTGATCCAGTGGGAGATGTCCCTGCCCATGGCAGGGGGTTGATCTCTAAGGTCCCTTCTGACCCAAACCACTCTATGATTCTGTGATGATTACACAATTTCTTCATTAGTCATGACCCCCACCTGCAGTATTTGCACCAGTCACACCTGCTGGAGCTCTGCACTCTGTAAATGGTTGGCAACACCGGCAGCGATCCCCGCTCTGGCTCCCTGTGCATGACCAAGGCTGCCTGCTCCTCTCACCTCACAGCATGGAAGGTTCCTCAGGAAAAGTTGTTGAGCTGAACCAGGGAGGACCTTGCCGTGACCGAGTGCTGCACAATGAGACCCACCACAGCGGGATGAGGGATGTTGAGAGCAGCCCCGTGGGCCACACATGCACAGCTCTGGCAGGCATACGTCTGACACATCGTTGCCTCATGGAAGCCTGACCAAAACCAACAGGAGGATTGGCCAAGCCCCTCATCGAGGCTCTATCCCATTTTTAGTTAACTAATGTGGTGTTAATGAGCAAACATCCAGGTCTCAACTTATTTCCTTGAAATGTCAGCCCCTCATGTTCCTCAGGTGTCCACCCAAAGAGGAGACACTGCTCTGCAAAATCTTGTTGCGGCTGCCACCACCCTGGTGCAAGCTGGGCAAACTCCAGCCCAGGCTGGAGGAAGGAGGGAGTCCTCCATTGTTTTCTGTGCTTCTCCATCCTGATAGATTCCAGCTGTGGCAGAGATCACCCTTCATAGATCCCTAAAGGTACAAGAGCTGACCACCAGGAGAGACCAGGTGCCTTTGTAGGGCTGGAGGTGCCTCCATGGGGTATGACGCCAGCTCAGTGCCCTGGGCCTGAAGAAAGCCCCAGCTGGGCTTTCTGGTACATGCTCATATAAGACATGGGCCATTAAGCCTCCAACCAAGGTGATTACCAATGCGTGAGAGGGCTTGGCTTGCAATAACAGCAAGGCTTTCCAGTCAAAAACAGCAGGGCGCTGGGAGGAGGGAAAGCTAGAGATGCTCCATTAAAAAAAAAAAAAATAACATGGAAAAAATAGTGAGGGAAGCTGGGTGCACAGAAACAGCAGGGCTGAGGCTTCAACATCAGGAGAAACAGCCCCAGTCCCAGTAACAGCCCCAGGGAGCCTCGTTGCCTTCATCGCAGGGGCACCACTTTGATGCTGTCACCAACACAGACTTAAGGCACTCTGTCCCATGCCACCAACACAGACCGACAGCCACCTGCCTAATCGCTTGGGGACAAATTGCAAATCATCTGGGCCCACAAGAGGAGTAACTAGCAGGTTCCATCTATGTATGAGCCCATGAACTCGTGTCCAGATGTTTCAGCAAATTCATTTCAGCGGCTTCTTGTTCATCTCTGAACCCTAGATTTCACGCTTAAGCTAAAAATGAAAAAGATCTCTGTGTCAGATTAAAGTAAACAGAGAATTTGCCCACCCTGCAGGACCTATCTCAGCCTCTCCTCTGGGAGACATGGTGGAGAAACAAACAGTTAATCCATCTTGGTTCTCATTGACATGGAATGGAGAAAAACAATTCAATGGGAGAGCCAGCCTAAAGCTGAGAACAAAGACACTGCAACCGTATTTCACATCTTTTTCCTTCAATATGAAGGGGAAAAAATTGCTCAGTGTTTCATCCCTTGCAGGTTATCTTTGGAGGAACAATGTCCCCGTAATTTCTGCTGGCAATTAACCTCGCCTGTGCAACAATTCTTCTTTGGGTCACCAGAGCAGCTATTTATACCCTTGTCCAGGGCTGCGTTTGCCACTAAATGATTGCCCTTCACCTTGGCCAGCCCCTGAGCCAGGCCTGCACGGAGGCAGCAGGCAGCAAGCCCTGGGGTGTTCCCCCATGCAGCCTTCCCTGCTCACCAGGACCCACTTCACCTGGACCCTTACAGTACAGACCTTCCACTGTCCATTTTCTGCAATGCTTTGTGAACACAAAAGAAAAAATAAACATACACGTTGCTTAAACACACACACTCACGCAGGTGTTGGGCAGCAGGGTCTGTCAGACCAAGCCACTGGGGCCTCTGCGGTTTGTGATCTCCAGGACCTCTGACTAGCTGGTCTCCGAAGGACTTGGGCAGAAATTGCCAGTCACCTCTCTGCAGTGTGTGGGTAATGCCAGTTCCTCTGTGCACTGGAATAGACACTGATGGCTCAGCCGAGTGTCTGCACAGTACTTTGGAGCAAAAAGCAGAACGTTCACTGTGTGGCCAATGCCAGAAGTGGAGAACAGACCTCAAAACAAAACCCGGTGTCTAGGCTGCTGCCAGTTGGACTATCTGCCCACACAGAGCAGGATTACAGAGGCCAAGTCAAACCAGTCCTGAGCTGGAGCCCAGCGACAGGAGCTGGGGCAGCTTCTCCTCCCAAGGCACAGAGCATGGGCCAGTCCAATCCTACCAGTGCTGGAGAAACACATAGAACCAGGTCTGCCAAAACCATCTGTCTTCACAGAGGGAGCAAAGAGCCTCACTCCCATGTGAAGCCACCCTGGGGCAAGATCAGCACCCTTGGATGAAGGCCTTCAGACAAGTCCCATCAGAGGCTGCCAGCAAATACTGCAAGCCTTGCATAGTCCTGCAATGTCCGTGTTCCCCATCTCCCCAATCCTGCCACTGCCACAGAGTTAAGGTGTGCTTGGAGCTGAGCTGAAAACCCAACCCATCACCAATGCCGAGAGCTGCAGGCAGGGGAAGAGCCTGGAGGAGGCTGAGGTCTGGCAGGGGCAAGGGTGGGGGATGCTCCAGCCTCCAGGATGCAGGGAGATAAATTGCAAATATCGTCACTGTTATCAGTGGCGCCCAAACTTCGCATTGAGCGATGAGGAGGAAGAGCTTTGCCTGGCCCTGGAAGGAAGGAGAGAGATAGGGAGGGCGGCACTGCTGTGATGGGAATTGGTGGGAGGACAAGATCTGCTGAGTGCCCGTCATGCCGGCCCCCTCCTTGAACACCCCTTGCCCTGGGAACATTGCCTCCAGTATCTCCTTCATTGCTTCTGTCCCCAGAGTGGTGCCAAGCAAGGGGCTTGTACCTGAGTTAATGAGTGGAGTCAGGGCCTCTGGGACCTGTCAGAAGCCGCATGCTTTTGAAGTGATAGATTTCTGACCAGGGTTAAGAGGAACGAGACCCATTAGACAGGAGGGACAGAAGCATGCTTCCTGCCACCTCGGCCCCTCCCTCTGGCAAACCCAAATGCATTGGGTCCAATTAGCCCCTGGCAAACACCCCAGGGGTGGGTCTCCCTGCAGCATCCCCAGACAGGCCCAGGAGAACAGCACTTCCTAAGAAATCAGCGCTAAAGAGTCACGATGGCTGAATAATGTTATTTAAAGCAGCAACCAACCTGGAGGTCAGAAAGCCAGCAGTGGTCTCAGTCCCCCAAGCACAGCACTGAGATGGTCCCGCAGTGACCAGGCCCATCCGTCCCCAGGCAATGTGGTCAGGCCCCTTAGCACAGGGACAGGATCCAGTCCAGGCGGCTTCAACACAGCACTCGCATTGATTTTTTGGTACTTCCCTTGCAAGGCACTATCTCATAGGGATGCACAAACCCTGGGACATCCTGGGACAGGAGGAAGCCAGGTCTTGGCATCTACTGCAAGAAGCCATGGGGCCTGGGAAGGCAGTGGAGGGGGCAGACACCCACCTAAGCACCAAGAGCTGCTGTCAACTGCCCCGCAGGCAGTGCTTTAGCCATCTTTCCAAAGCCCTCCTGGAGGATTTCCAGTGCCTTTCTAGAAGATTTCTGGAGGTTTTTTGGGCCTCAGCTGGCCACAGAGCAGCATCCTCGGCAGCCTGATTGGTAAACTGAGGATATACGTACCAGTTAAAAAAATCCCACGTATTGGATCACTCTATAATCAGGACACATTGTTTTATTCCACAGATTTTCATGAACTCACCAGGAGAGTACGTCTTGTCCTTGTGCTGCCTGGACCCTTACAGGCAGTACCCTGGAGCAAAACCAGTCTGAGCTACACACACGGATGGGACCAGCATCCACTGAAGCTGCAGCATGGTGGAAGAGGTTTATTCTTGATGAACTTGCAGAGCCTGAGCACTTGCACCTGAAAGTCTCCCCAAAGCAAAACTCCCATCTACTGATACAAGATGCACAAGCAACTAACAAGTCATTCACCGTGTGCACAGCCTTCTCTCCAGGGAGAGGCGCAAACAGGCTGAAACCCCTGGCATCCTCTTACCGTGTGTACTCCAGCCAAGAGAGGAGCCTCTTCTCAACCATTAGCCCTTCAGTGAAAGGTCAGTTTGCACTTGCTAGAGAACACCCCTGACCAGGACACTCTCCTGAGGAGGAAAACATGGAGCAGGCAGGGGGGAAAGCCAAGACAGTGCATGCTTTTCTCTGTGTGTTCTCAGTCTTAAACCACACAGTTCCCATGTGCGTTTACACAGTGGAGAGCAAATATAGCAGACATCAGAGCCAGGGAAGAGAGGACAGGCCAATTCCCACATGTCCCTCCCAGCGTCTCCAGCTTGGCACACATGGCCTTTTTCTTTCACAGCCACCAAAAGCTCCTCTGAAAACCTGACTGCCTGAGTGGAACCCTGCCATGTGGCCCCAGAGTAGCAGCTTGGAAGTCAGTGTGGGGCTATCTGAGGTTTTTACATTTGCTTTTGTTAATGGAGTTCTGGGAAACATCAGTGCCAGAGGCAGGAGTGGTCTCACAGGCACAAGCAAATAATTTAGCACAGGAGTGAGGTCCTCTGGATGGTGCCCCAGCCAGCACATGGTTCAGTGGGAGCTGCTCTGCACATGCAGATTTGCATGAACATATATTTTGTAAGATGACACAAGGCATTACTAACAAATTACCTGAAAAACACACTGGTTGGCATCAGCAGAACACACAGGAATAAGGATATTGGTATCCATTCAAAGGGAAGGGATTCAAGCACCAGCCCCACACAATGTACATTCATCCAGCCTCTACTTCTTGCACCACAAGACTGGATGCAAACAACTCCCTCTTTGCTTCCAGTTTTTTTGACAGTAGCAGTGTCTGTAGCCATTTCAGGTTCATTCTTGTCTCTGCTCCATGGGAGAACAGATCAGAGTGACCGAGAACAGCGAGCTCTGACCAGCACCCTTACTGAGACAACATTTCAACTTCGGTGACTTCTGACTGAAGCCTAGGACTCAAATTTGGCTTTCAGTCCTGTCCCTCTGCTTTGTGCTGCTCAAGCTCTGCAGAAAACAAAAGCAGACTATTCCATTGCTATAGTAACATTCACCAAAATAAACCATCTGCTGGACAAGCTCCCAGGCACTACATGCAAGATTTGTCTTCCATTATTATTGATGCACATGAGATTGTGGTATGTTAACATGGAGCAAAATACTCCCAACATACGCACAAATAAAAACTTCATTCCATGTAATGCCTTTTCAAATGTTGGAGCTTCTGCCAGCATTCAGCTTTCCCAGACCAGGCTGCAGTCTGGCTCGCTGGTGATGCACCCTTTGGAGTGTCACAGCCCAGCAGGTGAAGGCCCGGCTGGGCCGAGAGCAAAGAGTGGAACTGCATTCTTTCCTTCTGACTGCTGCTCATTCCATAACCCCTGACTGTAAATCCCCTTTGGCTAACGATGCACATCAAAGTAACAATTTGCATGTCTGGATTCACCCCATCTAGGCCTGCAATGTGTTTCTAGCTGCCTGCTCACATCAGCTATTAGGCTCATATTTGGTGAAATCGGTGAAAGCACACAGGAAAAAAAGGGATTCTGTGAAACAAAGAGAAACACTTCTCATTTCCCCACCACTAACGCCCAGGGCTCCTCTGTCAGCACAAACACCAGGATGAGCAAAGGGGAAGATCAGAGCGAAGTCCATACCACAGAGGTGATTTGGAAGCAGGCCTCATCCGGGCAGCTGCTGGCAAGTAGAGACCTGCCCTCTCTGTAGGCATCAGTGCTGTGGCTGGGCCAGGCTGGAGTTGGTGACCTTGCTGAGCTAGAAAAAGCCGAGAGAGAAAGCCGAGATCCCAACAACTCTACGGAGGAGCAGAGTCAGTCAAGCAGTCAAGCTTTGCTGGAGGAAGATGCAAAACTTACATCTAGTTTTTAACATCTGGGGTGAGTGGCTTCTTTTTTTATTTTTTATAAAGCAGCAAGTTTTCTGTCAAGAGTTTTTAATATATTTATTTGAAAACAAGGTTTTGTGAAAGAGTACACTAAATAGCATATATCTGTTCTTCAGCCATAAAACACGGACTATCAGCTTTAGCTCAGCACAGGTTGGGGCTGCATGCACTGAACAGCAGATTTCAGTAAGAAGGTCTTCATGTCCGTCTTTCTGATATCAAGCATAGTGTCTTCTTTAGAGGACATGATACTGGAGGAGAGGGAGAGAGAAAACAGAAAAGCAAATACATTTAACTAAGGCTTCTTGTGGTTGCCCCCACGCACTCACCCGAGCCTGCCTCTGAAGCAACATTTACAGTTTTTAGCAAGGAGTTTGTTTTCCTGCCCATCCACCATTCAAGTACATCATCTTTCCTCTTGGGAGCACTGGGACATGCCAGCCCATATTTGGAAATAAAGCAACTGGGTTTCTGCCTTTCACTGAGCAACTTGAACATCAGTTCAGGCACTTTAACCAAGGAACCTGAGAACTCCACCGTTCATTGCCTGGAACAGGTCTACAAGTATTGTTATGTTGGGCTCAGAGAGCACCACAAAGCCCGTGACCGGAGTATCTTTAAACTCTGCTAAGACCTGCTAGGAACACAAGACAAGAGAACACAGAACACAGAGTCGTTCTTTCAACCAATCCTGTCACACTGAGGTCAAGTAGATGACAGCTTTGTTACATAAACCACTCGCCCCTCTGGGATCATCATTCATGAGCATTACTCCAAGCTCAGCTGCTGCCTGTGACCCCGTGCACTGCGCTCTCTGCCCAGCGAGGCTCTACTCACGAGCAGCCAAGCCTGTGAGATTAGAGATCAGATCCAGTGTGACTGGTCAGGCCTGATCCAGAAGAGCAGGTTTCACTTTTATTGCTACCAAACTCTTCAAATTGGGACAGAGCATGATTCTGAAGTGCTTAGGGACATGGTTTAGGGAGTGTTAGGAATGGTTGGACTCAATGATCCAGTGGGTCCTTTCCAACCTGGTGATTCTGTGATTCTGAAACTGGTGCACAAGCCATCAAAGAACTAAAACACGAGTGTGGGGTGCTGGTAGCTGCTTCAGTTGATCCAAAGAGGCTTTTCCCACATGTGGATTAATAAAGGTCACTCTGCACACTCCACTGTACCTTGGGTCTTAATCATCAATGTACTCGAAGGGCTCTGGCGGTTCAGGTTCCTGCTCCTCTTCCTCAATCTTTGGACCGTGAGCTGCCACGGGTTCAACCAGCTCCTCCATATCTTCACTGGTGTCCTTCAAAATGATGATGCCTCCAATGGAAAGCTGCAAGACAAGTGCCACAAGCATTAGAGCTCCTCACTTCTGCCTCATGGTGCAGTGGTTGTGACCATACGAGACACCTCAGCAAGACTAAGTTTCAGACAGCAAAGCACTGGACACCCACCTGAATCCCTGCCTGGTAAAGGAAGGGAGCAGAGCCTATCCAGGCTACCTTTTGTATTTCCACTACCTAAGTCTCAGTTCAATAGAAAATGGCATCTGGATTCACAGCTTTACCCCAGTCTCAAACTGGAGCTTTCCACATGAAAACTAATTGAACCATAATTGCTTTATGAGGCTCATCTTTTCAGAGCAGCAAAGTTTAACGAAGCCGCTCTGTGTGGCCACCTCCCAGAAGCGTATCTGAAACAGAGACTAATCTGACCACCAGCTTCCACTGACTGAGGACTCCTATTAGCAGAACCTCATAAAACAAAGCAGAATTAATTAAAAAGATCACAACCAAAATCCTGGCAGGCTAAAGCAGATTGGTGTGTCTCCAGGACTGAAATGCAAGGTGCAAAGAGGCAGTGCTGTGTCATGACTGGCTGGGAGCAGAACTTGGAGCACAGCAGGACTCTAAGCTATAAACAGCATTTCAAAGAAGCCTTTCACTCTGGTATTGCCCAAAGCATAGCAAAGCTCCAGAACAGATCCACTTCAAGAGCCGCTGTGGTTACACACCCTAAATCTCAGCAAAAAACCTGCACTGTTCTGTTCTCTTCAAAGCCTGTGTTTGGTGAGGTAGGCAGGAAACTGCACTCCCCTCACCAAGGACTCAGCTTCTTTTGAGACGGAAGCACACAGCTACATCTGTCCACAGCATGAGTGGACCACGTATCTTCCCAATTGGATCTTCCCAATCCAAATACCAGGTGGGTCACCTCTGCTTTTTAAAGGGCAGAAACGGAAAAGTCCTTCCACAGCTTTGCTAAAGGAGACATTTCAAAAGGGGCCGATGCACAGAGAATTCCACTGTGCTGATGTGTTTACAAGAAATCCATTTATTAAAAACATGACTATTTCCCTGGAAAAAATATTACTACTTCTGAACACAGTTTCCCCACACATAATCCTGCAAAAGGGGGAAGTCTCAAACAAAAATAAAGGCCAGAAGAATTTGACTCAGGAGATACAGCAGCCAAGAGCAAGCTTATTAGCTTTGCAATATATTTGAGCATCACACAGAAAAGTTAGTTACCCTTTAGGCTAATGCTAAAAGATTTTTTTCATTCTCCATCTGACGGCCATATACTATCTCTTCTCTATGTTAACAGGAGATGTAGGCACTTTTCTAAGGTCAGATGTAACTGAGTAAGAAATACGTTTAATGAAAGCACCCTTCCATTTAGGTATAAATGCCACTGCAGAATAATAAAGCCCCCGCACAAGTCCTGATGTATTGCATTTCTTTGACAATGAGCCTGTACAACTTCTCAACCCATTGTAAAGATGGTGGCTCAGTCTTTATGTCCCCAGTAATGTCATTAATACACAGAGCATGTCTGATCGATATCCATTTGGCATACATAGAAGAAAGAAAAAACAGGCAGCATTAGCACGATGAAAAGGTTTGCAGAAGCTCTGGCTTTCCTCCAGCTAGAATTGCGCGTGATCATTTGGAGAGAGGGACATTAAAAAGCAAAGAAGACAAAAAAACATGCAGTGAAGCTGCAAATCTCTAAAGCAGCGATACTCCAGCTCTGAGTGACATTTGTGTAAACACAGAACTTCTGAGTCCTCACATACAAGGCCAGCACTGGGAAAGCTCTGTCAAGCACACAGACAAGAGGGTGACACTTACTGGTTTGAAAGGCTGGTATCGGCAGCTCTCTGTCATAGTGAGAACTTTCAGCTGAGCAGGCATGACTCTGGCTGGGTTGTCCAGAAGCTGGAAGTTAGGTTCAGGCTCCTTTTTCTTTTCTTTTTCATCCTTCTTTTCAGTGTCATCCTGCGGAAGGCGAGGAGAGCATGAATATGATTGTAACAGTAGTCTCCAACCCTTTCACTATTCAGGAGGTGTAAGGTACAACCTGCTGCGTTTAACAGAAGCAGCAATTCCAGAGCATGGTGAGAAGCCGTTCTCCTGCTGAGGAATAAGCTAGAACATATCTATCAGCTGAATGCCAGCGCATATTTAAGTATGGATCATCATCATCATTGCAATGCCTCGCTCTCAACTGCAGGTGAAAAGAAGTTCAACAAGAGGTGGCAGTGGAACAGTTTACAGTTTCCCTTAGAAAGGGAAGCCAGAGGTAAAGTCACCACATTTTGTTCACAACTGAAGATCCTTTAATATCATTACTAAGCACACAAAATTGCCAAAAGCTGCCCTTGTATTTTCACAGCTATAGAGCTGTGACTGACAGCAACTCAACCAAAATGACTCGACTTCAGGGAATTGCAGTTAAACCCTCCTTTACCAATGACTCAGCAGCTGGAGGCAAGAGCTCTGAAGTAAAAAACATGGCATCCTTTACATACTTAAGAACACGGATCATGTTTTCCCTCTTGCTTGGGAACATCTGAGTTGCAAACAAAAAAAGACTGTAGAAAAGATGGAAACAGCCAATAGGAAATGAACAGCAACACCACTAAATGCACAGCACATGCCATAACAGCAGACAGGACTTTCTGTGGCACACTGACTGCTTGTTGCTGCGCAGATCTCTTGGAAGCTATGGACTAACAGCCCTATAACAGGCATAAAAGAAAAATGGGAAAATAATTATACTTCTAAAACATTAGGACAATGGCAAAACACTTGACTGAAACACAGCAGGTGGCAGCAAGCTGCCTTTTTACTATCCTTGTTTCTCTGCTCCACTAAGCCAAGAAAACTTTTCAGACATTTGGAGTGTGCATACACACAGACATGGCACGACTCCCTTCTCAACACCTGAACTTAAATGTAGGTTGTAGCAATTTTAGAAGAACTGCATCTGTTCAGCACATTTTCCTTAACATATAGTGCTGCAAGGACAATTCAAAGAAAAGGCAATGTTTGAGGAAACACTGATAAAGGAGCAAAAGGACAAAACCCAGAGATTCAACCTCGCACGCATGAGATGATACATTTTCTGGGCCAATTGTGTAAAGTTCAGTGCCTACAACATGGCTGCATTTAAGTAGGTCTAGGAAGGTAATTTTACACCTAAACCTTTGATCTTAGGCCACACTCCCTTCACAGACCATTTGTATGCTTCTTTTTAAAACTAAAGAAACTAATAATTCCTTGACCATGCTGTTTTTCTGACATAGACGTTAAAGAGGAATCAGAAAGCTTTCTGCCGAGTTTGTCAGCATAACGCATTTTCAGCTTACAGCTGGCCTTGGCATATTTGCATCTGTTAGCAGAGGACAAAATGAAAAGTCCTTTGTCAGGGTACAGCAAGAATTTTAGCTGCCATATGTTTTCAAAATTACAGCAACCACCAAGAATTCATTATCCAGCCATTTCTCCATCCCTCATCCTGCTCCAGGATGACACGTTATTCACAGATGAGATGACAAGTTCCTGTGTCAGGTCTATGACCTTAAAGAAATCATCAGAGGAAAAAGCAATCACCCTAACTACTGAGCAGCACATGGATCCTGTGCTCAAAGCTCAGCTGGTCCTGAAGTGGATGTGGATAAATGTTTGGCATTTTGATAATGGGCAAAGCACATAAGAGATTGCTGCTAATAAGGACAGGGGGTTAAATGTGCAAAACTAGAAAGCTTAAAGTCCTTGGTGCTTTCAACTGAACTGGACACCACCAAGCAACTGCTACACCACTGAGTCCTTTAAAAGGTCAGAGGTACCAAACCCATGAAATTAAGACTTTTTCCACATTACTAAGAACAGCACAGGGATAAGAGATAAAATTCCCTTGGTCTAGGAACAGCAGGCAATGAAATAATGCACAAAAGGTTCATGCAGTTAAAGGCCATAAATTTGTCAAATCAAGCTTCTGCCTTTAAGGAAGTCAGTTACTAAACAATACCGAGGGAAATTTATTGCTCAGAAATAATGGATTCACAAATAATACCACCTCTTGCTTTTAACAGCGCACACACATGCAGAGTAAAGGTGCTAACCAGTGTGTGCAGTACACCGAAAATGTGTTAATGCTTCGCTCAGAATTAAGACAGGTGACAGGGGACAGCACTGAGTGAGTGCCAGCTTTCATGATACACCTTCCACATTTAGGGGGCAGGGGGAAGTAGGCATTTAACTTTCAATGTTTACACCCACCACTTCCATCTTCTCCTCTTCCTTCTTCTCTTTCTCCTTCTCCTTTTCCTTCTTCTTGGCTTTTGCGGTGATGGATAGCACAGCAGTGGAAACCTGGACAGATCAACAGAGGAGGCATTCAGTGTGACAGCAACACTGTACGCTGTGCTTCAGCTCCCCAGGCAGGGGAACAAAGGGCAATCAGTGTTAGGTCAGTTCTCAGTGCAGGTGTCAATAAGATCAGTTCCACTTCCCACCCACAGCTCTGTTTAATAGACAAATACACCATGGCAAAGCAAATAAATGGCACAGATGGGACAAAAAAATGCCATGAATGCAGAGGGGTCCAGCCACACATGCAGAAGGAGAGCAAATTTCCTAACTCAGAGATTAATCATTACTGTCTGGGTCTCTATATAAGAGGTTTGTTTGTGTATTTTTGACAGAGCAACAAATGGAATTCTTGTTACAGTGAAACCCGTTGCCAGAATCTCCAAGGTAAAGAAATACGTATGTAGATACTCTTCAGAATGACCTAAAGCTGTTCCACTGCTTTATCAGACAACTGTGTTTCTCACTGATCTAAGGAAGAGAATAAGCAAAAAGCCCCAGACGTGAGCCCTCAGGAGGCTTTGGCACTCTAGAGTCAGAAAGTGCCTAGAAGCAACACTCAAACGCAAGAATTCAGCATGTCTGCCTTCCAGCGAGCACATCTCTCTATCCACAGAAACTGTCTCTGTAAGGCAGTAACTTGGTCAGAGGGACAGGGAGCAGCCGCATTTCTCATGTTGCTGGTGAGGCTTTCTAGGCTAAATGTGGGCCCTTGGCACATTTTAATTTTGGCCAGGGAAGTTTAAAAGGGAAAGGATTTGTCCAATGCCCATCCTGTTCCAAAGCCGAGAAAGCAGCTGTGAGCAGCAAGCTTTGCCTTTCATCAGAGTTCATCTCTGGGTTCCTTGGTAGCTTGGAAATCTGTCCTGTGTAGCATTCAATCCTGGTAAAATGTTTTACAGTTTTCACACAATGTCATTCATCAGCATGACAGGCCCGAGGTCTCCACCGCTGTGATTGCTCCCTAAGGGCTGCTCTGCCTGCTGCTGTGGTCTGCTCAACAGCTTTCGCCATCTTATGCCAGGACACAAATTGCTTCCACTATTGTCCCACTTGTCATCCTACAGGTCTCATCTCTTCCGTTTCAATACCTAGACACGCTCAGCTCCACATTTACCAATCCATGGGCCCAACAGCTATTATCCCAGCACACGAGCTCACTGCCCTGAGCCCAGCTACACTTCTGTCCTCCCATACGGATTATTTGGGAAGTGTCCCACCTAACATTCTCAATGTTTGTACTGCAGTAGCATTTTGAAGCCCAGGTTGTGAACAAGGATCCCAATGTATTCGTTACGGCATAAAGATGATACACATACAGATCAGTGGCACATGGAAAGCAGTTTTATTAATCAATGCTTCTGCTTTATCACTGGAGACAAGAGAGGTTCCAGGCAACTCAGCAGCACAGCAGTTGTATGCCTTGATCAGCAACAGTCCCAGACGCAGCAGGGAAAAATAGCTAGAATTCCCTTTCAGAGACAATAGTGCCTGCCAATGTTTCTTTTGTTCTTTAGACTCCCTGTTAGTGCCACCAAAGTCAATGTTTATACAGAAGAAAAAGAGGTTAGTCTTTACAACACAGCAAGCTAGCCCAAATACCTTTTCTTTTTCCTTTTCCTTTGGTACCTCAAGAGGTGGGGGGTAGGCAAACGTGGACGGCTTACAGTTGGACTTATACTGGACTTTTGGCATCTAAGACAAACAGTGAAAAAATTGTTAGAGAAAAGCAGGCAAAAAAAAATCCACAGTAGAATAATTACTTTAGCTTCATTTTCCTTCCAGCAGAGACAAACACAGATCCTCTAAAGAACACAAGCTTCCCCTTCTCCCCCTCCGGAAGCTGAGAAATTGTTATCAGTGGCAACAGTTCAACTAGAACAATGTTATTTAATTATTCTCTAATTCGAGCCTGGCAAGCTCTCCTAGCTTTCTCTGTACACTCCATGCTATTCACACCATGCTTTGTTTTCATTGCTTCGAAGCTCTTGTGGTTTTGCTGTTATTGCTGTTCCTGCTCATATTAACAGAAAATTGGTTTAAGATCTAAGTGAAGATCTGCTCTGCCAATGCACGCTAGGGCAAACCAAGCACTGCCTGACATGCACCTCATGCAAAAGGACAGTACATTTTGGGGGTGGACTACCGATTTCACATATTCTCTTATTCTCAGCTACTTAAGCAAGTAAAAGCATCTTCTGACAGCCAATCCAAATTCTTAAACTGAATTAATTTCTGCAGTATCTCAAGTCTCTTCCTTTCCGACACAGGATGGAGCAACAAGAGAACAGGGACTGACTGCACTGGGGAAGCAAGGCAGGTGTGGTGCAGCCCCGAACACACATCCAGCTTGTAACTGGCTTTAGTATGCAAGCCAAGTTACACAACATATTGTGATCCACAACCATTTGGGCTCCCTGGAAACTCTAAGAGATGGAGACAGGGAGGCGAAACGGCAGTACATCCAAGCAGCCAAAAAGGTGCTGAGTCTATCACCACCAGGGAGGCACAGAGACAAGCATATCATTTCCATCACAGAATTAGTCTCTTACATCAATGCAACCTCTGTGAAGTATTCAGGACAGAGAGGGAAAAAACAAACACATAAAGCATTTTCATGCAAATCCCTCTCTTCAAACAGAGTGAAAATTTTGAGCTGTGCTTACAGTGACTCAATGCTCAGCCTGAGACAGGTGGAGAAGAGCATCCCAGAGCCATAAGGTGTTGGTCCAGGGGCTGCAATCCATCCAGCTGGCTCAGTCCCCCAGAGGGACTCAGCGCAGCCCAGCCCTATGTCTGCCCAGGCTGCAGCAACAACGGGAGAGGGCTGCACACCCTGCACTGCCACATTCAGAAGCCTTCTTGGGCAAGTTACTGGCTCAGTTCTTCAGCACTGAAACTCAGCATGGCACACAGCTTGCAGCGGCCATACCACAACTGATCAGTTGGAGAACTGATTTAGTTCTTACTCCCCAAGGAATGCAAATAAATCCTGTTTTCCCATCGCTAGATTTCCTAGGGGAGAATATCACATTATTTGGGTAGGCATGGGAGCAACACAGATTTTTTAAAAAAAGACCTTGACCTTGTGGAGCGATAACAGAGTGCCTTTGCCCACATACACTGGCTAGAGTTTCTTTCTTTACAGCAACTCTGAAATAAAGGGGCCAAAGTCCGCTCTCTACCTTTTTCCTGCCCCTGGCTCTGCCATCTAAGCCTGCTTTTCAGACTTCTTCCAGTTAGCACCTTCCCTGGCACAAACAAGCTAGAGATATGCAAAGAAAACTAAGAAATCCATGCACACCCCTCCCAAACCACTCGAGTCTTCCAAGCAGCTATCAGCACCTCTTCTCCTCTCTGCTCATTACGTACCTTAAGATCCTTGTTAAGGCCAATGACGCAGGTTGGGGTGAAAGCCAGCGACAAGAAGTGTGACAGTGGGAACCAGAACCAGAACTGGGTGAAGACCAGAACCCCCACCACAGAAGGCATGTGAGTATGTCCTGTCCTCGACTGCAGTGAAATAGTTACGTTATGGCCCCCTGAGAGAAATCGTAAATGAAATAAATTAATCAATGCATTCCTGGGTATTCCACAAAGACACCTGATCAACACACCCCTAAAAGAGCTGCTGTGAAAGAGGTTACAGAGCACAAGCCAGGCCACAATGTTGTTAGCCTTCCCCTTTGAAAACACCTCCTTCCTCCACTGTGATCTCAGCTTACACAGAAAAATGGATGGACACTGTAACCAAACTGCTCTATTTGCTAGATATACCCAACCACAATCAATGAAGACAGCCCTTCCATGCTCTTTTTTCCAGGCTACAGGTTAAACAAAAGTAAAATGCGGAAGGCAGGGAGCAGGGGAGAAAAAGGCAAACCTTTGCCATAAAGAGTTTTAAAACACAGCATACAAATGATCCCGAAGACAAGACTCAGAAGGAAAACAGAGCATATAAACCAGTGCATACAGAAACCTTTCTATGGCTGCCTCCTTGATCGGTCAGTTATTCAGAAGAAATATGCCTCAGTTTTTATCCTACACCATCTCAGCAGAAAAAAATGTAAACAGCAGCAACTTCAGAAGTTGCTTCTAGAGGTTATCAATCTAAGCAGCAAAGAGACAAGCTCCTGCAGTCTTTGTGGCAAAAATTATATCTCTGTCAGAGAACAAAGTCTTAGCTTAGTACTTGCAAAGCAGAGACCAAAGCAGCTCCATGTGTTGATGTAGTGCAGAAACATCCAGCTAGAAGCCAAACTGAAAGACTGGGCTTGCAAACAGAGTGAGAAAGTGTCAGTCTGATCTTCAGTCTTCTGACGTACACAGTAAATTGAGCTGAAGAGGGCACAAGGCAAGTCCCTTACCACTGAAAAGACCAGGTGCGGGGAGGTTAGCTTTGTTAAAATACAAATGCTCACTTGTTGCAAACTCAGGAACGCTTTCCAGAAAATCCCAAACTGGAGTCACATTCCTCTGCCTCGCACAAACAGCCGCCTCAATAGCGCCAGGCAGCAATGGAGCTAACTGAGCTTTAAAGACAAGCAAAAATCAATTTTTGCTGCCAAAACTAATGAAAGCCCTGAATGGAGCAGTGATCTCATCTCAGCTGTCAGTGCCAGTCCCAGACGAGCAGTGGAAGATGGAGAATCTTGGTGCCCTCCTGTATTATACCCTGCATACACACTATTTTGCCTTTCCTTTTGTGGTAGCAATAGATCTGCTGTTTGACCAGAGAGCTCCTTCCAGCTGCCCCTTTGAAGAAAGGCAGTGATATGGTCCTGTCTTTTACTACTGCTACCACTGCTCTGCTTCTCGTCACTTTCTCCGACACCAACCTCTTGCCCTTAAGACTTGAATTTGTCATCGCACTGTACAGAAGGACTGCCCGAGGTTCTGTGCTATCCTTAAACATGTCAAACACTGCACACTCAAATTTCTACTCTTCTTCCCCATCTTCACTTTGAACTTGTCTTCACTGCATCACTTTGTAAGCGTCAGGTCAGTAATGTGCAGATATCTGGACCAAGAAGCCCAGTGAATGTTGCACAAGCAGCTTAACTAGACTTTATCAAACTTTTGAACTTTAATTTTCAGAATTTATTTTAGAATTATATTACCCAGTCTCTGGAATTTCCTGGATGAGTAACAGATTTCATACTCAAAAGATGCTATCATGCTACTTTTTTCTGCTGTTTTACACCCACACACAGCCCACCCTCACTCCCAGGGATTTGCAGGGAGCCGGAAAGGTGGGGAGTCATGATATTGCACAACTGTGATTTATCTTCATAATTAAGTAGCAGTCCTGACAACCTGGAAGGGAACACATTCCAGATCTTTGGCTGGCTGGATGGATAAAAGCTGTGACCTGATGCCTGGAAAAACATACCCAAACACCCAAGAAAAACTTTCATGGCTCCTTGGGTAGCTCCACAGGGTCCATCTCCCAGAATTCACACTGCTACTGTTGCAATGTTTGCTGGAATTAAAGTGGCTGTTCTGGAGGATATGAAGGTTTGATGGCTTAAGTTTAATGTCAGTTAACAAGAGACAGAGCACAGCAAGAAGATGCCGATGACTTTGATACTTTGAAAAACTCACTCTTTACATAGTTGTGGTGGCACTTGGTAATACTGTGGCAGTGTTGCCCAGGACAACACACCACTACAGCGGTCGTTAGATAAAGAGGTTTCATGGACCTTGGAAATTAGTTTCCAGCCCTGGCTTAGCTAGCACCCCATTTTCAAACAATATCATACTGCTTCTTTCTCTACCAGAAATGACTTTGAATTCACTTAATTTATGTAATGAACGAAAACAACCTGAACTGTTCAGCAGCAGCACAGAAAAGTCAATCTCACAGGAGGAGCCATGAAACCCACTGCAGAGTCGATTTCAGCACATGGCAACAAACTGATTCAGGCTACCTTGCGCTTCATTGCCTGTCTGAATTGGGTTATTAGCACACATCTAACAGACAACAACATTAGCACAGAATAACAGCTTTTTTCCTAACTACCAGCGAGATAGACTCAGCTCTGCATGAAGAATCTGTGAACAGAGACAGGCAGGAGAAAGGTAGGAAACAGAAACACTACATTCAACATGTGGGAGAGCAAACTGTATGCATCTAAGTTTTTATGTACTAAAGTCTTTAATATTCAAATTATAATACAACATGTGAGACGTATACTTGGAGAGACTGCAACGAGGAGATAGGCAACTGTTACCATAGAATTACTGGGTTGGAAAAGACCTTTGAGATCGAGTTGAACTGTACCTGTCCACTACCAAATCATATCCCTAAGCACTTCATCTACCTGTCTTTTAAATACCTCCAGGGATGGGGACTTGACCACAGCCTTGGGCAGCTGTTCCAGTGCCTGATAAACCTTTTGGTGAAGATATTTTTCCTAATGTCCAATCTGAATCTCCCTTGGTGCAACCTGAGGCCATTCCCTCTCATCCTATCACTTGGGAGAAGAGACAAACACCCACCCCACCACAACCTCCTTTCAGGCAGTTGTAGACAGTGATAAGGTCTTCCCTCAGCCTCCTTTTCTCCTCAATGTCCTTCTTGTAATGAGTGGCCCAAAACCAAACACAGTATTCAAGGTGTGGCCTCACCAATGCCCAGTACAGGACCAGGACCCCCCCAGGTCTTTTTACACCGAGCAGCTTTCCAGCCATTATTCCCCAAGCCTGTAGCACTGCACAGGGTTCTTGTGTCCAAGTACAAGACTCAGCTCTTGGCATTGTCATACCATTTGTCTCAGCCTATCGGTCCAGCCTCTTCAGGCCCGTTTGGATCATGCTTTCTTTTCACCTTCATTACATATGTCTCCAAACTGTGATGAATCCAGTACTGTGGCTGTCAGGCTGTGAACAGCTTCTCTGGCTTCAGTCTGCACTGTCCAATGCTACACTCTGTCCCCAGCCCATTGCACTGCTGATCCCATCCAACCCTTTCCTAAATATTGAGAAAAGGATTTCCCAGATACACTACAAGGATATTTGTGTAGCGACTGCCACTTCTCATTTTTTCGCACTGATGGAGAAATGTGGCATTAAGAACCAGAGAAGATACCTACAGTCCAGAGGACAAAATAGTTTTCAAGCGGATAAAATGCTGACATTAGATCAGTGTATCGCTTTTGTAGTGCACATTTATAATTACATACTCCAGAAAATAAAGCACATTGATTCTGCAAAGAACAGAAAAAGAGTCATCAGCCTGGAATAAAAGGGCATATCTGTATATGAAGGGGAGTGATATAAAAGTTCAGAGGTTTTGGGGAAAAAAAACCACCCCTAAGCTAAACTTAGAGTGCCTACACTTTTCTTATTTTATTAAAGAAGTAAATATGTAGCTGCTGGGGCCTTACAATTAGACAATGATCAAATTTTTCATTTCCATTTCAGTGCTCCCAAGGTACCATGCCCCTTGCACGAAACCACCAGTCTAAGGACTGCCTCATTGTTAGAACAAAAACCCCACCTTCAGTGCATCATTTCCCAGTTGTGCACTGGAAATGTTGCACTCCTAATCAAAGCCTGTCACTGGAAGAGAATTATACTTTTGTTCTTCCCTCCTCTCCCCCTGCCAAGCCCCAAAACCCCAAACTCAGTTGCCCCAATGGTGGCAGGTGACATGAAGAACCTTTTCTTCCTGGCAGCGATAATTAAATTCTATAACTCATTGTTTCAGATAAGAACTTGTAGTTGTATGGGAGAGATAAGAAGAATTTATTCTTTTAAGAGGCTCTAATGAAAGTGGCAATAGGTTAAGACAGGGTAGCTCACAGCCTTCCCCCAGCTGCTCAGCAAGAAACAGAGGTTGAAGTTGGCACAAGTTCACATGCAGTTTATTAGAAGTGGATGCTTCTGGTTTCCAAGTCATTATACAATACATGAGTGACACAGGAAGCAAATAAGGGTTTAGCTGCATTTTTATGATTTAATTTTAAAGGTAGGAATTCGAAGCAGGTCTGTACTGCTGAGAGAAAAATTTCTAAGCCAGCTGGGCTTTGGCTTCTCAGCAACACCGTATGAGAATGATGAAAATTATTGGAAGTCTTGTGCCAAGCATATTGCTCAGTCTGAGCTCGAGGAGGGGTAGCTGGGAGGCAAGAAAGATAAAAGAGGTGGTTCCTGTTGCTTTCTCCTTGGAGTAGCCCTGGTCATAAAGCACAAAGCAGTCTGACTGCCACACGCTCACCAGGAAGAGAGCTTTTTAAATACAGTTTCACACAGATAGGTGCAGGGATCCCTAAGTTTTCCCATCCCCTCAGCTTGGAGATGTAGTAATTTCATACAGACACTGTGTACCCACAGTGCACGTTGCTGTGCTTAAGCCATGCTGCAGAGACAAACATATATATGAGTTTACTTTGCTTATGTGATTTCAGAACTAACCTTGATCTTGGAGTACAGGGAAAACCAGTTGGTTTCTACCTAGCAGAGGGAATAACGAGGTGCATAGCAAGAAAAGGCCACAGCACAAAAAAGCAGGTGGGAGAAACTGTGTTTGGAAACTCAGAAAGATGGTGCTATTGACACACATAGCACTGTAAGTGTTAACTCCAGCAGAAGGAAAAAATTAGAACAAAACACTGTCTGTCCTCATTGATCACAGAAGTTTCCCTTAGTAGGCCCTGCAATTCAGCCTTTGTGAAATGCTCAACACTTAGTCATTAATGCTCATGAAATGAGGTTTCCTCTTAGAAAAAGGGGTAGTCTGTGAAACCAACTGGGTCTTCTGAAGTAGAACTGATGCATTTAATTATGCTTCCCTCTTTGTGCAATACTTATCTTAATAATCAGGAAAGAGGCAAAATCTAGTTATTAAAAACATATTTAATGCATATATATATATTAAACTGGTTATGTCAAATTTTAACAGAAAAAGCCAAATATGAGGACTGAATACCACAAGATTTTCAAATTTCTGGAGCAGGTGCTTACTTAGAAAATTAAATAAGCAAACTATCATGATATAAATCAACATTCAGGTTGACAAAACCAGACTTAGAGCAAAAAGATCATATTTGGCCAGACTTCTGGACGCAAATTCTGCCCCAATGACTGCCTTGAGTCTCTCCTAACAGAAGCACGTTGATACAAGCTGAAACTACATAACAGGGTTTATTTCATTAATTAGCTACAATGACTTGAAATTTGAGATTTCTTGCTACTACGACATGACAGGCATAAAGCCAGCACCTCATCTCCCAAATGAAATTTGATATTACAGCTATTGTAGCCAAACAAGTTTAAGTAATTTTGACTGCTTTAAATGCTTGGAATTACCTGCATCCAAAATGCCTTGTGCCAGGATTGCTCCAAACTTTGCCATAACGTCATCATGCTTATCATTGATCACTTTGGAATAGAGCTGTCTGAACTGGCTGACCTGGATAAAAAAAAGAATAAAAAGAGGGAGAGATTATAAAATTGACTGCATGAGTCAAATATTCTTTCTTTAATGGAAGCATCCTGGATTTGTCTTTTCAACAGCTTTAGTCATTGGTATTACAAGTCATCCCACTAATACTTAATTTCAGAGGTTTTCCCCACTTGAAGATACCCATACAGTGTTTTTAAAATAGCACAGATGAACACGTATTCCAAAACATATTTTGCAGACCTTATAGAAATAGCCTAAGAATCTCTGGAGTGCCACTGGAATAAAAGACCAACCAATGAGTTCATAGCAAGAAATACGACATGTTCTTATGTGCGTGACGCTGCCCTTTATTAAATTTCCTCCAATTCCTGCTGCTGAAAACCTCCAACCTATTGTGTTTCACCTGTACGATATTTCTGCTGTACTGATAATTCCCATATCATCAGCAAATGTTGCTACTGCACTCCTATCTTTTAAGTGAAAGTCATAAGTGAAAATAATAAAGTAACAGCTTATGCCATCTTATGTTCACCACAATATTATAAGTGCGCATTAACAAGGGAAATTGCTAAACCTTTGCTTATATTATCACCTTTGTGCTGAACAGCTTCATCTTTCACTGGGTCACTAAGTGCTGAAGAGTCAGAACAGTATCACATCCAGCAATATCTAAGGCTTTATCAAAAATTAACAACTTATGTCTTTTAATACATCCAGTGGAGCAACAATACAGCTAAAGTAATTTTTATAGCTGAAAAAGCAGATCAGAAATCCCAATCCACAATCCAGCCAAAACCTAGGAAGCTGCAACCCAAGCACAGCATCTGGAAGAATCTTTTCTACCTCTTCCCTAAATTAATTTTAATCCAGACATCCGTGTGACATTTTGGTTTTATTTTTTCTGTTTTCATAATAAGCCTTCATTTTATGTGCTCAAAAGCAGAGGAGGTCTTTTCAAAAAGGCCCTTTCCAAGTTGTCTTGAACAAGCTTCTCCCCATTACTGGTCCACTTGGTTGCTGGTATACCAAGTCATCTTCCTACATCTGTGGCCACAGATGAGAGGACAAGCTGCTAGCTCAAGGCAGCAGGGCAGACACAGTCACCAGAGACACAGGGCAGCTCCAAGTATTGCAAACGCGGTTAAAGTTTCCATGTATGAAGCCCTAATACCAGACAACCCCTCACCACTTCCAAATCTGAAGAGACTGTGCCTCTCCAGGGACACCAGTGACATGTGCTCAGTGACAAGTGTCTGAAGAAAGGTCCTGCCTTTCAGCTGTGAAACATACTTTGTGTCTGCTGTAGGCACAGAGCCCAAACATCAACACCACCACTAGGAATGTACTCTTGCACAGCCTCTGATGCTCTCAGCACCTGATTATACCAGCAACAGAGGTTTCAACACCAACTAGGATCCTCAGGAGGCCCTTCTGGCTGATAGCAGCACCCAGCAAACAGCTGGTATCCTGTTCATGCAGGACACCATAAGCTCCAGGGCTGTGCTAAGGGTTGGTAGCACTCAGCACCAGAATCAGCCTCCAAGCGTCTTTCCCAGCTCACGTGGCCTGCTTTGGGGTGCAGTGAGCAATCTCAAACTGCTTACATAAGGCTTTCAGATCCATGAAAAAAACCAACTATTCATAAAAACGAGTCAATGCCATGAGAAATGCGGTGGGAATAACATTTTGTTAAACTGGGATTCATCAAGGTACAAAAAAACCCCATACCAAAACAGAACAAAGATCTGACCAAGAGGATAAATCAAACTGCAGGGTTTTTTGAGCAAAGCTCAGGATCAGATTACCCCGTAAAACCACATCAGAACCATGAGGTAATCCTACAGCTGAGGCAATGCCAGCAACAATTTCACCACATTTCATACGTGAATGTTTGGTCAGAGGGAGTGAGAAGAGATTCTCCCTCGGGAGATTATGTCTGATGTCTGGGATGGAAAGAAGATAGAGGTTGCCTCTCTAGCCCTCGAGCGTTATAATCCGGAGCTGCAGCGCTGCCTGGCAGCCCCATGCACTCAGGGAACTCTTCAGATTAAGATTGCCTGTTTTCTGCAAAACAGTTCTCAATGCACAGTAACTCATCACAGCACTTAAAACACAGGTGCCCTAAAGAAACAGCCACCCTCTGGTAGATTCCTTTTTTACCTTTGCTTGTTCAGCCACTAATGCAGCTGTGCTACTTGTCACAAGTCAATCATGACCTGCTAAAAAACACTCTATTAAAATTACTTTGTTTTGCACAAATAGGCCGTCTCACAACCATGAGGCACCAGAGGAAGCAGCCACCTTTAAACAGGAGAAGCAAAGCTGAACACCATACCACTTCTTGGGTACAGCAGGAGGCATTTACTAAAACTGATAGGGGGAAAAGAGCAGCTATTTCCATTTTTCAATCTAAGTCACTCCAACAATTTGTGTGCTAATATTAGTTCCCTATTCACCAATTCCCCTTTGCGTTAAAAAGCTTTTAGTTACCAGTCCCTGTCCCCAAAAGGAGAGGATTTAAATTTCCGTGCATTTATTAAAACTAAGAAAAAGGAGCACCATAGACTTTCTGGGCAGCCACACATAGATTTGTGGCAGGGAGATACTACATTCACAATACAATGTTTATTCTGGATATACTGACCAAACTCTGCTCCTGCTTCGCTCCATTTATGCTTTTTCACACTCTTCCAATTTTTATTTACAGAAGCTTACACTGAGGTTTATATGTTTAATATAAATAGTTTCCTTCTTATGCCTGACCTCTTGTGCTGGAAAAATACCTTGGTTTGCATTTGCAGCCTGGAGCAGGGCCTTGTGTAGTATCAAGGGCAACCACAAGCAGACTAGGTGAACCAAAGCCTTCAGATATGATTGGGGTAGACACACAGAGACATAGAAGCAGCATGTAAAACTATTCCTCTGGTTAAGCTAAGCAGTGGGATTCCAGGTGCCTGTTTAGAGCACATCATTTCTGTAACTCTGGGCTCAGCTTCTGGGTTTGGAATGTTTATAAAAACAGACAGATGTTACAAAGCTCATTCAGTGGACTGTAATCTGGAATTTGCACCATAATCAAATCTTCAGAGAACAAAACCCTGGGTGAAGTAAGAAGACATTCAGCAGAACTGCTAATGTTCACACTGGCGCCTGAAGTCTGATGGCGCAGCACCTTGGAACAGAGAGTAGATACGCCTCACTCAGGAAAGGCGAGGCAGGACTTGCAGGGGAACACCCACCTCTCCTGCTCATGGCATGCTGCCCCTGGGAGCATCCAATCCCTGACAGGCCTTCCACAGCTCCTACTCACATGCACATTAGTCCAGAGCAGACAAACAAATCACCTGGGCGACAAGCCCACCAGAAAGCCACGAGCTGTGGCACCAGGACAGCATGGACCTGGGCAGTGAGATAACCGGGATACTGTCGACTGCAAGGGACTAAGGGACAGGAACCTGGCTGCTAAACCTGGGCACATCAACTGCCACCGCTCCAGGAGACACCAACAGGTTACATCAGGGGATCAGCTGAGAGCAGGCCTTCAATGGACAAGCACCAAACAGCTACGATACAAAACATATACCCTCTACTAATAAAAATCCCTCTGCTAATAAAAATACAAAATATGTAGCGCCATATCAAGAGTGCTCTGCTTTCAGATAAATTCTGCATACGTATGCATCGTGAGCCGTGGACCACTGCCAGCCTTGGAAAATGTATTGAGCAAGCAAAGCTTTACTTTAACAGCAAAAGCAAACCTGTTCTATGAAAGGGTGGTAGACTACCCTGCCTGGCCTGAGGGATGAGGCAAACCCAGCTCGAAGGACTGCCCCAACACTCAATACATGGCAGGCTTGCATGCTAATTCAGGCCGTTCCTATAGAGCAAATGCTTCACAGGAATGGGATTTTTTACTGGATCAGGCCCCAGCTGAAAACCTTCCTTCCTGCTGGGGAGAGCCTGCTTTGACAGCTCTAGCTGCCGCAATTCAGGAAGGTATTGTCCTCACATGGAGCCACTGCTCTATCTCTCTGGAGAAAGCAAGAGCAGTACAGACAAAGGCTCAATTCTGCCTTCGCTGTTGGGGCGGAATGGAGCAAGGTGTCAGCAGACAGCAACTTCTTGAGCTGTTGAAGTAAAATCTGCCAGAGTTTGTCTAACAGAGCCTTTTCATCTGCTACTATTATTCCTTCAAACCACAGAAACACACACACCTCAAACTATTGAATAGGTTTATTTAATATGCTATGAAACCCACAAGCCCCGTTTCTTCCTTGAAATCTTCAAGCACTTTACAAATTTTAGAGCATTTGGAAATGTTAACAAGAAATTTATTTGGGTGACTTCTAGGAGGAACTCTGAAACATAGGCAGTGTCTCATTTCATCGTTACTAACATACCCCCCCAATTCTGACAATTATTGCTGGCCAAAACTACATGCCACTGATTTCAAATGAAGGCAAACATGCAACCCTGGAAACACTGAGGTAACAACACAGGCTTTAAGACATGAGAATGATACAGCACCATTTATTACCACAAACCCTAGGGACTGTCATTTATCATGTTGTATACCACTCCTCCCTCCACTAGTCAACATTTACGTATATGAAGCCCATAAGATTGTTAAGAATAAGTCTTAATATTAACTAAGGGAAACAGTGGCAGGTGATGTGCTGGATGTTTTTGAAAATGCAAGTGCTTAAAAACAAGCGTACTTAGGAACCTGCTTTTAATAAAACAGGTTTTAAACTGTTTGCATGCTCTAGCTATTTTTTAAAAGCTGAAGTTACTCTGCATACGCTTGCTCTCTTCGAAGAGCACTCAATATGCAGAAGCATCCAACAGTAACAGGCTCACATGAAGGAATGCAAAGGTGCTACTAGAATATAGCAAAAATCATCCTAGCAAGACCTAGCATCTTCATCTAAATGAAGGGGAACCAATGTAGTCCCGATTTCTTCACATCTTAAGAGATAATGGGCGAAGATGATTGAAAAAAGATAGAGGAAAAGCCTCAACCTTGCTTATTATCTTCTCATTTTGCCAAGACAACTATCCTAACACAAAACCAGGAAAAAGTAAATTCAATTCAAGATGTTAGACCTGTAGCTTGTCTACAAAATTGCTGTCTTAATTGTCCTGCAGGTCACAAATACATAATGAAGTTGTCATTGATTTCTGTTACAATGATCTCATCACATCTATAATTTAGGATTCCATTTCACAAAATAAACTCGTTATTGTTCTATATCCTGCACTAATACGGTTCTTAAATGTATCAAAAGAGGTCAGGAAAAATCCTGCTGACTGCACAGGGAGGAATTGTGTTTCAACTCCAAAGAGGCCAAATCAGCTTTACACAAGATTTGCTACTGGTTTGGCACTTAAACAATTTCAAAGTTCAGGGGACCTCCACGTAATGATAATTTTTTATTCAAACTCGTTATTTAAATTTAAAGCCTTTAAATTATCTGTTTATATAAAAAGTGAGCACAACAAAGAGGAAGACAAATACAGCAGAAAGAGGGCAGCAAAGGAGATTGAAAGGCACATATCTACATTTTCCCACAACAGAAATCGTTTCTTTTAAACCAAAATACTTTGATTCTTAATTCTCTGTTTATTGCTGGCATTTCAGCATTGCAACGCTTGACTTGCAAAACTCGGCAGTTATTTTGTTCCTGAAAAATCTGAATCTATTTAAGGAAGATTGTTTGCTACCATCTCCATCCCAAATTATCAGCAGGCAATTTAAAATCCTGTTAACCCAAAGCTCACAACCAAGAAGTTTACCAAAAAAAAGCATCCCAGAATAGACAAAACTGAAAGCTAACAACAAGAAGCTGGTCAGATCTTTATTAAAATCACCACTTCTCACATGCAAAGCATCATGAAACCTTTAGAAGCAGTGAGATGATAATATGCAAAATTTAGCTTTTCTGTAACTCCATCAAGACCACACGTAGAGCCTATGGGACATGAAATCCAACATGCGCCCCTTACCAGCTGCAATGCAAATGCTCACATACATCAGATTAGACACCTTGGCACAAAGTGCTCCTGCCTGCCACTTAGGAATCTAATCAGATCAAAATATGTCACTGCAATCCAAAATCAGCCAGTTTTCTGAACTCTACCCTTTCACATCAGTGTAAAATAAGTTTTCTCAAGACCGGCAGAGAGCTCCAAAAAAAGTTTCCCATCGTTACTAAATAACTTGATTGGCAGCATATTCCTCAAAATATTCCTTTTACTTTTAAGCATAGAACTATGACGGTTATAACTAACTTTTGGGGTGTTCAAAACCAGTCAAACTTATATATTCTGTATTTAGTGGAATATTTTAATCATTATTTATAATCTTATAATCTCTAGGGTTGGGGGTGGTGGGTTTTTGGGTTTTTTTGGTTGTTTGGTTGGGTTTTTTTAATATCTGCAGTGTTTCCATGACCAGGTAATGAATTGCCTTCTGTATCTGTATTATATACCACTACTCAAATATTGCCTCAAACAAGGCTCTGGCATAAAGCTTTTTCAGTTCCTCTTCCCATTTTTACACAAGCCTCTGAATCCCAGACTTTACATATCATCTTGTATTTGCCAGCCAGCTATTTTAGTCACCCATTTAACAAGCACAGGTACCTCTGAAATCAAGGTTACCAGGATTCTATGGGGACAGAGCTCTGAATTATCACACACCTCAAATAATCTGTATTTTTACTAGCTGCTTACTTGTCTACACTTTTCTTTAAGACACACAGACTCTTTTGCCTATCATCTCAAAAAGACTGAAACTCCAATGACAGACTCAGCAAGCAATTCACAACAGTCTTGGACATCTGACTGAATCAAAGCAGTCTTCAATTCCCATTCCAAGAGAATCAGGGTGCTTTGCAAACTAAAATGAATTTATGCTCATAACACCCTTTCATAGGAGAAAGTATCATCTGTATTTCTTTCAGGTGGGAAACTGAGACAAAGCTACATAATTTGCCCAACGTTAGAACAGCACAGAATGATTAAACCTGATCTTGTGTTCTGAGGGATGGCATTACAAGCACCTGAGCAAGGAAGAAACAATAAAAGCAACAAGCAGTTTCCTTCCATAGCAAGATAATTCACATTCACTTCACATTCCAGAGACTTTATCTTGGAAGATGAGGAGATGGAACAGAATTCTCGTGTTCTGTGCTGGCTTATTAAGTTGAACTACAATTCGAACAATATAAACAACACTTCCAGATTCTGCACAGTGAAAACTGTCTTTTTTAGTTTCTTTTTTAACCAATTCAAAGGGACAAATTGTCTGCCAGCAAATCTTCAGTTCCGTGACTTGGAAATACCCAAACACCTGTATTTGAAGATTTCCTTCGCTGACTTTCCCAAGTAAAATTTTTCACTGGACAGAGATTTTTTTTCTTTCTCCCCATCCAAATGCAGTAAAAAAAGGCTGGTTTTATCACAGCTCAGTTTCTAAAATGACATCAATAAAAGCAAGCCATTTATAACAAACGAGTAGCAAAGTACCAGCCTCAGCACTCACCACAGCAGACGAAACATGGAACCTCACGGCTTTTATTAATATGGACTTTTAGTCTGTACAAATGTTTGCATATCACCATTTGTCATATATTCAGAGGGCAATCTATTTTTAAAAGCAAAACTCAGCATATGCAACCCATTCTGCCTTCTAAGCAGAAAGAAAAACGCCATTAAAAAAATGCTATAAAAAGCCACTAAGCTGATTCTGACTGCACAAACTGTTTCACCTGAAATGTGTATGACTAGCTACAAAAGAAACATAGTTATAAGACAACTTCCCTGCAGGGTGACCACATCCAAAACTAAGTTTACTAGATCAAAACCAACTTCTTTACTAAGTAACAGTGTTCATATAAGTCAGGAGCATAAAGACTTCAAAGCATGTCAATGAAAGATACTCGCTTTCATATCATTACAAGATGCTTTTAGACCTTTTAAGAAAGAGTACTTATTCTTGGAATGCCTAGAGTTAAAATGTTGTCATTTATCAGCAAGTTTTGATCAGCATGAATCGCTCCCCCATTCAAAAGTGCACACTCCAAACCATGCAGGAACTTCCTGTGATGCATTCAGCTCTGGTTGTCCACGAGGCACTCTCCATGCACGCTCTCTTGCCAATGCTTACATGCAGTGCCAAGCACTAAAGATTTTGCAACCAAGACCATTTTTCCACCTAACAAGCCAGTATGTAAGGTATGCCACGTTACCTTTGGGCAGGTAATCTCAGTCTGCTGGATCATGATAAGGGCAGATGCAATCAGAGCTCCCTGACGTACGTAGTTCACAGGATCATTTGTCATTGGCTCAAGCAAATTAATTGCTTCCTAAAACAACACAAGAAACAAGCAGTCACAAAGTTAATACTATCATTTTTAGTATCCCAGGACTCAGTACTGTAATTCAAGGTAATCAGATTGATGCTATCAGATATACTTTTTAATATATTTTGCCTGGGTTTGGTAAGTGAATTAGAAATCTGCATTTCTGTGGTTTTTAATCTAAAAATCGGGAAGGGAAAAAAAAACACAAAACCCAAGGGATGGATCAAACGAGATCCACCTGCAGAAATAGGGCAACAGATAAATGACAGTTCTTGTAAACAACAGATGCATTCATCATATTAGAACTACTGATACGCCTTAAATAGTACACATAAATTATTCATACACTTTCTTTGCCCTTCTTCCCAACAAAATACGTCAGCATTACCTTCATTTTCTGCATAAGGAACAAATGAACCAGAGATATCAAACAATATGTTGGAGGTTAGAAAATGAGGTGGTAAAACAATCTAGGTCCCAAATCTTAGCCTTACACTTTATTATGAGAACATTTAGTATGCCATGAAAGCATTCATTTCAAACCTAGATCGAGTGGGGCTGCCTCTGAGCACCCACATAGGAAATCTAGGGTTTTAAAACATTTCAAAATGCTCTATTGCTTCTTCAAATTCAATAGCTTCCTAGCTAAGCACAACAGTAACATGATCCGCAATGATCTATCAATAAGCATTCCTTCCAATGCTGTCAATGATTATGAAAAGCTATAAAAGCTATTGTAATCAATGCTGCTTAAATGGACCCAAGACCAGCATGGGCAATTTGCAGTCATCTCAAACTAAATCATCTCTTTAGGTACATTTTTACATCTGCGTTTACAGTTCTGCAACTTGGTGAGCCATAATTTAAATATACATAGAGTTATTACAGACACAAATTCATTTCTAACCATGCAAGGTCCTCAGTGCACATTACACTGGACAACTGAGCTCATCCAAACTCACTGCTGTCAAAATGAGATCCCTTTCTTTCCTCAAATTCCCTTCAGCTGTCCAGTCCCTCCCCTTTCCCAGTGCCAGCTGCAGCTGTTGTCCCACCTCTCAGTGAGCTTTTCCAGCTCAATAATTCAACAGAGAACTGTTCCCTTTTTTGTTGTTGTTATCTGGGTCAGTTTTCTGTGTTGTATCTGAATAAGCTCACTAGGGAGCAGGACACAAGACAGAGCAAAAGGTGGCAGGAGGGATCAAGATGACCTGTTTCAGCAGCACAAGTTGTCAGTGGGCTCAGCCAGCCTTCAGCAACCACACTCTTCAGACCTAAGCAGAATAAACCTATGATAGCAGTTTGTACAGCCATGAACTGCACAGGCAACTTTGCTCTGTGGCAACACAGAAGCCTTCTAAATGCACTCTCACGTGGTATGTGAAGCAAGCTGTTAGATACTTGTAGAACAGGAGAGATAACAATCAGACATCCACTCTAAGAAGCTCAAAACCTACTATTATAAGCTCTGGAAGACATGTCTATATGTATGTAATCAGTCTATATGTATGTAATCAGATGGGTTAGGTCTTTATCACACTATGTATCTGGAAATAAAACAGACTTCTCTGTGTAACTAAAAGCATTTCCACTTAAATCAACTCACGAGAGGCAGCAGGTTAAAATAATTAGCTTCTTGATTTCACCTCCCACTTCAGAGTAAAGCAACCTGGATAAAACCTGGGCTTTCAGTTTCCTTTCAAGCCCGCATGCTTTAGACGCTAAAGACGGCAGGCAGTGCACATCATTATCCTGTGCATTTCACAACACAAGTGATGTGCTGGGAGGTGCTGACTTGCAAGAGCCAAGTATTGAACAGTTGAGGAAGGGATCATTCAGGTAAGTGTGAGATTTATCCAAGACTCAAAAGCATGAAATATTACTTCCACATTGATAGTCTGTGCGCCTTTTCTGGAATAGTAATTCACTACCAGTACAGACTATATACATCCACGGGTGAAGCAGAGGAAGCTTATCCACATGTTTACTTGCTGCTTTCCCAATATGCACACACTTCTCACAGCAGAAGGGGAAATTCTTCTACTTTAAAAGGTCCCTGCTATCATGTGTGAGAATTATCCTTAACCAACGCTTATAAAGCAAGAATAAAATTTACTAGCTGTGAATTACATACCTGAACTACAGTAAATGTCATTAAATTTCATTGCACTTGGCTTTACTACATGGATCTTCCATGAATTGTGTATCACAGTAACAAAGAAGGGAGCTAGAAGTTATGCAATACTCCTGCTGCTTTCCTGTCACTGGCACCCCCTTGTTCTCCTGAAGCAATCTGTAAAAGATCAACTCCAAGGGCAAAGAGGCATTGATTCTGGAGTACTGAATATACATTTAGAGTTCAGTGGCAACTTGACAGTATAAAAACTCTTAAGAAAAATTTTGAAAACAAAATTCCAAGAATATACCAATAATGTATGAGAACATTCTCCTTTTCTCTTTCTTTATCTGTTCTGTACAAGCAGGAAAAGAACCTCTGTGCCCAGGACAGTTAAAGAATTTAAAGAAGTACTGCTCTACTCCAGCTGGCCAGCAGTGTACATGGGCGATAAACCTGATCTGCGTGTGTGATGTCACAAATGTCTATGGCAGAAGAGAGCAGAAACAGTCTTGGCAATGGATGCTTCTGGTCCTCACCTTGTTTCCAGTGCCCGCACAGCAGATACCCAAAGCCATGGCAGCCCCATAACGCACATGGGGATTGTAGCTCTCTGACAGCAAAGAAACCACACTTGGACACTGCTCAGGAGTCCTAAAGAAAGGCAAAAAAAAAAAAAAAAGTTGTTTATTATTGTTGTTCTTCAAAATATGGAGACTTCACTCTGTTCATACTGGAAAATCTAGAATTGCCCTCCCACGTCATAAGTTTTGCATTTCTCAGAGTGTAACCAGAGGGGTGGAACAAATCGACTAAGAGGAAAATGGGGAAGTGCACAAATGAATAAACTTCCCTATCACCGCAGATCTTGCAAACGGTTCCCACTACTAAAGCCTTCCTTTTCAGTGCATATTTCCTGCCTTTAAAAGATTACCCAGCAGAATGACGTATATATTGAGATTGAGGTCTTTACCTCTAGAAATCATGCTGTTGTGACAGGCTGGTCACTACCAGAGGTTTACTCTCCACAAGACACGGTGCTAAATCTTTCACCAGCAAACACAAAACCTAACTCCAGTATTCAATCAGCCTTCAAGGTTGCTGGGTCCCAAACTCCCTTCCGCAATCACAGATTCTCCTCATCCCCACCTGCTGTTGTAAATCAAAGCGTGGGAGGAAATGCTGATACCACACACACTTCCAATCAATTTTTCAGCAATGTCTACTGTTGCCTCCTTACAATATCATGCTACGATGTTGCTGCCTTTGAAGAGATCCGAAATGGGACTACATGCTCCCTGCCTTGCCCCTGGGAACCAGTGTCCTGTTGGTAATTACAGCAACAGAACTTCTACCCCAGTGTTGGGGAGATGAAAGGGAACCCTTAATTTCCTACAGCAAGAAGCACATGTTGCTAATGCAGAGTCCTGTGAATATTATTTCTTAAGTAGGGCAGAACTCACATACTGGTGTGGATATATTAATTTCCCTTCTGTCTTTGTACTCATATTTATCATTCCATTAATTCTAATGCCACACAAACCACTTCATAATATTGTACACAGCCAATATCAGTATTTCTAATGCAGCAAAGGTATAACTGCTTGTAAAGTAAGCATCTTTGCATCAGACAAGTTTGCATTCTGGGCCCACAGGCACTGCAGGTTAAGCTGTTAAATTTACCCGATCTCATGACACCATGATCACAAGAGTGATGCAGGTATGGGTCGGCACATACATGCTCATGGAAAAGAAAGATGGGAAACTATAACATGCAAGTGATTTAATTACGTCTGTTTACAAAGTGCATATCATCTGGTTATCCACTCCATCTCACTGTGTCTTGCAGCCCAGACTAGCTTTCTAATTGTCACATCCACAATCCTAAAAGCAGTCTTGCAAGCCATTTACTTTGACTATAAACTGATTTCAGACTGAAACATAAAAAGCAAGAGCCAAGAACATCTTAGTTTTAGTTTCCTTTCTTATGTTTGCTATGCTGAAAGATGGAGGGTGGAGGGTGGCAGTGGTACCTGCTGTACACAGGTAATTACAGCATCATGTAGGATCATTAAGAGCCTATCAAAACACTCAACAACTCAAGAGGTAGAAAAATCATTACAGAGTATGCTCCCGCATTGGTTTTATTTAAATGAATACCCAAATCATAGAAAGCAGAAGGAGAAGAGACCTTAAGCAATAATCTAGTTCACTCTCTTCTTTCATTGTGACTGGGAACAGAAAGCACGCTCATATAACCCCACACTCACAATTTATTTATACTCTACACAAAGCACCAGTTAGTTTCTACTCTAGCTATTATCTCTTCCCATTTCAACACTTTCCCATAGCGTCCTGATTACTAATTATAAACTTCCCTTCACCCTCCTCTCTCTTGCTCCAGCTGATCACACACAGGCAGCACCACCACACAGGCTCCAGCCCCTACAGCAATGCTGGAGGAGGACTTGGAGGCACCTTGGTTTCAGAGCCTACCCAAGCCCTCAGCAGTAAAGCCAGCAAGTACCCAGATCTACAAGTACCCAGGGGTGAGCTCCTGCTTTCAACAGTCTTTACGAGTTTTCCTGAAACAACCATATGGGGAAAGAATCCCACCTACCACCATCAGCTTATAAACCTCGCTCCAAACAGCAGCAAAACATACACATAGAAGAATGGAACAAACACAAAAGTAGCTAGAAATTGCTTCTAAGATGCAGCTGTGATGACAAATGTTAAGAAAGGGAGAAGAGCTGTGAAACAGAATGACTCTGTCCTGCAAACAAGCAGCAGAAGTGAAGATTATAAACTAAAAGAGTGAAGACTATGAACTAAAAGACACATTTAAAACTACCTGCCAGCCTCTCACTCAAATAACAGCTTGGGTGCTGACAATGGGTTTTTTTTTTAAAAAAATGAGCTGATGTGGAGACCAGGAGTCACAAAGCCTGTAATAAATGAGCCCAGGCATTCAGCTGCCCAGAAGACTTCAGCTCTTGCACAAACACTTTTAACACTTTGTGTTTGCTGTACTTCAACAAAAGTTAAACAGGCAGATTGTGTGCCAAAGAAGAGAAAAACATCTTCTGGCAAAGATGTGATTATGCACTTTGAAGCATTAATCATTAAATTTCTGCTCAGAAAGCTGGATTTGATAGAATCATTAACTTTGACATAACTTTGTATCCGCAGGCTCAGAAGTTCCAACACAATTTTTACTATAAAATCAGGATTAATGTATACTAATTGATTATGGAACTCTTAGCCAGACATACATTACCTGTGGCCATTATTTTAAATGCTTTTATCTCAAATCTATTCAGAAAATGGTCAAACATTCAACAGGAGTCCTCCTGTAAACCCACTCTGAGAGTTAAAGCTACTTAATGGGCCTCAGTAACACAGTCTCCTCAAACCTGCAGTCTTCAAAAAGTGTCTTCCTACGTAAAAGAGAACTAGAAGGCAGAACCACAAGTGAGTTGAGGAAGCAAAAGTGTCTTGTAAAAATGCTTATTGGAGGAACAGGACTTCAGTACACAAGAGCACCATTGGCATCAATGCTTAAACAATAACATTTGCTTGCTCGCTTTATTGCTGGGATGCTTTACAAAGTCCTACATGCAGTTGCCAAAGGTTAGACTGCACAAACCCAGACCCACACTTAATATAATTCACAAATTGCAAAACAATTCTGTCAAATGATCAACTCAAAATTAAAAAGCCTTTCTGAGCAGTTACAGGCTGCAATCACGCTCCCGAGGCACTGGCTCCAACTGGTAGCCTAGTTGGGGAACATGTTTCAAACATGACCATGTCCTCCTGCCCCCAGCCCAAGGCTTTCACCCTTCACCCAGAGCACAGCACACAAGCTGCTGACTTGGCATTCCGCACAGTGGAGGGACGGGTAGTGCTCCTGCTGACCGAGGAAGTTTCCACTTCACTGCTACTAAACCCACTCAGGTTCCCAAACCAAGTCCACCTCTCCAGCTCACTGCTGGAGAACTCCACCACCCTGTTGTGCTGATTGCTGAATCAATGTGGCTACTGAGTAGAAACCTCTGGTGGGAGAGGAAGAGAAGTAATGAAGAGTGTGAGAAAACTTACAAACAGTACTAAAAAAAGATAAACGGTTTATCAGAAGTCACATTCAGCAGCCGGGTACTCGTAGTCCTAATATGGACATCTGTCCTTACTACAAGTTAAACACAGAAGATAAAATCACATAAAATACCAGGATAACATCTGGAGATTTAGCAGGCAGAAGTTTAATCTCCAGACACAATTCCCCCTCCTTTAAAAGTCACAGTAAAAATTCTAAGGCTGGAGTATATTTAATATATTTTGAGGACAGAAGCAACATACCATAATGCTCTAGTCTGATTTTCTCATAACACAGACCAGTAATTGCATCTAAAAATTCCTGCATTAAAGCCTAAGATTGTCTCTAAATTGGGGTGTACATCTTAAAATCATGGGCAACGTCTACTTTTAAAAACCAAATTAACTTTAATGCACTGGTTCCTTCCTTTTTTCCTAACACTGCCTTTGCTCAGGCAGTTTGCTTTTGCAATTATGTTTTTCTACAATAGCAAAATGACAACAAAAGAATGAACTGAATATTTCCTTCATTTTCATCTGAAAATTGCTCAATTCCTTCTCCATAAGCCAGCAAACCCCAGATGTCTGTGAACCCACAAGCCAACAACACAACTAGCTTCAACTCTGTTATCAGGAAACTAAATGAATCATCAAGAAGCCAAAAAAGCCTGAAAGTTTCTTCTATAGGATTTCAACACCCTACACCAGGATGAGTCTTACTGTTGTGATACATGGGCCGCAGACGAAGGATTTCCTCCAAGATCCACAAGTTATAAACAAAACCATAAAGAAAAATAAAGATGCACCCAGACAGCAATGAGAGAGTCTCAGCAAAATGTAATAGCTTGCATTTTATTAGTTTTACTCACCAACTGGTTGCTCTCAACATCTCCACAAGAAACAAACACCCTATGTGGGTAAGGATTTTGAATCTTCACAGAAACCAGAACCAGAGAGAACCCAAAGGAGCTACCTAACTCCTGCCCAATTACCTTAGCCTCAACTTTGAGCTCATTCCTGAGGCTGTTCATCTCCTGGATAGAATTAAATATAAGCGCCATATTTATATACACATAGGTGTTATGTTCTCTATATAAAAGCTGATACTTAGCTTGTAAGCTTGTAATTTCTGAGAAATCAAAGAAAGTTTTGGATTTTTCATTACTTTTGAAGACAGAGGAAAGAAAAGTTTTCTTAAGCGCCCAGTGCAAAAATTCACAAAATAAAACCCAGGATGTTGATTATGACCAACAGAGACTAATATGAACAAAACCACCCATATCAGTTGGACACAAAAAGTGCTCAGTTCTCCTTTCAATCCATGATGTGGACTGTGGAAGATTCTCCATAGGCTGCAGAGAACCCTGAATCCATCTTTCCTTTCTACCATGAACGTTTCTTAGAGCAGCATTATTAGGAATCTGAAATGAACCTGGGCTTACAGGTAATTACAACTGCAACATCTGTAGATACTGAAATCCTCAGCAGGCTTTCCCTACAAGTGCCTTATTGGGCTACTGAAAGTTAAGGAACACTCTGAGGATTCTGTTTAAAAATCCATTTAATCTTTCTTTCCAAGAGGTGTGCAACACCACCATAAGACAAAATTAAAACCTCAGATTGCTGTAACTTGAAGCATATTCCTTAGATCCTTAGAAGCATATTACTTAGTTCCTTAGATCAAAGCCCTGTGAAAATCATATCGAAATACCTTTGCACAGTTTATCTCCAATTCTATAAGTTGCACATCTTGAAGATTAGAGGACTATTGCCATTTCTCTTTACATCTCAGCAATATTTAAACACAAAACCTTGTATATGTAAATAAGGTAGCATCAATAAGTAAATAAACAGAATACTGAAAATAAACCATCACACCGGTCTTTGTGATTGAGACTAAAAATGAAAGTATCTAAAGCATCACTAACATATACTTATTTTTTAGTCTAAATATTTAAGTCTAAAAATATTAATAGTCTTAATATTTTACAACTCATTGAAAAATGAAATGCCAGAAAATTAAAGGACAATATAAAATCTATCTTAAATCCCTCATTAAGTCTCCCCAGTCATATTTCAAAAGATTATAAATATTTACGACTTTCTAAACTACTGGATATGACTTAATCATTTGACATAAAGTTATTTCCACAAGTTGCTTTTGTAGTGCAATGACAGATAGAAAAAAAAGAAAAGCTTAACAGAAGTTTAACTTCATCCATGAAAGAGTTAAAAAAGGCAGAACACAGATACTTCATTTCACAATTTGCAGTTATTTCTGAAGGGAGGGTGTAGCAGAGAGGGGAAAACACATAAGATGGAAAACCTGCACAGAAAAATAGAACAAACTGACATAGTTCAGTGTAGACTAAACACGGGTGTAAATCCCATGTCTTTCTCTTGCGACAAACAGGATCTGAGCTATTGCCATGCCAGGATGCCAGGAATTTTCTGCAACTATCTTGTGTGCAGCACAGCCTCCTTCTCTGCTGTGTTTTTCCCTGAAATGCCTTCTGGTTGCCTAAGCAAGACTTGCTGAAGAATGAGAGCTCCTAGGAGGCCTCACCCTGTTAGGAGAATGAGGGTGAGTGCTGTGAGCAGGCAGAGCACCTGAACGCGAGGGATGAGCATCGACCGAACACCGTCACCAGAGTCAGCTCACACCGAATGCAGAAGTGGCCCCAGTCGAGTACAAGAATACTGGTAAACTGAAAACATAAATAAGAGCAAGAAGTGGGGGAAAAAGTATCTATGTGTGGTTCAAATATTCCAGTTACAGAGGACCAGGAGTGTGGCCAAGCAAGGTTTAGGGTTTACCACTCATAAACACAGGAGAGGAGCTGAACACGGGGGCAGGGCAGAGGCCCGCACAAAAAGCCCAGCCAGAAGCTTGCAGTGAGGAACCTGCTGTGGATATGTAACAGATGCACCACAGTGGGATGTGTTTCTTAGAAATTATTCGAACCTGGGAAAGTTCAAAAGACATCACAAAAGGCAGATAAGTTTTCTAGTCACCTGACATGAAGGAATGCTGTGCAATCCTATATGCAACTAAACTCGCATCATCTTCCCCTGCAAGTTCCCAAGAAAAACTTTATTTTTAACTATACTAAAAAAAATACAATTTCCTTTTCAATTAGATCTGAATGTGTTTACACAGCTTCCATCAGAACAATCTGTGGGCAACAGCACACCCTTCAGCTCGTGCTTAATCAAGGTGCCTCCCCCCTCGTTTATTTAATTTAGCCATTCTAGTGACAAAAGACATGTTCGGTGGTTAAGGAATTGGTTGGATGGTTGCATTCAGAGAGTAGTGGTCAATGGCTTGATGTCCAGATGGAGATCTGTGACAAGTGGTGTCCCTCAGGGGTCCGTATTGGGACCACTGTTGTTTAACATCTTCATCAGTGATAGAGACAGCGAGATCGAGGGCACCCTCAGCACGTTTGCAGATGACACCGAGATGAGTGGTGCAGGTGTCACATCAGAAGGACGGGATGTCATCCAGAGGGACCTGGACAAGCTGGAGAAGCACAGCGTGTGACCATCATGAGGTTCAAGAAGGCCAAGTGCAAGGTCCTACACCTTGGTCGGGGCAATCCACAGTTTCAAGGCTGGGGAGACAACACCATTGAGAGCAGCCCTGTGGAGAAGGACTTTGGGGTGGTGATTGATGAGAAACTCAACATGAGTCGGCAATGTGTGCTCGCAGCCAGGGAGGCCAATTGTATACTGAGCTGCATCAAAAGCAGCGTGGCTGGCTGGGCAAGGGAGGGGATTCTCACCTTCTACTCCACTCTCGTGAGACCTCACCTGAAGTACTGTGCCCAGTTCTGGAATCTCCAACAAAAAAAGGATATGGAATTGTTCCATAGGTTCACAGGAGGTCGCAAAGATGATCCGAGGGCTGGAGCACCTCTGCTATGAGGACAGGCTGAGAGAGTTGGGGCTGTTCAGCCTGGAGAAGAGAAGGCATCAGGGAGACCTTAGAGTGGCCTTCCAGTACCTGAAGGGGGCCAAAAGAAAGCTGGGGAGGGAGTTTTCACAAGGGCATGCAGTGACAGGGTATGGGGGAATAGCTTTAAGTTGGAAGTGGGAAAATTTACACTAGACATTAGGAAGAAATTCTTTCCAATGACTGTGGTGAGGCACTGGCACAGGTTGCCCAGGGAAGCTGTGGATGCCACCTCACTGTAAGTGTTCGAGGCCAGGCCGGATGGGGCCTAGAGAAGTCTGGCCTGGTGGGAAGCACCCCTGCCCATGGCAGGAGTGTTGGAACCAGATGATCTTTAAGGTCCCTTCCAAGCCAAACCATCCACTGAGGCATTTCAGAGGAACACTTGATTTTTACTCTGACCAGAACAATTTTTTACTGCAGTAACCAACAGCCCTGCTTTGCAGATAGTAAGATCTGCAATGAAAATTTATGGAGGCAACATGGAACTCAAGCTGAACAAATTACGCTACTATAACTCTGATACTTCCCACACACTGAAGTGACTGAGGTACCGAACATGTTCCCTCCACGAAAGGAAACGGGAGACCTGGTTGCCCACGATACGGGAAAGGCTGAGGCATTCAATGACTTTTTGCCTCAGTCTTGACTGGCAAGGGCTCAAGCCACACCACTCAAGTCACAGAAGGCAAAGGCAGGGACTGGGAGAATGAAGAACCACTCACTGTAGGAGTGGATCAGGTTCTAGGCAATCTAAGAAACCTGAGGGTGCACAAGTCGATGTGACCTGATAAGAGGCATCAGCAAGTCCTAAAGGAACTGATAGATGAGGTTGCTAAGCTATCATCCATCATATTTGAGAAGTTGTGGCAGCGTGGTGAAATTCCTACTGACTGGAAAAAGGGAAAGGGAAAAAAGAAGACCTGAGGAATTACAGGCCAGTCAGTCCCACCTCTGTGCCTGGCAAGAACATGGAGCAGATGCCCCTGGAAACTCTGCTGAGGCATGCAGAAAACAGGGAGGTGATTGGTGACAGCCAATGTGGCCTCACTAAAGGCAAATTGTGCTGACAAAGCTGGTGGCCTTCTATGACAGGGCTACAGTGCTGGTGGGTAAGGTAAGAGTAACTGACGTTATACACCTGGACTCATGAACGCATTTGATGCTGTCCTGCATGACATTCTGGTCTCTAAGTAAGAGAGCTATAGATATGACAGATGGACCACTTGGCAGATAAAGAATTGGCTGGATGACACTCAGAGAGTTGTGGTCAATGGCTCAACGTCCAACTGGAGACCAGTGACAAGTGTCATTCCACAGGGGCTGGTACTGAGATCAGTGTTAATATCTTTGTTGCAGGCATGGACAGTGGGATTAAGTGGACCCTCAGCAATTTGCCAATGACACCAAGCAGTGGGGTGTGGTCAACACATTGGAGGGAAGGGGTGCCACCTAGGGGCTTGAGAGATGGGCCTGTGCTAACCTCATGAAGTTCAACAAGGCCAAGTACGAGGTCCTGCACCTTGGTCAGGGCAATCCCCAAAGGATATACAGGTTGGGTGGAGAAAGGAATTGCAGCAGCCCTGAAGAGAAGGACTTGGGGTTGTTTTTTGGTGGATGAAAACCTCAACAATAGCTGGCAACATGCACTTTGCAGGCCAGAATGCCAACCGTATCCTAGGTTGCATCAAAAAAAATGTGACCGCCACGGCGAGGTAGGTTATTCTGCCCCTTTGATGATGTGAGGGCTGGAGCACCTCCTATACAAAGACATGCTGAGAGTGCTTGGGTTGTTCAGCCTGGAAAAGAGAAGGCTCTGGGGAGACCTTACAGAAGCCTTCCAGTACTTAAAGGGGGTCCAGGAAAGCTGGGAAGGGGCTTTTTATCACGCAGTGCAGGGATAGGATGAGGGGTAATGGTTTTAAACAGAAAGAGGGGAGATTTAGATGAGACATTAGGAAGAAATGTTTTACTGTGAGGGTGGTAAGGCACTGGAACAGGCTGCTGACAGGAGTTGTGGATGCCCCATCCCTAGAGGTGTTCATGGCCAGGTTGGATAAGTCTTTTGAGTAACCTGATCCAGTGGAAGGTGTCTGTGCACATAGTAGGGGCGTTGGAGCTGAATCATCTTTAAGGTCCCTTCCAACCCAAACCATTCTATGATTCTATAGTGTCTACTGTGCTGTGAAAGAGAAAACATTAAAAATAAAAAACCCACAACCCAAAACAAAAAAAAACTTTTCAAGGTAACGCTACAGCTCAAACACAGGCTTGCATCAGTGACTGATGTTGATGATAAGCAGATGGTTCTGACAGACACATTGTCTTCTCCCCCTCAAGTGTTAATTCTGTTCTTTAAATTCAGAGATGTGACATGAAGATCTGCATATAGCATACACCCACCAGCACACCACTGAAGCTAAACAATTCACCTAAATTTTTCTATACTTCGATGGTTTTACTCCGCAACACTTTTTTTTCCATTTATGATCCAGACATACTGTCAATAGCTCCATCTCCAGAAAGCAGTAATAACTCCAGCTGCCGTCCAACATAGAAAGAAATAGCTCGAGTGTCAGTGATGAAGGAAAGCAAGCTTCACTTGTACAATCACAAGGTGGTGTTTAATCCAAACAAAATTTTGGCAAAGACTTGAAGTTAAATTAATGCCAGGAAAGCCTTCAAGATTTATAAAACTGAAGTTGATTAGACCAAGCTGAGCTTAAGGAAAACTGAATTCAAAAGCTCGTTAGCCTAATACAATATTCTCCTCTCTTGATTTCTGCTTTTTGTATGTGTTCATGTGTTCCACTCTCTGAGCACTGACAGGGCTGGCAATGGGGAGGTGGCCAGATAAGAAAACAGAATTACTGTAGCTGGATTTATTCTCTACTATATACTTTTCTGAAGAATGAAGATATCAAAAGTCAACTGCAAATAAATACAACATGGAATCTTAACAAAGGTTTCCTTTAAACAGAAAAAATAAGGAACAAGTGAACACTACTTTTCTGGAAATTTTGTTGCATGATCCGAATGCACTTGAAGTCAAGTGTTTCTATTACTTTCTGGCAGGAGCTTTCTCTCTTTGGCCCCAAAGTAGCTGTATCCTAATATATTTTTTTTTTTAAAAAAAACAAAAACAGAAAAACCACCAACCAAATATAAATGGAAGCCTGGTCAGCACAAACAATTCAGAGAATGCAATAGTAGTGACATACAGAGAGTCAGACCATGATCTCATGGTCTCTTCTGGCCTTAAGATTCCAGGATTACACACTTGTCCTGTGAGTGTCTTTGGAAGTGAACCTAATTTCCATTTTAATGTAGAACTATAAGATGACATTAGAGACCATACACACATCAGACTGAAAGTTGGAAAGTAACAAAAGAGAACGCTCATGATAATAAAAAGCAGCTGCACGAAGAAAGATTTAAAGTGACAGTGCACGCACTTAAAATACTGTGCTAGACAACACTTCTGTAAAATCACTGAAGAAAAAGCTTGGAATGTTTACAGGGCAGCAGAACTTTCTAGGGTTAACTGTGCTTCTGTCCAAACAGCAAGCGAGCGCTCAGGCACACACACTGCCGTGCATATAGCTACACTACTGTAGCGTGAAGGGTCATGTACAGGATCCTCACATCCCCATACAGCTACAAAGATCACACATGATGGTACTGCAGCGCTGAATCAATTAACCCTCTCTGGCTCTTTTCCAGCCAAACTCCCACTCATTTACTTCCCTGCTTTTCAAGCACTGAAGCTGAATACACTGGAATGAGACAATGAACAAACAAGGGTAGCAGCAGACTGTGAGCTTTGCTAATGAACAAAGAGAAAACTGCATGCAGATTCTGCTAATCGCTTACATAAAATCATCAAAAGAATGGAAGAGGAAGGACAACAAAAAAGAACACCACCTTATTTCTATCTTATTTTAACTGTGGCAAGAACGATTCTTCTCATCCACTCAGGAGTTGGAGTAAATGCCTGGGTAAGAAAAATAGTTTTCTTATAACAGAAATTCGTAATCTCGGTGTTAGAAGAAACAGAAGTGCTAAAGAACAGCACACACAGAGAAACTTCAGAAAAATTATATAAAAACAAAACCAAATGAACAACTTGTTTTCCAGAAAGTAGTGAAAAATCTTATCTTAAAATCCACCACGTGATGAAAAAGAAGATGACAAAGGATCCTCCTGGATTCAAAGTGAACTCTACTAAAAAGCGAGAGAAAGAGGTAAGGCTTTCTTCACCTGAAAACTGCAACACATTGGATCTTCTCATTAACTGAGTATTTGTTCAGTGTAACGCTACAACAGCTGCTTTAGTCTCTGCCTGAAGGGGGAAATGCAAGTGTTAAATCTTCAGCAGACTTGAGACAGAGACAGAAAGAAAGACAGAGAGGGAGAGAAAAGGCTTAATAAAAGCCCTGCTCGGATTACAAAAACAAGTGGTGTACTCAACCCCCCTCCAAGTAATGGGTAAATTTAGATGTCTCAGTTCCATAAATCCTTACAGTCCCCTTGAGACTGTCACCAGTGTTTTATCGTCCTCAGCTTCCTGACCCTCACCTGATAAATTAGGATCTGTAGACATTAAACCGGAAACCTCATACATCACTTCTGAAGATATTTTTGGGGTGATCCTCTGCGGAGAAATAGGATTCTTAATAAGGGGAAATATGGGAACTGCCGTCTGCCTACGCACACGCTGCTGGAGCCTAGACACTCTGGAGAGGAGGAGTTGCATATACACAATGTGAGCATCTGCCTTTGCATCAGTTTGTACTTACAAAGAGCAAATCTACATACACCGTATCTTAAGGGAACCATTTGGCATCCAAATTCATCTAACACTTTTTGCTGCTCTAGAAAGAAGAAAAAAAAAAAAATCAAGGAAGCTAATGCACTGCTTACTTTTCACAGCTATTGCACAGTTGCCTATAATCTTCTGAAAACTGACCCTCACTACAAAGGGGAGACCAGACCACTGAACCCTAGCAGCCAAAGATGGACACAAGACAGGACTTCCAGTTTTAAGATCTCCTTGCACCCAGCAAGGCACTGGATGAAAAAAGTCAGATACCAGCTCGGACATGGCTACTGTATCTCAAAATAGCAGATGACCAGTTTACAGTACTGACCATGCTGGCCTTTCTTCAGGACCATCCTGGACCAGAGAGGAACAGTGAACTCCTACACCATACACAATCCCTGCGCAGAATATCGCTCCTGAATACATTCTGCTGCTCACAAAAATGTCCCATTCTTTATTTTTGAATGGGTCTGGAGTTGGCAATGGATCTTTGTCGCCTCTCTCAGTAACAGGAGAACCCAAGCAGGACTATCCAAGCGACGAACAAGGAAACAAAGTACGCTGGGCAGCTTTACTGATCCTCCTGGTGATAATCCCCACCATTGGGGGGAACATACTTGTCATACTGGCAGTGTCTCTGGAGAAAAAGTTGCAATATGCGACCAACTACTTTTTGACATCCTTGGCGGTGGCAGATTTGCTCGTGGGTCTGTTTGTGATGCCGATTGCCCTTCTCATAATACTATTTGGTAAGTACAGCACGTTTGTTTCATCAGGCTAGCATAGGCGTACAGCTCGGGGAGTCTAATTTAAACAGCAAACCTGTTTGCTCTCCACCATCACAATTTCAGAAAGCACCTGGATGAGGGCTGCTAAATCTTCTCTCCCTCTCACTCAAATGCAGCTTAATGTCTTTATGGGGAGCATACACTCACTGTGGATATTCTTTTCTTTGAAATAAACCACTCAAAATCCACCTGAGACGTAGAACTGATATGAAATTGGAGCTGGACATGGGAAGTCACATTTTGTACAGTGAAACATTATTTTTAACAACATCAGCACAATGTTGTTATCTGTTCTACTTAATATCACAATAATTGTAGGCAGTCTTCACTTTAAAAAGGTGAAACGAAGAATAGGTATCTGCTTAGTACATTGAAGAGATTTTGTACTTTTTAGGTGCTGGACACCTGATTTTACCTTCGCATAGACTCCAAGCTCCATGAATAGTCAGAGATGGTCCCTGGCACTACCAGTAACAATAAACTTTACCAGTATCATTTCCAAAGAAGCTGATTTTCTCCCACCTCGGGGAAAGCAGCAAGGTTTGCAGAGCATCTTAAAAAATTAACTCATCTGTCAAGTCAAGGAAGCTTTAATCAATCTACCTAATGTTTAAGACTGATTTATCATTCAGTGTGGTTCATACGGAATAGAACAGGTACTTTTTACATGAACAAACATCAGGTGCAATGTTTTCTCTCTGGTTAGTCATTACAGAACAAGCATGCCCTTTTCACATTCTCTCATGCCTAGTTTTATTTCAGATATTGCTTTTGACAAGTAAGCAGAGGCAACTCCATGGGAAAAGTCTCTCTCTTTTACACCTAAAGTTTACAATTTAAACAGTCTATTTTCATACCCTACAAATGAAAGGAAAAAAGAATCAACACAAGACTGTTTTTTCGATAAAACTACAGGCGTACAAAATTATTTTTAAGATACAGATACCACTGGACACTAGGAAAGGAAAGACTACAGGAGTTCGTTTTTCCTGTGCTAGATCTCCCAGAGTTGCCTGAGCGACAAGCAAACACAATCATAAACTTTATTTCAGAAAGGCCATCAGGAGCGTGCCTTTTTTTTTTTCCTGCAGAAAACTGGTATCACTTTATTAACAAATGTGTTTATTCACTAAATGCCATGAGACTGAATTTTTGTGTATTGCAGATTGCTTTTCTCTAAACAGAGATACGAATCAGAGGTCAGAACGTAGTGCTTTTTTCAAGCAACAGTTACAAAAGGATAAATGAACATACATCAGCAGGACAGCGATTTCTGACTTGAGAAAAAGCACAGTCAATTATAAAAAACCTTAATCAATGTGCACGTGTGCATAAAGGCAAGAAATAGACCTCTATTTACACACAGGTATTGTAACTGCTTAGTTTCTGTCAAAGGCGTCAATAATAATAGAAATAAAACTACTAACCATACAGAAAATCTAGTATTGGACAAGCAATCAATACAAAAGGAAGAAGGCAAGTTCTGGACTTTGTGGAGTTGTTTTTTGGTGGTAGTGGAGGGGTTTTTTTGTTTGCTTTTTTTTATTATTTTCATTTTGCTAGACTAATAAATCTTTCTTTTGAACTTTATAAAAAGACTACTGCTCCTTAATCTCTCAATTAATCCAGTGCTAAACCCCGGTTACAACAGTTTAAAGCATGCTAGGAATCTTAATTTAAAGTCAAACAAAAGCCCCTTTCATGTTTCGGGAAATTTACAAGAAAGTAGCAAAATTAGTTATAATTAAGTACAGCTGCCACCAACCTTTCACATAGCAGTGGTTAAAACTGACATTTCTTGCATACAAGTCCCTCTTTGGCAGCCAGTCAAGAACACTGCTTCGCCTCTTCACCCACTGGTAGAAGATGCTGAAGTGTTTATAGAAGTTCAAAGCATAAGCAAAGCACGAGTTACTGGGATGAAGCTAGAACAGACATTTAAATACATATTAAGTCTAAATCTTGAGGCCACATTAGCCAGATAACTACTTGAACATAGAATTATCACTGATAGCCAGAGAGGCAATCAAATCCAACCTCCTGCACTTCCTCGCAGGAATGTTTCCATAATAATGAAATAGCTGGGTGCAGCTTCTAGATACACAATACAAATATTATGCTTCCGATTTGGAACGATATCTAATTATGTGGAGACAGTTGAGGGAAAAGCTGTGAACTGAAATGTAGTCGCATTAAGTGTAAAAACTCGTGTGTCACAGAGTGTTCAAATACAAAACCTACCACAGATATTGGCCCTATGCCCCGACAGAATGCTTACACAAAAATCTTCAGAAATAGCCCCTTTTAAAAATAAATAAGTAACTGTGTAACACACTCACAGGTATAATACTATGAGGAGTAGATTATTTATGCTCAGCACAGAGACCAAAATGTACTCTGGCATGAATACACACCGCAATTTTAATTTAGGAGTGCTAGTGTTAGAATATGCAAACAGTTCATTACTTTTATTGCCTGCGAAATTCTTCTCATTTCTTCTGAAAAAAGGCAGGTACGCTAGGAAATAACTGCATTCTCCGAGTCCTAGCTTTCAGAAGAGTTATTCAAATTACTAACACTCAGAACTACTAAAGGAAAGCAAAAATGTTACTACTCATCAGACAGTGAAATTAGCAAATATATTTAGGAGAGATCCTCTAATTTCCAAAGTCTGCAGCAGGAAAAGGTCTGTTATCCACAGCTTGGTGGGCAATGGGTTACTTGGACACAGAATATATAGCATCTTTCAAAATACATTCTTTATTCTGACATTCATCCCCTTAAAAATCAGAAGGTAATACTGGTCATCCTAGGCTACAAACCATTATTTTAAAAATCTATCACAAACAACTGCCTTCTTAATCTTTCCCCATTAGTGATGATGAACCGCAGCAAATCTTCCCATCTTGCTTGTAGAAACTATAGAGAAAAATGGCTTTAATTGACAGCTGCTTTACAAAATCCCAAATCTAAAGATAAGTAAGAAAACAAAGGTTTATTCCTCACAAAGCAACTTTAATTAACAAAAAAATAATTACTTTGGATAAATAAAAAAAAAACAGCAGCAAAGAACAACTGTTGAAACTGTAACTGCAGGAGAGGAACAGGCAGGGAGCCATAGGGCTGAGAGCACACGAGGGCAGCCTGGACACACCAGGTTGATGCAGTCCGCCAAGCTGAACGCTGACAGGCACCAGCTACAGACCTGCACACCAATGTGAAGACTGAAGCCTAGGCTGAAGTCAACTAGCGATTAAAAAATCCTCTCTCAGTAAAAGCATCATCACCTAACGGCAATAAAATCCTTTACAGGCAACACGTCAGCAGCCTCTATAGCAGAAGGACAAACCACTTCCAAGACTGCTTAAAGATCTCTGTCCATCACGCTGATACATGTTCACATGCAGCGACTTCTCCCAAGCTTCAAAAAAAACCCTTTTGGCTTACTGCAAATGCAGCTCTCCTGCTTTAACGTACTTTAGGATTATACATTTCCAAGGTATTTCCCATATATAAAGCTTTTCCTAAATAAAGATTAATCAGGGGCAGACAGCTGTGCTAAAAGCTCATCTTACTTCTCATAATGTGAAAGACAAATCTTAAAACGTATTTTATCTTGCAATGACTCAAAATAAGGAAAATAATCTGCAGCACCAGTACTGCTACAGTGGGAAGTATCCAAGGCAAGGTTTGTATGAAGGAAGAATAACTTTTTGTCTTACAACACTTGACAGTTGGTGAAAGCAGAGAAGTTTTCAGCAAGGCAGGTCTGTCAGGTAGCCTAGGCATTAAAAAAAAACAAACCCAAAACAATAAACAAAACATCCAAGCTACCAGCTTGTTTAAAACAGTATTCCATCTCCCAAGGGGAAAAAAAAAAGGTTGAAAATCTCAGTCAGCCCAGCCTCAGTCTGCTCCACCAGTGCGGATCTACACCAGGATAATCAGATCTTATAACAATACAAACTCAGCATGCTCTCTGCTAATGGCTTCGCATCACCACTTGGTAGGACACACTCATTTTACCTTGAGCCTGAATTATAAAGCAGGACAACAAACAAACAGGCCACCATCACATTCAGTGGTTAGAAATGCTTTCCGAGTCCTGAAGGGAAATTAATATTCCACCTTTTCCCCACTCCCGACCCAACAGAACAGGCTGAGAGTGATGGTATCACCACCACCAGGGACGCACAAAAATCACAGCCCAGAGCAGACCCTCAAACACTTGGCGCTGAGCTTCTAACACAAGTGCAGCCAACAAATGAAAATAAGTAAAAGCAAAATACACCACAGTATGAATCCTAGACAATGACATGATTCTTGTGGACTTTAAGGTATCTGTTTCACAATATTTGTTCTGTTTAAGTAGTAACTATGTTCTTAAATTCTAATCAGTTACTGCATTTAAAGTCTGGTCTGGTTTTGTTTGGATAAAAACCTGTCATCTTACACACAAAAATTAAAGAGTACATAGTGCTATAAACCATGAATGTGATAACTGACTGCCTTCTGCGCTCAGTTCAAAACAAGACAAAATAAAAGACAAAGCTTTCTCTGTTCAGTTGCACTTATCAACTCAAAACCATACATGGTGGCTTTGCATCAGACAGCTGTTTAAATGTATCTATATTTGAAAGAAGGAAAAGAGCTTTTTATTGTAAAATAGTTGAGGTGTTTCTTCTGCAAAGAAGAAACACCCATGATATCTATTTTATGATATGATATCTATTTTAGGAAATACACGGCTAGATACTAAAATTTACTGGTTAATGATTTGAAAACAGATCGACACTTTCCCTTCTGCTTCACTGTCTACATCATCCTCACCTGGAGTCCTCTGCTTTGGGGATGGGTGAGGTTCATTTCAGGGTTCCATCCACCCGTTCACTTTGTTTAACAGGCGAGGTTTCCCAACACAGGCAAGAGTGCAGACAAGCTCACGCTACGTCTGACTTCATAGATTTTTCCATCTTCTGGAGTTTATAACTCAAGTCAAGGCAGGACCCTTATAATTTCCATCTATCAGTCACATTATGGAAAAACGTTTTAATTTCAAACTACTGCAACATTACCACATTGGAAAGACTGGGCTTTACAACAGCCAGCTCATTTGGCATTCTCAGCATGCAGATCTATTTATTCAGAGCAAGGAGATTAAAACCAATCTGATTTGTTAGAAATGCCTTCCCCCCCCCTTAATCATCATTCAGCAAAGAACTGATTTCTCTGGCAATAATATTAATGTACCTCCTGCTTGAGTACAACTGAATTTTATAAGTAAGGAGAATACACTTAGTAGATCAACCTCTACCATTAGAAAAAGAAAACTTCTGTGTTCAACACAACACAGAACTCTAAGGTGCATCTCAAATTAAACACTACTAGCACTGGATTACAATACAAACTATAACACTTGTGAGTGAAAATAAAGCAGGTAAGAAAAAAAATGAGAGTTTCATTAAAGTTCATTTGGTTTGGTATTGTAAGTATTGATTTGCCACAATGCAGATGACACACCATATCTTCACTGTAAAGATTAACACTGAAGTCAGATAACTACTGTAAGAAATAGGATGCCAGACTTAAAAACCACATATCCATAACCCACATTAATGCTCAAGTGTATTGGGTCAGGTGGCAGAGTAAACTTATTTTAAAACGGTATTAACTAGATTCTTCAAGATCACCACTAAGATTCAACCGTGGTTCTGCAATGACTGACTAATACACTGGTTATGACTCATTATCTCCTCCATTTAACAGAACCTCAAATCCCAGAACTATCAAGGAGACAGAGCTGAAAACAATCACTTAACAGCAGGGCGCTAGGACCAAGCAGTCATGGCCCATTTTTTAAGAACTGCCACAAAGAGCTTATGATCCAAAAAGGACAAGACGACCAGGAATGGTTTATAATACAAAGTCTGATCAATATGATGGCAGCAACCACGCCAGTTAGAAGCTAACTAAAACATAAGACAGAATCCAGTTGAGGCAGTGGCAAAGCTCGGTTCCTGTAGGATTATGAACTTCTCAAAGGTTCTGAGACCAAGGGAAAACCACACAACAAAAAAAGCCTCTAAAAAAGCTTAGATTCTAATGAGTTTTCTATTCTCTTTCAGATAATGCGTGGCCTCTTCCAACTGCTTTGTGTCCTATCTGGTTGTTCCTTGACGTCCTCTTTTCCACAGCTTCCATCATGCACCTCTGTGCCATCTCACTAGACCGCTATATTGCAATTAAAAAGCCAATCCAGGCTAGTCAGTACAACTCATGGGCTACAACAATCATCAAAATCATCGTGGTCTGGCTCATTTCAATAGGTATGTGAGACTGGGCATCTGAAAAAAAAGGAATGCAAATGCTTTTCATGTCCAAAACAACAGGTGAAAGCTGGGCAAAGTGGAAAATTTGACCAAGTACAATTGATTAGCACACTCTAACACCCGGGCTGGCCTAAATCCACCTCTTGGATCATACACAGCTCCATCGAAATCTGCCTGAACTGCTCCTCCTTATATGGCTTAACAGAAAGAGCAAGGATTGAGTAGGGACAATCACTCTTCTTCATCTTGGTTCCAAAAGTCCAAAAATCGGAAGACAATATTCACATGCATAGCATGGCTCCTGGGAAAGCAAGATTTCATGTTCCTGTGGTAGTTTATTTTGTCCCAAATACAGTTTTAACCCTTGAGTAGATGCTGCTGAAATCTGTGCCTTACAACTGTCCTATGAAGCAAGTAAAAAAAGGTTGATTACTTGCATCAAAGCTTGAAAAGTGGGTGGCTGCTAACATCCACACTGAAGGCTGAGATGCACCGTCAATACAGCATGCAGAAAAACTAACCTCTGAGCAAAAAAAAAAAAAGCCCCGAACAGTTTATATAGAGGATGCCAATGCGTAAACTTTTGTGATATTAGCACCTCTGTGGTGTACACGTGACACCTTGTGCGCCTTTAATGCTTAAAAAAAGTCTGTTAAATGAGATAAGACAATGAAAACATTTAATTCATTGAATCACTAGGTTGGAAAAGACCTTTGGGATCATCAAGTTCAATCACAGACTTACAAGTCCAATTCAAATAAATTAACGCACACTGCAGGCAGCCATAGCCATAGTGCTGTACGCTGTGTGCAGGAGAAAGAACAAAATTATTGTGGATTATTAAGGCCGATGATGCACAGGAGAACAGTACAACTACCCTTGGGGCCGAGGCTCACGTGCCTAAACCAAAAATTACAACTTGGAAAAAATTCTAGAAGAGTAGTGATGATAGCAGAAAAGATTCTGTATGTATTTATTACACAGAAAGGAAACTGTAAGCATGACAAGACACTTACAAGCTGACCCTTCAATGCCTGATTTCTTGTTATTAATCAGTGCTGTACTTTTTCATTTCTTTTTTATCCAGCAGAAAAGTACTCTGCAGCTGAGCCATGGTTCTCCAAACCAAAGGTTAATTTGGTTCAATCCTCTTTTTAAACATTTGTTGTATCCAAAGGTGTGCCTCTTATTAAGAAAGAGATCAAGTGGCTGAAGGGTAAACCATTTTGCTCTTGCTGCCTTCTACCAACTTCAGTAAGCAGAGTAGCAGAGGAATACAGTAAATCCCTACATCTCATTAAGTGGTATCAGGAAACAGCACAGCACAAATAACCTTCACTAGACAGCAAGGAACCTGTTGTTTCTGTTGTAATGTCAGACTGCTGGCAAATTAAGTGCTGACTGTAATCTAGTGGTTATAAAAAATTCATTTAAAAGACATGGCTGCTAACATTTTTTTTTTAAACGAGTGGTGAATTATACAGCAAGCTACCCTCATTTAAACACTCTTAAATATGCAAGAGACTTTAAACAACAAATCCATCTCAAACACACATTGCATAATTCTGGCATCTATTTAACTACTTGTATATATGGAACAGTCAAGCAAGGTGAAAAAAATCAGCTGCCTGTGTCCAGTCATTTGATGTGGTTAGGAGGGAAAGAGAAGTTTTATGTATTTACAGAACAGCCCATCAAAAAGGGCGAAGGTTACCCCGGGGAGCTGGGGGGGAAGCAGATGGCATTAGGGAAACATATTTCACTGGAGGAAAAGCCATACTAATTCTAACAACCAGAGTCAAAGCAATTCATGTGTTTTACACTTGAGAAGTTGGCAACCTCACACTGCTTCCTCAATCACTAAGAGTTAGGCCCAATCTCCTTAGAAAGGGCACTCTGTTAAAGTGGAGCTTGCCAAGTCTCACAAAGCACTGTTTGCCCAATTACCCACGTGATGCTCTCAACAACTCATGTTCTCTCCATCATCCCGTGCCTGCTGCAGAGCTCAGGAACTACCATTCTTTAGAGACCTTGAGGCTTCATGCCCCAAAAGGAGACTGCGAGCAATTACCATATGCTGAAGTACTTGTTTTTTCTCCTGTAGGCATTGCTATTCCGGTTCCTATCAGAGGCATTGAAGAAGGAAATGGCAACTCTACAAACATCACGTGTGTCCTGACGCCTGATCGTTTTCATGACTTCATTCTATATGGATCGGTGGCTGCATTCTTCATTCCCCTCACTATCATGATAGTCACTTATTTTCTGACAATCCAAGTGCTACGTAAGAAAGCCTATTTGATCAACAAGCCACCTCAGCGTTTCACTTGGTCAACAGTATCCACGGTATTTCAGCGTGACACAACCCCTGCCTCTTCACCAGAAAAGGTGGCCATGCTAAATGGCTCCAGAAAGGACAAGACTTTGTCCAATGACATGCCTATCATCAGAACATCTACAATAGGGAGGAAGTCCATGCAAACAATAACCAATGAACAAAGGGCATCAAAAGTTCTGGGGATTGTATTTTTTCTTTTCTTGTTGATGTGGTGCCCATTCTTCATAACAAATATCAGTTCAGTTCTGTGCAACTCCTGCAACCAGGAGGTTTTCCAAAAGCTTATGGAGATATTCGTTTGGATAGGATATGTATCTTCAGGAGTAAACCCTCTTGTCTACACACTCTTCAACAAAACATTCAGGGAGGCTTTCAGCAGGTATATCACTTGCAACTATCGGACCACAAAGCCTATCAAGGCCCTTCAGAAGCGCTCCAGCAGGATCTCTTTCAGAAGTTCTGTGGGAGAAAATTCCAAGCTCTTTGTCATGCATGGGATGAGAAATGGGATCAACCCTATTATGTACCAGAGCCCAATGAGGCTGAGGAGCTCACCTATCCAAGCATCATCAGCCATTCTGCTAGATACATTACTGCTCACAGAGAATGAAGTTGGTAAGACAGAAGAACAAGTCAGCTACGTATAGTGGAATGGGAGCCATGTCCATATCATAGTATTACTGTATGTATTATTCTAGGTAACTGTGCTATAAGAGGATATAAATACTATTGTTTTCTGTTATTTATGCAAGCAATATCTTATAAATTTATATCAATTCCTCTCCTCCAAAGTCTCCTGTACTAATAACCCCAACCTCATGGTAACAACCAAAACTTCATTTCATGGTAAAAGATGCAGAGCTGTAGCCTACAGGAAGAGGGAAATAAATAAAAGCTAAATCAATTTGAGTATCTGAATTCAGTTCTCACCAACTTAAGTCTCTTCAAAGTATATTTTTATAAGAAAAGCATCTCTGTATTCATCAGCATTCATTCCATCAAGAATACAGAATATTCTGTAAATTGACACTCTACTATGAAATTACCAGGGGGTTACAAGCTCACTAGTTTTGATTTATATTCACCTTTATTCTGTGTAAACAAAGCTGCACACAAGCTCACCGCACTGCCTCCTACGTGTACATTCCTCTGCTGAGACTGTATATCCAAGCACAACCTGTCACTGGTCTCCGAAAGTATGTGTATCACAAGCCAAGTCACTCACTCCAGAGATCAAAAGGTGTATGCACCCATTGCACAAGAGGTGAAACTGGTTCTTACCAAGGTGAGAAAAAATTCCATGTGCCAAAACTATCCCTTTGTGATTTTATCGTATGTGTGGGCAGAATCTCTTACGCATCTGAATTTGATCTCCATTACTCTCACAAATACATCAGCCTGGTATTGTCAGATTTGTCACAGAAAACTGCCCGCTGTTCTTTTCACACTAAGAAAATGAGAGCATTTAACCAAAACAGGGCAATACCACATCAAAGATCATGAATAAAATGGGATAAGCAGTGGCTCAAGCACCCCTTTAATTTATATGAACAAACAATGTAAATTCAATGAAAGCCTTCCCTCATCCAATACAGTTCACACAAAGCAGAACAACCACAGATACAATAGCCATTTCACTTGAAAATAACAGCAGGTGTTTAAAACACGGCAGAGACAACAGTAATGTCTAGACCTGCACATACTCACAGTTTATCTTAGCTCAAAATAATTTCATTGTGCAAATGGCATAAGATTACAAGTCCCAACCTGCACTCTCTCAAACATGCTCAAGTCTTCCATTAGAGAGCAGAATCCATAAAGAATTGCTCATCACAACACGTAGAAGCTACCAGCATCTATCATCTGGGAAACTAGGAGCTTCTGATAGTTCCAGACCATCTCTTTTTGGGAAGGGAAATCGGATTTCCCCAAAGTGTTGGAGTTCTTACAGTAAGCAGCCAGCTCACCGGTTTTTTCCACCAGTTTCCATTTATAGTAAAGTTGTCAGCTCAGGTTTTGTTTTCATTTTTAAAATTTTCAGAACTCCTTAGTCGCACACTAAAATTACGTACAGCAAAAGGCTAAGTTTTTTTCATCTGCAGAACAGAAAGTACTAAAGATAACATGTCCTTCCAACATATTTATTTATGTATATTTAATTTAAAACACATGCAAGTTCAAAAAGGAGCCGAATGTAACAACTGCCAAAGAGTTCTAGGAGAAAGTATCAAAAACACTTCTGTGGTACTTACAGTAACTTTTCTCCTTCCTCCTCCTTTTTGGTGATAGTCACTAGCTACCTTAAGGTGGAATAAGCTCTAATTCCTCTTGCTCCTCTTTCATTAACCAAAATTTGTTTAAAAGCATACTACAGTTAAAAGCTGGAATTGCTGGGATTGGTATAGCTGTGAAAGATGCCTATATCTAAAAATACTGAGAATCAGAAGCCTTTAATAAGATCTAGATTACTTTGAAGCTCAATAGGCAAGGGAGCAGGAATAAAACAAACCCCCCAAAACCCAAAACTTCCAGGTACATAGATGAAAACTTCACCGACTAGTGTCTCATTTAACCTAAAGCAGACACTCTGGAACCTGGTTACAGTGTGATCACATCCACGCATAGAGTGATCACAGCAAAAATAAATTAAAAGCATCATTTGCAATGTAGGAACCGGCCTTTATGAAGAATAACATCAAGTGTCAAACAGGCACAGCACCATTCTTGAGGGGTTATTTCCCAGAAGCCAGAGAGCAAGAAGCAGTCATCTTTGAAATCTCTCCTGCTACTTAAATCCCTTCCGATTAAACAAAAATCATTCACACAGCAGGGTGCAATCATCTACTTTCAGCAACAACTTAAATTTTCTGTTTCCAGCAGGAGCATCACAGCCAGTTCACAGCATCTGGAAAGAGCAAGAGGTAACTTACTTCTGTTCTGTCTGACCCCATTCTTGTCAGTCTGCAGTGAGCAATGACATGAAGAGTAATTTGCCATAAGTATCCCATGGAGAACAATTCCAAGACCTCTTCATAATCAGTGGTTAGACTGCACCAACAGGAAATCCTTGAAAAAGCCTCACCCAAGAAAGATGTATTTTGTCAAGCCAGCACACATTTTTCTATTTTAGGAACCATAAACAGAAGTCCAACATGTTCCAGTTACTGAATTTAGTCAGCAACAATAAACCTCAATCACAAGGACTAGTGACTAGTCAAAAATCTAGTCTTCCTACAGAGAAAGGAAACTTCTCCATAGACAGGAACTCATCATCAAGAAAACATATACATTCCATTTAACACTCTAAATGTAAAAGAAATTGTTTATCCACTGACAAAGCACACAAGCTAAGAATTCAGGTAATGGTCTTGGAAAGCATAAGGACGGAGAGAAGAAAGCTGAAGAGAAGATAGAGAACTATGAAATAAAAAGACAATAAAAGGGATGGCAGAGTTCCTGTTTTAGCAACTGTATCTACAAGAGCTGATCTGAACAGACACCTACATTAGCAAGGCATGACTGAAAAAGAGTCACTGCAAGCTACTATATGAAAGCATGAGTTTGTTGTATGGTAACTAAGAACAACACTGCTCGTGTGGTGCTGACAACCAAGACAGGATGCTCAAGACTGCATCCATGAGCATCATCTTTAAGTTACACAAATATATAAATCACGTTTTTACCTGCTGTCTGTGAAGTGAAAGTATTTTTACAGCTTCCAGTTTCCTTCATGAAGTTAGCAGCCTACATAGTAATTGATAAAAAGTCTGCAGTCACTTGCTAAGAGAACACAGGAGAGAGAGAGGGTCTTTTCTCTTTTTTACAAGAGAAAGGGGTCACGCACTTCCCATTTTACTAAAAAAATAAGACGTTCCTTTCCCTGGAGTGAAATCCTCTCAGTTCTTTCAGAATCTGACCAAATCAATCATATGGCCAGCTCTACAGCCTCTATATATTACATAAAATAATAACTTACACAGTTACCTAGGTCATCTTTCCTCCTTATCACAGAGACTTTTATCTGGCAAATTTCATTTCTTTTTAAACTACTAGATAAGCAAGAAGAAAAGTCAAAGCTGATCTGCAATTTACAAGCTCTATGGGAAGAAAAACTTTTTAGAAGGACAACGGACAAGTACTGGGGTTTTGTTCTTTAATTATTTAAAATGCATTAGGAAATGTTTAGTCAGTGAGTCAATGTTCTGGCTATCTCTAATTAAAAATTATGGCATAGATGTGGACGGAGGGACCACCTATAAACATATCCACCTCAGTGGTTTTGCAGAGAGGAAAATAACGCAGCCTGAAGCATAACAGAATGAATGCCCTGAAATGCAAATAAAGGGAATACCTTAAAAAAAAACACAAACCAAGCCAAAACCAAACAAACAAGATCCCAAACTTTAAGCCACCCTACAAAAGAGAGAAGAAATTCAACTCAGCTGTGTTAACAAAATATATTTTATTAAATCAGTTCCAAACCATCTGGGGGTTCTACAAGCTGCAAGCCCTTAGTTCTGCTTCCATCATTTGGTATTCTCAGAGTGTGAAACTCTTCCTAACCACACCACACCTGGCCATACTTGTATCAATTTTCAAATGCATCAAAATACAGCTGAAAATTCCAGTGTTAAGCAGAAGCCAAGGCCCTGAGAAGAGCGATGCCGTAAAGCTGTTCCTTGCATACAAGAGACATACCGATTTCTTATGGTGCTTCACAGGAAATGGCATTTTCCTACTCAGAAAAAAATGGAAAAATCCACAGCACTGCAAGCTGATATAAGGAAGCAAAAGCTTTAAGCTTTACTACCTAAATCTTCTTCTAGATTGTCATATGTAACACCAGCCTTAAAAAGTAAAGTAATACAAGCACAGCAAACCTGGTGAAGGCATACTGAACAACCTGGGGCACTGCAGCCCAAAGAGGCAGGATGCTTGCCAGAGTTCTTCTGGCTCTTTTCCGTGCAACTGGGAGCCAGGAGTCTCAGAGTTCTGGCCAGTTCTCAGGGCTGACTTCGTATTGCCATGGAACATTAGATTTCTTTCATCATATTGATAAAGATGGCCATGTACAACTGCTAAAAAGCACTCTGTTCCACTTCCCCCTTGGCTCCCTAGGTAACCATTAACATGGTAAAAACAAGTCAGGAGAGGAGCAACTTCGGTATTTTTCCTTTGACATCTAACACCAGGGTGTCTGCTGTCACCATCCATTCCCACAAGAAACTGCTTTCTCCAGTTGCAAAGAAAGGCTCTTGCCCTGCAGAAGAGGAGAGGAAGCTTTTTCGTTTTTAAGTGGGAGGCTAGTTACAAAAACAGGAAAGATGGTTTGCTGAAATGTCCACTTCTCTTATTTTTAATAATTCACATCAAATCTTATTTGTCTAACCACATCTACAACTCCTTGCATTCAGGACTGAGGTCCTTTTCATCCTCTGAAAAACAACAACACGCTCTTAAAAATGAAGAGCTTCTTGCTCTCTGCAGGATCCTCTTTACAAATGCTCTAGATGGACAATAGCAACTCATTAAACCCTGCGAAAATATTAGCTTTTTGTTCTGCAAGATGCACATTAATGCTCCCTAATAAAATCCAACAGAAATTTTTGCTATAAAAAAATAAATTCCTCAATTTCATTTAAATGCTCAAAGAATCTCAGCACTTTTTATGACAATTTGAAACTTCAGTTGCTGAACAGTAATCTTAAAGCAAATTCAAGCATTTGGTCAGACAACCAATTCAGTTACAAATCACAGAGTTTAAAATGTTTACTAACTCAGACAAAAAGCCTTACTGTTTCTAATCTGAGAAAGTGAAAATACCATTCTGGAATTAGAGGTGTTGGGGGTGAACATATTAGACTGGTTTCTCTCCCTCTTCTCATGCACACAGTCATTTGGTGATCTGAAATCTTTAGCTATAACTTCATAGGCTTATTATAGGCACTACAGACAGTATTTCTAGGCCCTAAAGGACAACTGGTTTCCTGAAGGAATGCTTCTGAGTGTTCAGCAGGGTACAAGCTAGCCTGAAGATACCATCTTAGATTTAATTACATCGCAAATTAATGTACTTATCTGTGTAGAAATTCCAGCTTACAGTAGGAAGTTAAAACGCTGCGATTTTCAAAAGCTCTCAAGCACTTCAAGGCTCTGAGCCCTATTTTGCAAAGCTATTAAAATATCATGCATATAAATAGCCTAGAACAAAGATAAAACAATAGCAGGGAAATAATTAAAGCAAAATATCGTAGTGTACTGTTTGAAACAATTAATGTATCTGTGCAATCTGATGGTATGGTTACAATTTTCATTAGAAGTCAGGTCAGTTTGGCAGAGATGCCAAAGGACTTTTCCAATGCACTACAGTTTGGTCAATGAAGATGCACAGCTCTGCTTCCAATTTCAGACTGGCAGGTAAAGGCATTTTCAAATCCAAAAAAGACTTCAGTGAAAGTCTAAGGCTTCTTCTGATTATAATAAGACTACTGTTACTCTTTCACTGAAAGAATTCTCATTCTCTCCCACAAGAAGACTGAATAAGACAAAGATAAAATGGGTTAGAGGGAAAACAAAACCCTTTTAATCTTTCCTATGCAAGAACTAACAAGCAGGTATGTTTCATCAAGTTCCTCTTCATCACAACTAACACTGAAAAAGTCACTGGTACAAATCACATTAGGGTGACCGTTAGCCTCGTACTCAATTATCCAGAAGATCTGCCGTCTGTCTGCTGGATAAAGGTTGGTTGTCAGAGTTAAAGAAAACAAATTGTCCAAGTCTTCCTGGAACAAAATCCAAGTATCGGATCTGTGTTTGCTTTAAAACAAATATATAGCCTTAAAATATCAAAGGCTATGTAAACACAAAGAATACAAAAGCAGGAAATATTACTATTCCACTTGCATCATCCTAAAATGAAGAACTGAACATAAGCCAGGCAGAGTTCTCTGTGTTTGAGTTGCCTACACTTATCAGCCAAGACTACATCTTCCTTTTGGGATTCTCTAGAGGCTGCGTTATTCTCTCTCCCACCCTTAGCCTTTTCCCAACAATATCGTACCAATGCAGAAGCAGCTTTCCACAACTTAAGTCATACGTCCCTATAGTCTTTATTCCCCTGAACTTAACAACCACTATGAGAGCATTGCATCTTTTTAGTTCATGATTTCAAGCACTGCTGCATCCTGTATTGAAGCTTTCTCCCTAACCAGATTTGTTATATCTATAAAACTTCTATCCCTCATTTCTTATATAAACTGAAGTGCTTAGGTACACTGCAGCATTATTCCAACATACAATATAAAAATAAAGGTGACTGCATAAACCAGTCACATCTTATTCTGCAAAAAAAAAAGATCAATTCATGATCTGAAGTGGTAAAAATCTAGATAAAAATAATTCACTCCATTTTTAAAACATAAAACACTTTAAATTTATTATGCTTTCCATCTCATTGTAGTAGTCTTAAAACACAAAAAAGACTGACCAGAAATCACAAGCAACTTAAAAGCTGTTTTCCAACAGCCATCATAAATATTTTACGAACCACTTTAGCAGAAAGAAGGACTAATACATAAACATCAACAACAAGGTAAGTTTGCTGTCTATGATCACTGGGAAAAGTATCCGGACTGAGAGAACAGAGACACATTACAGTAGCCAAGTCAATACATCAGTTCTCTTCTTGCTGTTGTGCAATACAGCTTCTTGCACAGCCCTGCACCCACGCTGCTATCTCCAGACTTCTCAAGCTTTACTCACACCTCTATCATTCTACAAAAACATTTTACTTGTCTCCTGTAAGAGGACATAGAAGATGTAAAAAGTGTCAGGTTTTTATGCTGCACTGTTTTGACCATCTTGCTAGTTGTGAAGAGGAAGAAAGGAAGACACAGTTTTAAAACAGCTCTCTTGCACTAGAGCTTTTTCTGATAATTTAATACAGTGGCACAAAAATCATCAGTTGTAAAATACATAATTAGTGCCTAATTTTTGTGAGACATTAAGCTGAGAGGGGAAAAAGCCATCCCCAGTCCTACAGCCAGTAAGCTGTGCTTTTGATTCCCAGCCTCAGACTGCTTCTAAATAGTCAACAAAACTAGAATTAACAGCAATAACACTGCTGGTGTTTTGAGCGGTGCATAGGATGTCTACACCAGCCCAGTGTTCTGTATTTGCATTACTCCCCAAGAATCACAGCTAGGGAGCCTGTTGCAGAAACAAGAATTTCATCAACTTCTCATGTTTGCTCCAAGCAATAAAGATGACTTTGGTAAATAAAGTAGGAAGAAAACTGAACACTCCTGAAAGTGCATTTTAATATTTTTTAAGTACTCTGAAAAGACAAAAGGTACTGCAGCCACAACTCCTCCCCAACTGATACCAATTTAAAAAGGGGAGCAATTACAGACTGTTTTCACTTGATATGTTCAGGAATATAGAATTTCTCTTAAGGGATTACATGCTAAGGAAAACACTGGATGTTATCACTGGGTACTTTACCAACTTTCATAACACATTAGAAAATGTAATTCTGCAATTCTTAGGCAAAACTTAATAACCTAGACTAGAACATTCCACCTAAAACTCAATTCACCAATTTTTAAGAATGAAGTAGCCCACACATGCTTTTGTAACTTTGTCAGTAACTAAAAATTGGAAAAAAAACTAAAAAAAAAAAAAACTGTGCTTAAAAAAACTAAAAATATTAATCTTCAAGTTAAAACAAAAATCTAATGCTTTAAAAATTGAATGCAATGTTTTATTACATTACGTTCTATCACATTTTACTCTGTTACTGTGCTGATGTCATTAACTCTAGGCATAAGAGCCAACCTATGCCCTTGAATGTACACACACACATATGTGCTACCAAGGAAGACTCACAGAGGCAAGCGAGGACAGAAAAGCCTTACAGAATGTTCTGCTATGCAAAAGTATTACCTAAAAATAGCTTGCTTTGTGACGTTTACGACACTTTTCTCAGATAGCTGTAACTAAAGGAGAAAACAAGCCAGGTATTTATGACACAAAGTAAATCTGTGGGTCAGAAGCTCTGTTGCTTTTATGGAAATCGGCATCCTCTGACTGTGCCAACTCCACACTTCTACGGATTTTTTTTTTATTTATTTCTATAGGAGGAACAGCAAGAAGCACAAGTCTGTGCACACTCCTGCTGCTGCAGCGTACAACCCAGCTGATGAACTTATACTCCAAGCCTGCTCAACCCTGCAGTATCAGCATGACTTCCCCAACAAAAACGTACACCACATTAAACAAATTCATACTTTTATTTCAATCCTGACTTTACAGTTCCCTTTCTGGAACTACACACAAAGAATTCAACAAAACCTCTTCTTACAAGAGCTTCAGTCATGTTCCTTCACTTAAGACAAGATTAATTTCTGGGGCTTAGCCCACTGTGTAACAGACCTGCTCGACTTCCATCACAAAACACTTCATTCAATAGCTCTGTATACCCAGCAGCTGACAAATCACTGACTCTCACCAGTATTCAGTGCTGTATTACTGGCATTTAAGGTAATTAAATCCAGTTAGACTTCAACAAACAACAGTCCTAAGTAAAAGATGCCATCTCAGTCATGAAATCCGACAAATTCACAGCTCGCTCGCTCTTTATGTCTCTGCATGCTTGTAGTGTTGAGGTAGGCCAGAGCATACAATTAGTGTGCTAAGTAATTGTGTTTCAGCAAATAGGAAAGGTAAATGTAAAACAAGTTTCTAGATCCTATTGTCCCAATGGACAATATTTCTTTCCAGGAACTGAAATACTTTTTTTTCGTTTTAATTTGACTGAGTAACACACGGGGTAATCTGCTGGGCACTCTATGCAGAAAATACACTCTTCCTCCACTACATGTAGAATGCAGGGGCCTGGGCTGGACAAACCAAGGGCTCCCTCCAGAACAGAGTAAGAACTATGAAAGCACTACAACTAATCGTGTGTTTTATGAAAGTGAAGAGTATTTGCAACAACAGCCTAACACAAGCCTTTTGCCTCCAGAAGCCAGTGATAATCAGCTAAAATGTTTTAGTTTTAGCTAAAAAAACAAGTCCACCAGGTAAGGTAGACACTGGAATGTACAAAATGTTCCTCCCTATTGTGCAACCGGGTACCCCTGTACTCCAACTGTACTCCTTCAGAAAGGGAAGAGGCAGGATAAGACCTGAACCACTGTGGAGCCAATCAAAGAGTCAAAGATGATGTCACTCATTCTCTCATTGCTGGATATGAAGGGAACAGGCCTAGAACTGTCTTGCTCCAACAAGGTGCCAGCACATGGTAAATGGTTTAGCTCAGAGCCTTGCAAGCTTCCCATTTTCGTAGGAGCTATCGATGTCCAATTATGTTTTGCATTTGTTGCTAAGAAAAATTACACTGAAATCAGAGATCAGAAGTGCTTTGTCACAACCTGTTTGGAAAAAAAGATGCCTGAAACTATGGAAGCCCTGCATGGAATTTTCCTTGTGTACACAGATGCAGAAGCCAGTTAAACAGACTCTTTGGCTTCAGGAAAGACACAGACCGCTACACAGCAAGGAATGATCTGTGCTCATTGCAAGCAATGGAGCAGAAGCTCTTGGGAGACACCTGCTGCCTACAGAGAGAATTAGTTCTGTTTGTAAACCACCTTTAATTGGAGCCAGAATATGCTACAGAATGGAGCACAGTAATTTCTACACGAGGGACACCTTGGTTAACAATAAATTGACTGGTCATATCATTAACCTAGTTTTTTTAAGCCAGCTTTCAGTACCACTTACCCTGCTTTCTGGGATGAATCTACCGACTGCCCCTAATCCAAAGAAGGTGCAAACAAAGATTTTTAAATTACAATCCTGGACCCAAGCATGCACTACCTCCTCTCAGACCCACTGAAAGGCTGCAGCTTGACTCCATACTTGGATTACACAGGTTACTGTTTTAACAGATGTAAGCATAGTCCTTGGAGAGCCTTCTAATTCCCCAATCTAATTATAAAAAAAGCCCAAGCACCTCTTGACTAAGGAACTACGAGCACTACAAAATACCAGTTCAGCAACAGATTTCACTTTATAGAACCAAAGCAAACATGACTGTTATAGGATAAAACCTACATTACCAAAACCTAAGCCCAGTAACCTGTCAGGATCTAACAGCAGATACTTAAAAAACAACAAACACTATTTCAACATCCTTCTTCAGGTCATTTTACTGAAGTCATAACCTCCAGAAATGTTTTAGATAGCAATTAGACAAACATATTTGTCTGAGTACAGCTGCCTTTAAGAGGTCTGGCATAAGCACCATATATTTAATTTTTAATTAACCCTCAATTCTACAAATATTAATTTTTCATTCTATTCATCAACTTCATCTAACTCTACTCAGACAATTAAGCCATAAGTCTGGAAACCTACAGAAAGGCTCATTAAGCATCTGCTGAACATTAGGAAAGGCCTCTAATTCTGAGCCAAGTTCTATTTTCTCTCAATTTCTTGACTTTTCAATCTCCACTCAGTTAGCAATTGAGTCACTTTGTGAAAGCAATAGCATACACATTTCCTGAAAACATAACAGGCATACAATTAAAGGCTGCAGAACTGACCAATGAAGACACTGTACCTGAACAGGATGAAACCAAGTGACTCAACAGCTGCCCGCCTCACGTCATCATTCACATCACTCACCTACAAAAGGGAAAACAGGACATTGGGAATATAGTTAAAACACTTGAGAACTCCACAACATTTCAGGCCAGGTGCCAGGCACACAAGTTAATCAAGGATTACAGAGAAAGAAAGTTCTCATTCAGCCTTAGCTGAAACAACTTCACCCTCGTTCAAACACTGAGTGCAAGCCGAAAAGAGCAGACAGACCTCATCTTTTACAGCTTAAGTTATTTTTCCCCAGAAAAACTTTTACACAGACTATTCGCTGCAAACCCACTACCAACTACTATCATGTTTTACTTTAATAGGTTCCTTTTTTGTGATACTAGGTTGAACATTCTCTTGCTGAAAGTCCACTTATCCTAATGTCACAACATCCTGTTATTTCCATTCATAGTATCAAGAAAAGCTTTCATCACTTCACAATCTCTCATGTGGACCAGAACATTAACAGTGTGGACACAAAGCCTGTCAAAGCGATGTGCTTACCAGCACAAGTTTCTTGCTACGTGCTCCTAAGCCCACAGTACTTACAGCCACATGCAGTAGGCGTCTGATAGCCTTGTTGTTCCCTGAGCCACAGTATGCCATAGCAACAGTGTACATGCCAGAACGACGGAGAATCGGATCCTGGAAGAGAAAGCATCAATATTTAACATCCACCTAAACAGGGACTCGGTAATTCTGACTTTGAATCTGTTCCAGGCCTCGAATCTGCAAACAGGTAGCCTCACTGCTCAATCATTTATTAGGGATAAGTAACAGGACAATCAACAAAGCAGCGTTGCCAGTACTGATTTCACAGGGAAAGAAAGCAGCTATGCCATAGGCTGCCAAAGATAGTATCTGGCAGATGTGTCATTCTGCTTCTTATTTGCTGTCTGCTATTGACCATGACCACTGCTAGATCCCTGAGAATGACCCACCACAGCGAGCCTCATCTGTTTTAACTATTACACCTGGTTCTGCTCCTTGCTGCTCACAAGACTACGGAGACTGTGTATAAGGCTAAAGCAGCACGCAACTGAGCACCGTTGTTCTTATATTTTTGATCAGAGTGAAGTAACCTGTGAAACTGCCCACTTCAAACCTACGAAAGGACTTCCCTGGTTCGAAAGAGCCATCCCACCATCACAGCTGGAGATTTCACAAAAGAACAGGAAGGTCACCCATGTAACAAATGGGCCATGGATTAAGTCACAGCTAAACTTACCTTATCTCTGCAGAGACTCTCAATAAGAGCATCTGCCTCCTCCATCCTCCCATACATGACCAGAGCAATTCCAACCGCAAGGCCTCGCAAAATCTTTTCATGCTGGGTTTCCTGTGCGTAGCCAACCATGTCCTCAATAGCCTGAGCATTTTTAGATCCTAACATAACCAATCCCAGCGCCAGGCCAGCTGCCTCACCTGCACAGCACAGAAAAGCAAAAAAAAAAAAATCAAGCAAACTCCCTCCCCAGAAGCAGTAAATATGATATGTAGAGAATTGTGCAAGATGTAGGCCAACAGATCACTTCTGGACACCACCATGCCCAGCAACCCCATTATTCATGACCAGATGTGCTTATGATAATCTAACCAACCACAGCTTAACTTAGTGCTCCCCTATCCAATTCAGTTTTATCTTCCTGGGGTCAAGAGCTGCTGAGATAATTTTCCTGTAACCCCTGTCAATACATGTAGCCCTCACAAGCTTCTCCAAACCCATCTCTCAGTCAAAAAGGACACATGGATCTGGAGATCAATCACACTAAATAAAATGCATATGACAACGGAAAGAACAGAGAAAAATAGACTGGTCAAAGACCTAGCACATCTCACCAATATGCAGCATGGTGCCACAAACCAGTCCTGACAGGACCTCTGAACATTACTGCCACATAACTAAAGAACCATGCTGACTGGGAAAAGGTCAGTAAATAAAACACAGCTCAGGCAACCTAGAAGCTATCTATGCTAACAAGAAACGTGGGGAAAAAAAAAACCCACCAAAAAAACCCAGATGCCTGATAAGGCCTCAGATGGTTATTTGCTTTGGAAGTACAACATTTACCTGTCACTGCATCATCCTGGTATAGATTTGTTTTCAGCAAATCGTACACATCCTGACGTGCTGTCCCCATGGCAGCCAGACCCAAACCCAGGCTGCCACCATGTCGCACAATCTAGAGAAGCATATGCAAGTTCAGTCATCATAAAACAGGGAACAATATGTCTTCAGCTCAAGTAAACATCTTTCCATCAATATAAAGCAGCAAACCATTAGCCCCAGACCACCCATAATGATCACTTGACCTGTTAGAAATTCCATTTTCACTGTCTTGGGCAGTAGCTGATGGAAGAGGCAGAAAAAGGAACAAGAAAGAGAGTTCAAAAGCCCACAGACAATGAATATTGAAAGTTTTGCCCACAGTACAAGAGAATTTCTAGTATCTTTACGGTCTTTTTCCCTTCTGAATGATTCATATAAAACCATAAATCTGTGTCATGAGTAAAAATTGCTGCCTAGGAATACTTTTGAATAGGAAGCTAAATTAGTAGGCATTTAAACAACCTACATGCTCTTTTGTTCTAGCAACAGATACAGGAAAGGAGACACATTTGCAATAAGATAAGTGAGATCCATTCACAGAGTTTTTAAAGAAGTCATCCGAAATCACTCAAAGCAAAGACGGGAACCTGCTGGGAAAATACTAATCTATTCCTAACTTAAAAGGAGACTTTTCAGAGAGGTCTACAAACAGTGAGTGCTAAAGTAAAACCCTTCTTTTTGAATAAGAGGCATTAAACCCACAGTGCTGCAGAAGCATTTTGCAGTTTACTTCTTTGACAGCTAAGCTACAGTGCCTGAATACTGCAGGTCTCCTAGCAAAAACAAAGCAGGTATACACAGAAAGGAAGATGAAGCTAGATTCACTGCCAAATACATAAAAATTTCCTAAAAATTCTACGTAAACCTTGAGCAATAGGTTGTTAAAACCAAACTTTATATTTAAGACCTACAGGAGGTGTAAGCATCACACTACTATCACGGTCTAGGTTACCTCTAACCCCCACTGATAAATCAGCTGGCAGCCCTCTGGATATTCCCAACAAAACAAAGGTTTGTTACTGAACCCAGTACATACATCATTGCTGGCATTCTTCAGCTGGTTCAGCAAGTAGTCAATGATGTCCCCACCATGGTTCGCATGAATGAGACCCAAGGCATAGAGACCTCCACCTTCCTGGTAGGCTGACCCTGGAGAGGTGTCCTTGGGTAGATACGTTGCCATTAGCTGCAATGCTTCTTTCTCGTGACCCTGTATGTACAGCGTTCAGCAGGGAGGGAAGACAGTGAGAAGCAAAAGGTGAAAAAGCAGTGGATGCAAGCACTTCACAATAATATTTAAGCAAGTCAGGAGAAAACGTGTTATTGCCATTAAATGCTCCACAAAATCAGCCTTTAAGTGCTGTACAATCAGCAAAGAATTCTTCTGTACTGGGGTTTTATTAACCACAGTGCACGAGTACTCATCAATCACTTGGTCATTGATCTAAACCAGGACAGATTTGGCCTAAAGTTACACCAGTTCATTCACTGGAGCACTTTAATGAGGGCGGAGGCACACAAAACTATTACAAAGACTTCTTATCATTTCAAACCAGCTTTAAAAAACCTCCTCTGTGAATGAATTTGAAGAAAATTGACCATTGCTAAGGTCACCATTCAAACTTACTGAAGCTTCCTACAGTAGGGGCTTTGGTACTGTCCCAAATCCACTAAAGAAATATACACCTGCAACTTTAATAGCTATATATTATTGACTCTGTTCAGCTCAGAGCTAGGAAAAGTATTCTCTCCTTTAGCCATACTGACACTCAGCAAAACATGCCATAAACTACATTGGATATGAGACAAGATGGACTGGATAAAGAAAAGCTTTTCTTTAGTACAAAGACACAAATTATATTATAGATGTGCTTTGCAATAAACTAGGTTAACTAGAGTGCAGGCATCGTTCAGAATCCCGATTTCAATGTTTCCAGTTTCACAAGTCAAGTATTTATATTGAACGGTAGGGAATGAATGCAATGGTACCTTGTGTATAACACCCAAGCTGGCAGTAGCAGTAAACTTAGCCCAGTTAGTGGCCCTGGCCAGCCACTCCAAATTGTCTCTAGAAGATTAAAAGAAAAAGGTTATACAAAGTTTTTCATACAGCCCATTCCTCATCCTGCAAGCAGGGTTTCACAGTGCTAAAGACAGCTCTCAAATCTGAGATCACATCCGTTGGTTTACCCGTGTCCACTGCTGTGGTTACCCCATCACAGAAAGCCACCAAGTTGGTCAGACAGGACTTGCCCCTGGTGAAGCCATGCTGGCTGCCATTAATCACCTCCCTGTCCTCCATGTGCTTTAGCATAGTTTCTAGGAGGATCTGTTCCATGATCTTCCTAGGCACAGAGGTGAGGCTGACAGGTAAGTAGTTCTCAGGGTCGTCTTTTCTACCCTTTTTAAAAATGGGCACGTTACCCTTCTTCCAGTCACCAGGGACTTCCCCCGATTGCCATGACTTTTCAAATATCATGGAGAGTGGCTTGGCAACCACATCTGCCAATTCCCTCAGGACTCTGGGATACATCACATCAGGTCCCATGGACTTACATATGTTCAGGTTCCTCAGGTGTTCACGAACCTGATCCTCCTCTACTGTGGGAGGGGGTCTACCCCTCTGGTCACCATCTTGCTGTCCCACCCCACCACAGATACTGGTGAACTGAGTGAAAGACAGAGAACTGCTCAATATGCAGCCCATCAACTCCCTGGAAGAAACTCTAGCAGTTTCTGGAGCTCTCCTCAAGTCCCTGGAATGCAGCCCTGACATTTCCCTTTCAAGAGTCATTCAGCACTGTCAGTGTCTACCAAAAAAGATGCATCATCTCAGAAATCCTCCAAGCAGCAAACAAAGGGAACAGAAATTCCGTATCTCCAGCCTCCAAATTGCTCATGTGGTTACATGCAAGTAAATTCAGTTTGTAAGGACAGACAAATCCAAAAACTTCCAGCTTCTCTCTGCCTCCGCATTAGCTTTCAGACCATTTTATTCTTCTCCTTAAAGCCATCAGCCTTCTGCAGCCACCCTTTTGGAAGTATCAAGCTAAGTGACACAATAATGCTGTTCAAACACCTCTAAATGACACTGGAGCTTCCTTGCCATAGATTTACCTGAGGAACTGGTCACTGGTTGTGCCACAATGCATAAAGGAGTTTGCTATAACCGTTGCTGTATGACACACAGAATTCCGCACTGCATCCTGAAAGAACAAAAACAATCAGTATCACCAGCCAGCACAAGATACACCCTAGGTCACTTAACATGCCTGCCAGTACGCTAGGAAAGTTGATTGCAATTATGCTCAATTTAATCTGCAACTTCCCTTTAATCAAAGTTAATACATTCTAATATATCCTCAACCCATCTTTCCAGTGCAAACCCTTCTGAGTTCAACTGCAGCTTAACTGGAGAACCTGCCCTTCTGGTTCCCAGAACTGAGCATTGCAAAGTGCTTGTTCCAACATTTTCAAGCCATCTCTGGAATACTACTCAGGATCACTCTCAAGCACTTAACCAGCCGAGGGAAAAGATTTTCCAGCACATTTGAATTGCCTCCTGAAGTAGATGAACCCACTGACAGGCATCCACTACCATTTTTTCTGACGATATACATCTCACCCCACATATAAAAAACTTCTATGGTTTCTAATAATCATTTTGCTGAAGAAAGTCTATTTGCCTGTAAGTTTTCCTTTGCCCAACCTTGAGTAACACCTTCCAAAACAAAACCAGTTACTCAATTCACTAGCACTGCTTATGTTACCTTATGGGTTTTGTCTTCAATGTGGAAATACCATTCTCTAAGCACAGGTCAGGATTTCTTTAGCCAAGCTGAAGGCATGGTCTCACATGACACCTCAACCAAGACACCAATATACTGTAACCTACCATCCTGAGTGACCCTCCCCCCCAGCCAGCAGCATTCGCAATGGATCAATTATGGAGCTGGAGGATGAGTTTGTTCATCTTACCATCAGATGAAAAACAAATCCATCAAAAAAAGAGGGGAGAAAATAATTTCTATAACCAGTTGTGGGGAAATAAAATAAATCATCACGCTAACAGCAGCCTGTCATTAAATCATCCTAGCTGTAAATTGAAAGAATCACATGTCCTTCTTTGGTGAGATCAGCTCTTCTTCAGCCTCACAGGTTCAAGTTTTAAATATTAATTTATCATGACTAAAACACAGATCTGTAGCCTCAAGATCATGGGAAGTCATGATAAAACATAAGATGCTGTAAAATAATAGCAACATAGTCAAAACAAACACAGGATGAGTCAGACAAAGCCAAGACAACCTTATCTAGCAAAGCCTCTTACCTTTGTGTTTTTGAGGATCATGAGGTCTGTATTGTTGTTTCGTATTAAAAACTGCAGATGTAACTCAATCGCCATTTCCCCACTTAAAATCTTAATCATTTTTGAGATCTGGTCTTTAGGCTCTGGGTTCTTCACATACAAGCAAAAAGAAAAACAAGCATGAGAACCCAACTACAGCTCTGTTAAAATATTGTTCATGAGAAGCCATTCTGGTATGTTCCCACCATCGCACTCCAAAACCTGTCATGTTTCAGGATTAATAGGACATTGCATCTGCCCTTGTTGCACAGCCCAAACCTCCCAGATAAAGTCCTTTTGTGGGCAACAGTGCAGATGGAAGAAGAGACTCTTTATTCTCGTATTTTTTGTATTCTTTCACTGACAGCAAAAGGATATGAGCGACTTCTAATATTGTGAACCTGCTGTTTGATCTTACAGATGCAATGAGTCTCTTGCAAGAGGCAACCACTTTTATAAACGTGAACCTGTATCTGCATTTACAAGTGTCAGAACTGCATTAACTACTCTACATGCTGAAATGCAACTGAACATGCATGTTAGAAGTGAACTCACTTTCTCCAGTACTAAGGAGAATAAAGTAAACAAAAACATTCTAATCAGCTGTACCACCAACACAGCCACTGTGTGAGCCAGAGGCAACACCTTCCTCCTTCACAGAAAAGAAACCACGTTACATCAGCGTCCCCTCCTGCCAGTCCTGCAGAACAACTTCGGTTCTACCCAGCCAGAACTACACCAAAACGTATCAAGCTAATTAATTGGCTAAGCTTCTCAGCAGCAGTCAAATGTCAGGCCCTTTCTTCTGGAATGAGTTAATTATTCCAATATGAACAAAAGCAAACACGTAGGCCAGACCCTTCTGTCACCTTTTTTGAGGCTCAGTAATCCCACCAAAATCTACTCACTTCCTACTCTCCTCAACGTTCAGTATCTGAACTGCTTGACTCTCAGGACGTTATTTGGTCCTCACAGATCATCTGTCACCTCATCTCCAAGTGGAATTCCATTTTTCATTGGCCAGATCAATTTAGCAACCCCAGAGATTCAAAGAGAACAAGCAAGAAAAACTAAGCAAAGCATATTTTGGAAATGGCACTCACAATTTCTGCAGATTTCCCTGCACAAGTGCTTCCTGGTTTCTCTTCTCCTTCCATAGCATCACTGAAATAAAATAAAAATGAAAAATACAACCCAGTTTATCATTCGTAACTAGTCATGCATGGTAATTATGGCTGAACACAGTCCTGAGGGAGCAGCCTGGGATTTGGAGATCACGACTGGAAACAGGACAAGGCCTGACTATCTGGAGGTCACTGCTGAGAAGTAAATTCCTCCACCACTCAATTTTCAGGGTACTTGAAGGCAAAAGCTGTGAAAACCCTACCTTCTCATTCCATTTATAAAGACAAAAAAAACAGACGCTTGTACGGAATAAACAGGCAATAAATAAGTGAGAAAACAAGGTCAACAAACCAGGCAACAAGGATAATTATATCCTCACCCAAAAACCTTGAGCTCTTCGCTATTACGATGGACGCTAAAGAGTTGAAATGGAAATGAAACACGTTAAGCTGTTTTTAGCACCTTGTCCTAATGCTTCACAAGCTGAGTTATAAATTATTTTGTGCCTTTCCTTTTATTTCATTGGAAAAGAAGAGAGGAGAGTGGTTGTTCTGCCCATATCACTGATTCAAAAGCATTTAGACCAAGTTCTCACACCTTGATAAGCCCTTATGTTTAACCAGTCTCGATCTAGGCAGCAGTCTTCACCACACGCTATCAAAGACAGTGCAAGGATCAGGCTGTAATGAGACATTATCACTCTAGTGATTAAAGAGCAGATAGAACACAAACTTCTTCCACACTGCCCCTGAGCTGGGCAGAAGCCTTAGCGTGGATTGGCCAATCCTCTAAAAAAAGAGGTTTTAAACAAAACTATGTCAACTATCTGTACACCATCAAAAAAAGAAATAAAGAAGATGGAATGGTTTTCTTAACAGCAGTTTTCTGCAGCTCAGATTGAGTGATGTTGACCACTGACCAAGTTTTAACAATCAGGGCTTTTAGAGAATTCAGACTAGATGTGAACTAACTTCTTTTTAACTGCAAGTACAAAAGGGTTTACAACACTGAGCTCACTTCCCCAACAAGAAGGTAGCAGACTATAAGCTGTGACGTTGAACCAAATTTGTACAGAGACGTGATGAGATTTTTTTGCTTGAATTCAGCAACATCAGTGTTCCCAAGCAATTCACTGTGGTTTAATGAACTACTGCTCATTAGCTGAGCCACAGGAACTTCTCCATGCTTACCTCAACCGCAACACAAAAGGCATTCTTTCAAACATTGGATTCTCATAACACACAATTTTGTCCTGAGCAAATAGCACATTCTGTCTATTATCCAGACTTAAATAAAGGGGAGCAACTCAATCGCTTGTAATTGGCACCCATGCACAGAACAGGAGGCTCTATTAGAGCAGGACTGTAACCAAACAATCAAGCCTCTTCTCATGCCTGTCTCCCCACCTGTCTTTCTCCGATCCAGGGACAGTGCCAGTGTTGGTGGATCCAGGCACGGAGGCAATGGGAGTGCCAACCATGCGGAGGTTCTGGATCACAGAAGACAAGAACTGCTGGCTAGCACTTTCATACAGATCAAAGCAAATTTGGTAGGCCATGAGAAGGTTATCTTCCTTCACCAGTTTTTCCAAGATGTCACTCACAGCCTGTGGGTCATCCAGGAATATCAGGCACTGAGCAGGAGGAAGGGAAGAACAGAAATAAAGTCAGGAGAAGACATTATATACTTCAGAAACAAAAACCAACACTACTCAAGGCCACACTCCTTTTTCCCCCCTCCCTTATCTGCTGCTTCCACAGAACATCCCTCTAAAAAAAAAGAAAATTTCTCTCTCAGAGGAAAAAATATGAACCTTTGAAAAGTTTTCATAGGTCTGTTTGAAAATGAGATCAAGTGTTACAAACTAGAGAAACAACAATCAAACCCTCCTATTTCTGCAGCTTTATCTTTGGAAGCTGACAGCGTTGTCCTACAAAACACAGTAATTTCAAAAGCACATTAAAGAAGCATTAACCACTTTGTAGGAATGTCTCCGCTAAAATGGAACAGGCATAACACTCTTGAGTCACTGAACACAGCAAACCAAGATGGCTAAAGGCCTGTGAACATCTGTGAAACTTCATAACCGGTTGTCTAAACACTTTCAGACAACGCCTTACCAAAACACAAAGCACTGTATTTGTTCTTTTGAGGAACAAATAAAATTCCAGCTGTGAACCTACCATGTGATACTCCCTACACAGGCTTGAAATATTTTGTCAGTGTTGTCTACATCCCCAAACTGCCTTTGAACATGTTTCTTTCTCTACAAACTGACCAAATGTGCAACTGTTTTTCAAGTTGATGGCACTGTGATGCATACTTAAAGCACAGAACCAGGGAAGGATATTTCATTTAATTGAATAAAAAACAGAAATCAGGTAGATATCAAGTCAAATATATCTAAAGAAAAATAACTTTTGATTGATCTTTAAACATCACTCTCAGAAGTTTACCTGGCACACGTTGATGAAGTCTGGTTTCTCCAGATTCATGTAGATTTTAACTAGAACCCTTAAGACTTTATTACGGAACTGTTTATTCTGCATTAAAGACATACAGAGCTTCAAGCTGTAAGCTAGCATCCCAGGAACATCGTTCTGAAATAAAATTCAGGGATATCAAGTTTAGGTTTGAACTGGCAAGCAGAATTTAGAAATTAAAATAACACTACTTTCACTTTCAATCATGAAAAGCAGAACAAAAGACGTGTACGTATAAACCTTCACAGTTTCCTCTCCCATTTCAGAAAAGCTTATATGCAAGTATATCGCAGTTTAAAGAAAAAAAACTACCAGACATGTAAAGGACCAATGATTAATTCAGTAGTTAAAACATGGAAAAGATTCATTTAAAAGTTCAATACCTATTTCGCCTTCTTCACCTTTCTTGTTTGAGTAATCATTCTCAAATGCAATGGAATTCACTGCACTAACATAAAATGTCAGCAAAACAAACCATGCACCAAGAAAAATTTCCCCAGCACACCTATTTCTTGTTAGAGACAGAGGAACTGTTTTGGTTACTAGACTTCAGAAAGGTAACTTGAAATGAGGGATTTATAATGGGCGATTAAGCTAATAAATACACAGGACAGCAAACAAAACAGAGAAAGCAAGATGAATGTCATATCATTCCCATATACAGAAATGAGAGATATGCAAAAATATGGGAAAGCTGTAAACTGAGAAGTGGTAAAATTTAAAGAATTTAAACCATGTGCCTGGCATACAATTGCAATAATGCAGCATAAAAAGGTTACACACAACTGCTGAGCTGCTGCAAGTGACTGCAGGCCTGCCTCTCTTACTGCCATTACTACGTAACATGACCTACCTTAAAACGTTCATGAAAGATGCTAAAGCCAGGCTGCGCTGCCTTGCAGACAGGGCAGGCTAAGACTGCACACAGTCACTTACGTAAAATTAAAGAAGCTTACCCAGCTATCTGATTTCTTTTGTTTTGCCTGCCATAAATAAATCACTTATCCAGCCCTAAGGACCACTTCCCACTGTGAACTACAGCAGATGACAGGCACAACAAAATAAGACAGTTGTTCTTAGATCAGACATAATGTAAAGACTGCCTAGTCCAGTAATGTGTCACTGCTAGTAGCTGACAGGGAGGACCTTAAGAAGAGGGCACATCGCCAAGCTTCCTGGGACTATCTCCCAGCAACTTGCAGCTCAGGGATTTGCAGCTCAGAGGTCACCTGGGTTGGGGCAATACCCGTTTTCAGTACACAATGGGAGATGATGTGCTTGAGAACAGCCCTGCAGAGAAGGACTTGGGGGTGCTGGTCGATGAGAAGCTCGACATGAGCCAGCAGCGTGCACTTGCAGCCCAGAAGGCCAACCGTATCCTGGGCTGCAGAGAAGAACTTGAGGGTGCTGATCGATGAGAAGCTCTACATGAGCCGGCAATGTGTGCTCACAGCCCACAGAGCCAACCATATCCTGGGCTGCATCAAAAGAAGCATGGCCAGCAGGTCGAGGGAAGTGATTCCATCCCTCTATTCCTCTCTTGTGAGACCTCATCTGGAATACTGTGTCCAGTTCTGGAATCCTCAACATAAGAAGGATTATGGAACTGTTGGAACGGGTCCAGAGGAGGGCTACAAAGATGATCGGAGGGCTGGAGCACCTTCCCTACGAGGACAGGCTGAGAGAGTTGGGCTTGTTCAGCCTGGAGAAGAGAAGGCTCAGAGGAGATCTTATACCGACCTTTCAGTACCTGAAGGGGGCCTACAGGAAAGCTGGAGAGGGGCTATTTGTAAAGGCTTGTGGGGCCAGGACCAGGGGGAATGGGTATAAACTGGAGAGGGGCAGATTTAGACTGGACATTAGGAAGAATTCCTCCATCCACCATGAGAGTGGTGAGACACTGGCACAGGTTGCCCAGGGAGGCTGTGAATGCTCCATCCCTGGAGGTGTTCAAGGCCAGGTTGGATGGGGCCTTGGGCAGCTTGATTTAGTGGGATGTCCCTGCCCATGGCAGGGAGGTTGGAACAAGATGATCTTTAAGGTCCCTTCCAACCCTAACTATACTATGATACTATGATTTCTTAAATGCAGGGGTCCCTATACACTTGATGGCCTTGAGCAGCTCTGCCTTCCACCAACATGTTGAAGCGAACACTCCCAAGTTTCATCTTTTTTTCTACTCACACAAAACAGGGCAAGTTCCATAGCAACAAGGATCTTGCACTTTACTTCTGGATCCATACCTGGAAGACACTAGCTACATACACCTCCTGGCTCATGCACATACCGATTCGAGGATGGTTTTCTCAAAGACATCCAGCCTCCGTGTCTCTAGAGCGATGCCAATGGCCTGCTTGTACTTGTGGTCATCCAAGCACCGCTGGAACATTTTGTTCACTATCCCTTCTAGCCTTTCATCAACAGGTTTCTTCTCCCCTTCTGGCAGCTCCGCATTCTCCACACACTGCTTGGTATAATGATCAATACATTTTGCTGAAAAGATATTGAAGAAATAGAGGGTGGAGGGGAAGTCAGTTTCTGAGGTGTTAGCAGTTTTTATACAGGCGACAAGATCAGTATGTGCATACACACATTCTACAGTAAACACAGCATATGGAAAACCACACAAAAGTGGGGCACAAGAATAACCTGTGCAGTCATACACAGACAGTAGTGGAAGATACTTGGTACTCTCTCCTAACAAACTCTGAGTTTGGTGCTGAAACCAAGTAGATATTTTCAATATGGAAGCAAGGACATGATCTTTAGGTGGCACGATATTTTAAATAAAAAAGGAAACAGCAGTAGACTTCCTAGCTCCACTGTAAGCTCTAGTTGGGCAGACTGAAAGCCAGCCCTAGTCCATCATAAACCATACAGGGTAAGTGATACCAGCAGACAAGACATTGAAATTATAACTGCATCCAATATCTGACTTGCGGTCTTGTTATGGGTGGATAAAAAATAAAAAAAGAGTACCTCTCAGGTGTGCAGCTACACTCACTGGCCAATTATTTCCAAAGTTATGCTGACATTAGCAATAACAATAGCACACAAATGAGAGAAGGGACAATAAATAACCAAAGCAATGTTGCTATTATGAACTCATAATGGAATAACAGTTAAGAATAGGAAAAAATTACCAGAACTCCTATATAAGTTCTATTACAGAATCACAAAGCAGGGGAAAGAGCAATGAAGCTGGTGAAGGGGCTGGAGAACAAGTTTTATGAGGAGCAGCTGAGGGAACTGGGGTTGTTTGGCCTGGAGAAGAGAAGGCTGAGGGGAGACTTCATTGCTCTCTACTGCCTGAAAGGAGGTTGTGGAGAGGAGGGATCTGGCCTCTTCTCCCAAGTAACAGGGGACAGGACAAGGGGGAATGGCCTCAAGCTCCACCAGGGAAGGTTCAGGCTGGACATCAGAAAAAAATTTTTCACAGAAAGGGTCATTGGGCACTGGAACAGGCTGCCCAGGGAGAGGGTGGAGTCACCACCCCTGGAGGTATTTAAAAGACAGGTGGACGAGATACTCGGGGGTATGGTTTAGTGGCTGATAGGAATGGTTGGACTCGATGATCCAGGAGGTCTTTTCCAACCTAGTGATTCTTTGAAATGAAGAAAAATAAAGTGGGTAAAAATAGCTGTAGCTTTGGCTTAAATGGATACAAGGAGAGGAAGATAACTACAGAGAAAAGCAGGTAAAACTAGTAAAATCTCAAAGAGTAGTTTTGATAAAGCTTTTCTTTTGCAGCAACACTTGTTTACCAATGATCGTCTCCACATATTCAGAGTTGTCGTTGACATTGAAGAGGTCGCCTGCTCCCAGGGCATAGTTCAGCGATTCCTCAAAAGCTCCCAGGTGGTAAAAAACTTTAGAAGCAACTAAGGCAGCAAATTGCCGGCTCCGAAAGCCTTCATCTTCATAAAGAACTTCACTGCAAAGAAGGGAGAGAGGAGCTTCAGCTCTGTGTGGTCAGTTCTCTTTAAGGCGACAAGACAACATGATAGAACTTGCACCTTTGGAACTACAGCTCCAACCCCATAACCACTTATATCAGTGCCTTCTGGAAAACACAGAGACTAGCCAGCATCAAGCAAACAGAACTACATCCACTTCACTTCATGTTCTTTTTAAGCAGCACACACTGAAGTACTAAGTGTCTTCTCTTACATTTTGTCCACCGACTCAGAGATTTCTGCCCAGAAATCATTGACAACAGCATTCAATTTGTGAAGAGCAAACTCCTACAAAAAAGTAATAAAAAGTTGTATTACATTAAAAAAAATGCATTTATTACCTTTCCCCAGTAAAAATGAAGTACCGCCTAAGACCAATATCATAAGCACTGACCCATTTCAACAGTAAATCCTACTTAAAAACATCTTGGCAAGCATTCACTAATCTCTGCAAGTCCTTCACAAATACAGGCTGTTCATTTAACAAGAGAGACAACCTTGATGTTCCTTCCCATGGCCTCTCTGTGATGAATGACTGGCTAAAATGACTGATAGGTGAAATTCCTTCAAATACAAAGTTTTCAAAGTCTCTGTGGCAACCTTTGTGCAGCACACAGAACTCTTTCCTGTGGTCTATGCCAGCCAACTCCATAAATTTATTTGGACACAGTATTTCAGCAGATGAACAATATCCAAACGTCAGAGCAAAAGGAGGGCTAATCCAGATCTATTGCCACTATGCCTGCTTCCAAGCAAAACATTTAGGGGATTACCAATATTGCAAGACGCACTCCTCCTCCTAGAAGGGGCCATGTCAACTGTTTGAGTAACTAGCAAGCACCACCAATACACCACCGCCTTGGCTGTTTGGAGTTGTCGAATGGATTCATTACAAAACAGTAAAGTTGCTGATTTCCTCTCTTAACTATTGTGATTTTTCTTCCAAGTGAAAACTGTAATCGTGATAATTTTGTTTCACAACTCTTAAATGATGCTAAAAACTTGAGCTATTCTTCAGCTCTGAATCTTACATAGTCAAAATGCAGTCTCTGGAACACATTTAAACAACAATGCTCCGTTATCATCAGAGAGTTGGGAGCTTCAGCAAGTAGAGATCTGTGCATGGGAAGCTCTGGTTTGATCCATGTTCGAAACAAGGAAGTTTGACATCTGTTGTTAGTTACACCCTTCCTTTCAGCTTTCGGGGTAGATGTGATTTGGGGCCCATCCTGTTGCTCTCCCACCATTACCTACAGAGATTGACTCATTTCTGATTATAAGGTCTCACATAATACATTTGCTGTGATTTACTCCCAGATGTAAGAGCTTACCTTGAGCTGTGGCTCTTCTTCATCCAGAAGGGAGATGATTCCAGCTGCAAAACAAGATTATCATCAGTTTTGGGCTCTTGTTTCAAAAATGAACATGTTATTTAGCTCAAAACCAATGGAACAGGAGAGAAGGCTGTCTCTGGAATGCTGTTTTAAAATCTTCAGCATTAAAATTCAAAGATCAGATATAAGTTTGTATTAAATCTGATCAACATAAAATAGTTCAGAACTTATAAGTGGAAAGGTGCACTGTTTACAAAAGATGAACCTTCTTAGAGGAAAACCTATTAGACAGGAGCCCACAGAATCTGAGGTTAACTTCCAGCTCCATCACTAGACTGCAGGTTGCTATCTAGCAAGCCACTTCCACTTCCCTCAAGGGGCACAAGGAAGACCATGTCAGATTATCCAGACTTCCATCATGCCAAGAAAAAGGCCTTGTGGCTAAGAGAAGAGGTCCAACCTTACAGCTTTACCAAGACTCCTAACACTCCCCCAATCATTTGTACAACCAGCAATAGAAATGTGGTTTAAGTTTAATACGGAAGCTCAATATGAAGAATGGTTATAGCTGGTTCATTGTCAGACTCCAAGGAGGCAACTGAAAGGGCTGGAAGAGGATCTGCTTAAAGTCCAACACAATTCAGTTCCTTTTAGTCTTTCATCTGTTGTATAAATTGATGACATTTTTAAATCTAAATAAGCATCAAACTGGAACGGCCAGCAAGCCTACTGGAGGGTTGAACTGGTCTTTCAAAAGATGTTGACAAACTCAAGGGGGAGAAAATAAAATTCTAGAAGTGGACTGCACAGATCAAAATTTGAATATACAAATAAAGAAAGAAACAGGAATAGTACAGCAGACTGGGGTGAAACATGATTGATGACATCATATGGCTTCGGCGGGAGGCAGAGAACCCTATTTCACACCGAGATGTATGAGAGCATTTCTTAGCAGATATGAGGCAATCCTTCCCTCTGCTTGGCAGCAATGGGCGTGAGCCAGACAGCTGCATTCTGTGCCGGGCACTATGGGATTCAGAGCTGAGTAATAAGAACTAAGAGGTACAGCAATCAGGACTTACAAAGGTTGACTGGACGTCTGTAATGGGTTAGTCCATGGAAATCTGAGAAGGGTACAGAGTTCATACACGTACAGGGCAGCTGACAGCAGAAAGGGAATAATCTGATCCCTGTGTCACATACGAACATGAGCAATAGGGCCAAGCTTTATTTGGAGCTTCAAAGACTGAGTTTTAATGGGAAAAGTTTTCTGACAGTAAGACAGTTACTCACTTGCCCAACAACGCTGTCAAACCCCCATTATCAGAGATCCTTAAAACCAGGTTACACAAATGTCTATCAGTAACCACAATGGAAGGAGCACTGATGTGACTCTTGGGCAAGGCAGGCAGGTTCAGGAACCTACCCCACCATGTTCCTTCCACACATTTTTTGCAGCTCTACTCCAAATGCACAATTTTAGTTTTTATTAAATACCTATTACTTTTAATTACCTGAGCTACCACGGGGAAGCAATCTCACTCCTCTTCAACATACCATTCCCATCTTTTACAAATCTATCTGAAATGCATTCCTACTTCTTAATTAAAATAAAACATAATGCAAAGGGTTCAGAAAGCGAAAGCCACTTGCAGACTGTGGTCCTGTGCACTGTTTCTCTCACAGAACCCCAACCAGTCACGTATTAACTTTCATCCCAAGTACTTTTGAAAATACTTGTATTTCCTCATACTGTGAAGCTCTCAGTAGATCCAGAAACAGCGTTTAATTTCTCACGTGCTCCCTTTGCCTTTTCCTCTGGGAGGCAGCTGTGTTTCTGACTCCTCCACAGCTCAACCTCGCAGCGCCTGCCCCGTCATTCCCCCCTATATCCCTTACAAACACCGCTGCCCGCCGGCTTTATCCCTCCTACACGTTAATCGCTTTCAGCCGGTGATGTCCTCCCGCTCCCAACGGCGGGGTAGAAGCACACCAGCGGCTCGCGGAGGTACCGGGGCCTCAGAACGGACCGGCAGGAAGTGGACACGGCGCCGGGGCAGGCTGGGCTCTGCCCTCCGCCCAGGCGGCCGCAGCACCCGGGGACGGGGCGGGCACCGGGCAGCTCCCTCCGAGGCTCAGGCCTCAAGTGCCGGTTGCGGCGACCCGTCGGGCACCGGGACGGCCTCCCGTCCCCGCGGGGACGCACGGTGGCCACCAGCTAGGGGCCCCGAGGCCGCCACCGGCCAGAAGTGAGGCCCCGTGACGGCCGAGCCCCTCGGAGCGCTGCGGCGGTGCCCAGTCACGGCCCTGACTCAGCGAAACGCCGGCAAGCAACGCCGCCCCGCGCCGCTCCCTCACCGGCCGAGGTGATCATGGTGCCGCCCGGCCGGCCCGCGGAGAGAGGTGGGATCCGCTCGGGCCCGGGTGCGGTGCTGCCGGTTCTGCCTCCCCCGCTTCGGTTCGTTCCGCGCCGCCGCCCGGCCCGGAAGTGCCGCCAAGGGCCCCTTCCGGCAGGACCTCGCTGCTCCCGGGAAGGTGGCCGCGGCGATCGCCTGCACGGGAGGTCAAGAAACAGGCAGGCGCGCGCGGGACAGCCCTGCCTGCGTGGGCCTCGCTGCCACCCCGCCTCTCGGCCGACGCCACGCGGACCCCGCGGTCTCCCCGGAGGTTCCCATAGCACCCGCGTTCTGCTTGGCCCCGTGCAAGAAGTCGTTTCTATTACAAAAAGTGGAATACTTTGATTTAAGCTAAAGTAGAGTCAAGTTTCATAGAATCATAGAATAGTATGTGTTGGAAGGGACCATAAAGCCCATCCAGTTCCAATCCCCTGCCATGGGCAGAGACGCCTCCCACTGGATCAGGCTGCCCAAGACCCATCCAGCCTCGCCTTGGAACACCTCCAGGGATGGAGCAGCCACAGCTTCCTTGGGCAACCTGTGCCAGTACCTCACCACCCTCATAAGGAGGAAATTCCTCCTTACCTAGTCTAATTCTGCCCCTCTCCAGTTTATACCCGTTCCCCTTCATCCTATCACTAAGTTTAATCTAAGAAATAGGGTTTTTTTAAAGTTGGACAGAACATCCTCCTCGCAGCATGCTGGCTTGGGTTGTTTTCTCACAGTTTTTCCAGACGCTGTTCATTCTTCAGAGATGATGACATCTTGTGTACAGTATGATCTGTGCTGAACAGATGTCTCTTCTGTAATCGCCTCTGCAGCCTTTCCCTGTCTCAAAGGCAAGGTTAGGCACAGCTGGCTCCAAATAAGCAAGAGTTTTGACTGTTGTGGAGTTCATAATAATATTAAAATTAGTCCTTGGAAGGTAATAGAACACTCGTAAGATTTCTGGGAAGATTTATATACATGCATGTAAGTGGGAAATCCATTCTGTCCCAGCTCTCGTCTCATTGCACACGATTGATGGAGATCACTCCCTCCTGTTGCCCAGGCATTAGAAGGACACTTGATTTCTGAAACTCCAAAGCAAGTCTTACAAGTCTTAGAGAGTTTATTTGCCAGTGTTTTTTGTATCAGGCAAGGGACACAGCTATCCCCTGCCTGGGGGTGGCATAGAGGGTGCAGGGCCAGGGCCATGGGACCCCCAAGGGTGACCCTATCCATGCCCACATGTGCCTCGTGCCCAAGCGAACAGCTGCCCCGTTCCCACAGGCTGCACCGTGCAGGTGGCAGTTCCCCCTGCTGGGACAGGGGTGGCATATTTTGAGGCGCAGCCACATCCCATAGCACTGCAGGGTCAAGGCGTTATCCCATGGATTCACCACCAACCTGCCTCTGTGGGCCCAACCTCTGACATGCCTTGCAGCCTTGCGAAACAGCCTCACCCAAGCCCATTTCTCCCTTAGAAAGGGAAGCACACATACTGATGAATCTGACAGTCCCTCAACAAATCCTTCTCCCTGTCCCATCACTTTGTGGGCACAGAGAAGTGCTCAGATCTCCTGTGTACCTGAACATGCCCCAGCTGTGGAGAAGCACGGGATCGTTTAGGCTCCTGCTTCAGTTCTAATATGGACAGATGGGGAAATGCAAGGAAAATCCAAGTCAACAGCAATGATGCTGCACAACAAGAGATCAAAGTGCCTAGACATCAGCAGCATTGATCTCTACCTGTTTCTAGCAAATAGGAAACAAATACTTTCTGAAGGGCTTGAATTCTTCAAGGAAACCTAATGGACAACTGAGAATGTCTCCAGCCATCCAGATGACCTGAGCCACACACAGACCAATTCTGCTGGTCTGGATACCATGTACTGGGGTCACTTCCATTCCCTCCCTATATACATTTTCTATAAATCAAGAGAAACATCAGTTAAACCGTGCATAACACTATTGTAAGGATAACACCACGGCAAACAAAACCCAAACTGAACCATGTTCCAATCTAGAAATTAAATGTCTTTATTCTTTATGGCCAGCACGTAAGATGACTGTGCTCCTACTTTATTAAATCAATGAAACATTTAAAACTCTCAGCTGCACATCCACATGCACACATGCACTCTCAGACACTGTCTCCCAGCCAAAAGGGCAAAGCAGCACTGAACGGACCAACTCTAAATCTGAAAGCTGGTATGCTCTGCTCCAGCATTGCCAATGAGGTAGGTAGGTGTTGCTTTCTCCATCATACTGGTAAGGAAACTGAGGCACAGAAAAATGACTTGTTGAAAAATGTTGATGATCATAAGCATGAGCAAAGCTGGCTAAAAAAACATCCCACCCTCCAGGTAAGAGTTACAGAGATGCTGAAGGCACATTGCTGGGAGAGAGGGCTGTCTGGAGCTGGCAAGACTGCAGATACTTCAGCTGCCACTGGGAAAAAAGGAGTAAGAGAAAGGACAGAAGTGTGCAGAGGATGAACTGCCATGATTCAGCAGCTAACCCAGAGAAGAGATAGGCAGGACACGATGGGCTGAAGTTTCTGGCCTGGAATTCCAAAAGGACAGTGAGTCCCAAACAAAACCCAGCTTGTGCTAAAAATAAAATGAGACTTGTTTTATTTCACATTAAAGTAAAAATAAAAAATGTATTCCTACCATTATAATAATATTCCTCATAAACTAAGGATTTGTAATAAATTGTGTTGCCTCACAGGCTACAGGCAGGCCTTTGGGGCTACTTAAATAGATTATTTTTGCACTATTATATTTATTCGTGAAGCAGCCACATCTTGTTGAGAGGAACGCTGCAGGCCACCTCCAAGACCTGCCACGGCATGGCTGTGAAGACATCCCAGGTAAGAGGGGCCTCTCCTATAACCCCATCTAGCATCAGCCACGCCATGGTGTCCATCTGCCACTCTCTCCAGGTTCCCCAGTCAATCTATGAGCACCAGGACAAGCCAGAGGGATGGATCCTGCTCCAAACCAAACTCTGCTCCAGCTGCGTTACTATCAGTATCTTTTGTGTTACTCTTGCTACTCCCAGTAGGCTGTTATTGCATTTCTTCACCTTATACAGTTTCATTCAAGCCTTTTCAGCAGCTGGTAGATCCGAGACCTCATATTTAGTCTCACTGCAGTCTCCGTGCCACTGTGTTGGTTTTTTTTTTGTTTTGTTTTGTTTTTTTCTGGTCAGATGGAGGGTGGGAACTTCAAAGCAGCAATAAAGCAGGATCGCAAGGCAGCAGAATCTATTTGCCAGGGAGGACAGCCCTGGCAACCTCAGCAGGGAACTTCGCTCAGAATTAGGAAGTGTTCCCCTTTCTTCAAGCAGGTGGCTGCATTTCACATCCAAAGTCCCCATATCATCTTGAGATACATCCCCAAAGAGCTTCTCAGAAGCCCAGTGTCCATTGGCAGCTCCAGGCGCCCCCAGGCAGCAGGGTGCCCTCTGCCACAGATTTCAAGGCTGTTGGCTACAGAAGACCTGGGCGACTTAAGCCAAGCAGCTTTTCCTCAGAGCTGTGGGTCCTTGGAGGAGAGGGTGAGTGGGCATGCACCAGCTCCTCTTCCCACTGCTCCAAATCCATGGGCAGATCCAGGACATGGACTGTGCTGGGCATCCAGCAACTCTAGGTGCCTGTGTCTCCAGCAGCTTCTTCACAATTTCCATTGGGAGACAGAAAGGTTAAAGCCACTTCTTCCTCAGGGTCCTGCAAGTCATCTGCAACGCGCAGAGAGAGGTCAAGGGAGATTTGAATGAGAAACCTGTCTTGCAAAACGCATCTTAAAACAACAAAAGAAAGTATGGGACAAAGCAATTGATATATACTCATGACCTAAGCACAGCTGATTTTTCCATAACTGATTTTCATTTTGTTTTACAAACTCAGCATTGCTTCAACAATGACCAAAGGAACACAGGAGCCAGCTCCCTGTCCTCCTGCAGTCTCGGCAATCTCAGAATAAGCTGCATGGCCATGATGCATCATCTGCCTGGCACTCATTGCAAGTAGAGATAGTTAATTTTTCTGACCCTAGAGAGGTCTCAAAGCTGCACAAACATTTCAGCTGTTTTCTCAGATTCTTATGCTTTTTACAGTGGAGGAGCTTCCCCTCCTCTGCGTGCTCTGTAGAGCAGTCTGGATCTCCACACCATGCACCTTGTAACCTCCTGCATGGGGATCCTCTGCAAAAAGACAATCACTGCTGGAAAAGGTAAGCAGAAGTGCCAGTGATACAGCAAAGGCTGAACACTAGGGTATGTAGTACCTGAACAACTTCCTTTTGAATCAGCGGGACAAAGGTTGACCACCCTATTCCTACTGCCCACCCACCCACTCCCAGTCCCAGCCCCAAATGCATGTGATTTGGGAACACTTCTTCCAGCTATTTGTAGAAAACCTGATGTAAGATCAGAGTGATGCTTCCAATTCATTGTTTGGATGGACAGCAGTTCGGCTGACAGGAAGCCCAGCAAAGCGCAGTTGAGTCCAGCACTGCTCCCAGGGGTGTAGTTGGGCACTGGACCCAGCGTGGGTTTATTTAGCCAAGAGAAAGGTCAGAAAACAAAGAGACAGCAACACAGCAGTCAGGTGTGCACTGTTTGTCTTCAGGTTCTGGCCAAGCCACAGCTAGGGAAGAGATGTCAGCTGCAGAACTGGAAATAGCTTAAGGAGACCCCCAGCACGAGGTTTGGGCACTGAGACCCCCGGAGAGTTGGTGGGGAACTCCTGACAGACACAGCAGAGTACAAGGGAGGGAGCTGGGCATACCTTCATGAACGTGGTTTGCAGCTTTTGCTTCATGATCTTTTCTGTGGCTTCTCCTGCTCCAAGAAATGCACCGCAGAAAAGATGGGAGCCTCCACCTCCCCTTGTTTTTCCCCTCTTCTGCATAAACCAGAGAAGACAAGTTCAGATTGGCAGCAGGTCAGTCCTGCTGCTCCCCCACTTCCCGGCTGCTGACTCAAAACATCTCCCCTCCACAAGCCCAACTCCTCGCAGCAAAACCTGTTCCACTCCATAGAGCCTTCTCCTGGGAAACACAGAGCAGCTCCCAGTAACATTTATTGCAGGCTGAAAATTCTCTACTGCCCTGGAAATTCGTCCCTGCTGTTGGTTTCCACTTTGCTACCTCCTTGCCAAAACCATCCTGGAAGCCAGAGGCCAGAAGAAGCAAGAAACCTGGCAGGAGCTCAGCCAGCACATGTGGCGAGAATGGGACTGACACGGCTGGGTATTCCTTCAGAAGGAAGTTTTTCTTTAGTATTACCACACAGCTTCTGCCACATCAACCTGTTTACTGCTCCCCACTTTATTAAGCAATACCTCCTTGCCAGGGAGTCCTGCTGGACACGCAGACTCACAGCACAGTGAAAACTATAGCTGTAACTGCTGGCAAAATGCAGAGAGCACGTGGCCTCCATCGATGTACAGTATAGTATTTATTCCGGACGACAACAAAGGTCACAGCAAGTTACTACAGGCTTTCAAGCGATTATAGTAAAACGCTACTCCAGCATATTTTATACAGCCTCCAGCAGCAGCAGCTCAGCATCTCCATTGAAATATCATCCAGCCTTTCACCTCCTAATCAGATAAAATATGATAAACCGCTTCAGCGTACTTCAGCTTATCAGACCATTGCGACACTAAAGGGTTCATAGTGGCAGTGTGTCCTGCCAGTCAACAAACCAAGACCTCCAGCTGTAAACACAACCCCTCCACGCAGTGCACAGGGACTCAGGACACCACTGAGGCACAGCACAATAGCAGCACAGACCTGAGAGGTGCAGGAACCCCTCTGCCATTCCTGTTCCAGCTCCACTGCACAAATGAGTGTCCAGGACATTCCCAGCAAGGGGACATTCCTGCAGCTCCAGAGCCACTGTCACAGGCAGAGCTAGGCAGCTTTGTGTATGGAAGAGGAAGAGGCTTTGGAGCTGGGCTGCAATAAAACAGGCACAAGTACACGTACAGAGAGCCTTACACTCTGTACACCACCCAGCATCCTTATCCAGATACAAGAGCAACTTTTGTCAGCTCAACACAAGCCTCTTCTGAAGGCAAGAGAAGAAACAAGACAAGCCCAGCCCTGACTGAGGAGATCTTTACAGTGGGTTCCCTAGAACCTGCTTTGCAGGGTGTCCCATAGTCCTCCTTCACATTACATTAAAGATATTATTCCCCTTGTGCCTTGCTTGTGAGGAAAGCCACAGGATGAAGGAGGCCAGGCTGCAGTGAAGCTGATGTCTGGCACTGCCAGATCCCCAGCTCTCAGGAGACACAGCTACGCTTGGGATCCCTCTGGGCCCATGGAGATTTTGAAAGGTAAGGCTCATGGGGGCATGGGAAGAAGCTGCCCCTGCCCGAAGCCGAGCTCTGCAGCTGATGAGCGTCATTACACACACAGGTCCTGGGACACTTACATGACTAAGAGCATCAGGCAAGCATCAGAGGTGAATAAAAGCAATGTGCTGAGTCCTCCTACCCACTACCCTTATAAAGCACACAAACAGGCTGCAAAACCTGCTCCAGCTCCTTCTGCTCCTCTTTCTCCACTGTTGGCTGCTACACTGCTTCCATGTCTGCACAAAGGACAAAATCCACAGCTAGCCACCAGAATACACGTGCACAGCCACACACCAGCAATGTGCAGAGGTAGAAAAACGTCACATATGCAGGGATATTTTTCTGCCTCTGCAGCTGCTGTCCCACCAGGCTGCTGTGACCAGAACTGGAGGGCTCACTGGCATCTGGAAGCACACCAGAAATTCTTGTGGCAGGAACAATGGGAGGAAGACAAAAGCATATGAAAGGAGAAAAGCTGGAAAGGGGATTTTGTGTGCCCCAGTACAAAGAGTTGGCAGAAGACAGCCCTGAACCTTCACAGCGGGTCCTGGCCACCTCAGAACTCCTCAGTGTCCAGATCCAGGATTGTGGACTGAACTGATGGAATGATACACCTGAGCTGCAGCGAACCATCCCTATATCCCAGGGATCCCAGAGGACCCTGGCAATGTGGTGCTGCAGGCAAGTGCCAGGATCCCTCTGAGTAAAGGCAGTGAAACAGCAGAACACCAGAATCACTGGAAATGATGGGGAGCAAGGAAAAAGTGAGGAAAAAAAATGAAAGAAGGGAGAAGGAAAGGACAACAGCCCAAAACAAGCAATGCTAAAGATTAAAGTGAGCCCAGGCTCTTTTGTGTGGCTGCCCATCACCCTGCAATTGCACACAAACATGACTCGCCTTTCACCAAGTGCTGCTCCTCAAGACCTGTTTGACACCCAGCTTTCATCTTGCCATCCTCAGGTTGCTTAAACTGGCCACCAACAGATGGTTGGTTTTAAACCCAAACACTCATTTGCTGTTGTTCTTATTCATTATGCAAAGCAAGCACAATCTCCTTCCTCCCACAGGAAGGTCAGGTCCTGCCTGCACCCTATGGCAAATGCTGAGCCCCAGTCCTGTGTCCCCAAGAAGAAACATCCATAAACATGGATGACCACTGCATCACAGCTGCCGCAGGCCTGCTATCCATGAGCTGCTCTAGTGCTTCCCAACTCGATGGGAAGTTTGTCCTCCCCAGCTGCCAAAACTGGGAAGTCCACCAGGAAAAGGCAAATCCCATTGGGAAGGCTCTGATTTCACCAGGATAAGAAATCCCATTGGAGAAAGATCTGATTGGGTGAGGGGAAGATCCCACATAAGGAATCATCAGATCCCACTGGGGTGAGATCCCATGAGGGGTGGTCAGATTCCAATGGCAAAAGCCAGATTCCATTGACTGGGGAGAGATCCCATCAAGAGTGGCCAAATCCCATTGGGGCTGGGGAGAGATCGCATGAGGACTGATCAGATCTCGATGGCAAAAGCCCAATCCCATTGGGTGGGGGAGAGATCACATCAGGAGCAGTCAAATCCCAGCAGTAAAGGCCAGATTCCATTGGGGTGGGGGAAGAGATCGCATGAGGACTAGTCAGATCTCAATGGCAAAGGCCCGATCCCATTGGGGTGGGAGGGAGATCCCATCAGGATTGGTCAGCTTCCCACTGGCAGAAGCCACATTCCATTGGCTGGGGGGAAAGATCCCATCGGGAGTGCTCAGATCCCCATGAGAAAAGCCAAACTCCATTGGGTGGGAGGAGAGAGATCCCATCGGGAGTCCTCAGATCCCCATGGGAAAAGCCTGATCCCCCAGGCAGATCCCACCAAGAACCGTCGCATCCCCCTGGGATGGGGCAGGTGCCCCCGCAGAGACGCCCCCGGTACCTGCGGGATGCTGCAGGGCGGCGCGCAGGGCGCGGCAGGCGGCGGCGCGGCAGGCGGCGGGGCTGCCGGGGCGGTACCGGGCCGCCTGCACGGTGCCCCCCGCCGGGAACTGCCGCCGCAGCGCGGCTTCCAGCGCCGCCGCGTCCTCCCGGTCGGCCCCGGGCAGGAGGACCCCGACGACGGCGGGCGGCGGGGCGGGGGGCAGGCGGCCGCGCACGTCCCGCAGCAGCTCCCGCAGCCGCGCCCGAGCCCCGCGGCCCCGCGCCGCCCCGCCGCGGCACAGCACCAGCAGCAGCCGCGCCCGCAGCGCCCGCCGCCCGCCCGCCTGCCGCCACCGGCGCCCCGGCACCGGCCCCGCCGCCGCCTCGTCGCCCAGCAGGTCGCGGGCGAAGGCGGCGAGCGTGGCCGCCGCCGGGACCCCCTCGGCCACCTCGGCCACCAGCAGCACGGCCTGCCGCCCGCCCGCCCGCTCCACCAGCGCCCGCAGCTCCTGCAGCTCGCCCGCCGCCATCCCTCGCCGGCACCGCGCATCGGCTCCGGCACCGCCCCTGGGCTCCGCACCGCCCACCGGCCCCGGGAACCCGGCGGCACCACCGGCCACGGGCATCGCCTCCGGCACCGCCCCCGGGCTCCACCCCACCCCGTACCGCCCACCGGCCCCGGGCATCGCCTTCGGCACCGCCCCCCCCGCACCCCACAGCATCCACGGCTCCGCGGCATCACCTCCGGCACCGCACACCGGCCCCAGGCTCCGCGCCGCCCCTCGCACCCAGCAGCGTCCCTGGCCCCGGGCATCACCTCCGGCACCGGCGCTCCGCACCCTCCCTTCGCCCCGCCACAGACCCGTGCACCGGGTCCTGCACACCCTGCATCATCCCCGGCTCCGCTCCCGCCCCGCAAACCGGTCCCGCGCATCGGCTCCAGCACCTTCGCCCGGCGCTCCGCACCAGCCCCGCACACCCTGCATTGTCCCCGGCCTCGTTACCCGGGCATCAGCTCCAGCACCGTTCCGGCGCTCCGCACTGCCAAACTCCCCTCGGACTGGCCCCGCACACCCTGCATCATCCCCGCACCCCCGCATCGGTTCCATGACCCCCGGGTCCGGCACACCCTGCACCAGCTCTGGCACTGCCCTGCGCCACGCCGAGCACCGGACCCGGTGCAGCGGGAACGTGGGGCCAAGGATCGCACCACCGCCTGCAGCAGTGCCAGCCGCAACCCGGGAGCGGCACCCGCGGCTCCCGGTGAGCAGCAGCCCAGGGCCGGGGGACATGGCCGAGAGAGGACCCGGGACTTCCACATCTGCACTTGCACAGGCGTCCTGCGAGTCAGGTCCTGTTACCCCAGGGTGGAGATGGTAAAATACAAGCAAAAAACACGTGCTGTGGAGGGGTAGGAAGCTGGAGAGGGACAAGCAAAGGCAGCAGTGACTGCGAAGTCAAGATCTTGATAGAGGAGCGGCTGAACATGCACCCTCAAGGGTAAAACGTGCCCCCCCAGGGTGCAACACACCGTGCCCCGGGGCAGCGATGGAGTGGCCTCTGCAGGCATCCTGTGCCGTGGAGGAGGTACACCTCTGCACACCCTGGCCAGGCTACAGCCACATTGACAGCACTCTTTGGGGAGCGATCGCCTCCTGAAAGGCCAATTTGTGCCCAAGTGCAAAATCTTAGAAGCTCTGCAAAGCCAAGCCGCAGCTCCCACCCCACGTGCTGTAATTCCAAGTACTTTCCCAAGCAATTTCCTTTGGTTTGCCCTCTGCAAACACCATATCCACTCCCATGCAAAACACAGCTCAGGTCATTGTCACACCCCCACCAGCACTGTCAGGGCTCCACACATCCCATCAAAGCAGAGAGCGTTCGCAGGGATGAGTATGGAGCTGTAACCAGGGCTTTGGTCCCGGCACATGTTGTACAGCCACAGTGCAGAAAAAGGCCCATCTCCCACAAACTGACTCTGCCAGCCAATGGTGAATTAAACCCTCTTGACAGCAGTCACTGTGCCCATCTCTGGCAGTTGCTTGGTGTTGGTGTGCCTGCCAGATGAGCCAGGAAGCTCTAATCCATGGTACATGGTAAACACTTATCCTGTTCCACATCCATCCTTCTCCAAGCCAATAATGTCTTATAACAAGAACCCATGAGGGGATAAGCAGCTCAAAGGTGTAAACAGCAGCAATTGCCTTGGCCCGTTGCTCTTTAAGGCTGCTTGGGGCCAAACCACCTCTGCAGGGTGGGCAGAAGTGTTCCAAGAGCACTGAGAGTGAAAGCAGAGCCAGAATCCACAGGTCTGCCCTAGATCAGTGATTCCCAACGTGTATATTTAGACGCTCATATGCTACGAAGGTGGCTGAGCTGGTGCACCTGCTCCCTACCTGTCCTCTTGGCTACCCATCCCCAGAGTCTAGCAGGCCAGAAGCCACCACAGGGAAGGGGCATGCCACAGGCTGGTCCCCAGGCACAGCAGAGGTGTGGCAGCCTAGGAAGGTCACTGTGTGCCACCAATTTTAAGCCAGGCAAACATTTGTCCCAGTTATGACAGGCTTAGCAAACACTGTCCCATGCCAGCATCCCAGGAACCAGACAGCCTGGATGAGTTTCAGAGTGACTTGCTGCCCTGGGTCCTAGCAAAAGTAACTTACTCATTGACAGACGTGCTGATCAGCAAGCCCAGGGGAGATAAACCAGAAAGATTAGGCTCCTCTTCCAAGGATCAGAGTCTATTGTTGCAAGAGCCCATGTTTCTACACCAGCGTAGTAGCTCCAAGAGCAGCTGTCAACATGGCAGGGCTACAAAGTCAGACACCATTCAACAACCACGTCTGGCTTTAGTGGTGCTCCAGTTTTGTATTTACAAGGATCTTTTTTTCTCATCTGTCCAGAATCCTGCTCATGGTCCTGTAGAGAAAAGCGCTGGGTGTAACCAGTGCCCTGAGCTGTGCCAGCAGCCGTAGGAGTGGGTGCTCATCCCAGGAACCCTCACCTTGGGGTGACTCTGCTCATACTTTCCCTGGCTACAGAATTTCAGGTACAGCCCTCACTCAGATTTGTTCATAATCCAGTCGCAAGCGGAAGGTGTCTGGCGAGGGGGATCAGCAGCTTTGGCTTCTCCTTTCAAGGAACAAACCAAAACCAGACACTTTAGCCAGCTTGACCAGGGAAGCCCAGATGTCTTGAACTTGGCCTTAAGGAAACAGGGTGCTCCCTGCAAACTGCCAGAAGACCTACAGCATGTTTGAACTCTACACGAGCTGCCAGTACAGCCCATGGTGTGATGGTGCCAGATACACCTTGTCTGATGTGCTATCAGTCTCTCAGGGCTCTTTTCAAGCAGTGCTGTGGCAGTGACTCACACAGAAACCCCAGAATGCCTTGGAAAGTGGGCTTTCAAGCAGGCCACCCCCAGATTTACAATGATGAGTCCTGCGGAGAAGTCACAGAAAACATTGAAATGATCTTCCTAACTCGGCTCAGAAGGAGCCCCACTGGCTGTTTCTCTGCAGTGGCCTTGATGTTTAAACTGCCAGCACAGCCTCTAAAAACTAATATTTGGGACTGGATAGAACTCTTCTTTGTGGCCACTGCAATTCTCTAGTTAATTTTGGGTACACGTGTACCATTGCTGGCAGAGCCTGGTCGGAAATGTGAATGTGATCCACAATACCCAAACAACCCTGTTTACACTTCTTTACTCATTAACAGAGGTAAGATCTAATAGCAAATACAACTTTATCCTCCTTTGTGTTACTTAAAGGGGTACAGCTCAAACAGTTCAGACGCAGTCATGAGCTCACCAGTGTTCGTAGTTTTCAAAAAAGTGACTTCAGAACTCTGGCAGGCATCAAAGCAGCTGTATCTATAAGGTCTGAAACTCCTTCAAATGTCCATCTGAAAGACGCATTTGTAGAAAATCTCTCCAGATAACCCTAAATGAGGGTTATCTCTCACACATGCCCATGGCTATTCAGAGCAAACACATTGTCTGTTCATTTGAGACTTCAAAGGAGTAAGAGAAGATGCTTTGTTCAGCGAAATAAAATTATCATGTGCATTAGTAGTGCCTTGAAGTCCAAACAAAATCAAAGTTCCATTGAATTAGGCCCCTAAAGCGATTCATTTCCCAAGACAGATCTCTCTTTCTGAGGAGAGTAGAAAGAAGACAGGAAAAAGGATTCTCGTGCCAGTTTTGATGATAGGTGGGCAGAGAGGCTAAATGAGCAGGAATGGGTCTGCAGGAGCCACTCTGAGACCCCCAAGTCCAATGACACAGCCCAGCTCCTTAAACTCTTCCTCTCAGCAGCCTTGCTTCTCACAGGGGCACTTGGAAAAGCCTCTAAGCCAGCCAGGATAGGGAACTGGCTGCTGAAAAGCTAAAGCTTTAGCAAACCTTTGCACAAGTGCTGTTCTCCAAACCTACCTCCACTTACTGCTCTGGGAAAATACATCACCCTTGAGAGTCATGGAAGGACATCCGCTTTGTTCGCGCAGCTTTACCAGCTGCCACCAGGAGCACTGCCACAGGGCACCAGCACTCACTGAGCTCTTCATCCACAGGTATCTTTGTTGCCACAAAGAAGCAACAAAGAAGGTAACTGCAAGTGAAGAAAATACCACAAGCCTCTCCTATTCCGTTGCCCTGAACCACCCAGTGCCACTTATCCCCTTTTAGCTTCTGTCTTCTGTTTACTCTTCCATGGCTCTTCCCATCTTTTCCTCTGACCTTCTCAACCTTTCTAGCCCTGAATCCAGATCCCTTCCCACTTTTCACCAGTCTTTAACTGCATTCCTGTGACAAGCTCAAGTCACAGCTGAATCCAAACTTTGCTCTGTCCCATCTCCCACACCCAGCCACCTCCAGGACCGCTGACGCAGCCCAGTTTTGGTTCCCTGGCAGTCCATGCCAACCCATTCCTGGCCTGAATCCATTCAAATCATCACCCCCCTCTGACCTATGCGCAGCAGAGGTTACAACTCATAAGTAAATAAGCCTGGGAAGTCCACAGCTCAGATACAGACTGGCTTCCTGATGGGGAACAACAAACCCTTCCCTGCCTCTCTTCTCCAAAATCCCATTCCCTTTGAAGGCGACACTTCATCCTGCCCCATCTCTGTATTTGCCCTAAGTTTCCTCATGTTTCCTTGAGTCAACACCTCTTTCTGGATGGCAGAGGAGCCTAGGAAGGTATTTCAGAACAGGAGGATGGGGACTGGGCCGTGTGCAGAGTGCCGCTTGTATTGGGAGTGATGTCTCTGCCTGTTCCTTGGGGGTCAATGGAGGCTGCCCCTTAGTCTGCTCAGCTCTTTGCTGCTCCACTGGGAAGATCTTAAAACCCTGGCTGGCGACAAACATGAAATTAAATGTAAGGACCAAGTTGCCTCTTCTGGACTTTTTCCAGATGTATTCTACCGTGTAACCGTATATACTCGCACAAACTGATGCAACCCCAGGCAGACACACGAGAGTCCCTTCTTTCCACTTAGATTTATCCCATTTCCCAGCCTCACTTTGCCATCAACTGTGTGCTGAAGCTGCTCCCCTTATCAAGAGTTTTCTCTCAAGGATGAGTGATCCTCAAGTCCCAACAGAGCCAAGGAAAAAAAATAGCCAGGGATGGCACTGTTCTTGTGCTCCCGGCTTGGGCAATCCCTGAAATCTAGTGAAATGAACTTAAAGGAGATTGGTGCCGCAGTACTTCAATACTCCCATCATTTTTACCTGTCCCTTGCAGCTTGTGATGGTTCCATCCATCGAAAACCTGTGACTACCTGTTCACAGCCAACAGCCTCCCAGATCCACAAGCTAATGGGATCAAGACATACTGGGTAGAGGAAGAAAGACAGGGAGGAAAAGATAACCAGGATGGCATGCGTGATTATACAAGGATCAGGATTAATGTAATAACAGCTGAGTGAACCAGTATGAGTATAAATCTAACAATCAAAAAATAGCATTTCACCAAGTAGGGTTGAACCCACATTTCTTATCCTTGGGTTTCTCTCTCTTAGATTACTAGCAATGGTAAATAAACTCCAGTCTGAATGTATAACCCACGAGCAATAATAATTTTCGAGCACTCAATGGGGCGCCACTTATTTTCCCAAAAATGTTAAGGTTTAGTTTTGTACCTAGAATCCCACTGGCTCAGATAAATTTAGGGGGCTTTACAGGCACTACAGAGTTGTATCATGAAAACATGACTGAAGAAACGACATCAAGCAGACACTACAGGCATGCACGCTGCCCAGGTACACATGGCCTCATTCTTTGCGATTCCACTGGAACTATTTTTAGATGCGAGCTAGGACTGCACTTGCCAGGATTCAGCATCCCATTACGCTCAAAAGCAGTCACTGTCAAGTGACAAAGAAGTGGGAGTCAAGCCCCCTCTAGTAGGAGGGCAAGGAAATACTTCTCATGTTCTATACAAAGCTTGTGTGCACAGTTTAAAGGTTGCCAACATTTACTGTTTAGCCCTGCAAACCATTCAGATTCCATGATGGAAGGCACGGATCGCTCACAGTAAAGTCTGCCAGTTATGCGTTTTCATAATGTATTCTGCTTGACAAATGTCTTGGCAAGCACAGGCGAAACCCCCATGTCATCACCCAGCCCACTCACTAATCCACTCCTCTGCCACGAACTCTGAGGTGCTACTGAAAAATGAACATGAGTCCCTCAAAATAGTTGAAGCAGATAAAAGCAGAAATGTACAAAAGTTAAACAGACTCTCCATTTTATTTTCAATAAAAATTTAGATCCTAGATGGATACAGCATCTGTAAAAGGCAAGAACAGAGAGAATCACGTTAGAAATCTTGCTATTGGATAGTACTACTTTAAACAAAAGTTTTGCAGTTAGAATCTAGATCCTCTACCTCTTCAACTACTATAAAAGCGATCCCCCCTTTACACAGAAGAGGACCCAGAATGGGAAAGCCTAACACCTCGTTCAGCAACATGCAGTAGCCCTTTGCTGGCATACAGGCTCCCGTCAGCCAGCCCTCCTGTTTGCTGACAGGGAGAGGCCTCACAGGATTTAACTGTGCTGCTCCTACTGTGTTTTTCCTAAGGCACAGGAGAAAGAAAAGAAGGACTGCACTCCTCTGATATTCCTTTTGACAACATCACTAGAAAGATACTGCATCAAAACTCCAGGTAATGGATCCAAAGGGACAGTCCCACTGAAGCCTCTTGGCTAAAGCACTGACTATGGAACGGGCACTCAGCAGACACATCAGGGCAGCACACTCCTCAGTTAAAACATTCGGGAGGTAGGAACTGGAGCAAAAGGGCGCAAAACTACACGTAGAAGATCTGGGGAAATTAAGATAGCTTTAGAAGGGAGTTGAGCAAAAATCCTGGAACTCGAAGAGCCTTTCCAGATGAGTTGAAAAAGCACACAAAAACTCTTGCCAACGGGACAAGGAACCAGCCATAAACCTCTCCTAGCTTCAAAGAAGCACTTTTTAAAAGAGCCACACTGAACACAACAGCAACCAAACCGAACCATAGTTCAAGTTTTCCCTAGTGTTATATGGGATTAAAAGGCACCCTGAAAACTGCCAATAAAGATATTGTTGCTGAAATAAATTTGCTTACCACTCGGATTCTGTGTCCAATGGCCTTGGCAGGAAGGTTGGAGCGGAACTTGGCACGAACCATGCCACTGTTGCCATGGGCGCGGGTTACCTTCCCCCAGATCACTCGTGTCCTGTTGGGCTTGCCACCAGGGGTTACAGTGTTGCTGAGGAAAAAGAGGAAAGGCACTGTTGAGCTTACCAGTCACAGCTCCACAGGGCACTATGGGGCAGACAACACAGTCTCTTTTAAGGCAGAACTGTTACCAAATCACAAAACTTAGAAAGTCTGGCAAACAATAAATGCTAAGCTATCAACCCAAAACCATACCAGTATCAACTGTTCGTTCAAGACTGCTTTAAAAGAAAAGCCATCTAAAAACAACAGAGGTTAACTTACCAACCTGACCAGTTTCATTCAAGGCAATTCTGAACTCCCATAACTGTACTCAAAAAAAATACACTCAAAAGCAAACAAAGGGGAAGGAAAAGTCACTGCTCTTAAGGCCTCCAGCAATGCCAGCAGAGCAGAAGTGACCATGTTCCAACACGGACACGAAAAAGCCAGTATATAAATTCCTCCAGGCTTCACAACATAATTCTGCTGTTAAAGTTAACTCCACAGCTCAGTCCTTGAACAAATTTACCTCCCTTTCATTTACTCTATCAAAGCTGCCTTCAGTTTTTGCAAGTTTCAGGCAAAATTTCTTTCTCATTCCATTTGCTCTCTAAGCTATCACTTACAGCAGCGAGTGATTATTTCTCATAATTTCAGGATCTGAATTAAGAACACATGGGCCAATTAAAGCAAAAGATACCCAGGACTTTAAAAATGAAACCAACCCAGGAAGCCAGTCTACACAGTTCTCTCCACAGACACTGTATTGATAAACTGAGCCAGATTTATTGTTGTTGTTCCAACAAAAGCTCTATAAACACTGCTCACATCCCAGCATTTGCAAAAGCTGATACAGGCATTGGCTGACATTTAGCATAACAATAAAAGTTACTTACTTTTTAGCTTTGTACACATAGGCACACTTCTTGCCTAAGTAGAAGTCTGTCTCCTGACGGGCATAAACACCTTCAATTTTCAGAAGGGCAGTGTGCTCCCGCTGGTTTCGGAGGCCACGTTTGTAGCCAGCAAAAATGGCCTTGCACCACAGCCTAAAGGGATTGAAAACATTACCAAATTATAATTCACTCCAAAGTATCAAATGTAAAGACAAATAATGTTCTGTTTCAGTAAAAACCATCTCCAGACCAGCAGAAATTTAGCTGAGGAAAAACCCTACTGCTTTTGCTTCTATTAATTACCACAAATCCTTACACTCAGTCAGTAGAGGACAGCTAAGTAACTGGTATACAAGGTACTTATGAGAACTTTGTATCTTTCTAGTTATAAACTTCTGACACTACAAGCTTCATGCAAACCCCAAAGTTTCACCATCAGTAGGTGTTGTTTTTTTCAAACATCTACAAAACATTCTGTGACGATTAAATATCGCTTTTTTCTATACACCACACAAACCAAGTCTCCTCTGTTGCAGTAACTGCTACAGGAGTAGCTACCAACTGGTGTTAATTTTTACCCCTGCAGAAACAGGGGGGTAAACAGGGACAGCCAGAGAGTCCCACATGCACTGGGCAAGTGACACTGCATGAACTGTTTGACAACTATTTACAACAAAGACTTGCCAGTACTACGCAGGCAACGTCAAAAGGCTCATTCCACACAAGCACACGCATCGTGACTGCATCAGCTGCATCCAGCAACTGTCTCATAACACAGCAGCATCAAACTAAGCTACCAGTTCTACCTTCACATGTCCACAACAGAACATAAACCCCACAGATCAGTATTAAGACAAAAACCTGTGTTTCAGATTCAACCTTTCTACCATTTACCACCACGATTCCTGTATCCATCAACACAGTAGCTCCCTTACCCAAGGGAACAGTAAGTCAAAGCCTCTGCTGCACAATGAGAGTTCAGAAACACTGTGTTAACAAACCCACCACTAACATCCCGCACTTACTGACAGTGAGAACAAGGGATGCCACACAAACAATTACAACCAGTTTAAGGCAGAAACACAACTGTGGGTGATTAACAAAGGGCCCAGCAGGACGCTGGGCAGATGAGGTGTCCTGGAAAATGACAGCACCCACAGGGAAATTGGTGCATCACTACCAACTTTAACAGAACTCTCCCAGAAATGCCCTATTTCAAAGAAGCATAGAATAGTTTGGACTGGAAGGGATCTTGAAGCTCATTTGGTTCCGACTCCCCTGCTACAAGTAGGGACATCTCCCACCACACGAGGCTGCTCAAGGCCCATCCAACCTGGCCTTGAACACCTCCAGCAAGGGGGCATCAACAGCTTCCCTGGCAACCTGTGCCAGTGCCTCAACACCGTCATTGGGAAGAATTTTTTCCTAATGTCTAATCTAAAACTTTCCCCTTCCAATTTAAAGCCATTTCCTCTCATCCTGTCACTCCATATCCTTGTCAAAAGTCCCTCCTCAGCTTTCCCACAGCCTCCCTCAGATACTGGAAGCTGCTCTAAGGTCCACCTTTCTCTTCTCCAGGCTGAACAACTCCAACTCCCTCAGCCTGTCCTCACTGCAGAGGTGCTCCAGACCTCGGATCCTCTTCGTGGCCTCCTCTGGACCCATTCCAACAGTTCCATATCCTTGTGTCAGGGATTCCAGAACTGAATCGACTCCAGGTGGGCTCTCAGGAGAGCAGAGGAAATAAGAATCCCCTCCCTCGCCCCGTCGGCCACGCTGCTTTTGACCCACAGCGAGATCCGGGCCCCATCCGGCGGTGCCGGCCACTCACCTCCCGGTCATGGTGTCCTCCTAGAGCCCTGGTCCCCGCAGGCCTAGAAACGACACCGAACCGTGAGCGCCTCGCAGGCCACCCGAGAAGCCACCCCCCCGCCGGGCCTCACACCGGGGCGCTCCCCTCAGCCGCGGGCCGCCCGCCGGCACCATCCGCCGCGCATCGCCGCCATCCCGCGCATCGCCCATCCCGCCCGGTTCCAGCCGCACCGCCCCGGCGGCTCCGGGCCCGCCGCCGGCTCTGTGCCCGGGACCAGTCCTCTCAGCCCCGTCCTGGGCCGCCTCCCGCGCTCACCCTGCGGCGTCCCACCAAAATGGCGGCGAAAGGCCGAACGCGCGCGCTGCCCCCTGGGAGGTCGGAGCGAAGGACCCCAGGACGGCCGCCTCAGCGCCTGAGTGAGCGCGACAGCTGCGAGGCGGGCACGGCGGGCACAGCGGGCACAGCGCTTCCCTCACCCCGTCTGCTGCGTCCCCTGAGGCGATAGGGACAGCAGCGGACTCGGCCCCGCCGCGCAGGCACTGCCTGGGGCAGCCCCACGAGGACCCCGTGGCGTCGCGGTCGCCATGGAGACGGGAGACCCCGCCTGCCGGTGAGCGGCGCTGCGCCGGGCCCGGCAACGAGGGGGGAACTGGGACTGCCGGGGAAACCGGCACCGGGGGAGGAGCTGGCACCGCCGGGCCCGGCACTGAGTGGGTGGGAGGGAACCGGTATCGCCGGGGCAGCCCGGGACTGGAGCGGATGAAGCCCCGGTGGCCGGTGGGAGGTGTGACAGAGCGGGCACCGTCGGGAGGGACCGGGAGCAGGGCCGGGGCTCCGGGGCTGCCGGCGGCTCTGCCCCTAGTCTCCCTGCTCGCCCGCAATTCTGAAATCGCCTCCGCGTTTGCGGCGCTCCCTGTGTCTCCTCGGTGACAGAAAACTCGTATTTCAGCCTTCAGATCCCTGCAGTGCAATTTCACGTTCCCTCGTTGTCCTGAATCAGAGCAGGTGGGAGCGCGTTGTTACCCGTTTCCCCAGTCGGGATCATCCTCTCGTGACTCCTGTCGCTTCCCTCTCACAGCCAGAAACCCAGGTGCAGTTTCAGAGCGCTTTAACCCATCCAGGAACTTACTCCAATGCACGATGTGCCACGGCCCTCCTGACTCTGGCTGCAACTTTGTTCCTGGGTGTCTCAAGCAGCACCTGAACGTGTGCCCAGAGTGCTTTTATTAAAAATTGGATCTCAGAAATGCAATCTACTGTTGTCTTGTCACAAGTTTGGAGAGCTTCAACTTCCTTCCTGAGGAATTGGATCCCAATCCAGGAGAACAGAATCTACCCATTCTTTGCTGGGCCAAGGCAGATGCACTCGATATCTTGTCTATGTGTTTATAAGCAGCGGGCTTTTTTTCAGAGAAGTGAAATGATTAAGAAGTACGAGCAGAGAAGGGATGGAATATTATGAATCACCCAAATTTTTCTGTCAGCTGATCCTTTAAGGAAGAGGTAGAAAGCAAAGCAACACTCAGTAATCTACCCAGTTGGCAGTGTCAAATCTGTGCTAGGAACCTCTCTGGTCAGAGGACAAAATGCCTGCTTTGAGGAGAATAAACGATCTGACAGAACCCTGTTTCCCAGCTGTAGAGATGCTACAGCCAATAAATGCTCCTTAAATCTTATCTTTTCCTGTCACATATAGATTTAGTCCCATATGGGACATACAGCTAAAAGGTAGCACTACGTCTTTATTCCTACTGTCTGTTCTCCTGAATTCTCACCACTGCACCTCCAGAGAGTTGGAGAGGAAAGTGTTTCTATACAGTCAGGGGGAAACCTAAATTCTGCCTTTAAGCCCAAAGCCAAGTTACTTCAGCTTGTCAAGGTTTCCTTTTATTTTTGCTTTCTTTTTCTTTTTTTTTTCTTCTTCTTTTTGCTTTTCCCAAATGAGCAACTTATGTTCTAACACTTGTAGTGGTATGCAGGATTTGTAAGGCCACAAATATTTTCTCTTGCCCAAGAGCCATTTTTAGGGTAAAAACAAAGGTATTTTTTATTTATATCCCTGCTGCTGTGGAGATTCAGAGTCTCTCTTTGCCAATCATTTGCATCACAGAGCTGAAGGAGATGTGACTTTCTCAGCTTTGAGTTTTCTCACTGGAATTCACCGGTATCTTCTTAAGTGTCTAAAAGGAATGCTGCAAAAAAATCTGCTTTTGAAGCTGTTTTAGTTTATCAGGCAGCAGGATGGGAGAACTGTGCATCCAGGACTCTCACAGAACAGAGGCAGTTGCAATCCTCAAAGGAATAGGAGGCCAGACCCTTTATACAGCTGTTTTAGAAATTATTTCTTGATATGTTTTTCTTTCCCTTTAGATAAGCAGGGAAAGAATGTCAGCCTAAACTCTGGAGGAAGCTGAATCCTTCACATACCTCTTTTTTTTTAATGAATAGAGTTTGATGAAGGAGTTGAGCCAAGTGCAGTGATTAAGGTCGATGCCAATGGCTGCATCAGGACGGTCTGTGGGCACTGCATTACTGCTAAACTCCAGGGAGAGCAGCTCACTGTTTATAGTGTTTCTTAATGGACAGCAGTTTCCTTCTCACATCGCAGTCCACATAAGATCAGAGCGTACTGGCTTGGCACATGCATGTGCTGAGTGAGTCTATGGTTCTGAGAGGAGATATATAGGAGGGCAAAACAGCAGGCTGTAGAGAAATATCCCAGCTGTGAGCTTTCTCAATGCACATTAATATCTTGAGTTAATTTTCTCCGGAACAGAAGTTGCTGATGAGAAAGAAGAAAAGCTATTGCATTCTCCCTTGTTTCCAAATAAGTCCCATTTTCCTATGAGAGCTGCAAGTGTTATTTCTTCTTTTAGGAACTGTTGTAATCATCTGTCACAGCTATCGCACAATAAAGCCTTTTTCACCAAATTTGTAGCATTAAGACTCCACATGTAATAGATTATTCTTATTTTGGACTCAAAATATGGATCATAGATTTCTTAAAAAGTGGTAAAACATTTAAATGAATAAAACATTTAAAAATACTTTATTAGCGTGCGCTGAATGGGAAGTCAGGTATTGTCTGACTTTTACCATGTAAAAGTACTTTATTTGTACATCTGCGCTTCTGTCATTGATTCCAAGGTTGAAAAGAAAGGAAAAGCAATGTTTTTAGTTTATTGTACTATATTAGATTATTAGCAATTTATTTGTTCATTACATTACCAGATTCCTATCTCAAGCTGTAGCAATTTTTTTAAAATTAAGAGAAAGGATAAATAGTACAAGAAGGATAGTAAACATATTCAGAATCACTCCTTTGCTACTATCTTTTCTACCATGATTTAAACAAGCTTCTTGAAACAATTTAGGGTGCCTCTACCATTATCTTGTCTAACAGGCTGTTCCATATCTTCATCCATCCAGAAGTTAGAAACCTTATCGTAATTGCCTGGCTTAGGGGAAATTACATTCCTTTGACCCTTGTCCAGTATTATCCTTTAACTGAAAGAGCTCTGTCTCTCCCTGGTATCTGCTTTACATATGTATTTACAAAGAGTAATCACAGTCCTATATTCCTTTAACCTCTTGTAAAACAGAATTTCTATCCCCATGATCGCCCCACTGGTCATCTTCTGTACTTGTGCATTATTTTTAACACAAACCACTAGAAAGGTGCACCACGTCTTACTTGAGGTTTACTGATGCGTTATGCAGTGGCACTAATACTTCTTTATATCTGCTGAAAATACTGGTCCTGCCATGTTCTGTCACTTTGCATTATTCATGGTTCATAGCACTGGAATTGTCCCACCCTCATAGCAGAAGTTCTTGTGAAAATCTTTAATGCAAGACTGCGCACTTGGTAGTCTTGCATTATGAGTTATTGTTCAGTTCAGTGGAGAAAAAAAGTCTAAGCTGAAAAGAGCAATATTGCATTCTCATTGACTATTCACGTAGCTGTCATGAAAAAGACTGCCGCTCGCACACTAGTCTTTCTAGTTGTAGTCTTATGCACAAGGAAAGAAAGCTGTGTCGTGTTATAGAGGGCTGTACATTTAGATATATGTTGCATTAAACAACTTACTGCAAGAGACAGGGATATCAAGAAACAAGTATATGGAAATATATTAAAAATATCAGAGAATTTCTCCACTGTTATGCAGGTTTTTTTCTCATGCATTTTTCTAAATGGACCAATTTCACTTGGATTAATAGTGATTTTTCATCTTTCTGTAGGCATGCCTTCACAATAGTCCATCTGTAAGTGAGGCAAAGGGATGGTTAAGCACACATCAAAGTAGTTGTACATTTGAAATGAAACTTAAAATAAAAGAACATAGAATGTTAAAGATAGTTTACTTAGTCCAGATATGGGTTCTCCTTTGACTTTCAACATCTTAAGGTGGTAACAGTTCCTGCTGAGAGGATTGGGATGATAGAAATGCTAAGGCTACACACTAATAACAAGGAATGATTAGAGCATGAAGGTTCATCATCTGAGATTTTATAAGACATGTGGGTTTTTTTTTTTCTTTTAAAGCGGCACCTTAATCTCATTGTTTCCCAAAGAACAAAGTCCGTCATGAAACACTGCTCCCACTTTAACTGAATGGTGAGATCACCTCACCCTTTTGTGCCTTCCATATCTATTCCCTTTTCAGCCTATCTACCCAGATCTGCTGTAGGAGGGACCAGGACCTACTTTATGTTGTGAAAGCTAAACATTCCCACTGCCCCTGAAAGCAGCCATTAACAGAGCATGGTTCCTCTTATAAACAGTGTATGAAAGGCTATAAACAAAGCTAGGGAAGTATATGAAAAGCTGCAAATAAGGCTATTTCAGGTCTATTTTTAGTTTAAACTGTTGTAATTTACGTTAGTAACACCACACCATCCTTCTCATTGGTATCTTTTGTCTTTGTCCCTCTTAGCAAGAACACAGAGACTAAAGAAATGGAAAAATTCAGTCATCTGGAAGCTCTGCTGTTCACTGCTGTGCTGGAGAATTGTGTCGATGAGCTGTCAATTCTTGGATACATCATGCCGGTTTCACATAAGGGCAAACCAGACCTCAGCCATGTATGTGCCTCTATCTTTGCTTAAAAAAAATCTTGTGCTTTTTTCTCGCCCTCCCCTTGTCTTGGTTTTGTGTCTCCTACCAGCATCTTTTAAGAATCAACTTAAGACTTTTTTCTGCTGAGTGCTCCATGACACTTCGGTGAAGAAGCACAATAAAAGTGCTTGGACAACCAATTTTAATACTTACACTGCAGGACCACTGAGAAGCTTTTGTCCAGACTTTATGCAAAGGACCCTACTGACCCAAGATCAGGTTCTGGGGCTTGTAATTTTAAAATCTTGGTGGCTAGATGACAAGCAAAGGATTAGGGAAAAGGACACAAATCATATTTAGGTTCCTATGCAGACAGACAGCTATTTTAAAAACACAAACAAATAGGATATTTGAAAGTACTCAATCCCCGCTTAATTCTGTTCCTTTTAAATACACGCTAAAGTTTCTTTAGTCCCCATAGACAATGAATTAAGAAAGATTCTGCTTCAAAATGTATTAGTTACTACACATTCTCAAAGACCATTATTAATTAGCTGATTTCTAATAGGCATCATAACTAAGAGGGTTTGGCAGAGATACGAAGAACAAAGGCCTGATGCTCAGGCAGAGATTTGTTACTGTGGAGGAAGGCGGTGTGTTATTTCTGGTAGCTGCTAGACATAGGAAACAGAACAGGACTGTCCTGAGGGGTAAATGGTTCTAAGAGCTGTTGTCATATATTTTAAGTGACATAGCAGGCTGTTTCAAGTTTAAGCAGGTTTGAAACTCTTTTTTTAATAAGTACTCAAAAAAGAGGAAAAAGTGTGCAACGAGGGTGAAAATAACAACTGGGATCTGAGTTTTCAGATCTAATGCTGTTCACTCTGATGTACCACCAAGAGGAAGGTAAATCAATACGCCTACTATAAATCAGCTAATTACTAATGGTCTACTTGTTTCCTTTCCATACCGCCTTCTTTTCAAAAAGATCCACTGCAAAGCAGCTGGAGCTGCATTTCAGGGCGTGAAGGATGCGTAGACTGTGCAATAGAGGGCACTCCTCCCCTTCAGAGAGTCCTGTGAGGCAGCCTCGCCCTCCCAGAGCTGGGTGGGAAACCTTATGTGCCAGCAGCAAAAGCACAGAGGAAGAGCATATCTGTAGGACAGTAGGAGTCGTTCTTCAGACACACAGGCTCTGCTGATAGACCTACTAAAGGTACACTTACTTAAATTATAGAGAAAACACTTCTCTTCAATCATAGATACTCATTTTTACCAAGTCATTTCTTTAAACCGTTTTCTCACAGACTACAAACCCTACTTGTGTTTTTAAAGATACCAAAACAAATCGAGAAGGAAACGATTTAGAAACAAGAAAAGGGCATAAGGAAGCTACTTGTTAACTTCGGTGCTCTGTAATTTGCTACTCCTCCCTGTTTCTCAGTTTACATTTGGCTATTATCATTGTACTTGTAGAAGACCTGTGTTTGCAAAGCGCCCTTAAGCCCTGTCAGTCAAATCAATGACATTTTCAAAGTTGATGACATTATTGAGAGGATTAATCACAGTGTTGGCCAGCACCTCATTGATTTTCCAGGTTGGGGACTCTTGTATGCTGCTTCATGTGGCACATCCTCCAGACGAAGGCAGCCTTTCTATTTGCTGAATTTTGGGCAAAAGCCTAGCAAAAGATAAACAGACTACACAGATGTTAATACTTGCAGTTTACAAACTCCTTGCTCTTCCATAGTTACTTGGCAATTATGAGTGTCTAAGTCCCTACTATTTACAGACAAACCAGTTAAAGCCTTTTTGACCTTTTGCAGACATTAAAAAAGTCAGAACATTGATAAAATCTACATGATATTAAAATAATTTGTTTGTCAAAATTAGTTCTTTCTGAAGTACAGTGATCACCAGCAAAATAGTTAAACCTTTTTTTCCTAATTAACTATGTAATTTTCATTGGTCTCTGTATACTTTGCATGTGATTCATTTAATGTAAATTTAACTTCAAAAATTAAGCATGCAGTCACCTAGACTCCATCTGTAGTCAGTGGTGAGTCAGGCACTGCCAGAACCTGATTCATCCCATCCAGATATGGCCAAGATACTCATAATGAAGCAGACCCTTCCAGTGCCCTGTGCACTGTCCCCACGGAGCACGGCACCATCGCAGACCACTAACGGAGCCTCGTTTGACAAGCAACTTATTGGAAATTCTGCTGGCATACCCAGTTGTTGCCCGACCACTGGTTTTCACTCTGCCCTCTGTGCTGTGTTGGCACAAACGTGTGGTTGTGGAGGGATCCAGACTGAGAACTGGTGCTGCTAAAAATAGACTTTTTTCTTCCTTTTTGCTGGAAAATGTTCACTGAGTTCTCTAACCCATTTCCCCCAGCAGCCAGGGTGGGGAGCAGGCAGCTATGGACTAGGATGGGGCTGGCAGGACTGCGTTAGCGGGCTTCAGCAGTACTGCTATTAAGTGTTCAGCCACAGAGATGGCGGTAGGCAGGCAAGAAAATTTTATCTTTTAATGTCCCAGTATATAGAGCAGGGAAATTCCTAGAAGCAAGGCCTCAGCTCATTTTATAGTGTGCTTTTGCTTTTCTGGGCTTCTCTTTTTTAATAAAATTCTACATGGCCACAAGATACATTTCCACATAGAAGATTGCTGCTAAGATTTTGAATTTGTTTTCTGAATTCATGTTATACTTGCTGTGCTGTCACCTTCTCAAAAAACAGCTAAGCAGATCACTGATGCCTGTCACTTATTTGCATACATCTCAGCTCTTGTTATAACAATAATATTGTAGGGAAAGGTCATGGTGTCAGGCAGTGGGAAATGTTTAAGATGGAGAGGAGGTGAAGGGGAAGTAGGCTAACAGTCTTCCAGTACATAAAAGCTGCTGCAAAGGAAAGAATGATTTGTTCTCTGTGCCTGTGGAGACTAGAACAAGAAACCAGGGGCTCAACTGCAGCTGAGGAGATAAAAAAACTTTCATATGGTAAAGATTGTTAGGACCTTTGATCCCATAAATTTTAATAAGCCTGCATTGTGTGCTCAAAGCTAACCAAGATAAATGTTTCTGCTCTTTGTAGAATGTTAACATACACTATCAAGAGCTCTTAGTATAGCTTCATGCTAGCTTATTATTAATTTTTCTTCCTTTCATATAATGTTGCATTGGGTTTATTTCTACTGTGCAGTGTGCAAGCAGGTCTCTGTTACTCCCTTTTAGACTGGCAGCCACGAAATTAAAGAAATCAGAGAGACCCAGAAGGAGCTGGGCATTAACAAGCAAGAGCTTATGTCAGCAAGGCAAGGGAGTGGGGAAACAGTTACCTCCACATCTCTGAAAAGCATCGCACACAAGCAACAGTGGGGAAGAACTGAAGATCTGAAAAGTGTCCATCATCTTTCCAGCAGGGCCTTGAAACACAGTGCTCAGTCCATAGAGAATCTTAGAAAAATCCAGGCTGACTGGTGAGTGAAGCACAAACATGATGGCTTCTCCATCTGTCTCTTGAAAGCAAACTCACAAACTTCCCACTGTCCCACTGCTGCTGTACTTCATGGTCCAGGAGTAGCTCCAAGGAGAGCAGTGGGGTCTTGCTTCATAGGACATTTAGTTCTGGCCTTTGCTTGCCTCTGGGTGCCAAGTAATAACAATCAGTTTATTTTGAATGTTGTTGCAAAATATTACCCAGTTGATGATGGTTGCTTGGGTGGAATCCATGCCAGTGCTGATGTTCTGGTGTCTGGAGTCAGGTTGCCCTAGCAGATAAGTACAGGCAAGGCAGGATCCAAGCATTGTCTTGCAAACTCAGTTTATTCTGCAGGGCACACAGAGCCTCTATGGCAGCTACAGCCATTCTCCTTTATAGAACAGATAATGTATATAAAGACCAGAGAGTTTCTTTCTTTTTTCAAAAAATACATTCTATTTCTCTATCTAATCGGGTGACTCGATTTGCAGAAATACCAGTAGCCTTTGTTTTAAAAGAGCGATTGGAGAGCTTAGCATTCAGCATGCATTTTTCTGCATCCTGGCTTCTGTCCTTTAATGTTATTTCAACAAAGGGTTTAAAGGCGATCCTAACACAAATGAGGCAAATATAGCTAAGATGTAAATACCATATGCCCCATGACATTCAATAAACTGGGCTAGCCCATGTATTTGTTAAAATCAGCTTAGGGCTGTACTAGGATATTTTGGCACCCAGATGTCCCTTCACACACACACTTGTCTGCATCCCCAGGTCTCATTTTCCAAGATCCACCTAGCAGTCATCACTATTGCAGGTCAGCAGCCTTTTTTCCTGATGGCAGCACCACCTGGCACAGTATGGATATTTTTGTGCCTCCATCCTGTCTTCTAGAGTAGCATTCAGGGCAGCTGAATAGGTAACTTTCAAATTATAAACTTCAACTAATTCCTAATACAGAGTTCTCTAGAAGTACAAGAAGCAGATACAATGGGAGAAGCATTCCTGGGTTTGAGAGGACATAGAAACAGAAAAGGGATCTTGTATTTCCTTATCTTTTTAGCTGTAAACAATAGTGGATAAAGGTAGCAGATGCTGTAACAGCACCTATAAACCTGTTGTGATCCTTTTCTTCCTGGCAGGCAGTATGCAAGTGATGTAATTACAGCCACTATGAAAAAGCTGCAGGAATCGGGAACATTTAATATCCTAACAGAAGCTAATGAGCGAGAGAAGGCAAAAAAGAACAAGTGTCATGATGCTCTCGTCAGGTCAGTGTTGTGTTCAGTACTTTCCTGTTTAAATGTTCAAAGCCAAAGCCCATTCCCACTCAGTACTTGCTAAAAAGGGGGAAAAAAAGCCCAAACCCAAATACAGAAATGATTCTATTTTTTTTTCCACATGAACTATTCTGTCTGTTTTACAAGCTGCACTTCTTTCCTCTTCAGAAAGAAATAATTGATGGTTCCAATACTGATCTGAGCTAGGAATTGCCTGAGCTTTGACCATAGTGGACACCAGCATCTGCATCAATGCAAATACTGCCCCATATCAATTAAAACATAATGGGATGTAGGAGCTCCCTGATCTCTAATTCCTTGTCCCTAGTGAAAGCCAGCGCAGCAGAGAATCTGTTCAAACCAAGGCAAGCAGCATATGGTCTTTAGGTTACGTGATGCTCAGGAGAATCTGCTCTGACCCATATGCTAATATGCTCCCTTTTCCCAGTAGCAGCAGGCGAGCACAGATGGTGACAGACAGTTGTCTTATTTAAGGCTAAGCCACCAGCCACAGCACTATAGATCCTTTTCTGTCCCAAATCGGATAGGGTACAGATTTGTTATAATCTCAGCTCAAACTGATGTGTCCCAAACGGGATAGGGTACGGATTTGTTATAATTTCAGCTCAAACTGGTAATTTCTTAGTTCAAACTTTTGTGCACTAGAGGTGTGGAAATTTTTTTAGCATGGGAAGCTCTGGTTTAATCCCCATCCTGTCAGAGCAAACAGCAGTCATCAAAGGAGTATTTAGCCATTTTAAAGCTATTTTGTTTTGTGGGTTCAGGCTCATCATTTAGGGTAGACAGCAAAGCTGCTGTGAGCGCCTGAGTCCAGCTCACTGGAACAGCCCTGATGGTGGCTCCGTGGTCTGACTCCAGTGCACGTCTCCAGCTTCTAGTAAGCTGTGAGATTTCCAGCACAAAACCCAACTCTTCTACTGTCTAGAGCCAAGGGATTTATTGTTAATCCATGGAAAGGAGATAAAGCAAAAATGAAAGCAGCAATTACTTGTGGAATAACTATCCAATACTGGAACATGGAAAAGAGCAGACAAATAACAATGGGAAAGGACACAATCCTTTTCATTCTATTCTATCAACCATATCTAACCATGTTGTTGTCTGTTCTAAAATACATTGTTTTCATGAAATGAACTTGATCTGTCTTTCAATATAATATATATTTGTCTGGCTTTGTGTCAATATACCAGTCTGTGGTGAGACTGGAACTTCTCACCAAAAGCTTTTGTTTATCACATCCACCTAAGAACTCTGAAAACCAAACGCATGCTTGATTGTATGGTTGGGATTGTGTATGAAGTCTCAGGTATCAACTCTAGTATCTACTGGCTTTAAATCAAATCATGAGCATAAAAGCCTAGAAGAGCACTCCAAGTGAAATAAGATAACAACACCTAGAATGTTACTACACCTGTTTTGTTTTAAACAGGTAAACAACTCCGTAGCTTTTGGCCTTCACTCATGCCCCCATGAATCTCAGAATCAGAGGCTGTTGTTTTTGAAAGATTTTAAGTCTGATATGAAAAAAACATATTCCATATAATGAAACTTACACAGTCTGGCACTCTCTGCTGACTAGGCATCATTCTGCACAGAAACAGGGAGAGTTTTGTCTGAAATGCAGAAACTGTCCCACAATGATAGGCTTCTTTCCTCTGCTACAGGAACTGCATCATCCTCAAGCTGATTCCAGGGTTTCAAACGAGAGCATCCTCTTGTTATGAGCTCATTCTCCCTTTCATTCCCATCTCCCTTGCACAGTCCCTGCACCTTTTCTTTCGAGATTTACTTACCAAGTCACTGGCTTTGCTTAGGAGCCTCTGTTCCTGACTTGCAGGTGTGCTGCCTCCCTGAGGCTCAGAGATTGATGCCTTTTTTGCTACTCACCCACGGGAAGGGGCTTGCCTCGTGCTCTTCTGAAGAAGCAAGCCAAGCTTTTGTGTGCACTTCTTTTAGTTCAGCAGTTAGAAACTTGTTGAGTGAGCAGGATAAGCAGGCCAGTGCTCGGTTAGGTGCTGCCATGACTCAGGAGACAGGAAGCTCCCCTTTTTGGTAAACAGCTCTGGTCTTTTTTTATGTATTCAGGTGATTGTATTTTCCCATTTTTCTTCAGGGAGGAGGAAGGAAAGAAAGAGATAAACACACTCAAGAAACAGCTGCAAGATTTCAAGAAAGAAACTGAGATAGAACTTCAGGTGAGATCACGTAACACTGGGCATCATGCCAGGGGGAAAGCCCGTTGGCAAGCTCTCCTCTGCTGCCCAGGAACTAGCACTCAGATGAGAGGATTTGTGGCATATATGATGACCCATCATTTAGAAATATAGAAGCAGAATAATTGCTATAAAGATTTTTATTCTGAATATGCCTGCTAAGGGCTTTAAGAGCAATGACCAATGATTTTCAAATGGGAGCTCAAAGTGCTTCTAATGGTGAGATACCACGATCAAATAAGAATACACCAAAAACACTGCTAGGAGTGGCAAAGCACAGACATCTGCAATCAGTAAGAAAGAGGATACCTGAGATAGCAGTATCAACGTTTCTGCATACTTTCTCATGCAGACGTGATGACTAGAACAGAAGAAAGCATGACAATGAGGGAGTAAGAAAGAAATAAAGCTGGCATAGGGGCATGCCATTTTTCTGCCTACAGTTTTGTCTGGGGAAAATATCATGATTTTAATCTTTTTTTTTCCTAGGCTTCCAGATGTTAGAAAATCCCACACGTGGAAGTCCTACACAAGGGCAGATCAATGTTATTGCACATACGCTGTCAACTTGATCTTTCTGGAAAGCGTCAGCCCTTGTGTTTGCAGCACGCAAATGGTGTGTGCATGCACAGTAAATCTGGGGCATTTTGGTCTTGTCAGATTTGCTACACAAGTGCAGATCAATTGAATGACAAACCCCTGGTCCCTTTGATGCTCACCAGACAGCTCAGACTTTATGCTTGTGTGCTTTAGAGCAAAAGCACATGCAGTTCTATACAGAAACATGGAAACACAGCCTAGCACTCCTGAGGCAGGAGAGAGCGTGTGATAAAAGACAAGCAAAGGCAGGCAAGGTCAGAACTATTCAAGGACTGAAAGGAGGAGCAAGAATCTGACACTTGGTTCAGTGCTGAGCAAGAGAACAGCAAGGGTGTCTGAGGAAAGAATTGGTATCACGGAATTTTTTCATTGGGAAAGGGTAGTCAGTAATCAAGCCAGGATATAGTTGGTTACAGAGAAATTTTAAGCCACTGGCACAGTGGTAGGGTATAGTTTATAGAAGATGAGGTTTTGTTTTGGCAGCCTGCATGCATGTGTAGTAAAAAGTTTAATTGTAAATACAGCACAGTTGTAAGAACATGAAGGATCTTTTGGCACTGGTAGCATATGCAGCTGTCTCTTAACTGATGAAATACCAGAGGCCCAAGGGAGACATTAGAACAGCGGAGAAGAAAGCAAGAATGTATAAGATGGGAAAATTGATTTAGGTCATTACTCATCTCCTAGTGGAGATTCTGGAAATGCATAATGTACACCGGGAAGTGTAGCAAAGTAAAAAGACCACTTGAAAAAAAATTGTAGACACAATGGAGAGGAGAAAGAAGAGAAATTATAGAAGGAAATGGAAAGTTAGCAAGTTAGGAGACAAACCAAGAAAGAACAGTTATGGGAACTGAAAAAGAAATTAAGGATGAACCATTTTTTTCCTTACAGATGTGAATATAACATCTAAAGGATGTAGAGGTCACAGCCAGGACTGAAAAGGGGAGCTGTATGTTTCAATAGATGTTTACTTACTGCCACTGGCAATGGTATGGGAGCCTACTTCCAAGCCCTGTGGGACAATTCAAAGGTCCCTTGACATCTGTGTGGCAGTTAAATGGATTAAGCTGGATAATTTGTCAGGCTCAAGGACAAATGTTGTCCATTTGCACCTGTGCACTGTCCCTTCTCAGTCAGATTCTCATGGCTCCTGGAAAGCTCCTGCTTTCCCACTCCCCAGGCTAGTGACTATGATGAGGTAGTTCTCCTTCTGTGTAGTACTCCTCAAACCTCACAGTGTCTGTACACACAGTGTACGTATCTGCTTCTGGTTTAACGCGTTTCCAAGGGCTGGTGTACAGGAGGCTGTGCTCATCCCATCTCTCACTAGCAGCAACATCCTGGCACTGTGTAGTCAGGCTTCTCCTCTGTGTCCTGCCCTGCAGCTCTCCTGCCTTTTGCAGTCATAGAAGGTGTGCAGTTCCCATACTCAGAGGATGCTTTTCTCAGTGTTCTTTCTTCACCTTCTGCTAACTTGGTTCTTGCTTTTTGCCTCATCAAGAAGGATCTGCACTAATCTGGGATTTTGTTTTTAAGTTTCCAGCTTAAAAGTCCTTTTCTGGGCTTCCTTATAGTTTCAGCTTTGATAACAAATCAAAGACAAGACTACTTTCAAGTACTGCTTTCCTCCTGTGCCAAAAATAATGGTGTCTCACTATGTCTCCCAAGGGAGAATAATTTCTATTCTTTTCATATGGGATTTTCCCATAGGCAGTTTTACAGACACTCACATGAATTGTCACCTCGCCAACTAATTAAAACCAAAAATACAGCTTGCTGATTTTGGAGTACTTTGAACAATAATAATAGACAGACCTATAGACAAAAGCCTACATGGTTGTCTCTAGTCTGGGGGATGAGAAAACAAAAGCAAGCAAATCTAATCATGGAACCAGAAAAACACGGTCTTCGCTTCACACATGTTGCTTGTATGTTTCATTTTCAGCCTTGCAAGCTCTTAATGAGATGCTAATTAATGCGGCATTAGCCTGCTTAGCTAATTCTTCTTTCTAATGGCACACAAATCAAACGCTAAATGTTCTTATTTGTTTTGTTTTCTTTCCCCTTGGGAAGCACCGATGTCTCTAAAAGAGCCATAATGAACAGTTTGGTTTTGTTCTCACCCCTCTGTGCAGGAGCATCACTAATGGCTCCGCTTTGGCTCCAGGAGTTCTGTTTGCTGCTGCAGCATTCACTTCCCAGCTTGGATAAAAATACACACTTTCCAGGACAAGTGATGGCAGCCTGCAGATTTTGAAACATGTTGTTTGAAACAATATCATATAGGATTATACAGTTTAACATAAAAATTTAGGACATGTAAACTTCAGAATTCCTGCACAGCTTTTCACACAAAGATTTTTTGTGTCCAGTAGGTTTTGTGGTACGCTTATGCCATACGTGTGTGCAAGTCATGGTATAATTTTATAACAAGCAGTAATATGGCAGGTTGCATGCCAGACAGAAAACCAAGACGTTGCACCACGGTAGCAGTGAAAACAGGTCCGTAACTTTTATTCTATGTGGGCTCTCATAATACACTCAGCTCTCAGTGAGCCACTTGTTAGTGCTTTAATCAGCACAACTAGAATCTGTCATGTTTCTTCCCCAATCCTCTCCCAGGAGGACAAATGCATCAATGATGTGCTCTGGGGGGATGTTTTAAACACACATACACGCCCATTGGTGCATATTTCTACTGGAGAAATGCACCAGATGACTATAGTGGAAGGTGCCAGGTTTGTGATGGTCCTGAGCTCCTGGGCAACTGCATTCCACTGCCCGCAGAGCCTTGAGGCAACTCAGCAGAACCCGGAGCTGGTGCAGCACATCCAAACCTGGCTCCAGAGGGACAGGACTTTCCACAAGAGTGCTGCTGCCAACACGTCTGCTCCCTCTGCCAGCAAACTGCCCCTCACACAGCTCGCTCCCGCCGTTGCTGTGGTTGGAGATGTGCTAGTGGAGGGCTGCAGAAGCTGTCACACCAAGGCTGGGTGACCTTTCAGGCCTGCTGTCCTTTTGGCTCAGGCATTTCTTGGGGGCGTGCAGCACAGAGATGATCTGGCAGCGGGGACAGAGATGCGGGCTATGGCCTTATTGAAGTGTCTGTAGGGCTGCACGTTGTGTTTTCAGGGGAAGCAAGTTCCGGCTGCAGCAGGTGTGCAGATCTAAGCATATCTTCAGGCTTTCCACCCTGAGAGAGCGCAGCTGCTCGTGGAAAGATTTGAGGTCATACGCACTCGGTGTGGAAGCGAAGAGGCAGGCAACGGGCACCCACACCCCTGCCAAATGGTGGGTGAGCTGCCGGCGGCAGGGGTTATCCAGCTGCTGGAGGAATTCCTCAGACTGTTTGCTCCCGTTTGCTATTTTTGTAACCAGCTGTATTTTAAGTGACTGTAAATACTGATTGCTGGGAAGAGCTGAGAGATCTGGCACTTGCAAGAGAGATCAGTCGAAGTAAATGATAACACAGGAGTGTGCAGAACCTCTCTTAAGTGCAGTTGCTTTTGCAGCCAAACTGCATCTGTGGGGCAGACTCCTATGGCACCAGATAACAGCAGTAGAGAGGCCTCTGAGGTGATGTCTGCGAGCTGAGAGATCGGAGAAAAACAGCTTGTTTACCTGCTTGCGAAGCAGACTGGCTCTTGACAACTATTTCCTGTGGTTTGATCTTGGTCTCTGCCAGTCTTGTGATACTTTTGGATATGAGGCATGATTTTGTATCTTTAGTTTAGCAGATTCAAGGCTGAAGTCATCCCAAATAAGCAGCCCAGAATTAACTGTGAAATGGCTGGGACCTTTGCTATGATAAACCAGAATGAACAAACACTATATTAACTCATTTTCCCAGTGCCTGCCGCTGAAGTTCAGGGAACAGTATACTCTATAAATGGTGCCAACAGGTTGTGGGCATTGACTGCTGCATTTACTACCTGCAGCCTCATGGCGAGGGTGCCCAGTTCTGCAGTTCTAGGTCCAGTAGCTGCCCACATGCTTTCAGCCCACTTTCCCTCTCCAAGTAAATACATTGTTGTAAATGACCTGTGGGGGTTTGCATTTCACTTCCTGTCTGCTTTGGATTGTGCAACTAAGCCCCCAGACTCCTCATCTCCAATGAAGATGTTTTACACCACCACAGCCCAAATGCAAACCACCAACATGCCATGCAGCAAAGAAAGCAAACAGAGCAGACGGGCCCTCACCCCAGCTGAGGCTTGGAGCGCTGGAATCAAAAGCACTTTTCACTTTAATTTGCTAAAATATGAAAGGAAAAAGAAAATAATCTGGTGAAGCATTCATGCTCTGCCCAAGCTCTCTAATACCCCAGTACTTTGTGACCTGGGTTGAACCCCTTTTCTGTCCTGTTTGCAGATCCTAGCAGATAGTAGTAACACCCCAACACCAGCAGTGCTTGGCTTTGCTCAGCCTCTGTGCCGTGAAAAAATTGGTGTTTTTCATTAGCATCTCTCCAGTCTCTCTGCCAGCACCTCAGTTTAGACGTGATTCCTCCACGATACAGGAAAACAACCTGAAAAACAGTGGTACGGTCACCACCCATGTTCAATAAAGGTCATTACTAGAAACCTTAATAGGGCATAAATAGGTCACGTCTGAAGCTGTCTGCAGTCATGTGTTGATAGAGCCATAAAATAAAATCTAGTGTTGGAAACATTCAAAATAATTGGAATGCATGACTTTTAAATCCACAAGCCAGCATCAGCCAAGGCCTGTCCTGTGTCCAAGTTGTCCTGCGTCTTACAAATATACTTTACTCTTCCTAACTATGTCCCACAAGGGGTGCAGACGGAAGGATTTTCCTTTTAACCGTTCCAAACTCTTCTTATAAGAAAACCTTTTCCAAATGAGTCATGCTGCATTGGCTTTTAAACACAGCTCTATTGAGCTGGCTTCTTCCTGTGGCATTTTTCCATGTTTACACAGCTAAGGAATGCAAGAGTGCTTCAGAGACAAGATATGCGGGCTTCAAAACCTTTAAATGCCAGCACTTTGGTGTTTCATCTTCAGCTGCAAGGTTTGGCTGATGAATATCAAAAATATCAAAAATAGCATGGCAGGAAAGCAAAGAGAAAGGCTGTAATGGAGCAATCGGGCGCCAAACCAGAGCCATTGCGACTGATCTTGCATAATCGCACAGGAGACTTTGATAACCATTTCAATTCTTAATACAAAAGTCTAGAGTTTTTCATTTTGCAGGAGGTTCTTCCAAGTTCCCATCCCAGATTAATGGACTTTTTAACTGTTACTCAAAGGAATTAATTAAAAAGGAATAAACATAACAACAAACCCAAATGTATTTTCCTTCCAGAGCATGCTCCAAAAGCCAGACAAATGGGGCATATTGGCTCAGGATTCTTGCCCAAGGGGAGCTCCTGGGACAGAATTCCTGCAGGAAAGCTCAGCTCCACTGCAAAACAAGGCATGGGCAGGTGCTGGGAGCTCACAGCCATCTTTTCCTTGGCACTGCTTCCTTACCCTGGGTGTATGTTTTTACAATAAAGTGGGCACCATCTACCTGGTAAGAGTTCAAGAAAGAACTGTTTAAACATATCAGTGAGACAATACTAGATTTTCACCTGTTCCTAAAGTTGTGTTTATACAGTTGCTGCCTAAGTAGAAAAAAAATGAATCCAAGGAACAGAATAAACTTTAATAAATTTGGGTTATGTGAGGCTGAGCCATTATCTTTCTCTTACAGATGCACACACACTCACTGAGATGGCCTAATCCATGAGGTCAGTAAAGCCTAACTTTAAGCAGTTGAAATTATTTGGCTTCTTTCATGCTCATAAAAAGCATGAGTGAATCCATTCCTGGACCAGAGACCAAAAGGCCTGTCTTCTTGTCCCATTCCATTCATCACTCCACCCTCTCCAGAGGTAATCACTCCTCACTGATGGGTTTATTGCCTCCTGTATGGGTTACAAATCAAACTTTCCTTTGAAGCAGAGGCTGAGATGGAGCAACATTCAGGGAAAGTGTGAAGCCTATAGCCTTGTGCCTTCTGACTGTTAGGGAGTGGAGAGATTAAAGGACAGTGAACTGACCTCAGTCTCCAAGCTCACTTTTGTGCTTCTTCTGTCTCCTCCACTAGAACCGGGATGATATGATTGCTTATCTCAAAGACAAGCTTCAAGCAATGAAGGCCAAAACAGACATGGAGAGACGCTACATGAAGAAAAGCACAGATCTCCAGGTCCACCAAACTCAGAAGAAGTGCAGGAATGCAGAGAATATCTTGGACAAGGAAATTCAGGTTAAGTCCTTCCCCATGGGCCCTACTGGAAGGCATGTCAGCTAGTAAGGAAAGAGCCCTCCCTTGCTCCTCAAATGCCCTTTCTGTTCTCCATCACAGCAACCAACGCAACTGTTTGAACAGGCAACTCATCCAGGTTCTAAACCTTTCTCTCTCCAATTAGTTCTCTGTGCATCCTGCAAGCAGCAACAGCACAAATAGCATGGCTGCAGGAGACAATAGCTGGAGGCAGGGACTGTTTAAACTAATATTGTCAGAGAAACATGCCCGTAACTGTGTCCGAAGGGTGTAGTTAGAAGGCTGTTTAGCAATGTAAGCAGCCCGAGCTCCCAGCATTGCCCACAGCACGTTACGCTGATGGAGCTCTTTGCGTGGCTACGAGGTGAACCAGACTAGAAAATTGCTCTGGGTTTGGAAGCATTTATTTTTTGACTGATAAAGGTCTGATCTAGTTGTCCCTTTCTCATGGATGGCCCAGGGACAAGGACTGCCTCAGTTAATTTTGTCACCGGGAAAAATGTGTGTGGACTACCCAGAGCTCTTGCACGCTTGCTCACTAGCTCAGCTTCTGGCAGCACGTGTGCGTGCGTGTATGCACTAACGCTGTCCGTCATGTTTTCTGTCTGCACCGATCACAGAAACTAAGGAGCGAAACTGAGGAGGAGAATCGAGTCCACACGGAGACTGAAAATTTCCTCAGAAACCGCTATAAGGTTTGTGCGACTTTCTGCTAATGCTTAAAATAGCAACTGATAAGCATAATATCATCAATTGGTGCCTAAAGAAAACCAGTTATTGTTCTCTCAGATTTACAGGTTCATGATTGCCGCTCTTTGAATGAGTACTTACTGGAGTTTTAGATAACACAGCTCTGGCAGACTTGGTATTTGCTATGCTTGGATACATTTCCTTAAAAATAGGCTTCACGTAATGATTGGAGTTGCTTATTCAGGTGTTAGGAGTTTTTCCTCCCTCGGCTGTATTCAGCTAATCGGGATTTTGTTTCGACTTTCCTTGGCAGTAGCTGGGGCTCCCAGCAACTCAGCAAAGAGCGCTGCCGCACAACGCGAGGGCAACACCTTCACAGCCCCAAGTGTTGTAGAGAGGGGGCACTGAGAAGGAAATTACACAAACTGCCAGCCCAGTTTTGCCTTCTTCTGTGGAAGAATCAGGGTTGGATAATTGGTACCTCACAATTATTGCACTCAGTTTCAGCAACAAACCACCATGAATGTCCTTGTGCTGTTGATCCAGAGCTTTCCTATTAACAGCAGTGCCCAGTACAGTGAGTAACACTGGAAGGCATTTCATGCGCCATATGACTGGAAGAAAACCTGTACCACTGCAGAGTACCTGACATCACTGCCTGCAGGGAATTTAAAAGAGGATAATGATTTTTAAAAATGTAATCCGTGGGCAAAAAAGTGCTGTATCTCCAGAGCAATTAAATGGTGTCCTCCATGTTGCAGCCTATTTGACCTCTACCAGAAGGCAAAGTGCAAGCCTCACTGTACTCGGGCAGCAGCTGGTGGCTCTATAGGGGCCCACGGAGAAGAAGTTGTCCATTCCCTCCATCTCCCTTGTGTGTCCAGCTGTGACGCCGTAATGAGATTGATGCTTTTCCGCAAATGATTTTTCCACAGAAGCAATCGTGGTTGTTGCTATGGAGACGTTATTGGTGAATGGGAGGAAGTCAGACGGGTAACTGTTTCAGAAACACCTGCCCTCCTATTCACGGGTGAGACAAAGCCAAGATCACAACCTGAAATAGCATGAAGTGCTGTCCCCTGTGACCTTACTCTTGGTGCATCGAGTTTAATCCAGAAAGGGGGCAGGGAGTCAGGCAGAGCATAAAAGTTTTCTCACTATCAAGTTCCATTTAACTCCCCTCTTCATCTGTATACACACAGAAAATGGTTTCTGGTTGCATTCACCCCACAAGGATTGCCCACAAAACTAACCTCAGTGCTTTTCCATTCTTCATGCCTCTCTGAAAGCACAACCCAATCTCTCTTTACCTCTAGTCCAGTGCTGCGGCTCCGTGGTGAACCCCAGCAAGGAGCCTGGCAGCTACCAGTTATTTATCACTGATCCTGGGGGTCTGATCCTTTCAAGGCTTAGGTGAGAAGGAAACTTTGACCATGCAAAATGTACAGGGCTCCTACCACCATCCTGAAAGTGGGCCAGATAACAGCAGCAAACCTCACCCCTGTACGCTCTTTGTACTCTATCCCCATGCAGATTGTGGAAGAGAAGCTTGAATCCTGGGTTGACAAGTATGAAAATGACATGGATGCTAAAGAGAAGGAACTGGATGCCCTAAAAGCATCAAAGGCAAACAACTTGGAAGTAATGCAGAGAATCGCCAAGGAGGTAAGGCAGCAGCATCATGTCAGTGCTCAGCCATGCAAAACTGCCTCCTAGCTTTTTCCTACTCTTATTAAGGAAGCAGGACCATGGGAAAAAAACCAGTAATCCTGAGGTGCAGGGGGTGATTATAAGCACTGCTCCTGGGAAAGCAGGGACCAAGTAGTCATCTTCTATTTGCCACCTGTGACATTGAGGAGAGATGATGGTATTTCCCCTATGGCTATTTTCAAATAGCAGAGCTGTCGAAAGCCTTTGCAAAGGGCAAAGACACTGTTCCATCCCATCAATATGCCTCACCTTAGTTTGTTTCTTTAGTCGGAACAAATCTGCTCCTTCTAGCAGTACTCAGGTATGCCAGGCTGAGACTGGGAGAGGCAGCTCCAGCCCTCCCTGCAGGTGTGCATTCACAGCTGCACAGTGCTCTTATATAAGGGAATTGATTCCAGTTAAATCCTTTCCTGCTCCACACTGGTTTCTTGATTAACTGCTGAGCTCTGAGTACAGTTACGCAGGCACCACAGGGCAGAGAGAAGCATCTAGAAAAAAGAGGTGTTTTACAGCCAGAAAGAATTAACTTATAATAATCCTTTACTGTTACTGGCTCTGAGATGATGGGAATGTGTTAGATATTTCCCTGCTTGTGGGCTCATTCTTCACTCTGTACACCCTCATCTCATGTCCTAAGTGTGTTTGGAGATCATCTGCTGCCTGGCCTGGCGGAGATGGGTCCTTCCCACCACCGTCTGTTGCCTGAGACGCCATCAGACAGCCACGTTACAGCACAGGCACCGAGAGGGTTCACTTTGGCAGCAGCGCTCAGTGCATTGGGAGTTATAGTGATAATGAGCAACATTTGCCATCTGGGTTCAGGAGAGATCAAGTAAAGGAGGTGAGGGAGGAAAGTCCATGCTTACATTACCCTGGAGCTGCCGGGGAGCTCCTTGGTGCATCTGCACCGTGACCCACGGGTCAAAACAGCCCCAGGAGAGGAACCTGCTCTGGGAAGAGCAGGTTGTGGGGATGAGACCATAGGCAGCCAGAGGAGAAGACTCCTTGCCCCAGGGTCCAGGTGAGCCCTGCCCTGCCTTGGCAGGGGCAGCCCTGTAGTGTAGGGGAGGTGTTTTTCATACAGCTGCTACCACCCCTGTGCTGTCTTGCAGTACCTGACATTTGAGGAAACCATCATCAGGGACCGGGCGGAAAAGGAGGCTAAAAGAAGAAAACTGGAGCAGGATGCCCTGGAGCTGAAGAGCATCCTGAAGGTAAAGGGGAGGAAGGCTGAGGCAGAGCTGCTCCATCAGCAGTTGGGCTTTAATAATTTGCACCACAGGCTTTGTTCAGGCAGAAAATGACCCAAGAAAGTTGGCGTGTGTGGGGCAGCACAAGCAAAGGAGAGATAAAGCCTGTCCCTTTCCCCTGGGGCAGACACAAAGGCAGCACCCAGCTGCAGGTTTGAGAAGGGCGTGAAAGGGGAGAAGCCAGACACCTGGAGCAATCTGGGGCTGTATTCATTGCACCAGCCCCACTGCATGGGCACCATGGGGAGGGTCACAGGGCAGTTCCCCTGCTTGTCCCCTTGCCACTAGCAACCGATGCTCTTGGCCCAGACGTGGACACCTTCAGCATAACCAGCACAGGCCCAGCTGCTGCTGTGTGGGCCAGGGGTTCCCTCTGGCAGCTGGGGAGGGGGTGCAGGAGAGAGGCTCTGGGCATTGAGCTGTACCAGGCACCCCAGCAAGGGATGTCCCCTAAAGACCTTTTTCTCTCTCTTCCAGCTGCAGGCCTGGTGGAAAGGCACAATGGTCCGCAGAAACCTTGGCCCCTACAAGGCCCTCAAGAAAATGCAGGAGAAACAGCTATTACAGCAGAATGAAAAAGGGAAAAAGGAAAAATCTAGAGCAAAGAAAAAGACACGATAGTTAAAAGAACCCTGGTGACAGACATGCTCCAGTGCTGCTGCTGGGCAGAGCATCACGGTCTGCCTCTCTGACAGGACAAAATAAACCACGTATCAGAGCTCAGACTGTTCTGGGGAGCACAGTGGAGGGAAAGATGCAGTAACTTTTAAGATCTTGAAGCTGCCCTTGTACAGCAGAGATGCTGTTTCTCCAGTAGAAGGGGGAAATGCTTCAAAGCAGTGAGAAAGGCTGCATCTCCAAAGTGCTTTATGGAAACACCAGAGCTAGCTGGAGGTCATCCTGCTAACAACCCATAACTCACCTGCACGGGACGCTCTGCACAAGAGCCTCCTCTGCAGGCCCCAAGGCGCTGCCCGTGGCAGGAGTGTGGGCGTTCACTGCGGCTCTGAGTGAGGCATGGAGGCCAAGCCACCCACATCCAGGCTCAGGCAGCTCTCCCTGCCATCAGTGCCGGCACCAGGTCGGTAGCAGGACAACTGCTGAGTTTGCAGTGTGAACACAAAGGCACTCAAAGCACTTAGGTTTCCATTCCCACAGTCCCGCAAAATGTCAGCACAGACTGGATCGCTCCAAATACCTTCTAGCCAAGGGAAGAAACAACGGAAAAAGACAGCCGGCTGTGCTGCCTCCAGGAGCTAATCTGTCACAGCTGTACCCACCACCCTGGCCACCAGCCCTGCACTGCAAGATGAGGCGGTAGGCAGGGAGCGAAGCTGCTGGGGAGCAGTGTGCTGCCTTTTTAGCCAACAGGGAGCCCTCTCCCCTGACACGACTTTTGGTCACATGCAGGTTTGCACATAAAGCAAAATGAGCCCTGCAGCCAAGCTGGCAGGTTTCTGACACTCCAGTGGGGGAGAGCTCAAATGATAGTGTCTGCTGTGCTCTTTGTGACTCTATCCAAATGTCCTCGTGTCCAAGCTGAACTGTAAAAGGCAAAGGCTGTAAAGCTCAAGGGAGATTGACTGAAACGGTGGGCAGAGAGCCTTTGGCTCAGAACATGGAAAAGGAGAGGGGCTGGTGCCCAGCCGTCAGGCAAAGTCAGTTGTCCGGGGAGCCCTTAAATTCCAGACACTCCAGACAAACTTGTGTTGGAAGTATTGACATAACCACCAGTGCTGTTGCTTACTTTTAACCAGAGTGCATTCCCGTCCCAGCACTGGTACCAGAGCCATGAACAGTCACTCCCTTTTCCATGGTCCCTGCGTGGTGGTAAGAGTAGGGCTCACTCCAGTCTAATGCTGGCAGGAGCCGAGCCTGGACCGTGCTTACACCCCACATCTATACCTGCACCATGGCTCCTTGCTGCAGGAGGCACCGCAGAGCCACCGCGGCTGCTCCTCATTTTAACTCCTTTTTCATGTGCTGCTGACTTGGTACATTGCATTCAGTACCAGTATTTTCCATGTGTGGGGAGTGCTAACAGGTGACATGTTTGGATGGAAGGAATGAAGGTTGATCATAAACTCTGTAAAAGGTTTTGAGCTAAGGAAAAAGTGAGATTGAACGCAGCAGATCCCCACTGTCCCCACCAGACTCTGAGCACCCATCAGTAACACAACCAAACAACTAAAGTGTGAGGCACGGCACTGCTGGGCTGCAGAGAACAATATATAAAGTATTCCTGGGAAGTTCTCCGCATCCAAGGACTCTGCCAAGACTGGGCTCCCAGTCAAGCCCAGGTTCCTGATGCCAGTGGAACTGCACTTGTTTTTATGGTACCTCAAGCCCCTGGAACTGCAGTGAACAGCCAGCAGGGAATTAACACGCTGCACTGCGTCAGGGAATAATTAAAAACTTCCATTTCAGTAACTGGAATCTCAAAGAGAAAAACCACAATCCCCAAACCATGGATTGCAGGGCACAGCAAAGGCTGCTTCCAGAACCAGGATGTTCTGTGTCTGCATGGGGGACAGGGGCTCCTTGTTTCAAAAATGAAATAACATTATAAAGAACAACAGTAGAATTGGGTCTGTGGTTCCAACAGCGCTGAGACCTTGTGCCCCAACATGACCCACCCGGGCTGCTGGGGGTAAAGGTTTTTAACCTGACTGACCCCCTATGAGCTTCCACCTCCCAGGTGAGAGCAGTGGGGTCCTGCCTGGAGCTGCCCTCCCACCCATCCACCCAACTCCTCCCATCCCAGAGGCACTGCTTCCCTTACCTCGCTCGCTTGGGAACCGTGGCGGATTTCTTTCTTGGCTGTTCAGCTGCTGAGCACACAAGCTGAGCGCATCCAGTGGTGGGAGCAGAGAGCAGAGTCCCAAAAACTCGGCAGTTTTGAGGAACTTTGCCAGAGTGGTACTGCTCGTTTTTTCCAGCTATGGAGAGATGGGGTCAAAGCGCACATCCATGACATTTTCTGCAGGGACAACCAGAAATCACAAGCCCTTTGGAGGACCTGGTTTCCAAGGAGGGAAATGGAGAAACCTGGAGACTGAGAAGCTCATTAGGAGGTGGCTTTCAACAGAGCAACAGAAATGAACGCTCGGAGAGAGCTGTGCAGCCCTCATGAAGGCAAGAATGGGGTTGTCCCAAGGACTGACGGCGTCACCAGGAGAATAAGGAAGGATGCTGAGGCAGCCTGGCAGGCAGGGAACAGTCCTGTGGGGTTGGCAGTGTGTACGGAGTGGCGAAGGTTTGTGGATCTCTGGCAATTTCCAGGCCTTCCATCTGTGGTTTGTTTTTTTTTTTTTTTTTTTTTTTTTTTTTAAATAATAAAAGGTAGCTCAAAGAAGGGAAGAGGAGCTGATGTTTTGGCGAATAAAAACAAACCTTTCAAATGCTGCAGGTGGATGACACAGGGGTGCAAGCTTTACAGACTGAAACAAAGATAGGATCAAGCCAAGCAAAAGAGAGCACCAACACTGGCAGCAGCAAATGGCCTGAACCCAGGAGTCCTTTTACTTGGAGAACAGGAAAAAGGAAGGGGGAAGCACAGGATTCTGTATGAAATCACTGCTTCTCAGTGCCTAGGGAAGGTTAAAAACATCCCCAAGAAAACATTTCTGATGTGGCTGCAGAATGCGTGGAAAAACACTAGAGTTTTTCTGGCCTGGCTAACAAAACCAGAGAAAAAAACCAGGTCCATTAAAAGGCAACTGTGAGGATGAGGATGGGGAAAGGGAATAAACACGCGGCACAGAGGGCGTAATGTTCATTGATCAACAGAAAAACAGCAGCAAGAAATACTGGAATTCATGGAAGTTTTAAAACTTTATTTCAAATTACCACGGTTTCCTGTTACGTTATCCATGTGCTGGAAGCTCACACTACTGGCAGAATACAGGCAACTTAAAATAAAGTATACAAGATCCCGACACATTTATATGTAACAGACTTAGAAATTATGGAATGTATTTACACACATACAGCATGGGATGAAGCTTTAAAATCCTTTACTCTATTAATTACACGTGTACACTGCTTTCAGAAATAACAAAATTAGATTGCTTTGTAAAACATCACCATCTCTATACAAAAGACTTCTTTAGACATCCAAATTCACCTTCCAAGTCCTTTGTTTGTAAAACATTTTTTCAAAGAACCATTTATAGTCATAAAAGGGTAAAAATACCATTTCCCATTGTGTCACTACCCGGAACAGAGGTGTTCTCGACACTGTAAAAAGCAGCCTCTGATTTATTTCATGCATGCCTCTACGGTCAGGGCCTTTCCAAAAGCCTCCTTTTCCCAGGGAGGGAAGACCCAAACCCTGGCTGGTTTGCCCTGACCACTAAGACAGCACCAGGGTCTCCCGAGTGCCAGAGCCACTCAATCTGAGCATGCGGCTGTGCTGAGTCTCAGCTGCTGCTCAGTGCTTGACATGGTTTGAGGCGGGATGGTGACACGATGGAGTCAGTGTATTAAATACCAGCAAGCACTGAACACTGATGGATTCCTCCCACACCCTCCAAGACAAATGCCCCGGACAGGAAGGACCTTTTTGCTTTAACACACAAAATAGAACTTTATACACGTTTTCTTTAAAATACTCTTCATGGGATACAACAAAAATTGCACATAAATACACCAAAAAATCCCAACCCATTTTGCAAAAGGGAACCGGAGTTGGTGTGGGTGTAATACATTAAATAAAATGTGTGGTGAAACCTCAGGTCTGGAGTTTTGTTCTAAACATCTGGTCAAGATTTACTGTTTGCCAGCACGACAACACGGGCTTATGAAGTCAAACTCACATGAATTGAAACCTCCAGAGTGAAGGTTGCTGAGAGCAAAGGAAGCGACACTGCGGACGCCTCGCCTGCCGCTGTGCAACCATCGCTCCTTTTGGGAGCCCAGCTGCAGCCCACGCCCCGCTCGTGCAGAAGAGGAGCGGTGTTAACTGGGCACTACAGGAATAGCTGTTTCTTGCAGTTGAGACTCAAGCCCCCACCCCCTTAATTCCTAAAAGCTAGTATTGATGAAATGTCAAACTTCCACCAACTGGAATACTGATAAGTTCATTTCCCCTAAGTGCTGGAATCATAGAATAGTTTGGGTTGGAAGGGACCTTAAAGATCATCCGTTTCCCGCCCCCTGCCATGGGCAGGGACACCTCCCACACGATCAGGCTGCCCAAGGCCCATCCAACCTGGCCTTGAACACCTCCAGGGATGGGGCAGGCACAGCTCCCCTGGGCAACCTGTGCCAGTGTCTCACCACCCTCATTGGGAAGTTCCTCCTGGAAGCTGGACTGAAGCAAACAACACCCCCTCACAATTCCAGGAAGGGAATGGTTTTCTTAAAATGGGAAGAAGGGTGTGCTGTTAAAAAGCAACGCGCCCTGTACCAATATAAGAGACCTAATATGGAAAACTAAGACAAAGTTGGTGCCCCCCTCTTTCATATTATGTGCAGAGACAAATGCAAAGGAAACCCCTGTGGTAGGTGATGTTTGCTTGTGAGCGGCAGAATCTTCCACTGAGCAAACACAGCGGAGACTGCAGACACTCCTGTGTGATCCCTTAAGAATTACCAACGCTTCTTGCAAGCACAAGGCCAACTGAAAGATGGAAGCATGTCTGTATGGAGTTGCTCCCCTCCTCCACCTATTCCAAGTACTGGCATTTTCATTTCTGACAGGGCCCAGGACAACGCGCTTACCCTGCAGGAAAACCTTTCACTTTTCAGCTGTGCAGTTTTAAATACCCTTCAGGCGTTCCTTTCCACTTGCGACACGATCAGCCAATGCCAATCAGAAGCAACTGGAATAATTATGTGAAATAAGAGATTCACAGCCACCACAATGGACCTTGAAATAAATACATGAAGCAAAACGGAGTGGAAACAGAACTACAAATCAAAAGGGGAAAAAATCCAGCTAGAGCCAGTCCTCTCCAGTGTTCCCACGGCAGGTTTACTTCCAAAAAAAGGCCCTGTAGCTAGCCTGTTTCCCTTTCTTCTTCCTTAATCCCTGTGAAATCCGCTTGGTGTGTTCTGCTTCAAACATATCCCCAGATGCAGTACCTACAGCAAATGCCTGGAGTTGGTCTCAGACCCCTTGCTCCATGTATCAGCAGTGTAACCATCTGGGCTTTAAATTGGGCTAAACCTAACACAGAACTGCACAGGCGGATAACTGGATTCTCCAAGGCCTTTTTTTGAGAGAGGAGGGTTATTGTAATGGATCTGGTAGTGAGCTTGGCCTCCTGACAAGGACCCAAGCACAGAGAGCTTGTCTTTGCTTTGCAGATCAACTTTCCAGCAAAACGCAAAACCTGTCTGCTGCATCTCCTGTTCCTGCACACTGGATTTCCATATTTATGTTAAGGAAAGAGGAAGGAAGTACTGGCAGTTCTGGAAAACCAGAGCATCTCTCCACATAAACTCCAGTGAAAAAAGACTTTCATTAAAGCCTTGTCATACCCACAAACAGGAGCAACATTTTGTAACAGATTTTGACAATTTGCAGCCCACCTGGAGAAATTCAGTAATTGTGTTCTTAAAATCATGCATGTCTCAGTGTCTGCGACAACCACCAGTGCTGGCACGTCTGCGTATGACCTTCAGCCTCGAACAAATGTATTATTTGATAATGGGTTCCTAAAGATGAGCATGGCAGGCTGTACCTCTTCACCCCACAGTGACAACACAGACACAGTTCCTGACGACACCTCGCCACCACGTGACAAACCGCTGAGTAACCAAACGCATCCTTACATGACCAGAATGGGAGGTGAAAGGAGGTAGAGATCTCCATCCACTGATGTTGGAAAAATGTTCAAGATGAAGACATGTTAAAACCCAAAGAGAAAGCGAACCTGGCAAGAATACCGATGTGCTTAACACAATTTGAACAGTTCTGACTTAGTATCTTTACAAAGGTGTTTCTTGTGGAGAAAGCATGCAGTACTTTTTCCCTTGGGAAAAAAAAAAAATTACTTCGTTTTTTCCTTCCAATTTCCAGTACTGAGGACACGACAAGACAAGTTAGAGCTGCCCGAGGTTCGACCCTGTTAAGAAACATTGCCGCTTATGATCGTGTGTCGCAATTTTTTAATACATAATGGAAATGGCTGTTCTGTGGGGGCAAAGAAATTCCCTTTCTTTGAACCCTGTGAGGAAGGAAAGAAATTTCATTCCCCCTGTGCCCACTGCAGCAACATCCTTTTTTACAAATTAATTCCCCTAGGAATTGCTTTTCCAACTCTACATCCACATCTTCAGTTTACACAAGGCCAGCCGGCTCCAAGAGCCAACTTCCAGAATTCCCTGCCTTCCTCCCAGTGAACTCTTATATTTTTTTTAAATAAGGGGCAAAAATATTGATAGTAAAAACGTTTGGAAACTGTTGTGATCTCCAAAAAAATGGAGAAATGACGTAAAACATTCCTGTCAGGAATCACGGAAACTCATTTCCTTAGAACAGAGCTCTGCGTGTTTGGATGCACTGCAAGGGCAGTAAAGTCTTCATGTCCTTCTGCTTAGCCAAGGTAACCCAAAAGGTCCCGGAGGTCTTTACACAGCAGACAAGTGGTGAAGTTGCTGCTGCTTTGGGGGTGCCAGCTCCAGGAGCGCCTGGACAGTCACAGCTACCTGTGTCAAACCCTTCTCTTCTAAAATATGTAGAGGCAAACATAATTGCTCCTGAATGGGGAACAAAACAAAGACAAAAACAAAACGGATGAAAAACACTCAACTGAAAAGAAAAAAAATTAAGCAAAAGGTGACTGAAATATGAAATGTTATGGACAGGCAGCACACACACACGAAGTATGAAATGAATTCTCTGCTTGTGACTAACAAACCGTGAACATGGCTACTGAAAGAAGGCGGCCCTGGGGTGGTCCTTGAGTTTGTTTATTAGAAAATTGTACAAGTAAGAATCCAAAAAAGGATGCTGGGAGAAGTGGGGAAGTCCCCTACTTCTGCCCACGCTGAAATGGCAGCAGTTTATGAAACCAAAAGTAAATGGAACTCGAGGAGGCAGAAAGCTTAGCTTCAACATGGTGAACCGTCTATACCACAGAGCAGGAAAGGACCCCTTTCCAAAACACAACTGCCTTTTTGAGGCAGCACTCACATAGCAAGTCTGTCCAGCTACCAAATGCGAGGAAAGATCTGCTTTAAAGCAGAGAATGAAATACCCAGTATGGGCTGTGGAAACACTATTCAAGTCTGAGAGGAAATGTTACACTGAAAAGCACTTCTCATCTCATGAGACATGCTGACTATCTGTCTGAAGTCCTATCCACATGCATGTAGTGATCTCAATCAATACCGAAATTCCTCAGAAGGCACAAAAAAGCAGAAGCCTTATGGAAGAAAAAAAAAAAAAGACTTGCTTTTATGTATGACTGAAACAACCTTGACAAGAAATGCAGAACGTGCCATTTCTCCTGTTCAAGGCAATGAGAAATCACCAGTGTATTTACAGACAAATCTCCATCCTATGTTAGGTGTGAGCCCCAAAGCACACCTGCTTAGCAGGTTACCTCCAGAGTCATTCTAAGGAATAAGAGTAATACGCAAAATGCAAAAAGAGGTTTCAAACTGTTTATTAATAATTGTGCTATTCTCAGTCTAAGAAGGATTTAAAGCCTCATCCTACATAAGTCCTTGGCACATCCTGGCTGTCCTCACTCCACAACAGCCAGGATACATGCCCAACAGTTCTCTGCATCTCTAGAAAATAACCAAAGTGTGTCCTTCCTATAGAACTACAAAGATGATTTTTCACATGTCATTTTCACAGGAACCTGCATTTCTCCACTTTTTGATGTTAAAGAAATCCTTCGGCATAAACAGTGGCAGGCAACACTCCTCCCGCAAAGCTCAGAGCAGAGAGAAAACAAACCCAGACTGATATTCTCACAGTAAAGCCATATGATCAGGCTGAAATACATTTTTCTTCCAGCAGATTTATGTTATTTTGAAAAAAAATCTGCTTTTTGAGAAAATACTTGTAAACTTGAGCAAATATGCCTTATCTTTTTTGTTATGTATGCAAATAGATAAGGAGGAAAGCTTTGGAATGACTCCATACCACAACCATGACAAACAAAACTTAAAAACTGGAAGGCACTGTTAGTGTAAAACCCCTTGCAGCTTTTATCACAGTGTTCATTAGAAGAAGTTAAGAAACATAGGAACCGAGTTCATTTTAGTTCATACCAGTAACCAGCAAAAATAGCTTATTTAAAAATAAAACAACGTCCCCCTGTCAAAGGTCCCTTCTTTCCTCAAAAATGTTTTGCTTGGACAGAATACTTTGTGCCATTTGGACAGAGGGCATCAACTCCTCTCCTTGCTCCTTTGTTGAATACTCACTTTATGTTACAAGAGCTTGTGAGATGCATGTACACAGAACCCAGTCTTACTGGTAGTGGCCATATCTGCAACTGAACTCCTGTGTATCTTAAACTGTGCCTCAGAGTCGTTGCCAGATTAATGTCGGAATGCTATCACCACTTCCACCAGGCTTACCAGCCATTTGCTGTATTTTCAGATCCAGCAAATTCACTGAACTGATGTTTGGAACAACCCTTTTACTGAACACTTACCTGTCCCTGGCCTCTGGGCAGTGTTCCAGAACTGATCTACACTCTGAGGAGACATGGACTTTTGCACATCCCATTGGGAGTGCCCTGAAGTTCTGAGGTGTCCCTGAGACATTAAAGCATTAACACACCAGGATGCTTTTCCTGGGAGGAGGAAAGCTTTGTGGAAGACTACCTGAGCTTTGTAAAACATTATAGAGTTGGGACTTATATTTCTGCAACTGTACAGTACAAATGTTTCTGAAAACAACTGGGTAAGTGGAAGAAGAGAATAACCATGGACCATGCATGGGTTGGGGTGCCCACAATCATGTGGCAACTCAAGAAGTTTTTGTAAAGTTTTATCCAGTTTATCCAGATATGCTACGCTGCTCTGTGGCACCTGATAGAATCTTAAAGATTTTTCCTTTGGTGCTAGAAAACTTTTCTCTCAAAGCCGTTGAAAAGCTCAATTTCTCTGAAAATTTCCTGTTTGACCTGTTAAGAAGCTCAAGTAGGTCAGGGTTCACTGATAGTTATTTTAAAAATCCTGACTCAAATACACCAGATCATACAAACATGAGAAATCAAATGCTCTGAGAAGCCGGATAAGGGGCTGAGGGTAACAAAATATAGATCAGTTGCAAAGTCCTGTGGACAAAACTTACCAGCCCATGTCTCCTAAGACTGTGAGATCTCATCAAGAACACTGATGTTGGAAAAAAAATACTCTGCATTCTTTAACATTTTTCATCAGATAATCCCCAATCAATTTACCAACGTGAGTGCAATTCCCATTATTCAGATAGGGAAACTGAGGCACAAACTGACAAGGCTGTTTGTTTTCCCAGTACTACATTGTTCGTCAGCAGACTGTATCATGCACTCACGTGTCCACACCTCAGTCCCTCGCTCTAGCCCATGGACAGCACTTCCTCCTCTGTACAAGTATTATATCTGCTAAATGTCACACAGCAAATGCAAAAGTGAATTGATTCACAGATGGTTGTGTCGGTGCACCAGTGTGTTTGCACATTGTACTTGTCACTTCTGTCCCGTCAGTGGGAAAGAAAGTGCTTCATATGCACAGTCTTGACAAAAACCAAAATCCTTTCCTGAGCACCGGAGTGATGGAGGGAGGAAGCAGCAACACTATCCTCAGCTAAAGAAAAAAGACCCAGCGATAGAACATACAGAGCGTTAGCATTAGAGTACAGTAAAACACCACAAAGCCCCAGAGCTGAATGGAAAGGGAGACAAGACTGGATTCTTCTGAATCTGTCCCCAGGGAAAGAAGAGTCTCAACTGTTCTTTTAACGCTGAGGTTTAGCTGAAGAATGTCAGAAGGGGAACAAAGATTGTCCTGTCCAGAGTGTGTGAGCAGGAAGGGAAAACAGACAGAAAAAAAAAGGTCAGTCAGTTAGCCATAGCAACATCTGCAAAGCAGTCAGTCATCTCAGATATAACCTACACGTTGGAGAAGCGCATCACAACTGGTTAGTTCTCACAAAGGAATCTGCAAGACTCCCATTGCAAAGAACTCACTCAATGCAAATATTTAGCATTCAATGAGGTGCCCATTATCTGTACAACTTAAACTTCTAACAGTCTTTGTTAAAAACATAGTAGTTTACACACACCTTAGTGAAAACCACTTCTCCCCAGGGCAAATGAAGAGGCTACAGGTTTCTGGGAAGCTGTTAGCGCTGAACAGTCACCAAAACTAAGTCTCCACATGTACCTAGTTAATGAAAACTGTAGGACAAGGGTCTATTTAGGGGTAACTGATGCTTGAATGCCATATCCTACAGAAATATCTACTACTAATTAAAGTTGAAGAGTTCTGTAACTACTCCCAATGTGTATACTTTTCCTTCCCCCTCACAGAGGTAACTACTGTAAACCAGTGCAATCTAGATGCATATGTCAATCTGTTCAGTTGTCAGTTTCTTTTGATGCAAGAGCTTTACCTAGCAAAGTCCTACAGAAACAGCTGCTCCCCTGTGGTGTCTGTAATGAGCATATCCTAAAGGCAGCTGTCCTCTTAGAAGATATTTCTAGGTAGATTCATACTTTCAGAAAGTCTTTTATTTTGTAATTAGAATTTATACAAAAGGAAATACCTGCAGGCATCTTTTCAAGAAAAGTACATCAGGCTGCCAGGCCCCTCTTGCGCACAGACATCTTAGGTTCAAATCTCAGTGGTGGGGGTATTTCAGTACATTTCCCCTGAGACACTCCCCTTCAACTCTTTCCAGTTAAAGCAAGAAACACGAAGAAACCAGAAGGGTTCTGATAGAGAGCAGGTGTAGCAGACTGGGTGTTCAGGCGCCTTTTTCTCCAGTGGTTGTTTTGTTTGTTTTTAAATTTGGATCATTTCAACCATCTGCCCTGTACTGCAATCCCATAAAAAATACATCTTCATATATGAGGGAGTTACAAATAGGACAGCTGGGGTGGAACTGAACAATTTTGCCCCAGACAATTTTATATTGTGCAGTTCTGCTGGGAGCAAAAGTCTGGAGTTTCTCAGGGGAGCAAAAGAGCGCAGGATCTCAAAGCACTAATGATTACTTACAACTCCCTCCCACTTTCCAATGAGATTCACCACTGAATCATGTAAAACTGCCAGGCAGCTAAATAAATATGCTGTCCTGAAATCCCAGTGGCTCAAATGTCTGCCAGTGAGGCTATCTGAAAATACCAGAAAATACTGCAGGATTGACTCAAGAACAGCGCTTTTAGAAATAGCTGGGAAATGAGTCACTAGGTCTGCCTTCCCTTTTTAATATATATGAAAGAAAGAAAATGGCATCTACAACAGAAACACTAAGCCTTAGTAGCACAAGAAATCAAACCAACTAATGCATTAGAAGAAAAATTAAGAAAAATATGACATATCAAAACTATTTGTACTGAGACAGCTGCTGAATAAGAAAAAGTGGAAAGGACAGGACAGTATAAAACAGCATGACCGGACTCAGATGGACGATTTATATGTTTCCATCTCCTAGCTCTTCCAAGTTTCAGAATAGGATAAGGAATACCAGAAGATAGACTTCTACCACTGGTACATAACAAAAGACTTTGGATCTACACAAAGATAGCTACCACGAGAGAAAGGCCAATAACACTGCAGCTTTTTGGTGAGACAGTAGAGATGTTCATGTAAGAGAATTATTCTGAAGGAACATGAAAAGCTCTATGATAAAAATAACACAGGCCAAATATCATCCCACGTTTAAGCTGTCAAATATCTAATCTTGAAAAAATGTAATTGTTCTTATAGAAACACCTTGCAATTCTAAAGGCAGACTCTAGCTGCATCGGCTATTATGAATTTGAAGCACAACAGTAAGTGAATCAGACACCTCTCATAAACTGTAGCTGACTTCATTTTACTCTGGAAGACAATGCAAGATAAGTCTGCCTACTGCAAAAAATAGCTTATATTTAAACCTTCTGAAGTTTTAATCGTTTTGTTTTCACCAAATGTTTCAAAGATTCTACTTTGTGAAGCATACAAAATTGCACCTGAAACAATATAAGAGGATAGCAGAAATACATACCTGAGGCACTCCAATCCTTCTGCAAGCTTCCAAAAAATTCTCCACATTTCGCCTGCATTTTGCCATTGTAAGTTTAGGCTGTAAAGAACAGGAGGTAAGCATTCAGTGTTCTTCACTGGCAGAATTCTAAAAGATTATTTATTTAATATTATATATTATATATTATATGTATATTATATATTAATATTATATAATATTAATATTATTTATTTCTTTATTTTTATTTAAATAAAACTCTCAGTCAAAAATCTACCACGCTGACAGCAGCTTCTCTAATTCAAAGCAGGCTCTGTTGTAGTTTGCCCTTCTTTAGAAAAGCAAGCCCAAATTTCAAAGCTATTTTATGAAGAGCTAATTGATGAATGCTGGATGGTTGTTTTTTCTTTTTTAAAAAATACACTTCTAAGCTGTGCAATGTTTCTGTATACGGTGTTAGTTAAAACTGGCTAACGTTTTAGTGACTACACTTTGACAATATTAAAAATATATTTTGAATGAAACACACATGCTGTGATTTCAGAGCAATTTCATGACAGGAAGCAATCTGAAGCCTTTGCTGGACTACTATAATAAAAAAATACATAAATATCAAACCATATTTCAATTAACAAAGAGATAAAAAAATGAAGGCTAGATGAAATCAGAAAATAATAGGAGAGAACTGGATTTGAAGCTTGTTGCCTGTAAGCCTCTTGTAGATGTGTCTGATGCAGCTGTTTGAATTGCCTTCACTGACATTTTTTCAAGCTAGCTTTTTCCTGCAGTTGGCTTTCACACCTCTACATAGACAAAACTACGGCACAGGCTATGTCTTTTTTCTATTCTTGAAGCTTATTCTTTTCTGGTTAAAGGGACACAAGCTTCCTACTCCTTTAAAGAGGTGACCCACAGTCTACATAGCAGCAGAGAGCAGTCTCTGTGAGTTCAATATTTTTCCTTAAGTTGAGGGGTTTCTGCTCTGTCTCCTCAATGTGCCGCATTTCTCTACCGAGAAAGCATATTAAAGGCTAGTGCTGACTTCTTCCCCTGAAGGATGAAGGGAATACAAAGATCACATTGTGACTGAGGAATGACATGATGCCTCTTCTGCTCCTGGAGCACTGTAGCTAAAGGCTGCCTCTTTCTTGGGATTTATATGACAAAGTCATGATTTAATTCCTCACACAGAATATTCAGCAGCACATAAGATCAGGCCACTTAAGGGATACTCTCAATGACTCAAGTCTTCTGAATAGTGGCTGCATGCCTTTTTTCTTAATGACTCCACAATCTGTCTGAAGTGTTGATGCATCCAGTTTAATCGTTCTCCAAATAATGAGATATCTGCTTGTTGACATTAAGTCCAAGAGAGAGGAACCACAATGATATATTAGGCAGCCCTGTAAGTGTGAGTGCAGATTCCAGCCAACACAAAGACTGACTCCAAAATAAGGAAAAACAAACACTACACGCATGTTTCAACAGCTCCATGAACTATCTTCATGTTTTTTTTCCTTATTCACATAATTCAAAAGTGTGTAACAAGCAATCTGCCCCCGCCCCGTAATACTTTTAAGTAACTGACCCTCAATATTGTCACCAAACTTTCCAACTTCTACCAATATAGATCAGGTAAATAATCTGTCACTATTTCATAGTTGTTGACCTTTCTCTGATTCTCTGCATTCCCTATATGTTACACAATAATGTACGCAGAAACACATTATCTGCATTGCTTTCCAGAAACACTGCTGTTAGAGTAAGAAAAACAACTTCAGAAATTTTCAGACTTTGCTGTGCGCTTCCTTCCTTGCTCTCAGTGGTTCCCAGATACAACACCTTTCTTTGCTGTTACCACAAAGACATGACTGGATTTGTTTTGTCCTAGGAGATGCTGTTCTCCAAGAAGCTGCTGAACTTCCTAAGCAGAGGAATTTGTAGAGCTGTGAAGTGAACCCAAGAACCAACTTGGCTTCTGTGGCTGTCTTCACCGTCTTGTGTAGTGGAATCCTAAACGTGGTGGAGAATGTTGTATTTTTGCTACTGTTTCCCTGAACTTCTTGGACCTCTTGATCTGTTGAAATATCCTACTTCAGCTTTCTCACTGAACCGTCTCTTAACTCACCAGTTTTCGAGTTAATAGGACTTGAAAATGTTAACATCTTCCTAAAATCTGTGCTTAAAGTAACTTCATTTAAACGAAACAAATCCAAATATATTTTTTTAATCAAGCTATACACCATTTTTAGACAGAACAAATGGCTATTTTTTGTCATGTACGTTCACAGAGAAGAATGCTGAATTTAGCATTTGTCTGGATCACAGAACATTGTTGAATGTTATTCTGGATCCCTATAAAATCCTGTCATTATTACATACTTACAACAGCAGGTGAGGGGACATGAATGCTGGGAACAGATCGGGGTCGCACATGATTAGCTAAATGGCACAGAACAACCCCATCGGTGAGAGCTGCTCCAAGATCACTGGGCAACGACACTTTCAACCGTGATTCAATATTCTGCAGAAAAATGAACACGGACACACAAAAAGTAAGAGCTGGTTTTCTCCAACTGCTTCCCTCTGTACAACGTTTTATAGGAGGCAGAAGTGGTTCCGTTACAAGACTCTGTCCATCCTCATGACATTTCTAAACAGCTTTCTGAGTAACAGCAAGGAGAGCTCTGTGCACTACTGTGGCCCAGAGCTGACCACAATCTGGGAGCAGTAAAGTTCAACAATGAACAAACAGTTTTTATTGTACAGCACAGGGGACGAATACAACCATTATTAAAAAATAATGGAAAAGGGGGTCCAAGAACAGTACTGCTAATCCTACTTGTTCTCAGAGAACAGTTCTGCCAAGGGAAGTGAAAATAATTGTCTGTGGGCTGGAGCACAACACAGTTACCAAAAGTCATGGTAGTATTTTCCACTGTAAAGAAAAACCCGAACTACTTGGCATAAACAGTTTTAAAGAAACAAGGTAGTTACCATTTGTATAAGGGAATGAATAAAATTTTCAGTTTGGGCTTTTAATCCTATTTCAAATGCTCTGTGAATTTCACTGAGTTATTATGATGTATCTATTTTTTTTTTAAAAGTATTAAACAAGATTTACACTTACTTGGGAAGCAGAACAAGAGACAAGAGTACATACAGAGCATTCTGAGAAAAGAGAGGCTCTGCAAACAGTACCAAGCTTTGCTTTGCTTTATTAAGTTACATAATAACTTTCTCGTTTAGGGAAAGGTGATTATCTTTAGTTTAAAATTTACACAGAAAAGGAACTCTTTCTGTCCATCTGGGATGGCTTTTCAAATCAGCTTTAACAAGTAGGAATTCCTATTTCTTGAGAAAGCACTAACAATTAATTACTGCATCCGAAGGGATCCCTTCCTACTCTGCAGAAACAAGCATCAGGCAAAGCACAGCGGTACCTTAATGCCATGTGACATTTTCAATATTCATGTGTATTGTCATTGTATCCAGGCACAAACCAGGAGCGTGTGGCCCTGACCAGGCAAAGAGCACAACCATAAGGAATATTTGTATCTCAAGTGTTCTGCACTTAACTAAGGATAAGACTATAACCAATAGATGGATCCCAAGCACACAAGGAAACCAATCATGCTGTTACCATGACTGGCAGTAGTCTGCGTTCCATCTGCTCCTCTGTGGGCTTTACAGCAAAGAGGAGTTTAAAAAAAAAAGGTTAAAAATGCAGTAAGGCAGCTTTCCAGGGAGTTCCTTACAAGTGTGAAGGCTGATAAAGAAGAAAGAATTAAAAGCAGAGTCACTCTGCTGGACACTCAGAAGCAAGAATCAGCACAGTATATTTTACGGAATTTGAAGCTGACTTTATCCACCACGAAACCCACAGTGAACACTACTGCACCACCTGAAAGAAACACTCAGACTGTACAATGACATTTAAATTTGGTCAACTGTTCACCATATTGATTCAGAAATCGGTCCAAAACAAAAGGACAGATTTAGCATGATGCATTTACTAAGCTGCTTGCACACTGGCTGCTGGCAGCACTTACCTTACGGAGCTGCTCTATCAGCTCCAGCTCCTCCTCTCGCTGTTTGGAGTTTTGTCTCACTCTAGGGTCCACAGAATCATTAGCGGGGGACAAGGCACGGGGAGAAGATGGAGTAACAGCTAAAAAAGTAGCATAAAGGAATGAAAATCACTAAGCTTGGTTTGGCCGATTGCCCTTCACTGCTGTATAACACATGCATACACAAGGTTCTGGAATGCGTACAATGCATTCCTTTCCACAAATCTGTTTCTTTCATTTGATTATTAATCAAACTAATGACCTACTAATCTAAAGGAGCTGTTCTATAACACATTTGCCTTTCTCTTTAGATTCTGCTCTTTCTGTTGGCTAATAATCAATCACAAAAAGAGGACAAAGTCTTGCCAGATGAAATGTCTTGAAATAGTTCAGTCCTTCTACACAAATTGCAATTCTGTTATGTGCAACTGTACAATGCAAAATTTAAGAAGCTGCCTCCACCCATGGCATTTTTTATGGCAGTTTTTTATGGCATTTCCTTGGTATCTTTTTAGCACAGACCAATTTAGCCACATTTACACAAATATGACAAAAGAATATTTGACAGCTCTAAATATAAAAATTGCTTATTCACAAACTATTTAATGCCATTTGTCTACAAATGGAACTCTAAAAGTAGTTTGATGATAATGACCTGAAGTAACAGAACAGTGCAAACCTTAAGTAATGCAGATGTTAATATAACAGAGCAAAACTTGCTAATTTCTGTGCCATATAACCTACCTTTGTTTGCTTCACCCCTGACAGCTGCTCGGAAAAGGAAACTCTCAGGTCGCTGGGAAGGGTTTCTATAGGAAGGTGGGGCTGCATGGCCAGGATATGGAGGGGAAAGGTGGACTAAACAAATGTGGAAAGGCACAGGAAAGGATAAGAGGAAGAAGGAAATGGTTAGAGTTTAAATAGGAAATGGGTTCAGCAATGTGGTAATTAAAATGAACAAAACAAAAATTTTAATATAATAATGACAAAATAAATTACAGCCATGCATGATAAAAGCACAGAGCAGGAAAACACACTTCCAAGGATGCCTGCATGCAAAGCACATTCCACATACCAGTTCCAACAACTGTTCTGACTGTTGCTGAATGCATCTGTGTGCCACAGCCTGTATAAAGGCCTAAACCACCCAAAACCCACGCTCTGCCTGAGGACACGCTTCATCCTTGTTCTCTTCCCTCATGTGTTTCTAAGGAGACCCAAATATCCTGAGTAGATTCTTCTAGAACATACGCTCTCTTCTCTTCAAAGTACAAATAAGTAAGCAGGCATTTTGAACTTGTTTTTCACAAACTGTTCTTCCTTTTCCTGTTACCTGTCTGAGCAGTAGGTGAGCCGGAGGAGATGGTAGGTCTGTCATCACTCTGTGGACAAAAAAGCAGAAGAGGGTAAATGGTCCTAATCTGGAAAAGCTGTGACGACATTTCACTTTGCTGTATTTTAAAAAAAATGCTCCATCCATCTAAATGTGTTTCAGAAAAGAAAGCAGGAATGTGGAAAGACACAGTAGACTGTTCCCCAAGTCTCATCTCTGCAGAAAGTAACGAAGTCTTTTCTTTTGCAGAAATGACACAATTTTTTTTTTCTGGGGGAAAAGAATGATGAAACAGCACTGACTGCAGTGACAGATCTTCATTTATTCTGCCTTCCAACCAAAAATTTCCAAGTGTTATTTGCAAAGAGGACACTGAAAACCAGATAATTAAACAACATGCAGAGCTTGCATCACAGCAGCACCAATAGGGATACACCTCTGACACCCTGCTAATGCAAAACTGCTACTTACTGAACATCACTCTCCCCAGTGAAAGACACTGCGGTTCTATTACAGTCCTGACACAGACTGATGATTTCTTGTGATGAATGCTTTCAGTGTAGCAGTTTCCACAGAAGAGAAAGAAACATAAGATATCTGTATTCAAAAGCAAGCTGGCAAAGATTACAAAAGTATTTTTGATGAACTCAACTTGGTCAAGACTAAATCATCTTGTACAGAAAAAGCAACGTCATAGACAACCAAAAACCCCTTGGAGCACAGACTGGTTACCATGTGTTTATAGCTTAGGCCTCCTGCAGACACAGCCTAAAGCTAAGATGCGGTAACTTCTAATACAGTTTAAGCAGGTTAATTGGATTCATACCCTACCTGAATGTTTGATTAGAAGCTGACAGACTAACACCTGTTAAAACAGATGTGTGGATCCAAGAGTTTTTTTGTTGGCTTTAGTGGTGAATGATAATAGCAAGAGATACCTTGACAGGACTGAAGATAGAGGCATTAGGCAGGGTAGCAGCACAGCTTTCCTGATTCAACCCTGACTGTGACTGAATGCAGAAAGAGAGATAAGGCAGTAGCAGTGTTAGCAAACAGCTGACAGGTCATGCACAGAGGTGGAATGCAGCAGACAAGTTAAAAAGGAAGAGGTGATCATGAGCACGTTCTCAGAAACACTCAACAGGCAAAAGATACACACTTGCTGAACTACAGTTAAAGCCTTCCTACCCTCCTGAACCTCCTGGCTAACAAGCTTGGGAGATGCGATGTTGCTTTTACACATAACACACTGGCATCAAAAGCAGAACTAAGAACAGCAAAATAAAAGCTTCTTTATTAACACCTAATATAACACCTATGCCATTAGACAAAAGGAAATTTTACCCTATAACAGTTCATTCTGAGCCACTATTCAGAATAAACAGCTTTATTTTTAATGTTTCAAGCATGTTATGCATTTTTAGTAAGTTATTTTCCTTTCAACTTTGTAAAACCAGAAAGACCCACATCTAATGGGCTCAAGAACATACACTGTGTCTACCACAAACACCTAATGCTGATCCTTGTGAATTCGACATTAAATAAATAAGACTCTAGCTCTTGGAGAAAATGTCAGTGTGAAGATTGATGGTGGTGTCACAAATAAAGTGCAGCCAAATTTCAAATATAACAAAGACAATCAAAATAAACAACTTATTGTTTGCAGAACGGGATCACCAATATGCCAATCTGTCACTGACAAACACCTAGAAGGCCAAGCACTGTGGTCTTATGGAAAGCACAATCAAGATGTTAACATTTGAGGACTGAATGGCTCAAGAATGAAACTAGATTCTCTGAAATGGCATTGAAATAGCCAAAGGGCAATTCAGCACAGGAAAAGAACACCAAATGGCACTTCAGAACAGTACAACCAGGAAGGACTAGAAGAAGAGGCTATACTTAGGGCAAGCCATAAAACCAAATATCTTTAGGCCCTATGCAGGCTCAACAGCTGATCCTCAAGACAGCCTCTTTCTCCACAGCAGTGCAGAGCAAAAATTGTGAGTTTCTTCTTGTTTTGAAGAGTGTCAAATTATCACTTGACTTGCACAGAATGTAGGCTAGTATATGAGAACAGTAAAATAAACTGAAGTAGGTCACCTGTAACATTAACATAACTGTTTATTCCCGCATGAAAACAGCAAGACAACCTTGATGCAGACTAACAAGAAGTCGTCACAATCCACGTACCCTGCAGTGGGTGAAGGGAAAGGGAACACGGCACGGCACAGCACAGGGTAGGACAATCACAATAGCAACACACTGCATGCTCGTCACCTGTTTGCGAGTCCCTGGCCTTCTTTTAATGGTATTGGTGTTATTGTCAATCTCAAACACAAAGAGAGGCTCAAAGCCATTCTGTCAGGGACAGCAAAGAAAGAAAGAAAGGGAAGAAAGGAAGAAGTGAGGCAAAGAAAACTCAAAGTTAAGTTAGCCTCAATACAAAAGGAAACAGGCTGCTGCAATTCAGACGTACACACTGCAATCGGCCTCTAGCACTGAAGTCAGAGAAATCTCCTGGCGCCAGAAACAACTGTAGATACGAGGACTGCCAAAGCAGAGCCCAACCAGAAAGAGCTCCATGCCATCCAAATAAGGGTATTTTAAGGGAAGCTGATTATTAACCGTTTGAATACGCAAACAGATTCCAACAGTCTGTGAGAAAACTCCAGGGTACAAGTTAGCATAATTCAAGTCCTGCTTACTTTACTCATACCATTACCATCTGTAACACACTGGTGCCTAAAAGCCTTGACTTAAAACGTTTCAGGGATCTCATGTGCTAACAGTAACACGATGGCCTCGGGCCATGTTAGAGACCACAACGAGAAAACACAATGCAATGCAGGGAGCCCACGGGTAGCGATGGCACAAAGGTTATGAAAGGAAGAGGCCACACCAGCCACCTGATGTTTGTCAAGCATTTCACAGCCTTCACAACAGAGAAACTAAGCAGCAGTCTAAGAGGACGTTTTGGGTTTTATTTTCCTTCTATAGTATCCACCTTGTAAGAGACAGTACGGGAGAAAACAGGAAGGTGTTTGGGGAAAAACGAGATTCATAAGCAATCAAGGCTGAAATCATTAGCCCTGTCTGAAGCCCTGACACTGTCTCAACAGGTAACCCACAATGAGTGGGACTGACTGCCCTTGTAAGAACAGCAAGCAGAATCTGACTAATATAAAATTTTGAGGTATATAGCGTATTTTCTCAGAGAGGCTCGTGACTACATTTCTTCAGCAAAATTTTAGTTAGCTTGGCTACGAGAAGTCAAAATTTTAGTCAAGCTTGGCTCATGTGCAACGAGCCAAACTTCACTCCACTTCTAATCACAGGGATTAAAAGAAACACAGAACTCAACTGAAGTATTAACATTCATAGAAAGTATGGGGAGACCTTTTGTGAGCTCAGACTGTCCTGAAATTGCTGTAAACAGAAGGAAACAGAGTAACCTGTCCAATACAAATACATATGAATTTTAATTAGTGAGAAAAAAAACAAGGAAGAGACCAAAAGAAATATGATGTAAGGTTTAAAAAAAAAAAAAAAAGGATAACCACAACTTAAATCTTGGTTTTAAGAAAATTTTTGTTAAAGCAGTAACAATACCGGAAGAGGTAAATAGTAAAATAAAAGGAAGCTTACTTGCTTTCTAACTATGTATTAAACTTATTAAATTTTTAATCTTTCTCTTAAATATGAGCTGAAAACATTGTTTGAAGCAAAAGAAAAGCAACTGCTCAGTTTACAGTGCTCAGATGTAATGAGGGAAATGCTGAACAAAAGAGTATTTACCATACCTCTATGTAATACTCCCCTCTTTTGCCATGAGGTGTTATTCCCACACCACAAAGCCTGAACTACCAGATGAAAATCTATCACTTTTTAAAAAAAACTTTAAAATATTTTTTTAAAACTACCGTATCTGCAAGTTTCAATGTCCAGAAGCTTTGTAAGGCAAGGTTTACACTACTGCATGCAGTCTTTACACAGAGAGAAAAAAAGACAGAGGGGAAATGATGTAAATGGAAAATGTATACTGAAAACTATCATCAGCAAACAGAATTTTGGTATGAACTGCCTCTCTGCTTTGGTGGAAGAAAAAAATGTCCTCAGAAATTAGATCTAGCTAAATTTCAAATTAATAAGCACAGGGACTATGTCAAATGAAATGCAATAGAATATAAAAAGGCAAAAAAGTAATTTAACTCTGACAGAGCATTTTTTTTTTTTTTAAAGCAAACTAATGAACTTTTGTTTGTTGTTGAACAAGTTTTCACCCTACAAAATACATTTGTGGAAACAAAAATGCCACAAATTCATGAGCTAGCATTGGCTTAATGTTCCAGTTACAGTAACTGCCAGAAACAGCTGCCCTGGCATATGTCATCATTAGACACAGTGTGTATTTCCACTACAAAACAGAGTTGCAGATCATACTTCAACGGTTCAGAAAAAAGTTATTTCATACACTACTATAGTTTAGTGCCACTGAAAAAAAGCAAGGAATTAAAAGAAAAATGATTGCTTTCCAATCTAGTCCAATCCTTCCCTACAAGTTGGGCCACTGTTTTGTGAAGTGCAGGATGTAACTTGGATAAAGACACAAAGGAGGCAAACAGCGATGCAAGACAGTTTCAAAATCATTTCTGAAAATTCCAAGTCAGATAATGTGAAATTCTACGCATTAATTTGCCACAAAAGTCACGGGATCACACAATCTCACAGAAACGGGGCCTTTAAGGTATCTTTAAAATACATTCCAAAGATTAACTGACAATAGAGTATCAATACTTAACTCACACCAATACTGCTCTCCTGCTTCTTGTTATCTAAATATGAAAGCAAGTTTTTATATACTAATTGATTGGGATTTCTCTAAAAGGGCACATGCACGATCGCTAAAACTCTCTCCAATATTATAGTCCTTTTTCCTCTCCTACACAGTGCTAGAAATGTGAAAGCAGGAAAACCAGAAAGCCTGAAAAAAAGAGACAGTAAATATCTTGACCAACATGGACTGGAGATATTCTAACTTAGAGCAAAGCCTAAAGAAAATTTAGGCAGATAATGCAAGTGCATGAATTAAGAAAATAAATCCCATGCATGCAGTCATGCAACAGCAGGCAAATCAGGCGTATTTGTATTTTATAGAAATAGATTATGGCATTAATGAAATTCTTTAGTAATTCCACATCACAGATGCCACAAGGAAGAAATAGCATAAAACATGAATTAAGTACATAAATGTTTTAAGTTTTGCTAAGTGTTCAAAATGGATTATTTCTGAGACATCTTCATCAATAAACAATAAAAAAGTATGAGGAATATTTCATTAGATGTAGCATTCATATATAGAGTAGCTTTTCCCTGTGCTATGATATGGTTACCCAGACACTATGTATTCCTAACCACCCTGTATGCAGACAAGTTACAGTATAAGGCTGTACTTGAAGCATTAAAACTGCTTACTTGACGCTGAAGGGCACAGCAATTAGTAAGCAAGCTAAATAGAGAAGAAATCAAACCAGAGCAACTGGATATGAATTTTTTATTTCAGAAGCTATTCTTTACTATCAGTAATTTTCTTCTGCTCTCAGCAAAAGATAAACTCTAATTATTTTGTGGAAAAACATCACTATATTATTAACAAATGGATGACAGTACAAGTAGCAACATATTTATAACATGAAAGTTCACAGCTAAGCTACTTTTGAAAGAAGATGGTCATGTTTTATGCTATTTAGATTAGCTCTAAAATAGTTGGTCTAATCTGAGACAATCATAACATGTTATTTCTATGCTCTAGAATCAGCCACATAAAAAGGCCGTTACGTGCAGGATCTTACCACTAACAAGGCACTATCATCAGTATGTTGAGACCTTCTGGATGGAAAGGGACACTGGGAGGTGGGAGAGATGGAGTAACGTCAGAAACACACAGAATGTCAGAAACACACAGTATGTGAACAGACAGACATTTTGGAACACGTGCTCCTTCTTTATAGCATTGTGAGGCTTCTTTTAAAAACCCATAAAATGTATGTAACTCCGTAGGAATACAGAGCCACGTGACCCATGAGTTAAAGTGTATTCACATTACTTAAGGAATCAATTATTCTGCTTTCTGCGTTGTCTCAAGCAAATACAGACAACTATGTATTCACAGCTCTTACTGTGGTAGAACAAAGGACCCTTTAAAGGAATAAATTAAGAACAGAAGAACATTCAGAAGGAAAAGGAGCAAAACCTATTTCAATTACCCCATGTTTCAGTAATTTTCTAACAAAAAAGAGTTAGTTGGAAAATGCTGCTAAAGAAGTATTTATATTCATTATATCATTAAAAGTTTTGATCTGATTAACACTGCCAAGTGAATTATCTTCCCCTGGAGTAAACTATGGATACCAAGTAGTGGAACAGCTATTACTATGCAGAAATCTAATGCAGAGAATGAACAGATGTCATTGGCTCGGCTCTGTATATTCTACAAGACTGAGTCTTGTATGATTTGTGTTCCCTGCTGACTTACTGGTTTTGATTATAGAACTACAGCAGAATAAAACTTAAAAAAAAAAAAAGTATTGCTTTTTCTGACAGCCCTCTAAATTCTAATGCTTAATCTTTCTGAGACAGCTGTTGATCTACTGGGAGAAAACAGATCAACCATGGATGACTGGAACACAATAACTTGTCTGAATCGTCCCCTTAGAAAGTAACCTGTGCTGCTCACAAGGAGCATCTTAAAATGGAATGTGAAATACATTTTCCACATAGAACATAGACAGATACAAGAAACAATAAAACAACAAACATGGACATGCAATCTAGGTGAACAGAAGAAAATATTAGATTGGTTCCATAAGCAAAATAAACAACCCAAAGCTTAGTAATCAGCGTGGAAAAAACTATGCCATAACCCAGTCCTGAAAAGATATCCACAATCAAGAAAATATCTCTGGTGGAGAGAGATAAGAGTTCAGGTGCTGATATCCCTAGTAATAATCTTATCGGACTCTTACCTCACTATCCAGAGGACTTTGTTTCTGAGGACCTGAGGATGCTTTTTGCTGTAGAGAAAAATGGAAAAAAGAAAGACCAATTTAAAAGAATGTGACAGAGAAACAAAAGCTCAGAACAAACTAGAACTGTTTTAAAACATAAGAAGCCTCAGTTTTAAATAAAACATGCATTCGGGAAATTGTGAAGTTCCACTGAGCTGAAAATCTGGATACTATTAGTAAAAAACCCCAGCCTTTACTCCATATGAAAACAAAAAATATGAATAGTTTTTGCATATTAGAGATGCATAATAAACCCAGTATATAACCCAAGGAGTTATTTAATTGCTGAGAATAAAATGCTCGTGAACAACAAAGGCAACAGAGAAAAAAATACAACCAAACTCCAGAAGGCTCATCAATGAACAAAATGCATTCTAAACAGTGCAAGTCTTTAACTGAAAGACTGATTTGCATCTTTAATAAGAGCAGCTTTTCTACAAAACATCACGAGGGGCCTGAGATTAGCTGATGGTAATGAAAAGCCTACATTCAGGCAGCTGTAAACCATTTTCTAAACCGACTTTATACATTACATAAATGCAATAAATATTCTTTTCCCCTCTGCAGACCACCCCGAGCCCAAAATATTAGCTGTAGCATTTCTTAAATTTGTGGCAGGGATATTTGGGTAGGTGACCAGAGTCACAACAACAGTGAAATAAATTTAAGTCAACTAGCATATAAACAAGTTTGTATGTTAGGCACCAGAGTACTTCATATTGACTACAGTGAAAGAGAAAGTAAAGATGTGGTGTCCACGGAGTATCTGATAAACCATAACTCTGCACCTGTGCTTTACCTGGAGGTAACTTATTTATCCATCATAAACTATCAAAGCAGATGAGGCAAAATTATCTTCTTGTATTTACGATTGCTTTTCTTCTTTTCCAATTTGCATTAAATTGCCTCTATGCCTTCTCAAATAAAGACCCCTTCTTTCTTATATCAATCCTGTCACATCCATGCAAATGAAAAATTGACAGAATGAGGTGGGCAATGTAAAACCAGAATTCTTTGCAATAATTATATTTTGAGTAAATCTCTCCCATCTTCCTCCCCAGTTCTATTTTTGCCTCTGTGAAGCTACAGTACCAACACCGAATGGACTTAAAACGCCATTTCTCCATTTTCTTTATAAAGTGCCATGCACACCCCAGAGTGTAACATACAAGTATTAACTATCCTGGCAATTAATTTTCCTCACAGGATTAGGAAAAGATAAACTATCAAGTAGGTACTAAAAGAAAGTACCTTAACAAAGTCAAGGACAGCTTCCCTCTGAATCTGTTTTGTTCTCATCCTCTCCTCCTCGTACTGAAGTGCTGCGAGCTGGGCCTCCCGGCGGGTTCTCTCTACGTGCCTGCGGTGCAGCTCAGGATCTGTACTAGACACCTGGAACAAAACAGTGCACTAGGCTGTAAAGACAGTGCTACACGGGGTACAAGAGATGGGTTATAGTCCGTGTCTTACAGCTTATTTGCATCAAACTCATCCAGAAGAATAAAGTCGTAGAGGTCAATGGGTTACCTGACTGTGGTGACTTGATAGAAAGTAAGGTGAATCAGCCGGGGGTCTGACAAATGGAAAAACAGAGAGTAAGTACACTTTTTATCTTAAATATAAACGAATGCTCATGAGTTGTCAGTGACACACAAGTATCTCATCAAATCAGATGAGTAACTGTTTAGTAAGCAAAGCTGTTAAACCAACTGCTGAGATATCAATTTGACTCATTGTGCATGACAGATTTTGCGCAGTCATTTCTATATTTTCTCTTGAATTGTGGTAGTATTTTTCTACAGCTCAAAATGTACCAACAGGATGATACGTTTGGCCTATTATATTGGTATACTCAGTACTTCATATCCATTATCTAAGAGCTGGTTAAGTAACCAGTCAGGAACTTTTGAGATGATCCTCATTAGAGGAACAACTGGTTACTAAGGTTATCGGGGAGGGGGAATAGAATTAATCCGTAGAACCTATGCATTTCTTTTCACTACCTCTCTGTCCTGTCCACATAACTCCTTAGTACTTGCTGATGCTCTCTGTTCTGCATCAAATTTAGAGTTTCAGGTCTTCGTAACTCATCAGTATCCCTGCAGGTAAACACCATGTGGAAGGGGGATTGGCCACTGATGCATACAAACTACTGTCAGATGAATTCTTCTCTAGATTACAGCTGGTTTTCCAGGAGTAACTGTCTAGACAATTAGCTTCAGGTAACCACTACTGCAGTTCATTTAATAAACTGCAATTTAATAAACGCAACTTGCTTAATTAACAACAATTTCAACACACACAAAGGTGAAACCTCTCTTTTAAGACTACACTCTGATTACCGTAGGCCTCACTCTGCTCTGGAAAGAACAGAATTGGTTTTAAGCATTAGCACCCTCTGATATTTTCAGAAACAAATCTGCTCACTTCACCAGCCTAGTGATGACTTCCTACTGTCAGTGACACAAGCCAGCAAAATCACAAGGTAAACAATAACTGATCTCTCTTATCCATCAGACCAAGAACGAAAGAGAAATTTTGCAGTCAGTTCCTTGCTAGAATGCAGCTGGTAGCACTGAAACAATTCCCAAGGTCCACAGTCTACAGTGTGTTCCTTGCCATGTTGCTGCCTAAAAAGAAAGGTAGTGGAAACTGTTAAGCTTACTCTTAACAGCCTGGACTCTGCAACTTTCACCCAGGGCAACCATGGAACTGAGACACTTATCAATGCATTCCCAAACAAGTCAGTCTTGCTGCCTGTGTGTAGCCATTACCTATGATGCATGGAAAAGCTTAAGACACGTGGAAGACCTGTACGCTACAGTTCTCCTCTGTCACTTAAATTAGCAACAATGCACATGACAAATCCATCAGTGCGCTGCGGCGAACAGACAGGACCAGGTCCAACTGAGTGCCAAGAAGCGTATTCAGATCAGAGTACACACAGCTCTGTTGCATCAGGAATGCACACAGTCCATCCAGAGGCACAGACTGAATTTACTGAACTCAATCAACTAATGTAAGTCCTCGGGAAATGAAGTCTGCATTACATTACTCAAAGACTTTTAATGACTCCAGCATGCCAAAGGAAAAAAGGAGGCTGCTTGCCAAGGCATTTGCACAGAATTATTGCGGAAGCAGTTCACAGCTTGTGGTTGCCACAAATGAAATATTTGCCTAATACAAGCTTAAAATACAAAAAATTACTCATTGTCACATGGCTGTTTTTACAGTTTTGAAGGCAATAGCAGTATGACCTGTTCTCAGTGCCTCATGAAGAACTTCAATCTGCTGCAGCATAAAATGGATAAGCTACAATTCATTGAGATCATTAACTGCTTCCACATGAAGATCGACATCCTTACGTGAAATTTTGAGAACACTGGTTACCCTAGTGAATTACAGGTTCCTTTATCATTAAAATCTGTTTATGCAACAGCAACTCTCTCCTGGCTACTGAGCCTTCTCTTACTTCCTTCAGATATGCTGTGGAATCCAGTGTTTGCAAAATCTAATTATTTCCATGTTGACCACCAATGTTCAAATAGAAAAATCAAAAAGAACAAACAAAACCACCCCAGTCTTTCAAATCAAAAGCACTTTATTTGGGGGGGAAAACACCTCAGACTGCTGTGTTACTTTACACCTTACCTGTAGACAATACAGGATAATGAACACTGATAAATGCTGAAGGAGTTACCCTCCTTTATATCAGTACAGCTACTGTATCTGCACATTTCAAAATGCCTCTTAAAATGTTGCCATAACTCTCAAAAGAATTACACACTATTCTTGATTTAATTTTCTCTTTCAATACTATTTTAGAATGCCATTAAAGATTAACTTCTACTAACAGTGCAAGCAATGACAAGCTTACAGCTAGCACTCATCTTCTTTTTAGGCATTCCTGGTACAACCGAGCTGGCTTTCTGCTTGCATGTTCACTTTCACTCCATGGAATACTGAAATGCTTTTACAGCATATTAAAGGTTCTATCGATCATGATGTCAGTTCCATTAGCAAGAAGCTATACATTTGCTTATCTTCTATTCTTTTAACTAGACACCTAAAAGTATTTCCTCAAACCTAAGCACCTAATTTATATTCCGTTCAACTCTGGCCCATATTTTACAGATAATCATTCCCTTCAATAAGCCAAGTAACCACTAAAGAGTAAAGACACAACTCAAAAAATCAACTTTATTAAAATCAACAACCTGTTTTCAGCATTGATTCCCATTCTATCCCTTCTTCCTTGATGTTCGCTCACGATTATGGTACAGAAGAGCACATTTTAAATTAAACTAAACTAAACTCCCACAGTACTACAACTACCAAGAGTTAGCCAAGAATGTGACCTCACAGCACATCAGATATAACTCTTTCTCCCTCCCCTAAACCTGCAGCAGAAATACATAAAGCCCTTCTGTCCTCTATGTTATATTGCTTAAGTCAACTATTGAATCAAAGCACAAATTAAATCATGGAAAGCAGATATCTGCTTAAAAATATACACTTCAGTTTGGTAGAATTCTTTAACCAACTGATTTAGAACCAAGCATTGGCCTAGAACAGCCAAGCCTTTTGGTCACCACTATGACTGGAATACAAATTCCTAATCTGGAGCAATAATTTATAGACAAAACATCATGTACATTTCTGGTGAAGCAACAGAAAATAGCATCATTTTTGAAACACCTTTGGTAAACATATGCTCTGCATTTATTGTGAAACTTTGGATAAAATTACTGTTACCACACATTCTTCTTACCTGTTCTGATGTACATGTCGTTTTATATCCTCTGTTCTCTGAAATTCTTTCACAGATACAGGTTTCACTGGTGACCCCTAAGCAAAACAACACAGAAGACAAACTTAGCAACTTTTCAGAAACCTGTAGATTAATGTCAAAGAATCTCTTTGTAAACATTTGTTACAAATGTTACAACATTTGTAACTCCTGGCATTGAAAGTACCTGACAAAGAACTATAAAACACAACTCAGGGATGTTAATTTAAAACTAGGCAAGCTCACTTTTATTTTCCCCTCCAGTTTAAATAAATGTTAGTTTCAAGATTAAATGTGCCCACTGACAAATGTGAGAGTTTAAAAACCTCCACTATTAAGAATCATGCAGAGAAATACCTGTAGGTAGAAAATAATAAATGTAACATAGAAGAAATGTAGAGTTAAGCTCTGAAGAATACAGCAATGCAGTCTGGATTCTCAGAAATACAGGATACAATAGGTGATGGTCTTTTATGATGCCCTAAAGACAGGTCACAGAGGGTCTAAGAAAGCAAAACATGGGATGAATGAGAACATCTCAGGTTTAATTTGAGCTATGAAATCATTTATCCAACTGGGAACAGAGACATACTGCCTCTAGTGTTACTGTAAAACTTCTACTGGCACCCATTAACGTAGGAAAATGGAAACTTCTCAAGATTAATTTGTCCATTTTCACTTGTGCCTGTATGCATTTTGCTATACGGCACAGTCAGCCTTCCTAAGTAGCAGCATATTTTGGATCATCTTTTAAGAGAAACTATGGCTTCACTTAAAAGCAAACAGTTTAATTTTTATGACTTTAATCCCTATGAAGAGAATTTTTATGTTGATCAATGCCTTTTGACTCTCTACAGCAAAGAATCCTTGGGCTGCATTGCTAATTGGTATCTTTGCTGAGTTCTGCTCTTCTGTCTATGCTTTTAAGTGGCAACCACTTTTGTGATCTGATACTGAATTTATGAGATCTGCAACACAAAAGCACCTCTCAGTGTTACTGATTTTAAACACAGTAAACACTCATACAAAGTGGACAAAATAGGGATCAGGTTCCTACGTGAATGCTAAAAATCCATGTTTTCTTTCTTTCTTTCTCCAAAAACGCAAGTACCTTTCTGCTTCAAAGCCCATCAAACTTTGAAAGGACACATTTGAATCGCAGCATAACAGGTACTGTTGAAGCATAGAAAAGATTTTCTCAGACAGGCTATTCATATAGTAGGCACAGGGAGCCACTGAGCTGTGTAGCTGTGTACGCAGTTATTAAGACTGACAGAACACAAAACAAAACGTTACGTGGCTGAAAATCTTTTTGGTAGGTTTAATTTCTAAGGACGCTCTCCAAAAGTGTACCATCCAAATGACTTAATGGGGAACAGTTTTCTCCACATTGCTCTCACAGCAGTGGCTGCTATAACTGGAACAAAGACACCTTCCAGTTTTGTCAATTCACACACTTTCAAAGGAGCTCCGGTGAATTTTACTGAAGTGCACACTAAACGTCATGCAGAGAGAAAGCAATGAAATGACATAAGCTAAAGAAAAGTGTGTTAGTAACTTTACTGGAAACACTGCCCTCCTCTGCACCAGGACATTACTTGGACGCCGTAAGCAATCAATAAAAGCAGCTACTGTTAGGACAGTGTACACCAACATTGCCCTTCATTTATTTATTTATTATTTTTCTTTTTTTTTTCTGTGAGAAAACAAGGCAATGCCCAGAGTTACTTCCACCTATTTCTAGATATTTGTAGAAAGCTGTCCAGAGAACTTTCTAACCTGTCTAGTAATAATTTTACTTACTGTTCATTCAGCAGTGTACTTTTACTGACTATGAACAGTTTCACACCAGATTTATCTGAAATTACAGATGGCATTTCTTGTTCAGAAAAGTGACAGTATACATATCCAGGGCTGCACCTGTAGGTTCAGAGCCTTGCTCAACACAGAAATAAATTGTTCTCTGCAAATAGTAAGTTTTCTGAGAAGTCTAAATATTTAAGTTGGATTAAACTTATACAATGCTCAAGATATGGAATTTATGGCAAATCACTCATATTCAACATGAACAGTCAACAGAGTTGCAAAGTTCCTGTATTAATACTTCAGGCTACCAACAATCAACATTTTTCCCTTGAGAAAGCCAGTACGTATTTGGTACTAAGAAGTAAATGTTAACCACTGTCTTGATATCACCAATTATCATTTGGAAGCATCAACTTCAGTGTTTTTTGAAGACAGCATTCCTTTCTAAAAACCATTTACTTCACATACGCCTAAACCACAAACTTGCAAGGACCCAACATGACAGGAAAAAATCATGGCTGCTTTAGACTTATTCTGTGTATCCCAAAGGGTACTTGGGAACAGCCTAACACTCCAGTTTTGACCCTCAACAAAGCACAACGCACTGCTCTTCCCCCAGATCAGACCTGACTTTCTAAATCAACAAATAAATAAAACCACAGAGAAAACCTCTGAGGATAAGCAGCGCTAATACCATCACAAAAGCTTTCCTGGAGTGTACGAATTTAATGAATTTAAGTAAAAGCACCACCTCGTTAGAGATTCTCCGCTGGTCAATATATGCCATGAATTGCGAGCTGAGGCTGTCTGAGTCCATGCACTTGGGTTGCCTCACCTCTTCCTCCTCCTCTTCTGTGGTGCAGCTATCAATATAGTCGATCTGATCGAGATCATGTTCCACTTGACAGACATACACAAAGAAAACACTCATAATTAGATAACCAAGAAGAGAGGTAAGAACCCCCCAAAAAAAAATTGTTGGGAACTAAGGCCCAAGTGTTGTTCTGTCTGGGAAAGCTCTGCCTAAAAGCTCTTGGATTTTGCCAGGCCCACTAACATTTGTTAAACATCAGATTTTGAAATAATGATAAAATTTATGGTTTTATAAAGTAATGAAAAGCACAGATCAAGCATGCAGTTTTACACTGCTGGCCGCAGATACTTTTGCAGTGACTGAAAAAGTAAAGTAAACACTGTGATTTTTTTTCAAAAGGAAAGGAGCTTTCAAAAGCTCCGAAAAGATGCTATCAAAATCTGTCAGCTCACACCAAGACTGTACAATTATTTGTGTGCATTTTGAATAATTTCTCTTGGTTTCATCTGTCATAAAAATTAAATGGATGTGACAGATACTTCTATTTTACTACTACAATGACAAAAGAGAGGGCACCATGTCTAAGTTATCTGGATGCAAATGTGATAAACATAAAGAGCTTATGAGGAAATAATAAAGGACAGTACAGAAAGCAACAAAACCCTTCTAAAACAATTTAAAGCATCTGCAGTTTTATTTTAAAAAGAGGAAGAAAAATGAGAAATTAGGAGTCACCAAAATGAGAGCAAGGAACAGCATAGTTTGGCTAGTATCGATTTTCCCTTGTGTAGGCGATAAAATGTAGGGCAATTTTTTCACTTGTCAGTGACTTCGCACATTGAGAGTCATGACAGTGAGCAAACTACCCTGGTGAAAAATACAGTGCTGGGGATGCAGGGCAAAGCATAAGCCCCTGTTCTGTGTACTGGAGCTTTTTTTTTCTTAGAACTCTCCCCAAACTTGCTCCAGACTATTGTAGACATTCTTTTTCTACTCCTCCGCCCCCTTCCTGCTTGTCTAAAACAGGCTCCTCTTTGCCTCACCACGCAATCTAGCAACTGTTACTGCCAAAGCTGCCTCCTCTGCTACTAGAACCATCCAAAACAGCATTCCTATATACTTTGGCTTCATTCAATCTCCATCTCAGTTCCAAATCTTAAAGAAACCCTCAACAACACAAAGAAACTCTTCTTTCTAGATTTTCTTATTAAACTTAAATAGTAATAATACTGCAGTAGAAAGTGAAAGACATTCATATCTGTGTTAGGAACACAAAATTGGAAAGGATCTCATGGATCGCCAACAGCCACATGCTATGGCTTGTGCCCCTCTCAGATACTCCTACTCATGAACTCACTGTGCTCCATCTTAAGACTAGTGAGGCATTTCAAAATTCCTGGTGCACAAAACCCAAAGAACAAAATAAAGTTAGTCTTCGAGGCGGAGCTGGCAGCAATGCCTGTTATCCAGGCTGCCCACAGCTTCCTCCAACACCATCTTCAAACTTTGCCAGAATTTAACCATTTGAACTGAATTTTTGTCTGTTAATGTGTAAAAGAATGTGAGTCAACCAAGAAGTTCCAGATATTTCTAGAAGGTGGCAAAGAAAAGAAAACACTGCGACAGGGAAGAGCAAGTCCAAGAAAAGAAGATGGCAAAAGATGAAGAGGGGTGTTAAGGAGGGAAGAAGGAAGAAAAAGTTGGAGCTGTGCCTGGAAGATTAAAACTAGCTGGGAAGAGTGACACACTCAGATAGGGAATATGAACTGGAGCCATTAGGGGAAATGGAGAACTGGGAGCAAGTGACAAGGAAGAAAAATTAATCCAAGTATATGGGGATGAGATCTAATAATCAGTAGTGCAAAAAAATGGAGAAGAGGGAATGACTGAAAAAATAAAACTGGAAGAATGATAAAATCAAGACACAAAAGCAAAAGGAGGGCTGAACTGTGAGTCAGTTGTAGCGGCAGATTATGAGAAATTGAATTACGAAGGCCTGCAAAGATCAAGAAACGTGGGAAGTGGGCACTATCACCTCTTGACCAAATATGCAAGTGCTGCTGTAAGACTGCAGGATAATAAACTGAGAAAGTGAAAAAAAGCAATGTCACCCACAAACACCAGTCCCTCCTAGATGGCTTGCACGTTTGGATTAAAACCCAAGACTGCTGAGAGAGACACTTTTGCTACTTGGAAATAAGAAAAAATTACTCATCCCATTCTGACAGCAGCCAGCACAGAGCACTGACAATTTACTACTGCTGTAAATTTTCCCCAATAATGCATGCAGCAAAACTCCATGCACTGAAATTCAAGATTCCAAAATAACACTTGAAGCATTTGGAGACTTGGACATAGCACATATGCAGAAGCTGACAATGTTTCCCAGATAATCCTGACTTTGATGCTATTTGATTTTGCCTTGTTACATCATTAATACAATAGTGGTTTTACACTGTTTACACAACTGTGTTTTTGTGTTATTTCACCCAGACCTTTATCTTTTCCCTCTTTAGACAATCTATTTATAGCAAATATAATATATATAGCAAACTTTAGTAACAAAGACAATAAATATTGTGAAAGATCATTATTTACCTCCACCATTAGGTATGACGGTGCTCCCTCTGTTTTCTTGATACTGACTTTCTCTTCTCAGTCTCTGTTCTTTAGTGATCTCTGCTACACGTAAAGGGAGATCTGAGAACTCATCTGTCGGCTTTAGAAAACAAACAACAAAGTCAAGGAACACTTTTCTTTGAAAACATTATCTTGTAAACTACGACCTCCTGATCTGTGGTTTTACTTCAGCTGTCCTGTTCTGCTCCTACAAAACACTAACAAAAAAAAAAGCTATAAAGCATTGTTTTTAAAAAACATACATTTTAGGCATTTTTTAAAAATCTGCTTTTTTTTTTTGCTCTGCAATACCTGCAAGTGCTTGAAAACATTCCAGGATGGAAACTCCTAGAACTCTCTCAAAAGTCAAGCTAGGAGTGCAAACAGGTGTATGGTGCATAGCTCACTGAAACACTTTACGTCTTGGCTACTACCTTTTCTAGTAGTCCCAAGAGGAAAAGGGAGCTTCTTCCTTGGAAGAATAATTGACAGAATCCTTGCTAAGAGATCCCACGTTCCTGCTTCTAAATGGCAGACAAATTTTATTTTTAACATTTGAAACACACTGCACAGATAGAAGATGTAATCTCTATCTCATTTTTGAAGCTTAGTTTTCATGTTCAAATTTATTTCATTGAAATAACTACTCATAAGTAATTGTAGTTGACTCAATATTGTAATGTGATAGTTATGAGCTTTTTTCAAAATGAAGAACCCTTTTTTTCTCATCTTTGATGATCCAGTTAATTATTCTGCCATGCATTGTTTCATACATTTCACTCATTATTTCTAACTTTGTGTCCATCCCATATGGTTTTCTCTGATAAAACAACAATGAATTTTGGCTCAAGGCAACCTGCACACTAGCCTATACATGCCATCCACTGAATGTGCTTCCAGACTTGTACTCGTTATTTCTCTTTTGTGTACAATACTGCACTCAAGAAAAATAAAGCTGCAACACTTACTTCATTTCCTGACCATCTTTTGTCTCCGCTGTCCACACTGTTGAAACCAGAATCAAGTGCTCCATACGGCCGTCCGGAATAAAGTTCGTCATGGCTGTCAAACATACAGTTTTAGTTACTGTAATCTAAATGCCATCAGAAGCTTCTCAGCTATTACAGAACAACAGCAGAATAAGCCACCAAGCACAGTTGCAGTGTGTTCCCAAGCTCAGCATAGTAGAAAGCATCACACTGCATTTGCCACACAGAGCAAGAGATATGCGCACACAACTACAACCACATTTGTCACTCATCTGTCCACCTGCCACCGCCTCATGTTTACGAGCTAATCTGATCCAAAGGATATATCCACACTTCAAATATTTCCCACACAGAAATTATGACAAAGAAAACTGCAAAATGGTCTCTTATTTCACTGCTTAATGAGTCAAACTTTCACTTTCCACTACTTATATGTTTTGGTTGAAAAACACCATCTCTCAAAAGTTTTGTAAGCAAGCATAAACCCATACAAAATCACTAAAAATACAGAATGTACTGCTTCTACACAACAGTACACATAATGTGTAACATTAATGTATAATCTTCTGTACCATTACCCACCCAAGAAATTGTGCAGTAAGCTGGACAGTATTTCAAATACTCCAGAATATAATAAATACAGAAGTAAAGTTTTCAATTACAGAGCCTGACTTCATCAACGACCTGTCTAGAAAAGGCACCAGACATGTGTCTAGTGTTACAATACACAAAACCAAACAGCCATGCAGTTCTTCTCTAAATTTCTGGGCTTTGAAACTATGTAATCCAGCAGTACAGCCATCACAGATGTCAAGTCTGCAACTGCTGCAGATAGCTACAGCAGGAGAGACAATGGGACTTGTCTGATCCACTGCAGATGGCATTTCACAATGGCTTGACTGTCCCACTGGCACTTGATGCCCCAAGGAGAACTGCAGCAGTAATTACTACATAATACACAAGGAAGAACGAATTTGAGGAAGCTAACTGCTTCACCCATCATAACTAAATTGCAGGTCCTTTTCTCACTGGTATTGCTCTCAAGCTGTTGCTCACTCTGAAATCTCTCCTTAATGAATTACTTATTTTCAAATTATTCATTACTATTTTATTATTGTCTCACCATATGTCTGCATGGGACAGACTGTTATTCCAGACTATTCTAAATTTCAGATAGACATAAAGCAGCAAAAAAAGGAAGAGGAGGAATGGAGGGCTACAGATGAGAAATGTTAGGCTATATATCTGCTTCTCTGCAGATGTTCACCAAAACACAAGCTTTCGTATTGGCATGCAGTTTTGATTAACTCAAAAGAGTTCCACTATTATGGCCCTGTATTTGAACACCTACATCATCTACACCAGATCATCTACATAATAAACCCTTGGAAAGAAAAAAACAAATCCCTTCTTTGGGGTGGGTAAGACAAAAGAATGACCACAAAATCACCCAGTGCAGTTAAAACTATTAAACTGAATCACTAACAATAGACCCATACTTATGCTAACAGTCCACAGTACTTAAATATGGGACTTAAAACATGGGTCAGAGAACAGAAAAATCCATCTGCAGTATAATTCTATTTTAAATGCATCAATATTTTCAGAATCTCCCGAGAGCCCTGTTGTAATCATTTACTGAAAATTGATAACAATCAAAATGATTATTTGGCTACATCTCAAAAGTGAGGAAGTATTTTGATACAAATTTTCTACTTTCAGATTTCCTTTACAACCAGAGACTTTGAAAAGCTATACCTCTAACACTAAGGTTATCTGGAAGCTCAAAAATTCATAATCACTGTTCCCAGGACTCCTGCTTTCTAACACAAAAGCTACTTTCTGTGTCCCCAACTCTCACATCTAAAACCAGCTACCAAATGCTGCAGACTTTACACATTTATAATTGTATGATTATCAGCAGCCATCCTGAAATCAGCCGAGACTTAGAGAAGATGATCCGAAGGCTAGAGCATCTCCTATACAAGGACAGGCTGAGAGAGTTGGGCTTGTTTAACCTATAGAAGAGAAGGCTCCGGAGAGACCTTAAAGTAGCCTTCCAGTACTTAATGGAGGCTACAGGAATGCTGGGGAGGGGCTCTTTATCAGGGAGCGCAGGGATAGGACGAGGGGGAACGGTTTTAAGTCTAAAGATGGGAGATTTAGATGAGATATTAACAAGATTTTTTTTTTTACTTTGAATGCGGTAAGGCAGTGGAACAGGCTGCCCAGAGAAGCTGCAGATGCCCCACCTCTAGAGGTGTTCAAGGCTAGGTTGGATGAAGCTTTCAGCAATCTGACCCAGTGAGAGGCGTCTCTGCCCATGACAGGAGAGTTGGAACTGTATGATCTTTAAGATCCCTTCCAACACAAACTATTCTATGATTTTTATTCCTCTCTGACCAGCAAATGACAAAGAACAACGTTTGGGCATTTGAATAGATCAGAGAACTTTGGGGCAACTACAACTTACCTGGGAATCTATGTAAAACTTGAAATCAAAGGATGAGAAGCTTAATGCCTTGTAAGGCCAAGAGCCAAAGGAAACAGTACTTGACAACATTTCACAGCCACAGCTCCAAAGCCACACTAAACCACCTATTTTTACCTCCTGTAAGAAAAGACAGTTGCCCAAGTCCCAGAGTATCCTCTACACTGGTTCATGCATGAGTACTTCATTTTAAACCTTCTGACTCTGGGCTACATCAGTTTGCAAAAAAAAGTGCCAAAAGAATTGCCACACAGCTCAGACTTCAGTGCTGCTAACGAGAGACTGGCTACAGCAGATCAAAACTTGCTACAAGATATATTTCACGTATCTTATGTTTAGTAAAGGACTGTGAAGATTTCACTCCTGTGACACAGTTTGATACAATATAACAAGGCTAAAACGAATAATCAGCTGCATTAGAAGCCTCACCTTCTGCCATGATGTTTAGCTAGTATCTTGTTTTACTTGCAATATTAACAAATATATTATTAAAAACATTTGATAAAGACTGAACTGATGGCATGATTCAAACTTCCTTAAACTTTAAGAATCTCTACCACTCAGCTTCAGACTCTTGACCTCCACAGGATTTCACTTAGCTTAAGAAACAAAACAGCAACAAAGTCTAGGTGTACTGGCTGGTACCTTACTGTTGGTCACCTTTGAAGATAAAAAGCTCTTATTACTTGCCTGAAAATATTAACTATGCCGTAGCCAAATGCTTTTATTTTTCTCATTCCAAGTTCCTAAAAAATATAAGAGTTTGGGATCCTCTGTTCCACTGGATCATTCTACCATTTTCTTCCAATATGCACTCTGATCCATGAACAGTTCTTCCACCTACAACACTAAATGCCCTAAACAGAACAGTAACAACAAATAACTATCACCAACTCTTATGTCCTCTTGGGTATGAAAATACAGCTAAAGAAGAACTAGTGGAAGCTTATTTCACAAAGCTGAATCTGGAAGCAACTCTAGAGATAGCATCCTCAACCAGTTCTGCCTTGTTATATAAATGATTCCAAGCTAATATTAAAATCCTTCTCATGTCACAAAAGCAATTAATGAAAACTTCCATAGTAATATACAACTATAAACAATAAGTCAGTTACCACACAACCTCCAAATTTTTTGGGAATTTCTCTTAAAAAATAAACAAACTACGCTAGAGATAAGCAGATTAAGACATTTTATCATTTAGAGCCTTTTATTTTTCCATAATGGGACACTAACCCCAGTATTACGCAGAAACCATCTGCAACACCTCATACTCTAGGAAACTGAGTAACACTCATAAAATGCTCTTAAGTCGACCTCACCTAGAAAAATTATTCAAGACATTCACTGCTGATGGGGAACTGCTCTGTCAGTCTCTCGTGCAAATTTTTCTTCATGAATCTGATTCATGATGACTTACTGTGACGCCCTCTGCTTTGTGTTTTATCACTGCTAAGGCAGTAACACATCCTTTAGCAACTTACTGCTCCACATCTTACTACCATCTTCCAAAATGACTGAGGTAAATTTTATATATGTTTAGTACATACTTCACCAACTCCCTTCTTCCTATATCATGTAAAAGAAACAAATCTTAGCTCCTGCTTTTCTCCAGACATCTTAATTTAGCAGCCGATACGGCTGACTGCTCTAATATTTGTGTTACACTGCTAAATGATAGTGCCAAACCTTGCCAAAAATAACAGTTTACTAATGGGATGGAGATCAACATTTACACTTGCGGCTTGTGCACAGCAGTTATAAAATTCTGAACAAAAGGTTAAAATTCACAGCAGGGCTATAACTTCAGCAAATACATGGAAAACACAAAGAGCTTACAAACTGAATACATATGTTAAGAACGAGAGCAGCCTCTCCGTACTACGAAAATACAAACACTCTCTTCTTACCATAGACTCTTAACAGTGCCTTTCATATTATAATGCCCAGATTTTCTTCCTAACTGCACCTCGCTTCTTATGTACCCTGTTCGAATGCACTGGGAGATAACATGAAATGTGGTGTTACGAAGCCACCTCCACTGATGCGCTTACCAAAGAACAATGCTTGGATCTATTATTTTAAAAAGCTCAGGTGACAAAATTTTCCTGAATGTCAACAAAATTAGGAACTTGGATTGTGCCAGACTTACCAAGATCCAAATCCCATGGGTCTCCTATCATAATCAGGCAAGTCTGGAGCTATCTTGCATGCTTCTATGTTCAGGTATTTAAATATGTGAATTTTTCCTTTTATACATATCTTAAAAAGAAAAGAAAGAAAATAATACTCAAGTATAATTTCACAAAACATTTTCAAAGTAGTTTACAGACATTTAACCTGTAGTTGGGTAATAAATGAACAGATTTCTGCCAACCAATGTATCTTTTCTTCTAAGCTCACTGTATTTCAGAGAAACACCTATACTGGAGCATCATGGGACACCCATGATAGACAAATGGAAGCTGTCCTCCAAGTACATCTGTCCGTATTCAGCTTTGTCAGCTGGATGTTGAAATTTTATCATGCAAACAAGACAATCATTTACTAGTACTAGAATTTATACCTTTGGTATCAGAACAGATGCATCCCACCTCTGTCCAGCTTTGAATGGCAGTGGCAGACTGCCAAAGCAAGCTCAAATTTAAAGTGAACAGAGCCAGTTACAGCTGTCTTTGCTTTCAAAAGGCAGGCAAAACCTACTGAAATTACAGGTATTCGCAAGTGCCTCTCTTGACTCAGAAGCAGCAGCTCACAATAGAACCTGCAATACTCAAGGGCTTAGATACTCACATTAAAAATCAAATTAGTCAATAACCATATTGCAGGTTCTAACTCAAAGGCCAATTTGAGCACTTGGCTGCAAAGTGAGCCTGCGCACAGCAGCACCGAGGCCTCAGCTGAAATTTTGACATGAGCAGTACAAAATCAGCCTTGCCTAACAGAGCTTCCTCTCTCCTACACTGAAAGCAGGAATGTTTAGCTAACATTAGTACCATGCTTTACAGTGGAATGCTCAGTAACATCCCATAAGTGAGACTACTAATGCAGTAAAGTAAGAGGAAAAATGGGTTTTTCAAGTTGTGCTGTGTATTTAACATTTTCAGACAATACTGTTTATTTGAAATCATCTTTTTCTTACAAGAGATTTGATACATAATCCTTCAGCTTTTAACTTTGTTCTCCCCTTCTTAGTTGAATGAGTCTCCTGAATTCCTAGCTGCAGTTTACCTGTGCAGGGGGTGACTGGAGAGGGTTGTTCTCTAACATGATGGTCTGCAGGTGTCTGAGGTTTCTATAACAAACCGGTATTGTTGTTATTTTATTGCAGGAGAAATCTAATCGAATCAAAGGCAACTCAGCAAGCTCTGGAGATGGAAAATAAATACAATTAATCAGATTTAAATGCAAGAGCATAAAAATATGTTTTACAAAATAATTAAGTATGCTGCTTCTGGTTCTCAGGGGAATAAAAAACGCATTGAAAATGGAGAAGTACATGAAGTTCCTGCTGTTAGAACTGACAGCCCTCATCTCACCTTCAGGTAAATGCACCAAATTATTTCTTCTGACATTTAGGTCCCGCAAGGATTCCAAATTGCCTATCTGTGGAGGTATTGTCTGTATTTCATTACAGCTCACATCCTACAAAGCAAGAGTAAATAATAAGTTAGTGATTTTGACATTAAGCCTGTTAATTACAATATGTAGTCTTTTAGCTAGGGACTGAAAGAAAGAAAACTATTTTCATAACATCTCAGATCCTTATATTCATTAAATCTCACTTCTGATGTGAAACATTATTCTAATTTTAAATACATGGGGAAATAAAATCTTTAAAAGATTAAGCAGTCAGATGCAGAAGTTTATTTCAAGTTATCTCATTCAAGTTATTCCATACTATTTGAGTCAGTGCAACTTTCTACATAAAAGCCAGAAACAAATGCATGAACAGCTCTAATTCCATCCAGCTTTTCTTTCAAAAGTAGGGAAGACTCCTAGTTAAACTGACATGGATCATTCGATCTCCAGTACAAGGAATCTTTCCTCCACATAATTTGTTTATTTAATCTCAGAATATTTCAAACGCTAACACCTCTATACAAAGTCAAAGCACAGTTGGAGATACTACAGTAGATAGAAATCTTTCTTAAGCTAAGAGCAGATTTGAAGAACCTGCTATTGCATACAAGTGACTGGTTTACAATTACAAAGTGTCAGCAGAATAAGAAAGAGGATGTCAATCTTGCACATGCCTATACAGCATCCTACTCGTTGCACTATTTTGATCAGTTTAAAAAAAATCTTATTTCTTCTGAAGAACTTCTGAACCTATTAAACCAATCAAATAAAAACTAAAGACTGAACAGTAAAAGTTAAAAAGTAATGGTATACTCACAAGCTCTGTCAACTGTCTGAGCTGTCCAATTTCTTCAGGTATTGAAACCAACTTATTATTACTTGCTATCAAAACCTTTAGTGGTAGACTACAGAGGTGCACTGGCAACGTGGAAAGCTGGTTTCGACTTTTTGGACAGAAAGAATAAAAAATTATCAAAACTCCAATAAGAAATCACCTCACATCTTAACACGATGAAAGACACATACAAAAAGCACACAATTTAGATGATCAACACAGTTTTTATACAGTCACAGTGAAGGTAGTTCCATGAAGTCTTTCTTCGTTATTTGCTTTATCTAGCTAGGCGTGAACAAACTCTGAATATCAAACACCAAGCGTGATCGAATGTTTTGAACTCAGCGCTGTGAAATATGATCTTTTCGTGCCCTTTTGGGTGCTTCTGATAACTGACCACCCCCTGTCACAAATGAGTATGTTCGAACAGAGTGTAAAAAGCCTTTCTGATGGGTAGCATTGTAGGTCAGCACATACAAAACGCCCCAGAGAAAGTCATGACTTGCTCAATTAGAAATATACTTTAAATATTCAGTAAGTCATGTGGATCACGAACCTTGGTATGATGGGATTTCACTATTCCAAAACACAGTCTTAGACATTTCATAATAAACTACTATTAAAGCAAATATGAAGTCATATGACTGGACTGTAATCTCAGGTAAGAATCAAGCAGAAGGAGAACACTGCAAAATGAAAGATTCCCTTTAAAAATAAAACATAGCAAGCAGCGGCTGGATGATCAGAAACAAAGTTATTAGGATCTTAACTACAGCTTTGACTGGGTCTTGACATTTACGAAAATATTCTGCTGTACTATTTCATTCTTGAAACCCAGGTCTCCCTGCTATTAAAGGATAAAAGAAATCCCAAACTTCTGAGCAGTAGGTGAGCCACCAGCAGCTTTTTAAAGAATAACTGGATTGCACCTAATAGAGGTCACAGCAATAGGAAACCCATACCTGATTCATATCCTATTCCTACAATTCTCACTATCAATTAAAAAGCAAAATAAAGAAACGTAAGCACATGAAACTGGCAAAAATGTAACACCGGAAGGAAACAGCCTAAAGTTCTTCTTGTTTTATATCACTGCCAATTTGTGAGGAGGAACTTTCCACACCTCTTAAAAGGACTTTTACAAATGGAGCGCACTGTACACAGCCAAATTTTATCAAGAGGCTAAAGCTGCAGTAATTAGCTTTTAATTCTGGCGGAGAAGAGTTAATGGTTGAGAAAGATCTTTAAAAGCCACCAGTACACGGAAGGCAAAAGGAAATTGCACAAGCTTTATGCAGTTGCTGAGAGCTGAACTGTAAGCCCTTCCAAAAACTATGCTCTCTCTTCAGTCTGCAGGCCTATGTTTCACCTGAAAATTACAGGAATTTATTTTGTGAGTACTTTAAATTTGAATTAGCTTTCTTCTTCATGCTCCATTTCTACAAGCTGCTGCTTAATCCCCATATTCCCTACCTACCCGAGTGGGTAAGACTGGCTCAGGTTGCTTTGATCAATGACACAGAATACATCAACATGACAATTACATATCATGTTAGCATTACTTATAGACGCATCAAGATTTACAAACCTAGACTACTGATGCCAAAGCAAAAGTTTTAAGACAATTGTTACCTGATATTTAGAAACGTTAAAGACTGTAAGTTTAAAACAGCCTCTGGGATATATCGAATGCAGTTCTGGTACAAATTAAGACTCTCGAGGGAGACAAAGTGACATGCTTCTGCTGGAAGCTCTGACAGTCTGTTCCGTGAAAAATCTGAAGGGAAGGAAAAAAGGAAACATTCAGTACAACTACCTTAAAACTTCACAAGGACAAATATCATCTGTATATTTGCCATCACACAGTGGGAACAGTTGGACAGGAATCAGTTTCACCGTTGAGCCCGCAAAATTTTCGATACTATGAAGTGACTCTCACTTCACACAAAATAATTCAACATCTTTGAAAATCTTACAGTCACAATGATAAAGAGAGAGACAGGCACAACATTCCCTTTAAAGTCACGCTTTCACACCCCAAACTGTCTCATACTTAGAAGAAGCTAGTTTAACATGCTGAAAGCCCAGCTTCAAACTGCTGTTCCAGGCTAATTTTCAGCTTACGGAGTTGGTATTGGGTGGGCAGTGCCATATGAAAAGCATCAGGAAGTACTTTTCTCAGCCCTTGGCTAAGGTACTCTGTCCTACATGGAAATCTCAGCTTCAAATTTCTGGTCTAAAATTCACAGTTCATACAGATACTTATTTATAGGTAATAGTTCCAACAGGGGAAACATGAGGCACAGACAAGCCTTCTATACTCCAGCCAAAGCATTTCCTCCTTCAGAGAGACACCAGTTCAAGCATGTTGTCTCAACCAGGTGATGGATTTTCAATAAAGGGTCTTCCCAGCTGCAGAGAAATGCTCTTGTGCTGCTAGCAGTAAAGTTTACTATTTCTTTGTGTTCATACATTCCTTGCTTGGCAAGAGAAAAAAGTTTAACTAAAACAACTACCAAACATTTGTAATTGAAGAATCAATATTTGTCCTTAGCCAGTTCCAGTTACAAACTATTCCTCAGTATTACTCTCCTTCAAGAGTAAAAGCAGCATTGTGATAAACAATGCGGTTGGAAAGAGTTCCTTTTCTTTAAAGGTCAAGGAAAGCTCTTGCTTATAAATGCCAAAGGCCAGTTCTCACAAATACGCTCTAACAACTCACACTTCCTAACACATCCAGCTCTTACTTCTGACAGGGGCCATGCTCACATCAAGAGCACCTTGTGTCGGCAGGGTGCTCCTAGAGAAGTAGTGCCCATTTAATAAACTGACACACAAGTGGGAAGGAACAGCATTATCCCATCTACAGGTATGGCTGATGCTAATTGTAGTGGAAGCTACAATGGATATAAAGTTCAGCAGATGCTACAGGGTGCACACAGGCGATAAAACATGGAAATAATGGAAAATACTAATCCACCAATAAAAAAATATGATGGGGACCATAAAATTCCTTGTCTGTTCAGCAATGAATATTTAAAAATAAAATAAAATAAAATAAAATAAAATATTAAAAACCCCACACAAAGTACTTCTTTCCAGCCCACGTCAACCTCAGCTTAAATTTGTCCCAACTTGATTTTGAAGAAACAACACTTCTAAATGAATATTCCTGATCAGCTCTAACAGCAGGAGCTAAACTTACAACAAGACAGAAGCTGTGAGTGTTACATCTGCATTGAATATCTGGAACCGTTTAATTGCATTATGACAGAAAATGGTTGGAGATCTTTGCCCCCCTCATTTTCTTGTTTTTGTGAAAAAGACAACCCTTCCTCCCTCTCTTTTTTTTTTTCTTCTTCTAAGAGTAAAGAAAAAACTGCACTTACGGATTGCTAAATACAGCTTCCGTAAACATCCTAATCTTACCATATGCTAATCCAGATAAACATCAGATAAATGCATCAAATGCAAAGAAAGACCATAGTGATGGATCCTGCTTCCTGCTACTGCCAAACCCAAAGTTTTCTTACGCTCTGTCGCTGGCCCTTTGTATTGTCAGAGTTTGTGGGAAACTGACTGGAATTAAATACAATTTTTTCTGATCACCTCACCTCACAGCCCCACAGACCCTACGCCAGCACGAGGGAAAAACGATGATGCAGAAGAGTCCCTCGTTTTGGTGGCAGGGATTACTTTTGCTGATTTAAAGCATTTGCTGAACTTCAGCCTAAGCAGAAACAGCAAATGAATCAGCCTGATCAGAACATGCTTAGGAATCTGTAGAAAGTAAAGGAGTCAATAGAGTAATTGCGTATATTCTGCAGGGACACTGCATACACTTTCAAGGGAATTTATGCAAAGGACACTTATTTTACCTAAGTCGTCTCTCATAATACACAACCCTTTTCAAAGGTTTCTTGTGCTTTACTTCCATGTTTTAATTCTCGTTAATGTTTAGTGAAAATGACAGCAAATTTTGACCCTCCACTCCTCCGAGTTGTACGGCTCCAGTGGGTTTAAAGCAGACTAATAGTGCTAGAACTGCAACAATGGGATGTCCAAAATTGCGACATTCCCAATGGAATCTCTCCTGCGCCAACATTGTTGTAAAATGTAACAGGAGAAGGGTGATTTCCAAACAAACACACTGTCCCAACACAAATAAAAATGATGTATCCTAAGAAGTTTCTAATAAACACAGTCAACTATGGTATTTGACATCACTTAAACTATCCGCAATACATATAGCTGGCCATAAGATTTCAGTGTTTGGCTCTGTTACCATGTAAAAAAGGGAAGAAGAATGCAAAATATTTCAGAGATTACAAGAAACAAGCAAGAGTAACTTAGAAAAAATACTTTGCTTCCACATTGAACAGATGTTTAAACACCTATCTATTTTAAAGAATTTTTACAACATTGGTTCATGTATGGAGTCTCAAGTATTTTTCTTACAGACCCTGGAGGATGGAACTGAATTCCATCACTTGTCTCACAATATACTGATATCCTTCAGCACACAGCTTTATCCGTCCTTCACACAGCTGTGCTGGCAAAGTCTGTTTTAATACTACCCATTTTAACAAAGAAGGCGGCTCCCCAAGTACTTAGCCATATTTTCCAGCAGAAGAGTCACAAAGAAGAAGTTTCTTTCAACTCCGTTTAGTAAAGGGTTTAGCCACAGACAGGAAAATCCTCAGTTGCTTTTTGTTTCACTTTATCTTACAAAAAAAATTAATGTTTGCACAGGGTTCAGAGCACAAGGCCTGGGAGTACTAGTCAAGAACTTCATGTATACTGACCTATGATTTAGTATGTCTAAAGAAATAACTCCCTGCAAAATAACATTAGGTATGAAGAAATGGATACACACTTTTAAACAACAACTGAGGCCCCAGCATGATAGAAAAGAGACACCAAAGCTGGTTAGGAGAAACGAATAAGTTTCTCCAGACTTCCCACACAACCTACAGTGATTTTCAAAACTTGGCATTTCTGTTCAGCAGTAGAAACTCAGTAGAAAGCAGATTAAATCAGAGCTGAGTTTTGATGCTGCAGAACAATCTCTTAGATAATTCAAAATTAGTCTAACCAGCTAAAAGCTTGGTTAATAAGGCTGTAGCATTTTTACTTTCATGATGGCCATCTCATACCGAGCATCCATGATCTCATGTGTTCAAATGGAGAGCTACAGGGGAGGGTCTCTCAGGACCTTAAAAAAAGCAAGTGCTAGAAAAACAAGATTAAGTTATACAGTCAAACAAGAATAACTTGAGGATTCAATAGAAGCAATACATGATAAAACTCAATGAATTCTGAATCTGCAAACATAGAACTTTTGGGTTATCTGCAATCCCTGCCTTGCCCCTCTGCAAAGCTCCAGCTAGCATTTATATTTCCTGAAGTCCAGAACACAGCATCCCCCACACTTGGGGGCATTTTTTTTATTCTGGCCAGTTTCTCTGGAACCCTCCCCTACTCCAGAAAGCAGACCTTAAATGAGATCAGAAACAGGGCAAAGAGTACAGCAGTCACTGTATGAGATGATTCTATAACTCCATCCTCTTCCCCACCTTCCTCCTAAAAACACCTGAATGAAAGGAATGGCTCTAAAAAAACCAGGAGAGAAGAGAAAAGCACTCTAATGACTGGTTGTATGTTTACATATATGCCATCGTGCTGATAGCTGTTGCTTTTCTGGAAGAGAAAGTGGGAGTGGGGTAAGGAACAAAACCAAAGGTATTTTACTGAAAATATTTTGTCAGTTAACACTTGTTCTAGTGATATTTTTCCACTACTGTATGCATAAAATAACTGTTCAATAACAACCAAAATTTAAAAAGGTGTTAGAGTACAAATTATTGTGCAAACTAAAATTTGTGCAAAGATTTCTCTCCAGTACTCAGAAAAATGACAGAAAGCTGCTGTGAGATATTTATTTACAGATATCGTAGCATGAATTAAGAAGCAATCAATAACTGTCAAACCAAGCAAGAATAGTCAGCGTGATGCAAGTTATTTGCTTCAATACATACGTACACATCCTTACTGCATGACACACAGCATAAAAGCCAAGAGTGACTAATCTCCGTAAAAAAGCATGAATGCTGAATTTTACTATCAGTAAGCGTGAACGAAATATGGCTACTGTAATGTAAATTAGGATTAACTTGTTAGCGTCCACATTTCATGAGTTAAAATTACTGGTACGAGAAATCTGCTTCAAAACCAGCTCTCTTAGCCTCTAAAAATGGATGTGTTTCCTTGAAGGCAAGATCATGTGGAATTTTGGCAAAGGGAAAAGCGTTCTTTGGAACTAAGCTCTTTGTGAAAGATAAAAAAGCCTACACTACAAATACAAAATGAAATCTTGGAGTGGGGTCAGATCACTGACCTTTTCCATCTTAACTAGGATTCTATGTGGAAAGCCAGCAAATCTAGTGTTAAATGTGACTAGAGAATACACTATGTTTAAAACTGCATCACTTGGCAACACATGTAAACTCTTTCTGCTTAAAGAAGAAGGTTGCTCCACCATCAAACATTAGCAGGGCTGTGTTCATACATCTTTAACTTCACCTGTAACACAAATTTTGTATCCAAAGGAAAATCACTGATGCATCAAGATGCACTGTTTAAGGTACTGGGGACTTTAACCCACTACAGACACTAGAAAGAGAGGGAGCTGCAGCTCAACTGTTGCTGGCACTCAAACTGGCTGGGTGATGGTGCATTCCAATTCATCACGAGATGCTAATGTGATCTGTTCACTAATCTTGTTGCGATGGGAATACAGCTTCTGCTCTCACTCCGATTAACTACGACAATGAAGGTCAGTTCTAGGCCTGGCTTGTGCTACAAAAATCTGCCTTTCGTCACTCGAGATCTGCACATGTTCCCCACACACTTTTAAATTTATTTTGTTTTATTAAATGAAACCCAGTAGAGCCTAGATTTTTGGCCAACTATTCAAAACCAAGTCGGCAACCACCACACCACCCGCTGGCAAAACACTAATGTAAAAGACTGTGACATGATGTCAGCAGCTATAAGCTGTGGGTTCCCACACAAGATGTATGACGTCTTCTACAACCACCCAGCTGCAGCTGTGTGACATCAGCCACGAACATACAACAATCCTGGTATCTGAGTTGATATGAATCCTGATTGTGATGCTGGCTGCCATACACTGCCCTCAACTAGGATGACTTCACTTAAAGGCCAAAACCATGTTCTGGTTTCCGTAAAACTACGAAGCATGCAGTGTAACTTAAAAGCACACTCAGGGTTTTCCCTTTATACCAGACAAATCTAAGATATATTAGCTTGCAGCTTACAGACAACACTATGTTTTCATACCAATGACTGGAATGTCAATCAACACCCAAGAGGCTGACAGCTAGCACAGTGACAGAAGGGAAAAGGCTGAATGAACTGCTGCAAGAGGACCAAGTACAGCTGTTCAAGAAGAATGATGTTCAAAATGTGGAACTGTATAAACTGACTTTTTCTTCCCACATACCCAACTTAAAGATCAGAAGCAAACTCCACAGTCTCACAATGATAACAAACCCACAATCACCAGCTTCTCACTGAGGAACATCCTTGAAGTAGCTGATGTCATCTCACAGCCACAGAAAACAGCTCACCTGAACAACTCATCTACAGCTACTGCTCTGGGAGATTTCAGGTTTCTCCCTGGAAATTAACTGTTTAGGTTAAAGGCATCTTTCAGATAACATCACTAAATAGATCTCCCGAGGAACTTCATGCCATTTGATTGCTCAATTATGACATTTAGAAATCACCGCTATTAGAATGATTACTCACGTTTCCAAACGCATTTATGCACGTTGTTATATTAACCTTAACTGCACTTTTTATTTGTCATTTGTTTGCTAGAAAAATAAATTAGTGCATATTGATCCTGGTCTTACAAATGTATTTCACCTCTCAAACATTTCAGAACTTGAAAATCATAATCTGTGAAGTGCAATGCTTCTGATCCTGATGATTTTTAAGAAACACTCCCATAAAGCTACTACAAGAAAACTAATAAAATGAAAGTACAGCCCCAAGCAGATGAGCTATAAGTGTTATTGCACTGACTACTTTTGCACAAGAAGACTAGAAATCATCATAACAGAATACCTCTATAACGTAATTCTGATGCTGTTGGCCTCTGTTCTGTTTCCTTTCTAAGCACTAAAAATGCTGGCATCCTTAGAGCTTCATTTCACACCTGGAGGATTTCCTGACGCAGGAGGGCTGATTTTACCTCTTCCTGCCTGCTGGGATAAAACACTACCGCTTCTGTCATACCCTAATTTAAAACAAACCTCAGAAATGTCATCTCCCAACTCACCTCCGACCTGCCAGTCCTGTCAAACCTGAGCTTTTTTTCCCAACTATTCTCCCACATATCCAAGATACACTTCTTGTAAACCTATTAAGGCAAAAGAAGGCATCCACTGAAACAAAATGAGGCTGTTTCTTCTTTGTTTTACCCAGGTAACGCACACTGCCAACATGATAGCACCACTGCCCAAGCTGGAATACCTATGTAACAGGCATAATGAAGACTGTTTTCATCTACATTATTTTTGTAGGCCTGTAATGAAATACATCCCCCAATTTCTAGTTTCAACTTTCACATTTCATGAAGGAAAATCAGATTCAGACATGCAATATGTCCTTGATACTCTCACACATTTCAGTTCCCAGCAGATCCATTCCTGATATGTACAATTACATTCCTACTCAGCAGCAGTACCAGCAGCATTAAACTGTGTTTAACCACTTCCATAGACTAATATTTTGTAACCAAGAATCTCCAGCCTACTGTTTTTTGCAACACAAATCAGCTGTGATTTCTGCTGTTGCAGAAAACAAGGTAAAGGTTAGCAGTTTCTTCCGAATGTCAACTTGGCAATGCTATGCCTGGAGTGCAGAGATACTTACCACCAAAGCCAGCTTCACCAACCTGAGAATACACTGCATGACATGCCAAACAAATGCAAAGATTTACACTTCACACTGAAATCAACCCACTAGATTTACTGCCTTGCTTGCTAAAGACAAGGTTTGTATCATGCTTTTAACCAGAGCTGCTTAACACTGTCCTTTACAAAACCTGTTCCAAGTCACTGCCAAAGTTTCAGATGTGTGGACCAAAGTTCCACATATGCCGTTTCCTCTGACTACACTTTTATTTTGAAACTTTCAATACAAATAACAAAGCTTCTTGCCAAAGGACTTAAAAAACAAGAAAACTCCTCACTTTTCTGAAGAACTCTCACAAATCCCTTGCTTGAAGCAATTTTAGTGAGCAAGAACTATGCCCAAAGCATTTACTCCCTCCTTCAACACCTGGATTACCAAATGAAATCTGGCTAGTTTTTTTAAGTCAGGAGCACTTTAAGATCGGTCTCACCGGGGATTTTTCCAGCATCTGGCTTCCAAATTACTCGAACCACACTAGGGTTTTTTTAACAGCAAGTTGCCCCTTCAACTCTTCTCTATTAAAACACAACTCATAAGCCCAAGAAATTAATCAAGTACGACTCTTACTGAGTTTGGTCTCTGCCACATTCACCATTCTGTGTAAAGACTAGAAAAAGCTATGTACAAAGTTCTGCAAGAACTTTAATTAAACTAAATAAGAACACTCAGTCATAACTGGGATCAAAGAGGAAAACAGAAGATTCTAAGCACCAACTCCCATTCTCCCTCCCTTTTTTCTCTCCACACGATTTTAATGCATATTTGTTGCAGTTTAGTTTTCTCTTTTACATGAAAACCTCATAGGCATCACCATAAAAAAACACTGACTACGCACAAACACACCTTTTACAGCCCTGCACTTAAAGTCAGCTACCCTACATCTTCTAACAAGAAAGCACATTCCCAACAAAAGCATGAGTTTCTTGCAGGAGCAGACTGCACAAGTACTGCAAGAAGAAGATAAATGTTATAATGAGAGTAACAACTTGGAATACAATGCCACTTCCTCTGAAAAAATCCCAAACCAGTGGAACCTATACTACACCATTATACAGTTGTTTCTGTGTGGTTACTGGAGAACAGGCAATAGCAACAAGCTCCAGTCTCTGCAAGGAACCCAGTACTCCTAACACTATATGGACTCTGGTTGCTTTTTCCTCTAGTTGGCTCTACAGCAGGAAAATCAGTAGCCTAAATGAATCAACTTGTTATGTCAAGCATTATTTACTCATTTTATAATGTAGACCCTGGCTTCACAGTCAGCCATTCTAAGCCAGTGAAAGGAATGATTCCTTACTGGCCACATGCTACCATCCCCTCCCTTGTGCCAGCATTTCCGACTGTGCAGCCACACAGCCAGTTGGGTCTCATTACTGAGAGCAAATTCTGCAATAAAACCAGAGCCACAAATAGTTTTCAGCCGTTTTGAGGCATGGTCTGATTCATGCTGCAGTCGTGTAATTGCTAACATCAACATAAGGGAGAAGATGAGAATGTGTGGCTGCACGTGTAGGGAAGAAAGGGACCCTGGCTTTTGGCAGTAGCTGGGATTTGGACTAACTGTTTAATAATAACCATGAAACTGCAGGTTTTTTAATTCCTTAACACACACACTTCCAATAAAACATGAGTTCTTTTCAGACTAGCAAATACAGGGTTGTGATCAGGGATTTATTCCCAAGTTTTGCTCATTACTGATAGCTACCTGTGTACACAGTATAACATTTTAAGGATAGCACATGGTGGAGGAAAGCAAACAAGCCAGGAACAAGGCAACCACTTTTCATAAGATGCTCTGGGAGTGGAATTCAGTGGCTTTAAAAGGGAGGGAGATAAAGGAAGTCAGATGACCCATCAGCTGGGCCTCATGACTGGTCAGTAAACAATGGGACAGACTATAGACAGAACACAAACGGCAAATGCATGCACTGCTACAGCAGAGATGACGCAAAGTGGAACTGTTTATCCATGTTTGAAAATAAGGATTAATTCTAACCCCTTCCTATGTCGTTTGAGGTTAAAGAACTTTTAACACATGCCCCTCCCCAGTCTTCTCTCTTCCAGCAATTTCATCCTCCTTCCTCACTGAACTTGGGCATCCACCCAACACCACAATCATGCTCCTCTTTCAAACAACCCTAAAACATAAAGCCAAACAAAATACAGTAAGTGAAAGTTGGAGAAGCAATGTTGCAAGAGATCTGACACTGAGGAAATGAACCAGTCTCCAGCTCACCAAGGCAAGTTAAATTGGGGAAGTTCAGTTCCTCACTGCCCAGCTGCACTGCACATCCCTCTTCTTTTTTTCTGTGCAAAACATACATACAAGTAATCATCTCCAGGGAAAGCAGTGTTTAGACTACACCTACAAAGCTGGTAAGGCACCACACAACCTTTCATTGATAAACGATATTTAAAGGAGTCTATTTTTGGGTTGACCCAAACCTAATCCTTGTTGACTTTAAAAAAAAAACAACAAACAAACCCCTCAAGCCAAATAATAGGATGGCACCTGCGTGCCTAGCCTTTTATACTAGTTTAACCAAGATGGTTCAAAGGGATATCTGAAAGCCTTGGAGATAAAACATCTGAGACCCAACTATACTGGTGTGAAATTATCACATCTACTGGATACTCGGCAGCCCTTTGCTGTGAGCTATGGATTCTGCAATGCTTGTGCGAGCATTTCTCATCAGGCAAAATAACCCAGTCAAGTTAGCTGATATGACTTTAAGCTGTTTAAACTACTCTTGCAAATTCTGCCTGAAGCTAACCCGGGGAGGACTTAGATGAACTGCATCTCTAGTGGATATGTAAGGGCAGTGACTTTCTTTGGCAGTACTGTCTCCTTGAAGTAGCCGTTATCTGCACACGGACATCAAGTTGAAGCCTTGGCTTAACAATAAGGTTTAGAAAAATACAGAGTGGAAGAAAGAAAACATGAAAGAATATCTTTAAACAGGATTTTCTAAGCAGCCTTTACTTGGAATTGAATCAGATCAAAGTCCTCATTACTTAAGTATTCTATTTTCTTCTAGCATTAAGCAACCCTTTCAGCTAAAACAAAGAAGACTAAGATCGTTTAAATAAATTTCATTATCAGGAAAGATAAATCTCCCTTCTCTGGACTCTCTTCCCTAACTGGGAAACAACAACTCATTTTCTTCTGTATCTCCTCACTTTCCTATGAATATTTCAAGACAACTGATGACTCAAGACTTGGGTACAACTTCTCATTTCCACAGAGGTACAACTAACCTGGCTGTCACTTCATAACTTACAGCAACTTGTTCTTAGTGACCTGGTTTATAGCACAGAGGAGATTAACTGCACAGAAATAGGAATCAACGTGGCAAAAGGCTGCAACTTCTTCAATCTGCTGTGACAGCGTCTCCTGAAACTATACGAGAGCTTCCTTAAACTTCAGTTAAAGACACCGTTTTTCAGGCATGAGTCAGAACACTGAATGTAAAAGCCAAGTCACTTAATAATACATACTTTTTTATCTCGTTTCTAACTAAAAAGCTTGCTAGTGTCATTATAAAACTTGTTCTCGCACGATGGCAAGCTGTATTCAAAAACATACTTCACTACAGGACATGATGCATGCTGCCACCTCCAGAACGAAGAGCCAAGCTGGTGCTGTAATGGGAAGATACACTCGCTAAGAAAGGAGAGATGGCAAATTTTCATTTCATGATAAATATCAGTTCCTCTATTTCAGGATTAGGCTCTAAGATACAAGGCCAGACACCTTAGTCTACAGTTTAAAATCCATCGTCAGCTTTCAGTTATTCAGAAAGGAGAGGGAAGGGAGGGCCAGATCAAGTGGGTAAAGCAACAGCAGAGGTTAATATAAAACCTAATGCAGACAGCATACAATCCTAAGAGACGACACTGCTGACAGAAGAGCGTCTAGACCTCTGAGGTAGCACTGAGCCAGGCTAGAAAACCCCCACAAGGCAGCACAGTGCCTTCTGAATAAATTTCTGCTGTCCAAGCTGGCACTCCCACAACGAGCTCAGGCATTCCAAGTACACCTACTACATTATTAAACCACCCCCAACAATCTGTTTATCGCTATTAAGAGTTGTATATGAAGGGACTACCAGTGAGGAAGATTGTATGTTTCTGTCTCCACGCTTGATGCTCTGCTCTGACTTTCATCCGTCTCAATTAAATATTTCACATGTTCAGCAATTCCAACAGCTCTGTGACTAAACTGTAACTTGGGGAAGCAGACCTGGCACTGAATAAAGGCAGGAACAGGTCAGTCAGGAGGGCTGGAAATGCAACCAACAACGACTTCGTATTTCCACTGTTCATCTATTTATTTTACTAAAAGCCATCAATGACTCCAGTTCATCTTAATATTGTACATAAAATTCTTCATCTACAAGTACTTTCACATATAAATATGTCAGCTAATGTACCAGGTCCAATTTACCTAGTATCACATTAGTTTTGCATATTCCCCCTATATATTTCATCAATCAGTTCCAAATATATTACTTTACTCCCTTTTTTCACAGTTTAAATAGAACAGTATATTAAAGTCCGCAACGGATGGACAGACCATAAAGAAAAATATTTTAGTTGTGAATACATTTCAGAATGTCTTAAGTGGAGAGTAAGAAACAAACCAGCTCAAACCAGAACTGAAAATTCAAAGGCAAGTGAGTAATTTCACACAAAAAGCCCAATTACCTTCAGAGAAAGGCAAGCATTTCTATAAATTTTTATGCTAGTTATTACTGCATTTCTCTGAAGCTCTAACAGAGTCCCTCCGTATTTACGGCACCCAGATACAGCTTCAGACTTCAGTAAGGTCACCAAAGATGTCTCCTATCACTGCAGACACTCATCTGTCTTCAGCAGAATGGCATTTTATTGAGGAGCAAAGTCAATAAAGTCCAACAGTCAAAAGTCTTATGTTCTTTTAATGACTCCTTGAGGCCATCCCTCATGCTGACATCACTCCTAACAAAAAAAGCCTGTTACTCTTCACTCAAGCGGCACTGCAATCTTCAATAGGACAATTATTGCCAGAATTATAGAAAAAGAGCTAGAGGCTGACCGAGTCATCTGTGCAGTACAAGCCATTTTAGTGTCAAGAAATAAAGCAATGGTATAGGATATGTATGGAAAATATCCTGTATCGAACAGAGGGAACAGCCAAATGAGGAGATAAATGACAGCAACTGCCAAAACATATGTTCATAAAAGAAATAAATTTTGAATCTGGAAATCCTAAAAGTCACTCTCAGTCAAAAACACACCATGCAGACATTAGCAGGGATGAAGGACTACAGAACTGGCAGTCACTATTTAATACTTCACTTTTTTAAAAGCTAAGCTTGTTAAAAACTAGTAGCAAGGCTATCAAAATGATTGTTACAGTCTCAAATTAATACTTCAGGTGAATTGTATAAATCTTTTCACAAAAAACTCAACATTATGAATCCCTGGCAGCAAACACACATGCCAAAATCCAACTGATCTGACTACAACTCAAAATAATTTTGCCTTTTTTTTTTTTTTCCCTCAAAATCAAACCCAACCCATCCCTGTTCAGGAAAATGCTTAAGTCAAGGTTTAACAGCAAACACTGCTCTTAAGAGGCGGTGATGTAAATTAATCTCTAACTACAGTAGTCGATTTCAAAGGTTTTGCCTGGTTGGCTCTATCCCTCCAACTCCTTCTGGGAAACATTGATATTGTGCATGTGACAGCTCTATCTATACCAGCTCAATACAAACTGCATGGAGCAGGAGAAAAGGGAGAACAAAAGCTTTTTGCCTTGCTAGAATTCTTGACAAAACACTGAACCACAGAAGAAAAGCTCTGTGGTGACTGCCCACACTGCCCAACGACAACAATGGGAATTCCACTTACAGAGATCTCTGTTATTCCATTTTATAATAACTATTTTAACTGCTAGTATTTTTAGAACTCTACATACATATAAAATCTTATTTTAAAGTGTTTCTTTGCAAATGTGTAAAAAACCCAAATGGAAAAATCTCAAATTACAGAGAAATTGCTTCCTACACACTAACACATGGACACAAGCACGACACTTGAAACGTATGAAAGCTTACTAGCGCTCCTCAGCAACACGACACCCTGCCTCCTGCCTACTGCTTATGAAATACTTGACTGTGTTCCAGCAGAGCAGGGTTTCATTTTACAAGAGTGCTTCACAAAGTTAGCAGTGAGAGGAAGTGTGCAGTAAGTGAACTCATCCCTCCCAGCCCCCCACATGAAGTCTCTTCAGGTGTAAAAGGAATTACCCAAGTGAACAAATCAGCTTTGAAAAAATTCATTTTAAAACAAAAGGCATCCAAAAAGCATTAAAAATGTAGCTAGAACTACTGCCAGATTGTAAGTCCATATGCAAACCTCTGGATTCATCTTCTTTTGAACTGCAACTATACTCAAAGAAGGAACAGTTGCTGTAACTGTGACAAGAAATACTACATAAAAGAAATACAGAGCACTGCATTTCATTGATGCAGAGTAAGAAAGCACAAGTGGCAACCGTCATAAGACAAGATGCCATAAACTGACTAAAAATTTGGTTAAGGAAAATTTGCCACTGGAGTTTGATGTTCTCTGAAGAAATTAACAGCAACAACACAGCAGGAATGACTCTTCTGTCACAAGAGCTACACGGAGAAGTTGTCACAGGGAAAACAACATGAAGAAAGCTCTTGAACAGCTGGAGTGAAAAAATCTGTTACAGTGAAGTTATACTGTGCTACAGGTGTGAAGCAAAATTAAAGCCACATTTAGAATTTAATATGCGTGCACACATATATTAAACTCTTCTTCATTCTTCTTTCTCATCAGAGAAGACGCCACCTCTCAGAGGAAGGCCGACTGTTCTATGAATCAAGATCTCCAGAGCACCATCAACTATTTCACTTATCAAAAAGGATTTCTGCCACTTTACAACTGTTAACACCCCCAGTCCCTGATAAGCACTGTCATCCCTGTACATCATGCAATTTTATGAGATTACATAAGTAGTCATATAGTTTCAAATCAACTGGCATGGAAACAGAACCCAAAGGCATATTAAAAAAAACTACCCTTTTTCAACAAATTTAGTCTATGTGCAATGTAAAACTTGAAATTAAATTAAAGTCAAGTCTCTCAAGTCAGATGGCTGGCTTATGATTTCTTTCTTACTCCTCTCTTCATGGGCCAGAAACTCTGTTTTCTAGCTTTAAAATTACACAACTCTGCCTGAGAAGTAAAACAATACAGCAAACAAGTTTTTCTATCAATGCCCCTGACACAGGCATGTATCACCATGCCAACAGCAAGGAAGCAGGATATACCACACAAATTAGAGAGAGCAACATGCAAAAAGACAGGAAATGCAGCAGTAGAAGTGTTTCTTTAAGGTCAAAACCAGAGAATGGATATAGAGTAGGCAAATTTAAGAAGCACCATTTATTTTAACTACAAATATACTTTCTTCTAATATGATTAAAAAATAGACACCAGAGTTCAGGAGACTTAAAAACCCCTAGATTAGAAAAACAGAAGTATGAACTGCTACTCAGAGTGAAGTGGCATCCATGCAGCTGAAAGAAATCCTCTCTGCCTCTTGCACTGCATCGCAGTGCCGGAGCAAAGAGAAATTGCTATGATTCCACCCAGAACTTTTTGCTTGCTTCCTTTTCTAATCCCCAGAAATTGTCAGGTGTCAGATTCTTCTCTCATTACCTTACGCAGAAAGCCATAGAGATGTGTTGTAGTCATTCATTTGAAGAGGAAACCCCTTCTGTGCAAGAGAGGGGATAACACCTCATTCAAGTTATCTCAGAATCTGCTCATAACACTTGCAATGCATGCCTCTACAAAAACCTTTTATTTATATTTATTACGTACTCCTCTGGTCAAGAGCTGAAAAGAACTGCATCATATGGGAAGAAAAATCAGGTTTAAAAGACAATAAATACCCCTCACATTTCTGCATGAAAATCTAATTAGACAGAAATATCAATGGTGGTATATATGACTGTATAATACATGCATATACATAACTGTAAATTTTTTTTTTCATTTAGATACTGCAAATATGGCAGCACTGTACTAAGAATTGCATTACTGAGGAAAATATACTGGTTTTGCCGCCTTTTGCTTTGAATATCCAAACAGGAAAAATGTGTTTTACGATAAAAGAATATGAAATGAATAATATTCTAGTTTTATTTAAATGGGAAAAGCTATTTAAACAATCTATTTTCAAACTGATAGTGTTATTGAACTAAACTTCCTCAGACTTATTTCTTAACCACTTTCTGAAGCAGCACTACAGCGATTGTGAATAGAAATTATACTTCAGTAATGCTGATACAAAGAACTTGACAGATTAACAGATGCACTCCTCATTTTAGCACATATTTGTGAAAGAAGAGAAGGCAGATGTTTAAAAGATTACATCGAAAATTCAACTTGAAAAGCTGATTTTAAATAAATGTGTTTTCAAGGAGAACAAGAACTACAAGACAGACTGAATAGTATCAGTTATGGAGGGGTAGGGGTGGTATTCTCCATGAAAATTTCCTTCACTATGCTCAGAATGAGAAGCTGGTATTTAATCCCCAGCAAAGGGAATCAACACTGAAGCTCCTAGGCTTTCCTTCTTCCACTGTAGCTTTTAACAGTAATTCTAACAATCTTCAGACACATTGGTGTCCCTTAAGGGTGGGATATGATCTGCACAGCAGCCGGACAGAGCCATGCCACATAAAATAGCTGACTATTTTGCAACACATTTAGAGCTCAAATGATCAGTCTGCTGGTTTAGCTTTGATGGGTTCCAAAGATAATTTTTTTACCTTGCTAAGCACAAACATGCCCAACCCCTGGCAAGTCAAAAGAATAAAAGGAAGTAGCAGACATTTTATGGCTGATAACCACACAGTTGTGGCCCTCTGCAAAAACATTTATTCCACAGCTGAGCTTGAAGTCAATGTGATGACAAGCATCTAATTGTCCTACTATTACTGTGCCTAAAGACTCTCTTACTCCTAGAGAACAGCGTGTAGGACACCAACTCAAAGACCAGTAAAAGCCTTGGGCTATGACTGCACTAAAAGGTAATATATATGGGCATAAATAACAGTAATAATGAATTAAGCCAGTTTAAATTACTGCTTATCTCATCAGCACCCTAGAATTAATGTTCTCCTCTGATTTAAAATGAATTTTCTACCAATGCTGAGATGCCAATTAAGTCTTCTTTTTACCACACTAACAACTGAGGAAGTCTAACTGTCAAGATGCTTCTAACACAAATAGGTTTTCACCCCTCCACTTCAGAGAGGGGGACACAGCAGATTAGGAAGAAATCACACTGTGTAATCCATGACTTCAGCTAAACACACAACTGCAATTCATTCAAGCTGTTTGGCTAACATCAGAAACCATGCGATCCAAGCCTCATTAGTTATGAGAGAGAGAAGAACCCTTCAATTGAGTTATAGTCTTTTCATTAGCCACCATGTAATTTTATTTTTAACACATGCTATATAATATGAAGTGTTTGCTGTAACTAATTCTTTACTGCTTGTTCTTCTACTGAAGAAACTCATGCTGTCTACTGTAGTCTGATGCTAAACGATCGGTTTCAAATCACTTTCATAAATTAACATTTTGTTAAATGAAATCATGAGATCCAAATCTGTCAGCAGTAAAGTTTCAATTAATGCAGTTCAGCTACATGAGCCAGGCTCCGAAAGAAAAAATTCCTAGGCCCACTGACTCAAAGGCTAGTGCACTGTTTTACAAAAAAATAGTTAGCAAATTTACACCAAGGCAGTGGTAGAAGGTTACAAAATAGAGTTAAGCTGTGATTTCACAATTGGTGTGAGTCAATATATGCTTATATATCTGCCAAAACAGGCCCCCTCATTCTCATCACCCCATACAGCCTTTCCACCCTTTCTGTTTGCTGGTGCTCAGAAACATGTGAAAATGCAGCGAGCTGTCCAAGGATTTGATCCAACTGTGAACTAGTTACTGGCTGACTTTGCAGCCAGATAAGTACAAAACAGCTTGCTGGAAGGCAATACAATTGCTGGTGTCGACTGTGCAGCAGGAGATGGAAGACAGAACTTCCCCTTTTGGCATCAGCATTGACCTTTAATCACATTAGGCTGTGTATTTACGACTAACTTCAGGGAGCACTTAAACGATATAAGTTTGCTACCTCCAACCACAGGTACAGGCATGGGAGAAGAGTGCTGGAAACACCATGGGAGAAACAAAGACTTTTCCTAAATTCTTAATTTGTTCTTCATACGACTGCAGGATTCAATATATTCCCCTACCAATCCCTCTGCTCTCTACTTTTTATGTTGTTACAGTTATCTCCAAAAACATAACAAAGAGCGTGTAAGCAGACAAGTCAGTATTAAAAACAAAATAAATAAATCTGATAATGGTGGAGGCAGGGAAGTGGAAGGCTACTAGGGAAGTAACTAGAAACATGTGCAACCCTGAACACCATTTAGAGACTTTACTGGCAGTAAAAGTTTGATTATAGGACTTCTTTTTGTTTTAAAAGGTCTTTTTAAGCTAAACAAAGGCATTTTGAATGTCAGGTACTACTTTCATTGCAACAAGGCTTAGAAATTACAAGCTCAGACTCCCCATTCCCAGTTGCTATAACATATTGGGCAAAAAATGTGCCTGTGTGCCAAGAACCTTTGAGCACTAACTGCAGGCCTCAGCTCTCCATCAAAACACCACACAACCCATTCAACAGAAACGAACTATGAACTACGACAGTCAACTGCTCTCCACGTTTTGAGGGTAACAAAATAAGCATGAGAACTGACCTCAGCTTACCAACGGCACCACACTTAAGCAATTCCGTAAGTCTAGACTAAAAATCGCCAGTATTTATGCACAGAACACACATGAGATCCAGACTTTTTAACAACAGAAACATAAGGAGAAAGAAAACAAGAGGAAGCAATAGTCAAATTAAAATGGGACTGACACAGTAGGAGGTAAGACCAAAAGATGGAATCAAATGGAATAAGTTACATAACCATCTAAAGTTTGGGGAAAGGTTGTCATCTCCCTCCTCAATCTTAGAGCTATTGGAACCTCTCTGGACAGCATATTTCTGTTTGGGTTTTGATAAGGGTAGAGACAAGTTCACAAATCTGAGCACAAGACTCTAACTACCCTCATGAAATGTTAAGATTTGATTTTTAATACCAAAACTTTAGATAATCTTAGTACCAACACCGTAAATTCTTCTGACAATCAGTCTGTGACTTCAACAAAGAACAATCTCATTTCCTTCCAAGTTATCTTACACTCAAGACATAGTAACCCAAAGAATTTTTTCAAACAATCATTTAATTTTAGGATGGTCTGGGTTCTGCTGTTGTGGCCTTAAGAACAAATGTTTGGGAAGCATGGCCAATGTTATTAAGCCACACTGTACTGCTCAAGCTGTTTCACATTTCATCAGGTAATATTAACTGAACTCTGGCAAGAAAGAAAAATACCAGTGAGACCTCTTACTGCAGAACACTCATACACTCGCTGTAAGCCTTCCAAATGCATGCAAGCAGTTAGCATGTAGATGTTTTATTGACACTATGGTCAGATTTTACCATTTCTATGGAGGGCTGCTAAGAACAAAACTATAGAGACACCTTACTGGAAAAGTCATTCAAAAGGCAGTGGCAGACATTTTTTTTCTTCTTTTTTCTTTCTTTTCTTTTCTTCATTGTCAGAGTCTTGCCATCCATTTTCACTATTCCCATCTTCTCCTTTAAAAACGGAGACAGTGAGTGGTTTACTCTATTACGGCTGTCATGGAGGGTTTGACAAACAACTTTTCTGCTCAATGTACGCTTTAGGCCAGTGGGAAAACTGTCAAATAATGACATCAGAGTCTACATTAGCACTGGCAAAATGCAACTGTGCTTCCTTTCATATTTAATTTGGATAGTTTATAGCTCTTTCTTTTCCTATTCTCTGGTTGAGAGCAAGAGAGGAATGAATAGACAGGCTGTAATTCAACTCAGATAAAACAGGGATAGATAATGCAGGTTAAATGGAAGAGTATGAAAGAAAAAGAGAAGGACATACTTGCTCTATAAATGAAGCTTGTTCATTCTTCATCATCAAATGAATTTTGTAAGCATGAATCACTTCCTAAAATTCCAATTATGTTGTAAGAGATGAGCATAAAGAATATCTGCTTTCCTCTCTTTCAGTATCTACGTTATTATCACACTGCATTTCTTGTACCTGAGCCATCCCACACGTACCAGAACGTTAGATGAACAACTGCACCAGACACTGTGGAGAGATACCTTCCTACTAATATATTCCCAAGCTCCCAGGCATAGATCTTCCCATCTTCAATTTGATTTTATATTAAGTGATCTTAATTCCAGTTAAAGTACAAAACAACCAGGAACTCACTATTACTTCAGTGACTGCTGAAGTTACCTGCTCGGTTCTGAGAACAACCTGGAACACTGACCTTGGTTTAAAAAGCCACCTGTAGGTCTTCACCACCTGGGAGACAGCAGTACCCAGAACAGGTGAGGCAACGGCATCGTTAGAGAATTCACTTTCCAGTGAAAAGCTTAGTGGTGTAGGCAAATGATTAATGAGGAACTTAATTATTCCACTGATGCCTAACAAAAATACTATATTGACTTCCATAATAAGAACACAGCAGACCTGATCCGCTCCTGCAAGGAGCAGGGAGCTGTACTCAAGTGATCCTTATGTGTCCCTTCCAACTTGAGATATTCTATGACCTGTTATCAAATACTTTTCCAAAGTTAAGTCACACCTGCCAGAAACTCAGCTCTGATTATTGTTTAGTGAGCAGTTAAGAATAGTACCTAGAAGCTATTAAAGTTTGAGCACCAGTGTTAGTATTACTTTCAACTCTGAACCCATAAAAGATCCAAATAAATGTGATCTTCCCATTGGTTTAATGTTTGAAAATGTACTGCTGACACCTACTTAAAAGAGAGTCTCCCTTTGCTCAACATCAGCCTCACAACATGCACAGAGCACCCAGCTAAACTTGATCTAGCATCTAATCTTTAACACTCTGTGTCCCTACTGACCCGCTTTGCTGGTTCATCTGCATTAACAACAGCTTCCAGGCAAGGCCAGGGATAATGTTAAGGCATAAGGCTCTGCTAGATGCTGGAATTCTAGCAGTGTAGTTACATTAAAGAGGGATGTGATTCCTTCCCACCTCTTTAGCATCACTGCAGTTCCAGTGACGTGCAATCACTGTTATCACTACAAGAACAGGAATGAGCTATACCAGTATAACATGATCCACACTTAGAGAGGTGTCTATTCTGGCACATAAATGGAGTATGATTAGCATAAACATTGTTTCGTCTTTAGTTTTACAGTCTAGGAGTAATTCCAGTGATATTTATGAAACTCCACACACACATGCTCCATCTGATGTGCTTTGAGTCTCTGCAGCACAGCATGCAGAAGGGCACTCACAGTCTACGGCGTAGGGGGTTATTTAAAGTGTTTATAACACCTAACATGCAATATACATTATATCATATTATTTGTAGCTACTCCCATATAAAAGGACTAGAAGTTACACAAGAAAGAAATTGACATAGGGAAAGAAGTGGATTAAATTCATTGCCGAGTACTTAACTGAAAACTGGTTGCCAGAAATGCTTGGATGAATTTTTTCTCCACTGCCCAGCCTTATTCAAAACAAGTCACAGATCAGACCACACTAAAAATGGCATGAGATGGAATTATTCACAGCAGCCTTCAAAACAGAGAACTTAAACAGAATGTGTCTCCCAACTAAGCTTTGCTTCTTAGAACTTAAGACCAGTTCCAGCTTTTTTCCAAGGTTCATTGTGATGATAAATGCACAAAAGTGTATGGTATGCACTGCCGCTTATTAGCATTTAATGCTCCTTGAACAACTACAATGCAAATATTCATCACAATAGATGGGAACCTTGGTTGAAACAAGAATTCCCACAAATTGTTTAAGAGTACAGTAAATGAATAGTATTGTAAACAAAAAGCCCCAGTCCCTCACAAATGTGTATGCTGTGTTTGCTTATGGGTCAGACCACCACACATTCATTGTGCAGCTGCATTTGTTAAAAATCCTTTGAACCAAAATTTTTATACTCTAACAAGAAGTATTTTCTATTTATAGATGCGTTCAATCAAACAAATCACAGTTGACACAAGGTTTGTTTGGGTGGTTTTCTTTTTTTTTTTTTTTGCATTAGCGACAGTTCTGCATAAATAGGTTGTTACAGGACAGAGTGTGAAGTCAAGACAATTTTAAAGGAGGCTCCATTTTGAATTACTTAACCGAGTGTGTCAGCACACTAATAAACATGGTAACTTTCAAAAGGCGATGTTTGTTGTTTATTTCTAAGTTTCTAAGCTACAACTCTAAGCAAAACACTAGAAAACCTAAATGACTGCATAGGAAGTAATCAAAACTACAAACAAATGGCATACCAATACCTTTTAAAACTACTTTTACTTTTATGCAAGCTGACAATCAAAATAGAAATTGCTTTATATGATGCATTAAGAAAACTTCTACATCCTGCACAAACCTTCATCGCTTCCCATGTCTCACCTCTATTCAACACAGTAATACGTAAATGTATTCCACAAATGTGTTTTTGCTTCGGATCAAGCTTCTTACAGGGAAACCACACATTTTTGGTTTACTCCTATGAATATATTTGAGGAGCAGAAGGGAAAAGAACAGCCCTACTCTGTACTGTACCTTGTGAAGTATTTCTTAAAAATCCTTAATATTTTTATCCATATAATACAGGAGACAAACAGAAAAAGAGAGGCGGTTCTGTTAGCAGTGTCTTTCAAATCTTGCTTATGGCTGTCAGAAATGAAAGAAGCCTAAAAAAGGGGCTGAAGCACAAGTCTTCTGAGGAGCAGATGAGGGAAATGGGGCTGTTTAGCCTAGAGAAAAGGAGGCTGAGGGGAGACCTTATCACTGAAAGAAGGTTGTAGGGAGGTGGGTGCTGGTTTCTTCTCCCAAGTGACAGGTGATAGGACGAGAGGGAATGGCCTCAAGTTGCACCAAGAGAGGTTCAGATTGAACATTAGGAAAAAATTCTTCACCGAAAGGGTTCTCAGGCACTGGCAGAAGCTGCCCAGGGAGGTGGTTGAGTCCCCACCCCTGGCGTTGTTTAAAAGATGGGCAGATGAAGTGCTCAGGGATATGGTTTAGTATTGGACAGATATGGTTGGACTTGATGATCTCAAAGGTCTTTTCCAACACAGTAATTCTATGATTCTGTGATTGATTCTAAGAAAAAAGCCTAAGAGCACAAGAAACAGTTGTCTTTAGCGCACGTACACCTGACAGCCCTTCTTGGAAAGTTGGTTTCCGCTGTCAACGGCGCCGGATGAGATGGCGAGGGCGCGTCTGTACGTGTTTGCACACTCACACGGCTGCCTAAAACAACATCGGTGAGCGGCAGCGCGGGGGAGAACCCCGGTAACCCCTCTTACAGCGGTCTGAGCAGCGCAAGGTCAGGCAGACCCCAATGCCCGGAGCCCCCGCGGGGCTGGGAGCGGTTCGTGACCCTCGGCGGGAGCGGAGAAAGGCGCCCAAGCACCCCCTGCACCCGGGGAAAGAAACGGGGCGGAGGCGGGGGAGTCCCTCAAACAACCCCTGAGGAAGCGTCTCCTCCTCCTGCACTGAGGGGCGGCGAAACCTCTCCCTCCCGTCTCTCTTGGGGGGATCACGGCCACTCCCGGGATCCTTTCCCACAGGGGCACCCCCAGACTATCTCTGAGGGGGAGAAGCAACCCCTTAAAGGCACCGGCGCCCCCAAAGCCCCTCCCAGGGGCACCTCATCCTCTCTGAGGGGGAGAAACACTCTCCACAAGGGCACCCGCGCCCCTCTTGGGGCCTCCCCCATCCCCTCTGAGGGACTCCCCGTCCCGCGGCGCTGGGGGCAGCGCGGGGCCCTCCCTGCTCACCGGCCCGGGTGGTGTCGCTGAGGTCGTGCCCGGCGGCGCTGGCCCGCGGGAAGTCCCGTAGCTTTCTGCCACTCAGGCTGAGGGCGCCGCTGGCCGCCGCGTCTTCCAAGGCTCGGTCCAAGGACCGGCTCCACGAGCCCGGCCCCGCGGGCCCGGCGGGCGGAGGACCTGCCGCGACGCTCCCCGCCGGCATCGCGCCGCAGCCTCCCTCCGGCGCCGCCAGCGCCGCCATTTCCCCACGCCCGGGCTCGGCGCACGCGCGCGGCGGCAACGCGGCCGGCCGGGAGCGCGCGCGAGACGGAGCGCGCATGCGCAGAGCCACCCGCGGGCACGGGACAGCCCCCTGCGGCGAGGGGCGGGGCGGAGGCACGGGCGGTTTATGCATAAAAAAAAGCAGACTGTGCATTACCTGAAACGGCCTCATTCCGCGTCTTGCTCTTGGCCTGGAACCAGCGCCAGCGCTGCCTGCGGCGGGGAACGGACGGACCCGCCCGAGGAGCGGGGCGCGGGAGCCGGCGAGGGACAGTTACGGGCAGCGCGTCCTTCCCGCACCAGCACCGCCGATCCTGCCCCACGAGGTGTCGAGCGCGGCCGCTGCTTGGGAGCAAAAGATGTCACAGCGATGGAAAACTTGGTGGGACAGATGAAGGGAGCTGGTACCGAAAGCACAGCGGAGGAAACACATTAACAGCAGATACGCTGAAATGGAAGTGAGCTTACGCAGTGCTGCTCGGCGAAGTCCTTACTTTTCAGGATATTAAGCTGGACAATAGCGAAAGCCCTCTTTAAATAAGGCTTTTTGTATAGTCATCAGAACGCTTAATAGGAACTTAAATCATTAAGAAGCCCTTGAAGGATGTCAGAAAATTGACGTAACCAACGTGGTTATAACAGGAACAAGACAGTATGAAACCTGTAACTTTTTATTTAAAAAAAAAAAATTAACAGCTTCAGAATAGATAAAATGTAATAACTTCTCCAAAAAATACCAAGAGGTACAGTGTAAAGCATCTTCTCATTAAATACAAACTAGCATTTTTTGATGCACTGCATCAATGTTTTGCATCTATGTTGATGCAAAAGAATTTTTTTGTTGCATCCTGGCCTGGAAAATGTTGCATTGAAACAGGATGGCTAACAACACCTTATCTACTCAAATTCTAACAGTGGGGCATTTTTTCATAAGAAAAATCCTACTAGTAATTAAGAAAAAAAAACCTTAACACCATTACATTTAGTTTATTTCTGCTAAGGTATATTTTAACATTAAAAATAAGGGTTTAAGTACTATATAGCATATCAAGGATGACTTTCAAACCCCTATACGAACAAAAGCCCTTCTACTCTCAAATGCTCTTCAGCACTGAAGTTCCTGGTCTATGCTAGTTAACTTGGAATTTGAGATAAAAATACAAGGAAACCAACTCTGTAAGAAGTCAAATGTATATTCAAGACAATCAAAAGGAATTAAACCCACTTTGAACACCATACACATTTCTGGATGCAGCAAGCCAATCCTTCTTTTACCTGACTGTACCTAAATCTCATTGCTATAGAACAGTGCTAAGTTCATCAGTTCCTGGTCTGGAAGTCATTCTGAACAGGTACCTCAGTTTTAGGGATCACAAACTCACACTGAGGATGCACCAGTTGTAACCATCCTGCAGATTCTGATGCATAAAGCTAAGCCTAAAATAAGTGACTCCATGCTCCTGCTTAATGCCTTCATGCTGGCAAACCGGGGGCTTTCCTCCAGCGACGTTCCCCAGTTTCAGCCAATTTCAAGACGACTGACCACTTCTGATCAGCTTCATATCTTGCCTCTCTTTGGTATACACAAACAAGTGCCATTAGACTGCTTGTCCCTGGCTGTTTGTAAGAGCCAGAGAAAACCCTCTGGGGCAAGGTATGAGAGATGAGAATCCTGTGTCTGGGAGGGTGAGGAACTCTACCATACCACTGACCTTGTCAACTGTTGGAATTTATTCCTATGAAATTATTGAAACATGAAGTTATTGCATTGAATTTGTGGGAAAAAAACTTACAAAAAGAAACAGAAAGCAAAAGAAGAAAAAAAGATTTTTTTTTAAAGAAAAAAACAGAGACAGATATACTCAATTTACAGAGGACAATGATGAACTTCAGCTATTTGCAATTTAATTTACTCTCATATTGCCTGTGCAGTACTCCTCCAATATGATCTGGACCACTTTTTAGGATAAGAGAATAGTCTCCATCCCAATTATGTGTTTTGGATCTCAGCTAACATCTTTATTTGTGAAAGTGAGGATGCAAGACATTTAGTTTTGAAGAAAAAAATGAACTTCAAAAGCACAAGTAAGTACAACCAATGCTCCCATGAAAAATGCCGCTACATCACTACCAAAGTATTCATGGACTGAGGCTCTGTGCCAAACTGCAGTCCATAAAAAGTTCATAGGCAGTCCCTAAAAAACCCTAAAATGGGGTTTGTAATGAAACACAGTCTTTATCATAACAGAGGGGCCAAAGAACAAGATACTGATCTCTCCTAAATAACAACAAAAAAAAACCTTTTAAAATTCATGTTTGTGTTTTGGTTGCGAGATGAACCAAAAGTCAGTGTTTGTTACCAGTTGGGCAACGAAATCTTTTCCAACCATCTGATGGTAGCGCTCCAGTGGATCTATTTCCTCACTTTCCTCCCCCTCGGGGTACCATGTCTTTTACCATTCAAAGTAAAAGTAATACAGATAAGATAGCTCTGCCACCATCTTAGCAAGAAGTCTGGAGAATTTCAGTAACATATACTATGTTCTTCTGCCCACTTTTTATTTCAGTTTCTTAGGTAGGTGGGATCAGGGCTCAAAGTCCATCTGTCAGGTTAGCCCACTGTTACAAACCGGCTTCCTTTGTTCTGAGACAGTGCTGTTCTTTGTTCCTTCAGGATCCCAAAACGTTCGTTTAACGTCATCCCTGTCTGCAAAATAAAGTCATTTCACCAGGAATGTAAAAGATTTTGGGTTAATTTAATCAAAGAAGTAGAGAGAAGAATACTTTTTTTCCTCATTGTGTATCATCACTTGACTTCTTGACTGCCTCACAAATTAAAAAACAAAAAGGAAGTTTAATTTTATTTCATCACTTCCCACAGCATTTAAAATCAGATTGGACTATACATCAAGAACTAGCATTTCTCAGAATTCATTAAAAACATATGGTACACAGTGTCAAAAATGAAAAGTCTACTCAAAATATTGTAGGTTAAACTGAGGAGAGAAAGAAAGAGGGAACTTTTGCTACACTCTTTTCCCCAGATCGTATGCAACTTTGACAAATACAGCATTTTAACTGTGTTAATAAGGTTGTTTTCCAGTCCATCCAGCTGAGGCAGCAGACTGGAGTCTAGTCCAAAAGCTCAATTAATTTTACAATATAGTAGGGACTATTTTCGATATACTGCTTATTCATGGAAGAAGCAAATCCAGACTGATGCCCTGACCCCATGTAGTTTTTCACAGCTTGCAGGAAGGAGCTGGTTAAAAGAACAGGATCCAGCTCTTACTCTGTAACAACTCCTTCAATAACAAGTAAGATTCTTGCCTCAAGTTGCCTGCTTTCATGAAGCTTGTGAAAAATTGTTCATCTTTCAAGCCTTTAAGTCATCATATTTGATTTTTTTCTTCCTAGACGCATAGAAAAAGTTGCCTTTTAAATTCAGCTGTCAGGGTTCCCTGCAGATTACACAACTGAAAGCAGCTCATCCCTGAATTACGCACATTTGTTGATTCAAACGCAGTAGGAGCACCAGAAGGCTTTTAGGAATATTTAACAATTTAAATTGCATTTAAAGCACGTGGGCATGCAAGACATGAACTAGAGCAACAAGAAGAGTGAGTTTGGTTACTTGAAGTTACATGGCAAATTAATGGAAGAACTCTTAAGTGGAAACAAGTAGTCGCTAGTTCCCTCTTTCTGCCACTAGTGAATCTAGGCAGAAAGTGCCTGGCTCACCAACTTTTATCTGTCTTGCAACTACTTCCACAGTTAAGGAGAGAAACTGCATTTACCTGTTTTCCAACACTATTGATATCAAACTGCAAAGGAACCCCTTTGGGAATTTTCTTCTCTTCAGATTGGTCCCTCTTCATCAGAAATGGTGGCACAGGAGTACGAGTTAATCGTAATTTCTGGGAACTGTGGGAAGAATGTTAGAAAGGATACAGTGAATACGCCTTATGTAATAAAGCCTTAATGCTGATAGAGGTATTAATTTTTCATCACACCATTTGATTAGGTGGGCTGAACAGCTGGAGGGCAGATTCAAGAAGCTAAAAGTCAGGCAGAACTACCAACAGGTAGCATTTGTTATCAGATAGCAAGTGTCCCGATTGGAAGTGATCTTACCTTTTATCTCTCAATCCTACTGACAAATGTATAATTTGCGGTTAATTATTCCCATAAAACAAAAAAAAATCAGTACAGTCTTCCTTACAGACAAAATCCTATTAATGAAAAAAAGCTACTCAAGAGATTTTTTTAAATAAAACCCTTCAAGAAACAACAGTACCATCATCTTCCCGAAGATCTATACAGCAATGCTTTCTTTAAGCACAACTCTAGCAGTATCTTTATGAATCAGGGAGGAACTATGACTATCACTCATCAACAAGATGGTCATTCATTTTCATTCAGGCAGGGGAGGAAACCAGCAAACATGGTCTGGTTTGGAAGAGACAGACAGGGTGAAAAATATACCTGCCCAGCAGTCTTCAACTCCATGCATCACATCACTCTCCTAAACAGGAGACACCTTGTGAAATCCAGCTGTGATATTATCCAAACACAGCTGAGAAGTGCTCAGAAAGTTTTCATAAGAAGCTGCAAAATACTGAAGTACTATCTGCAAGGAACTTGCAAAATGCCTCAGAACAGCAATTTCAATTATGTCAAGAACATTTCAGAGCTTTTTTGAAAACTTACATTGGGGTTATGATTGCTCCTGGGTTGTCAATAGACACAGTCAGAATCCCTCCACTTGTAGTCGAAGTTCGCCATCTAGTTTGAAAACACAGAAATCACTTGCAAAGACAATGCAGAAATTTGAGTCAGAGTATCTTTACATGTGTGTCCAGAACACAAAAGCTTCCAGAGTATGGGCCAGTACAAAGACCACATGCAGTCAAACAATCTAAAAGAAGCCTGGCTATTGATTCTTCTATCTTTTACATTACATAAACCTATTCAGGAGAGCACTAGATCACCTGCTGGCAAGGTGTACTAAAACTACAGCAGTGACTGAAACTTCACTTTTTAAAAACATTGTTTCATTGCTACAGATGGGACCAACAGGGTCCTGACAGCAAATCAAAGAGGTGACAGACTGCAGGTCTGCAGAATATGCTGCTTACTCAGCCTCTTGGGTTACTGACAAACAAGTTGCAAAGAGCCTAGCACGCACAGAATAATATAAGAAGAACACCTGTGGGAAGAGCTGAGTGTCCACCTTGTGACCTGCCTTGCTTATTTCCAAACTGCTTCATCAGTTTATATGTAAAATAAATAAAACAGAAATTACGTCGGGAGCTCAAGAGAATCTTGACATTTGAATCTTAGTTCCAATCTATGCAGTATTCATGAATGGCAAAGGTTAGTCTGATCCTCTGAAGCTATCACCTTCCCCCTCATTCCTGCAAGCATCTTATGCAAATAAACTCCTCCGGGTTAAACTAGAAGATAATTTAGGAAATGACTGCAAATAGGGGGAAGATCACTGTCACTCAGCTGACAGGCCTACAGGAAAAAAAATCTCATTCAATTATCATAGTCAGAATTAAAGTGAGAATTATAAAAGCAACCAAACTAAAATTTTCCATATAAATACTTACTGACGAGCCCTCTTTACTGTCTGATTATCAAGATCATCTGTTGATTGCACTTGGGCCTGCACCTGAAAATACATCAAATCAGACACTGGATTTGAATATTATCTCAATGCCTGTGGTAGCAGTTGTAAATACAGAAGTTCAGAAGTAGAAGTTTAAGGCAGTTTGTAGGCTCTGCACAAATGCCGCTGTACTTTCAGAGCGACTTCAAAGGTAGCGATCCTATTACTTTAAGACATTGGAAAGAAATTACTTTAAGAACACAGAACGATTTAAACAAAACAGTCAGTGACAGTAACTTAACCAAACAGAGAGACGGAAACATTTGTGGACTATTGTCAGCAAACATACACTTTGCCAAGATCCACCAAAACGTTACCAGGCAAGTAAGAAAAACCTGGCTAGTTTCTAATCTGATCAATGTTAAGACACATAATATCCAATATGCCACTGAGTCACACTGCTCTTTTAAAGGACGTTGGGTTTGGCTGTCTTCCTCCTGATCCTGTCTGTAACTCTACAATCCACGTACATGGAAGATGGCAACTGCTTACTGTCTCAGTGATGGCAGTTGTAGAATGAAGGTGAAAACAAAAACCAGAAACACCACTATCACTCACTGCAAACTCTCTATTCTCTTGATCCTATTCAAAACAACTGAAAAATCCTTACATAACTAAAATAACTTAAAAAAAAATAACGCTAATAAAAAAATCTGATTCTAAAATATGTTTTTGCTTTATTCTTCACCTGAAGGCAATTTCTGAAAGCTGCACAAAGCTTTCTAACCTATACTCTTAAAAGGAAAAATTAATACCCTGCAACTATTCAGTGCCAAATACTCTGACATCTGGCTATGCTGGAACAGGAAGCCAGACTCGGTGGGTTACAGTAACTGAAAAGGACAAGTACATTTCCCTAAAAGAATTCGTGCGTATTTCCCAGTCTACCTGAAGATTCTACTCAGAACTAATATTTGAAGTTGATTCTTAAGTGAAAGAGGTTAGCTTAGAATCTGTGGCACAATTACATTGCATTTAGTAATTTTTGTTACCTTCAGCCCCCTTCTAAAAAGGAAAGTTGCTTGACGAGTGTCTTTCTGCTGATTTAGTTTGTTTCCAATTCTGGCAAAAGCGGATGGCATGTTATTCCTGTAATATTTAATAAAATACAGTTATCAAATGTCGACAAGTAACATCTCGGAGAGATCACTATGAAAGTCAGGAAATTGCCCAAACACATCCCTAAGCACAGCTGCAATACTGCCTCTTTGGGGCTGAACATTTCAGTTTCAATAAGCTTCCTTCTCATCTACTAGGAACAAAACACATTACTCATAAATGGGGAAATCACTTCTGTCACACAGAAGCATAGCACTCCTACATCACATGGCAGCATGGCTATTATTTATGCTTTTTAGTTTGCTCAGTATCCACCAGCACTTTAAATATTGCTGATTAGATCAAGAAAAAAAAGGGTAGTCTTGATATCTACAAAGAACATTTGTTTACAGTTTCCACAATAGAGCCACATAGTGAAAGTTTTCATCATGCAGACCAGTGAAGATACAGTTTGTAACAGATATGTTAATTCCAGCACTAACAAAACATGCAATAACTTCCATAATACTGAAGATGGCACCAGCCTCCACAAAGGCATTTTATTTACAAAGCCACTTCAAAGCTACTGAAATTCACATTGGTCATACAGGCTGCATATGATAGGCAGAATACCAGGTGCTCACAAACAGAGGTACTTCCCCAGTGCTCTACACAGAAATAAATATCTGGCTTCATATTGAGAATGTTTGTCCCATACTCCTCTTCCAGATCTGTAGAACTTCATACATAAGATAGCCTTGACCATATTACTACAGCTAGTACCTAGTGCCTTCCCCTGGACTCAGTCCTGTCCAACAGAAATCACTATGGAAAGTTGTCAAAAAGAATTCAGTAAGCAGACATGGTATTTTACCTTCTGTCTAGCAAGGCAGACCTCTGGAGGGCTGGAGCTCGTTTTCTCTGCATTTCAGATTGTCTCTGCAGGTTTGTTTTCTTTTTCAAAACTGGGTAATTCCGCTGTGCATTCTTAAAAAAACCCAATAATATGGATACTGTATACACACAAACACTTTTCCTTCAATTTCCATTTACAAACCGCATATATATTTGGCTTTACCTACATTTCACAGTGTAGTATGATTGAAAACAGCTTTTACACTTCCATGAATTCTAGACTCCTCTCCTTACCAGGCAAAAAAAAATAATAGCAGAGCTTAGTAGTGACTATTTGATTACTGTACCTCCCTAAACGTACAAAACACATGCTCCATGCATCTTTAAAATTCCTCTCCTTCCCAAACGCAGAAGTAATCCCCATTCTACAGCACTGAATGAAATGGAGCAGGAAACAATGCAGTGGAGGAGTGTAGAAAAGGGAGCCAACTGAAGGAGTGAAGTATTCCACAGTAACATTTTTGCAAGAGACATGTGCTTAACACCTGCATGTTTGCTGAATCCCAGATTGTAACAAAGTTACGCAAAGACCAGTAAGTGAGCTTGTCTTGCAAATACTTTTGTACTTCAATTTTCATGACTTGCAACCCAATTAAGTGTTAAAAAAAAAAATACTTTCAAACCCAGTCTTTAACTACACTCCTCAAACCAAACAAGAATTAAGCTCAGGCATCCTCAATTTAATAAAAGGTTGTACCAGATGTCTCCATTTTAGCATTGTTCTGAAGGCACTGTATTTCATTCTTTTAATCCGTTCTTACATGAACCACTAGAATTGCATTAATTACCTTCTCAGTAAGTGGCTGTCTGTTCAGAGGACTAACTCCTTTGGGTGAACCCACTGCCTTCTTGGCTGCCAAGCCAGTTATAACTCCGTAAGAACGCTTCTTCCCTGCTATCTTCTTTCTGCGTCCCAAACGATTTTTACTATAACCTGCGAAAAGCACAGAGTTCAACAGTTCTTATTGAAAGAAAAGGTTTATTGCTTTAAGATGCTACAAAGGCAACAAAATTTAGTTGGCTGCACACTTCAAGCCTTAGAGCAGAAGCTGTCACTACAGCTGGAAGATGATTTGGTCATTCAGTCACTTCAGTAGGTCTGGCCCGAGGCCTGGCATGACAATAACCAGCTTCTCATATAAATCACAGCATTGCTCTGGTTTGTTGCATTAATTTCTTAATTTTGTTATTTGACATGCCTACAGAGTCATTCTGGCATAGAAAACCAGCAGTATACTCTAAAATGGAACTGCATCAAGTACTGAATAATACAGACCAAAACCAAACAACAAAAAAAACCCAAACCCAGCTCCTCACCCAATCAACAAACTTTAAATTACCAGTTTAAAGGGAAAAGGAAAAAAAAAAACACAGAGAAAACACAACTTCAAAGTTAATTTATTTAGATCAGTGGCTCCCAAGACATGACTTAAGAAAAAAGAACGTAGCAGTTGGTCCACAAAACCATATTAAACAGAGTACAAATTACATCACATTTAAAGTGTTTTCAATTAGAATTCTGCATGGTGATCCAGACAAAACTGAGAATTGAAAGCAGCCTTTGAATATAAGAGGCTTATAAGTCTGAAGTCTGTGGTATAAACATCTTTAATCTTCAGTTACAAGGGTTTGGTTCACCCTGTCTGGAGCCATTTAGCTTTGCACTGTGAATACAGACCACACTTCAGTTTCGTCCCCAAGTATCGCTCCCTCTAGAACCTCAGCCAGCAAGATAAATTCAAGACTAAGGAGTCAGCTCTACAGCAACAGACATGTCTAGTTTTGACATATCTGACTTCACAGCATCAATAATAAATCTGTGCTTCTTCATGAATCAGGATCCACCACGAGACCGGTCAAAACCCAGCTTAGATAAATCTGCCATGGAGAAACTGCTGTGTACCCACTTTTTGTGAATGCTCTTTTCAAACAGAAAAGCTGAGAAACGGTTACTTAGGCTGAAAGGGACCTCATGAGCTCTTTGGACCAACCTTTGCTCAAATGAATAAGTACCTCAAAGTTAGCTCAGGCTTCACAGTGGTTTCTGTAGTTGCATTCTGTGTGTCGCCAAGGACAACTTTTATTTAAATCAACAATGTTCTTCTCTCTGTTTCTCCCCTCAAAGACTGAAAAGCGTCCCAGCTCAAGTTCCCTGCCTCTTTCCAGAGAGTTTGGCAGCCACTTCTAAAACCACAAGGAATTGAATGCTGTTGTAGACAGCTACAGAAACCACAAACAATCAAACAACATAGTATTTGCTACTTATCAGAATAACTTCAATGGCAACGGAGCAGCAATAAATATATTGTTCATGAGCTACTAATAACTAAAATGTTCAGAGCTATTTAATGATACGTTTTGCTCAAAACCCAATATAAACAAGTTTTGCTTTAAGTGGGAGAAAATGTGTTGAGCTGTACAGAAGAGAGCAGCTGAAGCAATCCACATTTCAATATGTGATGAATCTGGCAATTTTGGACACTCACTTTTTCCTATAACAAGGGCAGGTAAGGAGGGAAGGTTGCAAGAGAGAAAAGTAACTGTCAAGACAGTTGTATTCAGAGTTCTTCCTAAAATTCTGAATTCTACTTCTTGCTTCTTTCGTGCCCTTCGGATCATAAACAACTGTGGTCATAAACAGAAGCAAACCTGTTTGATAATCTACAGCTTAAATTCACTTACTCTTTCACCTACACAAATATTCTTACACTTGGGGCTGACTGACGTAAAATATTTTCCTGCATTGTCACCAATTTACTGAAGATGCACACATTAAGCAACGCTGCCCTGATGACCTATAAGCAGCAGAACTCCCCTGAGCAACATGACATTCCACTTACTCCCAAAGACATTTGCGTCCAAGATGCTAACTATGAGCTGCAGCTACAGCAAAATTAAGCAATGACAAAGATAAAATGGGGGTCACTGTGAATACACCAGAGACACATGTATTTGTTTGAAATGAATGCCACTAAACAGGGAATTGCATCTATTAACTTAAACACTTCATTAGTTTGGGATTGAGGTGGTAAGCTTTCTGATGAGACAGTATTTTTCCATATTTTGATAATTCAGTGCTAAAAAGGTACTTTTCAACATTAAACATAAGCAAAACCAGTCTATACTTCAAGCAGGTGCTGGCCATGTACTGGACTAACACCTGGAGACCATTTTAGAATACGACTCCGGTTTATAAAAAAATCCTGACAGTTACTTGGGGAATCTGCAGCAAAGTCTTTATTGTGCACTACTCCACCTCTTCACTCACTTGCTACGTGATTTTTTTCCCCTGCTTTCGTATTCCACTGTAAAAACACTGTCTTAAGAAGGCTGACACAGCACTTCCTCTACATCCCAAGGACTTAACAAGAAAAGCCAACTCAGACACTCTGCACTATCCATTTACATATCCCAGAGGCAGCATTACAGTCTCAGTAACAGCTATTTTGGGGAGGCCTATAAAAACTCTACCTAGCAAAATTAAAATATGCTGTCTCTTTTGCACAAAGCTCTGGGCTGTGGCAAGGCCTCCGCTTTTCTAAATATACAGTCCCTGGCACAAGCACACTTTCTGTCCATCTCTGAGAATGAACAAAGTACCAAAACAATTTCCAAAATTAAAATATTAAAAAAAAAATAAAAATCAGAAAGCAAGCCAAACCTTCCTTGAGTCAAGAAGTCCCTCAAGCACCTAAGCTCCCTGTTGGCCAAACACATGAATGCTGTTCTCGCACTGAACCAAACATAATGGATTAAAAGTACTGAATTATATAATCAAAGCTGTATAATCAAAGCTATTTCAAAGACCCCTCAATTGACCGTGTCCATCCACGCATTTTCATTACGTTACATTTCAGCTCAAAAATACCCAAACCTCTGCAATCCACATGATTTTTGGGATACATACCTTTCTGCTGTTGGATCCCCCACTTGGAGCCTGGCGTCCCGAACTGTCGAGTTCGATTCTGCTGAAGCCCTCTTTTCAGTTTGGGGGAATACTGTTTTCTCTCTTCTTTCTTGTTCAGTTTAATTATATCATCTGCAAGCAGGACATAAAAAAGAAAGATTGGCCACATTGCAGACATATTCTAGTTCAGAAGAAAACATCCTCGCAAGCTGCAGTCATGGGAAACAGACCAGTTAATCTCACAAATCCAGCACATACAAATTAAGGTTCTAGAAACATGTCTAAAGAACAGTGAGTCCCTATTAGTCTTAAAGCGCTGCCTTTATAACATAATGCCCTAGCCAAAGAGAAGGAGTTGCATACATCCAGAACATCCAAGAGACTTGAAATATTGTGGCACTCAGCCCAGTATGAAATTCTAAACTGAATGACTCCACTAGTTTTTGTCTTCCATTGAAAAGGAGATAATCCCTTCTCACTATCAGACTTTGCATATTCCAGACAAAATGTCAATTCAAGCCTTAGTTCTTTCATCCCAAGTTACTTGAGAAAAATGACACAGAGAGAACTTGGCCCATCAGTTATCTTCATAAGTTCAGTGAGGCTCAGATGACGGGGAAAAAAGCAAACAAGACTTCCGTCCCCAGGTACCAGCAATCCAAAGAAACTATTTTATCTATTGTCCAGGGAAACAATGTTGAACAAATTATTAATTGGTTTATGAATACATGTAGGATTATAAACTCATGAAGAGTGAACAGCAGGTCTGTCAAGTGCAAATCATGCCACATCAGTTTGATTTCCTTCACTGACCTGAGCTGGCTCAGGACAGAAAATTAAAGCATGTTTTTATACGACTATCGCTTTGTTTACAAAAACATCATAAAGGAAAATGTCTAATTATGTTTATTTTGTCTAGATCATGAAAGAACAACTGACAAAAACATCACATTTCAGCAGGGATCTACCACAAACACGTGGATATCTTTTTTTTGAGTCAGTGGATATCTTTTTTTTGAGACGGGGAAGGGTTACTGTAATAGAGTTCAAACAGACTCGGATGGGGTGGAAAACAGTATTAAAAAACCTTCATGACATTGTTATCCAATGTTTTGTATCCTGCTGAAGTAAAGCCAAGAGAAAAATCAGCTCACAGTGCTTCAAAAATGACTGACTATTCAGGAAAAAAAGTCTATTAGGATAAGGAATACTGATACAGGTCACTCAGGGTTGATTTCTATGGAATCTTCTTTACCAAAGGTATCACTCCTGGAGCAATGATTCTCAAACAATCCCTTCTATATGACAAAGGAAAGCAATGGAACTCCAAAGTTGTACAGAGGTCCAAAACAGCAGAAACAATTGCTGCCAACAGTGGTTCTCAAGCAGAAGCGCTATCTGAACTTGGTGCCATTAATAAAGCAATGTTCAACAAAAACTAAAACTTCCAAAACTGTTAGAGCAGAATACATAATTCTGTGTAAGAGCTGCTTCCATCCTTATGGACTTGTGATACAAAACAACATGTTCAGAGAGCACTTGCTTCACAATTCATCTGCTACATCTTAAATCCCATTTTTGCAAGTTACTTGCAAAAGTAACTATGTGCAGAGTTACAAGTTTCTAAACAAAGGAACTTAAGTTTCAGCTATCCTCTTCTTTGGGGAAATGAAGGATATCTAGGACATCACAAATTTGTTTGCTCAGATACACTGAAGCGTTCTCCTATCTTACCTGAGACTGGAGATCAAAACTACAGCTAGAACAGCAGAGTAATCTGGGAACATTATCAAACTGCAAACTTAGCTTCAGATGAGTTGCATGTAACACGCTAGCACCAAAAGTAAGTTTAGTCTTTATTACTAGAAAATATTCAACGTTAGGACCTACATCTTAAGATTTCGTAGATTAATGTCATGTCTATTTTTTGGATATCATGACAGATGTGGGACTGAATATTATCTTTGCCTACACCAAACCATAGAGCTTTGGCATGGGAACAGTAGCCACGGATGACACTGTTCTCCCACAATGCTGCCCTTGCAAGGAAACAAGTTAAGGTACACACCTGTTCACAGCAGCTTCTTACACAAAAGCTCACCATGACACCAGAGCAGCTTTTTGCAACCTGCTATTAGTCAGTGTCCAGGACACGTACCAGTGGCTACCTGAACGGTTAATTTGGCCAAGTAAGAAACATCAGATCATATGAAAAGAGAGAACTAGCAACTCACTATCAGTAACTCTATTAATCTTGGCAACCTTGGAAACAAAGATTCAGCACTCTATACTGTAAGTAAAAATAGATGTTCAGATTTATATGAATGCTGTAACGCTACTCTACCTTCAGACAAACTCTAAACTTCTTTTCACAAGTTGTCTCCGTTGACAAAACAAAGAACTCCACTGGATCATTTACAGAAAGAAAAGTTGTACAAATCCTCTTATTTTAAGGTGGCCCACAAAAGCTGAGTCTACCCTTAACATTGCAACTCATACTGTGATTTCACTGTTTTAAGCAAGTCTCCTAATAGTACCTATCAGCCACACTCTGGCAGCGCCATGGAGCTGTACTGGAGCATACAAAATCGATTCTTTTTTGGTAAAACTTAACTGGAAGATGCACTCCAGGTACACAACAAATGTGTCCTCAGCTGCTAAGGGGCCTCAGTACACAGGACCAGAACAGAACTACTCTGGGATACCTCTGAAATATAACAGCATGGGAGGCAGGTTCTCAGACAGACACAGCCCTGCAGCGAGGCTGTGGAGCTCCCTCACACACCCCAATGGGAGCAAATGGAAGAAAGGGGGAAGCTGTCACAGGAAACTACGCGCTGAGAGAACATCACACTTGATCTGCCTGGTACCTTACTGCAGAAGAGTTACAAAGACTTGCCATTACCAACTTCCAGACCTGGGAAAAGAAAAATGCAAGGCCAGCTGAGCAGCAAGCAACCCAAACCCCCGTCCCTGCAGTGCTGAGCCCCGAGACGCTCCCCTCAGCAAAGGGCACAGGCACCCAGATAGCACAAAGGGGCTTCACCCCTCTGACCTCGGCCCCGCTGCGGCGCGGACACAGTCGCCCCGCCCGCCCCCCCCGCGCCCCGGCAGTGGTAGGGGCCGCCTGCCCCCGCGCCCTGCGTTGGTTCCGCCCGCGCCACAGCCCAGCAGCTGGCTCCCCCCCAACCCCGGCGGGGTTTCACCCGCGGCCCTCCACCCCCGGCGCGGCGGGCCCGGACATTCCCCTCACCGAGGGACATATCGATCTTCTCCAGGCTGTCGCTGCTGCCGGCCCGCACCCCCACCGCAGGCGAGGAGCCCGACAGCGGCACCGCAGCCCCGAATGCGCTCATGGCTGCCGGCAGCACCTCCACCACCACCCCTCGCCGCCTCAGCCTGCCCCGCGCGTGCGCGCGTACGCACATAATGCGACGCGCATGCGCTGTAGCACCCCCCAGCCCCGCCCGCGCATGCGCAGTGATCGCTCCCCGGAGTAGGGGAGCGGGCGGCGCTCTGCCCCCCCTCACCTGGCGCCGCGCGCCGCCCCCTGCTGGCCGGGAGGAGCAGGGCCAGGGGGCGCTGGTTCCAGCGTCGCCTTTGGAGCGGGGACAGGAGTGGCTCTGCTCGGCTTCTGGCAGAGTGGTACCTCCAAGAGCGGGGTTCCAACCAGGGTCCTAGTTAGAAATATCACGGTGGGCTTAAAATTAGTACTTAAACCCAGAAGAGCGTGACTGCTGGCGTTCTGTTCTCCAGCTTTTGGTCAGGAGCACATGAGCCAGAAACTCAGAGAGAAATTAACTACTTGTTTCTTTGAACAAGGAATCCAGTGAAGGCTTTCCCTCCCTGTCTATTTATGTACCCCATCTGGAGTCCAGTTCTGGAATCCCCAACATATGAAGGATATGGAACTGTTGAATGGGTGCAGAGGAGTCTTCAAAGATGATCGGAGGGCTGGAGCACCTCTGCTATGAGGACAGGCTGAGAGACTTGGGGTTGTTCAGCCTGGAGAAGAGAAGGATCAGAGGAGACCTTACAGCTGCCTTCCAGGGGCCCTACAGGAAAGCTGAGGAGGGACTTCTTACAAGGGCATGGAGTGATAGGGCAAGGGGGAATGGCTTTAAATTGGAGTTGGGAAGATTTAGATTAGACATCAGGAAGAAATTCTTCCCAATAAGGGTGGTGAGGCATTGGCACAGGTTGCCCAGGGAAGCTGTGGCTACCCCATCTCTGGGCGTGTTCAAGACCAGGTTGGGTGAAGCTCTGAGCAGCCTGGTCTGGTGGGAGGTGTACCTGCCCTTGGCAGGGGGGTGGAACTAGATGATCGTTAAGGTACTTTCCAACCGAAACCATTCTATGACTCTATTTGCATTCTTCGGAGCTGTGTGCATGATTGTTGGGTCAGTAGGGCACACTGGGATCTGCCTCTCCTACACAGCAGCGCTGCCTCCCCTTGGCACCCTCTTTATTCAAGTTTTTATCTGGAATCTCTACATCTTGCTCATAGTTGGCTGAAATTGGTCAGTGAGTTCCAGAGGGAAGGAGCAGATGGGCAATCATTGTGATTGCAGAGGCTGAACTTCCTTCAGAAACCAGGCAGTGAACGGCAAAAGGAAAATCCATACCAATTTTCCCCACTCACATTGATCACCTGGCATTACTGTCTGCATCTCCATGAGTTTTCTCCAGGAGCTGTGCTGAGGCTGCCATAAAAAAGCTGCTTTCCCTTGCCCTTCAGTGGACTTTGCAACATGACCAAAGGATAACTTGTTTTGGGGTTTGACTGACTGCCTCCACTAGTGGGGAACTCCATTCTGAGACTCCAAGGACTATGCTGTGAACACCCTCGGGCAGGAGTAAATATTTCCATACACACAACCTTACACAAAACTTTCTGCAGTAGGATCACACCCACATCTCATTAACTGCCCACACACTCCATATGCCCATTTGCTAAATAAATACTCCGTGGCAAATGTGATCTACTAAGCATCTGATCCTCGCATGTGACCCCAGGCACGGTTGTGTCCCTCTGTGCTGGGAGGTGCCTGTAAACGCTGTACCGGCCTTTGCCCCTTCACTGCCAATTTGATCTTTCTAGGAGCATTTCATGAAAAGCAAGAGTGGCAGGGGAAAGCTGAGGCTTACTGGTCTCTGTTCTGTACTACAGCCTGGTTCTCTCCATTTACACTTTTCATGCGACTCTTCCCTTTTAAAGTAAGGCAAATAACAAGCTGTTAGGTGTCCCTCTTGCTGCTTTCCACTGCCTAGAACAGAATGGCTCAATTATTGTTAGAGGACATCTTCAGCCAGTGAGAGATTTTCCCTTCAAGCAGGAGGAGCTTGTGACCACAGTGCTGCAGGTGGAATTCTACCTCATTTTGTTCTCTGTATTCTCTATAAGGAATCCATACAGAATCTTGGAGCCACATATTTGGTAATTTATGCATTTTTCTCCAGATGACAAGTGGGATTTGATGACAAGTGAATGATAACAAGTGGGACTTGAGCTTCTGAAAGTAAGGCTGCATTTTTAAATCTCCAGATGACCAACAAAAACTAATAATAAATGTGTCACATTAAAGATGTGTTTTTTAAAAAACTTGAAACCAAATTCCTGTGATGCTGTAGGGTGCAGCTCCATCTGGTGACTATGTCACACTGGCAAACAAATGCTCCGTTTACCCTAAACAAATAAATTCCCTGTGAAGGTGGCAGATGCTGCCGGTCCTCGTGACAGGTGGGAATCAGAACAAATTCAGACTGCACCACATCCATGGGTTGCATTTATTATCCAAACAGAACAGCTGCCTGCTGCTCAGCACAACAGAAAACCAGTCAAAGGTTCTGATCCTGTATTTCTGTTTGGTGTTCAAAGTGGCTGGAATGCTGTAGGGATCATGGAGGCAGCCATGGAAACATCAGTTCTTGATTTTCTGTCTAATTCTCAGGGCTGTGTCAGCATTGAACCTTGTGGCGTGTTCCATGAGGCATTGATCGTTACAAGAGCTTGTATCCACTGCAAGAAGACAGTGTGTCTAAAGCATCCACAGGCTGTAGTAAGTTTTGGAGCCGATTCTTCCCTAGCCCTTTCCCAGACTTTTCCTGAACACCAGTTGTCTCCTCACAAAAATGGGACTTCACAGCTTGGCTGCTCAGTAACCTCTGTTATTATGGTACAGGACATTGGGGTCGGACGGGGAATTGCAGACTAGATGTTCCCTGCTGCACATCCTGGCTGAAATTCCCAAGAGGGAGTGTTTAAATTGCCAAGCAGAAACCACATCAAAAGAATAAGGTACTAAATGCACTCATAGATTTAAAGCCAGAGGGGACCATCTAGTCCAAGCTGTGGAATATCACACCTGCATTGGTCCCAGAAACAGGTGAGTTACTCAAGTGCATTTTCCAAAGGGTGTCTCTGCTTTCCCTAGGGAGTGATTCCAAGGCACAGGCATTACCCCTGCTAAAAATAGGTTCTTGTTCCTAACATGAAATTGTCTGGCACCTACCAGTAACATCCAATTTTGCCTTCTCTGTGAGGTACTTTTAATAAGTAAAGAAATTACATTGAGTTGTTAACTGACTTTGTGTTACCCAAGTCTTCCCCAAACAGCAATCAGGTCTGTTGGTTCCTAATTCTGCTGCTGCTTAGCAAAAGGATACATACATGCATTTAAAATTGACCTCTCTTGGCGCACTCACATTTTACACTGGAGAATTAATCTTTGGTTTAGTCTCAGCACGGTCCCAGAATCCAACACGTTTGTGTCTGGCTGTAGGGTCTATATGATCAGGCTTACTTTAGACACAACGATTTTTTATACGCTCTCTAAAGTGACATAGGCATTGATACCAGTTCAGTAAACAGTGTCTAGAAGTAACATAGGAAAAACAACATAATCAAGGAAAAGGAGAGGATTTTCTTAAGTAAAATGTAAAAAAATGACAGTCGAGCAATACGCAAGCTATTTTTGACTTATGGAGCTACAAGAATCTTGTAAATTCCTGTTGTAGGAGCTAAATTAGTTTTGTCAGCTTCTTCTTATCGACCAGCACCCCCAAGTCCTTCTCTGCAGGGCTGCTCTCAATTCTCTGCAGGGCTTCTCCCAATAAGGCATCAGACAACTCTGCAGACATCTCTGGGTTTTGCCTCCCACAAGAATTTGTCTTTGACTGTTCTCAGTCTGGCGGGAGCTGCACCACGTTTGAAGTTTCATTTAACTGCTTTTTAGTGGAGAGTACGTAATAGTTCTGCAACGTTTTTCACATGCCCTTTACTGTGGGCAGTGGAACAGAAACGCTGTTCGCCTCTGCCGGTACCGGCGGTGTGAGCCGTCTCTCGGGGACACGTCGTTTGTTTTTTTTCCTTGCCATTGATACCGAAAATACCATTTTCCCATCATTGCTGATGTAGCGGTTGTCTCGGTCAGCGATTATTGTGGTTTAACTCTGCGGTGCAGCAAAACCCCAGTGCAAACACTGCACGCGGAGGGCTGAGACCGCTCAGTCCCTCGGTCGCCACGGACACAGACACACGTGAGCGCCCGATACGTGGCGTCCGCGGCAACGGGACGGCGCGCAGTGCATGCCGGGAGCCTTAGTTTGCGGCTGGGCAGGGCGGGTTCTCGCCTCCACGTGACAGGGGGGCGGTGGCAGCGGGCGAGGGCGACCTCGCGCATTGCATGCCGGGAGTTGTAGTTCGAGGCGGGACAGGGCGGGCTCTACCCCCCACGTGACGGTGGCGCGGTGGCAGCGGGCGGTGGCGGCGGGGCCGGGATGGAGGTCGGGCCCCGCGAGGGGGCGAGCAGGTGGGGCGCGGCGGGGGTGCCTTGAGCTGCGTGACTGTGTCGGGCAGGATCGGGTTTGCCAGGGCACGGTGGGGGGTGCGTGCGGGGATACGGGTGGCAGCGGCGCTGCGGTGCGCCCAGTGCCTGGGGATGCGCGGAGGGGGGGCCCGGATGCCCTGGGGCACCGGGGCGCAGGTGCGGGGGTGCCTGGGGCGATCCCGGAGAATCCGAGCCCCCCGTGCCCGGCGGCGATCGGCGCTTTGCCCTGGTTCGGGCGGCGACGTGAGCTCTGAGCAGCTGTGGCCGCTGTCACCCACCCGGGGCCAGCGCATAGCTCTGCTGCCTGCCCCGGGCGAGCGTCTCAGCCGCACGAAGGGCAGTGGCGGGCACAGACCTCGATACCTGGTGCCGTGGTGGAGCCAGCAGCTCCTCATCATCAATGCCAAGGCAGCAGCTTGCCATCATCCATGCCAACGCTCCATCATCCGTGCCAAGGCAGCAGCTCCCCATCATCCGTGCCAAGGCAGCAGGTCCCTATCATCCATGCCAAGGCTCCATCACCCATGCCAAGGCAGCAGCTCTCTGTCATCCACCCAAGGCATCAGCTCCCCATCATCCGCACCAAGGCAGCAGCTCCCCATCATCCACACCAAGGCATCAATTGCCGAGCCTTTGCTCTGCATGCTTTGTGTGGAAGGCCAGAGCCATCCGGCCCTCGTGCCATTCTGGTGGCTCTGAGCTCGCTGCTCTTGGATCACATCTCCCTGCCCTCTTGGCATTTCGCTGCATTGCCCTTCCAGGTGCTGGAAAGAAACCTTCAGCTTCTCTATTTCTGAAGGTGAGGCCCTGCGCCTGCAGGTGGCTGGCAGCGAGAGCGGCTGTGCTGTGGTGCCCTCCTCTATGTCATTTTATTTTATGCTCTAGGGATGGGTTTTCTTGTTAGTGTTTATAAAGCAGCAGACGTTGTTCCCTGGACGTGTTTTGATAACAAGTTCTGTGTACTTCAGGTTTTTGCCTGTCTTCAGCCTTTGCTTTGTGCTTTGGTTTTACCTGGGTGCTCCCAAGTGCAGGGCAGATGTTGGATGGGAAAGGGAGTGGCTGAAACTTGATATGGGAGAGAAGCATTCCTTATCTGAGGGACTCAGCTAGCTGCTCTATTCCTGCTGGCAATATCAGCCGGAAAATGCTACCAGTGCTTTTAAAGCCATAGTGCAGGTTTGCGTGGTTCGAGCTGTTCTCCCTCTTTAGCTGATGTTTCAGACCCAGCAGGTTCAGAAGGGTAAAAGGGATTGACAGTATTCACTTTGTTTTCTTTCCAGAATCATCTTTGTGTGTTTTCTTGCCTTTGCAAGTGTGGGTGCTGCACTACCAGACTCTGCCATCGTGTGACTGATAGGGCTGATGTGGTGCCAACCCAGCACTCCCCCGACGATGGGGAGGGCATTGTCCCCTCTGGTGCTGGCAAATGAGCGGGCCTGCTTGTTCTCCTGACTGTCACTGGTGCAGTGGGGAGGATCCTGGCACGGGCCTTGCACAGGCTCGTTGTCCTCTGTGCATTTTAATTTAATTAGCGTTTTAATTCCCAGTGAGGTGCTATTTCACTATAGATTGAGGCCACAACTGACAGCAATAGGATCAGTTTCACTAGATCCATCTTCCTGTGGACCATGGGAAACACAGAAGCAGAAGTTATTTTGCTGAAGTCTAGTCTTCTGCCAGAGCAGGAGAGGTAAATGAAGAGATCGTGCTGGGTTTTGCCATCTCTGCTCCTGAGCAGCAAGTACCTCTGGGAGCAGAGACTGTAACGCCAGTGTCCGGTGCAGTAGGAAGATTAGAGCTCTCGGTGCCTCAGAGTGGCGGGTGGGTGGCATGGTGGACACAGCAGCCCCTGGGGGAGCAGAGGAACCAGGCAGGTTAGCAAAGAGCTGCCACCTTTGGCGTTGGTGCCAGTGAGGCCCAGGGATGGCAGGGTCAGGGGAGAGAGTCCCTAAGGACAACCTGTGCTGGGAGTGACGAGGGAAGGCAAGCAGCTGGTCCTGGGGAGGTGGGCTGGACGGGGTCTGCTCGGCCTGCCGTTGCCTCTGGCTGCCTGCATGCTTGTTGCAGGCAGGTCCTGTGCAGATCGAAGTCTAAAGAACAGTATCCTGGGTCCACAGGTTGTGGTTGTCTGCTTATGGGAGTCTTTCCCAGGATGAGTAGGCAGAACAATTTGCCGTGCTGAGGAGAAGGCTAAAACCACCTTTAATCCCCATTTCCTTCCTTCATCCTTCATCCTTTGCTAGTGCAGAGCAAGAGTGCTCTGGTGAGCAGCAGCTCTGGCCTGCATTTGCTATGGGAACCTTTTGTGGTTGTGTCCCCAGTTTTGTACTGGTGCAAGCAGCCCTGTGTTTTGTTTTCCCAGCCAGCCTACTCGGCTCTACTGCCCAGACGCTGTGGAGCTGACCTGCCAGGCTGTCAGAGCTCTCCTGGTTTCCTCTGCCTTGTCAGCCGCTCCCCGTGACTGCAGATGAATTGCATGAAGCCTGTCTTTCTTTAAATACCATTTCCCAGCAGTGCTGAGCCTGCTGGAGGAGCTGGGGCTGCTGGTTGTCTGGGAGATACAGGGATAGTGAGGAGGGAGCAGGCTGTGCACAGTGGCGAGTTCTGCAGTGCTTTTGGAATCTGCAAGAGGAACCGGCAGTCAGCACAGAAATGTCCTTGTAGATCTGGTGGAAGTCCCTCCACGACCTTGGTGTCCTCAGCTCGACCTCTTTACTGTGCTAAGATCAAGCGTCTCCTCCAGGTAGAGGACTGTTCAAGCAGCCATTGCTAGATGCTTCCTGCAGAGCACAGACACAAAGCAGATAGTGTTTGCAAGGAAGACAGCTTCATTTTTTTCTGAATACTTGCTACCTGTGTGATTATGTTTTGGAAAGTAACTAGGGGTTGGTTTTGTTTTAAATGAAGAAGTTCACTTGAGTCAGCAGCATGGCTCTGCTGTGAGTCACCTTTGCTGACTTGGTCCAAGACAAGTTCCAGCCCTTGCTGGTATGGAGGGGCTGAGAGAGCCTTGGGCAAGCAAACGGCATTTCCCTGTCATCATCATCAGCGGCATTAAGCCATTTATTACTCCAAGGCTGGATTCTATCATTTCTCACTGAACTGCAAAAGGTTCGGTTAAGTTTGGAGCTGTTCCTGATAGTGGCTTAATGTTGCTGTACCTGAAGATAGAGTTTGTGGTGGTAAAGCCAGGAAACCCAGTGCCAAATGTATGGAGTGGGTGGCTAAAATTGATGGCTGGATCAGAGGTCGCCTTTGAGGAAGGAGAGGGATGCTGCTGAGATCTTCCTGGTGCTTTGCCAGCAATGACTCCTGCAAACACTCTTGCTCTTCTGGCAGGGGGACCAAGCTCTGCTGGAGCAGGAGAGCAGGAGCATGGGTGGTTCTTGCAGGGGAAGCTCTGCTCATGTACTGTGGCCTCTTTGGGGTGTGTTGCTCACTTTGCCCTTCCTGTAAGCTGGAGTGTTTTCATGATGTGATATGAAGTAGCCTTACCCTGTGTGTCAGGATTTCTTTAGCTCTAGCAAAGTAAAATTCTCTTTATTCAGGAAAACACAAGTAGATTTCTCAATATTGCTCTGGACATCTGCTGAAACAGGGAACTGGAGGGCAGCTGAGACACGGGCTTTTGCTGTCCATCCTGGCAGCCCAGGCTCAGGCTCTGTCAATGGGAGGGGGGCAAACCCTGTTGCTAACTCAGGTTTAACCCTGAATTTCAGTTCAAGCTGAAATGCAACTAGCTGCACTGCCTCAGTGTCTCTGCCACCTGCAGCCAAGTTTTGAGCCCCTCAGTACAAGAAGGATGTTGAGCTGCTGGAGGGTGCCCAGAGAAGGGCAATGAAGCTGGAGAAGAGTCTGAAGCACAAGTCTTATGAGGAACAGCTAAGGGAACTAGGGCTGTTGAGTCTGGAGAAGAGGAAGATGAAGGGAGACCTGATCGCTGTCTACAACTACTTGAAAGGAGGTTGTGGTGAGGTAGGTGTTAGTCTTTTCTCCCAAAAAACAAGTGATAGAATTAGAGGAAATGGCCTCAAGTTGCGCTGGGGGAGGCTTAGATTGGATATTAGAAAAAATTTAATTACCAGAAGAGGGGTGAAGCATTGGAACAGGCTGCTGAGGGAAATGGTGAGTCTCCTTCCCTGGAGATGTTCAAAAAACGTGTAGATGTGGCACTTTGGGACATGGTTTGTAGGCACATGGTGTTGGGCTGACAACTGGACTGGGTGATCTTAGAGGTCTTTTTCAACTTTAATGATTCTATGTTTTGTTTCTTTGGCCTTGTGTCACTGTATGCCTTTCAGCACGCACCATGTACCAGCCCAGAAGCAACTGGGTTTTGGGTGTCAGTAGGGTCTTGTGCATTCAACTGCAAACTGCTTTGGGCCAGCAAGTCCTGTGGGATCCTTACTGTCTTACAGGGATTTAATTCACTTTTGGTAGCTTCTGAACCACCTCTGCAAAGGTGCTTTCGTTGTTCTGCTTGTTCCCTGTATGCTTCAGAGTTCAATATTTTAACTTTTTGAGGTCATTTCGTTTGAGGATTACTTAACTTTTGCCCAATATGCTAGAAGGGAGCTGTGGCTCCAGTCTGTTGTTTCTTGGTTTCCTACCACTTGGTTTCCTACCACAACTCCTCTTTTAATGAAGTGGTTCATTTGGTGAGGCATGGCTCTGCGTGTCCTATTCCTGCATCCTTGTGTGCATCACTCGGTTTTTATAGCATGAAAAAACAGGGAGTTTCCCTGGCTCACTGGCTTGGCAGATCAGCAGCGTGGCTGAGCTTTCACTTGTATTTCCTAACTCTGAGTGTTAGAAATATCTTGGGGAGGAGCTGGTGATCTTTTCAGTTCAGTGGCTGCAGGTGCTCTTTGACCCAGGACCAGCAATGCTGCTCTGGGCAGCTTCGAGTGCCCAGAGAGTCATCCCTGGTCAAAGAGCATCTACATCCCTCAGGGCAGGGATGGGGAAAGCCCATAAATTCAGGAGAACCTCTGGATCGGTTTTCTGAGCTCTCTGAGTTGGGTCTCCTCCAGGAAACTGCTTTTGATTTATAGCTGTCCTTTCTTCTTCAGTCTCTCCTGAGATAAAGCCTGACCCTGCTTGTTAGTCTAAGTACATCATAAACATGTACCTGCTTCTTTAGGCATTGCAGCTCTGGCTTAGGGCTTCTGTGCTGTCAGGGTGACAGATTTCATTGGTGAGGTGGGTTGGCTTCTGTGTGGTTTAAGTTTAGGGGAGCACTGAAAGTGGTGTGGTTTCCCTGGGAAGACCTCCTCCTGAAGGTGGTGGATGGAGAACTTGAAGTAGAGCAAATATTTGATGATCTTCTTGGTCAGTTAATCAGTTGTGCAGTAACAAAAGAGATGCAAAAAAGAGAATATTGTTGAGAAAAGCTTGATTTTAAATACTGGGATTATGTTACTTTTTAGTGTCCTCTATGCAGGAAGAGCTGTGCAGCCCACACTTTCATCCATAAAGATGGAAATGAGAGCAGTTTTAAATAATGTTGTTTATTTAAAATTTATTTTCCTTTTTTTTTTTTTTCTCTATTGCTTTGGAAATCCAGTTTCTTTTGGGCAATGAGAGGGATTAATGGCTAAAACACTGGCTTGTGTCTAGCCAGTTCAAAGGTTGGAGTTTTGTCACCCCCAGTGCTTTTGCTAGAAATCCTACATTGGTGCTTTTTTTTTTAGCATTTACACCCCCAAATCTACAACATTCCTGTTGCTTCTGAGAGAGTGACTCCTATTTGAATATGATTCTGACAGCTGCTGTTCCTCTGGCTACACTGTTAAAGCAGCTTGAGCTCAGTCATCCAAAGCTTCCTTCCCCAAAGTTGCTTTTGCATAGGCAAATGATGTTCCCTCTCTGCAGTGTCACTCCCAGTTCAAACGATGGTGATTCCTCACTGCACACAGGGCAGCTGATGGGACTGATATCAAGGAGGAAAGCTGTGCAAGCTCTAGAGCACGCCTGTGGCTTGCATTTTATTAAATTCTGTCCAGAACACGATGAATGCTTTTGCAAGCAAGTTAACATGCGCCTACAGCAGCTCTGGGGCCAGAGAGCAGCTGTGCAGTTGGAAATGCAGATGAAGAGCTACCAGACTCAGAGTGGAACACCTCTGCACCCCGATGCTGCTGGAGTGCCTGATGCAGTGCCCATTGCTTGGGGACTGCATCATTCTGTAAATGCGGATACAGCATATCCAGTGTCTGTTAGATGTGGTGGACATGGTGCTGTTGCCTTACAGCTGCTGTACTCCTGATGGGCTGCCGCTCTGAACATCTCCGATAGAGCATGCAAGTGAAGCAAGCGAGAGGCTTGCTGAAAAGATGTCCTCTAGCATTGTTGGCCTGTGCTAAGCAAGTATTGCAAGAGCCACTGGTGTTTGTGCTGGCTGTCTCCTGAGACCACATTGGGTGCCGCTACCAGTCACCATGAGAATCATTACTGCACGGCCTCTTGTCCACAAACCATGCATGCGAGACCACAGGGAGGTGTAAAGTCCTTTAGTTCACCCTTGCTAGCTTCTGGACCACCAAAGGTTTCAGCCTGACCAGAGTCTCCTTGGAGAAACTGCAATACTGTGGTCCTGTTGTGAAGCTCCTCTTGCCGTATATCTGACAAAACTTGCTCTGTGCCTTTGCAGGAAGGAACATTGGAAGCTGCTGGGTGACCTGAAGACCACAGTGGAAGGCTTGGTGTCCACCAGTAACCCAAATGTCTGGTCCAAGTATGGTGGTTTGGAACGGCTCTGCAGAGATATGCACAGCATCCTCTACCACGGGCTCATCCATGACAAGGTAGGGCTCTGTTCTGCCGGCACCGCTGCCTGTAGCAGCTTCAGTGCCTGTCCTGAGCAGGTGGGACAGCCCTGTCTGCCTGCAGCTTGCTGCAGTGCTTGTAGCATGGAGTGGGTACAACACTTACAGCATTGTGGGAAATGATCAAAGCAGGGACTGAGCTTGCCTGGCAAGTGCCTTCTGGTTGTCAGAAGGACCTGTCTGTGTGCGTTCTTTCTGTTTTATCCACCTTTGGCATGGTTTTTCTGAGTACCTGTGCCCCTCATTGCAGAATCCAGCCCCTCTGTCCTTTCTTTCTGCTGCAGCCAAGAGATAAAGCTGTGTTGGCAATGAGTCAGCCCTGTATCGTCTGCACTTGGACAAGTCCCCAGCGAGGCCTGGCAAGAGAAACCTTGCATCATTACTGTTTCTGGTTAGCTGTGTTAATAATGGGAACTCGCAGCCTAGTCCACGCTCTGCATGAATGAGATCTCTCTTTCCAGGCTCTTGTCGTGCCTTGCAGTTTCTCACCCAGATGTTTTTCCTTCCATGGCTGCCTGGAAGAATTTCTCCTTCCCACTTGCGTGCAGAGGCCTGAAGATCTCCCTTTCAGCTTGCAATTACCACCACGAGTAATTTGCAATGGAAAGTTGAAGCAAGGCTGCTGGGCACGCCTGGGGGCCGATGCCACCCAGAGAGAGATGCAGAGAAGTGAGCAGTACAGAAGAGCCCTGGGCAGCTTGCACGGCCCAGCTGGGTCCAGGAGCAGGAAAACAATGCTGCACGCGAGCTAATAAACCTCCAGGAAGAGCCAGGCTGGCAGCTCATCCCAGCAGGGTGCTTTGATCCCTGGCTGTATTGGCTGCGGTCAGTGCTCTTTACAGTGCTGCTCCGTTCCCGTTAGTCCCCAGTGGTGTGGGGAGGGACCTCTGGGAGATATGCAGAAGGAGAAGCTACCTTTTACATGTGAGGAGTGCAGTGCTGTTTTCTGATAGACTTGCTATTAATAGGCTTCAGGAAGTGAGGCTTAAATTATTTATATTCATCTCTCTGTTGGCAACAGTTCATGCCAGACCTGCAAAGCATGATGATGTGCTGCCTCCCTTGATGCTTTTGCAATGGGCAAAGGCAGCTCTTTTACCTAGAAATTTCTCCCTTGCTTGGGTACGTGTGACACCAGTCAACTGTAAGAGCTGCAAAGGGAAGCTTTTCAAAGTACAGCTTCCTAACACCAGTTTTCTCAGTTTCTCTAGTGAAAGACTTCCTTTTGCTTACTACTTTCTCAGCTATTTTTATCAACTTTCCAGCAACTGGGAATAAATTTAAAAAAAGGTTAAAAAATCCCTATGTACATGTTCAGAGAACTGGAGTAAGAGTTTTTAAACTTTTGAGTGAATTTTTGCTGAAGAGAGACATTTTGGACTGTGTTTACACCCAATAACATGGTGAGGAAAACAGCAACTCTGCTGCAGTTCCTCTTTAACAGGAAGAATAATTAAGAACAAAATAATTCATTGTCCGAATAAAGCTGAGTCAAACAAGAGCAAAGAGCTGATAGAAATGCAATGCCAGATTCCTTACCCAGGGTGCTCAGTGTGCCAGTGTCCTTGGCGTTGGCATCAGAAGACAGCAATGGCTGCTGGTTTTGCTGGGATTTGCTTCCATGTTGCCCTTAGTGTCCCCTCGCTGAGGTCTGACTCTGTGCGGTGCTGAGGCATCAGGGCTTCCCTCCAGGTCTTGCTCCACCAGGAAGGTGAATGGCGCCGTGTGAACTCAGTCAACTTTGAATTTGGCAGACCTTCTTAAAGAATCAGGGTTGACAAAACCAAGGCACTGACCATGGCACAGCTGTGACACTGCCATGCATGGAGTGATTGGGAGGAGTCCTGCCATGCTGAGCCCCCAAACATGCTTTGCTGTAGGTGCAGCTGGCACCCGAGGGCCATTCCATCTCCTGTCTGCGTGCTTTTGCCTGCCTGGCAGCAGAGGTGCAAGCTCTGCTCTGTGATCCGCTAGTGAGCTGAATTAACCTTTGGGATCCTCATTGCCACACAGCAGAGGTGTGAGCACTTCAGTGCCACATACTGTCCCTGTCCTGAAACCTCTCCTGTCTCCATGGTTTGAGGGATTACGATCTTACCTTATGAAAGAAGAGAACCTTGGGGTATCTTTTGTCTGATCGCTTGTGAGCTGACCGTGATTGTGAGACTCCAGCCCACCATGGGAGGGGCTGGAGGAAACTTATCTACATCACATCCATTTTTTTTGCCTTGGTCCCTTCGTCTTCAAAGCTGTGTTATGCACTTGCTTTGTTTCTCCTCTGTATAGCAGTGCTGCTCTTCCTTTGCCTATTTGCTGGCCCATCTTGCCAGGCTTAGGGGCTGTCCTCTCTGGCTAGCAAGGGGTTAATGGGGGATGTTGTCATTTACCTGGGACTTGGGTGGTGGTATCTAACTGTACCTGTCCTGTCCTGGACAGGTGTGCTGCAGGCAGAAGGATTACTGGCAGTTTGTGAAGGACATTCGCTGGCTGAGTCCTGGCTCTGCTCATCACCTGGAGAAGGTGGGTTTTGGTGGGGTGGCCTTGGGTGCCCAGAGGGGAGAGGAAAGGGCGGGTGGGCTGTGAGCCTTCCTGGTGCGATAGTGGTGCCTTGGCTGTTGGTCTGCTGTGGGCAAAGCAGTGCCATGTCTTGTGGAGGCTGCAGCAGCCGTGTGTTTGTGTACAAGGCACATCCTGGGAACTCAGTGTGGCTTGGGCTGAGACAACTGGCTGCTTATTTTTCTCAGGCCAGTCTCCAGCTCAGCTTGGCTGGCTGCAACGGGCGTCACCAAGGGAACCGGTACAAGGGATGCTTGTGTGTGTGCAGGGGTGATTCACATGTCTGCAAATCTCTAAAGTTCTGGGCTGTTCCATTTCTGGGTTGTGGCTTCACTATGCATTTAGTTCACCTGTTCCTGGCTTGTGCTGACCGCTGGCACAGAGGGATGCTCTCGGCCCTTGGCTGCTCTGTGCCAACACCCACGGTCCATGCCATGGCTGGGCACAAGGGGCTGACCACTGGTGGTCCCTGTGTGTGGCCTCCTGTGGGGAATGTGCTATGTGACTCCAGGCCAGCTCTTCTAGCTGCAGCAGCTCAGGTGTTTTGCTATCACCTTCCCCAGTTAACGTATCAGCGAGAACGTGACCGTCAACCACCGAGAACAGGTTGGATTTGGGAGCATGGGGTCCCTTCAGGTCAGGGGTGAGACACACGGGAGGGAGAATGTGCAGGAGAAATTCATACTGCTCGTGGCTGTTGAAGGACTTTGGTCACTGGCTGACCTTTGAAGCGTTGTTCCCGCCCAGTGCTTTTGACTCCTAGGTGGCTGGGGAGCTGCTGGGATGTGTCCTCCTTCCCTTGACAGTCACCAGGGTTGGAAAGCTGCCATTATTAGGGAGATCCAAAGCCATGTGTTGGAACAAACCTGGCTTTCCTGCTTGCCTCTTTATGCCTTAACTTATGTCTGGTATTACTTTCCAGTTCATCAGCCTGCAGAAGAGCGGCCAACCTGACCCAGAGGGCTCGGGGGACCAGGCCATCGCAGAGCTGTGGCTGCAGCACAGCCTGCAGTGCCACTGCCTTTCGGCACAACTGAGACCACTCCTGGGGAACCGGCAATACATCAGGAAATTCTACACAGGTAAAGAGAAATGAGCCTTTTCCTTCTTATTAGATAAATATCTAGCTGGTGGCATTTCCAAGTCCTGTAGGAGTGAGGGTGGATGGCAGAAAAAGGTGGTTTGCCTGTGAGCAACCAGTGAAACCATGTGGGTGAGAGGGACACCCCCAAGCAGCTGTTTTCTCTCCCCAGACACTGCCTTCCTGCTCAGTGACGCCCACGTCACAGCCATGCTGCAGTGCCTGGAGGCTGTCGAGCAGAACAACCCCAGGCTGCTGGCCCAGATCGACACCTCCATGGTGAGTTGAGGTCTGGGGTTTTACATCGGTCTCTTCCAAGATGACCACCGTCACAGGGGACAAGCAGTGCCTCAGGACGCCTGGGTGCCTACTGCTGCCTGTGGTGCCAGTGAACCCCTGTGCAGCCCTCCTCCAGCTGCCCCCTCCCCAGAGGAGGGTAACAGTGCCTGCTTTCTTTGCACAGACCTCCCCAGAGGAAGGCAATTAATGAGGCTTTGTTAAATGAGGGCTGTATCCTTTCAGCTGGCTGCCACGTCCCTGCCATCTCTGTGTGCATCAGATCCTTCTGCTGGGACAAGAGAGATGTGTGACCGCCACACTGAAGGACAGGAGAGCCGTCTGCCTGGGGCGCTGGGCTGCATGGATCATTTTACTGAGAGCCTGGTAATTTCCCAATGGGAGCCTGCTGTGTAACTGTAAACAAAGAACCGCTTCCCTTCTGCACTGCCATGCTTTTCCCTCCCTATCCTCCTGCCTCCAGGGCTGCTGCGTTCTTTGCTGGCTGGTAACCAGGTGTTCGCAGGTTGATCCCTTTCCGTTGCTGCTCCTTTGCTGTGTAGCCCTGTAACTGCTGATTTATAATTATTCCACCTCTTTTTAGCTCACCAGGAAGAATGATGGTCCGCTACAAGTGACTAAGAGTCAGAGCCTGACTTCCCTCCCCGCGTCCCCGTACATCCCTGCTGCAGGCTGCACGCAGCAGCGCTGCTTTGGATCCTTCTCCAGCCTCCACCATCCAGCCTCCTCTGGCCTCTCAGGTAACAAGGGTGGAAGGTAACAAGGGACTGGGAAGCTCAGGATAGACCCAAAAAAGACTTTGCTTTTTGTCTGGTCTTGGAGTCATCATGTGGGATGGGTGTGAGGGGGATGCCTGGCCTTTGCCTGTGGTAGGTGGGCATGCAGGTGTGAAGCCACAAGCTTATTGCTGTAGGGTGGTCTGCTTGTGGCAGGGTGTGTGACATCCTGCTCTTACCTCTGTCCAGACAAGAGACCAGCGAGCTCCTCTGTCAGCTCCATCTCTAGCCAGCCCCAGGAGCGCTGCCCATCCACCCGGTCCTCCTCCTTCAGCGATGGCAGGTCCCCTCTGGAGCAGCCTGGCTCTGTCTGCTTCCACGTCCCCTCACCTAAAGACCCCTTCTCTCCAACCAGCGAGATGAGCTCCAGTTCCACCAGCCAGAGCGAGGACACTTGGACGGGGAGTCAGGATGATCCGCAGAGTGATGCTAATGATGGGCCAGAGTACCTGGCCATCGGGAACTTGGGCCGCCGGGGCCGGGCGTGCAGCAGCGCCAGCACCACCAGCACCAACAGCACTAACAGCAGTAGCTCCAAACTGTTCTCCTCCAGCAGCTCTCAGAAGCTGGACTCTGTCTCATCCCTGGGGGAGCAGGGGGCAGGTGGAGGTGGAAGCAGGGGTCTAGGCCTGTTGCGCCGGTCCAGCTTCTCAGAGGGACAGTCGTCGGCTCCACAGGGCATCCTCAAGAAGAGCCATGTGCGCTCCCACTCTGACACCAACGTGGCTTCAGGGAAATTGCACGGTAATGGGGTGTTTTTTCTGGGATGACTGGGGTGTGGAAGTCTCTGGTACTGGGAGGCTGATGCAGGCCGCCCCTTTGACTCCATGGATTAGGTCAGTGAGGGGAACAGTGGGGGAGTGATTGGAAAGTTTGGTCTTTGCCCTTAGCTTTCCTGCTGTGCACTGGAGTGATGAGCTAACATCTTGCTTCCCAGAGTGCCCTGGGCCAATCTGTTAATGCTATTGGCAGCTTTTACCAAAAACGTAGAAAGTGGCAGCGATGCCGTGGCATCAGCCATCCGATGTCCTCACTGACTGTGCCTGGCTGGGGCATGGGGCCATGACAGGGCACTGGGCTTGGCCTTGGGCTCATCCTACTGGTAGGATGTCACCCTACTGGTAACTTACTGGCTCCTCCTGTGCTCTTAAGTGGGTGAATGCATGGTGGGGAGGAGTGGGATGTGAGAGGACAATGAGCTTGTGGGACTCTGCCTCACTGGTGCTGACTTAATGGAGAAGTGGTGGTTCTTGCTGTAACCAGTCTGTCTCTTGTTTTCTCTCCCTTATTGCTGCCCTCCTCCTCCTCCTCTGTCTGCCCAGGAGGCCTCAGGGATATCACCATTATAATAGAAGATCCAGTGGCAGGTTTGGGAGCCAGTACAACAGCCCTTCATTAGTGATCATCACATCACGTTCAGGATTTTCATCATCCCATTAGTGTCCATTTAGAAAACGAAAAAAATTCTTCCTTCCCTGTGTCCCAGCTGGTGCTTTGAAGTGTGGTCAATTTTATGCATGCGACCTGACTGAAGATTCCAGCTTGGTTTTTGGGAGCAGTGGACCAGACCCAGAAGGGTGCACAGCTCCCCTGCATGGCGTTAGGGAGTGCTGGCCACTGAGTCCCTGAGTTGCATCCCCTGCCTTACCCTCCACCCCACTGCCTTGGGAGCCAGGAGAGGTTTCATCTCTCACCTAGTGAATAAGGGCTGGCAGCTAAGCAGGTGTGGGCTTGGACATCTTATTTTTCTTTTCACTTAGTGGATCTACACCATAAGGAGGTTTGACTGAGTTTAGCTGCATCTGAGACAGCTGTGCTTGCATCCACAGCCAGGGCTCCTGTGTGCTCTTCTGGGCATGGGGCAGGTTTCCCCCGAGCAGAGGTGCTGGAGTGCTGCTTCCCTTTTGCCCCTCACGCAGAAAGTTATTAGCTCAAAAAATGGGCTGTTTTCTTTCACACCTGTTCAACAGCTGCATGAGGTTTGTCAAGCTCACATCTGGGTTCTGAGGGCTCTGTGGCTGGGAAGGCTCCTTTTTGGAGGTGCTAGGGATCCGGACAATGGCAGCCCTGTGCCCTGCTCCAGCAGAGGATGCTGGGCACTGCCTCACTTTGCTCGTCAGCAATAGGTTCTGTTGCACATGGCATCCCCCAGGCTGGTGATCATGAGGCGGTTTCCATGGTGGCTTTCAGCAGGGTTAAGGTGGCTGTGGGAGACCCTGCTAGGGTACAGCGATTAGCTGTGCGAGCCTCCCACTGAACAGGTCTTCTTTGTCACCCAGCCTGTGGGGTGGGTTGGTCCCAAGCCCCATCCTGGTGGCTGTCACTTCATGGTCTTGGCAGGGAGCTGCTAGTGGGTTTGGGTTTGGGAACCTCCAGCCCCGTTGAGGTTGTGGCATGAAGCTGGGAGCAAAGAGGAGCAGTAGGTGGAGAGGATGGGTTGCTTTTCTGTTGTGCTTGGGATGCCAGCCAGTGCCTGTCCCATATCCACACCCGAGTGCTCCAGTCGGTGTTTCCAGTCTCCTTCAGCAGTCCTCTGGTCACCCAGCCTCTCTCTCCAGGTGCTCCCTGGGGCCGTGGCTCTCTATAGAGCACCAGCTGTTGTTGGTCTCTGGTCAGGCCAGCTCCTGGCAGTCCCCGCCGGCTCAGCCTGGCAGGGAGTTGCATCGCAGTGCATGCACAGGGCAGAGCTCTGCCCACAGCCCATGTAGGTCACCTTGAGCACTGCAGGCTCCAGGATTGGGTGCAGGGAGCCCTGGCTTCTAGTTGAGCAAAACCATGTCCTTCAGGTGCCTCCTTTTGCCATTGTCTGGGCTGCTTTGCAGAGCCAGAAGCCCCACATTTTTCCTTGGCTGCCCAGGTTTACCCTCGTCTCATGTCTCTTTGCCCTGGGGGATAAGTCTTTCCTCAGAGACACTCCAGCAGGAAGAAGGGGCTGTGAGATGTGCTTGCTGTAGGCTGTTGGATCTGCCAGCTCTGCTAAGGCTTGGGGCTTGGCTACTCTGTGGCTCTCATGGGCTTGTCTCCTCCTTTCCCTTTCTCCCCTCCTGCCTGAAATGCCCCTTTATCTTTGTCCCCTCCTGGGCTTTTCCTCAGCCCTGACATGGAGCAGGAGGGTGTCCCTTCTTGCTCCCCATCCAATTGTGCCTGCCAGTGTGGTGTTGAACCCCTTCCATTTCACCCTGTGCTTTGGGCTGTGCACCTTGAGGATATTGATGTCTGTCTGGTGTTGTTTTCCCTTCCAGAGTCTCACGGCGATTCAGGTGGAGGGAGAGGGCCAGTCTCTGCTTCCACCCAGAGCAGCGAACTGAGCACACCCAGCTCCCTCTACATGGAGTACGGTGAGTGTAGCCAGCCTCAGCAGCAGCACACGCTCCTGATAAGGTTCCTCCATCGAGTGCAGTGGCCTCAGCTGTTGGCACCTGCTTTTGAGATGCAGGTTGGGCACTGGCAGGGCTCCTTAGCCTGGGGACAGCAGCAGGTCCCTCCCTCATACGTTTGTCTCTTGCTTTTCTAGACTCTGGCCAGTACCTGAGCTCAGGAGAAGGGATGTTCAGAAAACCCTCGGAGGGGCAGTCCCTCATCAGCTATCTCTCTGAGCAGGACTTTGGCAGCTGTGCAGACCTGGAGAAGGTGAGGGAGGTGGCAGCAGCCTGTGTGCTTTGGAGAATGTATTTTACTGCAGGTCCAGTGATACCTCCATGGGGAAGGTAATCCCATAGTATTTTGTGCTATAGAGCTGCGCACAGAATTTGAAGGTTGAGTTCCTTAGTGGTTTCTGGCAGCCAGGATCTGCCTATCCAGCATGTACACAGCAGCTTTGCAATACGTTAGGGCTCCTCAGGGACGTGTGCTGACTTCCCCAGAGTGGACATGTACATCATTTTCACAGGACACCGGTTGTTTTTTATAAGTATTCTGGTGCCCAAGAAGGTTTTAGTTTCTAAGTCCTCATAGAAGAGTCAGGTTTCATGGGCTCAGCAAGAATGATGATCGTTCTACCACCCTTTCTGGTAATAAGCTCTTTCCTGTCCCAGGTGGGGAACAAGATTTTACTGAGTCTTCCAAGTTTCGCCATGGTATAGCCTTGAACACTTTTGCTCTTGCTTGCAGGAGAATGCTCACTTCAGTATCTCGGAGTCCCTGATTGCTGCCATTGAGCTAATGAAATGCAACATGATGAGCCGGCAGCTAGAGGAGGAGGAGGAAGACAGTGACAAAGAGATTCAGGAGCTTAAACAAAAGATTCGCATTCGGCGCCAGGAGATCCGCACCAGGCATCACCTATACCCTACCTGCCGGGAGATGGGCTCAGACAGTGGGTGATGTCTTTTGGACTCATCAGCTGGTGGGATGTGGGTTTTCTATCCATTGCCTATCCTTGCAGGATCCTGCTTTCCTGCTTGTTTGTGGGAAGCAATCATATTGCTACTGAGGTGCTGCAGAAATCTGTGAAACTTCTCTGCTTTTTAAGACCATAATGGGACTGATACTGTACATTGATAACACTTGTGCACTGCTGGCGCTCAGTTATGGAAAGTAGTTTCATTTTGAACCCATAATGTTTCACATCCTTGACCTCCATCCCTCCCTGCCCTGGCCATACCTAGCTATCAATTTCTCCATTAGCTGTCAGTGACCCTTTAGACCACTTCCATTGATGGCCTGGCTGTGTTGCTTTTCTCCCAGGTCTTATGGCAACAGACAGCGGGTCCCAGTTCAGCTCTCATGGCTCCATGCAGTTTTCTGACTCCGGCTCTGCAGAAGATGTGGAAGAGTACGAGATCCGAGGTAGGAGGGAATGGCTGTGTTGTCTTCTTGTGTAGAGACAGACATCTCCTTGATGTGGTTGCGTTGAGGTCAGTCCTGCTGAAGAAGAGCTTGTCTCTCTGGCCTTCAGGATGACTTTTCCCAAACAAACAGCTGAATTCTGAGTGTGAGCAGAACACCAGTTTCTCTCATGTGCTGGCATGACTCTCCTTCGAAAACCTCTGTAACCCTCTAGCATTCAGTGCCTCTGGCTGGTAGGTGGTTTCCGTTTCATTGCCTGGTCCGCAGGGTAGCTGTCACAGCTAGAGAGAGATGGGAGAGCTGCTGTTCTGCTCTCCTTTCCCCGAGGCAGAAGGAGCTGTAGCTTTAACCACCTAGACCACTTACCTCTTGGGTGGCAGTGGTGGGTGCTGGTCACATCCTGACCTGTAATACCTCTGATCTCTGCTTCTGGCAGCTTGGCTGGTCAGCTGTTTGCCCACAGGAGACCTGTCTGTGTCTCTGGGTAAGGATGACTTACTTCTCAGCAGTGCCTCCATCTCTCTGACCTTAAAAAGAAGATGGAGCAGTCCAGTCACAGAATCACAGAATCACAGAATCACAAGGTTGGAAAGGACCCATTGGATCATCGAGTCCAACCGTTCCTAACACTCCCTAAACCATGTCCCTAAGTACTTCATCCACCCGTTCCTTAAACACCTCCAGGGAAGGCGACTCGACCACCTCCCTGGGCAGTCTCCAGCTATAAACTTCTTGTATCTTGACTGTTGACAGCGAAGTCCTCATTTCAGTGCCTGGGGGCTGGATTTTGGGCTCAGTTTTGAAGCCCACGGAGGGGTGTGTGAATTCAGTTCTGGGCTTCTCTCGTGTGAGTGCTGCTCTTGTATTATGCCCTTTCTCTTTGGCCTGGCTGAAGCACTGAAGTCAACTGTTTTGTCATCACCGTGTTATACAGATGGTAACGATGGATCTAACCTGATTCAAATGTCCAAGAGCGGCCTCTCAGTGTCAATGGCTTCCTTGTTCTCAGGTAGTACCCTACAGTGCTCCTGTGTGGCACGTGTGGGTGTGCGTGCAAGGTGTGTGTATGCATGTGCCCTCTTGTCAGAGATCTGCCTGATTTGGGAACTGCAAACAGGATCATCCAGATATCAGCAAGAAAAGCCATGGCAGGATGATATGGCAAGATGGAGCAGGAAGGAAGCTGAGGAACACTGCTATGGGCTCCATTCCCCAGGGCATTTTGTCATGCTGTATTTTGGATAGACCAAATATGCCTGGGAGACCTGTCTTGCCTATGGTAGGGCTCAGCAGAGTGGTAGCGCAGCTTTGTCACTCTGTAGCTGCTGAAGGCTGAGCCTAGGCTGCCTGAGAGCAGTCTTCTGTGGTGTGGGAGCAGGTTTCCATCCCAGGTAGCTTGGGGAGCATTACTCTGTTGACTCAGAAGAGCTTGTGTGCCATAGCTCTGATGCAAACTATGGCCAACACTTCCTGTCCTGCTCAGACTTGACTTGGAGAAGAATCCTTCCAGGCAGAAGTCCTGGAGGGAGAATTAGTGAGAAGAGACAGGGCACAGACATTTTGTTTACCCAGGAGGCCCTGGGCATTGAGATCACATGCAGCCAGGTCTTGTTTAGTGTTTTTGTTGTATAGGGTACCCCTAGATAATCCTTCTGGTCTGCTGGCCACATTTAAGTAACCTTCATGTGCTCCCTGTTTGCTTTAGCCAGGGAGCAGCCCATGTGAGCTGCTGCTGATCTCTCTCCTGTCCGGTATTTGGTGCCAGCATGTTGCTTCTGTCAGCGCTGCTGGTGCTCAAACCATCCCATCAGCTCTGCTGTGTCCTATGTTTACAGCCCAGGAGTTTATTCCAGGGAGGCTTATCTTGGCCTGAAGCTGGCTTATGGGGGCTAGGGTGACATCCTTGGGTTTGGGGTCTGTTCACTAGCCTCCTGAGGACTATCTCCCCTGGTGAAAGCATTGGCAGCAGTGGCATTTTGGGCAGCTAACTGGAGGGTTTTGAGGAGTGTCTGCAGTTAGGGTTGGGAAAGGAACATTGGCTGGATCCCAGTGCTAGTCCCCACGGAAGCCTGGGGTCAGCTTTGGCTCCCTCTGCCATCTCTGACATGATGCCAGTTCCTGAGCACGCCAGCTCTGCCTCTCTGTGATGCTTGGTCCACGCCATGCTGCGTGCCCTGCTGTTTGCTCATATTCATCATAGTGAGGAATGTGTGGCACCTTCCCGTGCAGAGCTGAAGGCACCAGAGCATGGCGGGTATGGTGACTGGGAGGCTACATTTGCCCAAATTCCCTGTTTCATGCAGCTAGAAGTCTATTTGCATGATGTAGATAAGCAGTTTCCTTAGCATTAGGATGCTTTCCTGTGCCTGTTTCTAGCAATAGATGTCAGCCATGGAAGGTCAGGCATCCATGCCGAACTCCACTAGTGTGAGTCTGTGTGTTTACAGACAGGACTGGGACTTGCTCCCCTTGCTGCCAGTGTAGCCCCACTCTTTCTAGAGGAGCTAACAGCTCGCAGGGTGGCTCTCTTCACTCATCCAGGCTGTGATTCCCTGGGCCTTGGTGTGCATTTAATGCCTGGCCAGGAGCAGGTCAGCTCTCTGCGGGTCTGCATAGTTGACCTGCTCAGTGGGGCGGGGGAGGGAGGTGCAGGGACCCAAAGCTTTTTCTTCCCTAGACAGGCACTGCACCACAAGGTCCTCTGTCTGTGTGCAACCACACAGTCACTGCAGACCTTGATCCTAGAGTTCCCCAGAGATACAAAACAGGAGACTTGCTAGGATGAAGGTTGTGGCATTGGCTGTTTCTGTCTTGATCCGTAGTACTTACCCCTCGTCTGCCTGCCTTCCTGTTTCTGGGAGTCTGTAATGAAGCAGGGCTACTGCCTGCTTCTGCACACCTTGCACTGCTCAAGTCTCCACCCCAAGGTCCTTCTGCTATTCAGATGAATTCCCTGTCAGGGTTTAGCAGAGAAACCTGTCAGAGTGAAAGAAAGGTAATGGATGAAGGTATCACTGGGTACTGCCTGGTACCCGAAGCTGACACTGAGGAGGGATGCAAGGCTGTTAGAAGGGTGGAGAGAACAGGACCCCAATGTTCTGTGCCTTATCTTGGACTCCTCCCTTCTCGGGAGATGAAGTCTCTGGCCTCTGCAGAGGGCTGGCCCCTGTGGCTGTGGGCCTGCTCTCCACAAGGGATGCTGATGTGTCTCTGGAGTGTTGGGCTTAGGCTGCCAGTCCTGGCCGTGCAGTCGCTGACGAGCTGTGGCCTGGCCACTGTCTGGTCTTGCAGGTTATGGTCAAGTAGAAAGAAGAGTTGTATATTACACCGCTAATGCCCTACAGCGTCTGTACTGTGTGAAGAGAGCTACTAAACCTTCTTGCTAACCTTGCTGTCCTGCCCCACTAGCTGCTGTGTGCATACTGTTTCAGGCCATATCTCTGCTAGGGCTTGGTGCGTGATCAGTACCAGCAGCCACTTGTCTTCCCAAGCCCCAGGCTCGCTGTTTTCACAGCATCCTACCGTGTCCTTCCCCTGTAACTCTGACAGGTGACTGATTAGATTGCACCTCTCCTTGCTGCTCCATGCCACTGGTAGAAGTTGATGCTGTAGTTCACCTGCTTTTGAACAGCTTGATGAGTTTTACAGTGAAGCTTTGGTTTGAACTGAGTGTATCCCCCTGCCCTGCCCCATCTGCTCCACCTTGTCTGTTTGTAATTTAGATGCAGACATCAAGAGGAACCCAGACTCCAGCAGGAAGTCCTTTCTCTCCTCAGAGTCCATGTACGTCTTTGACTTGTGGCGAGACATCTTGGTAACAACTTCCCCTCCCTGCCCGGCTCTGCTCTTCCACGTATATCAGCTGCTGGTTTGCACTGGAGTGGATATCCCTCCAGCTGAGTCCTAGTCTAAAATTTGGGAAGCCTCACCTGGTATGATGAGAATCATTCTCATATTACGTTAGCATGAGGTAGATCTGATGTGGACTGGTGTGAGGAGAGACCCCTAAACCCCCTAAGTAGGTAAGAGGCTGGAGAGAGGACCTGGCACATCCTGGAGCATCCAGACTGGCTGCTAGCTTGTTGCTGAGCCTCCCTTACCTCCCCCTTCTCAGGTGGCATGGCCTGTTAGACTACACAGTACTACCATCATCTCTCCAACATGAAGTGCTTGGCCCTTTCCCCCTACTGCCCTTGAGTGGAGAGGGGGGGCCGTGGGCAGGTGAATCACAGCCTGGTTTAAGCACAGCTGCTGTGTTAATGCTCTGAAAGCAAAACCCTTTTAGGATTCAGGGACCCTTCTGCTCGTTGGGTGAGATACTAAGCTATGTCTGTGCTTGGTATATTTTCTTCTGTCTCGTACAGGCACTGGCTCTCACATTGCAGCTTCCACTGCAAACAGGCACAGATTTTGTTAAGTAAGATAAGTTTTGCTTGCCTTTCTAAGCAGTTGTGCTGTTAGCCAGCTTTGCTTGGGGGCAGCTGCAAAGACAGAAATCATTTGTGCAGGTGAATTTTAAGCCTGTGTAGCAGTGCAGAAATAAGAGTGGAAGGGAGCATCTTCGGCTTGAGGTGAGACCAGCATCAAGGGTTGTGAGGAGGGCACAGCTGTGTGACATGGTACCGACCACTCTCTCTGCTGTCTAGATCCCACTCCTTCCTCAATTCCAACTCAGCAGAGGCCGTGGCCATGGGCTTGCTGAAGCAGTTAGAGGGCATGCAGCTCCCAGCTGCCTCTGAATTGGAGTGGCTGGTCCCTGAGCACGATGCCCCGCAGAAGGTAGGTGTGTGAGTCCCTGGCCACTGATTGCATTTGATTGCTCTTCCCCAAACCCCTGGCTTCAGCCCACTGTCCAGGGCCTTTGCCAGTCACTATGACCCTTTTGTGGAACTGGAGGAGGGGTTTTGTCCAGGCTCCAGAGGTGGGTGCAGCTGAGCACTGAGACCTGAGTGGCACAGGCCTGAGTGCTCTGCCACTGGAGCCTCCTAGAGCAGAGTGCTTGGATCTCTGGAGACATCCCTTCTCCAGCCCCCATTCAGCTGGAGCAGTAGCTTGGTGCCTGGCAGTTTTCCAGAGGGCTGCAGTTGCAGCTTTCTGGCAAGCCAGCCAGGTGATTGCCTCTGTGGTACCTGACCTATTGCCTGTCTCTCCCAGCTCCTGCCCATCCCCAACTCTCTGCCCATCTCTCCTGATGATGGAGAACATGCTGACATCTACAAGCTGAGGATTCGGGTGCGCGGAAACCTGGAGTGGGCCCCACCACGACCGCAGATCATCTTCAATGTCCACCCAGCCCCAACGTAAGGACCTGTGTAGTGGAGCGCTCTCCAGGGACCTGCCCTTTACAACCCTTTTTTTCATCAACACCAACGTTGATGATCCTCTCCTTCTGCTGGTGGTCGGTGCCTTTGGTGTGCACTAGGGGCACAACAGGGCTTTTCTCCTTGGCTCTGTTGTCCATGCTTAAGTGGCAAAGCATGTGGCCATCTCTGCCGTCCAGCCCTGTGCCAGTGCCTGTCCTCTGGTGCTGAGTGTAGTCAGGGCTGGAGTCATGGGAGTTGTTTTCTGTCTCTGGGCAGGAGGAAGGTGGCCGTGGCCAAGCAGAATTACCGGTGTGCAGGCTGTGGCATCCGAACTGATCCTGGTGAGTGCTGGGTCCCTGACCTGTAGCTAGAGTTTGGGGAAGAACTGGTGAACAAGTGAGAGAATGCGGAGTGGGTGGAGTGGTGGCAGGGCTCAGCACAAGGTCACTGGGGAATGATGTGCTGCCTTTGCCATCTCTGCCTGCACATTGGTGTGTACCACTTGCAGAGGAATCTTCCCCAGGTGGTTACAGGGCTGATGGAGGCAAAGAGCAGCCAGCCAGCCTTTCAGAGGGCGTTTCAGGTGTTAACTCTTCAAAGACAAAGTCTTCTGTTGGGGTCTCAAAACTACCAGCAGGTTCTGCTGTGGGTACAGATGCTGCGCTCTTTGACCAGCCGTCTTTCCCCAGTGTGTAGGTAGAGGTTGCTGCACAGGACCAAACTGTGGTCCCAAAGGCTTTTGCCGTCAGCAAGAATGCTTGCAGAAGCCAGTGTAGAGTACTCTGGGGCTGGAGTATGTACTGCCAAGGGAAACTGCCTTGCTTGTTGGGAATGCTGAGCCGTGTTGGCAGTCTGATGTGTCACTGGACAGAGCCCGTGCCTCGGCTGACCTCCCTATCTGCTTGGGCTTGGCCAGATTACATCAAGCGGCTGCGGTACTGTGAGTACCTGGGGAAGTATTTCTGCCAGTGCTGCCACGAGAATGCCCAGATGGTCATCCCCAGCCGCATCCTGCGCAAGTGGGACTTCAGCAAGTACTATGTAAGCAACTTCTCCAAAGACCTGCTGAGCAAGATCTGGAGCGACCCGCTCTTCAATGTGCAGGATATCAATCCAGCCCTGTACCGGAAAGTGAAGGCTCTCAACCAAGTGTGGGTAAGACTCTTTCCATGTCCTCCTGCATGAGGTTTAGGTGAGGTGGGTGGCTGCTCATTGTGAGTCATATTCCAGGGAAGCTGGGAAGAAGCGGCTATTTTTGGTTTTGAGGCTTAAAACTCCAGCACCATGAATTTCCATTCACATCTTGTTCTTTGTCTAGTAATGCAAGGATTTCAAAGGGAGTTTCTGCCTGGTGTCCAGCTGGGCTTTGGTTTATCTCCAGCAGCATGTGATGATGGCTGTGCTCACTTTGTCCTTTGTGGTGTAAACATTTGGGTAGCAGGAGAGCAGCAGCTGAGGAGCAGCAGTTGTTTCACCAGTGCAGGAAAGAGCAAATGCTTGGCCAAGGACTGTGCTCTGTTTACTGATTCTGGTGTCCCCCTTTCCTCTCCAGCTGCTGCGAATCCAGCTTTTCCACATGAAGAACATGTTTAAGACCTGCCGGCTAGCTAAAGAGTGAGTCCTGGGCTGTGAGATGAAGCTGTTTTGTTGTCCTGGATCTGTCCCGTGGCAGGTTGCCCTGGGGATCTGTGTAGACTGCAATGAGCAATGTGGGGAGAGGGAAGCAGAAAGGGAGAGAAAGCAGAAGCAGTGGAGAGAGGGGGCTTAGTGGAGTCACTTTGCTCTGAACTCTGGTTTCTCTGTCCTGCAGCCTCCTAGACTCCTTTGATGCAGTGCCCGGTCACTTGACGGAGGATTTGCACCTCTACTCGCTGAGCGACCTCAGTGCTACAAAGAAGGGGGACCTGGTGCCTCGCCTGACAGAGCTCCTGAAGGCAGGCAGCCTGCATGTTGAGAAGTGCATGGTAAGGCCTCCTTGTCTGCCTCCCACATGCCTCTGCACCCTCACAAGCACCCTTTGGAGCAGGCTTGGCCGCATAGATAACCAGTGGGGAGAGCTTTGAGGCGCAGGGTGGCCACTGAATTAACTGATTCAATGCTAGCTGCTCCTGCCTGCTGCATAGAGCTCCTACCCACCACCAGTCGGATATTTCTTACCCCATTCTGGCTTGGCCCCAACACACGCTGATGCTGATTCTGTTTCACTGTGCTCCATGCTGGGGGAAGGGCTGTCCCACATGGTTAGAGGAGGACACCATGTCCTGCTGTCCTGCTCCGCTCTACCTCCTGCCCAGCTTGCTTGGGAGATGAGGAGGATTTAGCTGCTCTTTCCTCTCCTTTTCTTCTTCCAGCTGTGCCAAGCCAAAGGCTTCATCTGCGAGTTCTGCCAGAATGAGGGTGACATCATCTTCCCCTTTGAGCTCAACAAGTGCAAGACATGTGAAGGTGAGATGCTAGTTAGAAACATGGCGGAGACAGACTCCAGGGCCACCGAGGTCTGCCTCTGGTTTGAGTGGCATTGGTGCTAGTGAGAGGTACAGAGCCAGTCAGACCAGAGTGAGTGCGTGCCCTGTGTCTCTGCACCACGTAATCACAGCAGCCAAACAGCATAACAGTATTTGGCCAGAGCTGCTGGCACAGTGGAGTGTGTAGGTCACACCCTGACCACGCTGTATGCTGCCTGCTGATTTTGTAGAGCAGAGAAAGCCTGAAGGCTTTTTCTCTGTGCCCTTCCTGCCTGCCAAGAAATCCCCGGACCCCTTCAGGAGACATCGTGGATAATGCATAGTACTGATGTCCAAGTAGAGCTTGGTGCTGCAGGTTGGGACCAACCTCTGAACTGGCTTGAAATGGCTCCTGACAAAATGCGAGCCTGGGTTTGGCCCGTGCAGCAGCAGAGAAAACTTGGGTCAGGGTTGCTATTTCCTTAGAGAATCAGGAAAGTTTGGGGAGGGAGCTTGTGGGGATCAGGATCCTCCCACCTGCACTCCCAAAGGCTTTGTGAGCTGGTGCAGGGACCCTGTACTGTGACTTCTTGTAGTTTCCAGAACAATGCGAGACCCTGCTTCTGGTGCTTATTCTACCACAGATTTTGGGTTGAAATGTTCTCCTGGGAAGCCTGGAGCATCCTCCATGGGGTGTAGAGTGGCAGGCAGTCTGTGTCAGCCGTTGCCAGCACTGAGCCATGCTTGCTTTCTCTCTGCCCGCAGAATGCAAAGCCTGCTATCACAAATCCTGCTTCAAGTCCAGCCCCTGCCCTCGCTGTGAGCGGCTCCAAGCCCGGAGGGAGCTGCTGGCCAGGCAGAGCATGGAGTCCTATGTCTCGGACTGTGAAGATGAGCTGGAGCAGCCGGAGGCAATGACAGCCACATGAGCACATTGCAGCAGAGGAGCAGATCATGGGTTAATTATTTATGTATGTGGCCTTCATCACCAGAGACTGAGCCATGCAGACTCGAGATGAAGAGGACCAGCACGAGGCCTGCAGTGCTGTCTTAAAGGGATCCATTTTACTCTGTGCAGTAGTGCTGGGCTGCGGAGGTGGCATCTTCCCTTGTCTCTGTCTGCTTCAGGTGCCACTCACAAGCCCTGATTCCTTTGCTTGAGGAAAGGCAGCTGCTCCTATCTGTCCTGCAGGCAGAACAGGACCCTTTTCCAAGGGTTTGCTTGTGCAGGGCCAGGCAGGGCTGTTCTGCTGGTCCCCATGCCCTCCCATGGGACTGTTGGCAGTTTCTGCTCATCAGCTGGACACTAGAAGTTCTGGCCACGTCTGCTCCTCAGAGGGGGGAAATCAGCTCTCTGAGTCCTCTGATCCCCTCTCCTGCTGCTGGGGTGTGTGTGCATGGAGGGAGGGTGGCGATTTGGGGTTGATTGTACGTTTAACAGCTCCCTTTCTCAAATCTGGCTTGGGACACTGCCAGAGAGCAGTTGCTCTCAGTCTGGGATCAGAGCAGAGGAGGTGGCAGTGGTGAAAATGCCAGATATCTGCCTCTCCTCTCTGCCCCATCTGAGCTGAGCTGCTTTCCCTGCCTTCTACCCACAGCTGGTGCTGCCCAGGGGCATTTGGAGCAGCTGCACAAGGGGGTCGGTGCTGCTGGACTTTGGGTGAAGGCAGACCTCTGTGGGTGGAAGATGTGGTGAATGAGGCTTCTAACCCTGCTTTCTTCTCGTGCTGCCAGTCGTCCTCTCAGGGGAACACGTGCCTCTCTAAGGGTGACATGGGACCTCACTCTCGTGGCAGCAGGAGCTGCCTTGTGTGCAGCTGCCTTCTATCTAAGACCTGCTGGGATGTGAGTGAAGGCTCAGCCCTCTGGCCACATCCCCCCAGCCTGTCTCAGTTTGTTCTTTAAGTTGTTTTTTGGGTTTTAATCTGCTGGATTTGGTTTTATTTTTTTAATGTGTTTGTATTTTTAACTGTGTTCCCCCCTCAAGGAGGCGCTGCTTGAAATGCCTCTTTAGGAGGCAATGAGGTCTGCTTGGGACTCACGGGTATGAAACCTCCAAGGCCGTCCTGCTCCTGGTTCCTCACCCCTGGTGTTTGCCAGGTGTCCTCTCTTCCAGCAGATCTCCCGCTCCCCTTGGGAAGAGGGGTCCCTGAGTCAGGCAAAGGCTCAAGGCTTCCCTGCTGCAGTGCAGCAGGGTGGCTGGGCAGCCTGGTTGCTGTGGGGGTTGCACAGAGGAGAGGGTTTTGGCACTGGGGTGCTACAATGGCTTGGTCCCCTCACTGATGCAGAGCTGCCTGCCATGACTGACAGCTCTGCAGGGTCAGACCCCGCAATACAAGGTGAAGCCCTGTGCTCTGGGGCTTGTGGTCAGTCAAGGAGGTGCCTCAGCATCACATTGGGAGGCTTTAACCCAGGGCATGGGTGGGCATCCAGCACAACCTTAGCGTGGGTGGGATGTGGGGTGTTTGGAAGGATGGTGTGGCCTGTGTACGTGCAAGGAGGGTGTTGAGGGACTGGGGAGCTATACACTGGGAGAAGGTTCAATGGCTCTTGCAGTGTCCTGGCTTGAGGCTGGGATGTGACCCCCCTAGGCAGGGGCTGGCAGGGTTGGTGCAGGGGGAGAGGCTGGGACCAGGACAGTTAGTTGCAGGTGTGGCTGCAAGCCTCACTGCTAGGGACCAGCATTTCTCCCGTGCACTGCAGCATCCTGATAAAGCCAGGTCTGGCCCAGGAAAGGGAGTTCAGCTTCCCACTCACTTCTCTAGGGCTTTTGCCTCCTCTTTCACCTCACTTCTGCTTGCTTTCCCTGGGGGAGCAGTTGATCTCCCACTTGCTCCATCTCTGCAAGCCCTGGGGCTGCCAGATGCTGGTCTGCCTTGGTCTTGCCGAGCCCTCCCACTGCTGCCCAGCGCTGGCACCCCATTTCCTGGAGCTGTCTCAGCAGCACACCTCCATCCACCCTGTTTTGTTTGAAGCACTTTAACGTCATGGTACAGCAGATGAGAGGCTGCCTGCATCCCTTTCCAGAAGCACTGAGTACATTTAGAAAAGAGGGAAGGGATTTTGGCTTATTTGTGGTTTCCACCATGGACTTTGCCTGGAAGCAGTGGGACTCACAAACCCAGCGGAGGTCTCCAGGGCAGAGTTGTGCCCAGCACTGACACTGCTGCCCAGCACTGAGTGCTGTAACACTGGAAGTGGCCGAGGCAGTGAGCTCTGTGTGAGGGAGAGCGAAGGGCTGCCCCGGCCGCCAGCCAGAGCCCTCCCCGTGGAACTTGCACAGTGTAGCAATGAAAATGCCGTCCCTAATAAACTAAGTTAATAAGGGGCCTGGTTGTGTTGTGGCATTATTTCAGATGGGGTAATGGGTAATTTTCCCCCCGGGGTCAGTGCTGCGGTGCCTGTTGGCCCCTGGAGCAGGGAGGAGGCAACTGGTGATGCAATGCCAGATGTCACTGGGAGGGGGTTACTGTCACCAGCACTTGACTAATCTATTTGGTTTGTGGCCTCCACCTTCAAACTGCCTACTGGACTTGGGGCAAGCGGTAGAAGCCACCGAGTTAAGGGGTCTCTGTAACACCTGTCCCCTCCCTGAGCCTGCCCTTGCTGCTGGCAGAGGGACCCAGGGCTTGGCTGCCCCGTCCCTGCTTGCATTGCTGTGCCAGCTCTCCCCTCACAGCAGTGCCATGCATCTCCCAATAAACACCACAGACACAGCAGATACAAACTGTAAACTTCAAAACAACTGTTGAAGGATGTGTGTGCAAGCCCAGCACAGCCCTGTCTCCGCCTGGAGTGAAACTGGACTTCCCTGTGGGCAGCACAGCACGAGGAGACAGTTTCTGGGGGGTTCTTCCCAGAAGAGCACCGCTCGGCCTAAATCTAAGCTGTGGGCGGCAGCAGCAACGGTAACTTGGGCTTAGTCCTGAGCACAGTGGTTGTAAAAAAGGTCTCTGGCAGGCATGGGCACGCTGAGGCTGGGCTCTCACAGCTGCTGGTAAATCCCTGGCAGCAGGAGGGCCCTGCACGGCCCTGCGGGGCTCCAGCAGCCGCCCCAGCGAGGCAGCTCGAGCAGCGGGTGATGGCAGAGAAGAGAGACCTCCGAAACCTTGGGGCTTGCTGCTGTTCCAGTGAGCCCTCCAACAGTGCCGGGGATCCCTGGCTGGGATGGAAGGTGTGAGCTGGCACCTTGGCAAAGGCACATCTGTCCCCAGCGTAGAGGGGCATAAGCAATTTCGAGGCATGCTGTGCCCATCACTGGGAGAGCATGCAGGGCGCATAGCGGCGCTCAAACTTGCCCACGTCAAACTTGCGCTTGCAGCCGGCGTAGTTCATGTAGCGAATCTTCCCGAAGACAGCCCGCTCTGCCCAGCCCTGGTCGTGGATGCCGCAGATGGACCAGAGGCAGCCTGCCGGGCATAGGGATGGAGGGTCAGCTCTCCCCCTTGCTCAGAGGCACTGGACAGCAGGTGGGATGTGGGTGCAAAGCGGAACAGGCTGGAGCATGAGAGCCCTCTCCTTGCCACCACAGCTTTGGCCTCACAGATAAGACCCCCAGCCCCATGCCCCCACCCTGCAGCTTACCTACATATCCATTGGGGTCCCTCCCATCCAGCTCGTAGCGGTCATTGAGGTAGATGGCAAATTGCAAGGCCTTCTCAGGGGAGTGAGTCCATTCCAGGATCTTCTTGGCCCAGTACATCCGCAGGAAGCCGTGCATCTTGCCCTCCCGGACCATTTGGAGCTGTAAGGAAAAGGAAAGCCACAGGGTTCAGTCCATGTCAGCTCACTTCTGTCCCTCAGGAAAAGGCTCAGCATTTTGAGGGGGAGACACAGGACCCTACCTGGGCAGCATTCCAGAGTGCGTCATGTGTAGTTCCCTGCTCCAGCTCCTGCAGCTCATAGAGAAAAGGCCTCTTGTCTTTGGCGTGGAGTTTCAGCGTGGTTTGTGCCCAGTCACAGGCACCTGAGCAACAGAGATGAGAGGCAACACTGAGCAACCCGCTCCTGCAGGGTCTCAAGGAGGGGATAGAGATCTGGGCTACTGAGGGCACCATGCCCTGGAGGCACCAGCATTGAAGAGGGCACGTGCCAACTCCTGTCCTATGTCCAGAAGCTACCAAACAATGGCACACCAGTGCCCCCATCGCCCCTCTCCTAGCAGAAACAGGATTGGGAAATTGGGGTGACCAGTTGTTGCATACCAGCCCGGTCCCCAGCTTTGTCCACCCAACCTGTGATGCTACCTTGCACACTGTCATAATTCTCATTGTAGTAGCAAAAGTTTTCAGCCAGCTCCCGCCGCACTACGGCCTCTTCCACAAATGCATCCACTGACTCCTTGTACTTGCTTCGGTGTTTCTGTACCTCCAGAATGGCTCGTTGGGTGGAAACCTGGCCTGGGGACACAGAGAGGGAGCAGGGTGGGCTGCTGGTCCGAGCCACCATGCTTTGGGATGGGAAGCCTGGCGACACTCACCAAAGTGGAACCATGGGGACAAGTTGCTGAGCGCTGCCTTGTTAGGGTCATTCCGGTGGGAGCCAAAGAATTTCAGCCGCTCTGTGATGAAGGACTGCAGTACAGCCAGCCCCGCAGCTGTGCCGGGGGTCGCCCACTCCACCTCCTCCACACTGCGGTCCACCTGCAAGCTGGAATAACAGGCCTCCCAAGCGATGGGCTTGGTGGCGACCAAGCAGTGTGAGTGCATTTGCAGGTGCTCTTCAGCCAGGGCTGCCCTCAGTGTTATGTCTCCTGGACATCCCTAACCAGCGAGTCACCAGCTCATGCCAGCCTTCTCCTCTTAACCAGCTCTGTACACGGGAGTTGTGGGAATCCATGTCCCCGGGACATCCCCATCTTCACACCACCTGCACATGACCTCAGGCACATCCCCATCCCCATCCCTTGCCATTCCCTCCCAGGATCAGAGAGCAGCTGTGAAACTCTGTGGGACCGGCCATGAGTGGGTGTGGTACCTCTACCGGGCAGGAGGGCGGATGTGGGTGACGAATGACAGAGGGGAACTCAGTGAGGAACTCGGGGAGCTGAGCGTGGATCTTGCCCCGGATGGTCCTGGCACTGTACTCTTGCTTGGGGGAGGCGACCCAGCATGGCACGATGTTGTGGGCATCAACCTGGAAAGCAAGGAGGAGGGAGTGAGCAAGGAAAGTGATGGGTCCTGGTGACATGACATGCATGCTCCCTGCTCAAGTTACTCTGCAGGCATGAAACATGAGAGATAAGGTTTACCATGTCTCACCAGCCAGTTTTCCCCTTCCAGAGCATAGGCACCCACCTGTGCAAACGGCACGTCCTCCGGCAAACGCTCCTTGACGTCCTCCACCCACTGCCGGGGAAGACGGAGGGGGCAGAAGTCTGTCACCAGCCCACCCACACCATGCTCCACCACAAACGTGGGCAGCACATCCTTGGCATAGCCCAGAAGCAAATGGAAGGGGATGTTCAGCTCCGCACACTCCTGCAGCAAGGGAGAAAGGGCTGTGGGATGGTTCATGCCTCTGCAGACCCCATCCCACCACCATCCACTGAAGGGATGGATCTGCTTCCCTCCTTCCCCACGAGCCCTGTCCCAAGCTGCACGTAACATCCCTGCAGCGGCTCTACCTTGGCCACCTCCTGCAGGCCCTTCAGCATGAAACCGTAGTGGCGGATGGTGGCATCCAGGAATTTGGGCACCAGGCAAAAGCAGACGTGCAGGGGCAGCTGCTGTTTGAGGGCCAGGCGCTGGGCATAGAGGAAAGCCCAGTTATCTGGAGAGAAAGCGCCCAGGGCTGTGTCAGAGGCAGGGAAGGAGATGGGCTTTCCCAGAAAGACCTTCCCCTCCAGCTGTCCCTCCTCAGCGGAGGGGGACACCAGCTCCACGGCTAATGAGAGGAGAGGCTGTGGGAGCATCACTCCACCAGCTGGTCCCCACCTTGCACCCGCTGGTCCCGGGACATCCAGTAAAGGATGCACCGCGCATCCTCCTTCAGCTCCGAGCCCTGCGAGACGAGGCGAACCCGCTTTTTGTTGTACTTGAACTCCCGCACGGACGGGGCCGCCCTTCGCCGCTCCTGCAGCGCCTCCTCTTCCTCCTTCCTCCTCCGAGACACCGGTGGTACCTCGGTGGCCTCAGCCTTTCTCTTCCTTTGTCCCCGCCGCATCCTCAGGACTGCCAGGATGGAGGCCCGGAGCAACGTGGTTGCTACGAGGGAAAACGGGACCGTACCGAGTTCCCGGTGGCCGGTGCCTTCCCCATGCCGGTCCCCGGTCCACCCGCAGAGCCCGGGGGATGCTGGTACCCACCCCGATGCCCATCCCAGAGCCCGGGGAATGCTGGTACCCACCCCGATGCCCATCCCAGAGCCCGGGGAATGCTGGTACCCATCCCGATGCCCAGTCCGCTCCCAGAGCCCGGGGAATGCCGGTACTCTGCCCATACCGATCGCCGGTCCAGCCCCGGTTCCTACCTGGCAGCCACGCGGTTTCGGGTGTTACACAAGCGCGGGAGGGGGCGTGACCCTCTGGAAAAGGGGCATGACCTTTGGAAAAGGGGACGGGTTTTTGGAGAAGGGGCGTGGCACCAGGACCTGGTACCACCCCCTCTTCATTGGAGCCGATGCTCTGCCGATGCGACATCGGAGCATCGGCCCCCGGGAGGGGCGAAGTGCCCATCAATGCCTCCCCTCCCTGCCCAGGGAATGAGGAAACAGCTCCAGCCACCTTTAGCCGTCACTTGGGAGTGTAGCGCCCCGCTGGCATCATCCTCCCGCCCTGCATCCTCGGGTATAGGGACCTTTCCCATGCAGGGAGCAGGGACGCTGGCTCTGGAGATGGGTAGGCAGAGAAGAGGGTTGCCCCTGCCCCTGCTGCTGCTGAGCATTGCCATGCTGGACCTCACACTGGGTAAGGGCTGAGTGGGATGCAATGTGCTCCATCGGGTTGGTGATGAGTGGGGAAGCATCATTTTCAAGGGTGACGGGTGGTTCCGGGGTTGCTTCACCCACATTGTGGGTGCCATTTGTTCTTGGACATTTCAGCACACAAATAGGCCTGCTCTTTGCAGCACTAGAACAAATGGCTTGGCTTTATTTCTTTTGCCTCTCATGTGCATTTGTCTGGGCACAGATCTTGGTCTCAGTTGAACCCTCTTGCTGAGCCTTCATTCCTATTGGGCTTGTTGCCTTTGCTGTGACCTGCTCGGCAGCACCAAACAGCCCTGTCCGGACGGCAGCATCACCAGGATGTCATGGGCCCGCAAAACTGCAAATGTCGTCCCAACGTTTGCACTTCACATAAAGCAAGAGTAATGTCGAGCTGAGTACAAGGAATAAACCTGAGGTTTGTACCACTTGTGAGCCTAGAGCTACAGCCATAGGTCCTTTCATCCCGCATCCCTCAGCCCCACACAGAACTTTCAGGGATCCCAGCACATCTCTAATGACTCGCCTTGACCTGCAAGCTGGAATTTGTTCCTCCATGGCCCCCCTTTGAGGGGCTGTTCCCCCGTTGCCATTATTATTACCCGGCGCTATCAGTTCCTGACTATCTGCAGCTGAGGGCTTTGTGTAAACTGTTGCTGCTTCGGTTCCAGCCGTCTCACGGTCACAGTTCCTGCGCTGCTCTTCCCGTCAGACGAGTTTGTCTGACTTCCTGCAGGGATGGGTGAAGGTGGTGGTACGGGACTTAGTGCTGGCACCTACAGGAGTTCATGGCCCAAAACTGAGACCAGCGATGCCCATGACTTGTTCCCGCTTTGTTGGGCTGGGGGGGGGGGGGGCGGGTTATGAGGCCTGCCTTGCTGATGATCATGTTGCTGTTCAGGGGATTCACATATTTGATCCACCCAGGACAGTGAATCCCCGCTCACGCTGCTCCTCAGCCCGTGGGTATCTTGGGGAGCTCATGCTGGTGGCAGTGCTGCACCGTTCTCAGCTCACCCATGGTCTCAGCCTTTCCCCGCCAGCCCTTGCATGTCTCATTCTCCCAACCTTTTGCAGGTGCCACCACCATGAACGTGACAGCACCCGCATCCCCAGCTCACCCTACCTTCCTGACACCTGCAGGGACCACCACTGCCTCCGCTACTGGAACCACTAACCCTCCCTCCAGACCTAAAACCTCCACCTCAGAGATGCTGACGGATGCCTTCACCGCCAGCGCTGCGACGCCTCCAGGGAGCAGCCTGGCAGCCTTTGGCATCATGAGGGGCAGCTCATCCCACAGCACCGCCGGGTCACCCACCAGCACCACGGGGCAGCCTGACCCCACGGCAGCGGCGCTGGGGCTCAGCACCGGCCCCCCAGAGCCCACGACCACCACCTCGGTCTGTGCCGAGACCACCATCGCCACGCCTGCAGCCACCAGCACGGCTCTGGCTGTCACCTCGGTCGGGGTGGAAATGACCACGCTGCCTCCCCTCGCCCTGACTCTTCTCCTCCGGACCTCCACGGGCACCGCGTCCCCGCGCAGCGGCGGCGCCTCCTTCCCCGCCGCTTCGGACGCGCCCTCGACAGACACCGCGGACACCAGCACTGCGGTTCCCGGGCGCACAGCATGGACCGCGGCCGGGACCCCCAGCGCCGTGTCGGGTGAGCGCAGCGCCGGCGGGAGGGACCCGTCTCCGGGCTTACCGGACGGGGCCCAACCCATCCCACAACAAGACCCTGCGATCCCTCCCGCCTGGCGGGGGCGGAGCTTATAAAGCGGAGAAAGAGGGGCTTGTTTGGGGCGTGGCTTACAGGACAGAGCTTGCATTGGTGGGGCTCAGTCAGGGGCGTGGTTTTGAGGGGCGAAGCCTGTAATGTCTTTACCAAGAGAGTGGCTTATGAGGGGCACGGCTTGTCAGAAGGGGCGTGGCCTTGCAAAGGGGCGTGGTTTAAAAGGGGCGTATCTTATGATAGATGGAGTTATTAATGGGCGTGGCACGATGGGGCGTGGCTCTCTGGCGCTGGCCACGGAGGGGCGGGGTATCTCCGGCCCCGCGGGTGGGGGTCTTTACCGGGCACTGGGAGGGGTCCCGCTGTACCCTGGTAGTTTGGCTGCGTCCCGGTAGTGGGGCCGCACTCCGCTCCACCCCAGCGAGGTGACTGCACCCTGCGGCACCTCTGCAGTGCCACCGTATCCTGGCGGTGTGACCATTGTACCCCACTGTACCCCACTGTAGCCCTGCAGTGTGGCTGTGACCCGGCAGCGTGGCTGTACCCTGCTGTGCCCCTGCAGTGTAACCATACTCTGGCAGTGTGGCTGTACCCTGCTGTACCCCTGCAGTGTAACTGTACCCCAGTGGTGTACCCAGGCGGTGCGGCTGTGCCCCGGAAGGAGGCTGTACCCTGGCTGTATCCCTGCAGTGTGAGCGTACCCCAGCTGTGTGGCAGTATCATGGTGATGTGACTGTACCCCTGCAGTGTGGCTGTAACTTTCCATACTCCTCATTATGGCTCTACCTGGCTGTGTCACCCTGCTGTACCCCTGAAGTGTCATTGTACCCCACTGTACCCCAGCAGTGTGGCTGTACCCCAGCTGTTCCCTGACTGTGTGACTGTACCCTGGCAGTGCCCCTGCCTGGGCAGCTGTGTCCCATCGGTGTTCCTGTATTCCGGTGGCTCTCCCAGGAGCCTTTACCCTGTGGCTGCAGCTGTACCCTGGTGACACCCGGCTCTGTGCACCCAAAGCAGGCAGGGAGACAGTACCGTGCCCCGTGCCCCGGGCTGTGCGCATCCCTCTGCTGTTCCTGCATCCCAGCAGAGTGACCGTACGCTGAGAAGAGTACCTGTACCCTGGCCTAATGCCTACAGCACAAAAGCTCCCCGGCACCGTACTCCGGTGATGCCCTCAGCCCGGCTGTGCCCTGGCAGTGTCCCCCTGTACCCGTGCAGACCTCCAGCGTGCCTGTTCACCTGTGGAGCGCCTGTACCGTGTCCCAGTGCCTGCAGCCACCTCTGACTGGTCTTGTCCCCGACCCCAAGAAGAAGGAAGCGACTCCGGCTGTCAGTGGCGCGCTTCAGCCGTGACATGCTGTGACATGGGGAAGTGATGCTTGTACAGACAGTCCAGGGGACAAACCCTCAGCCCGGAGCACGCCCTTCCTGAGCGCCGCCTGTTCTCTCGGCCAGTTCCTCACCCTTAGACGGAGCAGGCTGTTGTCTCCTGAGGGCGTTGGTACTGGGAACCGCTGAACACCCTTGTGGTGAAGTGCAGGGACGGTGTCAGGCAGCACGGCTGCTTTTCTGGGCTTTTTCCTATTGTCACCATCCCCTCAGCAGGCAGACAACAGCACGGTCCACGGGTGCAGGGTCTTGGTCTGCAGCAGTGGTGGCCTGCCCTGCCAGCTGCTTGCGGCTGCTCCGGGTCCGGCCGTGCAGCTGATATCTGCTCAGCATTGCACCAGTCCCTCGAAGTGTGTTGGGCGGACACCTCCCCTTCACGGGCAGCACCTGCGGAGTAAAAGGACCCACCTGAATGCTCCTTCTCTACTGGGAAAAGGAGACCCAGAAACCCTAGTGCTGGGGCCGTGGGGAACACTTGGAGCGGGGGGCATCAGCTTCCAGCCATCTGGACATGGCCAGGTGGAGAGGGGGGCTGCTCCTGCTGCTGCTGAGCCTCGCCGTCCTCGCCGTGCTGCACCTCACGCTGGGTAAGGGCTGAATGGGGTGCAATGCTTTCCGTGGGGTGGGTGGGGAGCGAGAAACATTGTTTCCCGGGGCGGTGGGGTGCTTCGCCTGCGTCAGGTGCTTGTGGGGTGCAGGGAGTGAAGCGCTGTAGGTGCTGTTTGCTGTTTACTAAATGGGAAGCAGAGGTGGACTTAAAGCTGCTCCTTTGTGTGAGGATGAGGCCCTTTAGTGCAGACACCCACCTGAGCACGGGCTGGGATCAGACCTATGCCCTTCTCCACGTTATTATTTAACCAGCTGCTGCCTGCAACAGCTCAGGGAGGGAATGGCTGCTGGGGAACTTCGGGAGTTTCTGGTGGGGCTGGCTGAAAGCAGCCAGCGGCTCATGTCTTGGTTCCCCATTCCCATGTGAGCTGAGCATCAGACTCACAGGGTTTATGCTGGAATCACCAGGGAATCCAGTCTGCTATCTCAAAGCTGCCACTTTGCAGGCATCCCTTGACACATGATCAGACAGCCAGGCTTTTTTGTGCATCCTTTTGGAGAGGGTTACAGATGCCTGGGCTTCCCCAGGGACAGCAGACTGTCCCAACATGGGGTCCATGTGGGCAGAAAGGACAGCATCCCATGTCTCTTAGCCCTCCCCGCAGAGCTTTCATGGGTCTCAGCATGTCTCTAATGATTCGCCTTGACCTGCAAGCTGGAATTTGTTCCTCCATGGCCCCCCTTTAGGGGCTGTTCCCCCGTTGCCATTATTATTACCCGGCGCTATCAGTTCCTGACTATCTGCAGCTGAGGGCTTTGTGTAAACTGTTGCTGCTTCGGTTCCAGCCGTCTCACGGTCACCAGTTCCTGCACTGCTCTTCCCGTCAGACGAGTTTGTCTGACTTCCTGCAGGGATGGGTGAAGGTGGTGGTACGGATCTTAGCGCTGGCACCTACAGGAGTTCGTAGCCCAAAACTGAGACCAGCGATGCCCATGACTCTTTCCTGCTTTGTTGGGCTGGGGGGGCGTTATGTGGCCTGCCTTGCTGATGCCCACTCAGTGATCCCTGTGTTGGGTTGACACAGGACAGCGAATCCCCAGTCCCAACGCTCCTCTGCTGAAGGGTATAGCTCTGGGTCCTTTGAGGAACTCATGCTGCTGGTGGTGCTGCGCTGTACCTGGCACAGCCACGGTCTTAGCCTTTCACTGCCAACTCTTCCGTGCCTCACTCTTCCACCTCTTTGCAGGGACCACCACCATTGATGTGACAGCGACTGTGTCCCTGACTCACCCTACCTCCTCAACACCCAAGGAAACCTCAGCACTGCTGCCCAACAGTGCCTCCACCACTGCAGTCACCATCCCTCCCTCCAACCCTGAAAGAGGAGCCTCCACCCTGGAGAGATCCAGCACAGCCCTGTGGACCAGCAGTGCCTCTTCTCCCACCATGCTTCCTCCCACTGCACCAGCACAGACAGACACATCGTCTGAGCCCTTGACAACTCTGTTAGATACCACGTCTGACCCCAATACCATCACAGGCATTCCTGGGACCACCCCTGATCACACCCAGCCAGTGGGGACCACAGCCAGGACCACCCCTGGCATCTCCACCCTGACCAAGAAGTCAAACTCAAGCACCTTGACAGCACTTGAGACCTCCAGTGCAGCCACAAGTGAGTACAGCCGTGGGGCATCTGGAGGGCAGGGGCATGGCCAGGGCCACAAATCCCTGTGAGGATGCTGGGCATGCGCTTGGGTGGCTTTATTTAGGCTTGGTCTGTCCTCAGCTGTAAGACCATCCTGCACCTCTCTGGAGACAGTGCTAACGCAACATTGCTTTGCCCAGGCACAGAGCCCTCTTCCCCTGCCACTGACTCAACTCAGATCACGGAGGTTACTCCCAGCACCCCTGCAGACCTGTCAACGATGCCACCAGTCTGTCCCAATCCCACATCCAACACCAGTAAGTGCAGAGCCCTGTGGGCATCGCCACCCCCCAGCATGGGTGGCTTTGGGCTTCCAGGGTCCATTGCAGAGTGTCCTGGAGAACCACTGCTTTTGCTGTGCTCTCGGTACAGAGGCATTGGTGCTCTGTGAGATGTGTGGTTTGCTTACAGTTGGAGGGTTGTTCTCCTGACAGTGCAGTGTCCATGACATGAATAACCCGACAGGATGTCCTGTGTCTCTGTCAGTGATCATGGGAGACACCCCTAGATGCTTTGGCACAGCCCAGGGTTCAACGGCAATAACCAGAGCCATCTTTTTTGTCCGTAGGTGCATCTCTCTTTCTGTCACTGCAGCTAACCATTCCCCTGGACCTGGGGAACACCACGGTGCAGGAGATGGTGTTGTCCAAGGTGAGGTGTGCTGGGATGATGTGCCACTTTGCATCTGCTAGCCATGGTCCAGCCAGCTGGGAAAGGGGTCTGGCTTACCAGCAGGAGGGGATCAGCTGGGTCTTGCAATGAATATTACCCGGAGCCCTTTGAGATGAAGAGTACACCCTCCTTTAGCTGCTGAGGTCAAGGATCAGGCCCTTCCTAGGTGGGGACCTGGAGTAGGAAACTTCCTCAGCATGGTTTGATGGTTGTCCTTTCCCTTCAGCTCCGTGTGGATCTCCAGACGCTGTTCCCATGTGCTGGCCTGGCAGTGGGGTGGCGAGGGAAGAGGAGGACCTGACTGCTGCTCCTCATCTGGCCGGGACCTGCAGGGCTGGCACCCGTGTGAACTGGCAAGCTTTCTGCTCCCAGCTCCTTATTCCACAGCTGTGCAACCTTTTGGGGTAATCTGTACAGCTCCCCTTGAACCTGGGAACCCCCATCCTTCACTGTACACACCTAGAGGACCTCCAGTCCCCCAGTGGACTGGGAAGACCCTTCCCCTTGCCACCGCCTGTCTGTAGAGCCTGAGCCTTGCCACCACCCTGCACCAGACCTGGCTCCTGTGATGGAACCTTCGTGCCAGCACTGCCAGGAGGCTGGGAGGAGGGGAACCTGCGGCTCTGGGGTTGAGCTGGCTCAGGTATTAAAGCCAAATTGGCGACCGATGGATGAGACAAAGAAGACTTGAAACTCCCGGTACCATTGTGCCCAAGGCCCTCAGGAGCTTGGTGATGGTGACCTCAGGATCTGCAACCCTGAGGTCTTTGGGAGATGGGCCAGGGCCAATTTTATCCAGAGCGGGCCAGGAGGGAGCCAGGGGTGGCTCTGGGACGGAGGCAGGAGAGGAAAAGAGCCCCCCCTGTCCCACTCGAGTTCTGTCCTGGGACCAGCCCGGCTCCTGAGCCCTGCAACGCAGGGGGCGAGTGAAGCCAGAGCCCCGCGCTGGCTCTCCCTGCCGTTCCTGCAATATCATTGATGGAGAAGCACGCCCATGCCAACATGGGCTGCGCAGCAAACGGAAATCTCACGTTTTTCATAGCAAAGGTAAAAACCTCATTTCTTTCCAAGCTGCCTTTTCCAATTTTTGGCTTCGCAAAGAAAACCAACTGAGTCTCAAAAGCTTCGCAGCAGAGATGGGCTCAGGGCTGTCCCCTCCTGGCAGGGACACCACAGACATTCCTGAGGATGGCTCGGAACCCCGACAGGCTGGGGGTCCCTGCTTTGGTCCTCTCCACCTTGTGACACCCCGCAGCTGCTGGCGCAGCTGTGCGCACCGTGGGACCGTGGAAATCCCGTGGGCTGTACTCCTTCCCTGTTTTTTTCCAGTCCCAAGCTAAGCAGACAGCCACAGCGTCTGTCCCCCTGCAGCAAAGTCATTTATTAACTGATTAATTACCCAGATAAAATCCAACTGAAGCAATTATTAGCCTAAGCAAGTCACCTCGCCGGGAGATTGAAAACTGAAATAATTAGCAAAATAGCAATGTTGCGCGTTGGGGGTTATTTCAGCTGAACCCTGCTCCTTGCTGGCAGCCTGAGCCAGTACAGGGACGGCTGGAAGGGGGTGCACGGGGCCGTGGGATGCCAAACCCAAGGGTGGCTCCTAATGTCCCTGGGTTGTCACCCAGCTGGGAAGGAGCCAGCAGCCAGATAGGATGGGGAAAGACATCCTGGGATCATCCGTCTGCCTGCCAGCTCCATTGGCTATGAGAAGCTGAGCTGGGGCTGGAGGCTCAGCCCAAGCAGCTCATTGGGTTGCTTCCATTTGGGATGACCCTCGCATGCCAGGGTTTCTCCTTTGCTCTACAGGATGCTGCCTGGCTTTTGGGGGCTTGTTGGAGCCCTCAGTACCAACAGAAGTCCCTTAGCACCTGGGCAGGGAGCTGGGCAAAGCCTTTTGGAAGGGGTTCCCATGTTGGATGCCTAGTGGGGCTCTGGGAAAGAAATCCTCATGCTCTGCCTACGCTGTGGAGCCAGGCCAAGAGTCCTCCCACGTCACATCCCACTGGGCTGATTTCTCCGGCTGTTGAATCCATAACTTCAGACCCCAGGACATGGCTGGGAGCCAAGGCCAGGGTAATGGAGCCAAACTGCGTCACAAAGGGAGGAAAAGGTCCTGAAGTGTTGGGATGAAAAGGTGACCGGGGCACTTGCTGTCCCCTGCCAGCACAGCTGTCTTCCACCATTATTGTGGTTGGGGGGCGGCAGGAAGAAGAGATACTCCAGTCCTGCCAAGCCCCTCTGCCACCCAGCCCAGGAGGGAGAAGAGAGGCATGATGGGGGGACATGGTTCCCATGAGGATGCTGGGCACTGCCCTGGTGTTGAGGACACAGAGCTCTGACAAGCTCCTGACACTGCCCATGCTCGCTGTGCCTGCCTTCCTTGAGGATGCTGGCCACCATCTTCACCTCAAGGCTGCTTGCCTGCCATGGACCCCTGACTGAAGGGGTCTTAAGAGGTCAGATCCGTGTCCCAAGAGGTCAGATCCATGTCCCACTGCTTTCCCAGCCTGCAAATAATTTCTTAGCCTCTATCCTGTAACCCACTATCTATCAGCACTGTCCTGAGGAGCAGACCCTGCACCCAGAGGGATTGTTGGTTTTGATGGTCCCAACAGCACCATGAGGTGCACCTTGAATCCCTTGTGACACAGCTGCCCCTTCCCGTGACCCCCTCCCCTTCACCTCCGCTAGTGGCTATAGCCCAGCTCCTGCTGTCCGGCAGGAGGGTGTTGCAACACGCCCAGTTTGCCAAGTCACCCAGAACCTGTGGGGTTGATGGATAACCCGGTGCCCCCTTCCCCCCCCCCAGCCCTCTCCAAATGCCCTTGCCAGGAGGCCAGGGCGGTGCCAGTAGGAGATGCTATAATCTCCATGGGGCTGGAACAACAAGGCTATTGATTCCAGGAAGGCTGCTGGATGGTGCAGAGCCCCTGGGTGCTGGGATTCACAGCATTACCTCCTGGCTGTGGGCTCCTGAAGGGCTCCAATGCCCATCCAGTGCTTTGGTCCATCAAAATGGAGGATGATGGTTACCCTTGCAGGAGCCGGTGGCTCGCTGGGACCTTTGTTTCAGGCATAGCAGCAGAATCAATGAATGAAAAGTCCCTTCCCAGGGTGGGAACAGGGCAACATCTTTGAGATGAGGGATTGACCCACGGTGGCTGCAGGCTTTCCTGGGAGGGTGTGCCAATGCCAGAGCAGAGGGATGAACTTGGTTTGCTACCCGTGTGACTCTGCTGGAGAAGCAGCAAGGAAATAGGGCTTCTTGGGGACAGCATGGGCAGGAGGCACAGGTGTGAGGGTCTCCAGGGGGTGCCAGTCCCAGCACACTATGAGCGGCAGCTTGCAAGATGGGCTGGAAGCGCCCTGCTTCAGCTGACTTATTTTCCCTTATGCTAAACACCATGTTTGCATCAATCCCTGTGGTTCCCACCACATTTTGCACCTCAAACACCAGCTGAAGCAACTCTCTCCAGTGTCAGCACATATTCCCCATCTGGGTGGCTTTCCAAAGTGATATGGCATCGTCAGCACAGGCAGGAATGACTGTCCCACGGTGGGTTTGCATCCTTCTAATCCTCCATCAGCCCAGGTGTGGCAGCTGCTTGGGTGGTCACTGGCTGAGTGATCACCCCGTGAGCTGCAGTGCTGCTTGCACGCGCCCCTGACTCACTGTTCTCTCCTGGCTTTGCCCCCACACTGGCATTTTCTTCGTCAGGCAGGCATTCGTTCCGGTAGACCGGTGCTCTCCCCTCATTTACCGTCTGTCCTCTGTTCCTGCTGCCGGGGGTAATGCGTGGGTTTATAGGATGGGGTTTCATTGGCCGTGACTTGGCTTCCCCTGGCTTTTCCCTCTTGACGCTCCCGGGCAGCGGCTGGGGTATTGCTCGGCATTCCTTACCTTTGCTGCCTGCCTGATGGAGACCAGCTCCAGCGGGACACTGTGTACTGCCTGACAACACCTCTCATAACACTGTGCAGCAATCGCCTGGGGGCATTTCTGGTTAAGAGGCGTTAAATTGATTACAAAACCATGTAGTGGTGGGGGTTTGCATAATGCTGTTCATGGTGCGGGGAGTGTGTTTGTGGGGGGAGCTGGCAGCTCTTCCAAAGAGGGGGAGCAGGAATTGCTGCTCCAGAGGAAAGGAGGAAGGGGAGACACAGGGGTGAAGTGACCCAGGGGATCCCTCTAGCAAAGAAAGAGGGCTGGGTCTGCTCCAGCCTCTGTGGATGATGGTCCCACCTTGCAGAGGGGCTTCCCTGGCCCTTCACCCACTCCCAGCACACCAGCATTGGTGCGCCCATACTGAGATGCAAGTGTAAAACCCCACTAGGGCCCTGGATAGGGATGCCCAGGGCTCCCAGTTGCAGCCAAGTCCTGAGGGCTCAGCTGGCACCTCAGGACCTGCCCCCAGCCTTACCTTTCCCTGCTTTAAAACCTTCCTCTGCTCCTGTGAAGCCTTGAGCCAAACAGGGGTTTGCGTCCTGCCTTGACCTGGTCTGAGACACGGCTCAGCCACCAGTTTTGGTGGCCACAATGTCCCTACAAGCATGGTGGCACCAGCTGGCAGTGCCCCATTACCCATTGCTCCCTGCACGGGGAGAAGGTCCTGTGGGGTCCGTGGGTTGGCTGTTGTGGGGAGCCGCTCCCATAGGGACCACAAGGAAACTGCTGTGGGGAGAATGTCCTGTGGGGTCCATGGGGAGGCTGCCATGCCGCTATTAGCAGTGCCATGCACTGCTCCTGGCTCAGCTTTTCCAGCTTGTGCTGGTGACCCAGGGAGCTGCACTAGGCTGTGTCCAGGTCTCCAGGGAGACTGAGTCCCTTTGGGTGTCCTTTGGGTAACCCCCAACTCATGCCCTGGCTGAATGGGACATCCAGCCCTTGGGAAGGGGAGGGCTTGGCAGGAAGGGAATGGTGACAGGGACATTAGGAGGAAAGCACCGAGGATGGGAGGGGACGGCGACTGCAACCTGCCTCCTTCTGCCATCCCCATAAATAGGAGGGAGCAGGAGTGAGATTGCACCTGCAGGACTCCAGCTCTGCAGGAGAGCCAGGCAGGGAGGGACGGACGGACGGACGGACGGAGCTGCTCCTTGCTGCTCTCACCTCCCTTGGAGCTCCCCAGCTCTCTGCCTGCTTGAAGGCGTGAGGCATGGGGACCAGGAGATGGACACTTTCCACCTTTGTGGGATGCTGCATATGGATTCTGCAAGGTACGTCCTCTATTTTTTTGCTAGCACACGTGCTACCCAAGTTCTTGCAGGCCACAGCAGGTACACCTGTGAGATGCTTTGTCCTCCTGGCTGCACTGGAAACTCCTCTTACGACCAGTCTTTGCAACACATGGCAGAAAAAGGGCTAGAAAAATGTTTTACGGGGCAGGCATCACTCTGAGGGGCTTGTTGCAGGTTTAGACCTGTGGGAGAGGCAAGAGCCCAGCCTGGGAGCCTGTTCCCCTCCAGCAAGGGAGCCAAAGGCAGCCAGCTGGCAGAGTGAGGCTCCAGGGATGCTCCCATCCCTTCCGTGTCCCAGGGAAGAGCAAATACAGGGTCCCTATTGCACAAGCTTCCTGTGATTGGGCCGTGTGGAGTAGATGACATTTCATGCTCTGCATGAGAGAATTAAGATAAAACATGGATTTACTGGGATGGAGTGAGCTAAACTAACCTGGGGGCACTTGACTTTTTTTTTTCTCTGACAGGAGGAGGGAAGCAGGTGAAATTCTCTGGCTGATGGTAGTTGCTGCCAAGTCCTTATTTAGGTGGGGAAAGACAGAAGAGCAGGAAGGGGATGGCAAGCAGGCAGCCTGCTGGCAGGGACACGGGGAGGCTGGAAGAGACTGGGCCCTCAAGGACTGGTCTGGCGTAGGAGTTCATCAGTGACTCCAGCACAAGTTATTCACAAACTAATGAGCTGAGCTGCTGGTGAGGTTGGAGGCACCTCCTCTGCAGGGGTATCTGGCTGCCTGGCAGGGGGAACCTGATGCACCGGAGCACCAGGACAGGGAGCAGGCTCGGGCTGTCGAGCTGTGGTGAAACCCAGGCTGCAGTGAAACCCTGCTGGGTCTCACCCTCGGGGTGCCCTTTGTCTCCTCTAATTGCAGCTGCCTAAAAACAAGTGTCAGCAGATCCACCTGGCTCCTCCTGGAGCCAACGGTGGCAGCTTTGTCTCCCCAGAGCCCACATCTCTGTCCTAAAAATAAGACTGGGTGAAACATCATCTGTGGGTGCCAGGAGAAACTCTTGGGATGCGACGTGGTGTCTCCTTCCCCTTTCAGAGGAATTCCTTGATGTGGGTCAGGATTTCAGCAACAAGAGGAGGGAGCTGTAAGCAGGGCTTGGTCCTGGGAGATGCTGAGTATTCCTTCCATGAGCAGGGAACCCCTGGATGCCTGCATCCAGCTTGGGGCAAATAGGACAGGGAAGGAGTAGGCAGGCTCCCACACTGGGAGATGTTTAGTGAACCTGCTTTAACTGCAGAAGGTAAGAAGACATTTGCATTCAGAGAATGCTTCACCAAGCCCTGGCTTTGGGTAAAGTGTTTTTAAATGTCTCTCAGACACCTGAAAGCCAAAAAAAGGCAAGAACCCCTCTGGCTCCACAGGAGCAACTGCACTCGGAGGCATCCCACCAGTGAGGCAAAGAGGGCTGAGGGCTGTCATCAGGTGGCAGAGCTCCACAGACACCCCTGGGGCTATGAACTAGACTTACTGGGCTCTAATTCTTCCCAATGGCCAGGAGGCACCATCCCCATCACAACTGGGGCTGCCTTGGCTTCTGCGCTTGCACCTGGGTCTCTCCCTGACTCGTGATGTGTTGTGCTTTCTCTCAGCTGGTGGCTGCTGATGCTGGGGATGCAGAGGGTGCTGTGAAGAATTGTGCCTAAGGCAGCCCAGGCTGTGCTGCTTGACTTTTAAATCAGAGCCTTGTAAGGCCGTGGCATGAGGCAGTGGGGTTTAAGAAGAGGCAGAGCATTCAGAAGCTCACCTGGAGGGGCTGAGCCTGGCAGGCTGCTGGCTCCGAGTAATGCTCTGCTTTGTGCTTCTCTGCAGGGCTCAGGGCTGCTGCAGCTGTCCCTGTCACTACCGAGGGGCCAATTACTGTGGGGACAGCTTCTCCCATTGCCGAAGAGACAGAGTGGCCCCATGCCCTGGGGACGGGCACTGCAGAGATGAGCACCACAGTAGCTGATGCTGAGATAGCTGAAAGCATCCTTGAGCGGAGCTCGGTGAGCCCAACCTTCCCTCCTGGGTCCGAGATGGGAGATTTGGTGACGACGGCGAGCAGCTATGTCTCTACAATACCAACTTTGACCAATGCGACCAAGCCTCTTAACCCATCTCAAGAAAACCAGAGGGGTTTGGCTGCTCCCACTGCAGCCATGACTGCTGCCTCCATCTCCACACAGCTCCCTGCTCTCACCCCAGAAGCGGAGCATGATGTAACAGGACCTGCTTCCAATGCACCCCCGGCGACCACCCTTCTCTCTGCAGATGTGAATGAGGATGTTCTCGTGGACGTGGCCAGAGAAGGAGCAGATCTAGACCCCACTGTTGGTGATGTGATCTTCCCCTCCACCTTTTCACAGGCCATCACCTGGGGGCCACAGCCAACTGCTGGCAGCCCCATGGGTACCGGCGTCACTGTGCTGCTGAGTCAAGGGCTGGACACAGCTACAGGAGTGGTCAAGGAAGGTGTAACCCTGCCTGTAGATATCCAGAGTGAAGACAGTACCAGCTCCTCACGGCCCGGCCCTGGTGCTGGGACTCTGCTCATTACCCAGGAGGATGGGGCAATGAGCAGGGCTGTGGGCATCACCCCAGACCCATTGGGAGACACTACCCTGGCTGCCACAGAAAGACCTTTGGCTTCAGTGCCCGGAGATGCAGGAGATGCCGTAAATGGTGCATTCAGCACAGCCGATGCATCCCACCTGCCTCCAGAGAGTGTGATGATATCAGGAACAGTAGGAAATCCAGGGGAGTCCTCTCTCCTTCCTGGCCAGGCAGCTCTAAGCTCGTCTGCTTCACTGACACCAGCCGGTGGTGGGGATGGGCAGGGAGCTCCTGGGATGTCATCAGACACTCCTGGTTCATCCCCATTGCTTGCAGTCAGTGAGGTGCCTGCAGCAACAGTGGACAAGGTCACCTCACTGCTGGCCCCAGGGGTTCCCATTGATGCACAGAGTGACATGAATGCCCCAGTCCCGGCCACTGTGCTGCCCACAGGATATGTGGGAGCTGTGGATCTGGCTGAGCCATCCCTGCAGCCTGCCCCACGGCAGAACCCTGCTGGAGAACAGCCACGTCTGCTTCCTGCTGCCCTGCCATTCTCCACGGACACTTCCAGCTCTCCTGGGGCTGCGTACCCACCCCCAGGCACTGGGGACAGCACTCTGCCTGCAACTGACCATGGGACAGAGATGCCAGGGAGCCCCGACCTTGCTGTTGCTCCAGGAGCACCCATGTCTCCATCAGTTGGAAGACCACAGCCATGGGGCATGGCAGCTGACACTTCCCAAGGAACAGAGGGACCCGGCACTGGATTGAATTCAGTTTTAGATGCCCCAAATCCAACATCTTTCATACCTGATGGACTCTCATGGCCAAGCAGTGGGGTCCCAGCTCAGGGGACCGAGGGTGCAGGAGAAACAGCCCAGTCAGGAGGTCCAGGGGATGGCAGTCCCTATGTAGATACTCAGACTGACATGAGTCGTTTAGCCACCAGTGCTCAGAAGGACCTAACAAACACTGGAGAGATGCCAGCTGGAGGAACAGAAGCTTTGGCAAATGCTGAAATGTCCTCTCCATCAGCTCTTGGAGATGGAGCAGGAGCAGGGGCAGCCCTAGCACGTGGTCCTGCACCTCCTGGCAGTGCTGGGTTGGAGCCTGACCTCTTGGGGGCTGAAGGACCAGGGCACCTGCCTGGTGAATCCCCCAGTGCTCCTGGAGTAGCTCACCCACCCCCAGGGGCTGCAGCAGAGACACCGGTGAGCCCCAACCTTGGTGCCGCCCAAGGAGTGCCTGTGCCTCCGTCTCTTGGGGGTCCAGAGCCATGGGAGATGGCAGCTGGTGCTCCGCAGGGAGCAGGTCTTCCTGGAGCTAATGGACCAAGCAGTGGCTTGACTTCGGCATGGGATGGCCCCAGCTCAGCATCTTATGGGCCAGCAGGACTCCCGTCACCTGCCCTTGGGCACCAGCTTGACACAAACCCGGCACTGCCAGCAGTGGAAGGGCTCGGAGCTGGCACAACAGAACAAGCACTGGGGGGAGTGGGCAGCGCAACTGGGTTTGATCCATCCCTGAGTGCTGCTGCAGGCAGTGGGATGGCAGCTGGGATGGATCAACTGCCAGGCGCAGGGTCCCCATCCGGCCCTGCCTCTCTCAGTGATCCAGTTGCAACATCCTCCGTTTCAGCAGATGATGGAGCAGGACCCATCCAAGCTGCATCCCCTGGCACTGACAGCCTGTCTCCAGCCTCTCTGGACAGTGAAACTCTCACGGAGTTTCCAGCACAGGGGACTGAAAGCACAATGGATGTGGCAGAGGCAGGGAACCCAGAGAGTGAAAGTCCCTACATGGAGACGAGTCCTTCAGCCTTCAACGCTCAGCAGGATGCCACTAACACTGGAGAGATGCCAGCTGGAGGAACAGAAGCTTTGGCAAATACTGAAATGTCCTCTCCATCAGCTCTTGGAGGTGGAGCAGGAGCAGGAGCAGGGGCAGCCCCAGCACTAGGACAAGTGTCCCCACATGGTCCTGCACCTCCTGGCAGTGCTGGGTTGGAGCCTGACCTCTTGGGGGTTGAAGGACCAGGGCACCTGCCTGGTGAATCCCCCAGTGCTCCTGGAGTAGCTTACGCACCCCCAGAGGCTGCAGCAGAGACACCGGTGAGCCCCAACCTTGGTGCCGCCCAAGGAGTGCCTGTGCCTCCGTCTCTTGGGGGTCCAGAGCCATGGGAGATGGCAGCTGGTGCTCCGCAGGGAGCAGGTCTTCCTGGAGCTAATGGACCAAGCAGTGGCTTGACTTCGGCATGGGATGGCCCCAGCTCAGCATCTTATGGGCCAGCAGGACGCCCGTCACCTGCCCTTGGACACCAGCTTGACACAAACCCGGCACTGCCAGCAGTGGAAGGGCTCGGAGCTGGCACGACAGAACAAGCACTGGGGGGAGTGGGCAGCGCAACTGGGTTTGATCCATCCCTGAGTGCTGCTGCAGGCAGTGGGATGGCAGCTGGGATGGATCAACTGCCAGGCGCAGGGTCCCCATCCGGCCCTGCCTCTCTCAGTGATCCAGTTGCAACATCCTCCGTTTCAGCAGGTGATGGAGCAGGACCCATCCAAGCTGCATCCCCTGGCACTGACAGCCTGTCTCCAGCCTCTCTGGACAGTGAAACTCTCACGGAGTTTCCAGCACAGGGGACTGAAAGCACAATGGATGTGGCAGAGGCAGGGAACCCAGAGAGTGAAAGTCCCTACATGGAGACGAGTCCTTCAGCTTTCAACGCTCAGCAGGATGCCACTAACACTGGAGAGATGCCAGCTGGAGGAACAGAAGCTTTGGCAAATACTGAAATGTCCTCTCCATCAGCTCTTGGAGGTGGAGCAGGAGCAGGGGCAGCCCCAGCACGTGGTCCTGCACCTCCTGGCAGTGCTGGGCTGGAGCCTGACCTCTTGGGGATTGAAGGACCAGGGCACCTGCCTGGTGAATCCCCCAGTGCTCCTGGAGTAGCTCACCCACCCCCAGGGGCTGCAGCAGAGACACCGGTGAGCCCTGACCTCGGTGCTGCCCAAGGAGCACCTGTGCCTCCGTCTCTTGGGGGTCCAGAGCCATGGGAGATGGCAGCTGGTGCTCCGCAGGGAGCAGGTCTTCCTGGAGCTAATGGACCAAGCAGTGGCTTGACTTCGGCATGGGATGGCCCCAGCTCAGCATCTTATGGGCCAGCAGGACTCCCGTCACCTGCCCTTGGACACCAGCTTGACACAAACCCAGCACTGCCAGCAGTGGAAGGGCTCGGAGCTGGCACGACAGAACAAGCACTGGGGGGAGTGGGCAGCGCAACTGGGTTTGATCCATCCCTGAGTGCTGCTGCAGGCAGTGGGATGGCAGCTGGGATGGATCAACTGCCAGGAGAAGGTTCCTCACCCAGCCATGTCTCTCCCAGTGCTCCAGTCGCAGCACCCTCCGTTTCAGATACACACAGCCCAAGTGCCTTTGGAGGAGTCGGTGGTGCTCCTGGAGCTCCACAGCCTTCCCTGGGTGCAGGGCCAGACATCTCCCCTCCTGCAGGAGAAGGAGTAGGTGAAGAAGTGGGTGACAGAGGGCCCTCAGTACAGTCCCAGGCCCCCACTGGAGAAAGACCAGCTGGTTCTGGAGCCACTGATGGAGAAATGGGAGCTGTGCTGCACTCTGCATCTTCCTTCCCGTCTATGGTGGGGTCTTCATCACCTGGGATGTCTGGCCAGATTGCCCATGGAGCAAGTCTTCCTGGAGCTGTTCAAGGTGGCAGTGGTTTGAGCACAGACTTGGAGGCAGCTGGCCCCCAAGAACCCCCTATGTCTGCCACCAGCATTCAGAACAAGGCTGATCTTGGACTTTCTGATGCAAAGCTGAGTCCAGTCAATGCGGTGGAGCATCCCGGGGGAGCCTTGGCGAATGGCACACCTTCCCCCGGTGCCAGCCTGAGAGGGGGCACAGGAGCCATCGTGCAGACTGCATCGGGAGCACTGACCCCATCTGCCCTTACCTCCCCCCAGGAGACTCAGCCCCTGGTCCCGGTAGCTCCAGACATCAGCAGCATCTCCGATGGCACAGCCACGCCAGTGGCTGGTGCTCTGCTCCTCCCTGGGCATGGGCTGAGCTCAGGACTGGCACCCAATGGAGACCCCCACTCTTCCCCCAGCACCCAGAGTGGGAATACCCTGAGGGCACCTGGTGGGCTGGTGGGTGATGCTAGAAGTGCTCAGCCATGGTCTTCTGAAGATGAGGTGGCCTCAGGGATGCCAGCACCTCTGGGAGAAGTGTCCCCCCATGCCCTCACATCCCCCAATGCTGCCCTGGCTCTGCCCTCTGCTCCAGAGAGAGAAAATGCTGCCGAGGAGGCATCTGCTGGCCCTGGGCTTTCTGCTCCGCTTCCAGCACGTGAGTCGATAGTGGGGTCCTCTGCAGGTGGAAAGGGAGGGCTGGGGACTGCAGCTGCTGGGGGGGCTGCTCTGCTCCTGCCTCCCCACCAGCCAGGAAGTCCTGGGGTCTCCTCCTGGGATGCCAACAGCCCTGTGCCCGGGGAAGCAAGCGCCGTACTCCCCGGAACAATGGCAGGGCAAGGGGACGTGGCTCAACTCCCTCCCAGGGTTGCTGGAGCTGGGGCAGCTGCGGAGACCACTGCCCGCTCCCCACCGCAGGGGATCCCAGGGCTCTCTGCCTTCCCTCGTGCCAGGATTGCTGCTGGCAGCTCTGGATCAAAGATCCCAGAGCCGGGACCTGCCAGTAGTGGCTCATCACCTGCCACCCTGCAGTCGTTCTTGGGTGGCAAAGTGACCACCAGCCTGACAAACAGAGCCCCTGCTGCTGGTGGCTCAAGCGCCCCTGCAGCCTTCCCAGGCCAGGGGGGAGCCCAGGGGGGCTCCCCAGCCACCGTGCGCCCAGCTGTGTCCTGCAGCCCAGCCGCCACCAGCCCGGCCCCGCCAGCCCCGCTCCCGGGGGGCAGGAAGGTACCCCTCAGGCCAGGAGCAGCCACTGTCACCTCCCGCACATCGTTCCCCGCGTTTCCAGCTCCACCAGGAGGGCTGGCAGCCACCCCGACCCTGCTGCCTGGCCCCACAGGTATGTGATGCTCACGGGGTAGCCGGGGCAGGAGGACCACCTCCAGCCTCCTCATGGACCATCCTGGGGGACATTTGGTGCCCAGAGACTAAGGTGGCTATTTGAAGCTGGGACCCCTGGGGCAGGTGTGCCATGAAGAACTCCTGTGCAAGAGCTTGCATTTTTGGGAAACAAGTGTCCCCCCATCCTCCTGCCTGCCCAGGCTGTGTCCCTTTGGAAGTAAAATCATTTCAGTCCTTTGAGGTTTTGGCACAGACCAAGGACTTTGTTGTAAGTGTGTTTTCTGTTTTGCTTGTTTGTTTTCTTTTCCAGTTCCAGCTGTGCCCCTCTATGCATATGGAGTAAGGGAAAATGATCGGGAGTATGTGCAAAGGAGGGTGGATTTTACTTCTCCACTTTTCAAGCCTGAGACTGGATTCCCATTTGGAAGAACCCTGCGTGACTCTCTCTACGTGAGTCTGCCTTGGCTTGACTTGCTGCTGGGCAAGCAGCTGTGACCAAAAACCCTGAGGGAGGCACCAGGGGCCACATGCCTGGAATGGGACACCTGCTTGCACAAATCTGTTGGGAAGCTGGTAGGGCATATCTGCAGCAGGAGGTGACTTTGTGGCCACTTTGGCAGTGGCTGGTTGTGGTCTTCTTTGGCCATTGCTCAAATTGGACTTGGAGATGGGAGGGCTGCCACCTCATGCTGTGAGGTCCCACCAGTCCTGATCTCACCTGATGGAGGGATCCCTCTGCTCAGTTTACAGATAATGGACAAATCATTTTCCCAGCCTCGGACAACAGCATCTTCACGTACCCCAACCCTCCTCCCAGTGGCTTCAATGGCCATGAGGATGTTCCCATGATTGCAGTGTTTTGGGACAATGCTGACTTCTCCAAAGGTGTTGGCACCACCTTTTACCAGGTGAGTAAAGTCACCCAAGTGCATGGTTGCATGGAACACCTTTTGATGAGAAACTCGTTACCTATTCTGTGGATGCCCCTTGAGGTGAGCAACTGACGGAGCCTATGAGCGATATTTCCGTTTTCTGGGCCAAAACTAAGAGCTGTTCGTTGTCTTGAGCCATCCAAAGCTCATCCAGACCCTTAGTGGCAGTGCTCCGTGCATGACCCCAGTCTAGACCTGCCTTTGCTCTACTGGGAGCTAATGCAGGTGTGGGTGTACCCAACCACAGGAGTTTCCCACTCTCAACACGGCCAAGCCTCAGTTTGTCCTTGATGTGGAAGCGAAGATTCGTCAGTACCTGAGGTCCTCCTACTCTGCAGCCTGGACGCTGAAGATCACCTGGGAGAAAGTACCTGCCTATGCAGCACGGACTGACACCCGGAAGGTAAGGGGCTGATGGAGCTCAAGGGCATGTTGAGTTGTCAAAAAAAACCCAACAAGTCCCATGGGTGATCACATTGTTTGTTTCTAAAACTAAGAACCAGTTTTATGGAAAAGGTCAATCTTGAAGACTTTAGCCTAAAAGAAGTGGGCTGTGCCCATGGTTTGGTGGTTTTCAGTTTTTTGGGAGGACATCTTTAGCTGAAGTCTTCTTGCTCTGTAAAATCTTTGTGATGGAAGTTTATTGTGCACGAGAAACATTGTTCTTCAGGAGCGTAAAACAGGGTGAAGTTGAAACTTCTCGTGGAACAGCACCAAAGTAAAACTTAAATTTTCCATGCAAAGTGCAAACAACCCCAGGCTGTGTTTGCCTTGCATGTCAGGATCTTAGCCCTGCCGTGCCCCAGTGAGAACTCATCCACACCCCTAATTTTAAACCAAAGAGCTGTGCTTGTTTTCTTACCTGTCTGCAATGCTTCTTCCCAGACGATCACATACCAGGCCATCCTGACCACTGATGGCTTCAGGTCCTACGTCCTGATGCTGTACCAGGATGGAGGTATGCGATGGGATTACACCAGGCTGGCTGCCACCAACGTGCTCATCGGCTACACCAGGTACAGAAGGCCTAGCACCCTGCCACTGCCTCCTCTGAGCACTGGGCTGTGTCCTCCTCCTACCTCTGCCTGGTTTAATCCTTAAATCCATGTCCCATGAGGTACCCTGCAAGGATGAGGACAGTCTATATGGGATCTGCACACCCATACAGCCTAACGTATGCGGGTCTCACAACCAGAATTGCCCTGTTAGTGGCTAGATCACGCTGCACCGTGCTGACCTGCCCAGCTGTGCTTGTTGTAAGATCCACGCATCCCTCTGAGGTCCCAAGCCTGCAGCATCCTGATGGTTTGAGTAGAAGGAGTGGGGAATATGGGATGTTTGTTGAACTTTGCACCAGTTGAGGGAAGGGATTTCCGTTGCTTGGCTGGAGCAGGCACTTCCTGCCTCCTCGCATTACATCTCGGCCGTGCATGCTGTCCCCGGGGTTTGCTCATTAGCTGCTTGCTGCAGCTGGAGAAGGAAAAGGTGGCCGGGACAGGAAGCGCGGGCGGCCTGAGTGTGTGTGTGTGCGCTTACCCGTGCACAACTGCTCGTGGGTTTCCGCTCCATATTGCCCTGTAAGAAAGTGGAAACCATGGAAGCTGCTTGCAGGGGTCTTGAGATGCCTGGAGGTTCAGCCCATGATGCAACAGGAGCATTTGCAGCACCCACAACTAACTGCACTATTCACAGAGGAGGCAGTGGGCTGGGGAAGCTGGTTCCTTTGCCCTCCTGTCCCTGAAGCTGAGGTTTGGATGCTGTAGGGTCCTGCCACCTCAGGATTGTGGTGGTTGAAGGGCAGGCTGGGTCTGGGATAACCCCATCTGGGAAGAGCATGCCCTGATTTTCCCCTTTTCCTTTGCAGTGGGGATGGCTTTTACCGCAATGATGACCTAACTCGGAGACCTCCAGCTGCTAAATATCGCCCTGATCAGTTCAGGGGCTATAACACAGGTAGTGCCACACCAGGGCAAGTACATGCAGCCCCTTGAGAGATTGAGGAAAGGCTGTGTAGGAAGGACATTCCTAGGGCATAAAATCCAGCCACTGTGGCAAGGCCCTCACCTGAGTTCACTCAGGCCAAGCTTTCCCCTCAAGCCCATAAAATGCTGCCTCTGGATACTGGCTATGCCCTGAGGCTGAAATGTCCTTAACATACCTATGGACCCTTTTTATTGCAATGGCTCTATCTCAAGGCTTTCTTCTTTGATAGAAACCTCTCCTCTGCCATTGGGTGACTGTTAAGCATGGGGTCCCGTGGCTGAGGTCAACACAGGCTTACAGCATCGGCATCACTTAGAGCTGAAACTGTCCCTGCAAGCCACTTGGCCAGAGGTGACAACTCATGGTTTCTCTCCTTGTTCAGACCTCCGTGGGCTGTGGATTTACAGACTGGAGAGCCGTGTGGGCACCAACTACCGGCTGAAGTGCCTGGCATGGATTGGTCGGCAGCAGGAGCCACGGGCATGGAGCCAGGGCCTACCCACCTGCCCCTGCTCCCTGCAGCAAGGGCAGCAGGACCCACGCTTCAAGAGCAGCCGGGGAGGCAAGTGGACACACTGCTTCTCTAACTTCTTTGCCCCTGAGCTATCTCTCCCCATCTCCCCTGCAAGGGTGGCCAGGGTCTCTCCTAGCTGGGCAGGCAGGGGAACTTAAGGAAAATGAGGAGGGGCTGCCCTTCCCTGCAAAGACAAGGAAAACGGGGAGGAATGAGCACTGACCTGTCTCAGTCTTGTTAAACTGGATGGACCTGATCTAAGCTGCATGGGGACAGCGGGGATATACCCTCCCCAACACTAGTGTCTCGTGTTGGGGGACCACTTGGATGGTGTCCATCAGTCTCTCCAAAATGCTGGTAACACCATGGGTGATTTGGTGGGAGTGATGGATAACAAGGTATAAATCCTGGCCCTGCTCCTTGTCCTGAGGCAGGGATAGCGTCTGGGGAGCGCTATGCTGAGGCTCATCTCTGCCCTGTTGCAGGCTGGTGGGCTGCCCGCATCTCCATGCTGCACTCCGCCTCCCCCAACCAGCACGGTGCTGGTGTCCGCTGCCTGTACGACAGCCAGAACCAGCTCGTCGAGGGGCGGCAGGAGAGGTACTGGAGGTTCTCCAGGCAGGCGTCCCCGTATCGTGGTAAGCACAGCCAGCCCTGGCATCCCCACTGATCCTGGCATTGCTGTAGCCTGTAAATCGTTTTAATCTCTGTGCCAACCTGTTTCCTGACATGTTGTTGCCCTTGGAGGGAGCATGGACCTATCGAAAGCTGAGACGACAGCTTTGCCAGCCCATCTCCCTCACCTCTCCCTTCAGCCCCTTACTCTCCTTCTTTGCCTCCAGACCAGGAGCTGAAGTTGTATGACTGGTGCTGTAACCAGGCGGGCAGCGCCCGCCTCTGTGCCCACTATGGAGAGAAGAGACCGAAGATTGGCTGTGATGGATACCAGTCCCCTGGCACGGGTGGGTCTGCAGCCTGTGTGCCCCAAGGCAAAGCTCTTTTGGTGTCCAGCACTGGGCAGCGAAAGCCCCAGCCACCCCATGGTTAAGGCAGCAAGAGCCCCATGCAGAGGAGGGTGGGTTTTGGCTTGCCCATGTGCAGGTTACGCTGTGCCCTGGGCTATGTGAGGTTGCAGGGGACACCTCCCCTAGCACAAAACCACCAGTGTAATGTGGGGGTTATAGGACTGGAAAGGGAGGAGGACCACAGCTAATGCAGTTATTAGTGTAAGCTGATGTGGGACTTTCTTGCAACACCCAGCAGGTTCCTCGGAGGAGGCAGAGGGTGACTCGGAGGAGCAGAGAGGTGAGTGGGATCAGAGGTCTTCCCTCTATCCCTGTCCCCTGTGTGGAAGCTCTCCCAGCTTGCCCCAGGCCCCCAGGCAGGCAGTGGCTGGGCAATTCTAATTTCTTCCTCTTTGCAGATGGAGAAGACAAGTAACTGAGGGGGGTGCGGACCTGCCGTATGGTCTGGGCCACGGCCGATCCTTCAAGTTCTTTGCTCCTGGTCATCCCCTGTGTTTCCCACACTCCTTGCAGCACCCAGTCACCCCTGCCCACCGCAGAGAGCAGCTCGCTCAGCCAGTGCCTGTGGTTGCCTTCACTGACACAAGTTCGTGTTTCTAACCCAGACTTGTCCCAGGGAGTCAGTTCCTTTTGTCACCCTTCCCTGGTTGCAGCTGAGTGGGAGGTGGGCAGGGATCCCCACCACATACCCCACCCTCCGTCTTCCCTGCATTCCCCTGTGCTTCCTGTGCTGCAGGATGAGATTGGACCCCCGGCACCCGGGAAAGGGTTTTTGCACCTTGTGTGGCTTGACTGTGGCCCAGTTCCCAAGTGCTGTGGCGTACCAGGCTGATCCCGGGATCCAGTCCTGTCTTGTCCCCCATCCACCCCAGGCCTGGTGCCCAGGAGAAGAGGCAGTTCTCCAGATCAAGACAGAGTTAGCTTGACACTTCTGCTAGGTGTATGAGGGTGAAATGCAACTCCTCTGATCAGAAATGTTGGGTGAAAAATAGCTTTTTGTGTATAAGAGAGCACCTGTCTTTCTTTAAAAAAATAAATCCTTGTCAAATCTTGTTTGCTCAATAAAGCCTCAGAGGGGTCTGAGCACCACTGTGGCAGACTCGTCCTCTGCTGAAATGGGGTGGGAGGCAGTGCAGGGCAGGCTTGGAGCGGCAGGATTGCAGGACGCAATCTTTCTGAGCTGGTGATAGAGATGTGAGTGTCTGGGCTGTGGCCGAGCCAGACTCAGGCAGTTGGGCTGGAGCTGCTGTCTGCCAGGGTCTGACAGACCCTCCTTGGGAGCAGCATCTTCCCTCAGCAGGGGTGAAAGGCCACAGGGTGTTTGTTGGGCCACAGCCCAACCTGAGTGCTCTGAGCCGGTGTGAGCGGTGCCTGGGCACACACTGAGGGGAGACTTGCAGCTTTGCAGAGGGAAGGAGGGGCTGGAACAACAAAGAAAACTACAACCTTCTTTTCCTTGGTCCTGTGGATGGGACCAGCAGAAAGCAGAGCCGGGTGACAGGGAAGCAGGGCTAGCACACGAGCAGCATATGATGCAGGCAACATACTCAGCAGCATGCCATCATTATTTGTTTATTCTATTTTGTTCCTAATGGATTATCATTGCTACATTGCCCCACCCCACTGCTATCAGTGGCTTTTCTGGGTCTGGTTGCATTGCAGTAGAGCATTCCCCGGTGCAAATACACTCCAGGAGTATGCTGGTTGCCTCTGCAGGTCCTCAGGGGAAAGTAAAATCCTCTTGCCTTGGCCACCCATATAAATCCATATTTTTCATTCAAAAAAAGCACCTCCTCCAGAATGAATCCTCCCGCAAAGACCAGACCATATAAACCAAATCCCTGTCCCCTGCCTCCATGTGGGTGCTGGTGCTGGAGACCCTGAGAGCAGGTGCCGGGGCTGGCAGGGGCGTCTGGCTCCTCCGTGAGCCCAGAGGGGCCGGGACAGGCGGGGGGCAGGCTAGGGCTGCTGGAGGGGCTGGCTCAGAGGCCTGATGTGGGGTCTCTGGATCCTTATCTGTAAGAGAGGAGAGGCCACACTGCAGTCAGCACTGTATGGACTCTCGTGATGAGCTTGGACAGCAGTGCAGATGCCAATGCCAGCCGAAGCATATGTGATGCTCCAGGACAAGGCATGGCTTCCGAGCACCATGAAGCACAGGGCTAGGACATGGGTCCCCAGCCCCTCACAGGGACAATAACCCCTGAGCAGACCTGGACGGAAGGGTCAATGGCTTGCAGCTGTGGTTCCCAATGCCTGTCTAGGGAGTGGGAGGTCTCTGTCTGCTCTTCTGCTGTCATCAGAGCTGAAGTGGGAAGGTGAGCAGAGCTCGAATGAGACCAGAGTGAAGCAGAGCTGGGATGAAGGTGTTCTCAGGGATGTACTCACAGGAGAAGGGCCGTGACCTCCAGAAGGTCTCCTTGGTCCTAGGAGGTGGGCAGAAGAAAGGGGATCACATGTCAGAAGGGTGGCAGAACCCCTGGCTCGTCCTGGTGGGTGAATTAGATGGGAGTGGGGAGCCGTGACTGAGTGTGGGGGTGAGATGGGGCTGCGAGAGGAGGAAAGGTCGCATTATTGTGCCCACACAATTTCTTGCCTTGCCACAAGTGCAAATGAACAGAGGCGCTTCCTGGAGAATCCTGGCAGGACAGCCAGTAGCAGGGGCAGGACACAGCTCCGACTAGCATGGGGAGCTTGCTGTGCTGAGCTTCCCCCAAGTGAGGAGGATGCCACATCGGAACCAAAGGTTGGGGAGAGGGAAGGAGACGCTGGTGCTTCCACCCCAGCCTTGCAACCTCTCAGCCATCCGCCAGCTCCCTATTCTGCAGAAGAGCAGGGTCCAGTCTTGCAACCACCTTTTTCTTGCTCTAGACCAACTCTTTCCAGATCAGTGTGAATTGCAGTGGAAGCCATTTGGATGGTATTCAAATTAAAATGAATTAGAAAGCCCATCTGTAACTGAGCACTGGGTGAGGTGAGGAAAAAATGCAAATACTCATTTACATGAAGAAAAGGGAAGGTAACATTCAACCCACTGATGTTATTGCACCCCTGAGCAGCAGGTGACTGGGAAAGGGGCTGAAAGATGCCGAAAGACCTTCCAGCTCAGCCTCTTCCCCAGGGCAGGCTCTCTGTGCTGAGGCCAGATGGGTCCCACTAGTGGTGGACCTTACAGAGAGAAGTTTTCCACCAGTTTTTTTGGCTGGCAGAGCTCTTTCTGACCCCCAACCTCCATGCGCTGTTGCACCCACAGCACCCACCCCTGTGCGGGTCCAGCCCATCACTCACCCCCAGTGCCGGTGGTGGTGCTGGCGGCAGAGGTGCAAGGCCAGGCAGGTGGTGGTGAACAGGAGGCAGAGCAGAGCTAGGGTTCCCACCAAGATGCCAAGGAAGGCGGCGAGGCTGATGGCCAGCCGCTCGCACCGAGTGCCACCAGGGGAGAAGATGGAGAAGGGGAGGCAGCTGCAGAAGTGAAAGGAGGAGTGATGGTGCTGTGAGGAGACATGGCCATAACCAGTTGCCTTGTCCATCCCCAGCCTTGCTGCTACCTGCACATGGGCCCCTTGGGCAGGTGCTGGCATTGGCCACCGTGCTGGCAGTAGCCCATCTTGCAAGGGGAGATGCAGACGAAGCCGATGGTCCCTGTGTAGTGGAGCTGGTAGCCTTTGTAGCCATACAGACCACAGGGGAAGTAGCGCCGCAGCTCAGCCACTGTCACTGTGGAGGGATGGCACAGTTTCAACCAAGTGGCAGCATCACCCCTTCATGCTTTCCCAGGTCTCCCTGAGCTGGATCTGTGCCTGAGGGGGGGCTGCCACCCACTCACCTCCCCTGTGGGCGTTACCTGAAGGCCAGGGCACACAGGGGGATGAGGACAGTGGGGACAGTGGGATGCTTCTCTTGGGCTCACAGGTTTGGCACTGAGAGCAACTCACACTTCACCAGGTCAGTGATGTTGTCGTGGTGCAGGCGCTGGAAGAGGAGGTGCGCTCTTGCCTCCCGCCGTCCCTGCCGCCCGTTGAAGGCGTTGATGATGGCCCCCGGCAGCTCCTTATTCAGGAAATGAATGACAGTACCGCGGCTGTCATAGGCGAACTCAGACACCACTCTGAAGGTGAAACCATCACCCTCTGTCCTACAGGAAAAAAACAGAGCTTCTGGCAGAGCCACTGCTATATCACAGAGTGGCTGAGCCTCACTGTGCCTCAGTTTCTCCATTTGGGGAGTGGTAAAGAAGATATGAGGTAGGAGATGGAAGGTGCTTGTGTCTCCAAGGTTTTATCAGCAGCAAAGGTGGAAAAACAGACTCTGGGGTGAGGAAAAATGTCCCTTTTCCCCCAAAACTTTGTGGCCCCATGCCCAACCCGGCCCCATCAGCTCCCTGGGGTGGGTATGGGGCTGCTCCACAGCTGACTCACATCCGGGTGATGTTGGTGTTGCTCTGGAAAACCTTTACCTCCAGGGAGTCCAGGATGGCTGAGACCTGCAAGAGGAGTGTTAGGGAAAGGCAGTACAGCACTGGTGTGGGAAGAGGCTGAAGGGCAACGCGGGCACTGTGGCTGAACCCCAAGGGCCTCACTGGTTCACGTGCTGGGAACTTGGCATGTGTCCATGGCCCTCAGCCAGCATCATGTAGTTGACGCTGTGTCCCTCTGGCCCTGTGGACCTGCTGGGTCCTCGGGGATCCCATGGGAGGGGAGTGCATGAAGGCATGGGCTCCCCCAGCTGCCACGCTGCCGGGTGTGCTGGTGTGTTATTCTCCCCCAGCCCAGCCCCTCCAGTGACATACAGTATCATTGACTTCCTCGGCAGTGGCATTTTGCATCGTCCTGACCTGCAGCTGGATGCTTCTCCGGGGGAGATCTGCCAGGGGGAAGACGCAGCGGTGGCTCCGGTGTCCCAGGATCAGGGAAAGCAGGGTTGGGGTTCACTGCCCACTGAGCACCAGCACCCACCTGTGCTGGGCAGTGGCCGAAAATCTCCCCCTGCCACCAGGCAGCGCTGGTCGGTGAAAGCCGGGTGGCAGGAACAGGTGGGGGAACAGGTGAGGGGATGCAGATGGCAGTGTCCCCCGTTACTGCAGTAGCCCTCAGGACAGGACCGGGAGTCGCAGGCTGAGCCACAGTCTGGCCCCTCACCTGTGGGACAGGGTGCCCAGATCAGGAGGAGGCACAAACCTGGCTGCAGAGGCAGAGCCCCAGGGCATGGATCCATCCCTAGCCACTCCTTAGGCTGTAAAGCCTTACTTCCAGGTTTTTTTTGGGATGTGTGTTATGCTTTAGGACTTTTAGTATAAAATCCTCAAGGAAAAGCCCTTCTGGAGCCTTTTGCTGAAGTCCCAGTCTGCTGTGCTGGAACAGGAGCAAAACGCATCACCCAACCCCACCAACACCATCTGAAATCAGGATTTGATTTTAAACATCCAACCTCCACATGGGCATCTGATTTTTGATGGGATTATATACTCTTTTTTTTCCCTTGAAGGAAAATATTGCATGGATAAAGTTTCCTTTCCTAACAGATTAGTAAGATGTGCATCCTGGGAGCACCATGGGTGGTTGGGCTCTGGTCCTTTCTGTTAAGGTCAGCAAGGGCTTAGCTACAGAGCTCAGCCAGCTCCCCTTCCTCTCCTCTCCGGCCAGTTCAGGTCCCATGAGTATCCTTTCCCAATGAGGCCCAGGGGTGATGGGGATGAGGACCGTGGCTGCTGGAGACCCCGTACTCACCGTCCTCACTGGCTGGGCAGGTGCAGATGTAACTGCCCACTGTGTTGGTGCAGTTGGTGTTCCCCGGGCATGCCATCCCCTGCGCACACTCATCGATATCTGCCAAGGCAACACAGTGTGGCACCAGAAGAAATACCTCTGCCATGGTCCCACAGATGCCGCGAGTTCCTGGTGGCCATGGCAAGTCCTCATCACCTGAGCAGTGCCGCCCATCCCCAGTCAGGCCAGCTGGGCAGGGGCCACAGCCGGTGTGCACGTTGCAGCCCACGCCAGGGAAGCAACCTTGGGCACAGGGGTCTGGTGGGTCCTGGCAGAAGGGACCTGAGTAGCCACCATCGCACCTGCAGGCTGCCAGCTGGGAAGGGAACAATGACACCAGCTTAGGGAACAAGAGGAGGATAGGTGGGCAGAGAAGACAGGTGATGTAGCTGTCATGGGGATGGGCACAGCATGGTGCTAGAGGAGCTATCTGGCACTTGGTGTTGCCCAAACCCTGCTACCTGCAGGGAAGATCCCTCAAGGGTGACGGTGTCACTGTAGTCACACTCCTGGCTCCTTCTGCAGCTGCAAAGGGTGAAGTGGAGCTGGAGGAGGGCAGAGAGGTTGTTGGACCCAACAGCCTCCAGGCTGACTGTGAGTGGGGCTGTCCCACGGGGCTCCCACGTCAGGGTGCCACTCTCTGCCGGGGGGAGAGGTGGGAGTTAGAGGAGGTGGCATAGGAGAGGGGTTTGTTGACCGATGTCCTCCCATCCCATCCCATCTCACCCCATCCCATCTCAGCCCACACCACCCCATCCCATCCCATCCCTTCCCATCCTGTCTCATCCCATCCACCCCATCTCTCCTTCCTTACCTGAAATATTGAGCTCTGTTGAGAGATGGGGGACAAAGTGTGCCCCTGCCCCCGTGGCGTGGTACTGTCTGCTGACCCTTTCTGTCCTGAAGGCTGTGAGCGATGCATCGCCAGTGATGACAGGAGGGAAGGCATCTGAGGAAAGAGCAGCTCAGCACACAGACAGCTCTTTGCTAAGTGGCCTTGGCACTGCTTAGCCCCGAGTCCCTCCTGGTGAGGATAGGACTCCAGGTAGATGCTGCCATGACCGATCAAAAATAAGGCCAAAGTGGTGGTGTTTCCCAAACTTGGAGACAAGCCAGCTGGGCAGTGCAACTCCAGGACCTTGGTGACTTCTTCCCTGCCTCACATGGCGCAAAAGAGCCCAGGAAGGGAGCAGGGCACTGCCTGGTTACCTGAGCCATGCATTCTCAGAGGTGAGGATCTGCTCCACTTACTGAGTAGAGTCTTCTTCTGCTGGAAGTCGACTGTGAGGCTCTGGGTGGCCAGGCCCAGGGCTACATCCCCTGTGCTCAGTGAATCATAGATGCACTCCTTGCTGCCGTGGCACTGCAAGGCTGCCAGCTGATACTGGCTTTCGTTCTCCTGCCTCAGCTGAGACAAGAAGATGGGCGTGAAGTTCATTGCTGATGAGTCCAGAGGTGGAGCAAACAAGCTGTGCTCTCCAACAGCCCCTGCAAGAGAGCGCACCATGGGTACAGCCTTGGGTTTTTAAGATTTGTTATATTTTAGGGGTCATTTCCATGGAGTGATGAGGAGACCAAAGGGCTTCCCTGGCATTGCTTTGCTCAGGCAAATGTCTAAATGTCTGCAGCCAAAGCATGGCCAGAACATACATGAATCATTCAAGGTGGAGTCTGAGCCTGAACTTACAGGTCATCCCGTAGCTGTAAATTTCCTCCTCACTGCTGTTCACAGGGATGCTGGTACCATTTAGCATCTGGAAGTCATCTGTGGGGTCATGGTCCCACACACCTGATGGAGCACCACCAGAGGACTGTAGTCTCCCATGCCAGGGCTGAGCTCCTCTCTGGCACTGTCTGGTGTTCAGTTTAGATCCAGGGGTCCATGCCCTCACAAGCATGTTCCCCCAGCATTTTCCAGCCTGCTTTAGGGTGAGAGGGGGACTTTGCACCCTGGCTCTGCAGCAGTGCTGGAAGTTCTTACCCAGGAGGCCCTTGGTGCTGTTGTGGTACTGATTGGGCAGGCTGCAGACCATGCTGAGGATCCCAGAGCCAGCCGAGATGGAGACAGCGATGGCCCCATCAAAGACAGCTGTGATGGAGGATCCGTTGACCAGTAGCACACCGGGGCTGTAGTACACCTTGGCACCCATGTCTGCAAAAGAAGGAGAGCACAGAGGGAGAGTCCACTGTTTGCATTCAGATGCCCCTGAATTTAGGGAGGGGAGCACTCCGTGTGCACCCCAGCAGAGTCAGAGACAGGGTATAGGGTACAGGTGAGAGACGTTTGATGGAGCTCGGGTTGACTGCCCTTGCGCTGGGCAGGGCTGGTCCTTGTAGGATAGGGAGACACCTCCCCCCCCCCCCCCCAGCTACATACATTTAACACACATCCTGCTCACCTTGAGAATAGGAAAACTGGATAGTTTTGTTGTTCAGTAGGACTTGGATGTCACCCTGGCTCCCCAAGGACCACTCCACCTGCAAATCACGGCAGATGTCCCAGTCAGCCCCTCTGCACATCCCTTCCTGCCATCCTCCCACGCTGGGGACATTTGTGCTGAACCTCGTCCTCCTCCAGACCCATCAGAGAGGCTCAGCCCCAGGGGATATGTTGGTGTCATCTTCAACCCAGCACACACACTAAAATAAATTTGATGGTTGCACAGAAGAGGACAACAGGCTGCCTCTCATTCTTGCTGGCGTGGGACACGCATAAACCACCACTGCTGCTTGGCTGAACGTGGCAGAATGGAGACCTGTGCTGGTAGAGTCCAGGTACTGAGCCCCCTCCTCACTGTGGCTTCTGGTGACACCAGAAGGTTTTGCTTACTGAAATAGGTGTAGGGAGCAATTCTACAAAGCCAGGAAGAGTACACGCTTGTGCTAACGTGCCCAGAGGAGACAGGTGCTTGGTGCAAAGGGTGTGCAAAAAAGGTGGTGGAGCAGTCTGTGCTCCTGCAGAGCTCCAGGCCATTGCTGTCCAGCTTGTAAGAGGTGTTTAGAGCTGTGGCTTATTAGTCTTAGTCCAACCCACCACTATTAGCAATTTGCTGGGATTGTGGAAGGTGGCAGGGAGAGGAAAGGGGATGCTCTTTGGGTAGCAGCCACTTGTAGGTGATACAGAGGAAGTGCCCAGCCAGCCTCTCAGAAAAGTTTGTCTAATTAGATGCTCAGACCGATACCCATGACGCTCCTACTCACTGCTGTGGTGGTGGTAGATGTGTACTGGGCAGCAAAGGCCATGAAGTTGGTGGCCTGGGCTGTGCCAGTCCTGGCTGTGCGCCCTTGCAGCACAAAGCTGGTCCGGGCATCACTAGCCAGCAGCAGGACAAAGTCCCCAAGCCCATTGAAGGTGTAGGTAAGTCCATCCAGGGTGGTGATGTGGGGATCTCCAAAGGCGCTGGCTGGGGTCCAAAGGAGACAGAGCCATTTTGATGGGAGGAAGAAAAGAAATCACATGGAAGAGAGAAGCCCCCAGTGCTGGGCTGGGCTCAGCAGTCCCTACTGGGATGCTGCAAAACCATATCTTATGTGTGGGGTCCACATGCAGCTGTGCTGCCCACTCAGTACCCCAGGACAGAGTGAGGGCCAGGGACTCACCAGGGGTGGGTGGCACATATCCCTCACAGCCCACTCTGGGCCTCTTCTCAGCAAACTTGGTGCAAAACAAGGGCTTCCCCACGCGCCGGCAGCACCAGTCAAAAGCCTCCAGCTCCTCGTCTGCAGAGGAAGGCAGTTGGGTGCTGGGGGTGTCAGAGTCCCTGCTGCACCCGCAGAGCACTTGGCGCTTGGGGTGTTTTAAGGCAAGGGAGTGCCAATGCCCGCTTACCAGGGGTGAGGTGAATGGGAAGGGTCCATGTTCTCTCCTGCCAGCCTTCAAGCAAGCTCCCATCTTGATATAGACATCGCACCCCAGCTCCGGCCAGGCTGGGGGAAGTGGTGCGCAGTATCCTCACGGAGGCATCCTCCGGGCCTGAAATGGTGTGAGGGGATCACAGCTGCCCCCAGAGCAGGAAGGAACCCCCTGCCATCCCATGATCTGGCGGCTGGCCCCAAGGGGCCACGCTCAGCACCTCTGCTCCAGCGGTAGCGGGGGTCCAGCTCTGCCTGGGGCTGGGAGCAGGGGCATGGCAGCAGCTCGCTGTTCCAGGCACCCGGAGCCGGCTGTGTATCCAGCCATGCCAAGCACTTCAGCCTGAAGTTCACTCGGGAGCGACTGTCCAGCCTGTAGATCCACAGCCCGCGCACATCTGTGGGAGCAACAGGAGAACAGCACAGCTCGGCCAGTCTCACTTCATGCCAAGGGATCCCATGGGACAGCTGTCCCTGGCCAGTGACCTCACACGAGGTCTCCAGGCTCCCTCTAGAGCCAGCGTGGCTGTGGCAAGCCACAGAAGACACGGACACCCATACTCTCCTCTCAGTGGCCAGCCCTTGCTTGGTGGCTTCGCTGGCCCATCACCTCACAGAGATAAATGCTGGGCATACAATCCCAGCGTGGAGCACACGGCTCCCTCCATCCCCACCTGCCCTGAGGGCTCCCCAGTGCTGTACCAGTGCTGGTGCTGCTGTGCTGGTCTGGTCGGTACTTGACAGCTGGTGGCTTCTGGGTCAGCTCATTATTCTGGGCATAGCCATCGCCGCTGCGCAGAGAGAGGAGGTTTGGGATCACTGTCCGATACAACCCCACTCAACTCCCCATAGAGGAGCTGGGGTGCAAACTCCTGCGGTTTGCAGGAGAGAGGGTTTAAACAGGACAGGGGTAGGAGCTGGGGTCTGATGGAGATAGCACCGCTGATGGCCCCAACGTAGTGCTGGGAGAAATCCCTGCTGTCCCGAAATGCAGCCATACACGTGCACAGCACCTGGAGAAGCCGATTAGCACGTTGCCCGCAGCCAGCTCAGTGTAGTCCCACCGCATCCCACCATCCTGGTAGAGCAGCAGGGCAAAGGAGTGGTTCCCATCAGTGGTGAGGACTGCCTGGTAGGTGCTTGTCTGGAGAAACCCAAGGCACTCCCCTAAGCATCCCCAAAGCTCGCCCTGCTCTTCCCACAGCACAGCCCACATCAAGAGACCAGCAGCCCATCCCTGCCCTGGCCATTACTGGTGACAGCCCCTTCCATCACCTGGGTCCCCCACGGCTCACCTGAGTGTCGTGCTGCTGGGATGGGTACGCTGGAGCCTTCTCCCACGTCACCTTCAAGGTCCACTTGGCATTGTAGGGGATTTTCAGATATTTCTCAATCTTTGCTTCCACATCACGGACAAGGGGCTCTTTGGTAGAGCTAATGGTGGAGTACTCCTGCCGGTTGGTAAGAGAGAATGTGAAATGGGGGAGCTCGGAGCTGGGCTCTCCCAGGAGAACATATTTGGTGGACCTAACCTGGTACCAGGTAGTGCCGACGCCCTGGGAGAAATCTGCATCATCCCAAAAGACGGCCACTACCGGTAAATCCTCACGGCTGCTGAAGCCTTGGGGAGGCGGGTTGGGATTGGATGGGACGTAGTTCTCCGTGGGTGGGAAAATTATCTGTCCATTATCTGTAAACTAACCAAAATAACGTGTTATTTGCCAACACCTCAGGCAGCTCCTGCCCTGCCCATGTGGCTTTTAGCCTCCATGGGCGAGCAGAAACCTGCTATTTTGAACTGCAACAAAATTTAACATTTGGATGAAATTTGGTTTCTGCTCCATTTCTGTGGGTTTTTTGCTATCAAAGAGGCTGCACATCCCTTACGTGCTCGGTGAAGGGGGAACTTACATAGAGAGCATCCCGCAGTGACATCCCAAAGGGGAACCCGATCTCTGGCTTGAAAAGGGGGGAGTTAAAATCCACCATCCTCTGGATGCACTCTTGGTCCCCTGCCTCCATGCCGAAAGGGTACAGTGAGGCTGCTGGCACTGAAGCAGGCAGGAAATTAATCAAAAAGATGAAAAAAACTTTTAACATCTGCTCCATTATTCTTGTGGCCAGGGCAAACTCACTGCCTCGCCACCATGATGCTGTGCCTGCACTCCCTCCGGGCTGGACCACTGCTCTGATGGTTGTAACCCAATTTTTAACCCAGTTTTTAACTGGAATAGTGTATACTTAGATGATCTACTTCACCTTTCCCCATTAACCCAGTAGCCCAACATGTAACACAGACAAATCACCCCAGGCCAAGTGGTACCCTCAGCCATCACAGCGCTTGCTTGGCTGACAAACCCTTCTTGCTCTTTGATTTGAGAAGAAGAAAACCTACTTACTGATAATCCTGTGTGTGGGCTGGGGCTGAGGGGCAGGATTTTTGTGGCCAGCAGTTGCATGGGCAGATGTGCTTGATGCTGTGGATGGTCCCTTCTCTGTCCCAAAGGAATGAGCTGGGGTAGTGGCAGGGCTGACGCTGGCTGGTGGTCTCCCTGGTATCACAGTGCCTGGGGCTGGAAGACCTCCTGCCTGCTCATCTGGGCTCACTGGGGCTGAGGGTGCAACAGCCACAGTGCTGCCTGCAGTGACGGTTGTGATGCTGCCTGCAGTGACAGCTGTGGTGTTGCCTGTCGCGTTCGTTAGGGTGATGTCTGCAGTGATGGCCATGGTGCTGGATGCAATATTTGCAGTGGTGTTGCCTGCAGTGATGGTCATGGTCCTTCCTGCAGTAACAGTCATGGTGCTGCCTCCAGCAACGGACGTCGTGCTGCCTTCAGTTTTGGTCATGGTGCTGCCTGCAGTAGTGGTCATAGTGCTGCCTTCAGCGATAATCATGGTGTTGCCTCCAGCAATGGTCGTGGTGCTGTCTTCAGTGATGGCTGCAATGCTGCCAGCAGTGGTGGTCGTGTTGCTGCCTTCAGCGATGGTCATGGTGCTGCCTTCAGCAACGGTTGCGATGCTGCTTTCAGTGATGGTCATGGTGCTGCCTTCAGCAATGGTTGCGATCCTGCTTTCAGTGATGGTCATGGTGCTGCCTGCAGTGGTGGCCGTTTTCTCTCCCCAGGCAGTTGCCCCAATGGACGTCAGGGAGCTGGGGGGCGATGTGGTTGCTGCCCGTCCCACGGCACGGTTGCTGATGGCTGTGGGAGAACTGCCATCTGTTGCTGGCTCTGGGAGAGTCTTTCCAGCAGCTGTCCCCCTGGTTGTGCCAACACCAAGTAGAGACGTGACTGTTGCTGTGTCCTGCCCTGGGCTGTGTGGGCTGGGGCGGGGTGAAGCGGGCAGGGTGGTGGCAGGGCCACCCCAGGATTCCGCAGCTGTCTCCACCGAGGGGGTATGTACTGCAGGGGACAGGACAGGTCTCCCACCTCCCCCTGCCTCATCATGTGTTACAGCAAGGGCTCTGCTCGTGCTGGTGGCCTTTGCTGTGGCAATCGGCACAGCTGCAGTGGCCCTGGTCACCACGAAGGTCCCCCCACCAGCTGAGGTGGGTGGCAGGATGGTTTTGCTGGCAAAAATGCTGACAGCTGCCATGGTGGCCAAGCTTGTGCTAGTGGTGTTGGAGACAGGCGCATGGACGCTGTTGGTGCCGGCTGGGGGTGCTGCACCCTCGGTGCTCCTCTCAGAGGCGGTGGTGTCTGCCCAGGCAATGGTACCCTCAGCACCTGACTGGGATGCAGTTGTAGCCTCCCATGCCCCATGTCTGTGGCCAACATCCAGCAAGGTGACCCTGGCTGTGGGCTCATCCTCCGTGACCAGGTTGAGAGTCCTTGAGATGGGGTCATGGATGCTGTTGGTGGCCTCACGGGGTGGTCTCAGGGTGACACGAGGTCTGCGCAGAGTGGAGGAGCTGCTGGGGGCAGTAGAGGGGGGTGTCGTGACCCTGTTGAGATTGTCATCACGTGCTCCCACTGCTGGACCAGTGACGTTTATTCTAGGGGTGACAGAAGGTGCCATCACCACTGGATGGGCATTCCCAGGGACAGGAGGAGACACATGGATGTCTTGCTCAGTAGTGCTGTGAGTGAGGCCAGAGGAAGGTGCCATAACCAGCTCTGGGGCTGTGGGTGACACTGTGTCCATGATGGCCACTGCAGTAGGGCTTTTGCTGCCTCGGGCAGAGCCTGCCGAAGGACTGGGCAACCCCAGAGGCAGCCCTACAGCCCTGTTCCCTGAGGTGGGAGAAGCTGTGTCCTTATTCAAGTCCATGCCCACATCTGTGTTTGTGGTGGGCTCAGCAGGGAGATAGCTGTGGTCTGATGCAGCTGTGCTTGGTTGAGCAGTGCTTCTGGCTGCCGCAGGGAGTGATGTTTGCAAGGATGTCTCCAAGGCTGTGTCACCGCTGTAGGGGGTACCACTCACAGCACCCACCCTTGTGTTTTCAGCTGGGGTTGAGCCCAGAGCTGCCTGTGTGGTGCTGCCATCTCCTGCCGGTTGGGACCTGTCCATTTCTTCCTCTCTGGCTGCATTTTTGGGGTGCAGCAGTGTCACAGGCTGGAGTGTCTTGCCAGTAGTGGTGTTGGGGAGCGGACTGGCTTCAGCCAGTGCTAGGCTGAGGTTTGCCCTGGGGGACAGCGATGAGTGGTTGCCCCTGGGAGCCGGGAGAAGCAGATCCGCTGGGGGCCTGGTTTCTGAATCATCGGTCCCTTGAGCAAGCGGCTCTGTTGATGGCCAGACAGTGACAATCGCATGGCTGGGAGTTGGCCCTGCTGCATCGGCATCTGGGTTCTCCTCTGTGCCCACCTCCAAGGGTACCATCCTCACCAGCGGCCCTACGATGCTGCCATCAGGGTGGGGATCACTTGAAGCAACCATTGCTGGCGGTGGGGTGGCTGGGACCAGTGAGAACATGCCTGCTGCTGCCTCTGCGGAGATGCTGGATGGGGACATCCTCAGAGCCATCTCTGCAGTAGTACTGCCTTCCAGGAGACTGGGAATATCTGCTTGCGATGTCACGGGGATGCTGGTGGCTCTGGGTCCTCTCAGCGTGCCTGGTACACCCACGTCTGTACCTGGTGCAGCGCTGAGTGATGACATCTCTGCCCTTGGAGCTGCCCTGTGCTGGGGCCCAACCTGGATGGGTGAGACTGGTGCTGGTCCAGGGGTGCCATCAGTTCCCAAGGGTGCTGAGCCAACGGTGGGGCCAGGCTGGCTGCTGCTGAGAGATGCATCAGGCGCAGCCAACGTGGCTCTGTTGTCCCACAGCATTGTGGTGGTCTTGCCACCGGTCAGTGATGCTGTTTCCACCCCTGCTTCACTAATTGTAGTGTTGCTAATGGAGGATGGACGGGCAGCTGGTCCAGTCCCAACGCCATAAGAAGATGTTGGTGCAGCAGTGGCTTGAGGGTCCCCATCTGGCTTTGCTCCACCACTGCCTGTGAGGGACAAAGACAACTCCGTACTGGGTCTGGCTGGAGGGGATCTGCCTGAACCTGCCTCTGCTGTGGTGGCCCCAGGGTCTGCTGGCGGAGTCTGGCTGACCAGAGACCACATGGAATGCACAAAGGACCCTGGAGAGGGACCACCAGAGCCATCAGGAGCTGTGTCTAGGGACAGCCCCATGCTGAGCCCCTCTGGGATGGCCTTGGTCTCCAAGGAAGTGGTGCCTGCTATGGCTTTGGTGCTGGGCTCACTCCTGATGGATACCAGCTCAGTATCAGTGCTTCCTGGAGCTGGGAATGATGTGGTGGGAATGTCTTCTGCAGCGGTTACATCCATCACCATAGCTGATGTGCCCAGAGCTAGTGCTGTGGCCTGAGCGTGGGTGACAGCATTGGCTCCAGGCAGCCCGTCTCCAGCAATGCTGGGGGCTGCGCTGTGGCTGGTGGAAGGTCTCTCTCTTGCATCCAGCACAGCACCAGTAGGGTGTTGGGGTGAAAGGGCTGGAGGAGGCTCAGCAGGAGGCACAGGGGTGACCTGCAAGGCATTGTGGCTGGCATCGGATAAGGCACGTGCTGGTGGCTCTGTAGCCTCATTGACGCCAGTGATGGCAGAAGAAAAGGCGACCTTTGCTGTGGGTGCACTTCGGGGGTCTGCAGGTGGTGGGGCTGCCATCCTGGCTCCTTCTGTGGCTGTGTGTGCGGGACCCCCAGGGAGGCCAGTGGCAGGGCTGGCTGAAGCTGCAGCTGGCTTCACGGTGCTGCCCGTGTCCTGAGAGATGCTGGCTGCCCTGTCTGGGGGCGAGGTGGTTTTATCCAGCCCTGGCATGACCTCTTGGGATGGGAGCCATGCGGTTGTATGTGGCACATCAGAGTTCTCACTGATGATGGGGGGCAACACCCCTGTGCTGTGCTCATCCTGGGAGAGCAATGGTGCTGTGGTCCACATTGTCCCTGGCATCCCCTTCACAGTGACAGCATTGCCCAGCTGCACCAACTCATTGACATCAGTCAGTTTGCCAGTGACTGAGGAAGATGCTTTTGTCCCTGGCACTGGCTGAGCAGCCAGAACGTGTGCCGCTGGCATGGACAGATCTTGGCCTGGTGCTGGAGGGGCACCTCTCACTGCACCAGCAGCACCCATGGGTGGGTTGGCTGCAATCCCCTTTTGCATGGGGACAGTTGTTCCCAGCACTGGCTCTCCAGGGATGCTGTCCGGAGCCACTCTGGACACTTCCAAAGCCTGCTTAGGAGCAGTGCTGCTGTTTGATGGCGATTTGCTTGTCCCCATTACAGCCAGGACACCTGGAGCTGGTGCTGATGTGGCTGCGGCTGGCCCAGCACCGCCACCGCCCTTGGCAAGACCCATCTCATGTCCTGTTGGTGAAAGGGACAGAAGCTGCCCTTGCTGAGAGGAGGTGGGAGCCAGAGGGACATTGGTCGGGTGGCTTCCAGCACCTGGGGAGGGGACCCCTGACTGGGGTCTGCCCTGTATTGCCAGACCTGTCCCCTGCTCACCGCTGCTCCTGGCTGGAAGTACTGCTTTCATTGTCACCTGTGGCACCAGGCTGCCTGCAGGGTGAGACAAGGTGGCCCCAGCTGGATCAACCCCACCACAGCCCCAGCAGGCAGGAACCTGCCTGTGCCCAGCTGCCTGCCCTCCTTACCTGAGCCGGGGCTGCCTGCAGAGCTGGTGCTGCTGCTGCGAGGAGAGGGGTGCTCGGGCTGGGTGGCTGTGGTGGTGGGGAACACCTGGCACATGCCCAGGTCAGGAGGCACTTCGACACTGGTGCTGTCAGCCATGGAGGAGAAGCTGCCGGGCTCTGCCGGGGCTGGCACAGGGGCAAGGGGCTGCTCCCCTGTCTCCCCACCTTGTGCTGGTGGCAGAGTGGATCCGTGAGAGCAGGACAGGGAAAAAAACATCCCGGGAACCCCGTCACTACCATGCCTTCTCCCTGCTGCAGAACAAAGGTGCTCCCAAGCCACACATTGCCCTTGGGCCCGATCCCCACCCCACACAGCTGAACAACGCCAAAAGCAGGACAAGCAGCTTCCTGGTGGGCCTGAGTCCCTGTTTGACCCACAACCCCCCACCACTTCCCCTGCTGCGCTGGAGGGACCACACCAATGCTGTGGCACCAGCAGGTAGAGACGGAGGTAATCCCCAGCTGGGCACTTGGACGCAAAGTTGCAACATCCAAGCAGCCAGAGTTGGCCACAGCCCATCACCCAGAGGGCATCGGCCACCCAGTCAGACCAGCGGTGCTGAAGGTGACCCCAGCACTTACCTGGCAGTACCCAGAGTCCCCACAGCATCCAGCTCCAGAGCAGCCACTGGCCCGGGAGCTCCATGGTGTGTCTTCGGCAGCAGGGACGGGGCTGCAGCTCTTCCAGGGGAGCGATGCAATGGGTTGGACGCAATAGGGTGGCTCCATCGGTGAGCACTCCCCCGGGGCGGGGGAGCTGGGACAAGGGTGCCACGTGCCCTGCCTGAGGCACTGACGGCTCCACGCTGTCGCAGCCCACCATGGAGTTGGCCTCACCCCAGTTCTGCAGACCCGCTGATGCTGAGTGACACCCATTTTGCCATGGGAGGTTTTAAGGTCCTTCCTAGGATGACCCCATGGTTAACACCCCAAGGTTGGGGTCCCCAAACCCCAGGGGGTACCCAATGGGCTGCAAAGTCACCTGGCCCAAAGGCCCTGGGATGACAAGAGGCGACAGGTGTCCTCCCCACCTCTGGGAGAAGTGGGTCAGCCTTGGTCCCTGCGTCCCCCCATGCACCCCTATTTGCTGTCAGGTCCCCATCACACTTGGCCGCACAGCTGATAACCCTTGGCAAGGATGGGCTTGTTGCCAAGGAGGAAGAAGGAAAGAACAGCCTCCTGCTGCCGCCCCAGGGTCCCACATGCTAACCTTGTCCTCAGCCCCTCCCAGCCCCACCGGCACTGCTGCCGGGGCCCTGCGTGCAGGGGTTATCTCTGCCATCGGGGCAAACACCTACGCAAGCCCAGCCGGGGGGTTGTTGCTGCATGGGCATGGGGCTGGGCTTTGCCCCGAGTTGCAGGTCACCTTCCGCCAAGGACAGAGGTCAGGCACGCCCGGCCGTGCAAAGGGATCCAGTAGGGCCACCACAGCAAACACGTTTGCTTCTTCACTAGGCCCAGTTCAATTCTGGGATCATTTAAGGTGGGGAAATAAGTCAGTGAAGGTGGTGTGCCTTCCTCACTTCATTGGCAGCTCTCCCGCCTGGCTGCCGTGCCAGAGTAGCTGCACCTTATAGTGGGAAACTGAGGCACTAAGAGCCCAAAGCACCTCTGAGCAGCCGTACCTGCAGCAGCACCAGCAAATATCCCTGTCTCTGGCTCAAGGAGGGCCAGGATACTGGAACTGAGCACAGCCATGGGTGCATATGGCACACAGGTGACGTAGTCAGGTACCATCTGTCATGGGGAAGGACCCATGACCATGCCAGGGCAGCCCTTCCTACCAGATGACTCACCGTGTGTGGCAGCGTCTCTCCTCTGAAGCCACCAGTTCTGGAGCAGAGGGCATCCAGGGAACCAGGTACCGCCAACGTTCATGGACTCAATGGGTTTGGGCGTTGCATGAAGGACCCCTTTCTGATGCTGCTGCAAGGTGGCACCTCAGGCAACCCAGCTAAGGGGGTCTGACACCCACTTTGGAGGGTGTGGGGGTGAAAACTGCCACCTGCACTGGTACCCCATGGAGGCCAGCCCCCACCCCCCCACTGGCACCTGGCTCCAGCTGCGCAGTGGCATCCGGTTGCACAATGCCCCTCATGGCCCCACGCGTGGGTGGGAGCGCGACGCAGGTCCTGCCACTCCCCACGCAGGCATGAGTCAGGCAGCGGCTGGGAGCAGAGTGCCGTGAGGCACTGGGCAAGGGGGGGATCTGCCACAGGGGGCTCCCCTGCACGGGGGCAGCGCTTGCTCTGAGGGGGCAAAACTGTGCCCAGCCCTCAAGGATTGGTCCTAGGGGTGGGACAGCACATGACTAACGCCAGCAGCCCTGGATGGAGAGGCTTTTAGCAAACAAAAATAGCTTGTGTGCCACCTCCAAGGTTTTTTTTATGGGTGCTCATAACATACAGCTGCCTCGGGACCCCCAGTGCCTGCTGGGCACTGTAGCACACCTGCACCCCCTCCCAGGCACCCCGCATCTGGGCTCCCCAGCAGCAGTCCTGAGGGGCAGAGGGGGACAGGCCATCTGCCTGCAGGGAGCAGCTGACACTGATGGAGACATGACTGAGGTGGCCTGTCCCCATGCACTGGTGGGGATGAAGCTGGGAGATGGGCACAGGCACCCTCCTCCTCTTCTCCATAGAATATTTATATATATATAATATATATATTAAAATTAACATTTCTCTTTACAAAAACAATTCAACAAAGGACCAGGGGACAGAGCTCATCGCCAAAGTCAGGGCACAGGCATCCTGGCAAGTTTGGGGTGCTGGGCAGGCTCCCTTTTGAGGTGTCCCCATTTCCCCAAGAGAAGCTCAGTTCAGAGTCCAGCAGAAGGTTGCTTGGGTGAGGATGGGCACCAGAGGGGTGGCCCTGCAGAGGTGCCTGCTCCATATCCGACGCAGCTCGCCCCGTCCCCGCTGTCACCGCCTGTAAGGAGAGGAGAGGGCAGGACATGAACTCAGGAGGGGTGATGGGTGTCAGATGGCTAAGACCAGCGTGGAATGTAGACCCCAGCTCCAAAAACCACCCACGCCCTTACTTTTGGCGGGTGGTGCTGTAGGGATCAAGGAGGTGGGAACTGGCCTGGGCCAGGTTCCAGTCGAACATCTCCAGCACTCGGTGGCACTCGACCCGGGACTTCAGCCCTAGGCAGAAAAGCTGCTCCACCTGCAAGGGGACAGGGCAGGGTGAGGGAGGTGACAGGGATGCCACCACTCTCACAGGAGTCAGGTCAGGGGGATGGGGGCATGCAATACCTTCAGGTACTGGATGGCCCGTTGGACATTCCAGCTGTGGTTCTGCAGGGCTGCCTGGCACTCCTCGGTGGTCACACCATGCACGGTGTCCTGTACCTGGGGGGAGGTTGTCGTCACTGTCTGCCACAACCTCACGGCACCAAGGAGCCTGTGGCTGGAGCAAGGGGGTGCCAGGACTAACCCCCACCCTAGCTCTGTCCCTGGGAAGCACCATCAGCCTGGAGCCAGGACCATACTCAGCCCTGGGATCTTCAGCCTCTCCTGGGCTCAGGCATAGACTCCTGGCCACCACAGACCCAACCTGGAGAGCCCAAGAAGACTGCAGTGACAGCCACCTTCCTCCCCTCCTCCCAGGGGCCATGGATAGGGCTAATTTAGGTTAAAAGGGCCTGCAATACCTATTCTGGAGTTGCAGAGATGCTCAAGTTCCATAGCAAACCTGGGACCCCTTGTAGCCATCTCCCTGGGGCTGAACTTGGGGAAATTGAGGCACAGGCGAGAGATGGCTCTCGACCAAGTGAGCCCATGGCTCACGTGTCCCCTCTTACTCACAGACACTGGGGATGCTGCTTACCAGCCGGATCTTGTCAGCAGCACGGCAGCCATCTGGCCCATCATACACAATCTTCTGGAGGCTGCAGGAAGCTTTCACCAGGCACTTGGGCCCAGGGTTGCTGTTGTTGGAAGAGAAGTTGGCCTTGCAGTCTGGCAGTGGCTGCTGCACCATGGGACGGACGGTGGCTGTGGTGACCAGGCGGGATGCTGACGTCTCCTCAGGGCTTTTAGCCTCCTTGAAAAACTTCTCATACTTGTCCAGGTAGGCAGGGCGCTCGGGCAGCAGGTAGTAGTGGGTGCTGCTAACCTTCTGCCCATCCTTCACAATGGGCAGGATGCAGGGTCCCTTGGAGCAGTCCTTGCCCTGTGCCTGGATGACTTTGGGGGTGGCGTACTTGGGGTCAAGGGCAAAGCTCTGCGTGGTGGGCATGGGCTTCCCCGGTGAGGTGGAGAGGCAGGAGCAGAGGGCGGTGCGTTGCTGGGGGGAGCCCACCTGCAGGGCCATAGGGCTCGGCGTTCGGGAGGTGGGCTGCGACAGTGGGTCCCTAGGAGGAATCTGGGGTGGCCGGTCTTCCTCACCCCCAGAAGCTGGGGAAAGGTCCCCTGACCAGCGCCCAGGCTCATTGCGGCGTAGGGGCCGGGGTGGGATGGGGACACGGGGTGGGATCTGGGGCTTGTCATCTACAGGAGCAACTGGTCCCAGGGGGACATTAAGCCTCTTCATGCACTCCTGCTGCAACTCCTCAAAGAGCTCAGTAGTCTGTGTCAGGCTGGGCTGCTTGGTCTCCTTGGGGGGCAGGAAGAGGTTGTCCTCTACTACTGGCCCCCGCTCACCCTCATCCACGAAGCCGTAATTAGTCTTGCCCCGCCGGCTCGGGGGGCTGGTGATGGAGCAGACCTCAAAATCATCCTCATCCTGTGCCACATCATCATAGGCAGGTGGTGGGGGTAAAGGACGGGCATCCCAGTCCACCACTGGCGTAGGGTGCAGAGGCCGGGGTAGAACCCGTGTGGGACTCTGCGGTGGGGTCTTGTCCAGCAAGGAGAAGGCCTCCATGGCCAGCTTAGCCAATGATGGGGCTGTTAGCTCCCCGACTGGCGAAGGGCTACCTTGGGGCACCTCCTCCCCAAAATCGATGAGGGTCACCTCACTGCCTGCTGGCCCCTCGCTTGCCAAACGGCCAGGTTGTCGCTCGCCCACCTTGGTGCCTGGTACCCGTGCCGACGGCTTGACTGGTCGCAGACCTTTCCCTGCACCTGGCTTCTTCAGGCAAAGCTTCCGGAGACCCCCCTGCAGACCCTCCTCTTCCTCACAGACTGGGTCATAGCAGGGCTCTAGGAGGGGATGGAAAGGGATGGTGAGGATCCCAGCACACATCTCTGGGGTGCAAGGGGAGGCACTTGCATCCTCAAGCCCCCAAATTGCCTCATAGCTTCAGCCACCTTTGCTCCCTCCTTGGGTGCAGCAATTGACACTATGGGTGCTGGGGGGTCACGGAGTGAGGAAGGGTGGGTACCCTGTCCTTCCCCATCCCTCAGCCCCCAGGCACGCTGCCCCCTGTCCCAGGCTGGCCACCCTGTTCCCCCATCTGTGACCCCACCACAGTTGCCAGCACCCAAGGAGCAGAGAGAGCAAGAGAAGCAAAGAGAGAAAAGAATGGGAGCACAAAAGAGGGGGACCAGCACCCGGAAAAGCCCAACTTACTGGTGAGCAGGACGGTAGGCTGAGGCGGGCGTGGAGGCGGTTGCCCTGCAGAAGAGAGAGCCCAAGAGGAAGGGAAGCATGGAGTGAGCGCGTAGAGCAATAGCAGCCAGAGCCCTCGTTAGCAGAGCGCATGCTTCATCGTGTCCCAGGTCACCGGTGGGGTGTGGGGAGGATGTTGGTTGGAAGTCACCCCAAGGGAAAAGTGAAAGTTAAGGGGAGTTGCAGCACACACACGGTGTCTGAGCTCCCTCCCTCTGGCAGCTCCACTGAGATGCCCCATACTGGGAAGCCCAGCTGTGGAAGGCTGGGAATGGGATGAGAGACCTGGACAAAGGGCAGCAGGGCATAGTCCAGCTGGGCAGAGCCACTGACCGCCCACGCTGCTGGCAGTGGCATGTGGCCAGGTGACATCGTCCCAGCTCCCCCCAGGTCTGCAAAAAGCAAGTGGCAGCAGAGAGATGGCAAGGAGAGAGTCTAGCCCATCACCCTGGTAGCAGGGCAAGGGGACAGGGGCTTCGCGCAGCCAAGGGGCAGAGGGGAAGGGGGAAAGCTGCTCACTTTTAGCCCTGCCTGGAAGTTGTGTGGGTCTGGCAGCACTCGGGTCCGCACCTAAAACGTCAGGAGGGTCCATGGGATTTCCCAGGTACAGCCTGTGGGGAGAGAGGAGGAGAACACCCAGGAATCAGCGAGGGCCACGTGGAACCCCTTGCTCCCACACCATGTCCTTCAGAACACCCCACAGCACCTCTGCCACGCATGTACAAGCAAGTACAGTCTCTGCAAGCCTCGAGGCACGGCACAGGCTTTCAGTGCTACAGCAGAGAGCCTGATACCATCCCAGTGTCACTGACCCCTCTCCAGCTCGACATGCAGGATGCGCCAGTGGATCACAAGCAGGGTGCCATGCCCAGTGTACAGGTGCGGTGCCCAGGACAGCCCCACAGCACTGGGGTGCCACAGCATGGTGCTGCACCCAGGGCACAGCACCCCAGTACGATGGCTGTGCTGGGAGGCCTGGGCGAGCCATCGCAAGCCAGGTGTGGTGAGGCAGGGAGCCGGCGGGAGCCGGCACAGCCCGAAGGCCTGGGCGTATGCCGAGCTCAGTGCGTTCTCGGCGGCCGGGTGGCACGTACCCAGCACCTGTGCCCACGCAGCGGGGCGCGGGGAGGCTTGCTGGGGCACGAGCAGAGTCCGCGTGCATGGTGCCTCAGTTCAGCCCTCTGAGGGCTGCCGGCACAGCCCACAGCACCGTGAGGTGACCATGCTGGGACCAAGGGTGCCATCAGAGCTGTCCCAGGGCAGGGATGCTGAACAGTAGTAGGGATCACGATCCCAGGAGATTGGCTGCACCAAGTGTGGCACAGGAGCTGGTTTTAGCCAACAGGAGCTTTCCAGGTTTTGAAATCCTATCCTCCCCCTACACACAGCCCTCTCACATGTCCTCAGCCCAGCTCTGGCGGAGAACTCCATGCACACTATCCCAAGCCAAGGCACCCTTGCTGGACACTGCCAGTCCAGGGAGCCATGGGCACGCAAACTCTGCTCCCCATTACAGACCAACCAAGGCCAATCCTGATAGAACAGCTGGGGGAAAAGCATTTTGGTGGATTTCTTTCATGTCTTGCTTTTCAAAAGACTCATGCTGCCAAAAGCATGGAACCAGGCTGCATCCCCACCACAGCCTTCCTCCACCCTGACACTGAAAGGCGTGGGTTTAGCAGCTCTGGAACACCCCAAAAGCATTGAGGTAAAGTGGCCACCTCCATGGTGGTGCTTACTGATATCCTCCTGCCTCGGTTCAGCCACAAAGGGCTGCAGGGCTGGGAGAAGGTGCTCCCCCCAGGACAGCCCCCACAAGCACAGCAGCCCCCTTTATCCCCAACCCTGTTAGTGAGAAGAGGCGAGGGAGTTAGTCCAGCCGCAGAGACCCTACCCGGAGCCACCGTCCCCAGCACAGCGGGGGAGGGGGAAGAGATGCTTCAAGGCAGCGGGGGCGGCCAAGCCGCAGCTCACTCCGTGCCTGGCAGGCAGCAGGGAAGGCAGGGAGCAGGCAGGGGATGCAGAGAAGACAAAAAGTTTCTTACTCATCAATTTTATCGGGAAACCCCCAGCAGTGCTGCGGGTTGGTGTCTCCATGGCCTGTGTGGATGAAGCTGTTTTTAAGCGGCTGGCTGATGTCGTGGGCCGAGAGCCCTGCCACCGAGGTCACCGTGTTTCGGGGGAACTGGCCCACTTTTAGGGTCCGCTTATTCTGACCCCGCCACCAGTAATTCTCGGCCCTAAGGAATAAAAAGGACCTCGTTACTGATGAGGGGATTGGGAGGGGCGGGGGGGACACGCGCCTGGCACAGTGACAGGGAGAAGATGAGATGACTTGTCCAAGTCCACATAGGCAGGCGGTGGCACAACTGGGAAGGGAACCCAGGTGCCCAGGATCCCAACTCTACACCAGCAGCTTGCTTGGCTTCCCATCCTGCAAGGTCGCTGCACTGGGTGTTGCTGGGGATACGTGCATCGGGAACAAAGCTGCCCATTTGCACCACAAAAGATGCACCCCTTCCTCTTCTTCCTAGCTGCTCCAAATTACGCAGGAGCCTTGGGGTGATGCCTGCACCGAGCTGATCACCACAGGTTTCCCTGTGCCCCATGGGCCTGGGGGTGGCACAAGGGATGTGCATGGAGATTGCTGATGAACCATCCAATATCCCAGTCCTGCAGGGGAATCTGTGACAGGGGCAGTAGGGGACATGAGGCTTGGGGAGAGTCTCTTGTCATTTTCTTCCTACGTTATCAGTGAGCCCAGTGCTGGATGGCATAGGCAGGGAAAGACGGGCAGGCAGGCATGGGGATTCCAGCTGCAACATCTTCCATGGCCATGTGAGTAGGTTTGCCAGAGTGCCGGTCCCGGGAGAGCCCAGCGTGCCCCAGGAGCCGCCTGCCCCAGGATGCAGCCACCTCTAGGCTGGGACTGGGCAGTTGCCCAGCTTGGAGTGGGGCAGCGCGGGGTATAAGAACAGCAAAGATGCCGGGATGAGCACCCCAAGAGGTGCCTCCCGCGCAGCCTGTGCTAAAGCAGTCGGGGGGTGGGGGCTCTGACTTTAAACAATCCCCCCAGCTCCTGCTCCCATCACGTCCCCCGCGGGCAGGGGGTGGCGGGCGATGTGCGCTGCCAGCCCGGCACGGCTGGCACGGGCCCCACGGTTTCCTGGAGTCACCTGTGAGTCACCCCTGGCCACCAGCTCAGCCCTTTTCCTGTTTACCTTCCCCGCTCGCCGCCAGCCAGACAGTCGCCTTACTCAGCGCCGGGACCCTCGGCAGAGCCGGCACCGGGCACCCCCGTCACCTGCGGCGGGGACACGGGTCCCCTCCCAGGAGGTGCCCTGCGTTCCGGCACCGCTGCATCCCGGTAGGGATGCTGCAGCTGGGCCGGCCCCCTTCTCCCAGCCCCATCCCGCCGGAGCCGCGCTCCCAGTACGATCCCGCCCCGGCTCTGCCCTGCCCTCCCCCGAAAGCCCCCTCCCGCGGCCGGCTGCGTCCCCGGGGGCTTTCAGGTAGGTCCCTGCCCCTGCCCACACACACGTACGCACGCCCGGCGCCCGCCGATCGACACGCAGGGGCTTGAAATGGGGTGGCGGGTGTTTACGGTGCCTCGGGCGGGCTCGGCGGGGCCGGATGCGGCCCCCGGGAGGAGCCCCCCGCCAGCCGCCCCCGGGGAAATTGAGGCACGGGGCGAGGGCTGCCCCCACCCAGGGAAAACAGGCACGGGGAGGGGGCTGCCTACCCCCGCAGGGAAACTGAAGCACAGGGAGGGGGCTGCTCCGCTCCCCCCAGGGAAACTGAGGCACGGGAAGGCTGCCACCCCAGCCCCTCGGGAGCACCGGCAGCTGCCGGGGTTCCTGCCACCCCCTGGCCAGCGCACCGCTGCCTGTCGGAATCCAGCGCCCCCCAAACCAGCGTCCCCGAGGAAACTGAGGCACTGGGCAGCTGCTGGGGCTCCTGCCAGCCCCCGGCTGCAGAGCGCACCCCTGCCTGCCCGCACCCAGCACCCCCAAAACCCGCGTCCGCGAGGAAAACGAGGCACAGGGCAGGGGTTCCCCCCGGGGAAACTGAGGCACGGGACGGGGGCTCCCTCTGGCAGCTGCTGGGATTCCTGCCGCTCCCCCGGCCGCAGAGCGCACCCCCGCCTTGCCCGCACCCAGCACCCCCAGAACCAGCGTCGTCAGGGAAACTGAGGCAGGGGAGGCAGGGGAGGCTGCGTCCCGGCTCCCCCGCTCCATGCACCCCGCACCGCGTCCTCCCCGCCCCCCCCGCTCACCCGGTGCAGGAGCGGGACCCGCAGCCCGGCCGTGATGCGGCGGCTCTGGCTCAGCCGCGCCGCCCTCCGCAGCTCCTTCCCTCCCTCCCTCCGCCGACGCGGCTTCCCTCCCCTCCCCTCCCTGCAATTAAACCGCCAGACCCTGAGCAAGAGTCATCCCTGGCGGCCGCGGAGAAAGCCGGTCCCTGCAGACACACAAATCCGCACTGATTCACCCCGCTGGAGCCTTCTCCTCACCCCCCGGTGCCAGGGGCAAAGGGACGCCAAGCTCCTCCGGGGGTCCCTGCTGTCCCCTATGCGGATGGGGATGCAGGGAGCAAAGGTCGCCCCAGCCCACAGGTCCCCGTGGCGATGGAAGGGGGTGGCCGGCAGGGATCGAGGAGCAAAGCCTCAGGGGGTGACAGGTCGTGCCGCTGTGGCACCGCGTCCCCCAGTACCTCTCCCGGCCCGGTGACAGCAGCGGGTCCAGTGGTGCAACCCCGTGAGTCTGGTGGCAAGTCCCCACGGTTGTCGGCAGGGGTTGGCCCCGGGGTGCCCGGTGCGGGTCCCGGGGCAAACCCACAGTGCAGCAGGGCGAGTCAGCTGGGGTGGACGCTGCGTGGCCGTACCCCCCAGCACCAGGCTGCCCATGCGCTGCCTGGGGGACTGCACCCCTCCCAGGGGAGCCAAGGCAGCTCTGCCCACCCGTGGTGCTGAGGGGCAGAGAGACCCCCTCCCCATCCCTGCTCCCCACAGCTCTGCCAGTGCCTGCAGTTTGCTCATTCCTGGGGTCCCCTGTCCCCCCGCAGGCTAGTGGCTGGTCTGTGCCCCTCCATTCAGTACCTGCCCTCGATGACCGTGATGATGTCGTTCATCTGAATGTGCAGCTTGTCTGGCTCCTCGAAGTCCTGCAGTGCCCTCATGTCGGTGGGCTGGGCCTGGGGGAAGAGGGGAGTAAGGACAGGGGACACAGTCCCCTAACCCCAATCCATCCCTGCCCCATTTTGAGGCCAGCCACAGCCCCATGGGGGGCAGGGGAGCCCCAAAAATAGGCAGACAGCATCACCACTCCCAGCCCCTCCTCAACTGTGACATCCCTGTCGTTGGCAAGGTGGCACCCAGGGTGTTCCTGCTGTGACCATGTCACCACCTCCCAGTCTGCAAGGCTGCCTGGCCTGAGCCCCACAATGTCACCTCCTGCCTTAACGATATCCTTAAGTCTGCCCATGCTTGAGCAGAGCTGGTGGGAATGGGTGTTAGAGCTCCTGTCCCACTCCCTCCAATCTCACCTACCTCCACCAAGAAGTCCCGCAGGGCCACAAAGGTGGGTCGGTCCTCAGGCTTGTGGGCCCAGCACTGCAGCATGACATTGTAGACATCCTGGGGACAGTCCTCAGGCCGCGGCAGCCGCTCACCCTCCTTGTCTATCTTGTGCAGGATCTGCAGGGCGGGGGATGCCATCAGGGGGTCCCAGGTCCCCCCCAGCACCACTGGGGTGAGGTGGGAGGGGGTTAGGTCCCTGCTGTGCACCTACCTGGCTGCCATTGAGGCCAATCCAAGGCTCCTGCCCATAGGTGAACATCTCCCAGAGGGTCACTCCAAACATCCAGGTGTCACTGGCATGGGAGAAGGTACGCGTCTTCAGGCTTTCGGGAGCACACCTATGAAGCACACATGAGCATCAGGAAGTCCTGGGTACCGTACCCCCAGGTCTCCCCCTCCAGGGCTCACCAAGCGAAGGGGACCTTGCGATGCTCTTGCATCACGTAGTGGTCATCATTTTTGGGCAGGGCTCGCATAAGCCCGAAGTCCCCGATCTTCACCAGCTCGTTGGAGGCCAGCAGGATGTTGCGGGCAGCCAGGTCGCGGTGGATGAAGCGCTTGGATTCCAGATAGGCCATGCCCTTGGCCACCTGGATGGCGTACTGGCAGAGGGTAGAGATGAGGAAATGGCCCTGGTTCTTCCGCAGGCGGTCCAGAAGGGAGCCCAGTGGGGCCAGCTCTGTCACCTGGACCATTGGGAAAGGACAGCAGGTTTGTAAGGCCAGGGACACCTTGGCTGGACTTGTTTCCAGCTTTCTTGTGCTCCCCCTGGTAATACCAGCAGAGGACTCGGAGTAGGGACCCAGCCTGGCTTTGCTTGCCCCATCACATGGGACCCCCATGGGGCAGCATCAGAGTCGGCCCCATCCCCCTGCACTCACCATCTTCATGGGGTGGGAGAGCACCACACCATAGAGGCGGATAAGGTTCCTGTGGTCCAGGGAATGCATGGCGTTCACCTCCCGGATGAAGTCGTCCAGTGCCTCTGGCTGGCTCAGCACATCCGTCTTGAGGCACTTCACGGCCACGTTCAGCTACAGCCAAAGCAGAAATGAGCCCTAAAGTATCTTTCCCCCTGAGTGCTCCCATCACCCAGCTGCCCCCACGGCCCCCTCACCGTCTTGCCGGCAGGGGTGCACCACTCCCCGCGACGCACAACACCGAAGGAGCCATCGCCCAACTTCTCGAAGAGCGTGAGGTCCCGCTCCCGTACGAGGCAGGTGAGGGAATGCTGGCCCCCAGCTTCGGGTGGCGGTGGTGTGGGGGGCTTGCGGAAGGTGCTCTGGGGCTGGGGTGGCAGCTCTGACTCAGGGCGCTTTCCACTGAACACCTGTGGGACGTGAAGGCAGGTGAGATGCAGGCATAGAGGTACCTTGGGCCTGTGAGTGAGCAGCACTGGGAGGACCCCCTGCCCAGGCTGTACACTCTGGAACTTAATGATGACCCCCGACTGGTGATTACCCAGAGCAGGCTGGTTGCAGGAGCAGGCTCTGCTCCTCCAGCTGCCTGCACCCTCAGCTGCGATCCAGGTAGAGAGGGCCGTGCCTCTCACCATGGCCCCATGGTACATCCGCAGCATCCTCGGCAAACCAGGCTGGTAGCTGGAGGGCCCCAGGCACTCCTTGGCTAAGCTGAGGCTACATGATGTGCCTGGGCACAAAGCCAAGAGAAACCTCCAGCTTGGGCTGAGCACGGTGACACATCCCCACAGCAACATGGGCCTTGCAATATGCGCTGCCCAGAGAGGACAAAAATGGGCTCTCTCTGCCTCTCCCCGAGCCAGGACCAATGATGTGCCCCATGGGATGGGGTTCATCCCAGCGTTAGCAGCCAAGACCCACAGTGTGAGGTGTGCGGGGGCCAGAACCAGCATATGGCTGAGGTGGGAGGTGGCATTTCTGTGCCTGGTGCGAGGCTGAGTCGCCTTCTATTAAAAGCCTGTCCCATCCCAGATGATTCACATGGGGAGAGGCCACAACCCAGAGCCTAAATGGCAATCATCCTGCTCTTTTGAAGGTGCAAGGTGCTGGGGTGCCAGGACAGCAGCAGCACTGGCTTTGAAAAGGATGGATGGCATCAAGGGCACACGTGCATTCAGTAGGTCCCCTGCCCTACTGAATTCCCAGCCCACAGGCATAGGGCTATGCCTCCTCACTGAAAAATGGGCAGGGGTCTGGGCAGGGCTGCTGCTGGTTGGGGTGAGATGTGCAGGCTGTGTGCCTCCTTAGCTGCAAATGAGTTTCCTTGCAAAGAGGGGAAATATGTGAGGGGAATAAATTTCCCAAGTGCTGGGGCAGCAGGGCTATCCTTCACCCAGAAGTGGCCCAGGAGACTGTGTGGGACCGGGACACATGCTGGCAGGGTCACACCACAGGCAGAGCACACATGGCAAGGGCTTCTGCCCATCTCCCTGCCAGTCCCCAGGAACTGGTGGTGTGGGGAGAGCCAGGCACCAGGAAGAAGCACGGGGAGAGGTCCAGTTCCTCCCGCTTGCCTCAGTTTCCCTGTCACACCTGCCTCTCTCCTATCCCTACCTTGCTCATCCAGGATTTCCGCTTGCACATGGCTTTCCTTCGTTTCACTGCCTCCCACAGCCGCCGCTGGCCTGCAGGACACAGGGACCATCACTGACCCAGCATGGGGTGGGGGTCCCCTCCAGCCTCATGGGCCACATGCTTCTCTGGGCTCCCCAAAAGATGCTGTGCAGCTGGTAGGGGGGTATGTGGAGAGGTTTTAGGGGGACATACGTACCAGGGCGTCCCATACCAATCTTCTCCAGATCCTCATTTTTGACGTACTCAAAGTGGGAGAGGCGGGTAACGTTGAGCTCATCCCGGATGCGCAGGAAGTACTGCTGCAGCTGCAGCTCTGTGAGCAGCTCCAGCAGCCAGTCTGTGCCTTCCTCTGTCTGCATGCTACAGTTCAGCCTCTGCCAGGACACCATGCCAGGTTAGCGAGGACCCTGCCCTGCTCCCCTCTGCCCTGTCTCCCTGGTGGAGTCATGCGGAGAGGCTGAGAATCGAGGCTGGGGTGCTGCCTGGGTAGGGGGTAAAGGATGCCGGCAAGACTCATCTTCCGAGCCTGTTCCCAGCTCCCCGGGTGTGCTGAGAGAAGCACCTCAATAGCAGGACTCTTGGGGATGGGCAAGGACCCCTGCTCTGCCCTTACAAATACAAGCTCATCCCCTCCACTCCAGCACAGGTTGTTCCCAAGCAACTGTGCCAGGGACACAGAAGGGAACAGAGCCTCAGGGCATGGGATGGACATGGACGTGCTCATCAGCAGCCCCCAGGTGAGGGGCACCCCACAGCCTGGCACTGTGCCTGCAGAGGGGGCACCTCAAGCCTGGCACCAAGCCTGCCAGGCTCCGTTTGCCCAGCTGGAGAGGCTGACTGGGGAGGTGAGGCTGTCTCCAGCAGGGACAGCCACCTCGGCAACCCCGCACAGACCCAGAGTGGGCCTCCTCTGCCACAGATGGTGGCACCTTGTTGAGCGGCCACAGAGAGGAAGCACACAGGGACTTCGGGGTCCCCAGGGGTCTCGATGCCCTTAGGCTGCACCACAGGGCACCCTAGAACCACCGGTAACACTCTCCAAGTGAAGGCACAGGGAGGGAGGTGATGGGGCCAGGTCTCACCCTGGGCTCCCCATGCCACCTCAAACCATGTTCCCCACAGCTCCTCATCCCTGCCCACTGTCCCGACTCTCCCCTCCTCCCTTTCATCACCAGCTTTCTGGAAAGGAACACGGCTTTGCCTCCTGTGGTTGAGAGACAGAGCGGAGGCTGGACCCCCCCATCCCAGTCCCACAGCAGGGCAGCTGCCTTCATCCTCTCCTTCCCTCGCCAGGAGATGATGTGGCCCCAGGCGTCTTCACCCTCCACGCTCAGGTCCCTTAGCCGTGTAACCGCAATTACAGTCCTCAGCATCGGGCTAAAAATACGACGGGTGCAGCAAGCAGCTGGGCATGGGGGCGCGTGGGGGCACGCAGGGGCATGCGGGGCAAGAGCGGCCACTGGCCTTCAGCGCGTGCCCGCAGCTGGCTGGGGATGGCGGGTCCCCTGCCTGCCAGCAGCAGGGACAGGGCCAGGTGACAGTGGGGTCTGTCCGAGGCAGGGGTCGACACTTACTCGGTAGAGGCGGAAGCGGGTGAGGAAGGGGAAGGATCGGCGCAAAGCCTGGAAGCGTCGCATCCTGCCTGGCTGCCCGCCGCTGGCCCCTGGCACTGCCGATGTCCCTTTCCCGGTGCTGGCGTCCCACGGCAGAGCCCACTCAGTGCAGCCGGGGCACTCGCAACCCTGTCAGCTTGGCTACAGAGATGCCCACCAGGCTCGGCTGCCCCATGTATCCCCCAGAGTGGGCAGAAGGGGGTTCGGGGTGTCCGTCGGCCAGACGCAGGCTGTAGCTCTCCCACTCCTTCCGTCCTGCTCTCGATCTTCCCGGCTGGCCCTCCCCTTCTCCAACGCAACAGGGCCGGGGAGGGGGGGACAACAGCAGGCAGAGCTGGGGTCACCCTCTGGCTGGAGGTGCTTCCTGGGGAACCCTGGCCGACAGCGGGGTTTGGTGCCGGCTGGCTGCCCGCGCAGCGCTCCCCGGGAGGGGTTATTTTCGGCCGGGGCTGGGATGCGTGCCCAGGGGGCTGGGCTCCCATCAATGTGCCGCTTTCTCCCTTGTTAAGCGGGTGCCCGCGCCGGCAGCTGAGAACCCGGACTCCCTCTTCCATTTCCATAGAAACTCACCCTGGCCTTGGGAAACACTCCCGGGCCTCAGTTTCCCCCCAGGAAGCGGGGAGGGAAGGGAGGGAGAGGAGACATCCGGCTCTCCGCTCCCCAGCCGAGGCCACAGGCACGATGCCAGGGTGATGGGCACTGCGGGGGGAGCTGCTGGCTTGGCAAACATACCTACTGCCTGGCTGCCAGCCTCTGTGGGCATCTGCCATGGGGTGCTCCCAGCACCCTGGGGCTAACTCCCCTTCTCTGGCAGGGCTGGCACCCGACCCCGGCACTGCTCGCTGTCCGCCCATGGGCTCTCTGGGGAGAACAGCTGGCCGCACTGGCAGCCGCTGCGTGAGAGAGGAAAGACCCGCAGCAACCTCTTGCTGCAGCCCCCGCTTGCCTGGCTCCCCCATACCAAGACAAAGGCGGGTAAGTGCATCTCTAGGCATGGAGGAGGCTTTGCTGCAGCCTTCACCACCACCACTGGGATCCCAGCTGGCACCCGGCAGCACAGGCGCCTGGCACAACAAGCCCATTGACCAGAGACACCCGGGCATAGTGCCCTCGGCACCAACCTCTGCCACGCGCCAGCTCCCCCTCCCCAGCCCAGGGGACACCAGGGTTGCAGGGGGTTCCCTGCCCTGCAGCAGCACATCACCCCCATCAGCCAGGGATGGCACCCACTGGGGCCAGTGTGCTGCCTGTGCTCCCGCCTGCCTCCTGCACTTTCAAACCCAGGTAAGGCTGACCAGTTCGGCACCTGCACTGGGAGTACTGGTCTCCAAAAGGAAGAAGGACCCAGCCTTGCCCACCATACTGGGAGAAGCTGTTTGCCTCAGTTTCCCTCTCTGTAATAGACCTATGGATGCAGGAGCGATGCTGCAACTTCAAGATCAATGAGCAGAATCCTGCCAGCAAAACCCTGACCGTGGTGGGGGGAGAAGCGTCACAGATGGCTGTCCAGCCCCCGTGACGTAGTGGGCGGCAAAGACCATGGCCGATGCTCTCCATGCCCTGCAGATGCACAGTGATGTGCACATCCATCCTGCAGACCCAGGGACGCTCCCTGCATGCACCCAGGCTCATCCATGGGTGGTGATGACTCTCACGTGCACCCTGGGACCACACAGGCGCAACCCCCAGCGCCCCACATGCCTCCTGCCACCTGCACAACCGCAGCCATCCCCCACGCACACGTCACCTCCGTGCACCCCCCCAGCTACTGCCCTGCCCAGCTGCACGTGCGCAAACACACCGGTGCTGCACAGCCAGCGGCAGCATGCCGGCCCACTCCGCTCCTCCGCCTGATGCACATCCAGAGCCACTTGCACCCCTGTGTGCCCACGGGTACCCGCCCTCGGTGCGGCATGCTCCTTGCCTCTGCCCCCTCCCCAATTCCTCCTATTCATGATGAGATTCCAACACCTCTGCTACACCCCACGGGCAGCTGCAACCTCCACATGCACCTACACACTCCCTACCACACCCAACCTCCCCATGCAGAGCCTGACATCTTCCAGTGGCACCCCTACAGGCGATGGCAGTGGCCAGGTGACACCGTAATGCACCAGGCACTGTTCCTGTCTCGAGCTGTGCCAAAAGCCTGGCTGAGCTGCGTTGCTCCACGCCATACCCTCATGCCTCGGTTTCCCCAGCAAGAAGGAACAGGGCAGCCCCACTCCTGTGGTTCGGGATAGAAGTGAAGCCATGCGGGGGAGTGCCATCCCCATGCCAATCCAGGTGCCGTGGGGTACCGTGAGTGCAAGAGAGAGAAGATGCCATGCAGGGACTGCCCCCAATTCCATGCCAGCCACTGACCGTGAGGCGCAGCAGGACCCTGCCCTTCTGAGGGACACTCAGCCCAGCTGGGTGCCCCCCACTGCTCCCCCCCACCAGCTCCCCAAGCACTGACCCGCCGGCATGGCATGGCCGGGGTGACGTCCAGCCGTAGGGACGGAGCAGGATGCCCACCGCCTGGCCGCGGGGCCCGCAGCCCGGTGCTGTCAGATAAGCTGTGGGGCAGCGGGCCAAGCATCTCCTCCTCCTCCTCGGCGCTGCTCAGGCGCTGGTAGTCACATCTCTCGCCCATGGCTGGGGTGGCGGTGACGGCTGTGCTGCGGTGGCGAGCGGGGGGCTCCGCAGAGACGCCCACGCTTGCCTGGGGGTGGCGAGGGCTGGAGCTGGGCTCGGGATCACATGGCAGAAAGTTGCTGCAGTTCCGGAAAACAGCAAGAGGGTGAAGGTGACCGTGACAGTGATGGAGGGGGGGATGGATGGAAGGATGCAGAGGAGACAGAGAAAGAGAAAAGGGGGGCGCTTATTCTCACCCTGATCCCAGCCTGGCACCGCTGTCTTCCTCCCGGCTTGGCAGCTCAACTGCCCACCTGCTGTCCCCCCTCTGGCACCCAAGCAGAGAGGCTGTGGCATTGCTGCCAGCCCTGTCACCACACTCGCAGCGCCCTTCTTCCCCCACTCCGGCACAGTGCAGCCCACCAGCAGGGATGCGGTGCAGGCAGCCGGGTGGGGGAGGAGGATGAGGGGGGAGCATCATCCAGCAGCCGGGGCTCTGCCGCAAGTAGAGTGGGTGAGGAGGCACTGTACCCCCCTCCTGGGCACCTGCAGAGGGGTGGGGAAGGCTCTGGGGCTCGCAGCATCCCCAGCATCCTTCCTGCTTCCCTGCACCCGCAGAGGGGGATGGGATGCACTGGGAAGATGGCTGCTCCACAGCGACCCAGCAGCGTTGGCGCAAGCACAGCAGGGAGAGCAGCCAGGCCCATCGGGCGCTGCTGGAATGAAGGCTAGGGGGGGCATGCCAGGAGGACTCCTCCCAGGATCAATCCTCTCCCACCAGCCCTTCACAGGGAGCTGGGGGTGTCCTAGATCTCTGCCAGGTGCTGCACAAGGCACGGCCCCCACCATGGGCAGAGGGCACTGGGAAGCCACCCCCATGGATGGAGACTCCCCTTGCAGGCACATCAGGACTGGCCTGTACCCCAACATTGCCTGACCAGGCCCTCTCTGAGCCCCTCAGGGCAGAGCTGTGAGGCTGCAAGGAGGCTGAAATCAAGGGGGGGCTCTGCAGTACCCCATGACCTGCCTGTCCTTTGGGACATGGCACAGCCCCAGGAACCAATTTGCTCCTCACACCAACACCACGGGGCTTGATGCCCCATACTGACCCCCAGAAGCACCTCCATGACCCTCCACTGCTACCATCCCTCTCCCATTCCCCAAGGAACGACACCAGAAGTGACACCATGCTGTCACTGTGCCAGGGCAGGAAATCACCCTACGCTCCTCAAAGAAACACTCTCAGTCTCGCGGGGCACTCACTGCAGCTCTAAGGGCTTTAGAGGGAGCCAGGTCGGGGTAGCCCCTGGGTGGCTCTTCCTGCCATACCATGGAGGTGAGCTCAGCCACAGAGCTGAAGTGGCCGAGCCGGTGGTGTGGGAGCAGCGAGCCACCCCCACGTGCAGCCCGCCGGCGTCACTGCGCTGGCACGCCACGGGCCGGTGACTGATGCACGTGCTATGCCACCTTCCCTCTGGCTGCAGCCGCCCCACACTGCCCCAAAACTCCTGCCAGCCTACCCAAAGAGAGCAATGTCACAGGGTCCCCAGGCCAAAAAGGGACAACCCCTGTCCCCACAGCCCCAGGCACGGATTTAGGTCACCCCTCCCACGCAGTGGGTATTTAAGACCTGCCCAGGCTCTGCAGAAACGCAAACAAGGAGGTTCTCTGCAAAGGGGATGGATGGCATTGTGCCATGCCATTCTGACCCACCTGCCTGCAATTCCCACACCGGAGGGGCTCCCACCACGATGACAGTCATTGGACGGGGCGCACTGTCCCCTGCCACCCAGGACGGTGACAGTCACACTGACCACACGGTGTCCCTCCCCTCTGTGGCAATGCCTGATCTCCCCAGACATCCAGAACACCACGCTTGGCACCACAGCCCTGAGGACCAGGGCCACAGCATCCCACACATCCTGCATCCACCACTCCACACTGAAGACTCTGTGAAGTAGTAGGTCCCCAAAACAAGCTCCCAGAGGGGATGGGGTCCCCCACTCACCTCCGGCACATCTCCCTGCTTGCTGTCACAGCCTGTCTGCCACCTTCCTGATGGCCGTGTCACCTGGAAGTGATCTCACCAGCTGTGGCGGCAGCAGGGCGGCTGCAGCTGCACCCCGGGCTGGCTCGCTCAGCCCTGTCGGGGCCCCGGGGGCGGCCCCAAATTGCAGTGACACACTCCTCAGCCTGGTCACCATGCACAGGCATGCGGGCACACACATACCCACGCATACAAAAGTGCCACGCTCCCGCTAGAGACAGGGCTGCTGGGCGAATCCTGCCTGCCTCTGGGATGACACTGCCACTTGGCTTCCTGGGGATCATCCCCAGCCCCTCGCTGGATTGTACCCCCCCCGCATCATTCCCCCATGTGGAACCTCGTACCGGTGGATGTTTTGCCTCCCTCGCTGCTGGCATCTGATGCTGCTTGCTTGGCTGGCTCAGGGAAGCAGAAGGTTGTGGGGGTCCAGCACGGAGGGCTGGTGACCCCCGCGGTGGGGGTGGCCGGGGAGGCCGTGGTGTGAGGTTCCCCCTCGCTGCCATCTCGGGGCTCCCAGAGCCTGTCCCCATAGCCTGATCCTGCCCACAAGCCCGGAGCATCCCCCACTCTGAGCCCCTGCCCGCAGCAGTGGCTGCCTGAGGAGGAGAGACACAGCTGGGTGGAGGAGTGCCCAGCCCGACAGAGGCCGGTGCAACCCCAATCCCCTCCTTAAGCCTCTTTCCTCTACTAAATCCCCTTTGCAGAGCGAGCTGGGGCTGGCTAAGCCAGTCTTGCATCTCCTGCCAGTGAGGGCAGGGGACAGGCAGGAATGGTCGACCCTGTAGCTGATCCCCACCTCAGCCCCAAGCTCTTCCACCAAGGCAGGGACACAGCATGGTGTTTTGGGGGACAAGCAGGCAAAGCAAATCCCCACCCTAGCCATGCAGCCCACCCTCAGCTTTGTGCCCACGAGCAGCGCCAGGAAGGGGGAGAGGGCAGCAGGCTGCCACGGTGGAGACGCTGCTGCCCTGCCCCAGTGCAAGGCTGGTTTGCGCCCACCAGCCCCCGTGCTGGTCTCACCTGGGCTGCAGTGGTCTCTCAGCAGTGCCAGCCCCAGTGCTGCACCAAGCTGGACAGTCTGTGAGGGGTTCACGGTGTCACATCTCAGTCACGGGGCTGGCAGGGCTGCAGTGACGCTGGCTGTGGGGTCCCCCTGGGGCAAAGCCAGAGGGAGAGGTCAGGATGGGCACCCCAGATCCAGACCCCCTGGAGCACCCACGCTCACCCCGTGCCCTGCCCAGACAGCTGAAAGAGCCTTTGTGGAGCTACCCTTCCACACCCCAGGGCATGGGTGGGCTTTGCCCCTGGATCCTGCTGAGGAAGTGGGAGCACCAGCAGGAGCTCCAGGTCCAATCAACTCCTCTCTCCTTGGAGTGCTGCCACGGGTACCTCCATCCCCATGCAGCTGCAGGATGTGCCCTCAGCGTGGGCTGCAGCTGGCATGAAACAAGTTTGCCAGGTCTTGGGCCAGACAAGCACAAAACCACATCCACTCTATGGCATCTCCTCTCTGTGCTGGCTGCTGTTAGCAGGGAAGGTGGGATCGCTGGATCCGGGAAATGCTAAACCCCCTCCTTCCCCATCTGCAGAGCAGAGCAGCACCCTTGCCAGACCATCCAGCCTCTGCTACTCATTAGTGCTAATTGACAGCAGCCTAATTAGCCAGACTGCAGCATGGGCAGCGCTCCCCCAGGCCACTCAGTAGATGGCTGGATTTCTCCTTAAAGCCTTCCTGTCCAAGCAGGGGCTGCCTATGGGGTAGAGTCCCCTCTTGCCCCCCAAAACCCATGGGAATGGCTAATACCCCCTGAGATGCATTGCCCTGGCCAGCTGCCATCCCTCATCGACGTGACTGGAGTCAAACCCTTGACGGTCCAGGAGCAGGATGGGACCTGGAGCTTCCTCTCAGGAGGAAACTGAGGCACAGAGCGAGATCTGGTCCACAAGGTCACTGCGACAGGGCTTGGTTACAAGTCCTCACAGAGCCCCTCTCACGCGAGGCTGAGTCACAGCAGGCTGGCAGCCCCTGGAGAAGGAAGGGAGGCAGGCGGACATCGCCAGCCCCCCCCAGCCATACCACAATACCCTACCAGCAGGGCTGGCCCACGCCCTACACTAACGAATACCGGGCTAACGAGGCCCGGGTAGCTCCAGGGGTTGGTAACAGGTTGCACAGCCTGCACGGCCCCCACCCCGCACCCCCGGGCCTCAGCGCGGCAGGATGGGGGCGCAGAGGCTGCTCCGGGCTCTGCTCCCCGCAGGCAGCAGCGGGCTCCGGCCGGCAGCAGGATCAGGGCTGCAGCATCCAGGGTCCCTCTCCCTCAAAAGTCACCTAGCAGTGCAGCCCAGCTCAGCGATACTGCTCCAGCAGCTCCTGCGTTCAGGAGAGTTTTGCAGAGCCCAGCGCTGAAAAACTTCATCTACGGGCTTTGACCTAAACCAGCTCAGCAAAGCGCTGAGTAAGGCGGGAACACACAACCCCCAGCGCCCGCAGCACCCATCGAGGGGGGGACCTAACTTGCGGGGCAGAGAGCCAGCGCCCGGGGGCACCGGGGCAGCCTGGGGAACGCCAAGGCGGCCCCGGGGAGGCGAGTGCGTGGGGAAGCGCCAGGGCTGTGCCCCAGCCTGCCCTGCCCAGGCAGCCCAGCCCTGGCACGGCCTCCAGCCCGTGGCTGACAACAGGCGCTGCCCCTCGGGCTGCCCGCAGGCCCCCCCCTCCCCAGCGGCCGCTCGCAGGACGTGCAAAGGGCTCCGGCCGTGCCAGGAGAGGCCAAGCAGGGTCCTCCCAGCGAGGTGGGATCCTCACCTGGGTCATCGGCGCCACCTTACCGGGTTGAGCTTCCAAGTTTTATTAAAAAGCAAAAAAAAAACCCAACAGCGATGAAAAGTACCCAAAAAGTCCCGAGTGGTCAGAGAAAAACCCGCTGCGACGCGGACAGAGAGAGCGGCAGTGCCGAGCCGGCAGGGGCTGGGGCAGCCGCAGGGTCTGCAGAGGCGCAGCGCTGGCCCCGGAGGACAAGGATCCTCTGTTCGGCGCCGGGGCTCCCACAAGCCCGGCGAGGAGGAAGAGCAGAGCAAAGCCGCCTTTTCTCCAGGAGAAAAAAAAAAACCAACACGTTCCCCCGGCTTCCGCTGCGGTTTGGGAGGGATGAGGAGCGCCGGTCACCCCCTCGCACCACCCCCGGCGGGCAGGAGTGGGGATGCGGCAGCCCCGTCCCCCGCAGCGCCAGCGGGCACCGCGCCGCCCCCCTCGCCCCGCCGCGCTCGGGGTCGCGCTCGCTCCTTACCTCGCGCTCAGCGCCGCATCCCGCGGGCCCGGGCTCACACCCAGGCGGCTCTCCGGCGGCTCCGGCGGGGGGTCGGCGCGCCGGGGCGCTCCTGCTCCCCCGGGAAGAGCTCGCCCTCCTCCTGCACCCCGCCCCGCGCCTCCCCCTCCTCCTGCCGGCCCCGCCGCACCCACCACCGGGCGCGCCCCGGGGGGCTCCCGTCCCGCCGCCCCCCGCCCCGCTCCTGCTGCGCCCGCCGGCTCAGCCCCTGCTCCTGCCGCGCTTTGGGGCCGTGCTCCTGCACTCCCCGCGCCCGCCGCGCCCCGGGGCTGCCTCGCCGCCGCCCCCCCCGCGCCGCCCCCCGCTCCCGGGGCGCCCGCGGCTCCGCGCCCGGCTTGGGGCTGCCGGCAGCGGTCACCGGCCGGGGCCGCTCGCCCCACTCCTGCAGCCCCGTGCGCTCACCCAGCGGCACCCAGTGCCACCGGCCGCCGCCGGCCCCCGGCCGCCCCCCCCTGCCGCCGCCGTCCCCCGGCACCACCAGCTCCTGCCCGCGGGGCAGCGCCCCCAGCCCCGCCTCCTGCACCCCCCGGGACAAGCCCCCCTGCTCCTGCACCCCCGGAGCCACCCCGCCGCCCTCCGGCACCCCCGGGCTCAGCCCCCCGCCCTCCGGGGCCCCGCTCGCCCCCTGCCCCTGGATGGTCGCTGGGGGAGCCGCCCCGGGGCCGCCCCCCCGAGCCGCCGCAGCGCCGGCGCCGCCGCTCCCGGCCCCGCTCTTAAAGGCGCCGCGCAGCCTCTTTACGTAACGGCGGGGGCGGGGATGGACAGGCGGACACCGCGGCGGGAGCGGGCGGGACCTGCGCTGGCCAGCGGCACCCCTGGTTCCTGAAACCATGTAGGGGGTTGACGTAGGAAGGATCTTAAAGCCCACCCGGTTCCAACCCCGCTGCCACGGGACACCTCCCACCAGACCGGGCTGCTCAGAGCCCCATCCAACCCGGCCTTGGACACCTCTAGCGAGGGGCATCCACACCTTCCCTGGGCAACCTGTGCCTCACCACCCTCATCGGAAGAACTTCTTCCTCAGGTCTAATCCAAGCCTTCCCTCTTTCAATTTAAAGCTATTCCCCATGGTCTGGTCATTCCATGCCCTTGTCAAAACCCCCTCCCCAGCTTTCTTGTAGGCCCCTTTAGGTACAGGAAAGCAGCTATAAGGTCTCCCCTTCTCCAGGCTCAACGACCCCAACTCTCCCCGCCTGCCCTCATAGCAGGGGTGCTCCATTCCTCCAGTCATCCTAGGATACATCCCCCCTTCCTGCTTGCCCGGCGGGGCTGGCTCTGCCTGGCCGCAGCAGAGCTCCACACAGCCTCAGCCCTGCCCATCAAGGTGCTCTGCACAGCCCCTGCAGGGAGAGGAGCCCTGCCAAGCATGGCCAGGGAGATGGGGGAAAGCAAGTAGAACATTCCTGGTAGAAGAGGTGAGACCAGAGCTAAGCCAGGACAGCCTTAGAGTGCACAGGACTCTTGGAGAAGGTGCCTCCCAAGTGCAAACGATGCATCTTCACAAGATCGAGTTTGTAAAGCAGGTGGCGAGACTGCCACAGGGATGGGGGAAGGCAGCAGAGAAAACCCAAGCACATTTAAAGTGCAAAGCCTCCAATCAGCACAGTCTCACCCGAGCAGGGCACCGGGGCTGGGATGCAGCTCCCCTCTAGCCAGGGCTCTCTAGGGCTCCATCAAGTGCCCTTCTGCACCTCGACCCAGGGGATGAGGCAGGCAGTGGACAGCTCTGGCTTCCTAGGACACAGATGCCACCACCCACAGCCCTGCCCAGCACCCTTCGCACCAGCAGAGACCTGCAAAGACACAGGTGGTGGGAAGTCTGACATCTCATTCTCCTCCCAACCCCAATACCACACTCTCCTTTAGCATCAGTGCAGTGACTGAGAGACAGCACACAGAACCCAGCCTTGAAAGGAGAGGGGTGGCCAGAGCCCTCGTCCCAGTTGCCTGTGGTGAGGCAGGACTGACTGGGGCAGCATGGTGAAGTCTGGACACACACTGCAGGCCAACAAGGTGGCAGTGGAGCTGCCCGTGACCAGCCCCGACAGGGCAGGACAGCAACTTGTCTCGAGCTGCAGGAGCTCACCTGTAGCCACAACAGCATCGCCACTTTGCAAGAATCCACCAGAGAAGTTGGGTGTTCAAGCTTTCAAACTTTATTTAAGCAGACAGCAGGTAACCCAGAAACATAGTTTAGCACCCCACACCAGTCAGATGCCAGCATGGAGCAAGGCATCCCAACATCCCAGTAGTCATAGTTGTGCTGCCTAGCCAGGAGACAGGCTTTGTCTTTCTCTGCTGGCTATAAAGCGCATGATTAAGTTTGACATCAAGATGCATGCAAACACTACAGTGAGGACTCCCAGATAGCAGCTCTTAAATGCCATCCAGGGAAGTGTCCCTAGGAAACAGTAACACAGACAGGGCTGTACACATGCCTCCGACAGCAGGATAGTTAAGGAAAATCAAGGAGTCACACAAGCCTGGGCACCGGGCTTCTAGAAAGACCGATGAAAATCCAGCCCTTCAAGTTGGCAAGCACTGAGCTCAGTAACTAGGCTGGGAGCTCATCCTTGCCCATTTCTTGTGGAGGCCCAGGTCTCTGCACCATCTGAACAATATTCTTTCCCTCAAGGACTGCTGCCAGGGCTCAGGTCACTTGCTCAAGTTTAGTTTTAAATGCCAGATAATCTCTTTGCTGAGTACACTGCTGGTGACACCCAGATACAGCTGCTTTTTGGAAACAGGCAGCAGTTTCACAGGTGTCAGAGCGCAGCAGCGTTCAGCTTCAGGTGAGGGAACAGAGGGGCACCATAAGAAAGGTGCCACTCATTTCTGCCCCCCCCTCCACACAACACCCAAGAGGCAAGACTGGAGTTTCCAGCAAGACCTGGGGAGCAAGCAGCTCCCCATGCAGGCACACTAGCAGCAGCCCAGTGCCAAAGCAGGCCAGCCTCTTCACTAGTACAGACACCCCGATCTTAGAGCAGTGACCAGAGCACTATAGACAGTGAGCCCTGAGGCTACATTCACCTTTTCTTGCCCATGTCTTTGTAACTTATTTGAAGGAAGTTTACTAAATCACAGAGCACACAGTCTAACTAGTCTAGTTCCCACTAAACATTCAAGCACCAGTCCTGTGACTGGAGGCAGGAGGTCACTTCAAGACAGCACAGCTATTTGAAACAGTTCAGCCTATGGAGAAGGCAGAGCCTAGGGAAGTATATAACAGACTGAAATTTGTATCAGCATCACCACAGGAGAGTGAAAAAATAGGACTGCAGGAAATTGATCCATGTTAGATACTAACCATCAAGCTTCGCAGATGACATTGCATGATAAGCATAGAACAATTATGGGAAACACTGTCCCCGATAATTACGTACACCCATAGTGCAACATATGGAGGTCACTGCCTCCGATATAACACTGTGGTAGGCAAAAACTACCTTGTTCTTTACACATTATGGAAGACACTGCCCCCGATAATGTCAGTTAGATTTCATGATACATAAGGTACTGGAAGTTTGCAGGAAGCTGCCATTTAAAAATTGGGCCAATGCCTAATCTGAGGTACACGAAGTTTGTTTGTCTTGCTGCGGGTGGAGCGAGAGCTCCACAGCGACCTCCACCAGCACCGGGGCCAGGAAGGAAGCCGTGCTCCCCATGAGAGCACACAGCATCCACAAAGGGGGGTAAAGAGGGAGTCTGAAGCCCACAGAGGAGGAGCATGGACACCGCAGGAAATTTCTAGTATTTTGAGTTTCCACCCAGGTTTTCAGCATTTCAAGGATCACTTTGGAGCACAACCCAGAGACTTGCTACTAGGTTTACATCTCCCAAGTTTCTTCCAAGGGGGTGTTTTTGCCACAGAAAGCTTAATTGCTAGTTTTCAAAAACAGTTTTTTGGAGGGGCCTGGTTAGATTATTTTAAATGCAAAGTTCCAGTATCATGTTTGATTGTAATAGCAGATGCTGCTTTATTCAAAAACGACAGTATAACTGTCATAATTATGGAAGGCACTGCTTCCGATAATTATCTTCTATAAAAAAACCACACCATTTATAGTGAACGCTGTCACTGATAAATAAATAAACAAATAAATATCTCTGTGCCAAACAAGAGCCATCCTGCAAAATGGCACCAGTCTAACAGGGTTTGGCCAGCAAGAGACTCGATTTCACAAAAGGCCGCAGAGCAGCAAGGTCTGAAGTGACAGTCTAGAGCCATTTCTCAATGCCACAGGACTTGCTGAGGTGCCAGCTAAGGATATATGGGAAGAGGGGCATAAGATAATCTTTGGGTCATTTTCTCTGCATATTCAAGACCCGCCTCAGCAGAAGCAAGCCTCCAAGATGTCACTGGGACCCTGCTGTCGAGTAAAGGCAAGCCGGGCACTTCAGAGCTTGCTGATAATCCAGCACTTGCAGGCTATTACTTCGTCATTTTATTCTTGAACTACAGGTTGGTCTCTGCAGCTCCCTGACAGAGAAGGGATCCTCATTACAAGTGTTAAAAGGAATCCATTCCCTGTTTTGTCACTAGGTTTAGGGTGACAACAACTAAAACCCTAAATAGATGAGGTACCTCCTCACTTGAGATACCAGTTCAGGAGTCACCTGAGCTGTTAGTTTTCAAGTACACTGGAGAGCAAGCCCCACAGGCAGCTGTATGTGACCGATCTGGACTGTGGTCAGATGGGAGCCTGGTCAGAGGAGATTCCATGGTCATCTTAGTACTTGCTTTAAAACTGCCTCCTGTGAATTTGTCAAGGTGAGATCTAAATTTTATGCTCAACTTTGGTCAAAAAAGATTTGTTGCCAGAAACTCTACAGAAAAATAATGCCATGTTAGGGAGTGGGTTTCCCTAACCCTGTACCTTAAATAGGTGTTTGCCATGTCTAGAATTCATTGTCTGTATTCCAGATATCACCTCCCAAGGCATTGGCAGCCCCTTTTATGGTCCAGGTTGCCAGTGCCAGCTGCTCTTTCAGTATGCTTATGTCCACACTGTCTGGGTTGGTTTTCAGCAGTTGCAGGTTCTCCAGCAGACTCTGCAGGGTATGTGAGCCTCTGCCGAAGAAGATGTGGCGAAAGGGAGTATCTTTTGGTGAGACGTATGGGGAGAGGAAGTCATACTCCACCTAGAGTAGAGGTGCAAATTCAGGGTTATACTCAGAAAGTTTTTTTCCTGCCCCGTCAGGGGCCCCCAGCCTCTGATCCACACCCAGCCCTACCCCACAGCAGCTCTGCAAGGGCAGACCCTCTCCCGATGCCAAGCACAGAACCAAATTATGTTGACACTATGCAAATGGAAGAGATGCTGGTCTGTAGTACCCACGGCTCCAAAGGAAGAGGCCCATCCCAGCCAGCACTCTCTTCCTTCATGATTAAAGGAACATCAGTTGTAAATACCCACCTTCATGATCCTGTCATTCAAGGATCTGCGGATGATCTTGTTTTCCCTGTCACTGTTCGCAATGTCTCCGCTCAGTGCTTCTGTAGCTCGCCGGAAGTCACCACGGGCAAAAAACAGCCAGTCCAAAGTCAGCCCCAGCGCCTGTGAGGGAGGAGTTGTTAGCAAACCTGATTTTCTTCTTTTGCTGCTCTCTTACCAAGAGAAAGTGTTGAGTTTTTTTTTGCCAGTTTAACCAAGTAGCAGAGCAAGTTCCTAGCAGGCTCTTCTGAGGTCACTGGGCTCAGTGACATCTCTCCCCACCCAGTTTCTTGTAGGCTTTCAGCAGAGGTGCAAATCAGATGCAAAGTTACATCTGCTGTGAATGATAAGGAGGCAAAAAAAAAAAACCCATCCACATCTACTTCCTCAAGAGCTCCCCACAGCCAGATTAGCTAAATCTGTCTACCACAGCTACTATGCCTGCTCTTCTCTATAAGAGAACATAAATTCTGGTTATATCTGGCTACACACTCACACCTAAAGGAAGGTGATGTCCACCCTGTTGTATCCAACAGCAGCAGAGTCTTATTAGCACATGGCTCCATAACAGTCTACAGGGATTCAGTGCACTTGGAACCATTACCTTCAAATCCCGATAATAGGGTAAAAACTTCTCCTGGAACAATAGCAATTCTTCGCTGTATCTCTCGAAGTCCAGGAAGAGCTCATGATCGTGGGTCAGCCTGAGAGCTATGTGTCCAGCAACTTGTGCAGCAGCATACATAAGATCATACAATTTCTCAGTTTTCTTCAGGTTATCCACAGTGTCCTCAGTAGTGCCCAAGAACGCATATTCCTCATCTTTCTGCAAGAACGAAGGCATTGATGTTAGGCAAGAGTGCTTCTCCTGGCTGGATTTTTCACCTTCCATCATGGTTTGCCTGCTACTGCCACCACATCCCTTCTCCTTGTACTGCTAAGTAGCGAGACTCGAGTGGTCAAACTTCAAAGCACAAGGAAAAGGAAAGGAGGTCCTGCATCTCATCCCTCATTTCCAGCTATCAGCAGGATGCTCTGCTACTTTGTTAGACCCAAAGACACACAGACCTTTTCCTCCTCAGAGTTCACTGCATAAGCACAGGAGGGCAAACCCCAGCACCCACTTCGGTTTGTGTTGGCAGCACCCTCTAACCCTTCTTGGCAGGACAAATTAAGGGGTTTTGTGGAACGTCTGACATTAAAAATACTAAGAATTCATAAGCTTAGGAAACTGTTATCAGAAAGGCTCCCAGCTGCACGCCTGCAGTAATAGAGCAGGCTGCTTGGCCGATACCATTTTTGCCAGCCCCAAGCTGCAGAAGCAGATCTTAATGGTCACATTTGTTCTGGCCAATAGTACGGCTTCTGCAATGCGCTGTGGTTGCTGACCAGCAGCCTGTTGTACAGTCTTTCACTGAAGCAACAGTAACTTGACATCTTTTTAGTGCTTTTAGCTTCTGAATCACTGACATCTGAGACTCCAGAAGAGCGAATGCCCCCTCTCCCAACAAGAACATGAGTGTTCTGAGACAGCAGGCAAACCATGCCCCAGGAGCAGCCTTCACGGCAAGTACTGCCACAGCCAGGAGGTGCAGAGGCTGCACCTCCTCCCTCACAGAGGCTCCTGCATGAACAGTGAGCTTGGGACAGCACCTTGTGCTCTGCCATCCTGGAGAGCAAATATCCTTACAGCACTTTCCATGGAATGAGTACCCCAGGTAAGCAGACAACACTTACATTGCAGAAGCCAAAGGAAACCACTGGGATGCCCGAGTAGGCCAGGAAAGGGAATGCTGCATTATCCAGACCAAGGGGAACACTGCAAAAACCAAATAGAGTAGTTGCCAACTAGTTGGTACATTCCAGGAGAAAAGCTACAAGCCATACAGCTGAAGCTCTGAGGTAAATGGACTACCCTGTCTAGACAGGACTGGTTTTGGCAAGGAGTCCCAGCCAAGTGCAGAGGGCTGCTTGTCCATTTCTGGCCACCAGTCTTTGTACAAGGCTGCTCTTGCCCTGCAAAAAGGTGTCTGAGCTGCCTACAGGCAGCTTGGGACAGCACTAGGCACAGCTAGTGTTGTGCTGTTCACACTTGCCTGAACCCATTGCAGCGGGTAGAGCCCGCCCCAGGCAGCGGTACGACACTCCAGCACAAAGAGCAAAAGTCATTTAGTTTGTTCCCTCATGGAGATTCTTTCCTGAACAGCAGGATAACAATACTTACATTGTTTTTACCCAGTTGGAGCCAACTCTGTCATATAGGCTTCCCAAATCCTTTGCTGGGTCCTTCACCTGCACAGATACGACAATCAGTGCACCTGTTTTGACCTCTACTTGGGCTTCTAGGTCTGTCCTGGAGCTTGCATTACCATGCAGATGCTGAAGTTGGGGGTGCTCCCTTGACCTTTCTCCACACAGGCATAATTCATGTGGGACATGCATTCGCCTCCCATTGAACTGTGGCATTTGCCAATTTTAGACTCTGCATGCGTGAAGTGCAATTCCCAGAGCCCAGCTAACTTCAGACAGGGCCCTCCAGAAGATCTCAGCCCTTTCTCCTAAATGGGGCTTTCTCCTCAAGAGGTGCCAGCGGGTTAAAGTGACCCAGCACAACCCCGGTTGCTTTCAGTTCCTTCTTAGAACCATAGTCACCTTGATTTGAACCCTTCAACTCACCCCCTTCATTGTTCTCTCCAGTAAGGTGTACAGCAATGGGCTGGCAGAAATCTTCATGTGGTTGGAGCCTGCAAAAAAAGAAAGGGCGTTTAACATGCTGGCAGAATTAACTGCTACTGCTGACCTGCTTAGCCCCAAGGCTGAGCAACAACTTGTTACCAAAGGATCGCCAGACACAGGACAATCTACTGGGACCTAGCAGAGCTGCCTCCTGGATTAGGCTGCAGCACACTCCCAGCTTCAACAACGAGAACACCCAGCATCAACCCCTGACACAGGCCCTATTCCTGGAGACTATTCTGTTCCCATTCAGTTTCAAGAAACTCAAAACCAGCAGGTTACCTAGGACTGCAGCATCCAAGTTAATGTAGGTGAAGACTTTGGCATGCAGCAAGGCAGAATACCCCTGAAACGAAACAAGCATTTTAAGATGAGCAGTAGCAGTAGAACACCAGGACGTTTAACCCACAGGACAGGAAATCACAACTGCGTAATCATCATGCAGAAGCCTATCAAAGAAGCAGTACCTACCTCCAGCCATTCAGTAGCACCCACAGCTCCGTAATCTCCCGCACTCCAGCTAGCGAAGATGATGCTACGCCTTGGTTTGTAGCCATCTGCAAAGAGAGAGAGAGACCAAGATGTCTGCGCTTCCCACATGTCGATGGGGATAAGGACAGAGAGCCCGAGTTGATTAATTGCCTGCTCTTCAGACAGAGCTGAAGCATTTTGGCTGCTGCAGACAAACATGCCCACTAGTGGCTGCACAGACACTGCACTCTGTCCTTCCACGCTGCAGAGCTGTGTAGGAAAAACACACTGTCTGCACTTCCCCCATTTTGTTTAGCTGCCTGAGCCCAAAATTAATCCTGGAGACCAAGAGCACTCACAGTAAATGCAGTCCCCACTGCTCCAGCAGCTGTCCAATACACAGCTCAGGTCTGAGGTTTGCACTATGTGTTATTCAAGGACATTCTTGCATTCAAGCCATACTAGATACAAGCAGGCAGTCCCTTGGAAATGAGTGTTCACTGCAGATTTGCCCATGTTGGACAAATAATAGCTTCTCAGGAAGTCTTGTCAGATTCCCTATGCCGTCCCAAAGGGTTATTTTGCAACTAGTCTCTCCAATGTTAACACACAGAGAGCTACACCTGTATCACCTCCCACCCCCATGCTTTTGTACATATTTACCTTTTTTCACCATCTCTGAAATCACACGGGCAAGTTCCAACAACATGGCTGTTCCCACACCAGCCTTGGCTGCTCCTGGGCCCCAGGAGTCTCTCTGGGCTCCAATCACAACATACCGATCTATAAAGAATACATCAAGATCTCAGCTGCAAGCTTCAGGTTGCAAACAGCACTTACCAGAAAAACAGCTTTGAGCTTCTGTACTAGGAAAAAGAATACGGAGTCTGACCCCTGGCACACTGCTTGCTTTTGTTTAGCCTTTCCCTGGCAGTGCAGTATGGATTTTCCCTTAAGCCATCGGGAAGGGTCTTGGTTCTGCTTAGGAAGTGGTTGTCTGTCTGGGGGCAGCTATCATGTTCTAATGATCGAGAAGAGGAAGGGTTCCCCGAAAGACTGAGCCACAAGGCAGTTGCTGTTACCTGGTTCTTCGAACCCCTTGATAGCACCAAAGATGTTCAAAATCTTCCTGTCCGTCATAATGTTGTTCACACTCAGTTTCACTGTCATCTTGCTTGTGTTCTTCACCATCACCTTACATCCTATGACTCCACCCTTCCAGTCCTGAAGGCATTCCTCTCCATCCATTTTGCTGAGGGAAAAAGAGAGATTCTTTAAACTCATTAACCAGCTCTGATGTCGTTTAGCTATCATGTGAAAAAAGCAAACCTGCAACTGCAGGTGCAGCCTTGTTCAGGGCCTGCTCAGGAAACACCTCACAGTCCTGTCTCACCAACTACACAGGTAGAGGTGGGACACAGAGGCCAAGAGGAATCCAACATTAGATTAAGATCAGCGTTTAAGATATAAGACACGGACATAACTGACATTTCTCTGACAGTTCCAGTGCTCCCTGCGATAGGCAGCAGAGAGCAGCAGAGAGCTCCCTGCACTCACAGCAACTCAAAACCATCCTCATCCGAGCAAGAGAGCAACAGCAGCCTAGCTTGCAAGCCACAACAAACAGTTACCTGAACAGCCTGCGTACTGCTCTGCTTGAGATGGTCTGAACAGCAATGCGAGGCAGTCCAGAAGATTCCACTGGTGGGAACTGGGTGTGGTTGAAAGAAGGGAAGCCTGGGGTGAATGGGTCTCCAGTTCCAAGGTGAGCCTGTGAAAAGCAAGGAGTCCCCATGTCTCAGAGGAGCCCAACAACTACCACCTACACAAGAGGCCTGCAGAGGTACTGCTGCACAATCACATACTCACATGTGCAAAGGGGACAAGGTTGTCTGTGTTCTTGTAATCAGAGGGGTCCAGGTACATCAGGGCACCAACTGCTCCTGCCTCTTGGGCATTTGCAACCTGAAGCAAAAAGTAATGTTAACTGCACATTTGCATTGCAAGCAAGGGGAGTTAAGGCAAGTACATGGAGTAATGGTGTGAGGGGGTGTGCTCCTCAATGCCCAGCTCCACATTAGATTTGAGCAGCTACCTGACAGTGACAGATACACAAGGAAGCTGAATACTAGTAGTTCAGTCCTACTCCAGGCAGCGTCTAACACCCTTTTCAACACCCTTTTCAACAGTTAGGGCACTCCATGGTTAGTGTCTCACCCTATGATTCCTTCAGCTCATATTCGCTCCTCAGAGCAGCTTAGAAGAAAGATGTTATTTCATTTTGATTATGCTCCATCTGTTTTCCTAAGATCAGGTTACCATGAAGATAAGATAAGCAGCCACTGCACGCTCATCTTCACATGGAGAATGGAGGCAGAGTGGCCCAATCAAGTCCTTGTTTAATACACCTACAACACAGCTGTCTTCAACATGCCACTAGAACAAACACTCTTGTGCAAGGCCAGACACCAGTTTGAAAAGTAGGAAAAGAACTGGAGAACCAGTGAGCACTCATTGCAGAAGCACTTTTCAGCTGTGCATGCATCTGTGATGCACACAGACAGGCAGCGTCTGGCTGGAAAGAGTCCTATGGCCCAGCCTCCCCAGGAGCACCCAGCTGAGAGGCAGCTCTGGGTCAGACCTAGAACAGGCAGGACAGAGGACTTGGATCCTTCAGGCCACTTGGCTGTTTGGTTCTACTCTCTACATAGGAAACATTACAGCAACACACAAGGCAGTTGATTGGGCCTGCAGTGCCAGCACCTTCACTTGGTCTGAGTGAACAGTCAACAAGGGTCCAAGCGAGACAACTGCAGCCAAGCTTTGAAAGCATTTGGCTACAGTAGCAGGAGGTGTCCTGGAGGCAAGGTTGTTCTGCTTCTAGCAGCCCTGCTACTACATCTAGCCACACCAGCCAGCTCTGCACCCTGTGGCCCTCAGGCTGCCTCTCAGCTCCATCACTCCAGCTGCTTGTCTGTCCCAGTCAGACTGCCAGAGGCCAAGAATGCCGCTGTGAACGGTAACCAGCTCTGTTTAGTCTTGCTGTCCAGACCTGCACATGGAAGCTTAGTGCAAACAAGCAAGACCAGACCTGCTGGGTCAAACCTACATACATGAGTTCTAGAGACATGAGCTGAGGCACAGAGGTGTGCCTTCAACGGAAGGAAGCACAGCTTTCTACTGCCGAGTTTGGCCAAGCTTTGGGGCACAGACTGCTTACCTTCTCAGCAAGGGTTATTTTTCCAGCTCTGAAGATGATTATTGTTTCATTCAGTGAAACACCCTGTATCTTCTGAAAATCATCTTTCCGTCCATAGTTCACATAGACTGGTCTGCCCTGGAACAGACACGCTGGTTATAAATACAGGAGTCCTACATCAGTAAGACACTTGAAACAGCTGACGGAGTCACAGTTAACAGTGACTCCTGTTAACAGTAGGGAGTTCAAGCTCAACAACGTAGACTCTGATCGCATGCAATGTGCCTTTTGGAGTAATACTTATGTCAAGGTTCCTGTCCGGATCCCAGCAGAGAAGTTTAAACAGCTACTCAGCATCTTGAAGTAATAAAACTACGTGGGCCCAATCTTGCTACCAGCACCATTCCCCCCCGACCCCGAGTTCTCTAACTGGGGAAGCCTTTGTACACTCCCTATCTTGAAGGTACATATTTTGGACATTGCCACCTGGTAAGTGTGCAAGCACATTTCCAGGATCTTCCCAAAGTCACTTACAACAACTGTGCCATTCTTGCTGTATGCCACGTACGCACTGGGACTCTCCAGTTCCTCCTCTTTATCATCTTCCAGAATAGACACTTTGTTGTTGGTACTGTTGAATGTAATGAGATAGCATTATGTTCTTTCATACGTAAACTCCATATTTAATAGCTCCCATATTTCAGTCTGTGCCAACAATTCTGACCAAGTCAGCATAGGGCCTGAAACAGGCAGACCCATCCCAGTCTAGTCATGCAAGAACCTCTGGGGCTGTTCAGAAACATGAATGAAGGCTACTTTCTAAGACAAGAAGCAGTAAGAATCTGTGCTTCCAAGTCTTAGTCCCTTCCTGAGAAGAGCTAAGCAAACTAATTCCTCCTGACACGAAGGAGCAAGTAAGATACAAGGGTATGATCTACCAGACAATACAATCCCCTGTTGATGCCCTCTTGAGCATCTACTACAGGAGCCGCTGCCCAGTGTGCAACACTTGCTTGGGCAACAAGACAGTTGCCCGCACTAGCCATTTTAGACACAGAATCTGCCCTTCCATGGAGTTTTTACTTGCTTGCTTTCTCTCCACTTCCTAAGCATGCTTTGAGGAAGCAGCTACCCCAGGAAAAATCCAGAGGGCTGCTATCAGACCATCTGGTTTTAGAAAGCCTGAGAAGATATAGGAGCTGCCACTGCTTGGTTAGATTAAAGACTTCTTTGGAGAGGGATAACTGGTTCACAAAATAAGCACTGCTTTCAGCAGAAATCATGTGTTTGCTCAAGACAACAGATATACATGCTGTAAGGGAAGAGATCTTCTTTTCTTCACTAACATACCTGCCTTTGACCTGCAGCTTAATGTAGTGCTCATCGTTCCACACTTGATCCATGAGGAAGCTGTTGAATTGGTTATGAATGTAGCTGGCGGTGGTTTCATCGTCACTCTGGCCAGCTTCAAAAGAGTACTTACTTGCTCTTTGCCTGTAAGTAACAGATGTATGGCTTAGGTTACAGCACCAGGTTGCAATGCAGTGCTCCTGCCTGCAAACCCATGTTGGATGGGCCATTTAAGCCCATGTTCAACCACATGCCAACCCACAACATCTTTAAGGTATTTAGTCTCCAAAGGAGCTGTGCCTCTCCCACAGCTGTAGATAAGCTTTCCAGAACTATTACCTCAAGTTGCTCTCAAGATGTTGAGTTGACAGCTTATTTGAAAACAGGGCTCTGAGTTCAGGCCAGTAGAAGACAGGTGGTCCAGGAACCTCTTCTTCCTCAGTTTCATCATCATCCATTAAGTATGATGCAGTAGGAGTCATCTCACACTTGCCAGTTCCATCCAGACACCTCCCAGCCTTCTGCATTCGTCCACGAAAACTCAAGTAGCCAATCAGAAACCCTATGTTCAGAACAAGTATTTTTTTGTGCTGCAGAAAGATTATTAAACAAGCCCCATGCCTTCCATGTGCATTTAAAGTAGCTTCAGGGTTAAGATGCATCGCTGTTCTCACACCATTTTTGGTAAGCTGGCATACCTAAGGACAGGAATATGCTGCCTGACATTTTGCCTGAGCTGGCATGTTTTAAGGTGCACTGTAAATCTGATCTTGTGCTGTGGAACTTGCCACTTGGCAAGAAGAATGCTTCCTTTAGGTCAGTGGCAGTGGCAAACCCCTTGAGAAATGAGCACCAGAGGCTTCACTGGTACACTCACTCGTGTCTAGAGAGTTGCTAAGACGTAATCGAGGGGAAAACAGTACACTTGCCACATGGACCAGTTTGTACGTTAGGCAAGTCACAGTTCCACCATCAAGCCTCACACTTCTTTGTGCCAATTCTGTACCATAAGTCTGAGCCAGATATACTCAGACTTAGTGACAGGAGGCTGCAGCCTAGATCCAGGCCCTCTAATTATCTCCTGAAACAACACAGATCCATATGTTAACTGCATCATATACCCAACATCAGAGTCCACTTCACAAAGTTGCATCCCACCCTTTCTTACCAATCAAAAGGAGGAGGACAACTGTGATGACTAGGAAGCAGAGGTTCTTGCCGTTTCTCCATGGAGGAGGCATGCTTGTGTGCAGGTGTTCTGGTCTCCCAATCTCCCCTCCTTCCTCATCATCAGCAGACAGCTTCATCTCCACATGGCTGTTGTCTCCATCCGTTTGCCGGGCAATACTGAAGCGTGTGTATGACGTTGGCTCACCACCAAGCTGTGTAGAAAGATAATCATGTGGATGGAAGAGTTTGCTACACCAGTCCATAGTCCTTGTAGCCAGCTGCACCTATGCTCCAAACCAAACACAGCTTGTTCACCTGAAAACGCTCTAGTGCAGCCCAAGCATCTGGCTGCCAGCAAGTCAGTCCAATTGCTTTGAACTGACAGACTCAGACCTATTCAGGGTCTCCAGGGTCTATTTAGCACCTGTTTGCCCTGCACAAGTTCAGAGCCATGCTGGTCAAGAGACTAGCTTGGAGACTGTTACAGATATGACACAGACAATGGCATTGACATTTCCCATGTGACCTCGCTGCAAAGGGTGATTGAACCAGAAACTCCTGTTCTTAATCAAGAGGGCACTGCTCTGACCCGAACATGTGCAACTTGCGCAGAAGGGAATTTTGATCAGGGCAGAAGAAAGGGAAGGCAGCCTCTCCATGGTTGTGGCTTCGAGCCACATCCATTCTGACATAAATACTCTCATTCAGCATCTAGATAATTTTGTACTAAACTATCCCAGGCTACTCTTAAATTATATTGAGGAGTATTATAAAGCAGCTAGGCTGAAGAGAGACATCTTGGGAAAATTCTGCTACTTCAGCTAACATGAAAGCTGAGGATATACCCCCCCATGTCCAACAGCAACTGGAACCACTCAACAGGTCATTTTCAGCACCCAAGCAGAGCAGCTTCCAACCCGAAGCCCGCTTTTCTAAAGAGCTGCAAGGCACAATCCAAGCACCCACAGAACAGCAGCCTGTTAACAAGGCAGTCGCTCAGATTAAAAGACAGTTAAACTGAATTCCAGGCATAGCCAGGCGCTACGCAGAACCACTCAGCCTTCATTAGAGCTTTCATTAGAGCTGCTGAACTTGCCTGCAGCCACAGTTGTGCTGGGGACAGGCAGGAGACTGGCTAAAAGGCCAAAAGAATAGTTCTGGGAGCAACAGTTCTGCAGGCCCTCACTACTGTGCTGGAGAAGAAGCTGGTGGCAAGTACCCAAGCCCTGTTATAATCTCAGTGGCTCATCCACAGTTCTCTGCTTACCGTCAAACTACACGTCAGTGGCTGGAGGTGAATAGATCAGACATCTTGGTTGATCATACGTTAAACCAATGTCATTTCAGACCTGCAGTTCTATTCCAGCCCACACAACCCACAGTGAAGTAGCTGGTTGCTCATTTCTAAAAAGGCAATGCAGCTTAGCTGCTTGATAGCTTGGCTTCTCTCACACTTTGCAGAGGACGTGCCTCAACCCCACATATCCTCCATGCTTCTTCAGAGACCAAGCCCATCCCATTTGCAGTCCTAGCCTAAGGTCATTTCACAGTTCAGTCCCTCTGGGACCAGCAGGCTTGGCTGAGCAAGCTGAGAGCTACCTCCTCTAGCACATTTGTTTCAAAGCACACTTGCATTCAAAGGCTGGACTTGTAGTTGAATTGTCCCCACCAAAGTAACATAATAGAACATACATTGATTGTCCCGATAGGCATCTAACCAGCTTCCTCAGCAGCACTTCCTCCTGGGACATTGTTCAAGGCTTGTGTTGTCCCCCCTCCCCGATCCCCCACCCTCGGCTTCTTACCAGCTTCTTGAGAAACTTGTAGCAGTTAAAGATAACTCCACCAGCACTGAACCACTTAAGCCATTGCCTTATCATGGCCTGCTAGCTACAGCAACAACTGCCTCACAAGGCACAGAGCTGCACCTAACACTGCTTTGGATTCATTGTCTTCTCTCTTACCGACATGGACGTTGTTGAACTTTACTTCTGCATTTATCATCACCCACCAAGAGACAAATGGCACAGGAAGATTACCAAGTTTGAGATTGCGGCTCTAGCATGGTCCATCGTCTTCTGGAAGAACACCCACCAACTTGACCAAAGCCCTAGAAGTTCAGAACAAAACAAGTCAAGTCAGACTGGTCCCCTGCCACTACCTAAGACATCCAAGGTCAGCCACTGCGACTAGTGGAACACTTGCCCATGGATTTTATGTACATGCTTCTACATAAGTCACAGTGTTGGTCAACCTCCATCAACCTTGAATGCAACCTAGTTCACGTACTTCCACTGCAAATATGCTTGATACAACAGATGTTTAATACTGATGAACAAACTGCCTCCTCCTACTGAGCTCCATGGATCAGGAGTAGCAGGGTGTGTGTGTGTGCGTGTGTCCGTCCGTATATGTGAGGAGTACAGTCTCAAACAGCTAATTTCGGCCAGGGTTCTTATTAATGGTAGGGCCACCTCCATGCAGGGAGGGCTGGCAAGGGGCACTTGCTCAACTATGGCAACAGACACCACATATCTGAGGTTCCTATTTGAATGACAGGATGGAGACAAGAGTCTGACTGGTAGCTGCAGGTGGCACAGTGCTGTGAGGCAAAGCAGCACAGATTCCTACCCTGCCAAAACACTTCCAACTGCAAGGTCCCTTCTTGATGGCTATATTCTTTTCCACTTTATGAAGGCAACTTCCGCATTGGACAATCTTCCAGGATAGCCAGGAGTTACTCTCCAAAGGCATTTCAGCAACTTTTATAGCTTTGATTTCTCTAGACAGCAAGCTACTCTGAAACAAAATTTAACTGATACACTTCAGCATTTCTTCCCAAAAAGATGCTTGAAAGAAAATCCTTTGTAAGTTAAGTGACAAGATGGCTTGGGCTGGGACCCAAAACTGGGCTAGGAACACACAGCTTGAGTATGTCCTCAGGTTGCTGCTAGAAAATGGCTTTGAACTAGTCTTCAGGCACATGTGGATTAGCTTTACAACTGGGAGCTCGGCAACATAAGCAGGTTTTATTTGGAGATCAAAGGTTAATAACAGCCATCCGCTCATTTCGCCCGTTTTTTTTTAGGGCAAGAGTTCATGGACAAAAGTCCCAAGCAGCTTTGAGAAGCCTTTTCTGAGAGACAATCCGAGGCCCAGGCTCCCACCTGGCAGCAGGGCACAACAGGGCATGCACGGGGGTGTCCTACAAGCCAGGCCAACTAATCCAGGGGAAAAGCCAGGGAAACGCACTGCACCTGCCAGGGATGCTCCTGGGAGCGCTGAGACCCCTGAGCCCCTTCACCCTCCAGCAAGCCACCCCTCACCCTTCTTTCAGCAGCCCCCCCTTCTCCCACCAAAGCCGCCCCCCCTCAGCCCCTCCTTCTCCCACCAAAGCCCCCCCTCAGCCCCTCCTTCTCCCACCAAATGCCCCCTCAGCCATTCCTTCTCCCACCAAAGCCCCCCCTCAGCCCCTCTTTCTCTCCCCCGCCCGGGGCAGAGCCGGCGCTCCATGTCCTTCCCCGCTCGCCCCGAGCGGCCAACACCCCCCTGTGGCTCAAAAACAGAGAAGATAAAGAAAGAAAAACCCCCACAGGCGCTCAGCACGGCGGCCGCTCGGGGCTGGGCGGTGCCGGTATCGCGGGCAGGGCCCGGCTGCAGCCCGCCCGATAAGCGCCCCGGGCGATAAGGCCACCCCCCGGGGCACGTCTCCCCTCGGGCCGCGCTGCCCCGCGCGGGGCTCTGCCCGCCTTCAAGGTCAGGCGGCCATAGCAGCCGCCGCCACGGCCACGTGCGCGCCTGCGCGCCTCACGGCCGCCGGGGCCGGTGGTGCCGGTACCGCTGCTGCTGATGCCGCAGCCGCTGCTTCTGATGCCGCTTCTGATGCCGCAGCCGCTGCCGCATCCCCCCCTGCCTCCGCCCCGCCCGGCGCACGCGGACCCCGCTCACCTCCGCTGTCCGCGCCGGGGCCCGAGTGGTGCAGCGCCCGCCGCAGCCCCGCGCTACGTCCCGCGCCCGCGCCCCGCCCGCCGCGCCCCGCAGCCAATCAGAGCGCCCGCCCCCCGCGCTCAGCCAATCGGGGCGACCGTCCCCCGCGCCCCCAGCCGGGACCGGCGCTGCGGCTCGTTCTCCTGCAGCCCCGGGCGCCTACGGAGCCCAGCCGAGGGGTTGGGGGGGATGGTGGTAGCGGGACCTGCCCGGGGGAGGGCGGCTTTGGCGCCCTTAGGGCGGTTTAAATCGTGGTGGATGCCCGTGGGGCGGTGCGGAGCCGCGTGCGCCGTGCGGGTCCCCCGGGAAGCGCTGGGACGGGGCGGGCGTGCTCTAAAGGAGCCGAGCACGGCTTCAGCATCCCCGGCGTTCTCAGGAAAGACGGCAGGAAAAATGTTTTCCCTGAGAACGCCGGGGATGCTGAAGCTGTGGGAGGCGCAAACGAGACACGGGACTCGCTCTGGCTTGGGAGGCGCTGAGCCTCTTCAGGTCCCAGCAAGTCGTGCGTGCTCGGGGCTGCGTTTTTGGATCTGACTGAGCAGACGCACCCAGGGCGCCTTTTCTTCGTGCTGTGCTACCTGAGACTGCCGTTTCGATTGCCCGATGAGAAGCGTGGCTGGCTTTCAGGAGAGCCAGTCACAGCAGAGCAGTTTCTGTGCGCACCCAGACCGGGTTGGTGAAAGCATCCATTTGGTGGAAACCATGGGATCACTTCGGCTCTGAATTAACTTGTCCTTGCCCCAGCCCCCTCCCTGGGCAGGCAGGGTGACCCCATGCCACGTTGGGAGCTCCTTGGTATGCAGAGCTCGGTCTCTGAAAGTCAGCAAGTGCAGAGCAGTGAGGTTCCCTGTTTGCTTCTAAGGAACTCGAAGGAGAAGTATAACATATCGGTCATCTGACGAAACAAAGTTCTAGTGTGTGTCTTCTTTCAGTGTACTCCATGAAGTAAAGCGTGGGTAAGGAGGCAGCTCAGTGGGCTTGTAGTGAGAGTGTTAAATAATATACTGGGGGGTATTTAGGGAAAGCCACCCATGACCTTGGCAAGTCTATCCCCAGTTGTCAGTGTGACTCTGGGTTGAGGCTCATGACTTGGCCAGGCACCAGCTGGAGCTGCAAGGGGTACTCACCCAGATCTTCTCTCTGCCATGGCTTCCCCAAGACTGCCAGGGCTGTAATATTTGCTCTGCTTCCTTTCAACTGATGGCTAATCTCCTAAAGACCCCAGCTGTATGAACCCTGTGGAACACCTCACCCTCCTCGATTGTCTGCTGATGTTTGCTGCCTCCAGAATTGCCCACAGTCATGAGGGGGACCTGGCTGTGACTGCAGCCTCCTCTGCCCTGTCTGTCTCGGCTTCAGCATGAGCCGAGGTAACTGCTTCCAGCCTCGGTAATTCCGCTCAGGCCACCCCTCAAAGGTGCTCTGGAATTGGTGAATGATTCAAAGTTTGCATGTGTGCATGTTCTGCAATGCTGTGTTCATTTGTTCTTTGCTCATTAAAGAAATAAGTCAGTAGCCCTGGATTATTGCCTCAAATCCTCTCCCGGGAAAGAAGGACAGGAGCAGAGAGTTTGTAGTTTGGCAGAACACATGATTGCAAAGAGGATTATGTTTTGTGGAAAGCAATACATTCCTGTGCTGATAAAGGGGGGATTAAATAGATCTGAAACTCGATGCGCCTGTCTGGAGACAAGCCTCCCATAAAGCAGCTCCCAGGGAAGATGTGCTGGTTGACCCACCAGCTCTGTTTGCTGGAGAAGGTCTGAGGCAGGCTCTCCAGCTCCATCCATCACCTGGTGTGGTGATGCTGCTCATGGGGGAGACACTGCTGACCCTTGGCATGTGGCTGCCCTGTGGGACGTGCTGCCAGGTGCCTCAGTGGGAGCTGAAGATGTGAGAGGGATTAGATCAGTCATGAAGGATGGATCCTCCAATCATTTCTTAACGCAGTGGTCTGGATGCAGCCTGCTGGTCAGGAAAGTATAACGCAGGGAAAAGAGTCCCAGCCCTGCCCTGTTTGTTCCTCTTGGGCTCTCCTCTCCAAGCCTTCGCCTTCCAGCAGAGCCGGTACTGGCGTGTGCTGGCTGGGTGCACTGTGCCAGGCACAGCGCCGGGATCACCACTGGCCAGAGCAGCGTTTCCGCACCAACGTCCTGCTGGAGGAGGGACACCTACAGCAGAACTCAGACTTGAGTGGTTCCTGGGAGTAACACCAAAATGCAAGCGAGGAAAGTGACAGTGTGATTTATTTCCCTCCATGGGCTCTGTCTGCTGTGCCTGCGTTCCAGTGAGCAGAAGTACTGCTGTGTGCCCCACTGTGCTAGCCCCGACCTGCCCTGACAGATACTCGCTGCAGGTATTTTCTGTTCCCTCTCGCAATATGTTTGACCATGTGCAGAAACAGTTCCTTATTTTTACACCTGCCAGGAAAAAAAGCAAAGAAAGATGACATTCTGGAAACACAGATATTTTTGCAGTGTAGGCAGCATTGGCAGGGAATACCTTAAAATGGGGTTGTCCAACATGGTATCTGAGCAGCCGAGTGCCCTTTGCCTTGTGTTGGCTGCAGGCGGGGAGTGGATGTTGGCTGGCTACTGGCCATCAGCCATTGGTGCTGCCTCCCTTGGGCCTGGCAATATGTTTTTTTGCAGAGTGGCACCTGTACTGCAGGTGATGCTGAGCCCAGGTGCTCTGGCTAAAATATTTTTGGCCAGAATGTTTTGCAAGGAGCAGAGGTGGCCAAAGCTGGGAAATGGCCAAAGATGGGGATGTAGGATTGATGGGTGACTGCTGACTTCTCATCCTTCAACCTAGCAAGATGCATGGCCTCCGTGTGCATGATTTTAGCTTGATTCAGGCCCATAAAAATCAAGAGCCGTCACCACTCCCCCAGAGATCTCTGTATGGTTCCTAAAGGACAGGAGAATTTAAACTCTGAAGCTGGCTGCTGCAGGCTGTTGTTTGAGCCCAGCTGTGCCATGCCATAGGCATCTGCATCTTCCATCAAGCTCCTGCTTGCTTCGTCCGACTCGGCGCCTTGCCTGGCCCAGCTCCTGCCCACAGTTCAGTGCAGGAGCCTTTGTGCTTGTCCTGATACCTCACTTTGGCCTAACTTCCATCAGGGAATTCCTCCTCATTGCTGCTTGGCCCTGTTTTATCTCTGTTTCATGTGAACTCCTGAGGGGCTTGTGAGCCCCCTGACTTGGGCTCAAGTGACTCTGCATTCCTTTGTGCAATACCCCATGATGTGACAGTGGCCCTCCTACAGGATTAATGCTGAAACATGAGACCAAAATATGGGAAGGAAAGTACAGTTTCACTTCAGTTTTGCAGCATGGCTGATCCTCGTGTGACCAGTTGCTCTACCCACATTTTGGGAAGGCAGTTAAAAAGCAGAGGAAAAACAAGAGCCACAGAGATAAACAGATTGGAAAGGATGGCCTGTGCTTTTTGAGCTGCTTATCAAAAAAACATTGGGAGGTGACTCGAGAACTTTTATAGCAAGAAATACTGGGACTAACATCGCTCTTTAATATGGGAGGGATGTAAAAGCTCAGAACCAAGTGCTGGAGTGTGGTGCCAGGTTGGAGGTGCTGCAGTCGAATGCACGCTGCTGGGCTGAGGCTGAGGGCAGTGGAGATGCAATGGCCCATGGGGTGGGAGGTAGTCAAAGGGCTGCTACGGGCTGTGCAATCTGTGAAACAGGGGCTGTGTTGCACCCCAGGGAGCAGGGGCAGGTGGCAACAGGCACCTAGGGACGAAAGAGAGACTTTGGTCTTCTGCTCTCTGTCTCAGCCACTCTCTCTGCATCACAGCCACTTGGATGCCAGGCCAGCTCCTGCCTTCCTGGGAGCAGATTTGAGTGATACATTGGCTGTGCTCACTGCTCAACTTGTGGTCTGCACTGGGGTCCAATCAGTTTTTTGCAACCTTGGAGTCATGCTGCAACCCTGCTCCATGTCAAAACTGGCAAGCATGGCTCCCGGGAGAGTTTGCCCTCTCTGGTCCTGTCTCCCCCAGCCAGAAATGTGATATCGAAGTGTTCCACAACACCATGAGTATACCCGTTCTCTAGAAGACCTTGTGATTTTGTACTTTGCTGCTCGCTCACAGAAATCCAGGCATACACAGCCATGCCTGGAAGATCTGGTTGTTTGACCACAGTCCCAGCACAGCCTGAGGAGAGAGGGGGAGCCCAGCAGGCACCGGCATCTGGGAGAGGATCTGCTGCCTCTTCTTCTGTAGCAAAAGAGCTGCAGATGAGGCAAAGAATGTGCCACGTGCAGCCAGGAAAAGGCTCTTGAGAGAGTGGAAATGCAGCAGGTAATGCTGCGAGCTGGCTGCAGCCCCATCTTCCTTTCAAAATAACACCTGTCTTTGCATCCTTCCTGGGGAAGCACCTGGGTCTGGCCTGTCTCTCCCCTTTGTCTGCAGCTGGCCTGGTGCTCCTGCCTGTCAGCTGAAAAAGAGCTAGAAAGCACTGAACCCCCGGTGGAGAGGCATGGGGCTGAGGGTGGTATGGTCCCTCGTTCCTATGACTCTGCAGACCTGGGGTACCCCATGGATTCCCTCCTCAGAGACCTCTGGGATTTTTTTTTTTGTCTCCCTCCAGTGAGGAGGCTCCTGTCAACAGATAAAGTGCCCGGGCAGCTGGAGCTGGTGGAGCTCTAGCAGGAGCTGTTGTTGACCTGGAGCCTTTAGTGGTGCAGGGTCAGCCTGGCAAAGTTCTTGCTATCTCGGCAACTGCACTGCAGGACTGTGCCGCTTGTCATTGCTCCGATAGCAACCCTGCCTGGTGAGCCTGGCCGCTTTTATCTGGCAGTCAGGGCGGCTGTTGCTGCGGCAGGGGGGCTGCATTGCTGGGGGCCTTGGACAAGTGTACAAACAAGCTCAGGATGTGAGAACAATAGCCAAAGACCGTCCTTTGAAAAGCAGGGGGACGCAGGCAGCCTGGCCGCCCTGGGCCACATCAAAGGTCTGTCTTGAAAGCCCAAAAATGTGTGTGTTTAATGGCTACCCATGGCCCTGGCATTGCAGTGGCACAAGGGGCAGAGGGTTTGAGCAGTGAGAAGTGGAAATGGAAAAGATGGCAGTGGAAAGAGCACAAACGCTGGAGCTGGGACATGGCCCTGAGGGTCTGTACTTCCAGATAATGGATTTCTTATGTGTTCCTTCACCCTGCATTGTCCTGACCCTCACTGACCTGTATTTGGGGTGCAGCACACAGCCCTTCTCTTTCCTCCTCCAGTGCACCTCCTGGCAGGCATTTCAGGTAATTTTTGCAAAGTGCTTTGTGTGTAATTTCACAAGCAATTTTCTTGAATCAGCAATTGCCGCAGCTGGAGACTATTGGAGTTTTTCCCTTCCAGCCTTGGTGGTTTGAATCCTAGAAAGCCAGGGATGCCATCCTCTGTTTGTGGTGTTTTGATTGAAAAGCCCCTGTAGCCAGAAGGAAAGTGACCGGTAACCAACAGCCTTGGAAAACCAAGCTCTGTGGGGTGTCTGGGTAGAGGCATGAAAGGACAGGAAAATATGATGAGATGGGTCTGCTTTGTACGCTGGACGGGTGCCTGTATTATGGGGTCCTGCATGACCTGCTGCACCACTCTAGTACGATCAGTCCTGCAAGAGTCCCTCTCTGCTCACCCCTGTGTTCCCAAAAAGGGCCTGGGACGGGACTGGAAGCCCGGGAAAGTTTTGTCTCTGATTTGCTCTGCAATGCATGAACATGCTGCCACCTTTGGATAAGGGACAGCCTGAGCCTGCTTGGTGGGAGCCACCTTCTGTGATAAGGGCATATGTTGATTCAGGAGATTAGACCTGTCCACTGCTTTGTGTTTTTATAGAATACATTCGTTGGCAAAAGAGCAGCCCAAAGGACAAATTAAAAAAAAAAAAACTGCATAAAGAAGTAGCCAGTACCGTGTGCAGCATTGCGGGCTCTGCAGGAAAAAGTGTCCCCAAAGGGGGTGGATGATGATTCTGTTCTTTTGAAACGGTTTGGCTGCAGGTGCCCAGGAGCAGCAGGCTGAGCCACTGCCTCTGAGCGTTTTTGATTGCAGGGCTCTGCTGGCCTCAGTGGCTTTTCTGCTTTTGAAGCCATTGTTAGGGTAATTAAACACTCCCAGACAGGTGCTGGAGCCTTTTGCAATATGCGATTTGCCTTTTTCTTGTCCACCTAATAGAAACGCCCTGTTTTAGGGCAGATTAATCTTTCACAGCAACATCTGAAAGCAAAGAGAGGGCTTTAATTGGAATGGGATTAGTGCAGGCAGGCTGAGAAAGCGAGAGTGGGAGCTTTCTCCCTACCTCATAATTGCCCCTTATCTGCACTGACAGTGGCTGCTGCAACTGCCCGTGGCTGCCTGTGTGCCAGCTTTGTGCCATGGGGCCCAGGCCTAGTAGGTTTGTTTGCAGAGTAGAGGGTGAGATGTGGTGCCCACACCAGGGGAGCTCAGTTTGGTTTCAGCAGCCTGAGGGCTTGGGATGCTTTCAGCACTCAAGCGCCTGGCATGGCCCGGGGGGAGCTCATGCCTTTCCCTTGGGCTCTTGCGGGATCCCAGGAGCTGAGCTGAAACCCGTGGGCTGCAGTTTGCAGCCAGCCCCTGACCCCAGGCACAGGCAGGGTGGATTTAAACATGAGCCTGCAGCAACATTTTCTGTGGGGCATGTAGAGTAGGTCAGTGCCTCAAGGGCAGATCTGCAGGGAAGTGAGTACCTGGAGAAGGGCTATCACTCTCCCACCTCTTGGAAACAAGAGATAAGCAGCCCATGCTTCTGCCAAATTTCTGACCTTCCCATCCCTGCTGGTCTGCCCTGCAACAGCTTCATGCCCCAGGCAGGCACTGTTCCGCCAGGTCCCCTTCCCAGGGTGCCAAAGGTAAACGTCCATGGTGGGCTAAGCGAAGGTGCAACCTTGCCTGTTCCCCCGGTTTTGGCAGGCGCCCTTTGGGATGTAGACACAGTGGGGCCAGGACCCTGCTTGGTGGGAAAAACTGACTATCCTAAGGGAAAAAAATAAGTCAGTTTGTATTTTTTCTCAATGTGGCCTGAAAGTCAAAGCCTTTGCTGCAGCTAAAACAACTCTCTGGTCAAGCCAATGGAAACAACCTCTCCTGCTCCCTTTCCCACTTCCCCAGTGAAGAATGTGTTGATATTCCTTCTTACCTTCTGACTTTTAGTCATCCTTGGCCTCTAAAGGAACGGTCAACAGGGACTGTTTCCAGAGCCTGCCTCTCCTTTAGCCCTGCTTGGCTCAGGCTTTCCACAAGAACTGCCCTGGGGGCTGCTGAGCCTGCTGTGCCCATGCAGGCACCCGCCTTGGCTGCCTCCTCAGTTGGGTGCAGTGTGGGTGTTGTTGGGTGTGATTAACCCTCTCTGGAAAAAGTACCTTTCTTTGCCTGTGCACATCCCAGTGGCTTTTATGGCTTCTCCAGACATGAATTTGAAGGTTTTATTTATTACCCCATGAGACAAAAGGGGCAAAGGGGTGTGTGGCGATGCACACCTCCCAGAAAGAACTGATACTGCCCAGGCCCTCCCTTTCCTCTTCCTTGCCATTGGAGCCTGGGGCTGAAATCCCTTTCCCTTTGCCTTATCCCTCAGCAGGGACTCGGGGAAAGAAGTGAGACCTAGGAGGGAGACTTGGTCAGGGCTGAGTGTTGCTGTGCTGTCAGCAAGCAAGAGGTGGTGATGCTGGTGCCCTACCAGGCTCTTGCCTCTGCTCCCTGCAGCCCGCAGGGTGCCGTGCCCAGAGGCATGGGCACCAACCAAGTGGAGAAAACCACATGCACCCACTCATCTTTGTCTCTAGTATGGGCATGTACACATGTATGTCCACACGTACACCCCTACCCGCATGCATACCTGACTCGAGCACTCATGTGGGCACCCAAACCTCTCCAGTCATGTCCACTGCCTCCTACCTCTCTGCCTCCTTGACTGCCAAAGCAAGAGGGAATGGTCAGAAGGTAGAAGCACTTGCCCAGCACCCTGGCGTGGATCTGGTGCTGTGGAGGCAGCAGGAGGGGAAGGAAAATGTTTTTCTTGGTTCCTACTGGGCCTCACTAGGGATGCTTTCCACCTCCCAGCTGTGATGGGATGCAGCATCACTAAGGGACAGTCTTGACCTGCTGAAGAAGACGCACTAAGGGACAAAGGCTTTCCTTCAGTGCGTGGGATTGCTCCCTGTGTTGGCCTATGGCCTCTGCAGGTGTCCCTGTAGGGTGGCCAGGGCTGGTGGGTGTGTATTGCGGAGCCAGGAGGGCTTGGGACTGCCAGGGGAGTAGAACCCCTTTCCACAAACACACCGTGTTTCTGCTGGCTCCCTGGGAAAATATTCCATAAGGAATGGCTTTTAAAAGCTTCAGTATTTTCACCTGCAAGCTTCTTCCTGGAGACAGATGAGTATGAAAATAAAACTCTTGAGAAAATAAACATCCACAGCCCACACCAAGTGTGTTTTTACCTCATTCTCAAAGAGCAAACATCAGCAGTGACGTGCAATATTTTAGGTGGCCATGCAGACAAAAGTCCTTCTGTTCTTCAAACAAAATGCCCTTTCATTTGGAGATCGGTGGTGGCTCTACGAAACCTGCAGCGTTTCACCAGGATGCCCACTGGAAATGTAGATGTTGCCTTACAGCAGCAAAACACTTCTTTGCATCTGAAGCCTTGGACTGTGGAGGAAGCAGAGCCTGAGGATGTTGACTGCGGTATTTCCTCAGGATCCCCTTGGCCTGGTTGGGGGCTGCCAGCTGTTTATTTGTCCACTTTGAAGGAGACAAAGCCCCTGCCACACCGAGCCCCCCAGCTGGTTGTTTCCGCTCTGTCCGAGTGCGGCACTGTGGGACGTGGGGCTGCTGTGAGGAAAAGCAAACAGAAAGGAGGCCAGAAGGGCTGGGCAGGAGTTGGAGGTGTTATCGAATGTCTCATCTGTGAGGCTCTGTTCAAAAGGGAGGAGAAGGCTGGAGCCATCAAAGCTGCTCTGATGGCCTCAGTCCAGATGGGAGAAGGGTTTCATCCAGCTTCTGCCAGGCTTCTTCCCGCTTGTGGTGAGCTGCCATTCCTCCCACGTGAAGGACCAGCCCCACCACTCTCTTCTTCTTCTCCTCTAGCTGGAAGACAGAAACTTGGAGTGACAGTAATGGGATGCTGAGCATTGTGAAGGGCAGCACCACACCCTGGGCATCCCCTTCAGTCACCTTAGGATCTGGGGAGACCCTTGGGCAGGAGCAGCAGTACCAGTCTATCAGCAGCACTGGTTTGGACGCGTGATTGAGGCTATGTCTCAAGCGATAACCAAGCCTGTAAGGACGAGCTGTCCCACTCTTGAGGGCACACCCATCCCAGCTTGATGCAATTTATGTACAGTGGGTAAGATCCTATATAACATACAATGTCATAGGCGTGTATAGATGTGTGTGTCTACATTATGTGTGGCTTTTCCATGATATACATGGTCAGTCAGTCCCAGCATTTTGGGAAGAGGCATTTTGCTGACACACAGAGTTGGGCCACCGAAGGCCTGCGAGCCCTTGGGGGTTACCCCTCTAGGTGCTCTGGGATGGACATGGTGATGCCTCCGGTTGTGCAAATGTCCCTCTTCTCTCCTCACCCTGGCCCTGTGGCACAGGAGCCTGGTCAGGGTGGCAGCTTCTGTGGTGGCACCCAGACCTGCCTGAGCAGAGGGCAGAAGGGTCCCTGAGGGTGTCACCAGGGCTGTGCACAGGAGCTGGCCCACAGCTGTGGCTGGGCAGTGTTTATGAGAGCTGGGACTGGTGGAGCGTGGGGCATAGGGACATTTTGCCCACGCACCCTCTGCATCACTTCTGCCTCCTGAGAGGGCGAAGGAAGGGATGATAAGACATCCGGGGGCTGTTTTTTTCCATGAAGCAGTGTGCTGCTCTGGTTAGCAAAAATTCCCAGCTCTCCCTTGCCTGGAAGGGGGTGGATGACACAGCCCTCACTGGGACTGACACCCTCAGTGTGCTGCAAGTCACAGTCTTGAGCCCCCATCACTGCCCCATGACCACCCCACTGCAGTGTCCCAGCACCCGTGGCCAGGCAGGGGACTCAGGACTGGTATCTCCAGCAGGAATGATCCTTACACTCTCATGCTGGGAGAAGGGGCATTTTCCCTGCCCAGGCTAGGGGGTTGAGGGCAGCAGGACTCCTACCCTGCTGAGCCCCCCTGAGGCCAGTGTTTCTCCCAGTGACCTGAGGCAGAGGCTGGAGGCAGCTGGCTGGCTCTGAGGGCAGCGTGTCCCCGTCTGAAATGCTAGTTCAGTCTATAAATAACACCTGGCACAGGTCTCTCCCTGGGCATTAGAGCGATGAGAGATTGAGCCCTCTCTGCCCTTGTGCCACAGGGCTCTTGCCACATTTTACAGACTGGGAAATTGAGGCACCGTGGGGTCCTTGACCCTGCCTCACAGCGAGGCCATAATGCAGCCCTGTGGGTTTACAGGGCACTGGAACGTGTTTTCCACTGGCAGAAAGACTACTTCCTGCTGGGAAGGGGAGGATTTGAAGGGGGCTACTGCTCTGCCAGGGGCTTTACACCTTGTACAACCTCAGCTGTGCTCTGGGGGAACCCAGGGCACCTTCCCATGCTCAAAGAAGGGGACCCGCAGAGACCTGGTGTCTCACACCCCTACAGTAGCCCCCCTGCCCTCCTTGCTCACCGCTCCCTCCTGGCCCTATCTCCAAGTAATGGTGGCTCCCACCCCAACAGATGCCTTTTGGGCAATCAGTGGGGAGCACATGGGCCTTATCTCGGGGCCAGCTATGGGCAGGGCTCCCTGCTGTCCCTATCAATGGGGTGGCTCCGGGCCTGGGTCCGAGGTGAGCCAGCCCCATCCCTGCTGCACTGAGGCCAGGGCTGGGGGCATTGCCATGGCCCCACAATTTCTGTTGCAGGGGATGCTCAAGCAGCCCAGGACCCCTTTCCAGGTCAGCAGTGAGCACGGAGCTTCTGGATTTGCAGGGATCCAGTCAAGGCCATTGCACTGCACCGTTGCGGATTGTGCTGGGGCGTGTGAAGGCAGATGGTGGTAGAAGCCTCGTGTGACTGCCAGCAGGATCTGGCTCCCCCATTCACTTCCACCAAACTCAACAGTGGTTTCCTTGCCTGAGCAATGCTTGTGAGGGCCAAGGCAGGGGGCAGGCAGGGCCAGTGCCTGGGAGAGGCTTTCCTGTCCTTTTCACAAGTCTGGTTGACGTCTACATTTTATTTGTTTCTCTTGAGTTGAGTTCACCCTCCTGCTTTCAGTGGCTCAGTAGGGCACTGCCAGGATGGCAGCAGGGTAGGAACACTGCCTTTCCCCTAAACCCCTGGCTGGGGGTCCTAGGATCACCTGTGGTCATGCAGAGCGGGGGCATCACAACAATGAGGTGCCTGTGGCGTGTGGTTTCCCCTAGAGGTGGAAATGGGGTCCCGTTGCTCTCGGCGTCCTGGCCCTGCCTGGTGCAGGATCAGGCAGAGCAAGTGACAACCCTTGCGAGAGGGAGCATCCTGGCCACTCTGTCCATTGAGCAGGGTATGGCGCTTTGCATCCCAGGACAGCAATTACCATGGTTAACCAAAAGCTTAGGGTGAAGGTCTTCTTGGTCCGCTTGTCTGGGTGGACCACAGACTGAGCTGGGTGTGAAATTCTCACTCCTCAGCATCCTCAATATCCACCATGGTCCAGGGCTCTAGGTGGGAGAGGAGAGCATGGTAAGGAATGTGTTTTGGCTTCCTACAAGCTCCTAACAGGGCTTTAAATGAGGATTTTCCTTCTCCACTGTGTCCTGGCCATGGGGAAACTGCTGATGGTTAGATGGGAGCCCACCATGCTTGCCAGCTGGGGTCAGTCCCTCTGGCCATAACCACAAGGAATTAGAAATGGGTGGAAAACTGTCTAAAACCCCATGAAAATATTTGCATTTCAAGCACTTTTCCAAGTATTGGGGAACGCTGACAAAGCAGCAGCGTGGGCGCTGCAGGCATGCTGAGAGGGTCTGCTTGGCTTTTATTTCAGGCAGGATTTTGATCGTACAACGGCTTGGTTTAAAATAAAAAAGTTAATTGAGCAAGTGGAGAGATTTGCCTGCCAGTGCTGCCACTGACCCCTCTGCCAGCTCCTCAGGGCAAAACAGCCACCCTGATGCTGAGGGACCATCACCCTTCAAACCACCCATGCCCTGAGCCTGTGGGTGCATATCTCCCATCTCAGTGCCCCATTTTCCTCCTCTGTGGAAGGCAGGTTTGGCAGGAAAGGGTTTCTCTTTGCCTAGTGTTGCTCTGCCCTGGAGCATCTCAGAGCATCTCAGAGGACTGGAGCTGAATTTGAGACAATAGGGCTTACCCAAAGCTTTGCCTGGCTGCTCTGTCCTGCCAGTGCCAGCAGATGCTCACCTGCCTTTGGCTCCTGCCTGTCCTGCCAGATTTTGCTGATGGCAGCAGACTGTGTGGAGGAAGATGGCTGGGAAGTTGTTCGACCATGGACTCTGGTGGCCCCAGGACCACCCACCTTGAGTGCGGACAGGGGACAGAATAAGGGGAGAAGTCAGAGGGACCCAAGGCTCATCCATCCTGCTGCAATTCCCCTCTCCACACTCATCTCTGCCAGCTCCCAGGGCACTTCAGATCAAGCAAGTCATAGGTATGTCTCATCCTGTTGGCACAGAGAGGTAAGAGACCTCTGTGTCCCTGGAAGACAGCTCTGGGGTGGTGACACCCAACCTCGCAGTATGCCATCCACAGCTTGACAGTGTGACGGATGTGTCCAGGCCCCACACAGGGTGAAATGGGATAGCCTTGGGCATGATGGTGGAGCTGGGGGACTCAGTGTGGATGGAGGTGGGTCAGTGCTGCCAGGTGCCACAGGTACATCCAACACCAAGAAGGGATGGAGAAGAGAGTGTGTGCAGCAATAAACCCCCCTCAACCCCAAACTTGTGTGTGCATGCTTGGTGGGACAACTCATGCAGAGCATCAATATGTTGGCCTATGCCCCTGCTTTGGTCTTGGGGTCCAGCTATGTCCTGCATCCCTGCCCCAGGATGGCAGGATGCTCCATGTCCTGCATCTGTACCTGGCACCTCGGGGTGTGCTGTGCTTAGGGGGTGCAGGGGATGCAGGGCTCAATCAGGCTCAGGTAGTCAGTAGTGATGAGGGTCATTGAGATGTTGGAGCAGTGAGTCAAGGACAAATGGACACGAGTGTGCTGGACAAGGATGCCATGGCCCGCCCTCATGCAGAGGGTACCCATGGGTGGTGGTGGTCCCAGGGGTATGTGCAGCCAGGGGAACAGGCCACTGCCCTCAACAGCACATGTGCATGCATATCCTCTGCCTCCCTGGGCTGAGGATACGTGCAGATCATTGCTGTGGTGATGGACCACAGGGGGACGAGCCACAGGTAGATGTGGCAGGACAGCAGGACCACCTTGACGTAGCCTGCAGTGACCATCATGCAGAGGCACATGCTGTAGGTGCCGTAGGAGCTGATGTGTTTCTTCAGACATAGGCAATGCTGGTGACACTGGTGTGGCAGAGGGGTGCTGGGTGGGTGGTGCAGGGTGTATGGTGCAGGGTGTATAGGGTGCAGCACCTCAGCTGTGTGCCCAGGCACAGTATATAGGGCTGGGTATAGGGTATGGTGTCTAGGGGCTGCAGGGAGTAAGGCTGGGTGTGCAAGGTGTAGCATATACAGATGGATGTATCTGGGGTGCAGCATGAAGGGCTGAACATGCAAGCTGCAGATAGGGTTTACAAGGTGCAGTGTGCCAGATGGATGTGGAGGCACAGGTATATAGGGCAGGATTGCGGGTTATAGACTGCGTAGTGGCAGGGGTACAGGGCTTGGTTAACAGGAGTGAATGGTAGTGTGGGCTGGGTAGGGCTGGGTGTGTGTTATACCTTGGACACAGAGCCTTCAGGCTCCTGGGGTGCCCACATCCCTCACCTCCACGAGGTGGTTGCAGTGAGGGCACAGGAGGATGTGTAGCCAGCTGTGACAATGGCATCTGTGCAGGCAGCACCATCTTGCTATGCTGCAAGTCCCCTGCTTCAGCCTATCCTCCCAGACCACCGCTGCAGGAGACAGGAGGGGAGACTGTGTCCCTCCAGCTCCTGAGGCTGCCCCACCACGGAGCAGCCCCTGTTCCCCCTCACCCTACCTAGCTGGGGGAGCCTCAGGTTGACTATGCTGAGCAGGACCAAGTAGGTGAGAGCCAGGAGGAAGAGGATGGTGGTGGAGCTGGGGACCAGCAGTGCGATGTGCAGAGCCAGCCAGCTGCACCTGCAAGTAGAGGGACAGGGAGGATGGGGCTGGGGTCAGGCCCTGGGGCTGCCACGGGGTAGGTGGCGATCGGAGAGAGAGCCTTGGGGTGCTCAGCCACAGGGACTGCTGGAGCTGGACGGCACAGGGGGAAAGAGAACACAGATCCAGGCTATTTGAGCTGATGCCTGGTTCTAACATCTCGGTGATGCTGCTGTGGAACACCAGCTCTGCTGCCTCATATCTCCGGGATGGGGCTTGGCCCGTGGCTATGTGGTCACTTATGAGAAGGAGACCAGCAAGCCTGGGTAGATTAAAGGGCTGAAATGAAGGGGGATGAGAAGGCCCATGGTGGGCTGGGCAGCTGCAAGGCCCTGGCCTCACAGGTTGGATGGCATCCTGCTCTCATGGCACCCACAGAGCAATAAATCCCCTTATTCCATTCCTGTGGCAAGCACAGTATCCCCTCTTCTCCCCCACCCATCCCATTCCCATGACAACAGCAGCATCCTGCTCCCACCTCAGCAGCATTCTGGGGACCCTTTTAGGGTGCCAGTTTTACTCTGGCTTCAGCAGGACCCCACTGCCAGAGGGACAAAGGGTGGAGTCTCTAAGGTCCTTGGGGATGCAGTAGAAACCAGTGCTCATTTTCCTCGGGGTTCTGGGAGGACACCAGGAGCAATGGGCATTTCTGGGACCCATGAGGATGCTGGGATCCATGTAGGTCAAGGATACACTGCTCCCCTTGCCTAATGCCCAGCTCTCCACTCAATGTTCCTGCCCCCCCCAGGCCTAGGCTGTGCTTCTGGTGCTGAGCCTCCCTGCCCTCTAGCGTCAGAGGAGCCACTTCCCTGGGCTGCTGGGAGCTGAGCCCTAGCAAACTCCTCACACAGCCTGCACAACCATGGCAAGCTTCCCAGGGCCCCGCAGCATCACCTCCCACCCGGCCATTGCTGCTGAGGGGACACGAGGATGTGTCCTGGACCCTTCACGGCACCATGGGGACAAGACCATCTCTGGTCCGGCCAAGGGGACTGCCTCACCCCAGCACAGGTGCTCTGCTCTCTAAGATGTGGGTGATGACCGCCTCCCCCAGCACCCTGGGTCAATAACCTGCTGGCCAAGGCGCTTGCGGAGCTGTGACGGTGTAGGGGCACGCCAATGGCTGCCTGCAGTGGCGGGAGAGGGAGGGGAGCGCCGGAGGCTGCTGGTTAAACTGGAACTCCTCGCAGTCCCTGCCCTGGGGACTCTGAACCCGTAGGCTGGAGAGAGGAGCCAAGGCAGGCGGTGCCAAGCAGCCCTGCAGCTGCTGGGAAGGAGCCAGGGAGGAACAGAGCAGGATGGATCCCACTATGGAGTTGGCAGAAGACCCCAGGTGGGTGCTGGGGACCCCCCATGTTGCTTTGCACCCAAGCAAATACAACATTTTGGAGCAGAATTTTGGGTCACTGTAAAAGACAGGATGTGCTTGGAGGTGAGGTGAGCCAGACGGGGGGACCCAGGGGACACTGTGGGGCTTGGTGCCCGCGTGTCCCTGCTGGTCCCTTGCAATGGTGCAGCATTCCCCTTCTTCTCTTCAGGTTCCCCCGCCCACTGGTGGAGATGCTGATCAGGAACTTCAGCGTGCCAGCAGCCTGCTTCTCCCTGCCACCCACCTCCCGGCAGCTGCTCCAGTGTAGGTGGGCGGACTGGGTGGGGGGAACCTTCTTCTTGTCTTTGGCAGGAGCAGGACAGGGATGAAGGAAATAGGGTGCAGACAGGGAGCGGCCCCGAGGAAGGGGGAGACAGCAGGGTGCTGCTGGGCTCTCAGCCTCACACCCCGTAGCTCTGCCTGCAGGGATGTGGGTGGCCCAGTGGGAGCCAGCACTGGAGCAAGTGACAGGGGACACGAGAGCAGTGGGGCAGAAGCACCAGCTCTGGCACAGCCAGACATGCTGAGGGTGCAGCAAGGGGCTTCCCAAACCTGTGGAGTGGTGGGTCGGTTGGCAGGCCCCTGCTGTGGTGTGGGGTCAGGATGGGATGGAGCTAGTACTCACCTCTCCCCAGCAGACCTGGACATGGCCCAACTCACCATCATGGGCCTTGCCACCATCATGACATTGCTGTCAGTCACAATCTTTGTGGAAGAAGCTTTCTACCTCACCCGTAAGATTCGCTGCCCCATCAAGATGAAGACTCTCTGCTGGAGTAGCTCAGCCCCTGTGGTGAGATGGGGTGTGGCGTGGTGGGGACATCATGCTGAGGGCCAGGGCCACCCAGCGGGTGCAAGCCCACAGGAGGGAGGAGAGACAGTGTACCAATTTTGTGTCTCCTGCAGGTTGTGTCTGTAATCAGCTGTTTTGGGCTGTGGATCCCACGCTCCATGATGGTGGTGGAGATGGCTACCACAGCGTGAGTATCGCCTACCATGGGGAAAGGGCACTGAGGGGCCCATGGGGCCTGACCTGCCTTCCTTTTCCTCTCCAGGTACTTTGCCATCTGTTTCTACCTCCTGATGCTGGTCATGGTGGAGGGCTTTGGCGGGAAGGAAGCAGTGCTCAGCACCTTGAAGGATGTGCCCATGGTGATCAGCACTGGGCCCTGCTGTTGCTGCTGCCCCTGCCTGCCCCGGATCACCATGAGCAAGTGAGGGAGAGCCGGGGTAGCCCCCTAACCTGGGGAGGGCTTTCACCCCCTGCTTCTGTAGGGGTGAAAGAGAAGTCCCTGGGCAGGGGCTTGAGGACCTGAAGGTGCTGCATGTCTCTCGCTGTGTCAGGAAAAAGCTTCATCTGCTGATGCTGGGGACTTTCCAGTATTCCTTCTTCCGAGTGGTTGCCGTCTTCCTGGGGCTGGTCCTGGCCACTGATGGGAACTACAACCCTGCTGACGTGAGTGCCATGGCATGGGGATGGGCAGGGTGACATCCCGAACGTAGAGCCTCCACCAACCCTTACCTTGCCCAGCAGCTTTGTCAGCCCAGGTGTGTTTTCTGTGTGTCCCTCCACCAGATCTCAGCAGAGAGCGTGGCCCTCTGGATCAACACACTGGCTGGTGCCTCCACTGTCTTCGGGCTGTGGTCCCTGGGCATCCTCTTCCGACAGGCCCGGCTGCACTTAACTGAGCAGAATATCAAAGCCAAGTTTGCCTGCTTCCAGGTGAGTCCCCACCCTGTCCAGCTTCCCCGTAGGTGAGGGGCTCCTCTGACACAAATGGATAAGGTGTCGCAGGGGAAGATGGTGGAGCAGGAGCTGCTGGCAGATAAAAGCCAGGTCCAGTTGCAGGGGAGCGGGGAAAGCAAAGGGTAGGAGCCTGGCAGCAGCACAGCCCCCACCACCTCAGGTGTTGGTGTCTGCAGGTCCTCCTCATCCTGACGGCACTGCAACCTGCTATCTTCAGCATCCTGGCCAACAATGGCAGCATCGCTTGCTCACCGCCCTTCTCCTCCAAGGCCAGGTCACAGCGTAAGTTGGGAGGCAGGGGAGTGGTGGTGTGCGCTCCAGGCTGAGCCCCTCCATCGCATGGCAGGGCATGAGGAATGGGCACAGTGGATGAAGGTGGCTTCAAATGACTCTTCTCCTCTTCCAGAGATGAACATGCAGCTGCTGATCCCTCAGACCTTCATCTTGGTGGTGGTGACGCGGATATACTACCGCAAACAGGACGACAAGCCAGGTTACCAGCCTGTTAGCTTTGGACCTGCAGGCACTGACGTCAAGGTGTGAGCAGAAGGAAGCAAAGAGGCTGCCGAGGGGCAGAGTGAGATTGGGTGACTGGTCTGCCTTGTACAACCATCTCCTCTGGCCCTGTGGAACTGCTGGCAGCAGAGGAGGCAGAGGGTGAAAGGGTGCCTCAGTGTGGGGTGAAATGTTCTGAACCCTGAAGGCCACAAGGCAAAAGGATCTGTGAAGCCACCTCCAGTCCAGGCGGCTCTTATTTGTCACTGAATAAAGATTAATTTGTACCTCAGTCTCACACTGGGTCCTGGGCTGGGTGGGAGACGACTCCACGCAGAGAAGGAAGGCAGAGCCCAGGCCAGCACAGCCATGGCACGGGGCTGTCGTGGCGTGTCTAACACTCACCCACAGCACTGACCTCTGGGTGCTGCTGGCTCGGGTCTAAGGGCCAAGGCAATGCCAAGGCAGTGGCAGTTTCTTCAGACCTCTGGATGGGTCTGGCCCATCCCTGGGACATGTCTTCCACAGCAGTGGCTGCTCCCGAGGACGGTGGGAGCATCCACTCCCACCAGCCTATGGCCAGGCAAAGAAGGAATGCTTTCAGGCAATTCGTCAATACTGCCTTAACCACCCTGTCCAGAATCTGCTCCACTTGCACTATCTGCTCTGCAACTACTACAGAGATGACGATGGACATTGCGAATGACAATGACTTGCAGTAATCTCTGGATTACTTTTTCCCCCACTCTGAAGCATCTTCTCACTCAAACCACTCCTAAGATGGCAGGTGAGGAGACCACAATGGGAGCCGCCTGTGCTAGCATAGCAGAATGGATCTAGGCACAGACTGAATAAAATGACTTTGCATTTATTTGGCTAAACATAAAAGCCAAAACCCCAACCCTAGAAAAAGCCAGTAAGACAAATGGTGTGCACACAGGCCCATACAGAATAAACAGCACACCTAACATTGACTGGGAAGAGCCAGCTTGAAGCAGCCACTGCTGTGGGACCAGAGGTGATGGCAGGACTGGGGATGCCATGGCCAGAGATGGGCAGCAGTCAGTGCCAAGACCAGAGCCTGCTGCCAGGGACCACTGAAGCTTCCCCTGACCTGCATCCTCTTGCCCTCCTATCACACGGTACCCTCTGGACGGTGCGCCACGATGGGGAAGCACGGAGTCAGAAAGCCAAATCTCCCAACTTTTATTTGTTTAACCGATTCACTCATGGAGAAAAAGCAAGTTTTCTGCCCCATAAGGAAGGCGGAAAAGTGGCTCAGAACTTTTTGCAGATGGCTGTGTTCAAACCAAAACCACTCAGCCAGAAGACACACTGATGATTTATTACAAGATTGCTAAAATTGACAGACTCCTGACAACAGCTCATGGCCGTTGCCAACACAGCTTTCTTAGCACCAGCAGAAGCTCTGGGACCCAGCAATCTCATGGTTTTGACAAGAAGCAACACCCAGGCAAGCACCGAAACATGGGACTCGTCCTTGCCTGTTAGAAAACCAGAGCCAGCTCCTCTCCTGTGGCAGGCGGGACACCCACACTTTCATGCCAGGGAGCCTTTGGCAGCAGGAAGCTCCCTCCGAGGGCAGGAGGCAAGAAGTAGGGTCTGCCCCACTACAGCAAACAGTTTCTTTTGAAGAGAGTGAAATGTGTTAGGGGTGTGCAGGACCGCCCTGAAGCAGCAGCACTGGGTATATCTGCAGGTAACAAGAAGTTCCTGGAGAAGCTGGCTCACATGTCTTGCCCAAAAATAAAGGTCTGTCATATTCCCGATATGATAGGGCACCACAGGAATGAAGATGGTCCAGCAAACCAGGAAGAAGCAAAGAAAGAAAGAAAAAAATGCAAAAGACTAGTCTGGGATTCATGTGTCCATTTTAATTTAAGTGCAAGGAGGAATTAGGGATTATCAGTTATGAGAGACAGCTCTGTTATTCCAAGCTACATGTAAAACCATGTCTGCCTTCTTACAAAGCACCCCAGGTTTTGCCGAAAGACCAAGAAATACACTAAGGTCTCTGCAGCACAAACCACCATCCAAAACACCATTGTTATCCAAAATTACAGAACACCATTGCATAACTTGTGTTTAAAACAGTAGTAAGGCTCTAAAGCAGCCTGGCTTTTATGATCTGGCTCGGCAAAGCAACACAACACCCATACTGAGGGAAAGGTGCGGAAGGGAAGGTGGGAAGGATGAGGGAAAAGAGAAAGTGGGTGATACCAAGTAAGTGTTCTACCACTCATAAATCAGGGGTTTAACAACTGGCTTGTACCAAGCGACTGTTATTTGTTCCTTACAGCTTAAACTCCACAGCAGTCAGCCACGGTCCCAGAGACGTGCACAGCCCTGCTGAGAGAGGTCCAAGTGGCAGATGAGGAATCCCCAAAACACTCTTTCCTATATCAGCTCTGGCCTCAGTAGAAGCAGTCTCTGCCAAGCCCTTTGGGCAGTGTGACAAAGGATCAGTAAGATAAAGGCTGGAAAGAAGCACCAGCCTGCTCCTATTACCGGGACCCTGCATCCCCTGGAAGCATTGTGCTGCACAGAGCCTGCGACAGCACTTGACGATTTGCTTCCTTGCACCCACTGCTCCTGGAGCCCTGCATCCCGCTCTGAAGACCTCCCTGTGGTACTACTGACCAGGCTCTGAGCTCTCCTCTTCTGCTCCCAGCATTGCAGGAGGATACAGGCAACTCAGCCCAGCAGCTCCACCCAGAGACAACACATATCACAGGCAAACCTGAACAGAAAAGCATGCGGGACCTTCGCAGCTATGCAACAGCAAGTCCAGTTCCTCCAGTGCTGGCTGCTGGGACAGAGCGCATTGACATCCTCTACACAGGCACGAAGCACAGGGAGGGCAACTGCCCGCAAGGAGCTGCAGGCCACAAAGCTCAGTGCTTATACAGACATGACAGCAGACACAACTTGGACCATGATTTCAAATGAGCACATTACACGTTTAAAATCTTAAAAAGTTGCCGTGCTCTCTGATGCTCTTTCTGGTCTGTCTCAAGGAGCAGAACAAGCAGGCACTGCTTTATGCGCAAGCTGGGCAACTGTCACATGGGACTGGGACCTTTCACTGCAGTAAAATGTGCCCTTCATCTGTCCAGCTGCACACACCCACATGGACAGCAAACTGGCTGTACGAATTCACGTTTTGTCCTTATAGCAGCGACTTCATGGCACCAGTGTAAAGGACTGCTCCAGCCCCTAGAGCACAGCAACTGAAACACAGACAGACACGCACAGAGTACAGTGTTGAGGGGCCATTTTGACAGACAGCAAAACTTATTACACACCAGACTGGGACAAGGAACTTCTCAAAGGAGTACACACATTCGTTTCCTACCTGGGCTCTCACATGCCCAAGGAAACGTACAGACAGCAAGTGCCCCAAAGCAAAGATTCATTCTCTTCTCTCCAACAGCAACTGAGGGCTGAATTTTAACTCAAGGTTCAGCAGTCTTGTTAAGATTAGCTGGAAAGGACTTTTCCCTAGAGCCCTCAATACAATCGGGAACTGTGAACGCTGCACACTTACAGGGTGTGCAACTCTAGGATGCTGCGAGTTCTTCCCAGCTGAAACTCCTGCGTGCTAAACTGGTAGGCCCTTACCCAGCACGTCCTCACTGTGACACACTGGGAACTTCAGCTAAGAGGCGCGTGAGCACTACAGGGTCTGCTAGATAAATTCCTACTGGCTCCAGTGCAGCAGAGATGTCTCTGTTTCCTAGAAGCCTCTTTACACCACCGCTTCCTGCATGCTCTTGAGGCCACGCTGGTTGAGGAACTCTGGGATCTTTCATTTGGCAGCAGCACAGATTCTGCCTGGGGGTGGGGGGAATAAGACAGAAGAGCTGAAGGAAAGAAGGGAACAGATGGGTCTTCCCACTCTTCCTCTTGACTGGAGGTTTAACCGGGGAAAAGAAACTGAAACAAAAGCCACGCATGAGTGCTATTCTTTGCACTTTTAAAAGAGTATTTTCTTAAAATATAACCCCCAAGTTCCCCCTGGAAACCACTAAAACATAAACAATAAAAAGGAGATTTGGGGAGAAGGGAGAGGTTTGAATGTGCTTCCAGGCAGCAGCCCTTGCTAAGAGCAACGGGTGCCTCCAAGGCCCTGCGCTCACCGTCAGCCCTGTTCCTATGGCTCTTTTGCTCATTTAGAGTTCCCCAGTGGGTCTGGACTTAGGATTCGATGATTAGCGGTTTGTAGCAAATTCCAGCTGGTTGCTTAATCCTCTTCATCCTCACTGATGTCGTAGGTGACTGCAGACTCTTTCCTGGAGCGGTTGGCCGGTGAGGAAGGAGGAGTCTTGGTTGAAAAGGGCCAGCGGAAGGAGGGAGATGGGGAGCGGTCATGTGTGGGGCTACTGCTGGGACTCTGCTTTGGGCTGATGGCCTGCAGCATCCGGCCCTTGCCCTCCTTTAGCATGTGTTTCTAGTGATGGAAGCAGGAAGACAGTTAGCATGGTTCAAACAGTGATGGAAATGGACACAACTTACAGCTTGTTTTGAGTTGTGCCCCTTCAACAAGAGCAGAAAAAGCCCAATCTTTGCTCCAGGCTTTTGAAACTACAGGCAGTGTCATCATTACCCGTTTTCAACCACCTCTACCATAGAGTGCCTGCGGTATTCACCCAGCAGCACAGGAGAGCCTGGCAAAAACAAGTAGCTTCAGACTCATCCTAGGCCAGTGACAAAGTGACCACCAATTTCTTGGCTGTTCAGTGGCCTGCAGAACACAAGTGGGAGTTTACAGGCCAGCTTGTGGGACATGAGGACTTCTCATGCTACAACTATAACTGGTGTCATCCAGTTGGCAGTGCTGAAGGCTCCCTGTAAACAAGTCTGGGACAACTTGTCTGAAGACTGGCAGCACATCGAGGACTGCAACAAACCATAAACCTTTGCTCTGCAACGTCTACGACTGCCAAGCTCTCCAAAATCCCCTTTCCCCTTTTCCCGGAGTGGTTCCTTACCAATGCGCCTTCTGGGCCAAACATCTCCAGGAAATTGCCGATGAATTCCCGGGACTTCTCTTCCCATTTCTGAATGAGATCGATACTCTTCTCCTCCACTTTCTGGACAAATTCCTTTGACTTCTCCTCTACATCCTTCACCCTCTTTTTCACCTTATCCACACGCTCTTGCAGGTGATACTTCTTCTCCTGTACAGTAAGCAGTGGATCAGAATACAGCTTACAAGATCTGAGTGGTGACCACCTCTGCTCTGTGTTATTACACTCAACTATTAGTTAGGACTCAGCAGCTCTCTTAGTCTTGTGACACTTCTTCACTTTAGTGACAATTCTTTCCTAGACTAAATGGCAGACACACAGCGGGGCTGTGAGATGCTTTGTGGCAGGCACTGGCACAGTACACAAAGTGAGACTAAACCCAGAGATAAGCACTATCTCATAGCAGTGCATGGAAGAGGGAAATATTTATACAATATGAAGATTAGATTTGAGTGACCTGCTGTAGGTCTCTTGGCATATCACAATAGCACAAGTCTTTTTGCTGGGTGTTTTTAAACAGAGGCAGAGTTACATACCAAGGAGAGGCCAAACAGCCGTTACCTCTCCTGTTTCATTTTTGTGTTTGATTATATTTAAAAAAACAGGCATAGTGTCTGAGCGATAAAGATGTTTGCTGTTTTACTTCCAACATCAGAAGTGCCTTCTGCCATGTATTCTGCTTGTGGGCTAGAGCTTCTCAGCATGGGATCAGAGCTTGTCCTTCTTTCCTACCCAAGCACTGCTGCTCCTGCAGCTCCAGGAACAGAATAGTACAGTGAATACAAAATCAGATTTTATCCTAACAAATGACTCTACCTTTAGAAAGTGGCTGAGGGTAGAGGAAAGAGATGAGACACAGCAGCTGCTGCCAAGAACAACCCACACTTCTTTCAATTCAAGAAAACACGCATTTCACCACACACCCCGTCTCCAGCTCTTTCAACAGGTAAAATGTCACCAAGACATTACTGACAATAGTGTAGTATTAGCAAAAGCCCAGTTCCTCTGGGTGGGTCCCACAGGTAGTTTCAGGGGCAGAAGAAGGCTAATTTCTACTCCCAGGACACTGGTTGGTTTGGTGCAACTGCTTAGCTCTGCAGACTGGCCTTTTACTGGTGTGTGGCAGTACTGTGCTACTGCTAGAAAAGACTCTGCATCTCCACACTCTGTAAGATTCTGCTTGATACAGCTTGAGGTGACACACACATCAACTCACGTTTATGAAGCTGACATTGAGCTCCTTAGCTGTGTAGCCCCGCTGGAGGTTCCGTCTGGCATAAACATCATAGTCCCGTACGATCCGGGTGATGATATCTGATGTTGAGATCCCCTCAGTCCTCTGAGTTGGTGCAAACATGCCTAAAATTGGGGAACACGACCCAAGACAGCTGCAGCAAGACACATGGCAGAAAGCTGCTGCCACTTCTAGTAGGAAACAATCTCTCCTTTTAAGAGCTCATTTGCTAGTTATCGTCACACCACCACATCTTTGTCCTTAAATGCACAATACCAGGGCCTTCCTTTCTGGGACAATGAGGAAGACCTAAGTAAGACCAAAGCATGTCAAATCCATATCAAAATACCATGTTTTCTACTGAAAACCTCTTTACTTTGGCTGGTTTAAAGACTACCAACTATAATCCACTGCATGTAGTGTGGTGACAAGGACAGGATAAGGGGTCCTACAATTTAGTGGGTGGAAATACAACAAGCTGATGGCTGGGTTTGGGTAGATTTACATGAGCCGCACCCCCACTGAGTTTTACAGCAAACAGCTAGAGAAGCCACTTCGCTAAGTTAATGAAATTCTCCATTTGTGAGAATCTGAAAGCCAAACCACAGTATTCTTTCAAAAGGTGGCTGTTAATTCAATCACAACAGCTAGACTGGAAGTTGGAATTAATGCTGGGTAATGCTTAGCCTGGGACAGGCAACAGTCGTAGTCTTACGAAGTAGGGCCCAAAGCTGGGCTTTTTCCTGCCCTCAGGACCTCCTGGGCAGACTCCTGCCCAGACTGGCAGAGCCACTTCCCCAGGCATAATCCTGCCATACAGGGGCACAGGAAAAACCACAGCAGATCTCTGAGATGAAGCCCTGGAGAATCTGACTCCGGCTCACCTGCTTCTTTTATATGCTTATAAACATCATCACTGCCAGCAGAAGAATAGGGGATATCATCATGAGCAACGAAGTCGATCTGAAAATTAAGAAACCAATGTGAGTCAACATTTTATCTTGAACATGCAGGACCGTGCACCTTGAACTGTGTGTTCAGTTTTGGGCCCCTCAGTACAAGAAGAACGTTAAGTTGCTGGAGTGTGTCCACAGAAGGGCAAAGCAGCTGACAAAGAGTCTGGAGGACAAGTCTCCTGAGGAGCGGCTGAGGGAACTGCGTGCTGTTTAGTCTGGAGAAAAGGAGGCTGAGGGGAGACCTGATTGCTGTCTACAACTACCTGAAAAGAGGCTGTCGTGAGGCGGGTGTTGGTCTCTTTTCCCAAGTAGCAAGTGATAGGATGAGAGGAAATAGCCTCAAGTTGCGCCATGGGAAGTTTAAACTAGATATTAGGAAATACTACTTCTCTGAAAGGGTTGTCAAGCACTGGAACAAGCTGCCCAAGGAAGTGGCTGAGCCACCATCCCTGCAGGTATTTAAAAGATGCGTGGATGTGATGCTTAGGGACATGGTTTAGCAGTGGACTTGGCAGTGTTAGGTTTATGGTTAGACTTGCGGATCTTTTCCAAACTAAATGATTCTGTGAATCTGTGAACTTTTTGCTCAACACCTCCACACAGGGGTGTAACAGGGAACAGCAAGACATTTGCCTCTTAAAAAGCACCACAGATGAGTCCCAGTTCTCATTGGCAATTGCATATCAATTTTAAGCACGCATCAGAGAGGAAAGGCTGGGACTAAGGATGCAGTTATTTCAAACTCTGCAGAGAAATAGCTTGTTAACAGCAACCAGGGTAAAATAAGCAAAGTCCCCCATAGACTCCTTCGCCTCCCAAAGCAGTTCAACAGATGTTGAAGACTCCTTTCACTTTATCTACCAACAGATAAAAGACTCAAGACAGATAGCTGGGTCTCCTGCAGCAGGGAAGCTGATATAGACCTAATCTCCTCCTGCTGTAAGCAGGGAGTTGGACCAGACGCTCTCCACAAATCCCTTCTAACCCACGTTATCCTCTCCCTACTGTGTTTTGCACCAATCTGTAACAAGCATCAACTTCTCCTGTAATAGTGAGAACCCTCAGCCTTTTCACCATGTCACAATCTCTACCTTATTTAACCTTACCTGCCAGCTCAGCAAATACTTTTAGTCTCCCAAGAAACCCACTCAATTCCCATAATACAGTTTATTCTATACTTAAGGATTTTCAACAGAAACAGGTTGCTCAGGAAGAGGTCACCCTCATGGATGAATTCTTGCTGTAAACAGCAAGCACAGACAGAGGCTAATCAAAATTCAGGACAGATTGGATGTCACAAATTACCCTGTGCTCTGCCAGGAATTCAGGAGTGAGCGTCCATGGTGCATTTCTCACCACTTCATCCACATAGCGACAGTGCTGCACAGCGTCATACCGCTCATTTTCATTCATTACTGTGAAGCCCTTGAAGTTATGGGTCAGCTCATCACTGCAGACTGAAAAACAGGCAGAGAAGAGTGAGCCTGAGGTACTTACCCCAATGTCTTACAACAAAAGGACCCTGCACACACCTCTACTAAACCAGGCAATGCCAGCTGCTGACAAAGACTAGTGCTGGCACTTTAAACCCAGTTTTTCCAGCCACAAAGCACCAGGAACAGGGAGTGCTGCAGGACACTGAACTCCTGAGCAATTCTAGGCAGGCTCTTTGGAGGATTTCTGCCCAAGCTGGGGACCTACATTTCAGGCCCTCAAGGTCTCTAGAACCTACAACACTTATCAAGAGAACCAGCCACTACAAAAGACAACTCTCCTGTATGAAGTGGCAGCTGGGGGCCTACTGGGCAGAAATCTGCTTTTAAACCTCAGGCTCGGAAACTGAAGCCCAAGCCTATGCTTCTGATTTCATAAAATGCCGAACTACAGTCTACTTCTTGGAAAGCTGTATTAAAACAAAGGGTGAGTTCACAGCAAATCAAGCTAGCTTAATTAGCATGTTCTATAAGAAAGTAAATGAACAATTCCTCATAATCTGCAATGTTAGATGTTGAAAAGGAGGGAAGTTTATTTGGTTATCAGACTCAAGAGTACACAAATCATTACCAATGTCACTGGTGTTGGATATATTTATGTTCTAGACAAACAGATGATAAAGAGTGGGTGAGATTGCTCCCAGCTTGGAGCTAATGTTCACTTGGGCTATGGCCTGTTGCCTCAGTTCCTGGTGCAAGTGGAGCAGTTAATTGCTCTCCACCTTCTCACTGGGCTCTCGGAGGCAGAGTGTAGCTACACATCTTCCTTCATTAATATCTTAACAGTTTGACCTGAAGCGACTTTCCTGTTTGATGTACAACATTTATGGACATGGAGATGTCCTTGTGCCTGCAAGATTTCTAATGTCAGTGCATTGTGTAGACTGGAGCAACTACTTCAGCTTTCCTCCCTCCCTTCCCTATTCAGACATTACAGTAGTGCACCCAAAAAATGCAGAAGTACCACTATAAAAATGTCCTCAGCTGTGAGTGAAACTGTGATAATGAAACAAACCACACAAAGATGTCAGGATCACTTTACTGCAGAATCAGAGTTTCATTTTTCTTCAGGAAGATAACGGTAGCTGAGAAAACTAGTTAAAGGTATTCTCAGCTCTAATACTTCATCATTACGCAGACTGACTAGAAGTCACTTCCTTATAGCCAACATGCACAGCCTGACAGGTCTTTAGGGTGGGCAAAGGTAAGGGCACAGGGGCACTGCCTGGACAGAGGCCAGTGTATTACAGCAGCCAGGAGAAAGGGTTTCTTTTTTTCCTATTACATTCTTGAAGGAGGCCTGGCTGAAATAGCTCTGCCAGATCACCCTGGGCCGTGAGCAGGATATTCTTGGCATCGTCTGAAGACTTTCAAACGTAACAAATGAAATGGGGACCTTTTCTTTGGAGAAACAGGGCTTCACTGACTTCCATGTGGCCAGGCACACGCACAAGGAACCACAGTGACCTCCACACTCCTAGCAGGACCTGTTTGGCATTAGTGATAAGCAATTGCCATCAGAGTGCTGGAGCAAGAGGGTGACTTGCAGGGTGATACAGGTGACATAAAGCTCAATCAGTCATGGAGGGACAGTTACTCACTCTCCAACTGCCTCATTCAAGAGGCAGGTGCTCAATTGCCCCTTGATACTCAGACGTGCAACTCACCAGTATCTGTCAGAAAATAGAGGAGTCACTTTAGAACAGTGTGATCCAACATAACTTCCTTTGGTATAGGGTCATCTTTCTGCAGACATATCCAACTCTCAGCATATTACAACAAGCCTCTGTCAAGCTTTGGGACAACTGGCTGCAGTGAGAGCCACTGAGGCCATACAGACAAAACCCTTTCTATGCCATCTGTATGCACAACCATGGATGGAGGTGAGCTGTACACCTATGGCAGCCAAAGTCAACAGTCACTCCTTACCTCCGACAATGAGGTATGTGTTTGGGAAGAGGTTCTTCGCTTGCATCAAGGCGCGGGCATGTCCAGAGTGAAACAAATCAAATATTCCATCGGCATAAACTCTGACGGGGCGATCCACTGTGCCAAAGGAACAGAGAGACATTTGTGAAGATGCCTTCCTGGAAAAGCAGCTACTGCCCATGCGTGTGTTTGGCGACCTTCTAGAATTCACAGGGGTGTTGCAGAAAACTGGCAGAATGCAGAGCCACAGCCAGCAATGATTTGTGAAGAGAAATGGCTTGTTCCCTGCCTTTCCACATGGAAGCAAATGCTGCTGGGCACAGAGCTGAAGAACAACCATGTTTAAAGACAAATTCAAAGCCTACGACATATCCACCAAAACAAGGTGAAGGGGGATCAAGGGGAAAGCAAACCCTGGACATCTCTCTCAACATTAACTTTTTGCACAGCAGCGAGCTACCAAAGGTGAACTGGCCCAAATGTATCATAGGTGCCCCATTTCTCCCTGCCAGCCAGGATGGCATCTCAAGACCTTTTCAGCACCCTCCCTGCAGCCCACTGCCACAGCTACCAGCCTGGCTGAGGCAACAGACTGTTCTGATTCCCCATCACCATCACCGGCTCCCTCAAATCCATGAAGCTTATGGCTCTATCCAAAAACCCAGCTGCACTACTCAAAGAAAAGCAGACACAATTCTGCTGAACCACTGGCACTATCAGCTACATCCATAGATAAATAATGAAATTGTAGCTTAGCTCTTTGAGGTCACCACAGAGTGAGGTAGTCTAGCACTGCCACAAGCAGTAGGAGGCTCCCTGACTTCTGATTTGGGGTTGCACAGGGCTGTTTTACTGCTGGTAACAGAAAGCCACACACTCCTGGTATCCTTCACACTTGAGAATGGCCTGCTGCTCTCTGGCAGACAGATTCAGAGGAGTGCTGTGAGCAGAGGCACACCAAAGCTGCAGAGAGCAAAGGGCAGAGAGAAGACCTAGCAGGATAGCTGAAACCCCATAGGTTTGGGCAGCAAGAGGATGAGTTTATGCAAAGCATGCAAATTCAAGCTAAGCAGAGAAGTCAATTTGAGGACAGCCTCTTACAATCACTTTTCAGCAAATCTACCTCAGTCTGAATACAACAGGATGCTCTTGGTGAGCCAAGCATCTGGAGATCTGAGATTGCAAAAGCTTTCTGTGTGCCAGGCTGGTCCTGGCAGGCCTTTATGAAATTACAATCATGTTCTGGAAACTGGCTGGGACAGCCTTCCCTTTACCTCCATTCCTGCAGCAGCTACAGTTCCGGAGCACAGGAACAAACAGCAGCAAGGAATCACAAAGTGTATTTTAGTCTTAGCAGGCAGGTGAGCCACCAATGTTGAAACCAGAGACTTTTGTGCGAGCTCTGGAGACTTTCAGCTGGGTAATTAATGCAGACTGTGGAAAGCATTAGATTTCTAGAACCTCTGGCAAGAAACAGCTGCCAGGTCCCCATCTAAGCTGGCTCATCTCTCAGCAGCAGTCAGGTAGGTAAAAATGCAGCATTTTTATTGTCTCTGTAGCCATAACAGATTGGCCAAGTAAAATAGCACTATTTGTACACTATATTTGGCAAGAGGGTGCAGCCATCCTTTGAGTCAGTCCTGCCTCTGCCTCCTCTTTGGACACAACACACACAAGCTCCAATTTCAGTGGTATTGGTAGGCCCAGTTTCACATGGGAACAGTTATCTAATCACCAAAGATTAACTAAGTCATTGGCTGCAAATCCAGTCAGATACACAAAGTTGTTTTGGTCTCAGAGATATCACAATCACATCCCCCACCCCCAAACTCCAACATTTAAACAATCTCCTTCCAGTCTGTTTTTTTTTTTTCTTTTACTTACAGGGTGTTCCTCGCATCGCTTCTTCATACGTTACTCTGATGTATGGCTTGCTGTAATCGATTTCTACTTCATCTGAAAACGGAGCTGGTTCCTTCAGTCCCTAAACAGCCAGAGAAGGTTAGCCGTGAGAATGCAAAGGTGAGTGAGGATTCACTCACATAGCGGCAGCACTGCCACTGCAGTGTTCTAGTCACTAAGTGACTCACTGTGTCTCTGCATGACTCAAATACATGTACTAAAAGACTAATTAGTAATATGCCTCAAAACAGGCCTGCAGGGTGATTAGCCTGAGTTTGGAGAGGAAGAGAGAGAGAGAAAAGTAGAGTTAAGAAAGTGGTAATTGTACTGGACCCAAGAAAAGTGGAGGCTCAGATTTGCAGCTGGTAAAAACAGTCAAAGAGTAGTTCACAGCGGCACAAGCCAAGCTTCATCAAACCTCACTGCTGCAGCTCCAGCTATGTCAGCTCGAGCAAGACCATCACTTTCTGTGCCAGAGTGCTTGTGCTGTGATGTATGAATTGTAACAGCTTCTCAATTAGAGTATAAGAAAAAGCAGAAGTGCAATACTAACAGCAGAACAAGTCCCAGGGAATATGTGTATTGTCACCCATTTCTGAGACATACATAGTGACAGACTGACCTCAATCTGTGCCAGAATATTTCCAACTGCTACAGAAAAACCGCTCTAAGCCCCTAGCTTGACCACAGCAGTATGTTTAAATAGCAGCTCAGGCCATGTATCATGTCTGGTCTCCTCTGAATGGAAACAAAACATCTGCCCTTCTCATAACAGAACAAACAGCTCAATTTCCTTCTAGCTGGAAGGTATGGGGCAGCAAGGGATTTCTCTTTCCTGAGCCAGAATAGGAAACAGGCTTGCAGATCATTACATTAACACCTTCAAGCCACAATAAACTAATTAGCAGTTTCCTCTCTGGCTTCCTGTCCCATCCTGCCATGGTGCCCAGCACCACTGTAACCAGAAAGACCACTGCTATTATTGCTAATGTCATTCCTTATTACAGTGCTCAGAGCGAAGTGCACAGGAAACCAGCAACTGACCACTGCATTCAAGCAAAGTGATACTGCTGAAAGTCTCCTTTAACTTACTGAGGCTCTAGTACTGGCATTTCGCACACCACCTCCTCTACCAGCATCCCTACTACTAGGTAAGGCCTGCAGGTCTCTCCTTTCATCACTGCCATTTCATCTAGGACTTATGAATAAAATCAGATTCTTTGCACTTTGGTTGGCACATACCCCATACGAAGCTAGGAATAAAAGCATAACAAAACCCTATCAGAATTATCAGATCATCAGCGAGAAGTGTCCTCCAAAGCTCCTGCCAGAGTCTTGCCCTTCCTCTGCATCGCCTACGAGGGTTGGGACTCAACCTGATGTGCACAATACAACAGGCTTATGCGTCAGCAGGGTGGTTCCCTCTGCTTCAGGGGACTGCTCCGCCAGCCGGCTGTTCAGCTGAGAGTGGTAAAGGCTTCAAGGTAAAGTCACAGATAGACAACACTATTACTCTTGTATAATAAATCTTTCACAAAAGGAAGAAGAGAGAAATCTTTCCTCAGGAGGTCTGCATTAGCCCTGTTGCTAAGAAAGCAGCCAGGAGGTTTAGAAAGTGGCTAGATATTACTTGTCTTGTGCTGTTCATAGACAGATGCTTTATTTCTGACACAGGACAGACATCAACCTGAAGAGCAAACAAGTCCCATGGAATAACCTGCATTCTTCTCTTTCCTTACTGACATACGTGGAGTCTTTAAGAGGGACAGGGGGGACAGGGTGGGTTTTGACAAGTATATAAATGCTTTGTGTGATAATCACACAACTCAAGCCTCCGTTCCCAATGCTCGCCTCCCTAATTCTCACTGCTGGTGCTGCTCTTACTTGGTTACCATCTGTCAAATGCTCTAACACAGGACTGAAATACTCCTGAAGAGCAAAATGTTGTTACGAAAGAGAAAAGTTGCAACACATCGCTGTATTTTGCCAAGGACTATGAACCCCATATAACGTGGCAGGGATGGTACCTGGCTTTTGACAGAGATAAGGAGAGAGCAACTAGAGCTCAGGTGATACACAGAACAGCTCCAAGAAAGTGCAGAGAAGAGCTGTAAAAAGACTATCATTGCAATACTGTGGCAAGGGCAAGTTAAAGTCAACTCTTTACACTAGGGTTAACGGACTCCTCCGCAGAAAAGAGTCCACTGGCCTTAGCTTGTTAAAGTCATCCCAAGGTTGATCTAGAAGGAGAAATCCTTTCAGTTGGGATTTTTTAAAATTTTCTTTTTCCTGAACACTCCCGAAGTACCAGCAACATAAACGGTCTCCTGCCTGACCAAGAGAATCAAACAAACAGCCATCTTCTCAGAATTTCAGAACATGGATTTAATAGATTGCTTCTGCAGATGCTTACAGGCTTAAGACCCTCCTGCAGTTTCCAGGACTTGAAGAGGACTCTCTGCAAAGTGCATGAGTTGTTAGGTGATTTTTCCCCTCTTGTTGGGTCACTTAAGAAAACCTGCCTGTGAGAAATGAATGCTTACTTCTCCATGCATATTTACATGCATGCCTGTTCTGGTTCAGCCAAAGTGGCTACAAACAAGTCGGACACACCACAAAAGCAGCTTAGCGACGCTTGCCTCAGCTAATTTAAGCCCACGTTGTATGTTATTAGTATGAACAAAGGAAGACTTCAAACTGGCTTTGCAAGAAGGATAACTACTGTCATTTGCTTCTTTCCCCTGATCACATGCATCTTTCTGATGTTATGGTGCAGCATCCTAACGTTGCAGGCACCTAAAACTATCTCTGCTTACTTACGAGTGAGCGTCGGGACATTTTTGAAGGGATTCCATCCAGCTCTGTTGCCCCATTGGGGCCAGATTCATCTTTTCTTCTCTTTCGGGAATTCAGCCTGGAGGAGGTCGGTGGCTCCATCTTGCCAAGCACGGCCAGTAAGAACTGGAACAAAATGAAGTAGAGGGAAAAAAATCAAACCCAGAGATATTTTTCAGCTCTTCCAAAGCAGAATCAGTCAACGGCAGGCACAGTGTACAGAAGGTCAGTGCAAAGACAGAGCCACCTAACAAGGGGCTTAGCCAGTTGTATTCGGCATCAGCTGCCAAGGCTTGACAAACAGTGCCTGGTGGGAATACTGAATCATTTAATGCAACTCAGAGCTGTTCTGCAGAGAAAAGTGTGCAGCAGTCAGCTCGCTGGAGAGAAACTCACAGAAGAGTTGCAATGCAAGTGATAAATCATTACTACAAGGCTAATTATGCTATTTTAGCATCTGAAAAGCAACTTAAGGACTAAGACATGCCCAGTCTGCATTCAGCCCTCCCCCAGCTCTCATTTTAATGAATGCAAACACTCTTCTATGCTTCTGTGCTCTCCCCCCCATTAAGACAGCTGGTGAGTGTGCTGCATCCCTGTACAATCCTGAAGAGAGAAAGGAACAGGTTTAAGCAGAAGGATAAGAGTGAGGAAAAGGGTGTAATCTATGGTCATAACTTAACTACCTGGTGCGCTGTTTGCGTTGTTGTCTGTGTAAGACTAAGCTGCAGCTCCCCAGTGGGGACAGCTCACCTTGGGATAGCTGCCACCATGCTCCCCTCTTGTCCGCTGTCCCCGCTGCAGTGGTGACTCAGCCAATAGTGAAGCAGCTGCTGACACCACATTAGGGCACACTTACTTCTGGCACGTTACGTACCAGGTTGTAATTAGCAGTGGTTCAGCTGAACTGCTTCTGGGATAAATAGACAGACAACCAGTTTGGGACAGAAATTATGACAGCTATCTGGAAGTAAACTATCCATATTTTTGAGCTGGAATCATTGTACCTTCCCAAAAGGGCCCTGGAGCATTAGGAAACCCAGGACTTCACACAGCTGAAGCAAAACTAGGGATTTATAGAAAGGCATGGCAGCAAACATTCACTTTTCAGCTGCTGCAGGACTTTGAAACAGGTACTAGATTTGGAAAGTCTATAAGGAAAGAGCAGCATTATCTCTCTCGCTCACTAAAGTCTGCAGCTCTCCAGTGCAGCAAATGGCACTTCTGACCTGCCATTCCTGAGACCAGCATGACCCCTCCACGCAGGAATGGTGTTTATGTGCGTGCCTTGACAGCCTAATAATAAGAACCATGTGGAATTTAAAATGTCTCCCCACCCACATATGGTGGGTGTGCTGGAAACGCATTAGGTGGGGCAACTGCAAGGTACAAGAATGGGCAGATGCCCTTCTGAACACAACCCTGCTTCTCAGCACAGGATCTCTGCCGAGTGTCAGAGATGAGCTAGTGCTAGTGATGAGCTAGAACTGCCTTTGGTATGAACTGCTGGGTAAAACTCTGCTGTTCAGCAACCAAGAAATGTATGCTTTGTGAACGATCGCTGTTAAGAAATAGATGTAGTGATCAGACTTACTCAAGCACAAATGACTCCAGGTTAAGGAATGTTGCAGAGTAAGGAGTCAAACACAGTACAGCAACATGCGAACACACTGTCCTCCTCACCTAGCACCAACAAGATGATATCTTATGATCAACATCAGGGCCAAATACAGCTGAGCTGGTTTTGGGCTACGTACACATGGGTACACCAGACTGCTCTGCTAGGCCTAACACAATGCACTAAGAACAGGAAATGAGAATATCAGTAAATAGAGAACCAAAAAAAAATACTGTGGAGAAGACAAAAGTGTCAGTGAAGAGCAGCCGCAAAGACATTTCAGAACTGCATGAGCCATCCAGCACTCACTCCATAATGCCCTTGATTCCCGTTTGCTGCGTTTCCACCATTCCAGTAATTAATTTACTATTTCCTAACAATAGACAAACATAGGGGCATGTGCAAAACCAACTTCAGGTAAAAAGGGTTTGCAATGCTGAGCTCCCTGTCATCAAACACTTAAGCAAATATTTGACTTTCAGGCAAGATCTGTGCTATAAACGCAGTAGCTTCCAGAGTGCCTCTGTGAAAACACAGGGTGTGACAAGTAATTCTTAGGTTTTGTAAGGTGCCATCTTGAAACCATTCTCTGTATCAGTTATTTATCAAGGTCCTAGCAGAAACCATATACTTCACAAAAAGCAGCACACCTCTGGTTCTGTCTCTGGTTCAAGTAACCCCAGCGTTCATGGAAACAGTGGGGGGAAACAGCAGCCGTTTTTCTTGTTATTTCGTCAAAATAATTTCACTGTGCTTCAAGTCATCTGTTGGTCTCTGACCACTCGCTTTCCTTCCCTTTGGAGACAATTAAAAGGTATCTTAATGTGCTGAATGCAACCAATCTGAACCACAGCCCAGCAAAACATTAAAAAACACTGGCAGAAGTTTTGGTGCTGAAGTATGGACATAGCAGCCTCCACGAACAAAGAGGTGAAGCTCTTCCCGTGTTAGCTTGGCCCCCCAGAGCAAGCAGCCTCCTTTGCGCACAAGTACACTCTCTGTTGAATTATCACCAGCATCTTACTGCTGGATGCAGGGCTTGTGGCCGGCCAAAGAACTGCAGGTTACAGCACAGGGCAACACCGAGCTTTAAGCTGATGTACAGCAGCAGCACCTTCCAGGCCCTGGAGAAATCTGCAAAAGCTTCTTCCAACCCCTGCCATACCCAACCACTTGCTTTCCTCCATCCTAACTCATTTTGCCACTTCTCAGGGTGTAAGTAGTCAAATGTTGGCAAACAATTCCTTAAGCCAATGGATTTGCTTAGCATTAAGTTAGCAGCAGTGATCTGACAGCACCAGCTGCACAGCAGCAGCAGCAGCTCTACATGGCACACCAAGGGAGAAATCAGCTTTGAGGATGGTGTAAGTACGCTCTACCTGCTCTGTTACAGGCTAGATGATGCTGAAGGAGCCTCTGCAGTGTCCGGAGAGCCAGACCGGGCACTTCACGAGTGATATAGCTCTGCTAATTACTCTAATGCAGAAATTATACAATAATTTTACAGAGCTTTAAAGCCTCTGTCTGGTGGCTACTGCGATTCTAGAAAGTCATCCCAGCACCAAACTCATCCTCATGAAAAACCGGGAACATGTTTTTTTAAAAAAACAAACCATACCTTACTCTCATGAAGCTACTAATCTTAGAATGCTTCATTTTGACCCAATGACTAAAATAGCATCCCAAACAATTACTTACTAACAATGGGATCTGGCATCTGTAGCTGAGCTCAACACATGAGAGCACAGCTTTGCTTCCCTAAATGTGTAACACACTGAGTGTTCTAACATTAATTACATTTGCAGCAGACGGGGAAGAGGAAGAGGATCACTCTCAAAGCTTTCTGAAAAACTCCAAGAAAAAAAAACAGGCAGACCCAGAAGAAAGAGACCTGCTGCGAAATATTAACATCATCCTATTTTGTTTAAGGCATCTCCCTTCTGCATTACTGAGTCCATGCTGAATATGAGAAACTGCTCTCAAGAAGCGAAGTTGGAAGTGCCCCATTCGGAAAAGCAATGGGCAAATGATATTTTCTGTGTCTCTGTGCCACTTTACAAAACACTCGGGGCTTTGCTTCTCAAAATTATTTCTTTGGTGCATATTATGTATCAAAGAAGAGCATTGCATAGCCTGCCAGCTAGATCACCTTGAGAGAGTTGTACGGCTCTGTGAGCAGCAGCCAATTGTCAGCTGGTGAAAGAGCTGCCCTCCCTTGTCAGGGAATCACTAATCACTGAATCCAACTGAAAGGCAGCCACTTCTGCAAGGGAAAAAGGACAAGCATTGATTACCACAAAGGGAAAAACATATATAAGCAGGGAAGGAATTCAAAACTTCTCTCTTAGCATGAGTTGACTACACCATCATTTGAGCTGGAATTTAACCACATCAAACTTAACACCTCTGGCAGATGAAGAAGGTCAGAATAGGTGCGGCAACTCATGCTTAGTCAAAGTCTTATCTCGCTTCTGCATCTTAATGGACAGCACTGATGTTCGGTTCTGCCTTGGTGGTGTCAGAGAACTCGCACTACACCTGAGAAGCAGACCAGATCTTTCTGCACCCTAAGCATACTGATAGCATGAAGGGACCCAGCCCATCTGCATTCTTTCTGTTTTGATATTCTGAGGAATTTCTCGAAGAATATTCTCCACAAATCTACATGCAGTAGCAGGATTTCTGTCACTTCCACTGTTTTTCACTTGCAGATTTACATGCCAAGGCAAAATAAATCCCGCTACTTAAACTCGAAGCCTGTGCAAAACAAGTGCTGACTGCAACAACTCAGTAAATGCTTCAGCCAAAGGCTGCTCCACTTCTCACTCCAGATCCGAGTCAGCACAAGACTGTCAGGTTGGACCAGCAAGGCCCCTCTGACACCCACAGCTTCAAGACTCCCCTATAGGCTCTCTGAATTTGGAAGGCACTGGAACAGTCAGATGCGGCTGTCATGTGTTGCTTTGCCTACAAGATCATTTCCCCCCTGCTCTCTTTACAGGAGCAAGCTACTTCTCTTCTGCTGACTCATCTGCAGGCAAATACTACTAAACTTTGCACTCTGCCAGCTGTCTGCAGAGAACATGGGCAACAGGAAGGTGAGAGCCTCAGGAAAAAGGAAGAAGCCCTGTCACTTCAGATAATTCCCCTGCCAGGCTGTAAAGTACCCAAGCAACCCTGCATTCCTTGGTCACCGGGAGAAGAGAATCCTTTTATTCCTGCTCCCTCTCACTTCAGCTCCAAGTTTACGATTACCCTTACTGATGTATAACCCTGTAGAGATCTGTTGTAGACAGAAGGACTTGTAAGAGGTTAATGACAGAAGACTCGTCACACACTCCACGTGAATCTGATGAAAGCTTGTGTACAAGATGAGGGTTAACCTGTACATAATTACCGGTAGATCAGGATCTCTCTTCAATCTGTGCTTAAAAATCTTGCCCAACCTCCAAAGCAACTTCATTCTGAGCCCAGGATTCCCAGGCCCAGCTCTGTCCCATCTCCAGACTAAGATCATCTGCTTAAAAACTGAGTGCTAATGACTGTGACCCAGCCTGCTCACATTCGGAGAAGACTGCGACTCTCCCCAGCATGGCTGCTCTCTCCACCCTCTGCTCTATCTAGATGGACTGAGCCCTCAAGCCCCTTATAAAGGTCACTGCAGGATCTGGCAGGCAGTCCTGTCTACACTTAAAACACTGGCTGCTTCAGGCACTCCATCTGAGCAAAAGCAGTTATCCTGCAGCACGTTGATATCCACATGAACATACAAAAGGGATTCCAGTTCAGTCAGTGCCACACTCTGGCCTGACAGCATCCAGACCTTTACTATACTAGCTAAAACAAAAAATCCCTAGCCCATTCCCTACTGCCACAGGCAGGCCTGATCAAACAGAGCCCGAGCATGCAGAAGATCTGGTACCTGTGTCCTGTAACTGAAGAAAAGATGCTGCTTTTCACCAACAAATGAATCCCAAATGGCTCAACATAATTCTCCCTAACCCCATCACAACTGAAAACAGAGAAGTGTGATCACCTAAGCAGCACTGCTATGAAATACACACATACACAAAAAGAGAAACTGCTGGCAAGACTTTCTTCGTGAATTCACAGCCCTTTTGGGTACACCATAAGCCGGAGGCACTGGGCATCCCGACATGCAACAAAGTATCTGCTGCAGTTAGCAAAGCAGCAAGAGTAGGGTTTATTCAGAATACCAGAGAAAATTTGGAGCCTGCCCAGGGACTACAAAGTACAAGGATGGGTGCCCATTCTGTTCTGACTTTTGTGTTGATTTCTATCATGTTTTGTTTTTAGAGCTTAGCAACAGAGCCTTTTGAGACTTTACAGCGCAACTTCCTCTAGTAGGCTTACACATCAATACCAAATCCTTGCTCCAACCAATACTGTTTGTGGCTCATTCTAGAATGATTTCAAGACAGCTACAATCCAGATATAAGACCAAGAAACTTCCAAGTCATGAATTTTAATAATGCTGTATATACAGCAAATTCCTTCAGGAAATAAAGCAAGGATATTTGTCATATGAATTTCGAAAGCAAATATGTTGGCTGTCCTCAGGCCCAGGAGTCCTGAGGATGGAAACACACCAGTACCTTCTGACCACACCAGTCTTCACCAGCTACAGGCTGGAAGCACTAGCGCTGCAATAGCACATGATGGGGACAGAGGGAAAGGCCACCTGCTGCGTCTTACACTTCTCTCCAGCGTGAACGAGGGTATGAGAGGAGCATCGCAGCTCTCAGAATTCCTGCAGACTTTAACTCTCATTACAAAATCACTAATCAGCATGGCCAGAACTTTGGTGGACACAAAAAGCAGATTAGAAAGAATGCGTGCCTGCATGGCAGCTGGGTCACACCTTTCTTTGCAGCCAGGGGCACCTCCTTGTTGTTCTGCTCCTCTCTGCCCAGGCCTTGGCTGCATCCCCTAGGTTGGAGGATCTCCTTCAAAGCCCCCACACTCCAAGTCCTGGAGGTGTACTCCAAAAGTTTCCCAAAGCATCTGCTGCTGCCTCCTCTCAGCCTGCCCACATCGCTGCCAGCCCCCCGCCCTGTGCTCAAGCCCTAGCCTCTCCCCAAGCCCCTCTGAAAGGGGAAAGCTCTGCACCACAGCCCCTCCATAGCAGACACCATTCCCTTGCCCAAAGCCAAGAGCCTCATGTTCCTATCACCCAGCACCTCCCAGAGACCCCCTGCCCTCAGCAAGCCCACAGCACCCAGGCCCAGCACCCAGGCCTCCTCTCCAGTGCTTCTGACTGAAACCCACCCACTGTGATGGGTACCACCCTAGTCCCGCAGTAAGTGCTTTATGCCCTGTACCTCCCATGACAGACGTCCACCCAGTCACAGGCCCCCCCATGTTCCCCCAGTGACAAACCCCCACAGCATCCCACATCACCCCAGTGACAGACCCCACTGCTCCCCATGGCTCCCCAAATTATCCCAGTGTCAGACCCACTGCCCCAGTGTCAGACCCTACCCCTCAGCCCCCCCCTTCCTCAGTGTGAGACCCCTAAAACCATCAGACCCCAAGCCCTGGTGTCAGACCCCTAGTCCTGGTGTCAGCCCCCCCCATTAGAACGGTGTCAGACCCCTAAGACCGTCAGACCCCCTCCATTCCCACGGTGTCAGACCCCCAGTCCTGGTGTCTGAGCCCCCCCATTCTCACGGTGTTAGAACCCCCACGCTCCCGGTGTCAGCGGCCCTACACCGTCAGACCTCCCCAATACCCCCGGCATCAGACACCAAGCCCCGGTGTCAGCGCTGCCCCCAATCCCCCCGGTCTCAGATCTCCCTTCCCGGTGTCAGACCCCCCTCCCCGGTGTCCCGGTTCCCCTCTCTCTCGGTGCCCCCCATCCCCCGCTGCCAGCCCACCTCTCCGCTCCGCTCTCACCTCCGCTCCCGGCGCCGCCCCTCTCCCAGCCGGGGCCGCGGGCGGAGCCGCCGCGTGTCGGGCCGGGGCGGCAGGAAGGGACCGGCCGCGCCCCGGGAAACCGCGCCCGCATCCCGCGTTCCGGCTGCTCGAGGCGCCGGACAGAGCGAACCCGGGGCGAGAAGTCTATGTCCAGATGGATGCGTGACGAGTGGTGTCCCTCGGGGGTCCGTATTGGGACCAGCGCTGTTTAATATCTTCATCAGTGATAGAGACAGCGAGATCGAGGACACCCTCAGCACGTTTGCAGATGACACCGAGATGAGTGGTGCAGGTGTCACACCAGAAGGACGGGATGTCATCCAGAGGGACCTGGACAAGCTGGAGAAGCGCGGCGGGTGGCCATCATGAGGTTCAAGAAGGCCAAGTGCAAGGTCCTACACCTTGGTCGGGGCAATCCACAGTTTCAAGGCTGGGGAGACAACACCATTGAGAGCAGCCCTGTGGAGAAGGACTTTGGGGTGGTGATTGATGAGAAACTCAACATGAGTCGGCAATGTGTGCTCGCAGCCAGGGAGGCCAATTGTATACTGAGCTGCATCAAAAGCAGCGTGGCTGGCTGGGCAAGAGAGGGGATTCTGCCCCTCTATTCCTCTCTTGTGAGACCTCATCTGGAATACTGTGTCCAGTTCTGGAATCCTCAACAGAAGGATATGGAGCTGTTGAAATGGGTCCAGAGAAGGGCTACAAGGATGATCAGAGGGCTGGAGCACCTCCCGTAGGAGGACAGGCTGAGAGAGTTGGGCTTGTTCAGCCTGGAGAAGAGAAAGTTCCGAGGAGACCTTATAGCGACCTTCCAGTACCTGAAGGGAGCTCACATGAAAGTTGTGGAGGGACTCTTCACAAAGGCTTGTGGTGATAGGATGAAGGGCAATGGCTTTAAACTGGAGAGGGGCTGATTTAGACTAGATATAAGGAGGAATTTCTTCACAATGAGAGTGGTGAAGCACTGGCACAGGTTGTTCAGGGAAGTAGTGGATGCTCCATCCCTGGAGGTGTTCAAGGCCAGGTTGGATGGGACCTTGTGCAGCCTGGTCTAGTGGGATGTGTCCCTGCCCATGGCAGGGGGCTGGGAACTAGATGATCTTTAAGATCTCTTCCAACTCAAACTATTCAATAATTCTATGATGATTTAATCACTGTGACTTGATAATAAGTGTCCAAACAAAGAGTCTGAGGGCATAGATGGTCTCCTAGCGAGTGTCTGTATGTGAGGGATTCATCGTTTCCAAAGCTTGCACTTCCAGGTTGTACACAAACTGATGGGCACCATCGCATTGTCAGTGCAGCTCCCACGGGCAGTAACCACGCCACTGTGGATGTCACCCCCTCTGTTCCCCATCAGAGGAAAATGAGAGACACCACCACTTTCAAATAAACATAATGGAGAGACAGGAGCCTGCTGCCTCCAGTATTGTAGCCGAAAGAGTGATTCTAGAAGATGTGTCACCCACTGGTGACACCCACTTTCACAGGAACCAAACGGGTGCTCCAAGTTTTGGGGAGATGAGAGCCTTCAGCACCTCTTTTCTAATTTACAGCAGCCTTTCTACTATTTTTTTCTGAGGTTGGACTTCCAACATTTGGACGCCAAACATCCACCCTCGTATCCCAAAGCAATTACACGGAGGCAGAGATTGAGAAAGCACTGTAGCATCTACTGAAGAGGGAAATTAGCAGTGATTACTCAGTATCAATGGGTGCCAAATTGCACCAAACCAATGAGGAGTTACAGCAGGGAGGAGCCAGTGGGGTGTGCAGGCTGCTGGCATGACCTAATGCCCTAAATACCCTGTCTTCCTATCAGTTAGTATCATCTCATGTGACACTTAGCTGGGATTCACAGCCCAAATCTTAATTGGAGTCATAGGAACCAATGTGAATAACCAGAATATGAGGTTGGCTGTATGGGTCAATTCACAAACAATCTTCAGAATTCTAATGCTCATCTGAGAAGCAAAGAGAAGCCATCCAGGCTCAGGCATCCTGTAGATTTGAGGAAAAGGACAAACGGTGGAAATGGCAAAAGTCAAACCAAGGAGATGAAATATTAAATACATAGATTTATTATCTTGCATTTCTTATAAATATTTCATTCATTAACAAATGAATTTCAAGATGACAGTTGAGTTTGCCTTGGAAACACTGGCTACTGGCAATATGCTTTTTTTCGGACAAACCCAACACACTATATAAAAACAAAGGATGGTTTAAATAAAGGGCATATTATTATTGTCCTTAAAGCTATATTGATATCCACAAGGAAGAAGGAATGTTGTAGTGTGTAGAAGACATATAGGACATACTTGGTAGAGCTGTTACTCTGTCAGGTACTAAAGGAAGAACACAATGCTTTTGTGCATGTTAACAAAAAATACCCTAAGGCGTTCTCCCCCACCCCTGTTCCCTGCAGTGTTTGGCATCTTCAATAGTAGAAGCAGCCAAATGCAGCCACCACACAAAACAGGCTGTCCTGGGGAAAACAGAGAAAGGCTCTGTGTTAGCGAAGGCAAGCTCTTTGCTAGCCTAACCGCAAAAGCTGACCTAAGGGAACATTTAGACCAGAGCACAACCTGTAATATATCCTAATTTTCTGTCTTTTAGTTTCTTAATGTCCTCACTTGTGGTGTAAACCAGGCCAGTGTGTATGAATGCTAGAAGTGCCTCAATTTACGCCATCCGCACACCTGCGAGTGTTTAGCGATCAGTTTAAAATAAAAATAAAATAGTAATGAAACAAAACCTTGACTTTTTCTAAGTCCTGGACTCCAGCTGTACTCCATGACAGCAGTTCAGCAAAGTGTATAAGAAAAGACCTTACCTCTTGTGCTTCCTCTCCCTAACTGTACAACGGTGTGACGGTAACAACTTTTGTACCGTACTGTATGACCCACTCAGGAAATCTGTTTTGCTGCCTTGGGTATTACATCTAAGTACCTCTTGTGAACAAGGACATAAGTCACACTGTTTCAATACAGTCTTGGTTCCTTCCTTCTAGTGGTTGTTTTTTTTTCTGCTCCATATTTAAGGTCCCTCTGCCTCCTGCACAAAACCAAGTAGCTTTACACTTTGTCATGGTAAAACAGCCAATACTTACATTCATGAACACATCGTGAGCATAGCTGTCAGTGTCAGCATCCCAGAAACATCGTGCAGCCATGCTAGACAAAGGACACAGAGCAGAGCCATTATCCAGAGGTCACTTAAGGCTTTAAGTGATGACAGATATTCTCCTCAAAAAGCAAACTGAGCTTCCTTTAAATATAAAGGGAATGGGAAACGTTCTCCTGAATCCCGAGTCTAGATCCCCACTGCTGAATTCCACCACATGTTGTAACCCCCTTTGTATGTTGATCAAACTCTATCTTCAAACCCATCAGCTATCAACCCTGCCACCCCCACTTTGCAGCAGGGCTTGAAACCTCAGTGCTGTGGTTCTTAAGAATCTTTGACTTCTGGCCTATGTGTATTGGCGGCTAAATTTGCTTATTTGTTCTTGTCCTTCACCTCCTGTACCCCCATGGTACATACCACCAATTTATTTATAGGGAGCTATCGTATTTCTTGGCAGACGTTGTGTTACTAGGCCATAAGCTAAGCTCTTCTAGTTCTTTCACATCTATACTCTCTGCTCCCCAACCATCCTGCTGGCCTTTTCCTACACCTGCTTCTGACCAAGCCTTACCCTGAAGACCAGCAACCTGTAACAGGGACGAAGAAATAAATGCCAGAGATGCAAATAGTAATAATATAGTGGGAACTTCATGATTTGTAATGCTGTGCGGGTCCTTGGCAAACAGGAAGAGGATTTGCAGGTAGCAAGGATAGTCTGTAACATTTTAATAAAGTTGTTAATCTTATGTCAGCTTAAACAAAAGGACTGGAATCAAGTCAAGAAGACTTCTATAGTTGACTAACCTTAGGGCATTTAAATACTAAAAAGCACACACTGTTGTTAATAATGAACACATTAATTACGGAACATTACCAGATGTTTTACTCATGAAGGAAAATGTATATGTAAGACTCCGAGTAATCGTAGGCAGTGTAGAAAGTTTCTGATATCCATATCCACTAAGAGAACTGATTGTATCTTAGTTCTTTGTCTGAATGTCTATAAATACCCTATAATAAACTCACATGGTGTGCTAGCTGTGTTAGATGCCCGTCTCTCTGCTCTGCAGAACTGAATAAAAACAAATATCTCAACTCAGTGTGTTGATTGGCTCTTTGCACGCTGAGTGGAGAACCCAGATTTGGGACAACAGGATACTACAGACGAGACCTTGCTACTGCCTTGTCTAATGTCATTGACTCTCCCGTATCTCTGCTGCAAATGCCCAGCTCCCTGCCTGCCCCAGTCAGTCCCAGCACATGGGATCCCTGTTTGTGGCACAACGAGTTGTTATTACACGTATAACTTATTGCCTAAAGACTGTTGAATTTCATCTTTTTTCCCCATTAACGTAGCCTTCAGGGTCATTCTGCCTTTTTTTCACTCCAATATTCCACTTTGCCTCTGGAGCATCCTGGTTACCCAGTATTTTGCATTAAGGATATTGGCTATCACGCTTCAGTCTTGCATCCTCTCATCCCAAACCAGAAAATTGCCCCACCTGCTGTGTCAGTCTGTGCTGCTGAGCTTCAGATTTCAAATCACAACACTCCAATGACCCATTCACCCTGGTACAGCCTGCCTGCAGAATGACATTCCTGACAAAAGCCTGAGCAGCAGGTACAGATATTCCTTCATGACCTCCAGAACACTAAGGCTGCAGATCCGATTACAGCTCTGCTGCACTTATCTTCTGCTGCAGTACCAGGCAGAATAATAGAGATAAGCCCAGCAGATAAAGAACATAAACCTTGTGGGCTGTTCACTTTTGCCTTGCCCCTGCTCACCAGTAATTGAAAGCTACAGCCCACTACTGCAGCCAAGAGGAATTCTTTTCTCTCGTGTCAGGTATCTTGGGCTACCCCGTAAGTGTTCAGCACCCACAGTCTAGGCTTGATTCTTGTAACAGTACTGCATGGGGATTATAGAAATTCAATCAGCCACAATCCAAGACTTCACTTGCCACTTACAGAGAAAACAAAGTGCTTTTCACTTTATCATCTGCAGAGAGATCTTTGTACCTAGGAAAGGTGGAAGCAGCTTCCAAAGGAAAAAATAAAACCCACCAACCAATAAAAATGATAGAAATACAATTAGAAAACACAAAACTTACTTCACTCCTTCTCCTCTCTGCTCTCCAATCACAACCTGCACCACCATTTTGTACCTGTCAAATCCCTCCTCTGGAGAGAGAGAAAAAAAATAATAGTGAGAACAACATCTTGTTTAAAAAGTGAGCCCAAAATAGGACCCAGAAAGCTAAAGATTTCTGGTTACACAGCAAGTGTCCTGTACAAGTACGTACAGCTGGTAAAGTGAGCAAACAGCCTTATGGCTTCATTTTTCTACGTACAGAGTCCCACGGTCTTATTGGACTTAAAAGGGTGAAGAGGATATTTGGCATCCATCAAAAGATGCATCTAAGGCAGAAGGCACCCCTGAACAGCCACGCTATATGTAACTGTTCTACTTTGATAACATTCAAGAACTAGACACAAGGAAAAAATGCAAATAAGGCTGCTGGTGGACAAAATCTAATTTGAAAAAATTGGCTTATTTATAAAACCGATCTGATATAAAAGTATTGTAGAGATTGTTCTACCACACTTGTTTCCTTTGCTTCTGAGCTGGGATAAAAGGCCACATAAAAGCGTATGCGGGTCTATGTTATGTGCCTGCAAAGATATGCAGTTGTTTTGCAATAGTAGAGAAATATCTTGGGGGCATAGGCCAGATCCAATCAGGCCATGGCAATGTTCCAGAAGCCAAATAAGAACAAACACGACTAAAATAAAATATAGTTCCTAATGCCTGTCTTCAGCAAAGCAGTGTCCTGGGAAGACTTCAGTGCACAGTTTGCACTGGAGGATTGAACACAACATAGTGGGTCTGGTAACATCTACTGTGACAATGCTCATCAGAGATGCCAGTTGACACAATGGTCACCCTGGGCCAATCTTGTTTCAAGCTACTGCTAGCATGTTTACAGGTTATTGAAGCCAAACCCCGTGCAAATGAGCTCGGCATCAGCCCATGCTGGGACTACAGCTGCTGCTGGTTTTAAAGCAGATGCTTAGCTCTGGGAGAAGCATAAATCCACAGTTCCTGCTGAGGGTGACAGTAGGTCCGTGCCACCATGTCAGGCCAGTCCAGCAGATGGAGTACCAGCACGTCTACAGCAAGATGGCAGGGAAAAAGTGACTGTGCCAACTCACATCTATGTACTTGTTCCAGCACTGAACACAGGAAACACCTGCTGGAGCCTGAAGTTAACTCAAAAATGTTGGAAGGCATCCTGCACAGCACCGCCATGACCTTTTTCCAGTGCTGTAAGGCTGTAGTCACACTCCTCCTTGGCTGACTATGCTCCTAACTCTCTCCCCTCGCTACTTCCACTGAGCCATTTTCTGATCTCTCTGCTGTTCCACTCTGACCCAACTGTGATTTAACTTGCAGCAGAAAAGAAAGCAGGAATGGTGCTGTTTATTGAAGCAATAAGCAATGAAGCATCACTTCTTCCTTCTCTCTAATGTAGCTTCTTTTCCCCTGCAGCCCCTACAAGGCTGACATCTCACACTAGCCAGTATATAGGAAAACAAAACTTGTCTGCTTGAATTAGGTTTCTAGTTCTGCAGGCAAGGAATGTTATGTATATAGGCCAGAATGTATCATAACGGTAGACTTGAGACAGTCAACAGGGAAGAAACAGATTTCGAGAATAAAGCAGGAAAGAGAGTTTTGTCAAAGGGAGAGGACACATTAAGAACAGAAACAACTTGCCCATCAAACTTCCTTACGTTTCAGTCTGTCTTTTATTATCTCTGATAAAGACTTTGTAAGCTGAGGTATTTCTTCTGGGATGAACTGTACGTTAGCCAGCTTCTCCTTCAGTATCGCATGGATGCATTCTTTTACTGTGGATGATTTAAATCTATCGGGGAAAAAAACAGCAACAGAAGGGCCAGAAAGTTCATGCAATGTGTAGAAACGTACACAACCCCACCTGGGAAAATTTAGCTTTCAAATATTAAGGAAAACCCAGGACCAGTCTGTACTAGCATCCCAGGACCAGCCCCTCCCAGCATCCCCAGAGCCCCTAGGACCAAGTCTCCCCCGGGACATCCTTCCACCTCCAGGGCCAGTCTCTCCTAGCATCCCCGGAGCCCCAGGACCAGTCCCTTCCAGCATCCCTGCACCCTCAGGACCAGTCCCTCCCAGCATCCCCGGTATCCCCAAGATCAGTCCGTCCCAGTATCCCTGCACTCCCAGGACCAGTCCGTCCCAGCATCCCTGCTCCCCCAGGATCAGTCCCTCACAGCATCCCCGGTATCCCCAGGATCAGTCCCTCACAGCATCCCCGGTATCCCCAGGACCAGTTCCTCTCAGCATCCTCAGACCCCCAGGATCAGTCCGTCCCAGCACCCCTCCCATCCCGCACCGCACCCCCGCACCCAGCCCCTCACCGCCGCTGCAGCCCGGGCCGGAGGCTGTAGGCGCTCCCATCCCCATCCCGCGGGCACAGCTCGCCCATGGCCGTCAGTTTCCCGGCACCCCCGCCCCTTCCGCCCCGCCTCCCCGCGCGGCTGCGGGGGTTCACAGCGCCCCCTCCCACCAGGGGCCGCTGCCGCACCCTCCGCTCTCTTGGCGCTCTGGGCCAGTGTCCCCCCCCTCCAGCAGGGACATCCCAGCCTGGCTTCCTGCCTTCAGGAACTTTCTTAAATCTTACAGGAAGGACTAAAGTTGTTGCAGCCCGCTGTCCCCCCTCCCCGTCGCGCTGTTGCGCTCTGTTCTCTGTCCGCAACTGCTGTTCCTGCGGAGGGAGGCCGGCGAGCCGCAGCGGGCGTGTGACACAGTCCCTGCTGAGAAGGTGGCGTCCTGCTGCCGCCGCTGTTGGTGATCTCTTGATGCAGCAATCTCTGCCATCGCGCTTCCTACGTGCAATGGGTGATACGGCTGAGAAAGGTCTCCGGGCGCTGCACCAGCTGCGAATGGAAACTCTGACAGTGCAGCGGGTGCCGGGGCGCAGCACGCTGCTGCTGGGGGGGCATCACCTGCAGCGGGGCTGGGAGATTCCTGGGATTGGGGCTCTGTGGGCAGGATGCTGCCTGGAGATGCACCTCGGATGCCAGCAGGGTGTGAGGTTGCAGCAAGAGGCAGGAGTGCCTCTGCTGGAATTCTGCTTGGGGTGCATGAACGCATCCCAGCTAGTGCCGGCTCCTGCCCCAACCTGCTCTGAGCATGGGTATATTGCTGAGACTCTGAGCAGCTCCTGATTTCCACGGATTTTAGCAGCTCTGCTCACTAGAGATGGTCCATCAGAACCCTTAGTACCACTCTGCTGGGTATCAGCACTGCCTGCCAGCAGGAACAGCAGCCCACTGCCATGCTGGAGGTGACATTGGCCCCACGCCGTACCTGCGTGGCACCTTTGAATCACAGTTACCATTGCCCTTCTCAGGCCCTGCAGATTTCCACTCGCTAAAGGAACAGTTTTGTGTCTCTGCTCCATCCCTCCGCTTACTCACCTCCCTGGGGCCACAGCTTTTCCCCGCAGGGTCAGGTGATGTTCTTGCAAGTTGCTTATAGGGGCTTCCTAATTTCTGAGAAGTATCGCAAAGAGCTCTGCATGTTTATTTGCAAACAGTATTAATCATTTCCTCTTCTTACCCAGCGCTTTGCCTCCCGCCTGGGTCAGACCCATAGATGTGAATTCAGTTAAACAAATGGGGGAGGGATGTTTTGGGAACCTTCAGGTTTCTCTTCTTATGCATCTTGTTATGGTAATTTGTGTTCCCCATACCATTTGGGAAGCTTTGCGTTCCCTGTGCTTCAAGGACGTTCAGCTCTGGCCTTCAGTTGGCTCCATCCAAGGTGTTTGGTCACTGCTTTCTTCTTCATCCCCCAAATTTTCAGTGCTCCTTCAATAACCCACATGCTTTTAAGTCATTTTGGGACTGACCCTTGATACTTCGAGGTGTGTGCTGTGTGCCTCAACAGTGACAGCAGCAGGAGACTGGGGCCTTGCCTGGGTCCCTGCTGTACTGGTGGGACCCTCACTGTCACTTTGGGCTAGCTTATTGCTGGGGCAAAAAAGGACATTTGTGCTTCAGTGAAGTGGTGTAACGTGTGCTTGCTGAATTTCGTATGTCTTAGTTTTGAAGAACAAATTGTTTTCTTGCTTAGTCCTCTTTCTCCTTCCTTTTTAGCTCTTCTTATGCTCTTATGCTAGCCAAACAGATGAGGACTGACACACACAATTCACCATATTCCAGCTCAGCGAAAGAGAATTAATTTTTTTAAGCACCAAAAGACTTTCTCAGACCCCCTAAACTAATCCCAGGATATGCCATCCACCCCATTTGGACTGGAGGGGTTTTACCAGTGTGAGTGGGAGCCGCAGCGTGACTCGAGCCAGGCTGACTTCCTTGGTGCTGGAGAAGCTGGTGCAAGAGCCAGCAGGAGCTGTGTTGGTCTGGCAGGGTGCAGGCAGGGTGGAGGTAAGGTGTAAAGCCTGCCTAAAGGTGGTTGCTCCTGCGGGGCTGGGGCCAGGCTCCTCTCTGATTCCAGCACCCGAGAGCTCCCAGCTTGCCTCCCTCCCCTGTGATTTCTGGTGTGTGTTCTGTGGCTCTGTGAGCTCCCTGGTGCTTCCTGGCCACACATAGTCTCATCCTGCACCCCAAACAACCTGGAAAGGCTTTGGTATTGGCGCCAGTCTCCAGCTTGCTGGGGAGCAGGGCGGGGGTGCTCAGGCACAGACCTGAGGATCCAAAAACATTGCCATGTGGTCTGCATCTAGCCACCACTGGTTTCTCATGAATGTGGCAGCCTCCCCACCCCGGGTACCAACTTTCGCCCCATTGTGAGCATGCATTGGAAAGTTTGAGCAATTTGATTTTAATCAGTGCCCGTGCTGCTGCGCATGGTGGGGAGGATGAGCCATTTTTTCCTGCCGATTCCTGGCTTGGTGAGTTGTGATCTAGGTGATGGTACTCATCACATCTTCCACCTCTAGAAACCCAAAACACGTCGCAAGTGCCAGATAAGCCTCCCCACACTCAGCCTAGATGCCTTGTGTCACCATCTGGGGACACAAAGCCTTGAGGAGGAAAAGCCTCCTTGCTGTGAACGTCCATATTTTCTGTAATTTGGTTTAATTTAATTGTTCGTTTGTTTGTTTGATTGTTTGTTTTTGTTGTTGTTTTTTATTATGAGAACGCAGGATATTGCAAAGCAAGAGGCTATGTCCACCTCAGCCCACTAACACTATTGGACATGGTGGAGAGAGCGCTCCCATTGCCACCCTACCAGGTGGTAGCCTCCAGCCAGGTGACGTGGAAAGGTGACAAGGAGGGAACAGCACCCCAGGCTTGCTCTGCAGCCCAAGCAGGACCAGAAGCTCATGACAAAGGAGTGATGCTGTGATGCAAGGAAGAGACTGGAAAAGGTGACCCAAGACAGATTGGACTGAGCCACCAACTCAGAGTGCACCCAAGAGCCAGGCTTGGAGCCAAGGACACTTACCCTGTGGTCCCTGCATGCTCCATCCCAGGAGCTTTCTCCAGAAAGGGTGTGGGCTCAGAGGTGCCCGTCCCCACTGCTGGGTGGCTGGGTGCCTTGTGTGGGAGGGAAAGGGGCCAGGCCCAGCTTAGCTGATGCCTGCCCCAGTGGGGAGGAAGCTGGGGGCGGAAAGCAGCCCGGGTTTCCCTCTGAGGCAGAGATGGGCACGTTTCATTTCCACTCCAGCCCCAGCCGCGCATGCAGAGAACACGCCGCCACTGCAGGGAAGGAAGCACAGAGAGAGCTGGGGGTGGCACAGTACAAGCACGCCTGTCTGAGCAGGGAGCCGACTGCCTCGCCATGGCTCCGGGTGCCTTGAAGATGATGTGGGGCAGAGAGGAGGTGGCCCTGACCAGCCTCTGTGCTGTCCTGCTGTGCTGCAACCCCATGCTGGCCATCTGCCGCCGGGGTAGGTACTGGAGTGTGGCAAGCTTGCCGGCACATGTCATTCGCTGCCAGTGGAAAATGTCTAAGGACTAGGATCTTTGTAGTTAAAGTAGCTCTGGCATCAAGAAGGCAGAGAAAACAAAGCTTTTGGGTATGCATGGCTGAAGCAAGAGAAATGCAGATCCTCACAGTAAAAATGGGGTGAAAGGCTGGAGGACGGAACAGGTCCCCAGTCTGTGGCACTGGCACCAGAGCTGCATTATGATCACACTGGCTATGGTCGGTGTTCGGTGTTGAGCCTCTGGTTTGAAGTCCAGGTTTGCCAGCGCTATGCACGGTCTAGCGTTTTCTGCTTTGGCTTTCAAGGCTCTGGGCTGTGACCTCAGGTTGGGCCTCCTGGTTTGGGCCTGACCCTGAGGGAGCCAGGGTCCTGTGTGTGGCTTTGCTTAGGGTGAACTTTGGGAGAATGGGAGGTGGAGGAGAACGGGTGAGCCCGGGGTGAGGAAGGGAGGGCCCTGATGAAGCTGTGTCCCTGTTTCCTCCCAGCCGGGCTCTTCCTTCAGTGGCTTTGGGTGTTTTCTGCCCCGAGGGTGGGTGCAGGGATGGATGTCTCTTGGAGCAAGCTTACCTCTAGTGCTGGGAAGATGCAGGGAAATATGTAAGCCCAACCTCTGTTTGCAGAAGCCCTCCAGGTCCTTCATTCCTTGCTGGCAGTGGCACTGGCTGGAAAGCAAAGCCCTCAGCATGCAGAATGTTTCTTGTTAAACTCAAAGAACTCAGAATGCTGCAAAAATCACATCTATTGGTGAGGGCACTGCTGCAGCCAGCTCTGTCTGCGGGAACTGGGGCAATTCCCTCCCTCCTTCTGTTTGGTATCTTTCCTCATTTCTCAGCCCATTTTTTCACCTAATCCTGTCTATTCAAGAAATTGTCCTGGTTCCATTTCTGGCTGGTGATGCTGAGGTTGTGGTCCTATTGCCTCAGGACAGTGTTGGAGGGATGTTCTTATTCTGCCTGTGAGCCCTGGGGCTGCTATTGGTGGTGGTTTCTGAAAAGGGAAGATAAATTTTGTAACAAACTAGAGTTTGCAAAGCGTCAGCGGCTTGAATTGCTTGGTTGGATACCTTTGTGAAAAATGCTTCTTTCTGCTTTTTATTGTTCTGAACAGAAGTTAATGCAGCAGCTGCCTCGTCCCACTGGATGGGGCTGGCAGAGCTGGGACACTGTGAGCCTGGCTCATGTCCACCGCACCCCAGCTGCCTGGGGGAGATGACCCCACTGGGGTCAATGTGGTGAAGCAGCCAGGTAGCTGCTGAGAGCTGGAGAGTCTGTGGCTGTCGCTGACTGCCCTCTGTGCTGGGAGTAGCTTGGGAAGCCTGGCCGAGATCCCCTGGGTTGGGCACCTGGCTTCCCACATATGTGCAGGGAGGGAAAAGTATAAGCTAGTAAGCTCCAGGTCCCTCTGCCCTGTCAGAAGGTCTGAGGCTGGGGACAGCACATCCTGTGCCCTGAGCAGCCCATGCCCACTCTGTGCTCCCAGCGTGGAGCAGTGGGCAGAGCTGGAGCACCCAGCAGGCAGTCAAGCACATGATGGGCTGCACAGGGGATGCTGCCCCAACCCAGGGCTGTGTCACTCTGCTTGCTTTTGGACACAACATCAGCTGAAGGAAGAATGACTCAGACATTACAATACAGCATAGATTTAAAAATAATACAACCTGCAAAGTCTGTTTTCCCCAGTACAAGTGTTCTGTGTTAATTTTAGGTAGCACAGAGAACAATTTGCTCTGCTGAAACCACTTCATGATACGGTTACTACCCCTGAGGATTCCCCTCTGGCTGGAAGGCACACATTCAGGAGGGGAGAGACATGGGCTGATATAGCCCCCTGTGACCTGGGGTGGTGCTGCAGACTGGCCAAGCAGCAGGTTGCCTACATTGCTGGCAAACTGCAGAGCCTGGCTGCAAGTGAGCCGGGTGCTGGCTGTGGCGTAGGGCTTGGCTCACAAGAGCTCACCAGCAGGTTTTTGTAAATGCCCATTGGGGCCTTCAAGAGCTGAGGGTGAAATAGCTGAGGAACACATGGAGCCTCTGGGTTTGGGATGTAGGAGCCCATAACCTCTCCATGGGATGGGGTCCTAGTGGAGTCTACAGTGAGCTCTCACTCTCTTTGCATCCCTGGTTCCAGCACTGGAGTACAGCTGTTTCTGAGATGCAAACCCACTGTAACCATGTCTGTTCCTTGTTTCCTCTCTCCCGAACAGTGACCTTCTTTCCAGCCATGTTAACTCTCCCTGAAGGTGGCTCAGCCACCTTCTTCTGCAACATATCCACTGAGAATGACTCCGGCTTGGAGTACAGCCTCAATTGGTACAAGGAGACCAACCACAGCCAAGCCCAAAAAATTGCTGAGATCAGCTGGAAAAAACGTGATACAAAGACGGATAAGTACCTGCTCACCAACCACACTCCTACCTTTAAGATGGAGATCCTGAACCTTCAGCAGGATGACTCAGGCTCCTATTACTGCGGGCTGATCACATTCTTTGAGTGCAATAAAGTGATGGAGAGCAACCGGTCCCTCTTGGTGGTCACAGGTCAGCTTGAGGGCTGAGATGATGGGGACAGGTTGTTTGTGTCATCCTTTGGCGCCGTGGCCCCCAGGCACACAGCAGGCAATACCCTGCTGGGGGAGGACCTGGTGTGAGTTAGGAGAGCACAGATCTTCCCATTCCCCTCTCCTATGTATGCCTGCTTGGTGCCTAGAGACACAAGCTGTCCTCCCTCATCTGCACTGCGGCTGGGTCTGGCCCTGAGGAAGACCTATGGGGAGGAGTGAGTCCTTCCGCATGGATGGAGCCAGGAGTTCAGCGTAAGGAGCTACCTGAACCCTTGAATAGCTCCTTTATTTGGGGACAGAGCTTGTGTTTGGGCTGATGACCAGGGATCAGAGCCCTTGAGCAGCTGGTGTTGGTGTAGGCACTGTTCTGGCAAAATGATGTCGTAGGAGGGTCTCAGATATTAAGCCCCATGGTGTGTGACACTGAGATCTCTCAGGAAGATATGCCATGCACTTTCTTGGCAATATGGAGGCTTTTGGGTGCTGAAGATGGCCTTTTATGAAAAGGAAAAACACTTCAATAGTTACTGTCTTTCATAACATCTCCTCCCAACAGAGCTGTACCGATGAGGAAGCAGCTGGGAGGCTTGGGGAAGCTGTGTCTTCTATGGGGCTCTTCTGGATGTGTGGCCATGCCATTGAACATGGCCTTGGACCCCTGAACCCCAATTCTCAGTGGTGTGGAATCATCCTCACCACTTGCAATGGGAAGGAGTGGGACATGGCGGAAACGTACCCCATATCAGCCCAAATTCAGGGCCTCTGGAGGGATGGCGGGGCAGTGGCAGTCTGTCTGGGACTGAGCCCTTTCTGTGGGGCAGCCCTTCTGTTCCCTTGTTGTCTTTACCAAGGACTATAGAGGCCATTTTACACTCCTGACCTGCTGTTTTGTTCTTCTTTTTTTTGGATGGCTGTTACAGCAGCCCCTGAGAAGACAAATGCCACTGACGAGCCTGAGATGGAGGAAAACAATCCCCCAGACTATGTCAACACCATGCTCCTAGGCATCCTGCTGCTGGCTGCAGTCGTTGTGCTGTTGTTATTTGGCTGTCTCACTGTGATGTACAGGAAAGGAGGTATGATCCCCCATAGGGGCTGTGCTGCACCAAGGGGCTGGGATCTGCAAGGGACCTGACAGGGTGATGGTTGAATGCAGCTGGATGCCTGCAGCTCCCTTAGGTACATCAGCAGGTTCAACATGCTAAACTCAGCTGCAGCATGTCTCCATGGGACAGGTGTCTCCATGCCTAGAGGTGAAGGGTGCTTTGGGCCATGCCTGTCCTTCATAGAGTCGCCAGACTACATGCTGTGGCTCTGAATCACTCATTAGCATGTTGTCTTAATGCTGCATGTGAGTCCCTTCCATGCACCTTACCAGAGCACCTTTGGGCCGTCTCATTATCACCTCACGGAGGCACCAGGCATCACCTTGTCCAAACAATGGGCAGCTGAGGGACTCTCCGAAAGGACACGCTTGAGGAATTTCACCCCACTAATCCCAACTAAATCCTAGACTGGGGGCTGGTATCTCACTTGTCCTTGTAATGGTCAGGGTGCTAGACCCTGAGCGGAGAAACAGGAAATGGTTGTGGTGTCCGGTGCTCTCCTAGGACACGGGAGCTGGGTCAGTTTCTCACACTGTCTTAGCACGCAAAGCATCTTCTAACCAAATATGTTACTTTTCAGATGCGCAGAAACCACCAGGTGAAAATGCTCCAGTGGTAAGTTTTCCATCTCTGAAACTCTGCTGTACTGCAGGGGAACATCACGGCATTGCTGGGGTGCGGAAGATGTAGGGCCTCCCATTATCAGCCCTTCACAGGCTTCTTGCTTATCTTGTCTTCTCTGATGCTGCTTGATCTCTTCTGAGCAGCTATAACTGTTTTTTCGCACCTGCAGCACAGCCCCATCACAGTCAAAAAGCTGCCTGAGATGGGATGGGACATCTATAGTCCAACCCTTGCTCAAAGTAGGGTTATCTTTGACAGTGGATCATGTTGCTGTAGAAAATACGAGAAAATGGCCCCGCCTCCTCCTCAACATATTAAGCTAAAATTCCTCTTGCTACAATTGGTTCCTGTTTCCTCTCTTTTTTTTTTTTTTGCTGTAAGGAGTCTGGCTCCATCTTCTCTCCAATCTCATTAGGTAGCTGAAGGCAGCAAGTATGTCCCTCCTTGCTCTCCCTTCTCCTAGATGAGCAAAGTGAGCCTCAGTCTCTTCCCATGCACCCCATGACAGCTTGGAGCCCAGTGGAGAGGTGGGAAAAGGGCTCCTAGCACAACCCTGCCTTCCATGGCTGGACAGGCAGGGAGCTCAGGCCATCTGAAGAGGCAGAGAGCTGAGACCTACGTGGCTTCAGTGGTAACCCTAAGGCTCATTGTCCGATTTCTCTGAACAAATGCTGTCCCAGGTCTGCTTTGTATCACTCTCGCCGTTCTGGGATACTTCAGAGCCGGTTTTGGTACTTGCTGTAAAAAGGGGGGTTGTGCTGGTGATGGTGGATGGTACCTCTGGATGATGACTCACCCTGGTGGATTTTTTTGCAGATGGAAGAGAGGCCCCCTGTGGTGTCTGTGTCCACTGTGGACTATGGTGTGCTGGAGTTTCAGTGGGACCAGCGTACCCAGGTGTCTCCCGAGACCTGGCCAGTTGTCCAGACTGAATATGCCACCATCATCTTCCCAGAGGAGAAACCTATCACGCCAGAGTGGGGGAAGAGACACGAGGATGAGAGGACTCGGCAGCTGCAGTTGCACCCCTGCTGAGGGCCAGGGTCCCTTCTTGCTGGAGGTGTGGGCAGGGACAGTCTGCTGCTGCCCCAGCTCCTCGCTCACACTGCAGTTTGCAGTTGGGAAAAAACAGCATGGAAGGACCAGAGTGATGGAGGCAACGCTGCTGGAGTTGATATCAGACAGTCCTGGCCACAGTGGGATCGTGGCCATGGAATGTGTACCGTGAGACAAGGAAGGTCCCTACTGGGCTCTGTGCGCTGCTTCTTCGCTCGGGGCGGGGAAGATGAGCTGGGACAGATCAGTGATGCCGACAGGTCTATGCCAGAAGCAATTTACACCATGTCTTGGCTTTCTACCTCCATCTGGGGTTCTCTAGAGTGGCCATGCCCCACCAGCAAAGCACAACTGTGGGAGGAAATGCCAGAGGCCAGAGCTGGAGTGGATCCTGGGAGATGCTGCCTGTGGGAGCCCTGGTCTGAGGGCTTCTCCGTGCCCAGGGCAGAGACTGTCTTGTTCGTCCTCCCTCTGGTCACTTTCCTCCTCTGCAAGCTGGGAAATCTACCCCTGCGTCCCTCCTTCTGCATGTAGGGGATGGATCCAGCCCTAGGGGGTAAATAAAGGGTTTCACGGCCAGGGAATTTGTTGACTCGTCATGGCAAACATGTGGGCAGGCAAATAACGGCTGTTGGCAGCATGCAGGCGAGAGCCGGGAGGCGGTGGTGTCTGTTGTGGTTCAAGGGCCTCTGTGTACCATACGCAAACTGCTCTTGCACGAAAATGCTCTTAATAGTTTAGAGAAGCAACGCTCTTTTTCCTCTCACCCATGTCTGAGCTGGTCACCGAGGTACAGCTGCAAACCAAGGCCTCCTTACCAGGCTTGTCTCAGGGCACTCACCCAGTCCCCCTGGGGATGAGCATCCCACCGTGCCAGGGGCCTGGCTGCTGTCAGCTGGGACAAAGTTCACAGCATGGTGCTTGGTGCAGCTCTCTGGCTCCCAGCTGCATTTTCCCTCTTGAAAGTGATGCTGAGGCTGTGCCATTTGCCAAAAACCAGGCTGGAAACAAGTGTGCTCAAGAGGGGAGAAATCCCAGTAAAAAGTGGCTTTGGAGGCAGCAGAGACCTATTGGCAGACCATGAAAAGCAGTGGAAACAGAGAAGAGTAATTTGCATATCACAGCTCAGTGGTACCATCAGCAGGTTTCCTTTTCCCCTACCCCCAGTAAAACCAGTGCAGCTTTGTGGGAGCCAGCCCGGGAACTGGAGTATGAAGTGAGGCACACCAAGCATCACAATTTATCCCTTGCAGGGGCTGTAAAATCACTGAGAACCTTCTAGAGGTGACCAGATGGGACAACCATCCAGATAGGTTGGCTTTTATCCTTCCACAGGGCAGAACAGATGATGTGGTGGCCCTACTCAGGCCCTGGTGCTGTTGAAGACTTCCAGTAGCCACCAAAGGCAGTGCCATAAATCCCACAACGTTCACTCATGCCAATGAGCAGCTCAGCCCAGTGGGACTGTTTGCAAGCAGCAGCTCCTTGCCCTGGTAGCTCTGGCATAGACCTGCTGTGGACGACTGGGCTCAGCTCACCCAGAAAGACAAGGCAGGAGGCACCTTCAGCAGACGAAGAGCAGGAGCTCAGTCAGCAGTTTTGCTTTTGGCTTTCCTGTCAGACACAACACTGGTGAGAAGGTGAGCTCTGCTTCATATTTTCCATCCTGCCTCTCGGCAAGCTGAGGTGCCTCGTCTTCACCCTTTCCTGCACTCTTCAGCTCCAGCCTTGGCTCCTTCAGGAGCAGTCAGCGCTGGGGCTCTCCCCTCTTGGTAGACGGTGGTTTGCAGCTGGCTGGAGGCTCTCAAGCCATTCAGTGAGGTCAGAGATGAAAGAAAAGCATCTCCCACTGCCATTTGGGATGGGAGAACACCCAGCCTATGGCAATGCCTGTGTCCCTCAGGCCTGCCTGTAATTCTGCTCCTTGCAGGGAGCAAGATTGGGCCCTGAGGCTGTGTGGGATGAGTGGTGGGGATGCTCTAGGCTGCTGGACACCATCTCCTATCCTTCTTTGGAGGACAGGATGCCCAGCGCTGGCAGAGGCCCAAGCTGTTTCCCCTGTACTGGGCATAGCACTGCCTGTGCCGGCCAGAGCAGGAACAGGGCTGGGATGAGCTCTGCTGGAGATGCAGGTTTCAAGCCCCCAGCTCAGCACCTCCAAACTAAGCAGTGCCCTGAGATGGGTGTCAGCCCAGATGCCCCAGAATCCTGCTCAGGGACAAGGAGCCAAGCATGTTTGTGTGCAGGAGCTGCTCTTGTCTTTCTGTGTAAGCCAGGAGAGCAAGCAACACATGGTCTTAACTTTCCCTCTAGCATGGTGATAGTAATTCTGTCCTCCTGGAGTCACTGTGCAGGATCTGGAGGAATCTGTTTTACCTCCCATCCTGAGAAATCAATCAGGTCTGGCTTTCCCAGCTCCGCCATCCTACGTCCCTCCTTCTACTGCTCTGCACTCCATACCACAACTCTCCTGCTTTTGCTCACCACTGCACCCCATACAGTCTGGCTGCACACTTTTTGCACCATCTGGCAGGTTTATTCCTCTTTTTCTCCACTCCGAGTTAAGCAGGGACTCAAGCAAACTCATTTGCACCTATGATGCTAAGGTTTGCCTTGTATTTCTTGGGGAAGCTGAACTGACGTCTTCAAGCCCTTTGGCTCTCTCTGATGGCAGCAAGAAGAGGTTTGGATTTGATTGACCCGGAATGGTTTTAAGGTATATCCTTTCAGCTGCAGCTGGAGGAGCATGTGTGGCAGGGTTTTAGTGATCTTTGGTTTAGGCTGTGGAGGTTTGCTAGAGTGGTTAGGCAGACCCTACCACTTGGCTTTGGTTTTTGAACTTGCTCCCTGCAGCAATTGGAGCTACTGGAACTAACCCCTCTGCCACAGAGCTACCAGCAGAATAAGAGTAGACCCCAGTCTGGTCCTCAGCATCCCATTTTGGGAAAACTGAAGCTTGCAACAGTGCAAGCAGGAGAAGAATAAGGTTTTCTAAAATTAAAAAGCACCTGGATCTGAGTTTTGCTCACCCTCAGAATGTACTGTTACTGGGAATGACTCCTGAAAGGTCACAGGTGGCAAGGTGTAGGTTTGGGTCTGCTCACCTCATTCCTACCAGCATCACGACTGTAAGTGATAGAGGGTGCTCCTAAAAGCCCCTTCCTCTGTGTGCTTTGTGCTCACAAGTGCACAGCAGCCAAACTCACGGAGGATTCTAGATTTTTTTCCCAGTATCACTCCAGAGGAAGCATCCCCAGCCTGGCCATGCACCCTCTTGTGCAAGCACACACAAGTACTCATGTACACAGAAGGGTGCACACAGGTCCCTTGCAAATTTGTGTGCACACTCGCAGATTTGCACAGCTACCATGTGCCAAACACATACACCCCACACCTTTACCTGTGAAGTCATGCACACCCCTGCAGTCAGCCCCCAGCCACCCGCTCTGTATGCTGCAACTCCTTCCATGCTAGGACGTGGGTGCGACAGGGAGGCTGCAGATGCGAAAGCTGCTGCAGACGCCAAAGCTGATACATTTCCTGCACACTCTGGTCTGGCAGTTAGAACAACAGCTTCCGACCGCGGACACTCAATGCTACCCTGAGGAGTGCCTGCCACCACCGACAGTGCCAAAATGCTTTGTCAGCTCTCTGGGACCACACATTACCTGGAACCTCCAGAGAGCAGAGCTTATTTCTGGTCCCACACTAAGGACTTGCTGATGAGGAATGATCAGACTCCGCTGGGACACCTCAGAGAGCTGGGGTTGATCGCTGTCAGCACATACAGGGAATGTATGACCTCAGCATGCCTGAGCTATACCTGAACAAGAAAAATCCCCTATACAGATGCTTCAGATCCTGCCTGGCTTCTTATATACCCCAGCCTTGATTAAAGGTGATTGAGAATAACATGTGAGCAAGCTTCCCCTAAAACACCCCAAGCCTAAAACCCAGGTCTCAATAAAACTGGGCAGGCAGATGAAGACAGAGAGGAAGTCCTCTCCTGCAGCTTGCAGTAGTGTCTTTGAGGAAAGCTGTGCTGTAGAGCAGCAAAGCACCATCCTTGCAGCATGGGACATTGGACGTGCTGAGTGGAGAAGGGAGAGTCAGGTCATGTGGCAGTACAAGCTAGGACCATCTTGATCACTGAAAGGTCTTGGACCTGTGTTTTTTGTTTTGGAGAGGTTAGACTGGAGGTGCTGCAGTGGGGTACATGGGTTATTTGGCCCCTGGGTTAATGTGATGACCTTGGGGTGGGACTGCTCTGTCGAGAGATATGGTCTGGGAGGATTGCCATGGCCTTGTCTTGCTGGGAAAGGAGCTGTCAGTCCTGGAGGGAACAGGCTGGAATGTGTTGATGGGTGCCATGAGTGGTTGATGGGAGGGATAGGCTGCTGGACAGATTGCCTGGACATCTAACCACGGCCGGCTTGCGGAGTCCTGATATGTCCTGAGCGGTACAGACCTACAGCATCTCCTCCATCCCACCTCACCGAGAGCCTCACCCTGCCTATTGCTGAGCCTGTTGTAGGCTTGCAGAACATCTGTGTTTCCTCCCACCACCCTCTTTTTGCTTTCTCTAGTTTTGCTTTGAGTCGGCTCCACGATTTCTCCTTCTCTCTCTTCTTCCCTTTGGTTGGATGTGCTGCTCAAGGAGGGTGCTGGCAGGTCTTATCCTGGCATGTGGGGACTTAGAGTGCGCGTGAAGCAGCCTGTGTCCCCCAGCCAGGCAGGAGCCCTGGGCCTGCCCACTTCGCTGCCCCCAAGACCAAACCACTGCCCTTGGCACCAGGGCAGATCTTTGTCAGAGGGGGCCAAACTCTCTCCTTGAGCCTGCAGGGATCATCATGAGGCCCATTAGATGAACAGCAAGCCCAAGCACATTTGGGTGGTACGTGCCTGCAGCTTCATTGCCACATCCTCCCTTCAATCTCTCCGCATTTCTCAGCATTCCTCTCCATCACAGAAGTCCAGGGCAATGTCCCTTTTCTACAGTCCACCTTGGGCAGATCCTCATTTCCAGAGGATCCCCTTTGCCTCAAATCCACCCTGGGATAGGTGGACCCTTCTGCTCCAGGGGCTTGACTATGATGACAGTGCAGCCTGAAAGAGACCCCACAGATGTTGCTTATCCCTGGAGGTGGTGGGTAATAACAACAGTAACAAGTATTCACCAAAAACAGTGGCAGCGTCAGAAGGGGTGGAGGGTGCAGAGAACTGCCATGAAGCCATGTCCCAGAAGGATACAGATGCCCAATTCGCCATCTTCAAGAAAGGGGGAAAAAAGAGGATCCAGGAAATTCTAAATGAGTCTGCCTGCCTCCATACCCAGAAAATGTCTGGAAAAAATTAGTAAGGCCACCAAGTGGTAAACACCGAGAGGGCAGTGCTGGGGTTGAGAACACAGATTTAGCAGGAACATGTTGTGTCAAACCAACCACACTTTCTCTTCATTAGGGTGATGGGCTCAATACTGCAGGGAAACCAGGAGTGATGCTATCTTTGTGCTGCCTTACGCGATATTCTCATAAGCAAATTAGGGAAACTGGAAATTCTGCCGCTGTGGGTGGACGGCTACCCAAGAAGCTATACCCATCAGCAGTTATCAATAGCTTGTGATGGCAGATACATTAAGGAGTGTTTTTCTGGGGAAGCATGGCTCAAATGAAGGCAATGTGCTATTAGAGAAGCGTGCTGAGGCTGTCTGAGAGGACAGTTAGAAATTAAATCCAGCCTGATGAGCTGGAGAAAAAAGCAAAAGTGCCCTGAAAGAATGACTCGTGAAAAAGAATTGGGCGTGTTTAGTGTGGGAAAAGATGAGTGAAGTCTTCAGGGCAGGAAACAGCCTTAGTATGAATAAGCAGTGAAAGACAGAGAAGTGCTTAGGGTTATGCCTTGTCACTCAGAGGGCAGTCCATCTGTCTTGCAAGCCTTGTTATGCCCACAGATCCTCACTGCTAAGGGAATGTCCTGCTCTGCTGTCCTGCCTGGGGACCAGAGTTGAATGTCCCTTTCTGTCCTTCCTGGGGACTGCTGGCACGATGGATCCTCCTGGATACAGGTTGACCCATAGGGAAGGATGTACTTGCATGGATGGGGTGCATGTGGGCCAAGCAGGACACTTTGGGCGCTTTGTCCCTGGGCTAGGATGGTAGGGGATGAGGAGGCTGACACACAGTGAGAGATGGAGAAGAGGATAGGAGCCTTGGGAAATCCTCCTCTCGCCTGGGCGGCTGACCCAGGGTGGGGGAACTGAGGTAAAAATCATTTCAGGCTGTGTGAAAGCAGCAGGGTGTTCACCACCTGGGCTGTGCCTTGTGTTTGCTTCCTTCACACATCCTGTGGAGAAGCCATGACCAACACAAGGGGATGGAGAGGAATGGTAGAGTCTGTCCCCGGTAGGGGGGCTCTCCAGAACAATGGGGTTGTGCCAGGGCTGGGACAGAGCTTGTCCCCAGTCCCTGCCAAGATGAGGCTGTGAGGAGACCTGCAAGAGCAGCTTTTGTTTCCAGACAGGTGGCAGTTAGTGGCAAAGTGCTCAGGCAATGCTGGGAGATGTGTGTGAAATGGAACAGGACGTCAAAGCAGTTTTGACACCGTGGGTGTTTCTGGGAAAGTCCCTTTAGTAAAAGCAATTCAAAGGCTTTAATAGAGGGACCATCATCGGGCTCCTCAGAGATGACTGTAAGGGTTCAGTGCACTGCGAGTAGTGATTTCAGTTGCGTTGCCATGATGTAATGAGGGTCTGGTTTCCATCACAGCTGGGCTTTGGAGTCAGGGGCCTGTTCCCATGCCAAGAGTGCCACCAGAGCCTTGTTGAGCTGCATGCCTGAAGGGCAGCTCCCCTAGCCCTAGAGTGAGCAGCACAGCGAGCAGTGTTTCGCCTGATGGGAAGCATCCCTCTGCCTTGTGGCAACAGCCTTGGGGAGGAAGGGGAGGGCTGAAACCACAGGTCCCCCAGATGAAGTGATTGGTTTGTTTGGGTGAATACGAGAATACCAGGAGGGTTGCCTCCCTGGGGGCTTCCCACACAGGTGCAGCTGCCATCAAAGTAAAGGGGAGATGTCAAAACCTTTAGGTTTTTCCTGCATGCAACTACCTCCAGGTAAATCTCAGCCCCTAACACAGAGGGGCTCAAGGAGACAGGCAGGTACTGCAGGGCAGGTGGTCCTGTCCCCGTCACCCTGCTGCTGATGTCTCCTCACACCATGTTGTAGCATAGCTATGTCAGCTTTCTGCAGTAGCAGATTTACTGCCCTGGGGACTCCTCTGTGGCAGGGTGCACCAAGGGGTCTTCTGTAGTGAACCTGTAGAAATGAGGACCCTGTGTTCTGGGAGAGGACTCTTCTGTGTTCTGCTGCTCCCTCTCTTCCTCCCCGTGCACCAGACCTGAGCCAGGGATGTCCACCAGTCCCCACCTATGAGCATCAGAAATACTGGTGGGATGACCCTTCCTTCACCATTCTGCTTGTCGATGGCAGCCCCAGCCCAAGTAGGATCCTGTGTCCCCATGGCAGGGCTCTTGGGAAGTGTGTGGCTCAGGTTCTGTCCACAGGTTAGGGCTTTGCCAGCTTTCCAGAAGGATCCTGAAGACCTTGGCTAGGCCCTCTGCTTCCAAGAAACCTCCATTCCTTCCTTCTAGTTCTGCTTCAGATTCAAAGCAGGGAAGGATCTCGAGGCTGAAAATGGGCTTTGCCTCAGGACCTTGTCCCCTCCCTCCACTCTTGCAGGAGAGACAGCATATGTTGTGACATTGTGAAGGTGCTGGAGGCCTCTTGGTACAAATGACGTATCGACTTTTTCCTTCCAGCAGGGAAGATCAAATGCTCCCTGCCAACTTGTGGTTACTGGGACTTGGCTATGTCGCCTTCTTCCCACTTGGGATCCAGAGTATGAGCTCAATGTGCTGGTGCTTCCAAACACCTCACAGCCGTTGTTACCTACTGCTGGCAGCCAGTGTGCCCCTCTTGTGAAGACACAGGTGCCATCACCTACAACCTCAGCAATCCTGCTGCCTCGGCTGTCTTCAGGGCAGAGCCAGCCACTGGCACTGTTGCCTGCGGCATCTGGGCTTTTATGTTGTCAAGCCAGAAAAGCTGCCATGAGGACATACTTCATTTGAGACCACTGTGAAGTATTTTAAGGCTGACTCCTAGTTCTTTCTGCCCATTTTCCAAACAGAGGTCTGGCCTACTGCAGGGTTTAATATCTTACAGTACTTGCATTAAACCCTCCTTGCTTCTGGAAGCTTGATTGTTGCTCCGGGCACTCAACAAGAATCACTGCCAAAACTTTCCTTGGTGGCTTCATCCCCAGAAACCACCCAGCACATTTCTTCCAAGGCTGGGTGTTTGGGGCATTTTGTGCCCTCGCTGTGCACAGGATGGTCTCCTCTGAAAGTTTAATGCTAAATGAGATGGTTTTATTGCCATAGTAAAGCTGAGCTTGCTTTATCAAGGTACAGCTCTTCCTCTAGCTTAAGACTAATTATAACTTGACATCTCATCTAATATGATCCTTGTCCTGCATTGCTCTCCATGGGATGTCCTGGGGGGGGGGTGGGGCTGTGCAGCTGGAGAGAGGTGAGCTGGGGGGCTGAGAGCTGCAGGCAGCCTCAGCGCCACTGTTTATAACTCTCCTGGGTGCTCTCTGCTCAGAGTACACCTCACCTCTTCTGGTTTTACATGCGGTACCATCCTCCCCAACTTTCCACCCTGTGGTTTCACGTCAGGCTTTTTCTGCTTCAGTTGGCTGAAAGTTGTTAAAAACAGCCCATGCTTGGTGGCAGCTATCGAGAGAGATAACGCTCTCTGGGGCTTTATCAACTGCTGAGTCCTGTGTTTTCAGTGGGTTTCGCTTCTGTTGTTCCTCTGCTGGGCGCAATCTCTGCTGGTTCACCCTTCCCGCTCTGGCAATGATGGACATGGGCAGCCTGGCAGGAGGTTGCATTTCCAACTTCTTTGCTTGTGGACAGAGCAGCATCGTGAGAGCACAGCTTCAGAAACTTCAGGGGTTCATGTGTGAAGGGGTTCATGTGTGGGGCTTGGGGACCCACCTTGTCCTTACTTTAGTGGACATTTCACCCATCAAGAACCTGGTACAGCGTCAGCAAAGCCTGTTGACATAGGGATTGTGAGGGGGTGGTGCAGCTTATGTGGGAGCAAAGGTTCCCCTCTCCAAGCACAAAGAGGTTATGCAAACAAGAAAGCTTTGGGAAAAAGAAAGCTGCACCCACAAATCAGCACCCAGAAGCCACTAGCTCAAGCCTGGTCACTGCTTCTCCACTAGCTCCAGGTGGGACTATGGAGACCTGGCAGGAAGTTTTTGCAGTGAAGATTGCAGCCATGCACTTAACAGAGCCGTGGACACTTCAGGAGGATGATACCTTGCAGGGTGACAACCTCAAGCCTGGCTGGAAGAAGTTTGTGCAGCGCCGTGCTCTTGGAAGGTAAGAGGCTGCCAACTTAGTCCCATTGGAGTGGGACCAGGGACGATAGGCTGCCATGTGCACCTTTCCCTTTATCAAAGTTTTCTTCTAAGGAACAACTTTTGACATGAAAGGGGCAGTTTGGAGGCCAGCGAGGCAGGGTTTTTCCATTTTTTTTTCCAAATTCTGTGGGTTATTGACAAACTGGAAAAAAAGTCTTGGTAATTGGAGGGGAGAGTAGGGGATTGTTGCAGCTCCACAGGACCAAAGGGCAGCTGGTATTTGGTGAGAGTTTCTCGATGTTGATGTCAAGATGCAAAGATCTCTTTCAGCACACAGGGGTAGGTACACCATGCTAGAGGCAAACCTGGGTGATTTGCACCCAGAGGAAGAGGAGAGGGAGAGCTGCTGTCTGCTGGGACATAGAATGATGCCTGAGCAATCTGCACCAGGCTGTGGGGGCCAAGAGCAGAGAGAAGCTGTGGCTCTGCATAGCTGATGAGAGGTCTCACTCCAACCATTTCCACCCCTTGGACCAAAGGCCTTGCACAGTTGGAAGCAAATGGAGACCTTGGCTGCCAGCCCTGACAGAGATTGTGCAAGATGAAGTGCTGCGGGTTACACACCTTTTAACTCCTCGAGACATTTCCTTACCTGCCTTACAGCCTCCACCCACACCTTCTGTCTATTTTTATTCTTTTTTATTTGACTTCTTTGGCCCTGAGCTTGACGTTGGCTTTCCACTGAGCTGTGATGAGCTGGCAGGGCTGACGGACTGGAGCCCCAAATAGACCCAGTGTCTGGTTCTTCACACTCCTGACAACGGGGCCAGGATGGATTAGGAGAGGGAAGCAGGGTTGTCCCAGCAGGCAGCCTGGGTCCTAAAATCTTTAATTCTGGTACTGGTCCTGTGCTCACGTCTAGGTTGAACTACTCAAACTGGTATCATGGTCTTATGGGAAGAACAGTTTGGTGTAACACTTGTATAAGTGAAGTTAATCCATCAGCCCTGGCTACCCTGATCCTTACTGACTGTGTGGGAAGCCACTGTCTTAGTGCAGCGAGGATGGGATGAGTTAGTCTCCTCTGTGTCCTTGCAGGTTTCAGTGCTCCCAGTGCTCTCATGAGTGGTCTTCAGCCAAAGTGCACATCCTGTTCCACATGCGCCACTACAAGGGCTGGGGCATGGTGCAGATGCGAGTCTTTCGCCAGGCATGCAGGCGATGCCCCAACCCCCCACTGGAGGAGCCCAAATTCAGCCAGGAAACCATGGAGAGGGTCCTGCACAACCTGGTGCTAAAGATCCTCAAGTACTGCTACCGTGTGTCTATCCAACCCTCTGACCTCCTGGAAGTCGTGGTGGACGTGCCAGTGGTGGGGCCACATGACAGCACCCACTGTGAGGGCTGCCAGCTTGGCATTTGTAGTGAGTTGAGGCGGGCCCCAGCATCGGATGCCTACAAGCCTGTGGTGGATGTGGACAAGGTCAGGACCAGTGACACCCATCACACTCACCAAACTCATCACAAGAGGTCCGCATCATATGCATGGGAACCTGTGATGGATGTGGACAAGGTCAGGACCAATTACACCCATCACATTCATCAAACTCATCACACGAGGCCCGCTGAGACCCCAACCTACCACCCATTGCCCATCAATAGCAACTTCCCCTGGAAACGCTGCTGCTGCACGGTCAGCTCTTTGCTCTGTATTTTGGCAGTGCTCCTCTTCATCCTATTTTATTTCACCAAGTAGCAGTGAGACCTGGGGCTCACAACGAGGAACGGGGTGATGGAAAACTGAGTGATCGGTGTCAGCCCTCACTCATGACACAGCGAGGCTTCCCTGGTGTGGGAGGACAGAGACACATTGAGGTGCCTCAGCCAGGCACCTCAACCCACAGCCTTGGAGAGCCCAGTGGATCTGATGGTTTCTTACAGGAAATATTCTACATGAGAACAACCCTCAGGTGCTCCATGTGCTTGCAAGAATAAAAACAGCTGGTTTACCTTAGCCTAAGGATGCATTTGTGCTTTTTAATTTCTCCAAAGTCTTTTCTAGGTGCCTGTGAGCAGCTCAGTGGGAAGCTGGGGGCTGTCATTATCCACCAGCTGGGCTCAGCTTCAAGGGAGGCACGACCTAATGTTCTGTCTTTGACCTTGGTGGAACTGGGTACCCAAAAAGAAGTTGAGGGGCACTTAGGACTGGAAGTTTGCAGCAAAGTCACGGGGAGCTGATGCTAGTGGACCCTAGCACTGCCTCCTATGATCTTTGTCAAAGGGTGCCCAAGGTTGGCAAGTGCAAGGAAGCTGTGGCATCAAGTCCCAAGTCTCTGCCCTGTTAGGACTGTGGGTGTCGGGGCAGCCAGCAGCAGCCTCTAGCAAGGGACAGGTTCAAAGGGCAGGTTGAAATGCTGCCTGCACAGGCAGAGCCACGGGAATGACCTCTTTTATTGATGACGTGGCATTTGGCTCACACTGAGGCATCAATACTACTGCTTCAGCCCCTCCGGGGTAATCCTGTGGGGACTGTTTAGGGAGGGGAGTGGAAGCAGGTCAGCCTCTCCATCTGCAGCCATCCAGGGTTTCTGAGCTGCATGAGGAACAGCCCAGGGCTACACAGTGGCATCCTGAGTTCCTCCTAAGTACCCAGAGGCAAGATGGATTTGGGGAGCTTTTGGGATCACAAGAAAGGGAGAAGGATATGACATGGTGGATGTTGCACCCAAATTCAGCTGTGTGACTGCAAGAAGTAAGCCTGGGGGAAGTGGGAGAGAGCCCAAATATCCTGTGCCATGAGCATCCACTTACTCCCCATCCCCTCCAGCATCCCACCACCCTGGATGTTCATCCCCATGGGGATGTCCCTCTGTCTCACTGCAGCAGCACAGATGTGGGTGACAGTGTGGCCAACCCCATAGCTCTGTGGTCCTCTCCTCATGGCAGTGTCCATCTCACCACTCGGGCTCTCCCCTGTTTCAGCTCTTGATGCTCTCACTGTGAGCATTTGTGGAGCTCAGCCCAGGCTGTCATCCACTTCCACGTCCACCTGGACCAGGGTGGGGCAAGGAGCTGGACAAGGAGGAGGACCCTCAGACAGCAGTGTCATCAGTGCTGCATGTGGGCAGAGATGGTTTTCAGCCAGGAGCTGCAAGGAACAGAAACACAGACACTGGGGAACCTACTGCTAGCTGCAGGGAGTAAGAGCTGAAGAGAACAACCTCCAAACTACTCCAGGTACTGAAATGTTTTTGGGGCTGTCTGGCAAATGAGTCCAATGAGGGCCAGACCTGCAGGGCAGTCAAGGCAGCTGCGTCTGTCCCCTCTTGACTTTGCAAATGATTTGATGCTGAAGATGGATATGGTAGTAAAGATTTTGTAACTCAATTAATGGAGAAAAGATGGGCTGAAGGAAAGGCATGAACCAAACCCATCATCACTGGTGCAGCTTGCACAGCATCAAGCCTTGGCTATGCAGCTTCCAGGTGCTCTTTTCCCTGCTGGGTCCTGCAGGCCCTTTCATGCTCACTGTGGGCTTGGTTTTTATGCTGGTGTAAGATTCTCCCATATTTTCATACACACAACCTGCAGGCTATTGGTTTTACAAATCAAAATAACAGGAAAACCCTGTGTGATTCAGGGCCATGTGGATTTTCTTAAGTGTTCTGTCCTCATCCCACCGTCTCCTTTCCTCAGCATCTTCCCTGCTCTGCAGCCCTGGTCGGACAGCCAGCAGATGGAGCTGCGAGATCTCTGGCATTGCACTGGGAAGCGCTGGGACCAGTGACCCAGCACTGGGACGGGCCAGCAATCCCCAGATGGGGGGAGCCCTTCCCCCATACCTGTGCTCAGCCGTTTCCCTGTAGTGTAGTCACCTCTAAGCCACACTCTAAGTGTATATGGTCATGGTCTGCACATGAGCTGGTCTCTTCACTGTGATTTTCCAGTCTCAGAGCACTGGAGACACCCATGCGATGCAAGACATGGGCCCTCAAACCCCTCCTGGTGCCCAGCTCTGTTTGGGGTGCAGCAGTGCCGTGGCAGCAGGACTGAGGACCAGCTGATGCTACCAGCAGGGACTTACCCTGGAAGAAGAGCTAGCATGACCTGTCACCTTTGGAGTGAATATCAGTGATGGCCAGAGCATTTTTTTGTCAGGGACCGATGGCTGGGACCCAAGTGCCTTCTGTCTGAATGGAGCTGTCTTTCTGGAGGAGATTTCTCCTTGCTTGGCTGCCTGGGGCTGAGTGCCTGGCGCTGCTGGGCAGGAGGTGGCTGATCCTGAAGCCTGGAGCAACTCCTTTCTGCCCTGTGTGGCTCTCCTGTGCTGGAAGCAGCCTGCCCTCTCCCTGGTGTCATTCTGTCATGAAGCAGTGAAATGGACAAGTTTCTTTCTACCATTGCCGGGAGTCCTCTTCTTTCCATGCTGAGGTTTTCCCAGCCCCAGTCGTTGTGTCTGGCTGCCTGCAGCCTCCCCAGCCACACAGTTGATGAAGGGAACTCCCTCACCTCTGCCTGGAAAGCCAACTCTAGCGGAGACCAAGTCCCTATGCAGGTCTTTATTCTCTTGCTTTAGTCTCTCTGTCCTTTTACAAGACCAGAGCCCTTCCTTGTTCCCCTGCAATGCCCTCTGTGCACACCCTGTGCTCCGCAACTCATGGCCTTGCATCCATACACTGCTTTTCCCTGGTCCTGTCCCTGTTGTTGCCTGCCTGTCTCCTCTTGCTGTGCATCATGTGCCTTTTATCATGCATCCCCTTCATCCCCTCCCCACCATTTAGACACACCCATGCATACCTGGGTTTCTCAGCCACGGCCTCATTTTTGGGCTCCTTCCAGGTTACGCTGTTCCGATGTGCAGTTGTGCCCATTTTCTACTTGTTGCTTAGCAAACTGCCCTCAAACTGCTGCTTTTCATGGCTTTTGGTAATTTTGGAGCAATCCTATCCAGCTCAGCTCTGCCCCCAGGGATGGTGAGCTGTGGACAGCCCCACAGCTGGCATGGGGACTGCAAGCCCACTCTGGGGGAGACAGCTGAGGGATGAAGGATGCTCTCTCACCCCATGGGTCCTGGGCGGGTCCCAGCTGTCCTCCCTCTAGTCCATCCGAAGAAGGCTCTGTCACAGCCTACTCTCAACTCATGCCTGGCACTCACACATGGGCAAACTTCACCCAAGGAGGTTTTGCTGGCCTTTCACTGCAGCCAGACTGATAAATTGCTGTCTCTGCGCCTGTCTCCTTGGAGAGAAGCTCTCACCACTCTAGCAGGTTGTGAGGTGCCAGCACATGCAAAGCCCATTGTTATCGCTCTTGCTTTTCTCCTCCGCTGCCTGTTCCCAGCCCTCCCTGCAGCCAGCCGCAGCGGCTGTGGGGCACGAGGGGTTGGCACTTGGCAGCACAGCAGCATGGTGAGTAGGGTCGAGCGTGGGGTTGTGTCAAGGATTTCCCAGCAGAGCTATTGATGGGAGGTGGAGGAGAATCTATATTTATGACTCATCTATTATAGGGCAGCAATATTTTTTATCTTGCTCCAAAGCTTTCTACTCTCAGATCCTACAGCTGAAGGTTTAATGCTAAGGGGATCGTGCCTCTATTTTGCTTTTTCTCTCTCCTCCCCTTCATCCCTCTAATGTCTCTGGACATGTTAGCAGACCCATGACCAAATGAGCCAGACCCTCTGCCCTCCACTCTGCTGGCAACTAAAAGAAGCCCAATGCTGTTATTTCAGTTCTATGCTGTAGGAAAATAGGGATCAACAACCAAACTCTCAGCTCTGGATTTGCACATGTCTGCATGATTTTAAGCTCTCTCCAGAAGGTGGATTTTCACAGCCTGTGATGCAGAGATGCCCAGCAGAGCCGTGTCCCTGCCTCAGCTCCTATCTGTCCTTGCTGCAGAGCTTTTGGCACGAAGACATGCTTTCTCAGTCCAACAACTGGTGGGGATGGACTGATTTTTCACCCCTTTTAAAGCAGAAGTCACATACCTGTTATTTTTTCTGCATGTCAATTGAACCCAGATTTAATTGCTATTCTCAGCATAGGGGTGGCTGCGCTCTCCTCCCACCACCACCTCTGTCTTCAGTGGTGTACTATGGCTATAAATAATTGAAGGACAGGATCTCATCTGCTGCCTTTTTTTTGCAATTTGTATCGGTGGCTGGTCAGGATCTGCCTCAGCCCACGAAGCTGAGCGGGCCATGGCTGAGCAGCCATTGGAGTGAGAGAGAGTGTGAGAACGCCCCTGGGCATGCAGGCGTGGGTGGCAGAGACTAGAGATCAGCTTTGACCGTGTTCCTCTTGGAATAAAAGCCTTGGGGCACAAACTCAGTACATATCAAAGTTTTATTTTGTTCCCAGGAGGAAGATTACACAGAACCATCCTTACATGACTTTGGATATTTTACAGAATGCAATATCAAAAAAGAAAAAAAAAATATATATATTAAAAAATACTTTGCAGTTACATGACATAGCCAAGAGTACATTTCTTAGCGTGTCTGCAAGGTTGACCTTCCTTAGGTCTTCTGCTTCTCTACATGCTCTACAAATAGCTTTTTGGATGATAAGAAAATGACAGAGTGTCTCTTTCACTGTTGACTCCTTCCTTGCATGGCAAAACCAGTGGAGGAAGAAGAAGAGGACAGGACCCAAAGAAGCTACAGGCACACAGAAAGGACAGCAGGCAATTTTTGCGTGTTGCTTACAGTTGTAAGAGGACTTTTCTGGCAAGTGAAGGAGATGATGTCCCTGCTGAAGGAAGGTAAGCTCACCTGACTTTGTTCCTTGGTGGAGCTTACTTGTCTGCATGGACCATGGAAGAAGGCTGGGAAGATAAGAATACTTCTGGTGTGTTAAGTGAGTTGGACTCAATCTAGAATGACTTGAAGACCTGCAATAGGCCAGAAGAGCCATGAAAAGGCACTGAACACCATCAGTAACCTGTAAATCATCTGAATCAATGGCCTTAAAAGCAGTGAAAAGGGGCTAGGTTCTTGCAAGAATGAATGCACTGCCATGCAGGACTACCCTGGCCCCTGAAGAAGAGGTGAAGCCTCAGTGAAGGGCATTTTCTCTGAAATGATTCTGCAGAAAATAAGCGCTGCTTAGGTACAGTAGATGTGATGCTGTTTCAAGTGTTGGAAAACTCTCCCTGGGAGGTCTGCTGTGGCTGGAAACCATTCCATGAGCTAGTCTGGGGGAGCCTGGAGAGTACTTAAAGTGATGCTGTGTCAGAGAAGATTTTTGTGGACACTGAGTCCAAATCTCACTCTTTGTCCTTGTGTTTTCTGTGGGGCCCCCACCCCACATGATGGCATAAGGGTGGCCCATTTAGGTTGGTGCTATCTTGACAGCTATTAGCTTTCCAGCCATGGCTGAAGTTTAGGACTAATGTAGATGCATTCTCACATCCCCGACGCCAGGCAAACATCAGCTGACATGTCAGGCAGGGATGTTTGTTTGCAACTAAAAATAGTAGTGTTTGCCATTATCCCAGGGTTCTCTCACTACTGCTCACACAGAAAAGGTGTTCCACTTCATAGGGGACCTATGTGGTCCAGCCCTGCCCAGCTGGGTTTCCTGTGTTTTCTGTAGCCTCTGTAGCTCCTGCAGTTGTGTCTGATGAGAAGATCCAGCTGGAGAGCCCTGGGATCAATTCTCTGCACACAGCCAAAAGCTTTGCAGGCAGGGAAATGCTGCCTCTGTCACTGTGCCTTTGTCCTGACTTGGACGGAGGCTCTCTGGGAGTACGGGTGAGGCTTGGAGATAGACAGCAGAAGCTGAGAACGCTGGCTGAGATCTCGCCCTTCACTCTCTTCCCTCAGAATTCTAACAAGCATTTCCTAAGAGCTCAAGCAAAGGGATGTAGGACCAAATGAAAGAAATGACACAGAGGGCTGGCAAAGGCCTGGCATGTGCTGAGCATCGTGTCTACTGCTTGCGAAAGACCAGAGTCTGGAGCGCATTAAACAACAAAACAACAAGAAAGGGAGCTGCGGCAGCAGGCTGCTTAGTCACTCATCTCTCCAGCTCTGGGTCCAGAAATGTCCACCTCTCTGAGGAGCCTGTTTTCTTCTCCACCCAGTCCACGTAGTTAGAGACTTTGGTGTACACACCGTACACTTGCTTGCTGCCACACTCCTCTGGGCCACCCCACGAGACCAGCCCTTGGGCCACCCACCTCCGGGTTCCCGGGTCCTGGATGACAAAGGCTCCCCCGCTGTCTCCCAAGCAAGTGTCTTTCCCACCTTCATAGTAGCCGGCACAGAACATGTTCTCGGTCACACTGTAGTTCCCCGACCGCGACTCGTAGCTGGTCTTGCACTCTGCATGCAGCACCACTGGCAGTTTGACATACTGCAAGATGTCAGACAGCGTCCTCATGCCCGAGCTGATGATCTCATCCACTGTGATGTTGGGGTTGGAGATACCCCAGCCAGCCACCAGCCCCAGCGTGTTGGGATGGGGCCCCTCCAGCTCATGCTCAAACTGGGGCAGACAGACAGGCATGACATAGTTCCCCATGGTCACCTTCTCCTTCAGCTTGACCAGAGCTATGTCGTGGTTGTAGTTCTGGATGTCAAATTCCTCATGGAGGATGATCCTCTCCACTGTCCTGTTGACAGCCTCCATCTTGTTCCTCACATCATGAAGGGCCAAGTAGACAGTGACATGCTCCTTGGAGACAGGGATGACAGTCTTGTCTCGCCGCTGGGACCGGAGGACATGGGCAGCTGTCAGCACCCAGGAGTCTGAGAGCAGGGCCCCACTGCCAAACCATTTGTCATTGGGCACCCGGGACATGTCCTCCACCACAATCAGGGCCTGCCAGGGGAAGAAACCGGGCTCTGCATTTCGCCCACCAATGATGCGCTTGATGATCCCAGGCAAAGGACGAGCTGGCCGGCCGCACACTGGGGATAAAAAGGACAGGACAGTTACTCCCAGCATTTATCTAGGGAACGAATGAAAAGGGACATCCCTGTAGATTGTGCCACATGGTTTGTTATCTTAAAACTAAAATCTCACTTATGTCTTTTTTTTCTATACAAGGCAAGTCGTCTACTTTTCTCAGTGGATAAAGACCATCCTTCCTGCTGTCTTTACCTTCTCCTAGCAGAATGTGCTTCAGAGCTTGAGGCAGGCTGGGCATTGCACTCCACCCCCTAAGCTAACAGGTCTTTAGAAGTATGTGTGGGAAAGGAAAGCATCTGTCCTTCTGAAAGGTTTTACTTCCCAAAGGCAGCCCCAGCTCCTTTCATGCCTTCCTTGCCTGGTGGAACCATTTCTGGTGGCAGCATTTTGCCCTCTTGGAGAAGAGGCAGATTATGGCTCTTCAATGAGGATGGTGGAGTGACCTTGTTCAGCCCTTGTGTTGCTAGTTATGGACAAAGAGGCCAGCCTGAAGACTGCATGGGCTGTCCAGTTTCTTCTGTGAAGTATGAGCCACTCCATGTTTCTCTGTATGGAGAGTGTGGCTGTGTGCCTCCCAGGGTAGGAAGCATCTTCAGAGCAGGGAGCTCCCTGCTCCTATTGTCCTGGCTCTGTGGGAGCCTGGGTACAGTCATGGGCAATCAAGGCTTAATTAGTCCCATAAGTTTGCTCCAAAAAGGTGGCCTCTCAGCTGCCCTTTCCTTCCTTACCCTTGCTACAAGCTGTGACAGAAGGATATGAATGCTTTTGGCCACAAGAGCATGGGCTTTCTTGGTACACTTCTGGCTATCAGCTCAGGTGGGTCTCAGGCCCGAAGAGACTCCACTGAGCTTGGGAAGGATCAAGCTCTTGGTACCTGTCAGGGCAGGGCTGCAGCACATGTGTCACCCTGTCATGAAAGGAGATGGAGAGTCCTTGATGAAAAGGGTGGGCTTGTGCCAAGGTCTCATGTGCTGGACCTCTACTACAGAGAGGCTGGAGCATTCACCCGGCAAACAACATGCTCCTTGGTGTAAAGAGTGAGCTGTTGCCCACTTAGCATGAATATGGGCAGTCAGAATTGTGTATAGCACACTATGGGGCCATGGAAGCTTTCAGCCAGGGTTAGCTACCCCAAAGCTGTACTAGATCTCCTGACACTGAAGTCAGGCATGAACTCAGCAAAACGTGTGAGCCAGGGTGGGACGTCAAGCACTCTAAAGAGTATCAGATCTTAGTCTCAGCTTGCATCTAGGTGATCTGTGCTCCATCTGGGGACATATCTAGGGAGGGGCAAATAGAAGGATCCTTCTGCTGTCTCGAAGACCTGGAAGATGCTATGATTTCTGCCAAACTTGGATTGCAGTAAAACAGGGTTGTGACTTAAAGGATTTTTGCACAGTTGAACTGGTAGGTGGGACAAGGAGACGGCTTAAAGGCTACCCTGCACTTTGCAATTCCTCGCTTTGCTGTTCAGATTTGCCTGTATCCATGCCAGTTCAGAAGCAGAAAAGGCAAATGATTAATCCTGCAGCCTCACCATGTCCTGTGAGCTTGCTCAGCCCTTCCCAGACCATCCATCTGCCTGCCTGGCTCTTGCTCAGTGTGCCAAGAAACTCAGGGTGGGGTGGGGGTGGGAAGTGGGAGGACTGGAGCCTGACCCCTGAGCCCAGCCTCACCCCTTGCTCTGAGACCTGTTATGAGGTCTGTGGTCTCATGGCCATGACATTTGCCCTCACGGAGGAGATGTGGCTGGAAAAGGCTTGGCTGTGGGATGTTGCCTAGCACCAAGGGCTTCACTCCTGCATCTCAAGTCCTCACCACAATTCTGGCAGCCAAACAAGCATCCTTCTGCTCAGCTTCTCAACAGACTCAGAGCACTTCTGAAGAATCCTGACATGCTGCCTTATTTGCCTCCAGAATTTTTACCCAGGTGCAGTGACCCAATGGGAGGAAGAGAAGGGACACAGTCTGCTCAAGGTGAATCTGCGAGAGCAGGACAGGGTGGGCAGGGGCAATCCTGCCCCTGGGGAACTTAAGCCTTGGGACAAAGGTAGTGATGGTGGGTCTTATTCATGCCTGTGGCAGCACTGTGGAGGAGGACTCCCTGGATGGTCAATGCTTGGGGATGCCAGTGTCACTGGGAAGTTGTGGGACCCAATTTGGTCTTACCCTTCCACAGCTGGAAGAGTCCTGAATCAGAGCAGAACATGTGCTAGTATCATCCCTCTGAGCCTGCAAGGTGAATACATGTCTTCTGTGGAAAGTGCCAGAAATCTGCCCTGATGCCCATGTGCTGGGATCAGAGGAAGTAGAGCCTCGCAAAAGAAGCTCTCCCCGGGGAGTCTGCCCCCCCAGAGCAATGGGATCAGGGCTGAGAGTCAGCCTTGCAACCAGGGCAGGAGCACCAGGAGCTGCTAACACGGATTTGTTGTGGCTGGGATTTGCTGCTAGGAAAACAGACTCCAGCAGGGATGGAGTTTGTCTCTGTGTCTGCTCTGCTCCCCTGCCCTTCCCAGAGCTGCAAAGAACAGAAAACACGCTCAGGCAAGTAATTCCTGCATCTTATCCCAGCTCAGCTGGTCGGCTGCACCAAAGCAGCAACTGTCCCAGTGAGGCGGTTTTGGAGGAAGCACATCTAGCCAAATATTTATTATATTAAATTACATATCAAAAACGCTGACCAGGCTGCAAATGCTCCCACTAATGGCAGAGGCAGGCACAGAGTGGCCTGGAAGAGAAGTTCCTGTTGATGGGGAGGTGGCGTGAGACACAGGGGAAGATCTGAAGAGCAGCTGGCCAGCTGCTGCCTGCAGATCCTGATCTCAGGAGAGCGTCACCCTCTCTCTGGGATTTTCCATTTTCCTGAAGCTTCTCTGACTTCTGTCACTAATCAAGAGGCCTGGAAATGGCCCATGAAAGCAGCTATAGCCCCAAAAGATGTCCCCATATGCTCCCAGCTCAAATTAGTTCAGGCTGAAACATCAAGGAGAGATGCAGGGAGCAGTTGCCGCAACAAGACCAGCCACAGCCCTGGTCTTGGAACTCCGTGGGCTGCAGGGAATCTCAAGGAGTCATTCCTCTGTCCTTGCAGTTCCTCAGTGTTGCTTGAGAGCAAATGCACTCCATGGGGCTGAGCCAGCTCCCGAATCCTGGGGTGCTTGCAGCTACAGCCTGTGTATGGCAGCTGAATCACTTTACCTCTCTGGAGAACCATCCCGACCACAACCCTCAGTCGGGGCTGACTCCAGCCCTCCCTGCTTGGCAGCCAGACCTGGCTCCACACTTGGCTATGGCCAGCCAATGTCCTGGAGACTTTTATTTAATCCCAAGTGGGCTCCTGGCCTGGAAACTTGCTGGCTGCAAATATTTCTGACACTACTCAAAGGCTTGGAACTTTTCCTTCACTGTGAAGTGGCTGGGTTTTTCTGCAAGGCTCGGAGAGGTGCTAATTGCTGCTGCATGTGGACATATGGCTAAGGGGAGCTGACAGCCAGTGATGCTGGGCAGGTAATGCTCTGCTCTCTGCTGGAGCCATCTCCAGTGATGCTGCGGGCTGAACATGGCTCTGCCCTGGGTCTGCTGATTTTCTTGTCTGCTGGAGCAGGGAGCTTGGGGAGCCCCAGTGGCTCTGACCCCACAGCTGCCCTATACTGCCAGGGAGATTACGCCCTCATCACTGCTGCCCAGTGCCACCACTGCACCCTCACTGTCTGGGCCAGCCAGGGTAGTAGGAAGCTTCTGTCCCCAGAATCCAGGATGACTCTCTGCAGGGAAATCTCTGTGGGACAACTTCTCTCAGAGATGACTCTTCATGGTGATGACTCTATGAGGGGAGAACTCTAACCCTATCCCTAAGCCCAATCCTCAATCTAATCTAACCCCAAGTCTAAACCTAACCCTAATCCTAAGCATAACCCTCACTCTAATGGCTCCCTGCAGACAGCTGTCACAGTGGAGAGTTGTTCCCATGGAGAGTTGTCAATAAGAGCTGTCCTGCGAAGTGTTGTTGATGTAGAGATGTCCCTTCCTGCTGCCCCCATTGCTCTCCTGGCCACACGCTGCAGCAGCAGAATACATATAGCCAGGACATACGGCACTGTCACCAGAGAGTATGATCTCTGCCTAGGAAAGCAGCAAGTCAGGCACAGAAGCATCCCCTTCCCTGCACATCCCTGCTCCATATCCCATGTCCCAGCAGTAGTACCTGGTCGGCAGGAGGGCAGCTTGGTTCCCAGCTCCTCACTCCTCCACACCCCCGATGCATCACACATGTAAGTGGCTGGAAGAGAGCAAAGCATTAATTGAAGTGTGGCCCTGACATGAGGAGGTGTCTTTTGCAGTGAGATGTTGCCCAGCTGTCAGGAGCCTTTGAAACTTTTTCCAGAGCAGGAGGTGACTTCCCTTTTACGCTCACTGTGCTCCATTCCTCTGGGGAGCCTTGGCAGCCCTGTCCACATGAAGGGAGATGCCACCATCCTTGGCTTCATTGCCTTGAGTTATCTGCCCCGTTGATGCCGGCAGTACCCATTCTGTTAATGTGCGCCAGATGCTGGGGTCAGATGCATAGAATCATAGAATCATAGAATCACCAGGTTGGAAAGGACCCACTGGATCATCGAGTCCAACCATTCCTAACAGTCCCTTAAACCGTGTCCCTAAGCACTTCATCAACCCACTCCTTAGACACCTCCAGGGAAGGCGACTTGACCACCTCCCTAGGCAGCCTGTTCCAGTGCCCAATGACTCTTTCTGTGAAGAATTTTTTTCTGATATCCAGCCTGAACCTCCTCTGGTGGAGCTTCAGGCCATTCCCCCTTGAACTGTCCTCAGTCACTTGGGAGAAGAGGCCAGCTTCTTCCTCTCCACAACCTCCTTTCAGGTAGTTGTAGAGAGTAATAAGGTCTCCCCTCAGCCTCTTCTAATGAGGAGGCCAGTGGGTGCACAGGGGGTTATGAACAGGGAGGCAGGAATGTGGGCAATCCTTTGGCTTTGTTTGCTGAGGGAGGAAGAGGAAGGAGAGATGGTGGGTGTGCGCACACCTCTTCTGCTGTCCAGAGCTGGGTCCGAAGGGTGCAGAGAGGTGTGGTTCTTGACAAAGCACGTTGTGGTGTCTCTGTGGTTCTGGACCAGGAACGTGAGGTGAAAACTCAGTCTGCCATGATCCAACTGCTATCTGTTCAGCTTTTGCTACACTGGACAATTGAGTGTGGGAATGGGGAGCCTTGTGGAGCCCTTTCTGGGGCCATTGGACCTCGTGGTGTCTCCAGAAGCAGCTTCTTTCAGAGAAAATTTCATATGTGGTGGGGAGATGGCAGGATGAGAGGGTACAGTGCAGGAGAGCAGCCACACTGTTCTGCCAGCACTGTGAAACACATGGACAAAGCACCAGTGCTAACTCCATCCTACCTCATTGTGCAGTAGGATGCAGCCAGTCTGACAATCCAGGCAGTGCAGATGCAGGCTCTGATGTGTGTAGGCTATACCCACAGCCTGCTGCCTGCAGAGCATCCCAGGGTGGCCATCCCAAGCTTCCCTTGCTTGCAAATGCACTCACACACAGCCACATGCCCACCCGCACCGTGCCGTGGGGACACGGCCCAACCCCACTGCTCACCGGTGCTGTTGGTGGCCATGTGGTAGTACGGGTGCTGGCAGTGGTACTGGATGGCTGCTCGGTAGGTGGTGAGGTTGTTCCTGGAGGAGAAGGTGACAAAGCCGTGCTCCAGCTCCGGTGGCGCTTTGCAGTCAGCAACTGAAAGCCAACACAGAAGTGGGGGTTGAGCTCTGTTTCTTGGTGTGTCCAGCCAGCCAGCCGGCAGGTAATGCTGGGCTTTGACACGTGGTGGTGGTCCTATCAGACAGGACAAGGGCCCGTATAGTTCTGTATCGCCTTTCTCTAGGCCAGTGCAGGGCACAAAGCCTGATGTGGCCTCAGATGGTAGCTGGAGGGTGTGCCCAGGCAGGACAGCCTGGCCCTGTGAAACCCCACCATGGCCACCCTGCAAAGACAGAGAATGTGTCTGGCACTGCTGAACACCAGCGGCATGGCTCGCCCACAGGCTGTTCAGCCAACACCGCTCATACTGGTGGAGACCCCCACACTGGGAGCTCCTCCTGAGCACTTCATGAGTGTGAGACCTCTCTGCTATACGTTTGAGAGGAAGAAACCTGCACTGGCAGGTGAGAGCCATTGGGAGGTGCTCCTGGAGTATGTCTTTGCATCCCTTAGGAGTGGACAGAAAAAAGCAGGCAGTGGTTCACTAACCTGCGCCATGCACTGCGTGAGCCCTCTGTGGAGCAGGCTTAGCTGAGAGCATGGCCCTGTCCCTCCTTCCCTGGGCTCGCTCACCCAACAGTGCTGAAAAGCATTTATACTCAGACTGAACAACTTTAGGGCCTGGCTGTCCTGCAACAGCAGATGAAGGACATTGAGAGTGTGGCTTGGCCAGTCTGCTGGCAGGGGCAAGGCGAGCAGACATGGCTGAGACCCCACCTGCTCCATTCTCCAGGACACGGGCAAGTTTGGCTCTGTTTCATCCATCCCTGAAGTGGGCTCAGGGTCTCGTGGAAGAAGAAGGATTTCCAGGGTGCCATAACCCCTCCCCATGGCCTGTGCATGGTCCCCTTTCTCCCCCAGATCACTCGCAGTACCCTGCCCAGCCTCTCCTCCCCAGTTTATCCTCTGAATTGGCCTTATGCCACTCTCCCCTGGAAGGACCCGTGATTCATCTGGCAAAGCCAGGAGTCACCCCATGGGAGCTGCAGCTCCCTGCTGCGTGGGCAGTTCACAGCACACTTGGGCGATGCTGTATATTCTCTCCCTGCCCCGTCCTGGTGGACCTGCCCTGGGAGAGGACAGGAACTGGGATCTGATTGTGTCTGGGACATGCAGTGCTGTGGAGATGGGCTCTGACACACTTAAGATGAGGGAGTGAGTAAGGAATGGGTGACTTTGCAGAAATAAGGTCCTGTGGATCAGGAATGATCTGAGCTCAGTGGATGTTCATGTGCTCCAGAACTGGAAAGGGGTAAGGACAGGGGACAGGTCATGTGCTTCTCATGCAGCGATCCAGGCTAACGAAGAGAGAATTCACTAGAAGCAATAGCTGGCACCATGTACTGATGCTCAGTGTTGCCTAACTGCTTGGATGAAAAAAATCTTGGTTTATGGCAAAACACTGCAGCTCACCAATCACCGGGGGTCTCTCCAACCCCCTAGAAGGCCAGCAGGTGATGGGATCAGTGTGTAGATGCAGCCAGGTAGTGTGGAGACTCTCAATACCTACGCCTTGAAGAGGGGACAGGAAAAGGACGCAGACCCTTCTCACCAGCTCCAGGGCCTTCTCGGCTGGTCTGAGCTTTCCTGGTCTCTTCCGACAGTGCTTGGACACACAGTGCTTTTGTGCCACAGTGTCAGCAACCATGGGACCTTTATAAAACACTATGGGATGCTGGGGCTTGCAGGAAGGAGGGAACAGATGTTGAGGGATAAGTTCGGCTTACAGAGCTGCTCTGGGTTGTTTATGGCTGCAAGGCAGCACCCACTGGCTCACACAGCTGTCCCCCTCCCCTGGGGCAGGCCTGATGCCTGGAGAATGGGCTCTTGCACAGATGTTTTGCCTCACCAGTGTCCTGGGTCCTGCTGAAAGGGTGGGGAGTTTGTGCTGTGAGTGTTTCCAGACTTTTCCTTTGGGAAAGCAGCCATTTAGCATCTCCATCTTTGTAGGATCAGAGCTAGACCAAGCTCCCCAACACACACCTCTTTTTCCCCTCCTAGCTTCTGATCTATATCCCAGCATCCTCCCAGTGAAGCCCTCAGTGCCTCAGGGAGCCCAGGGTGTATGCCTGGGGCTCCTGGGGACATGAATGGGCCCAGACAGCAGCCTTTGATCTTCACCTGCAACCAGCCTGAGACCAGCCTGTCCTCACCTCGCCAGCAGTGGGGAGCAAAGGGGAGGCGGAGGAGCATCCACAACCCTGTGGCAGTGCCAGGGCTTGGTGCCTGCAGGAAGAGGCTTTTGGTGACAACCTGTTCTCCTTACCCAGAGGGTCTGAAAGCCGCCAGGACGCTTGGAGAGAGGAGGGGAAGGAGTGTTTCTTATTTGCAATATTGGGCCAGGGAGGAAGGGCAGCAAGTGGCTGAATCCAAACAAACGAACAAACAAACAAACAGGCAGCCATGCTCCTTGTGCAACCTTGGAGGGGAAGCCGAGCTGGGATGAGGCATCTGAGCGGAGAGCGAGGGATGCAGAAGATGTGCTGGGAGCTGGCAGCAGCACGCAGTCCCCAGGCAGGGGTGCCGGGGCCGGGTAGGCACCCTTCCCATGGGGTGGCGTGGCAGTGGAAAAGAGGGGCAAGTCCAGATTTCCTTCCCCCTTCTCAAGCCGGAGTTAAGAAAGCACCAGGTGTGGAGAGGTTAAGAGTGTCATGCCAGTTAAACAAGTCATGGAGGTGGATTTGGCTGCCAGACCAGGGGAAAAGGAGACCTGTCCTGGATACTGGACAGATCAGAGAGGGGCATCAAGACAGGCTGCCCGACGGGGTGGCACAGCTGGCGCCAGCCTCATGCAGCCACTTTCTCCGAGCCGGCTCTTCCCTCTGTCTGGTTGTCGGCTCTATCTGCAGCTGCACCGAAAGCAGAGGGGAAGAAGGAGAGCAGAGAGAGAAAGCCCAATTAGTAGATGAGCAGAGAGAGGCATGCAGGAAACCCAGCCCACAAAACACCAGAAATCGTTAATGAGTGCCCAGTGGGCCATGACAGGGCACCAGGGATGCTGGCAGAGCCGCAACTGTGCCAGGAACCCCCTTGCTCTGCTTGGCTGGGGGCAACCTGGGGACAGCGGCTGTGAGAAGCTGTCACAGGGCTGTGTTTAGCCTTGCCAGGCCATGGAGCTGGATTTTATCCACCTTGGCTGAGAAGGTTTCTATTTTCTGCATTGCTTTCTAAAGCTGTTTTTGCTCATGCCCTGCCTCTTCCAGACATCCCAGGGAGGTGGGAGGCATTGCACTCTGCAAGTCTGAATTGCCCTTTTAGGAGCTTCTTGAATCTCTAAAAAAGGCTTAGAAATTCAGTGTAGTGAGTCATATCACAGAAGAAAGGACCGGTTCCAGCCTGGCTGGAATAGTGCAGGTAATTTCCAATATTCTCAAAAGAATAATACTTTTTGGGGTTAAAAATATTTACCCAGAATTTTGTTCTTTTTTTTGCTAGGCAACACCAATTTTTCTCCAATCTTTGCTTGAGGTGGGTAAAATCAGTGGAAGACTGTGGTACTGAGAATGGTAGGCGTGGCGAGTTCTGGTAGGCCAGAGGCATCCTTAACCCCACACTTTCAATGAAGCCTTTCAGATGTGAATCTATGTAACAAGACTAAGAGCTTCCCATTTTCCATTTTGGATGGGAAAACATGAATTGAATGTCCAGAAATACTTTCCTAAGTTAAGAACCACAGTATCACTAAAACGAAAAGTATCTGCCCAGATAAGGAGAGCCTGGATCCCAACATGCCTTGAAAGCATCTTGTCCTGCTTCTCCTGGAAGGTCTTGGGACCTTCTCTGAGCGTGTTTGCTGCTTTTCTACTCTCTGGGACAGCCTTTCAGCAGACTGAGCAGCAGTGAGAGCCTCCACTAGGGCTCAGGATGTTTAGGGGAAAGGATGTTATCAGGTACATCTCCCAAGCCTGAGCTGAGAGAGGAGCTGCATTAGATGAAAGAAGAGATGATGCAATTCACCACCTGTCCTCTCAAATGGCATCTCCTTTCTTCTCCCCTCTTCTCTCATTTTAAGGTTTGTAGATATTTGCACAATTTTTCTCTCTCCTTTCACTTAGCTGAGCAGCACCCAGTTTAGGCTAGTCCTTGGGGACCTCTTTAATGCCCTGCATCTTAGTAGCCTCCATTGGGAAGGAAATTTGGACCAGGAAACAGATTATCCCAAACTGTCCTAGAGTTATCCAGCTCTCAAAAATCCGGGTTGCTCCTTCTGTGACAGGAAGACAGCAAAGAAGCTCACAAATCAAGTTATATGAGTAATCTAAATGAAAGCACCAACCTCCCGATTGTGGCTTTTGGAATGAGCCCCATTATGTTATCCAAGAGTGAGCCAAAAGAGCTTTGCAGAGTTACGTAGCCTCTCTGGCTGGTGTTGTGTCTCTGAGTAAGGGACTCTGTTCTGTCAGGGCAGTTCCCTTCACCACGAAATGATTTCAGCAGGAAAAGGACATTGGTAGGGTGGGGAAGGGTGTCCTTACTTTTGCAGATAGGGATCTTGTTACTCCATGTCCCGTCCTTTAGACACTCGATCTGCAAGGAGTCACTTTCCACGTTATCCTGTGCAGAATATGGCAGCAAAAAAACCTCACCATCAACGTACAAAGCAAGGAAATAAATATCTCTATAAAAAGTAAATTTAGTGAAGAAATATCCAGACCCCACTGGAAGAGGCCTTTCCTAACTAAAAACTGCAATAAAATCATTATGAAAAACTGGAAGAGTTTTCATGTTGCCAGCAACTCAGTGGCATGCTGAATGCAAAAGTACTGGAGTAATTTATTCCTGTTCTAGGAACTGGGAAGGGTAAGGAGGCAGCTCTGTATGAAGGGAACTGGGAGGGGATCAGAGAAATAACCAGCTCTATGTTGGAAGTCAAAGGGAGCTACTGACTTGGAGGGAAGACAGCCACCATGTGAGTCACCTGCGCTTCCCATGGTTGTGAGCTGTTTTCTGGAGAGAGCCTGCCAAAATCCTTGCCACCCTTGACTTGTTGAAGCTATCCCAAAGTCTTGGAGGACCTCCCGACCTGTGGAGGCTGGCCTCTGTAGCACTGCCCAGGAAGCTGCGCCAGCACACACCAAGGTCAGGAGCAGGCAGAGCCCTGGCAGCTCCTCTGGGGCTTTTGCTGACTATCTTTCTGGCAGACGTGCCGAGCCTTGCATCCTGTGAGCTGGCTGGCTCCAGAGGGATGCTGAGAGGGTGGCTCAGCAAAGTGCCATCTCTTCTCTTCCTCCGTATGTTTGGTAAGGAAAGTTGGTCGCTCTCGGAGGAGGCTTAATCCTTGCCTCTGGTGAGGGGGTAATGATGGAGTATGGGTTGCATTCACTCTTGCAAACAAAGAAGCAACGGCTTTGGGATCCTCCTTTTCCTACCCAGATGACCATCTCCACACCATCACCCCATACCTTCAGTACTTTGTATCCAGTGTTGCAGCTGACGACAACCTGGTCTTTGAAGGTGTACTTTGCTTGAGAAGGCTCAATTTTCCCATTGATTGGTGGTTGCACCAGTGGGCATGGGTTTCCTTTGAATACAAAACCAGAACTCATCTGAATAAATGGAGAAAATGGAGATTCCCACCTCTGCCACCTAGTTGCTGCAGCATCTGAGCATCCCTGCCCTGCTCTCGCTACTAAACTGCACTAACATGGCTCAGCTGGGCTCTTCTCCTAGAAGAGTTGGAGACTCCAGGTCTCTTCCCCAGTCCTGGCCTATCCTTGGCTTTGGGCATTACAAGGCTGGGACCTAATAACAGTGGCTTGTGCAATTATTCTGCCCCAAACCGCTCTGCTTTGCGATGTGATCTTGTTTCAGGCCTCAAATGGCATTAGAAAAAACCCACCCTTTGAAGGGAGTGCTTTGTGTTATATTATTTCTCTCTTCTTCTGATTTCTGGAACAGACCCTTTCAAGAGACAGGGTCATAGACTACCTAAATCATAATCTCCACCCGCAGGGTTTATAAAGCTCTTCCCATTGCCCAAGCCCAGCAAATGCATGAAAGCAGCAGGGGGTACCAATGGCTGTGTACGACAGTTTCCAGCCCCTGTTCTCTCCTGAGTTGTCACTGTGGAAGAGGATCTGCACACTGTTTGTTTGGGTATCAATGCGTCCTGGGGACTTCTCTCCACAGAAAGGGCCAAACTCCCTAGGGCCAGCTTTTATCTGCCAAGACAAAGAAGAGACATTAAGCAGAGCTCCTGCTGGCTTCATGGTCTCTGTTTAGAGTGGGGCTATTTTGGTCTCATCACCAGGGCACTGGAGAAACAACAGAAGATCAGGACAGGAGGAGTGCACAGAGCCCATCTCACCTTGATGTAGTCATAAGGACAGGTCACCTCGGGGTGGTCTTCCACGTCAAAGCTGTCCTCGAAGCTCAGGGTGATGAAGAAACCCTCCTCCAGCTCGATGCGGTACAGACAGTCCGAGCTCTTGGGGTAGGGGCTGGGGAAGTCGGCACTGGTGACCACCCCGCTCCTCTGGGTGTAGAGATTGTCACTGCACTCCACTGAAACACAGCCATGGCTCTCTCAGGGTCCTGCCAGACATGTCCCAACCCTGATCACACTCAGGAGCCCTCCCAGTGGAGTGGGGTCTGCTGGGTGGTCCATGCACCCTGAATATGGGTCTATGCAAGAAGAACCTCACATAGCCAACCTCCAGATGTGCCTGTGGCATAGGGGGTCCTGGGCTGAGATCTAATCCCAGTTAGTATACATGATGCAGATTCAGAGCGTAGACTAAACGTTTTCATTTATCTGACTTGAGGTCTCAGCTGAGGAGTGTAACCCACGGGAGAAAACACATCTCATTCCCACACAAGAGGACTACTGGCCTTGGGTGCTTTCCAGCCCCAGGCTGTTGGTTTGTAAGGCAAGAAGCACCTTGTCCTCCTGGCAACAAGAAAGGTCAGTTTTGCCTGTGTTTGGTAGGTCTGTTGTCTGACCCGGAACCCCTCTGTGTGACCATTCCCATATTCAAGCTGTGCCTGGGTGATACCTTTGCAGGTCCTGTTGTCAGAGTGGAGGATGTAGCCGAACCTGCAGGAGCAGTAGTACCCGCCAATGTAGTTGTGGCAATAGTGGTCACAGGCCAGCTCCTCGTCGCTTTTCTCCAGGCACTCATCCACATCTAGGACGGAGATAACAAGGAACGGAGGTCACTCTGCTGCCTCCCATGCATTCCTTGTGGGGACATGGGCCACAGCACTGAGAAATTAGACTTCCCATGTGGTGGGTCGCACGAACACCCAGCAAGTCCCATATGGCCCAAGGGCTACACAGAAGGATTTCTCTTGCTAGGGTCTCTAAGACTGGCCTGGGATGTTATCCTGGCAAATCTGTTTTACCACCCTATCAACCTGGTCCTGCAGACTTAACCACTTCTTACCTATGGCAGTGTAATGGGCATCAAAGCCAGTGAAACGTTCCTCATTGGAGAAGTCGGACCTGAATGTAAGCCCCATGTAGGGCCCTGGGGACAGGATCACTTGCTGGCCGGGAGCCTGCTCTGTGTCCGTCGTTTCCCTGCCACAGAAGGTTGCCAGCTCCTGGTCCTCGGCTTCGATCTGTTAGTAAAAAAACAGGTGAGCACTCGGCAGGGCTTGGGATTTGACCCCTGGGCTCTGCTGAGCACTTGGATAGTGCAGGAGTTTGACATGTTCCCGGGGTGCTCCCCAGTGCTGGTCACCTCTGAATTTTCTCAGCTTGGGGCTGCGGGTGTCTGTGAGCTTGGGGAACCCATGGTGCTTTTCTAGGGGAGGCCAGGCTGGGTTTGAAGTTACACTCTGCACTTGAAAGCTCAGGTCTCTGCCTACGCTTGCCCAGTCTGCCCTGGCAGGGCTCAGCAGTGTCTCCATAGGGCAGGCTGGCTATCTGGCAGCCTTTGATGGCCACAGTGTAAGGATGCAGGTCTGCACCCCTGGGTGCCTTGTTCTGCTCAGCCCTGTGCTTCCTTGGCCCCCAAAAAATCCATTTCCAGCCATACCTGCTGTGTTCACCCTATCTTCTGCAGCCAAGCATGACCCTGGGGATATCACTGCTCTGAGATACCGTTACTGCAGCAAAGCAATTAAACGGTTCCTGCAAACACGGGGACTCAGGTCTGCCCATTCCTGCCTGTTGCCCTTTGGTTTTCCCTGGAAACCCCCTCCCTTCCTATTTCTTGGCTGTTTCCCCCAGGGCCGTTTCAACACTGACATCATCTTCTCCTGCAAATCCCACCCACAGCCCCTGTCTGGACTACAACCTCTCCCAGCTCGTTCCCAGCACCCTGCCTGCTTTCCCCCAGGAGATTTGAATATGAATAACCCCTTGGCTGAGAAATGCAATGAACACCACCAGGCCAGCTCCCGCCCTCAGCTCATGCCAAGTCAATGCTATTGAGGCCGTGATGGAGTGTGCAGCCTCCCAGCCCATGCCGGGGGAAAACAGCTGCCTGCTTGGTGACCCATCCCTGGCTTGCATGATCTCAGAGAGGTGAGACCCTCCTGTGGCTGCAGGGTCTCCTGGAGACCCTCGGGATGCACTGGTCAGGGAAAGTCTGGGGTTGAAAGGGAAATTTCTCAGGGCTGAACAAGCAGGCGGAAACTCGCTCACACCAGGGAAAGCCAACATGGAAATGGCAACTCAGCATGCCTTGACATTGCCTCCAGATATTTTCCATCCTCTCATACAAGCTGAAGCTGGCCAGAAAAGAGAGAGACTTTCCGATGATAAATTTTGAGAATTTGGAAAAAAAAAGCACGTGCCCCACATTGGGACAAAAACTCAATTGATTTTTTTCTCTTTTGTGAAACAACATCCTGAAAAAAAAAAGGAAAACAAGTAATTTGGGATCCATCTGGTTTCAATCCATTTGAAATATACTGCGGTACATCAGAATCTCTTTTTAAATCTGAAAGATTGTTTTGAAATGAAAGTCTTACAGACTGAAAAACCGGAGTGCCATCACCAAAAGTGAAGGAAAATGGCATTTTGGTCCTAACACGCAGTCTTGGCTGCACAAGCACGTGGCACGCAGCCTTTTCTGCAGAAACTGCTTTTTCTTAAGGAAAGGTGTGAGAAGGATAAATTTCCACCCAGCTTCTCCATGTGGGGTAGGTGGGGTAGCTTCTCCTCTGCATGGACACAGAAGACACTATGTGAGCTCCCATGCCTCTCCTGCAGCCCCGGCCAGCATAGGACCAGCAGCACTGCATCACCAAAGTGTGGGAAAACCTTCTAGTGTCCTGTGTCTTGCCCCAGGGATGCTCCCACCATGGGGCTGGTATCGACACTGCTCCAGCATCGCTGGATACAGCCCTGGAGTGGCAGGATGAGGCCCGGGAGAGTTGTGCTCTCCTCACTGAAGGTATCCATAGCCCCTTATCTGTGATGAGTCCCATGCCCCAAGCCACAGGGAGCAGAGACAGCCCTCCAGCAGTAAACTAAACAGAGAGGTCATCATCCCTGGTTAATATTTGCTGCTTCTGCTGAGGACTGTATACTTTTTCATAGATCATTTACATCCAGCAAGCAGGCTGGTAATTAAATCCTGGTTGTTTGTTTGGAGTTTCTCCCTCCCGGGTCATGATGTCGACGTTTTCACTAGAGAAGATGTGTCCCTGGGGGAAATATCAATTGCCGCAGAGAAATTCCCTATAAAAATACGCTGAAAGAATCCTCCTTTGAAAAATAAAATACAGCGACACTCTCGTGCCTTAAATTTACCCTTGCCACTGCCTCCTGCTGTCTTCACTGTTACTGCTTGCTTCCTCATTCTTTCCTAAGGATTTCTGTGCCTCTGGATGGAGGCAGATAGGGGTCCCTCCCTGGCTGAGGCTCTGCTCCCCATGCATTTTGGCTTGGGCTGTGGCTAAAAGGAGTGGTGACCCAAGGCGTGTGGTCTCCCTCTGCCCCACAGATTTCCCTCTTTAGAGCTGGAGGGGGCCTGGCTTTGCAGCAAAGAAATGCTGCCCCAGGGCATGGGCTGCTGTGGATGCTGGAGCAACGATGCTCTGGAGATGCCTCCTGCAGCGGGTGGGTTAACAAAACACCACAAACAACCAAGGGGAATTTGGCCCCGTGGTTCAGTGTCTGCTGTCAGAGATGAGCAAGCAGCCGGCAATACAGAAATGCAGCCGCTGCTCCCCCTCTCCAGCCGTCCAGGAATGCACTAATTGGACTGACGAAGGCCAAACATACCACTTGTAATATATATAAATGGCTCATTAGGCAGAGAAATCACAGCACTGGGATGAAGACACTGGGAACATGACATGGGAAGGAGATGCTCAGAGACAGAGAAGTGCATGAAATAGTCCCTGCCAAGCTGCCTTGCAGTGAGAGTGCACACAAGAAGGCAACACCCTGATGAACAGGGGCTTTTTTTCAGAAAAACTGCTGCTGGTGACTGTTGACAGCACAGCCCCAACAGGAGCCTCCATCTAGATCTCTTGGAGATCCTCTCACCAACATCATGTATCTTCTCCCCGATACATATTAAGGGTCTTTTTTGTGAGCAAACATGCACCTGAATTTCCATAGGAACACACATGGCAGCTGTGCTGTGGGGGAAAGGGGAGGATGGCTGGTTTCCCCTGCTGTGAACTTGCCTGAATGTCATGGGACTCTCCCCTCCCATGGATTGCTGCTCCCACATGCTAGATTTCTGGGCCAAGCCTGTTCCCTGGGGTGCTGAGGGAGCTGCTGGCTCCCTCTCATGCCTGATGCTCCTCCTTCCCCTGCAAGGGGGTCACTGGTGCCACCAGATTCCTCTGCACAGAGCCAACAGGATGGGAAAGGTGAGCAGCAAAGCCCTGGGGCTTCCCTTCCTCCCAGCTACCCTCCAGACTTTGAAGTGCTCCACTTGAGACCCTGCACCGCTGGGCATGGATTACTCTGGCAGACAGCACCAAAACCAGATGCTTATTTCCTGACACCCTAGCTCATGCCAAGCCCTGATTTGTGCTTCCCACACACACTTTTGAGCAGAGGAAGATGTAAATGGATCCTGTGCACCCTTCTCACAGCTCCAGGCTGGGCATACGCTGCCCTGAACACATCATTGAGCTCCTTCCCTGGCCCTGCACGGCCCCTGCCAGCACCACATCGAGCACTGAGGGTGTTCCAGGGGACAGTGCCACTGAGTGCTCATCAGGGCACAGCACGCAGCCAGCCTTGCCCCACGCGAATGCCTGTGGCAGGGGATGGCACTCTGTGAGCCCAGGATGCCACATACAAAGCCGATCTGCTACTCACTCGAAATGTTACACCAAGCCTGGAGGGGATATGGCTCCACCTCACTGCAAATCTTTCACAATCCCCCATCCCTCCCCAAGCGCCGCTTCCTGGGGCAGTGGCACTGGCTGCTGTTCCACCTGCAGCCCTGCCTTCTCAGCTTGGCCGGTACCTCTGTTTTCTCCTCACCAACCTCTTGCCGGGCCCAACAAAAAGCTGCTTCCTGCACTCAGTTGGGCCCCTGGACACCCTCAAGCAAATTTATTTGCAGTCACTGGTTTTGCCTGAGATGCCTGCCCAGCTCCTGGGCACCCATATATGGGGCTAGTAGGGGTGCTGCTTGCGTGAGCATCCAATGGCACTGATCCTCCCTGGGGACACGAGTGTGAGTGGCAGCTGCAGGGAAGTGTCCCATCTGCCACACATGGGCAGCAGTCCGAATGCATCATGAAGAGATGCATCCAAGGGGAGTTTGGGTTATGTCAGGGAAGATGGGACTCACTGGACCCACAAAATGTCATGGCCCCTCTGCCCTCCTGTACAGTTGGAGTGACCCAACACAGATGGTCCCTATGCTTGAAGGAGCAAACGAAAAGCACTGTGACATGTGCTGGAACTTACCAGGTCTCAAGCATGTACCGTCCTGAATTCGGACTGGATGGTAGGGATTGGAGTGTAGAGATGTAGCCCCACAAGGACCATAAGCCAGCAAGGACTTGCTATGGGCTGACTTTCAACAAAGGCCCCATCCTCACTTCAGTCAAAGAGCTGGTCCCAAGCTGGCTGCCCAGAGGCTGATATAATCCCAGATATTGACCAAGTGATGTGCAAAACCTTATGGACAGAGCCTGCCAAGGAGCAGAGTGGAGGGCAGGAGCTGAAAGCCCAGTGTGGACAGCTGCTCCTTCCTCTTGCCTCTGACCCTGACAGGCAGCTGAGGGTGGCCATCCAAAACCTGGGGAGAAGCTGTCTCTGATGCACTGGGGTCCAGAGCTTGGCTTCCCAAGGCAGCTTGCGGCTGGTGTTTCCTAACTGCCTAGGGCTGACCTTCTTTGGGTGGGTATTTTGAGGGTGGCCATTCCTCCTATTCCTCCTGCCTCACTTCCTTACTAAAGAACCACTCCCTCTCTCTCTGTCATCCCCCTTTGCACAAAAAACCCTCCTGGCCTGTGAGCACTGTTTTAGAAGCTGTGTTCTTACTATATATATACAAACATGCACACATATATGAGCATATATATATACACATATATAAAGAGCTATTGTTTTAATTAGCCATTGTTTCAGAACTCTGGAAACTATTCCCTGCTGAAGACCACCCCGAAGGCAGAGATCCACACAGATTTACAGCTCGGCTTGCCCTGAGCTTGCCGTGCAGCATGACTTTCTATGCTGCTTAAGAGATCAGGCACACAGGCAACTGAGGAGGTAAGGAAAGCAAAAGCCAGGGCACAGCGGCTTTCTGCCTCTCTGGAGCTGGGTCCCCACCTTGCACTGGGGCTGACCTCTTTCTTATGGCAGTCAGGATGATGAAGACCCTGACAGAGAGCCTGGTCAGACCAAACAAGAAGGAAACACACAGATGTATAGTAATATATTTAACCTGTGTGACTCTCTTCCACAGGATGCTGTAGAGATTCAAGGCACCCACGAGTTCAGGAAGCAACGATACAAGATCATGGAGGGAGAAGCTATTGAATGTATGAAACACAGAGGTATACCTGTGGCTTTCTGAGCATTTTCACTGGGACTGGCAGAAAATTACAGAGAAACACCTATATGTGTTTGGTCTGTAATCACATTCTATAGCCACGAACTGTTGGCCTCTGTCAAAGAGTGGGCTGACATTTTTCTGGCTTGAGTTGATGCCCACAGAGGCTGAATACACAGACCCAAGAAAGAAAAGAGCCATGGTGTCATTTGCTCTTCTCCTTAATGTTTTCTAAGCTGGTGGTTTAGCAGCATAAAGATTGCACCCCTACCCAGTGGAGCAGCCTATGAATTGCCCATAATCCATCCATTTTCAGCACTTTTCAAATGTAATTCTGTGGTGGAGGCTCCGCAAGCTGAGTTACAGCCTCAAGCAAATTTATACAGTTGAGATCTAAATCCCTGTGAAAAATTCCACCTTCTTATGGAAATCCAGCGGCAGGGAGAGCTGTGATGCCAAGTTGGCACCATGGCCAAAGAACAGGGAGCCTTAGGAAAAAGGAAAAATGAGCAGGGGGTGAAGGGTAGGAGGAGGGGTAAAGCTTGGAATGGGGAAAGTTTCCAAGAAATCTGCTCCTTGAGCTTATTGGGTTTTTAAAGTAATATATCTCTATATATGTCCCTAGCCCTTGGGCTTGGAGAAGATCCAGGAGAAGCAGAAAGAACTAATCAAAGCTCAATGAGAGCTGCTAGTAGTGGAATGAGTGCCAGGACAAAGAGGAAATTTAAGCAGCAAACAGCAGAACCTAGAAGAAAAAACACAAATGTTCGCCTTGTTTTCTTAATGTGAGAATAATATAATAATTTCAATTAGCTAGCAATTAGCTACAGGGCTGAGCTCAGTGGTTCCAGACCTGGGTGCAGCCTCTACCTGCCTCTGTGCAGAGGGGCAGCGTGAGGTTTGTTCTTGGCGATGGGGTAAGGCATGTTCAGCCAGGCACACCCAGAAAGCACCTGCTTGCTACTGCTGGTCTGTTAGAAAGCACCAATCCTGCCCAGGTGAAGAGACACGGGGAATCCAGCTTGTTCTGGGTGCAAAGGAGAGCCCTGCTTGGAGAGATCTATGGGTCAAGAGGCAAGGATGCTCTGCTGCTGCAGTGTGTGGCCCACTGCAGTTTCTGATGGGGTACTGCCCAGCAACGAAGAAGACTAAAATCTTTTGTGGTTTTGGCCATGACAGCTCCCTGGGAACATCCACAGCTCATTTGTGTTGCAGGTATTTGCCAGCAGCAGCCTCAAAATTTGTATCTGAGCTGTGCAATGGGTTTGTGTTGAATCTAAGGGAGCCTTTGGGTCCGTGTCCTGTGGCTTATGGGAGGCTAAACTTGCCAATCCCAACTCGCAGCCTTAAGTCCAAATCTAACCTTTTCTTTTTGCTTCCCTGGGGGGTGGACAGGGTGTCCCAAGAGCCTGCAAGCCACAGCCAGAGATCCAGGCTGGCAGCACGGTGTGCCCATGGCCATGACCTGGCAAGTATACCCAGCTCGGGAGCCCTCCTCGCACGCGGCTGCATCAGAGTGGCACAGGCTGGGGGTTTAGCCACAGAGGTTCCATCAGCCTGTAAGTGTGCAAATCACTTTGAGTCCAATGAGAATGAGGTGCCCAAATACTTTCACAAATCTGGTCCTCTGTGAGTAAACACTGAGTCTGGTGTCCCAACACCATCAGTTTACCTGTGCTCATCCCATTGTTCACTGGATTGACAACACCTGTGCCCTATAAATGGGGAAAATCATCTTGTTCTCAGCTTTTGCAGCAGTAGCCTTTCCCAGCTGTCCAAACAAGTCTGCCACCTACCCCACCATATCGCCACAACTGACCTTCACGTAGTCATATTCACAGAGGTAGGATGACTCCAAGTCAAAATGCATGAAGTACAGCTTGATTTTAAATCCGTCAGGCACAGAGATGTTCCACGTCACTTCTGAGTCACTGGGATACGAATCTGGGAAATTGGGAGACTGAATCTCCCCAAACATGTCTGTCAGCTCAATGGCATCTGCCATGCAGAGCAGCAAGGCACGGAAGGACCAGGTCAGGGGGTACCTGGAAAACATATGTGAAGAGATGAAATGAAACTCTGGCAATGCCAAAACTTGTTGAGGGCTCCATCTCTTTTCCCAAGTGAGTTGTGTAAGGTCACACATTCAAAACAGCTGGGAGGGGGGGAGCAGCACTGTGTCACCCTGAGCAAAACCACTGCCAAGCCACAGGGAGGTAGAAGCAAGGGTGGGAGCTGCCCATGGCTCCCAGTAGGGTAAAGCCTATATACACAGGCTCCATGTACAATGCAAAAGCACCTCCACAGCTCCCAGCCAGCTCCGGGCCTTAGAGTTCCTTATGCTTCTGGGAGCAGTAGCCGCTGGCAACAAGTCCTTTAACTAATGGGGCTCTGATGAGCAAATATTCATTTAATGGAAGAATAAGCCTAAGGATACTTAATAAAACAATGATGCTTTCTAAATTAGTTTAATGAAAGCATCATGGCAATAACTGCTAAGTATCATTATTGTTATTACTGCTTATCCTCATCCTGCCGAATTGGGATCATTGACTCTCAATAAACAGCACACATATTTTCAGCTGGGCAAGAATGGGGCAGGGCCCCAGCATGTTCCTCTACACTCTTCTCCCTTTTTCCTCCTCTCCCTTTCTCCTCTCCCTTTCCTTCCCTTCTCCTTTCTTTTCCTTCCCTTTTCCTTTCTTCTTTGTCTTTCAGGGTACCACTCACCTCAGATGGACAAGCACACAGAGGCTTAGATCCTTAGAGATATTTGCCATCAACCTAACTTTTAAAGAATCTGAGCCTAAAGAGTTTGTCCCAACTCGTTTGTCTCAGAGGAGGGCAGAGAGGACAGGTAAATCAGTGACAGTCCAGCTATCCTCGCACAAGCCTCAAGCTCCATTTCAGTATGGAAGTGAGCATAAATCAAGTGTTTCTCCGTGCAAGGGGAGAACACCACCTGTTCTGGAGGCTCAAACACAAAAATCAGTGCCACATCATGGGACCCAGAAAGAGGAGCAGATCTCAGGCATTTTACACCCAGTGGAGTGCACAAGGGAAAAGAAACACACAGGGAATTAGAGCCATTGGAGGTGAAGATTTCTGTTTTCTAAAATAGGTACTAAGGCCTGGCAAAGGCTTGTAGGTGTGTACGACAGGCACTGGAACTACTCACATGTACACGTACACGCAGTTTCAAAATCAGGGCTTGCTTTAGGTATGCTGGTGAGGAAATTGAAGCTATGTAAGTGGATTATTTTTAACCTGCCTGTGTTCTTTTAAAACCAGGGCAGTGGACTTCTGGGGCTCATTTGTGTAATGCCATCAATTTTCCCAGCTCTTCATTACAAAGCAAAGTTAATGGGAGCTGAGAAATTTGGATCAATTTTCCTTTCAAGCAGAGTGAGGTTGAACATGTCTTTTTCTGACAGCTTGTCTGAAACCACAAAAATGTGTGAAGGGAAAATGTGTTTCTTCGCCTGTCCGAGTACACTCATGGGGCTGGATGCTCAGCTGGTGTAAACGGGCATCACCCTCTCGACCTGAAGGGGCCACTTGCCGGTGCAACTCTCTGCTTTCCCTTAAAACAGGGGAGGCAAAACAACATCAAACTTCTCTCCCATGCCAGGAAAGTCTTAACCTTATGTAAAAGTGATAAATGACCGTGGCGAGCACAGAAACCTGGGGCCCGCGCAGCGCGCCCAGCCTGGCTCGCACCTTTTGCCATGGACCAGCGGTTTGCCCAGGCTGCACGCTCATCACCCGAGGCTCCCCGAGGCTCTGCTGGGATGCCGGCACGCAAGCCGGGCTGCAGCACGAAGCCGAGGCACGAGCAACGCCTCGGATGGGAAAACCGAAGCCACGGTGATGAGAGAGAAGCCTTCCCCGGGGACGGTCCCCCCGCACCACCGTGCGGGGCTCAGCCCGTCGCGGAGGTACTCACCTCATTTTGCTGCCAGCAGTGTTTGCTGGTGGGTTTAGCGTGGAGGATTGCAGTTTGGTTGGCGGGGGCCGCTTTGCCTCCTTCCAAACGCTCCGCTGTCCGCCTTATCTCTCTCCGGAGATTTGTGAGCGTGTGCGCGCCTATGTGTGTGCGCGTCTGGAGCTGTCTGGCATTTCCCATGCAGGTCACGCCTTCCCCTGCCTGCAAGCGCTCCCCACATCCCCACAAGCAGGCAGGCAGACCTGCCCGCATGGAAAGAGCCCTCCCCGCAGCTCCCTCCTCTCCCGCCGCGACGCTGCCCGTGCGCTCCAGCAAACGCCGCGGCATTCAGCGAAGTTTTTGTCTTCCCTAATCTCCAGAGTTCTGTGTGTGTGCCCATGCACATTGTGTTTTCTCTCGCCCCCCTTCCCTACAGCCAGCTTTGCCAGATGGCTAAAATTTGCCTCTCAATAGGGTCGGAGGCTCCAGCAAAAATAGAAGGCAAGAACGTGTGAAAAAATCAAACCCACCCTGTGTGGGGATAAAGAGCTGTGGTGGTGCTGCTGCAGCTGGGAACGGTGCTTGGGACTCGCTTTCGGCTTCTCCGCTCAGCGCCGTGCAGCGTTTGGGATGGGAATCTGGTTTCCAAGAAACTTTCGAGTCGTGACAGTCCGAATAAAACCAAGACCTACTTCGTAGTCTCCCACAGGGAATTACTGGGTGCAGCGTTTTGTCCCAGGGCAAAAAACTGGCTTTAGATATGGACTGTGCTCGGGAGTGAGAACCGTAAAGTTGCAGGTTTTGAGCCCGACTCCCTCCTGTCGAGGAAAGAGGTAAAAACATGATCATTCCCTACAAAGACACGGGAGATTAATGTCTCATGCCTGTGACGGACACAAACCAACCCAAACCCCCTGTTGTCTGCACAGCTAAGTGGGAAAAAGATCTGTTTGGGCTGTAAACAAGGGAATAGCCCGTAGGAAGTCAAAGGATGCAAGTGACTCCCTCGTCCAGAGATGACACCCTTGGAGACTCGAAGAGCACAACTTTAAGAGTTGTTTACCAACTTCAGCTTGAGCTGGTTAATGTAAACCCTGCAGGCATCCTCTGGCAGGCACGGATACATATGCGGAGCGTTAAAAGGCGCAGACAAACAAGAGCGGGGAAGAGGCAGGGAAGCAGGGATGTGTTGGCACCGCTCCTGGAGCAGCAGCTCCCGGCCCTCCCCGGGCTCCCCGGCTCGCTGATGTCAGGCTGCGGCGCCGCCGTTAAAGGGGCGACGTTAACCCCAGCCTCTGCGGCAGCTTCGCCCCTCCAGCCATCCCGGAGGAGCTGGGAGGCGAGGGGACAGAGTGAAGAAAATAGTGGTTTCATTTTTCCATTTCTTCCCTTTGTGCTGTGGGGGGTGACAGTTCATTGGGTTCCCATGCAGAAGCTGCTTTTCTTGCTCCTGTGGGTCTCTGGGTCTGTGCTGGAGAAGAAATGGTACCTAGGAGACTGAGTCAAGTAAAATAGAAAGAATATGAGTGGAAAAGCACTAGAAAAATAGCAGAAAGGCTCTGGGCAAAGGGAAGATCACAGCCTGCCATTATTTGTAGCTTTATTTGGGAAGTTTTAACAGCTCATCACTGTATAGACACGAGCTCTCACTCATGCTAAGACACCCAGGCAAGCTGATCAAACTAATTAATATGTAAGCAATGTGTCACATGCAAGGCTTTATTTTTGCAGGCAAGTGTGGTCTTGCCTTAGCCCTGAATACATTGTGATCTATTTTTTCCCTGCCTCTTCTGCAGGGTGGGTCCTTCATACACCCATTTTTCTTTCATGACAGCCTTCTGTAGCTTTTTGGAGCAACTTCTCTAATTCAGGGGCAACTTTGATTCTGGTGACATTTTCTTTGCATCCTAATGCCTGTTTCAAGCCAGATCACTGAAGGTCAGACTCTGTGTTTACACTATGAGTCTGAACTGGGACATGTGAAGGGGCAACACAAGCCGAACATGCTTTTGGACCATGTTGCTGGGAGTACCATGGGCTTGAAACATCCATGCAGAGCCTGGACGCTCTGTAAGGCAGGAGAGAATGCCCAAGAGACGTGCCACTGCAGACCACATCAGCAGCCCTTGGAGATGATTTCCCTGCCTGACTGCTGTATTCAGGGCAGTTTCCTTGCACGGATGCTTACCGAGCCTCCAAAACCCTTTGGTATGCAGAATCATAGCTCCTTGCAGACTCAGGCGCACCAGCTCAGGGATCAGTTGTTTTGGTTTTTTTCCTGGCCAAATCTGACCTGAATCAGCCTGGGCTCCTAAAGAAGGTTCAGAGGCAGTGACTGAATTGCCACAATCTCATTTCTGCTGTCCCCAAGTTTCTAATGCTATCTGCAGCCTCATGCGTCCTCATTCCCTCCTCCTCCAAACCCCACTCCCAACACCTCCAGTGTCCCAGTCCTCCGTTAAGTGACTCAGATCTCCAGACCAGTCTTATTGGAGCCCTAATTAGCTGGCCTGGGTAATTGCATTGCCCCCCTCAGTTACAGTAGATCAGCCCAAATGGATTCTGCACCCCACTGCTGCTATGGGTCTGGGGCTACCATGCAGGGCTCTTCCCACTGAGTCTTGGTGCAACCCAGTACTCCCGGTTGCCCCCAGCCTCCATAGCAATATGAACCTCGTGCTGAAGACTCTGCTGGTGGGGAGATGGACAGAGGCCTGCAAAAGGAGAATCTGCTCCAGTGGCAATGCCTTCTCCAGCATTATTCCCACCTGTCTGAGAGGAGGGTCTGCTGTGGCCAGGCTTGGCCACTGTCATGGCTGTGACGTGTCCACCAAGAGTAAAGGCAAAAAAAAAAATCTCTTGAGAGGAGAATCTGGTGCTGGCCAGGCAGGGTGCCAGGCAAGAGTTGCCTCATTCATGCAGTTAGCTGCTCTTTTCCTAAAATATCCAGCGAACACATATCTGTCCCATGTCAAATTTACCTCCTGGAAATAATAGCCCTACACTCAGTGGAGTTAGACAGGGATAAAAGAGCTATGTACCTGCAGAAGTAAGATTCTGGGTTAAATCTACACCTGGTGTAAACAATCATACACTGAACATCAGTGTCCTGCAAGCACTTGTGGCCTCACTGCCCACTGGGTCAGGCCACCACAGCCCACACCACAGCCTGTCTCAGGCCCTGTATTGGGCACACTGCAACATGTACTTTGCTCCTTGGCATGTCCTCCTGACAGGGACAAAAAAGATCCTGCTCCTCGATGGAGCTGTGACATCTCACCAGCTCTCATCTACCTCGGATACTGGAGGAGACATCGCTGTGCCAGGGGAGGTTCAGACTGGACATTGGAAAAAATTTTCACAGAAAGGGTCATCAAACACTGGCAGAGGCTGCCCAGGGATGTGGTTGAGTCACTGCCCCTGGAGGTATTTAAAAGATGGGTAGATGAGGTGCTCAGGGACATGGTTTAGTGGCAGATAGGAATGGTTGGACTAGATGATCTAAGAGGTCTTTCCCAACCTAGTGATTCTATGATTCTGTGATTCAGAACATGCAAGCTCTGCTCCTGGCATCTCTCCTCCGGCTCAAATGGGTTCCTGGAGCCCCCTCGTGGCCCTTACCACTGAAGAGGTCCCACCAAAGCCATCATTAGGGTGCTGCTGGTGGGGCCCACAGCACCCTGCTGTGGGGTCTCTTTGCCACCCAGACGCTAGGGAGGCAGCAAAGACCCGCATTGGGGATGTCAGTGGGGGACAGGACCTGAAGGTGACAACAGAGACAGTCAGGAGACTGACCAAGGCAGATAGTCCCATTGCAAATTCATCTCCCTGCTTTGTCATCTTGGGATGAGACAAGTTCTTTGGAAAATTTGCTGTCCCCTGCCCTTGGAGTCTGCTGCACGGTGTGCTGTGACAGTCCCAGGTAAAAGTGGTCCAGACCTGGAGGGATGGAGAGGGAGGATGTACAGGCATGGAAAAAGGGAGGCATGTGACAGTGGGAAAAAGAAGACGCACATAGATGGAGAAGAGAGGTTACACAGAGGTGGAGAAGAGAGGTTACACACAGATGGGAAAAGGAGGGTGATGGCAAAGGGATGCTCTGTGGAGAAGAAGGGAGGAGAACCGCTGGGAGGCAGCGTGCCCGGAGGCAGCGGAGTCTTGCTGCCCGAGACGTGGGGATGTCCGTGTGTCCCACGGCCCCGTGTGCCACTAGATGGCACCTGAACCTCTGCCTGGGGAGGCTGTGGGGACAGCGGCCAGAGCGCGGCGCGGGGTCCCCGGGGGCGCCGGGGCAGCTCGGCAGCGCTGCCACCCCTGGGGGCTTTCAAAACTGCGCCTCGCGGGCTGCCCCTCCGGCGCTTGCCCTGCAGCAAGGCTCAGCCGCGGCCGTTTGCAGCGATAACTTGCTGAGATATTACACAGCATCAGCTAGAAGGCACCTAAAAAACCCAGATATAGTGCACTATCAGCACAGCCCAATGGCTATTTGCAATAAATCGATGCTTCATTTAGCTGCAAGAGAAAGATCAGATCCATAACACTGTGGGTGGAAATATTAAGCCTTCTTTTCCCCCTTTTCAGCCTCATCCTCTGCTCCTACATGCAAACTGTGAGACACAGATGAGGGGATGCACCCCAACTATCAGACCCTGTTCACAACTGATATGAGATGATATTGTCTCAGCAACTTGGCACTCCCTCCTCTGCTGAGACTGGCAGATGCTTAGAGGAGCCCAAAAGGATGCACAGAGGAAAAAAAACATATAACATGGAAACGAAACCAGACAAATCTTGATTTTGTGTCATATATTGGTCCGATCAAATACATCTCCTACTGCAGCGTCCCAGCCACTGCATTACTGTCACCTGGAAAGGTCCTAGAGTTGTGACTTTGTGCTGGTATTTAACCATGTTTGCTGGCCGTGACTTTGATGGGTGTTTTGGCATTGCTCCTCTTCATATTTCACTGGAATACTTTTGAGAGAGTGAGATTTGAGGTGCTGAAGCATTACCCACCATGATGAGATATAGCTTGGCTGTGCCCATGCCATTGCTGAAGAACAGGCACAAGACTTGTGAAGGGTTTAGGCACTTAACACCCGCAGAAGCAGGCAGGTGAGTATCCCTTGCACATCTTTTCTTGTCCAAGCCCCTTTCTCAGTGGCAAGTGAGTCACCGGAGAGCTCTGAACCCTGTAAGCATCCCACAATGGCCAATACCTCTCTGTGCAAACCAGTGTCCTTTCAAAAGGCAGCATACAGTTGTAATGCTTTCAGACAAGCCCAGATTGCTGTGATATCCCCCTGACCGAGCAGCTGTGAAATTGCAGCGGGGGCAGAGCGTGGCATGACTGAAGTCATTATGCGGGTGGCAGGGGATGATAGCAAATCTGCAGCGTTGGAGAGGACTGCATGCTGTGCTGTGTTCTGGAGCACAGATAACATGCGCTAGCTGAGCTCAATCAACAGTTTGTTTGCAGGACCTCGTTTCCCTGGGTGAAAAAAAAAAGCAACAAAACCCTAGAAAAATCCAAGAGCACTGTTTCCTTCTCTTTTTTTTGTTTCCAAAAGTTTGTCCTGGCTGAAGCTGGTGGGAACCATGGCATGAATCATTGCTAGCCCTGGTAGCCCCTGCTCACATGCCTAGGGTATATTTTTATTCCTGTATCTTGTAACTCCCAGAATCTGGTTCTGCAGCCCCTGTTCTGGGTGTGTAACACCAAGCCTTAAATGCAGCTTCTTTCCAGTCTTGGGAAACCTTAAAAGTAGCAACTTGTGGAACCCAAAGCTTCCTGCCACCAAAGGAGATGGATGTCCATTTTCCCTTGGTGCCAGTAGACCATTCAAAGCTCCCCTAAGGGGAAGATCTCTCTGCTGGGTTGCAGCAATCATTTAAAGATGTGGTTGATGGTGAGGCTGTGGTGGACGAGGAAGCCTGCAGGGCTTTGCTAGCTGCAGCGATGAACAATCCTGTCCCTGCAGGTGATGTGCTGGGTCAGCTTGCCTTCTAGGGTCTGGAATACAGTGGCACCAGGTAGGTCGCTGACCAGGGAGCAGTTCAAGTGGTGGTGCCATTTGATCCTCAGTGGAGCTGGATCTGGCAGCAATTTGCTGTGTGTCTCTAGGGCTGGGGACACTGCCCATATATACTATGACCAATGCACATTTATGCTCCATGCCCCAGCCCGTGTTTCCTCGTTAGGAAATATTTTCAGTGCTGATGGTGTTGTCCTCATGATGTTGGCTACCTCAAGCAAGATGGCCTGGAAAGAAAACGACTCAAGGAATGTATGGAGAGATGCTACCATGACATCCAGCACTTCTGGATGTCATGATGACATCCATGATGACAAAACTGATGACAAACTCCGAGTGCTGGACTGGTTCAGCAATGAGACAGCTCTTCTGGTACAGGCGCCAGTGCCAAGTGACTTGTTTGCATTTAGGCAGGAGTGGAAACAGCCCCTGCTGCCACCAGCACGAAAACACCCATGACTGCAGGGCCTGTCAGTTGCTCCACAATTTGCCCCTCTTGCTTCTGACATGTGGCCACCTCTGGGGCAGGACATGGTTGCTGTAGAGCTGTTAATGTTGGAAGGTAATACAGACATATAGGGAGGTGGCAAGAAGAAGGTGTCTCAGACAAGCCATTCGACTGCTGATGCTTGTGCACATCATGTTACTGCTGAAGAGACCCCCCAGGTTGTCACACCCCAATCTGGATGGGTGCCTCATCTGAGAAGCTGCACCTCACACACAGCATGGCATCCAAGGCTGGGGCCTGATGTCCTCTACCTTAGTTTCCCTCAGTGCCACTTTCTCATGGTGAGTCTGACTGTCAAGACATGTGCAACGGTCTGGCATTGGAAAGGTGAAGCCATTAGTCATAATGGCAATACAAAGGTTGAGGTCATTGCTCTGCCGGCTGATAAAGATGCTTCCCAGAGCTATTGCCCCTAATGTGGCTGAAGGGTCAGCTGCCCCAGCCCTCCAAGCACACCCATCCAGGAAAGGTCTAGACATTTAACCCTTCCAGTGACCATCCTGTGGAGCGGCAATATGAAGACTGGAAACTCATGGCAATGCACAAACAGTGAGATAGGAAAGGACTTGGCAAAGGATGCAGGGAGAGGACTGCAAGCTGTTTGCCTGCCTCTGTGCATTACTCTAAACCAGCTGGGAGCAGTCATTCTTCATGTGGGCTGCGTGGGTCTCGCTGTGAAGTATTATCTACAAACACTGGCTCTGCTCTCATTAAGAACCTGTTAATCATCCACTGCTTGTCTTTAGGAGGTGTGCAGAGACCTGGCGAATGGCAGGCGATGCACAACATGTTCTGTAGGCTGGAGGGGTAATATAGCTTATAGATCATATAGCTGGAGACAGGAGTGCTGGGTGGATTTTAACAACCCACCTGCATTTATAGGGCACAGCAATGGGCCATTAGTTATCTTGAAAATCTGCTGTGGCTCGTGTTTTTATGCACAACCACATATAAAACGTCATTCAAGTCACGTTTCAGCTCTTACTCATGCCTCAACCAACCACTCCAAGACACAAAAACTTGGCTGATGAGCTGTAGGTTTGGGAGAAGCAGAAGATTGTTAGTCCTGAGGGCAGTGAGGGCAGTGAGTCCTGAGGCAGAAAGGGATGGTGCCCTGGGCTGCATTTGTGGAGAGCAATTTCTGCATTATTAATTCACGAGTGAGTTCTTTGGGGGCGTATTTCAGCACAAAAATTGATACTGAATATTTCTAGCATCACAAAATGACTTCCACACAGGTGATTTCACCTGCTACCACGATGCAGCCGCTTCTGGGGCAGAGTACAAGTACCAAGAGCACATTATAAGAGCAGTATTGGAACAGGGCAGGCGGGTAAAGGGTGAAGTCTGAAGCCAGCACCTCTGTCTGAGACACCATGAGGCAGTGACGCAGACACACATTTGGCCTTGCTTACAGATAGAAGAATGTAAATATCAGTTTTACATCTCAGACAAAGCTCTTCAGCCTCAAGGCATGACTCAGGGCTGTGCTTCCATCAAAGAAGGGGGTGCTGAGGGTGGCTGGAACCCAGGTTTTAAGGCTGCCTGCTGAACAGACTCAGGTGCACTGGATTTGCCTGGGGACCAGTTAGAGGGAGCCTGAAAATTGCATAAATAGCTACAAAGCAGCTGAGGGTTGTGTTGTTATACCGAGTTTTGGGAGGATTTTTGTTTTCTTCATGGCCTTTCTGATCTTTCTGTCTCCTCTGCTATTTTCATTGGCATCAGGGCAGGTAGGAGTGTGAGAAGCTGCTCAGAAAGCTGAGGGATGCAGTCTGGGTGAGGTGTGGTCCTTAGGAAATCTGGGTGGTGGGGGTGGGGACATCTGCGAACTCCTGCAGGAGAAAGATGTAGGTTTGTCTTGCCACAGAATATTTTTTTGTAAGCCATCTGTGTCCATTTTCTCAGTAATGGTATCTTTATATTTGCTTGTAGAGGCTGAGCTGGGACACACGAAACTTTGCTCAGCTCCTAGTCTGGGCTCCCTGGGGAAAGCTGGTCTGTAATGACTGAAGGCAGGAGGGTGCAGTGTGCAGGGGATGAGCTGTATCTATAGCCAATGTACTTGGGTGAAGATGCTGTGTGATACCGTGCTATAAACAGTGATAAAGATAGTAAACTCATACAAAGAAGTCACTAATGAAACTCCAGCAGTATTAACTGAAGGACTGTTCAGCCTCATTGTTTGTAGTAGCTTCTAGCGGTGAGTTATGCTTCATGCCTCAACGCCAGGGGAATGCTGGAAATGAGAAGCAGAAGGTGAAACCAGGGATGAAGAGGGAGAAGGTGGACAGAAAATGTGGTTTAGATGTGTTTCCAAGTGAGAATCCTGAACATATTACAGTACCGTGAAAGGATGAGCTCACCCGGCAGGTTTTAGGTCACTTCACAGCAGCACTGGAGCATGATGGAGTATTGGTGTAGTCAATAAAAGCATCCAGTTTGAACTTTACATCTATGGAGCAACTCTACCAAACACTTGCAGATCACTGCTGTGAGCACAGGTGTGATAACTTCCAGTTCCTGGGCCACCTAGCGCTACAACTGTCAAGTTGGGAATGTCCTGTACATTCCTCTGAAGCAACTAACTCCAGGGACAGGATGATGAGGTAGGGCATGACATGGAGTGGTTGCCCATTCCAGCCTGTCCCAGCTGCTTTGTTCCAAGACCATCATTGCTTGTGAGGGTTTTTTGGTTTTATTCTCCTCCTTAGCTGCATAATTTAATTTATAATATGCTGAAGTGCCAGCCAGGATCAAGTCTTGCCTTTCATTTTCTGTTTCTGCTTAAATGAATATTGATGTGGTGTTTATCTTTCTTTAATACTCATGATGATAAAGGACTTGGAGCCATTCACTTTTAATTACACCCTTCTCTGGGAAACAGTCAACTGTAATTAAAGAACTTCCAGTGCATGAAAGAAAAACAAACTTTTCCCTCCCCTTGCAGAAGTAACAAGTGGGGTTCCCAGGGCACCCCCTTATGTGTTGTGATGTCATAGGACTGGGGCATTCTGCCCAGGGCTCCTCTGGGCTGTGCCACCTCCCTGCTGTGCTGTTAGGGAACTTGAATCTGCAAAATTCTGTGACCATTTGCTGCCCTCCAAAGTGGGGCAGTGGCCTGGAGAGGTGGGAAGGAGCCAAATGCACAGCTACAGTGATGGGGGTAGGTGGTCTGAAAGGGAAGGAAAACAGGGTTTCCCAGATGGGGGGTTGTGAAATGAGGTTTCCACCTCTGCCCTTGCAGCATCCTCTCTCTGCGAGCGTAAACAAGTTAAGTATCTCTCCATGCCTCAGTTTCGCAAGCAATGAGAAGGGATCTGACCACTTGCACTGCCTGACCTCCTTTTTTGACTGGACATGGTCCTCCTGCCTTTGCTGCACAGCTCAGTGAGAGAGTCTGTTCTCCTGCAACAGTGAGTGGCCATTTAAATCAAATGTGGCAAAATGGTCATGTAGTAAAGCCTTAGATGACAAGGCAATGAGTAGCTCTCCTTTTTAGCACTCAGACAGCATCACTTCTCACTCTTATAACATTATCCATGAACAAATTGTTATGTTGAGAAGCAGAAGAGCTTCTGCTGTGAGCCTGAAACGTCTCTGATGCGTAAAACCAGTCTGCCTGAGCATGCCTGGTGACCAAACCCAATCTAGTGAGGAGGTGAGCTCTACCCGATCAGCAACTCTTTTGGCAGCTGTGGCTTCTGCTCTTGGTGCAGTCAGTGGCAAGTGACAGCAAGCCTGGGGACTTGCTGAGGACCATGGCGACACTCCTGCTGTCTCAGAGCTGGGCTTCCACTGGTCTCTGGAAACCAGAGCCCTTAAGAGTTAGGTGTCAGCACCCTAAATGGAAACATCCCATGTTACATCTATTTGGAGACTCAGGTGCTGAACAACTTTCTGTTCTTGAACTGCCTTTTGATGAGAATCGGATGTTATTGGCCACATTGCGCTCAAAACCAGCTGAGTGTTACATGGGGCTTTCTCACATTTAGTGGTTGTCTTCAGCAATGATGTCCTTTGGCTGAGACAACACCTTAATGAGAAGCTCTTTTAATGTCTCTGTTCTGTCGTGTGCGGGTAGGGGTGAGTAGCGCAACAGGCTGATCATTTTCATCTTGTAAAATATACATAATTCCCTTTTGCATAGGGGATAATCATTGCAGAACTGACTTTTTTTTTTTTTTTTTAAATCTTTTTCCTGCTGTAATTGCTATCTTCCTGCTGATGCCTGTGCTGATGCATGTGCATGATGAAATGAGGGAAAATTTAAACTGCCCTGGGTGATGGGACATAGACCATGCTGAAAAATTTAGATGTCTCTTATCCAGAGGAGGCTGTCCCATAAATAAAGGATGAAGTCCCCACAGCAGGAGGGGTAGATCTAGTGCAGCTCCAGACTTAACGCCTTCCTGCCTGCCTTCAGCTATGCCTAGAGCTGCAGTTCCTCTCCTTGCTGGAGTCTGTGAGCATGTGGGACTCCCAGGGTGTCAGGGGCCAGAGAACCACGGTTAGGAGACTTGTCTGGGTCACTGTGTCAGAATAAAGTGAAAGAAACCACTCTGAGTTTCAGTGGGCATGTTGATCCATTTAGCCTAAGAGCTAAAGCCGCTGGTAACTGCAGAGCAGAGAGGCTTAGCTAGAGCAGAAGTGATAGGCCTGTTTCCTCCACTGGAAAACGAGGGATACAAGTAATTAATCTCCTTGCAACATGGAAAGGATGCTGGGGGGAAAGAGATTATGCTATGACTGCTGGCATGAATAAACCACTATCCTTAAAAGATAAGTGATTTTTAGTTGACCGTGTTTCTATTCCCACATCTCTTTGGAGGTATTTTACAGTAATCTTTTGCAGATCAGCCCAGACAGTCACAGATAAAATGACAGTTTGGTTGTAGTAATTTGCTATTTCTGTCTGTTACTGATTGTGCAGCTGAGTTCACTGCGGAGCAGAGGGGTTAGAGACCCATGGCATCATAAGCTCTGCCTTCTGTTACATGCACAACATCATATGTGCTTCAGGGATCCCTCCTCCAGTTTCTGCTGCTGGCAAGGGCTTATCCAGCATGCAAATGTGAGGCCGAGTTCCCCTGGACCCTTGCCCTCAGCCCACACTGATGGAAGCAGTTGCACGAAGGAGGAAATTGTGTGGAATTGACCAGCATTTTGGGAGGAGGCGGTGCCATTTCTTGTCTCCTGGGCAGTAATTTGCTCTGAATGCGAAATCTCTCATTTTCCAGTTTAATGTCCCCAGAATGAGTTGAGAAACTTGACTCCCTGTCTCTCACCTCAGCCCCATTGGCATCTTGAGCCAATCGCTCCATTTCAGCCAAAGCTGTCATGGGGCAGAGTCTCAAAGACATTAAGTTCTTCAAGCTCAATGAAAGGGGCAGGAGAAAGACCTAAATGATTGTCTTCGAGGAGTGAACTCACCAGCATCAGACGTGTGGGAATTCATTCAGAAATGTCCCTGAAAACCCACCTTTGTGGTCTCTACTGCCTGTGGGAGAATGAGCATGAACAAGTGTGATGCAGACACAGGCAGGTCACAAGCGGTGCTTATTTTGCTCTGTGGTATCTTCCTGCCATCGGCCCTTGGGGTGGAGAGAAAGTAGCAGGGCAGGCAGGACAGAATATGTGTTTCCATTAACACAGGTAATTGCCTCGTAATTCCCTTTTTCAGAGCAGAGTGCAGTGAGCTGTGCAGAGTGGTTGGAAAATACATCGGCCCAATTTGGGGTGATACAGCAATTAGCTCGGCTGCCAGGGCATCCTTCCCTGGGGTTCCATGGAGGTGGGTGCCCTCCACTGCAGTGGGTGTGCAGCAAGAGGTAACAAACCCTCTGGGCAATGCGAGGCAGGGATGAGGGGGCTGCGAGTTCCTGGGGCTTGGTCCTTAAGGAGGTCCGTGTAGGTTCTGCCAATTAACCCACTACGCTTAATTAGCAGGAGCTCCCTGTGGAGGCAGATAACTAAGTAACAGATTCAGGGATTGGTCCTTATTAACACTGGGTTAAGGTACTGGCTAGGGAAGTGCAGGGTGCTTTGGGATCTGCGACCTGGAGAAACTCAGCTCCCACGTCCTGTGTGTCCCTGTCCCCAAGGCAGATACTGTCATGCAGTCCCTGTGAGCACTGTGTTCTCTGCAAGGTGTTTCCACACGGAGAACCATCCACTTCCCGGGACTCATGGGGTTGTGGGTTTTGCAGGATCACCTCATAGCCACAAACACTGGTTTGCAGAGCTTCTTTAGATGGAAGTTCCCAGAGATGGAGCATTGCCCTCAGGATGAAACCAGCAAAAGTCACGTTGGTGGCTTGGGGTCTCTGATGAAGAGACCTGCAGTAACAGCCTGGTGCAGATGACCAGAGACCCTTGTCTGTCCCCTCTTCGCATGTTTCGGCTATTGCCTGTGCTGGAGACTTTGCAGAAGATTTGCGGAAGGCCACAGCAGTCTATCCAGCTATATTCCAGCTGTATTCTGCCTGTAACAAGCAGTTTGTGAAAGCTGTTGCCTTTAACAGGATCTAGCCTTTTAATGCCTGTTCCTCTCTCCCTTGGGGTGGCCCATCCTCCTCCATGTGCAGTGAGGCAGCCCTTTCATTTTGCAGCTGCACCGTGGAGAAAGAAGGAGCTCTGGGTTTTTATTAATTTTGAAGAAACAGATATTTTGATTGTCAAGTCAATCCAGGATTATTTTGGGCGAATGCAGTTTGACAGACCATTATTTTGAAGGGACATGCATCATTTAACCAAGCCTAATTGCCTCTGTGTCACAATTAGTCACTTGAGCTGAGGAGGAATTGGTGTCACCATCATCTTGTATTGGGAGCCAGTGACTAAATCTAATGAAAGCATTTGAATCAGAACTTTCATGTACTTACATTCATTATACAGCTAAATTGGCCGTATCTTCTCGTGAGACTGGAGAAGATTGTGTGTGAGAGAGTACGGTAGTTGCTGCATAGGCAAGATTAAGTGCTGAGGGTTTGGGAGAGACTGAGAAGGAGACTGAGATTTTCAAATGCCTCCTTGGCTGGAGCGATGCAGGGCTGTTCCCGTAGGTATGGACAGCAGTGCTGAGTATAAGTTTTGGGGGTGCCCTCTGGATATGATTAAACTCCAAGCAAGAGTGATGAGCTCCCATCTGCCCGACAGACCTAAAGGATGGAGAAAAATACCTATAAGTCTGTGGAAGGTTCAACAATCCCTGGATCGCTTCATTGCCTGGTGGAGATATCTCGAAAGGCAAGCCAAGGGCTTGAATTCCATGATGCAAGGTTATCCTCAGGACGAAGTGAAAGGGTCTGTCGTCCTCCAAAGACTAAACCCTATTGGTTGTGTCACAGATGTTCCTGCTCCTTGGCATCAGTCAGCTCGTAAGCCTCTAGTCCCGTCACCATTGCACAGGCTTATGTGATGCTGAGAGTGATTTATTTGCTATTGCCTTTTTAAAGTAATGCTATCAGGTCAAACATTGCCAAATTTTAATGCCGTAAGTCATCTACTGTGTTGAGATCAGTGATGGGAAGGCTGTGAGAAGGAAAGCCAGGAGCATGGTGGAAGACTATGAAATTGGAGGGTGGTAGGAGGGTGCTGGGAATTCACTGTCCTGCCTCAGAAAGCCCAAAGTTTCAAAAGTCTTTCAAATTTTTCAGAAAACATGCAGACCATCAGCCAAATGTCGCGAGCAGGAAATGAACTTTTCCATGAAACAAAAATCAAACTGACTCATTTGTTTTCAAGGTTCTCTACCCCAGTGAAATGAAAGCCATAATCATACAAGGGAAATAGGAAGATAAATTGGGTGTTATTTCAAGTATCGCTGGCTCACATAATTTTATTGTGATGTTTGCAAGAATGGCTGTTTGTTCTAAAGCTTAGAATTTTGGATTCAGATGGATTCTTGTGACTCTAAGCTTTTAGTAACGGAAAGGACATTTTATGCTTTATAATCATGGAAAACAACTTGGAAACTGGCCTGAGACTGCATCCAGAAGTTCAGCAACCAGAAAGTGAGTAAGGAAAGCTCTGAGGGCATCCTTCATCTGATTTGGACCAGGAGTCAGAACCTTGTCTTTGAGCAGTACAGATAATGATCAAAGAGCCAAATATGCGGTCTCCCAATATCTGGAGACATCTAGGTGTTGTGTATGCAACCTGATTGTAACAGAACAAGCCTCTTTGGAAGTTTCTTTATCTGCAGCATGTCGGCACTTTGAGCTTACTGGGAAGTGAGGAATGGGATGCATGGGGGATTTGTTTCACTGAGTGGTGTAAGGAGTTGGCACTGATGGCAGGAGGAGATGCTGTGGGAGCTGACAGACCCTATGACCACTGTATTTCTGATTTTATTCTACTTGGTGCCATTGTCAGATAACGGGGTGAGTTGGACGCAGCTCCTGCTCCTCCTCTGAACAGTTTTGACAACCTCTCTGATGGAAGCAAAACTAGATTGAGCCCTTTCCTGTTTTGATGAAGAGAAATCCTTCTGTGCTTTCAAAGAGCTGAACAGATAGCTTTGGCAGGAGATTGAATTTGGGAGACATATTAAATAATCTTTGTGACTTGGAAAGCTGTGCAACACCAGGGGAGATGTGGACCCAACACAAAATCTTTCCATGCTCTTGAGAAACCAAATACCTGGATCCAGTATGGCTTTGTGGAAAGGGAGTGAAGGGAAGACAGGATCAGTTTGGAACAGTTAAGACAAGATTGGCCCAGGGTCTCTCCATCCCTCTTTCAGTTGATGGGTCCCCATCACAAGAGGACTGTTGCATCACACATGACATTTCATAATCAACTAAGATCAAATGGAATCCAGAATGACTGCTTATGTGTCTTGTGAAGCCATGTTCCCTCTTTATTATTAATATTTTAATCCCTTTCAGAAGCACAGTGATTAATTTTGCTGTTGCCTCAATGTCAAAGAGCCAGCACAGGCAATGTTGAACATTCCTGGGAGCAGAACGCAGAGGCCTGGCCAAAACTGCCCTCCCCTCTGCTTAGCTGCCTTTCCCATCAACAATGTCCCGGTGGAGGTGGGTCCAGGTCGTTTGGTACAGATAGTGCTCGTTGGAGAAGATCTGCTTCAATGAAAGAGGGAGGAATGTCTTAGTGTATGCAGAGGATAAAAGGTTGTGTCTTGCCCCTGCCCTCCTTTTATGTTCTCCTCTATAACCCTGTTGGCTTGTCCAGTGGCTTGTCTGGCTGTTGTCCTGCCTTATCTCACCTATGATGTATTTTCTGAGGAGGGTGGCTGTAATCTGTCACTCTGAAGTGTGACACCTTTGAAACCATGGTTTCAGAAAAGAATATTTATAAAGCAACAAAGAGCAGGATCCAGGGTTTTAAGAAATAATTCTGCAAGGTTTTTGGGGTATTCCAAGCTTCTATTTTGTGTAGACAAAAGGGAGGAACAGTCAAAAAGACACAAGGTGATATTCAGCAGGGAGAAGCAGAAATTTCTCCGACATGTCCATGCTTCCTAGTTGGTTTTGGCCAACTAATTCACATTACACAGATGTAATCAAGTTTCTATGGACTCTAAGCCTTTTATATTTTTTTGTTTCTGCTTTTGGGTGTACCCTTGAATTCAGGATTAAAGGTACCTGAATTTCACACCACAGCCAGAGCTCTCCAAAGAAAGTGTAGTGAGGCAGGTTGATGGCAGATGTAGGTTCCCCAGAAGCCACAGTGGGAGCACGGTCGCAGGTTGCTTGCTGGGTCCCTGGGTGCCTGCGACTTAAAATGATGTAGGGGGCTCCTTGTTGCAGAGACACCTCCTTGCTTGAATTCTCTTTCCACACCTTTTTCTTTTGAGGATGTTCTAAAAGTAAAGGCACTGCCTGAACTATTGACATAAACTGTGCTTAAATTGCTTGCATAATCGATGAATCAGCAGCCAGCAGTTAGCCAGCCTGTTGTGCCGATGCTGTGCTGTGTTACCAGTCATTGCCCTGAGATATGGGGCAGGAAAACATTCTGTCCAGCTTTTGGCAAGTGACCATCCCACCCTGGTGTGTAAAGAGTTCTTGTTCTGCTTTATCAATTGATTTATATGTCTGTCTGTCCAGGTGTCTGTCCTCTGATATGCCCTATGAACAGCCTGGTCCCTGTTTGCCTTCCTGGTCTCACCCCCATCCCAATGCTCAACCGTTAGCTGGAGAGCTCTGTCTCACCAGTAAAACTGCAATGAGGCTGGGAGCTGGGATGTGCTGTGGAGAAGCCAAATGGCTTTTGGAGGCAGCTCAGAGGATTTTTGTCTCACTTGGTTTATTTTACTCATTTTTTATGTCCTATGTGAGTGGAAGCTGAAGGCCTGTAATGGAGAGCCATAGGATAGCTGCAGAGCATGAGCCTTTGACCTGGAAAACAAAGTTTTGTTGGCAGAGGTTGGTCAGGACAGCAAAAGAAGCATTGGCGGTTCTGGCCATAGATGCAACGTTGGGAGTAGAGCTGGTCTTTCAGTTCCTGACCATCCTTGCACAGAGGAGATCTGGGGAGCCTTCCTCCCCGTGCAGTGGAGGCCACTGTGCATCTCCTAGGGCCAGAGCACCCTGTAGCAGAAAGGGCTGTTCTTCTCCAGCATGATCATAAATGAACTTGGGTAGATCCCCTGTCAACAGGCAGCTCCAACATTTAGAGGCTGTCACAGATCCGAAGGCTAACCACAATCAGCTCATGGCCCAGTGTGTGCTGGGGCCAGAGCCATTCCTAGTGATGATAACGGGCCCTGTGGATGTGTTGTGTGGCACACGGTGAGCTTGGGGATACGTATCTCTGGGGGTTTGTGGCTGCACGGGCAGAGCAGAAGCCCATGGGTTCAGAGGCTTTGAGAGGACCTAATGGAAGCAGTGTGTGAGAGATGGCTGTGGCAGCAGGGAGGCAAACCGGGGAGGGGGAGCCCAAGGACTGATATTTATGGGCAATCCACACGCCGTGGGTTATCCAGGATGCCTACTTTGGAAAACAAACATCCTCTAAAGGCGGGTTTGGGGAGAAGCATTTCCTGGCTTGCAGCCACTAGAGGCTGCCCTGCTCCAGCTCCTGAGCCTTCGCCCGCCGGGCTGGCAGCAGCTGCTGGTTTTTAGATACCAGGAGGTGGTGGTAGGAAAAGCCCTGAAGCCTTTTTTCTCTTTCTCCCGTCAGAGGCTTGAGCAGGTGTCGCAGCAAACCTGGGCCCCGGGGATGTAGCTTGTGTCCCTGCTCACAGGCAGAGAAACTGAGGCACAGGGAGCTGCATAGAAGCAGCTGGACTGGCTGATGTCCAGTGTTAACGCAGGCAGAGCCCAGCACTTGGCTTTGCTGCCACGCAAGCAAACCCTGTGTGTGTGTGGTATAGCTGCAAAAGCCACACAGCTGCTCAGAGAGCTTGAAGGGATCCGATTCTGGGTACAATTGGACAAACCTGATGGCTGGCAAATGGTTTGAAGCAGGACACCTTCCCTGGGGGAACGTTACCATCTCCTGGTGCGCACACCCGCTCCATCCAGCGCTTGCACACCTCTACAAGCCCAACACTCATCTGCCATTTGCTGAATCCCCCAGGCTTAGGGGAGCTTGGCCTCTTCTTAACTCCTTGCTGGGCACCCACTGTCAGCATCTGCCAGTGCATCAGCTGTGATATACATTCAAAGGAAATCTCACCTGTACGGTGCCCAGCTTTTATTGCCCACATGGTGGCAGATGTAGAGATGTAGAAAGGGTAAGATCTGAGCTGTGCCCAGCCAGCTGAATACATCTCTGAGACAGTCCTGCAGCTCTGAGAGAAAGTCTTGGTGTTGGGACCATGAGTTATGGGCAGGATACACAACCTGATCCCCTGGGGATGCTGGATGCCAGAACAGGTTGTCCTGGTGGTCCCTCACAGGCTTCAGATGTCTCAAGTGCTGCTGGACTGATATCATCAAAGGCTCCGCACCAAACCTTCCTGCCTGCCCCCTTCCTACAAGCGTGTGTGGGGAATCCCAGTTCTGCGTGCCAAACCTGATTTTCAGCATGTTACATGAGACTGTGGGTTTGGCTCGTGGGTCAGATTTAGTCTCATCGGATTTGGCCGCTTTCTTCAGTGGCTCAGCCAGCCCCAGCAGGAGTTCTTTGCAGGCAAGGAGCTGTGTCCCCACACTGTGCAAGGCAGCAGTGGGGATGGTGTGGTACCCAGGGTCTCGGGCAGGTTTGGTGGTACTCATGGGGCGGAGACCTTGTTTCTCATTTGATCCCACTTATTGCTGCTCTTCCCATTTCTCCCTGCCCTACAGAGGATGTCATGAATCCCTGCTTCTATCCTTCTGTTAAAGGGCTCTTTTTTCCAGAGAAAGCAGAATCCTTGGGCGATGTAAATCAGTGTAGCTGTCCTGTGATAGAGGTCCTGGTACTGAATTAGCCTAGGTGAGGATCTGCTGCATAATCTCTATTTCATTGTTATCAAAGTCCAAGCACTGCTTCCTGTGCCTTAAACCCTCTGTTTTCTATCACACTTGGTCTTTGGCAGACCGATGTGTTGACAAAGACATCTTCGTTTATCTTCTCAATGCATCCGTTGCAGCCGGATGCTTCTCTGACCCTCATGTTTTCAATAATCTTCTCTCCTCTTCCCTCCAGCATTACAGAGCCTCTTATTCATTTGAAAGATAAGTACTTACGTATCTGTTGGTGAGGAACATTTAATCAATAATGCCCATGAATAACATTTCTTTGTGTTTTAGATCCAATAAAACTCCCCTCCTCCCTTTGTTTTGTGGGGGTTTTGTTGGGGGTTGTTTTTTGGGTTTGTGTTTTTTTTTTTTTTTGTTTTTTGGTTTTTTTTTCCCTTCAGGTTCACATTCTGCTCTGGCTCTTTTTTTTCCAAAGTTCAATTGCCAGAGAGAGAAAACAAACTTCACGCAAAAGCTGTCATTTTGGAAAAGCATCAGTCTTATCAGTCCCCTCCACTCACATTGTGCCTGTCTGAAGGTGCTGCCCGTCCCCCTGCCCCGGCCTCTCCCCGAGATACAGGGCAGTCTCTCTTTGCAAATTCAAGGTTGCAGCTTCTGGGCATTGACTTTACTGTCAGGAAATGTCTCCCCACTTCTGCAAATTTCAGAACTAACTTCAGTATAAATTGGCTGCAAAATCCTCTTGCACGTTTTTCCCTTCTAAATGGTTTAAAAACAAGGGACAGATGGCATCTTCTATTCCAGTGCAGGGGGCTGGTATGAGGCTGCAGCTATTCTTTTTGTGAGGGCAGGATGCTGTGGGCACTGTGGCCCATTGGCTGCTTGGGGCAAGATGTGGCAGCCCAGAGGCTGCTCTGGCTAAGGAGTGTGATGGGATGCTCCTGCTGTAATCCTGGGGCTGGCTGGTGGGGAGAACCCTTTGCTGCCTCTGTTCTGCTCTCCCTGCTGTGTTTTCGTTGCAGCTCCTCTGCCACATGGGTACCATGCAAACTGCACAGTGCCAGGGCATTAGCAATCTGGGTCAGTGCCCACCCACAAACTCAGCTCAGTGCTTGCACGCCTGCTTTTAGCATGGACCAACTGAGGGAGACATCACCATCCCTGGGGATCCTGTGCCATACCACCCTGGATGCAGGTGAGCTGGCAAGGCTGCTTCTCCGGACCTCCTTGACCACTGCCTGCCTGGTTTGCCCAATGCCTGTGCTGGAGAGAGGGAAGCTCATACACCGTGGCAATGTATGTGTGTGTTTGCAGGGAGCAGCTACAGGAAACTAATGGACCGTGAAATTATCCAAGGAAAGAAAAGAAAAAGCAAACAAACAACAAAAAAGAGACTGTTAGAGCAAACTGCACTGTGTCCACAACCCTGCTCCTCTCTCAGCCAGCTTAATGTAGTGGCAAATAAGATATAGTAGTTTTATGCTGAAGGCAGGAGGGGCTGGCAAATGGCTCTTTCCAGGTTATCTGGGTGACCTACTGTGAAGCTACGCTGGAAAGAGCAGTTACCTGGGGAAGGAAGAAGAAAAGGTTATTGCATTTAAAAAAAAAAAAAAGAAAAAAAAGAGCCTTTGGAAATAGCTAGCCTGGCTTTTGGGGGAGAATAGGGTAGTCATCAGCATCCTCATAACAGTAAAGTGCACTGATCCAGCAAGCTCTATCCCAAGGGATCCCAAAGTGCGTTGCCAATCTCTGTATACAACAATTCCTTCCTGTTTTTCTGCAGCTCCACCTCTGTCAGAGAATGCTCACACAGGGGCAAAATATGTTTGAAAACTGAGGCTGAAGGAAGAAACCCAGCGATATGATGCAGCTACTTAAAACAAAATTTAACAACGGGGCAGCATCCCTGGGTGAGAGGGAAGGAGGTTGCTAATGGCCCTGAATGGACACAGAGAGAGCAGCAGTAGCTTTTCATCGCCAGGCTCACGATCTAACCTAATCCACTCTAACCAATTCTGCTTTCCATGCTCCTGCCGTGACAGTGTCTGAGGTGGGAAATGAAGTCATATGCAATGACTAGAGCTGTTTGGGAAATGTGTTATTTTTTTCTGTCAAAAAGTCTGGTGAGAACATATGTATTTCTTAAAGCAAGGGAAAACCCCTCCGATTTTTATTTATTTTTGTCTGTTCCATGTCTGAAGCTCAGAGTTTTGGGTTTCTGGAGTGTCTGTTGAAATTAGTGCATTTCTCTACTCCCAGAGAGGAATTGTCTGGGGAAACGCAAGTGTCCATTTGATCAAAAAGCATTTCTGTGTTGCTCTGGGAGTAGAGCACAACCAGTCTGACTCTGCCAAAGAAGCAGACCGCTTGGTGGATGAGGAATTGACTGGATAGATGCAGTCAAAGAGTTGAGGTCAATGGCTCGATATCCAAGAGGAGACTGGTGATGAGTGACATTTCTCAGGGGTCAGTATTGAGACTGGTGCTGTTTGTTTAACATCTTGATCAATGACATAGACAGTGGGATTGAGTGCACCTTCAGCAGGTTTGCTGATGACACCATGCTGTAGGGTGCAGTTGACATACTGGAGGGAAGGAATGTCATACAGAGGGACCTTGACAGGTGTCCCTGGCCATGGCAGGGGGTTGGAACTAGACAATCTTAAGGTCCCTGCCAACCCAAACCATTTATGGTTCTACGATTCTGTGATTCATCCACCCTGCTGCAAGCTCTTTTTGTGATGGTGACCTGTTACAGCAGCGCCCTTCCTGACATCTCATTCCTCCCTAGGTTTTGTGTCCCCCAAAATAGAGCCAGTAGTGGGGACCCAGCCCAGGGCTCAGCATCGGCCCCCAGCCTGGCTGCAGTGGGGAGACCATGTCTGATAGGGACTCCAGAGTCCATCCACTCATGGGCATCTTCTTATCCTGATAGAAATAACTAGATAGGGAATTTTGACTATTAAGACAGACTTGAGAGATCAATAGGAGCTTCTGGGGCTGTTTTGTGCTGCTTGAATCTATGTGCTAATTCCATTTCTCCAGTGCAATGTAAGTTTTACACCAGCTAAGGTACTTAAATGTGTTTGGTAAGTTAATTTGTTTGCAAACAAGAGATAATTGAAACGAATGCTGCAGTTAAATGCTACGCAAGAGAATATAAGCACATGTGAAAGGGTAAATATTCCCCCAAATGAAGGATGGTTAATTACAGCCCTGGCTGGGATGTGGGAATGGGAAAACAGGTAAATGGAATTGCCTTGGTGTGGCTGCTTTGAGTCATGCTCAAAGGCAGCTATGGGAGTTGGACAGGTAACCATGACGTGTGGGTTTTCCTCCACGCCTTCTCTGCTTTCCTTTGCAAAATATTTTCTGTAGAGAACAAAAGAATTCCAAGATCTGTGAAGCTGTGTTGGGAATCTGAGCTTCTGCAGGGGGATGAAGTCCTCCCAGAGCTCTTCTGACTGAGGTGCTTTCCTCTCACCTGGCCAGGAGGGCCAGCCTACCTTGGAAGGCCTGGTCCCCTGCACCTGCAGGAGAACTGGCCCAAAGTCACCCAACCACAAGGGATGTCTTTGGCTGCTTCCTCCACCCAGTCCACATCCCAGCCCAAACCAGGTGGCCCCAGCTGATGGGTCCAATGATAGTGATGCCTTCCCAGCTATCTGCTGTGGCCATATCCCTCGGGTGCAGATGAGCTCTTTTCCCCTCATGGGTCTGTCTGAGATTAATCCTCCTGGATTTGAATAAGAAGTGGGTCCCGCTATCCCACCACGCTGGAAGGAGCCTGGAGTGGTGCTGGGTTATGACCCTCCGGCACTGCTCAGCCCAGCGCAGAACCCTGCTCGCTCCTTATGAAACGAAAGTTACATTAGAAAGGCCTTTTACCCAGATACTTAATTAAAATAATATTGAAACAAGCAAGACACACGGTGTGCTAAGCACACGGTCACAGCTTCCCACAGCTCATTTGCAAGAGTGCTCAATAATGGCTGTGGGTAATTATTTTTTAATCAGCCAGTGTAAAGAACGATTGGCATGTTAACAAATGGTACTTATTTTCTCTTGCTCCGATGAGGCGAGATCACAGGCAATGCAATGCAAGCCACTGAGTATCCCTTGGCACAGAAAAATCCAGCTCACCATGGCTGGACCTTGTGTTCAGAGGTGCAAGGAAGTGGCTGGAATTAAGGATATCTGGGTGTGGATGGGAGCAGCTTGTGGGCACGAGGCAGCTCAAAAGCGCTGACATGCTTTGGAATGGCACTGTTTGTGCAAAGACAGATGGGGGAGAGTTAGACCGAGATGCCTTTACAGCTACTGGGCTCTTATCCTCCCTCCTGTGTTAGCCAAGACATAACTCAGGACAGTTTTGGGGATATTGATTTGTGTCTGACTAGAATGAATACTTAAATTGGAGACCTGGGCTGGTTTGCTTGTTAATTAGCTGAGTTGTCACCAAAGCTCAGATGTGATTTCGAGGGCAAGATCAGTGTTGCCATTCAGCAGCAAGGTCTACTCCTTGGGAATATTTAGCCCTTCCGAATTGCCTGCTATCCCACTCCCTGGAAGCCTGGGGTGGCTCCGAAGCAGGGCAGACTTGAACTAGTGCGATTGGACAATTTTCTCCCCTTTAAAAAACTGAATATCTCTGCTATTCTTTTCCTTCCAAACAGCAGAGCTGTCGAGAGGGCCTTTCTCCGAGGTTTCTACTTTTCTCCCTCTGCCTGCCTCTGAGGATGAGCCCATCTGAGCCTCAAAGGATGCACCTGCTCAGTTCTGGCTTTTCTTCTCCAATTTGTCAGCCCCCATTTGACTTCTGCAGGGCCTTCTGTTCCCGACAGTGCTTAGGTAACTTTCAACATTAATAATTCTGCTTGTTCTAAAACCACACTGTGGCTGCCATGAAAATTAATAAGGGAGCCTCTAGAAATCAATTTTCTGCTGTAAGATCTCCTTTCTGGAGAGCTGGGTGCTGTGGGCCTTTGGGATTTATTTTAGGCAGGCAGTGTTCTGCATCCTTGGCCAAAGGATGTGCTGTCTTGGGCTTCTGCTGTGAGAAGATGCTCCTTGTTTACCTGCCATACGTTTTCTGCCTCCTTTATGTGACAAGGGAGCAGCTTGGGACTCGCCAATCCTTGCTCTGACTCTTCTGCTCTAGATTTACTCAGTCTGCTTGGACTTAGGTGAGTGCCAGCAGTGTCCCCTCATCTTTGCAGGGTTTCTCCCAGCTTTTCTGTATGGCTCTGACTCTTTCTGCTGCCATTCTCTGCTCATCTTATAGATAGCCTCTTAGGTTTTCAGGACTTGCTTCTCTTAGGAGATACAGCAGTGTCCTAGCAGGTCAGAAGGAGCAGGACTCCATCCAGAGTCCCTCAAGACTGCTTCTTGGTTGAGCAAGAAGTTGCCTTTTTGTATCTCAGTGGCCATGTGTTCCTGAAATCTCAGCCCCAGAGACTGGAGAAAGTTCAAAAGTGCTGCCTCTCTTGGGGAATTTGTTGTCATCACCCCAAGGGTGACTCTGAAGTCTTCCAGACATGATCTCGGCTTCCCAGCAGCTGGCTTCATGTAGCCTTTGTGTTCCCATGAGACTGCGTGGGCACATCTTCATCTCTTTTTTCCATCTGGTTGATTTATTTAATTAAGTTACAACATTGCAACTGACACATTCCTCCCACAGTTAAATTGTTTTTTGGGGTGCAAAAAATTACTTGTCATACCACCCAAGTGCGGTAACTGTAATTTTCCGATCAGTGCAGATGTGCTTGGTGCCTCTGGAATTTCAATATTCACATCACAACAGATTGTTTTACATCAGCCTCTGTCTCCTACAACTCCATTCCAGAGTGTTGTCCAGAGATGGGAAGTGGAGAATGGAGATTTCCCATTGTTTTTCTTAATGTTTAATTTAATTTTCACTGATGTTGTTGCTAATTATTTTGTCTGGTTCCTCAAGTACAATGAATTCTCATGTATGTCCTTCCTTGCAGAGCCTCCTACACAAATAAACCCAAGTACAGATTATGGTCACAGCAAGGACCTGGCTATGGGGACGCTGAGGTCCAGCTGAAAGCTGCTTCCAGTGGGGATGACTTATGGGTACCGTTTGGAGCCATCATGCCTTGAAATGAATTTGAATCCAAATCCACCAGCCAGGAAGTGACATGTCTGTCCTCTTCCTTTACTTTCCACCTTCAAAATGAGACTCAATCTCTTCCCACACCCTCTCCTTTCCTCTCAGTCAGTGTATCATATAGTTTGTGCCCTCAAATTTGAAGGGCCCAGGGGTCAGACTTCTCAGAGAGCTTTTCCCTCTCTGCTTTTTAAGAACAATTTGATTAAAACAGGTCTCTAAACCGTGTCCCTGCCCAAGCCCAGGGGACCCAACCAGAACTCTTCTTCTTGCAAGTCGATTTTCCCTGCTGCTTGATGCATTAAAACCCTTTCCCCTGCTGGAGCTGCTCCGGATGAGAACACTTTGCTTTATTAATATAGGCGTATTTGCTTGGGAATTAAAAAGGGGGTTTCTAAGTGGGTTTTATACTTTGAAACGATTCAGTGGTTCTGGCTGTATGTAGTTTATTTTCCCAGAGTGGAGATGAGATGGTTTTGCTGGGAAACTGACCTATTAAGAGTCTGCTCAGCCGACTGAAGGCAGATACTCAGGGAAGTAAAATACCAGCAGTCGGTATTTAGAGGCTGTTGTGTCTCTGGTCCCAGCCATACCCGCTCCATCGAAACTGCATGGATTGGACCTTGGAAGGTGACTAGGCTGCCTCTTTCCAGAAGCAGATCCACTTAGATGTCCCTTGGGTCTTGACCCATACCAGACTGAGTATGGAGACAGAGACAGCGAGGGAAGCTGCGTGCTCACCTGGCTTATGCAGCGGTTGCTAAAGGGGAAGTTTTCTGACTATGTAGCTTGTGGCATATCCTGATCAGTGTTTGCGTATGTCAGCTAGACAAAAAGCTTGTTCTAAGATCTGCGGTAAAGATTCCTCATATACATTACAGTTCCTATTTAGACTCAATCTTAGCTGGAAAATCAGTGCATGCCTCTGTTGCACATTGAAGATACAATCTCATCAATATTTGGAGTTAATTTTGTAGTCGCTCTCAGCCAATTCCAGTAAAATAAATTACCCTTTCTTCAGCAGATCTGAGATAGAAGATGAGATTAGGATATGAGATTAGGGTTATCCAGCAAAAGTCTTTCTGGGGTGATCACTGAGTACATGGACCAAGAACAACCACAACAGCCATCCACATGCAGAGCCATGTGTGCACCTGCTCACATCCCATCCTTGCTTTAAGGATCACAGATTGATGGGCAGAGTCAGACCCTGCTCCCCAGACAGCACTCAGGCTCTCAGCAACATCTGATCTTTTCTTGTTGTTAGTGACAATTGCCATAAATACTCACAACATGAATGTGACTTCAGCCAGGCAGTTAAATTCTGTTTGTTTTCCCGTTATTTAAGTCCCATCAACCTTGACTGTATTAAAAAGTGTAATGGTTTTGCCTTTTCCCACCACTCTCTGCTGTTCCCTGAAAGGAGATTATGAGCTGGGAAAAAGTAAACGCCTTATTTGAAATGAAAAAGGAAAGATTATTTTGAAATAACAGCTGTCAGAGGAAGATACATTTTTCAAACATGTCCTGTCTGCTCAGCATGAGGCAGCGGCTGCCTGTGTTTCCGAGCATTATGGTACATTAGCCTCTGCACGCAGTATTACTTGCTTTGTTTATTATTTTAATTTCCAAGCCTCTAGCAGGGGTAGATGGTGACAGGGTGACAGCAAGGAAGAATGAACACCTCCCCCTTGATGTGCTGTGGGGACAGGGATAGTGGAGGCATCGCTCCCCAAGCAGCCAGCTCAGTGGGGACATTGGGGAGTAGGGCACTGCCGCCCCAGCAATGAATGTGGCAATTCCATCTCTTTTCCTGCAAAACCAATTAACTGGAGCCTTCAAACTGTCTATGGACACTGTAGCAACCTAGCAATAGGGGTCTTTGATGGGACATTGTCCCAGCTATTCCATCCTTCTCTATTCCAGGAGACAGGTGAGCTAACTAGCAGAGTGGTAAGTTTAGTCTTTGGCTGTAGACAATGAATTGGATGAGCTAAAATGGAGGATTTTTCTTCTTTATGAGAGCAACCCCCCTTCTCCCTGACACCCCTGTGCTCCACAAGTGAAAAGAAAGATAGGAAAATGTGGTTTCCAGTCAGCTCCCATCTTCTGCTCAGTCCTGCATAGATGGGTTTGTTTGTCTGTGCTTTGTTTTAATGTCTCCAGAAAATTAGGGCAATTTTTAAAGGGAAAAAAACCCCCTTTATAATGGGGAAAAGAAAGAGAGAAATAAAATGTTTTGATGCTCCCTCCCTCTCTAAAAAGCCCTCCCTTCGTCTCCACCAAGACTCCTTGCTGCATTTGACCTGAATTCTCAAATAGCTCTAGCCCTTCTGAAAGTCTGGGTTTCAGCAAAAACACCCCTCACCCTTCTCTCTCACTGACAAAACGTTGCCCAACTCAGGAGAACCCCCCCCAGAATGCTTTCTGGGTGCTCTGGGGTGTCAGGACCTGACAAGGCTTCTGGCTTCTCCATCAGCTGGGTGGATCAAGCTGTGAATATTTGTGATCCTGTTTCTGCCCTCATCCCTGGGCTCTGCTAACTGCTGGCGGCTGTATCTGCCTCCCTCCATCACCTAAAGAACCCCAGAAGATTAGAAACTCAAGAGATATCTTTCTGCTCTGAGAAGCTATTTACAAATATTAACATAAAGGCCATTTGTATGCATTCAAGGCCAAGAACGGTTAAACTGACTTCCTCTTATCTCAATCTTATCACATTAGGAGCATTTCCCAAGCCCCACGTGCTCAGGAGGGGAGCACACAGCATCAGATGGTGGGTGGATAGAGGTGAAATGTTGCATTCATTAATGGCATTTTTCACTTTCCACCCTGGCTCTAGTACCGGGACAGATTTACAAGGAAATGCAGTCAGTGGGTAGCAGAAATGCTCGGAAACATCATCTGTTTGCCTTTGCGAACATGGAAAGGAGTATCAATCAAAATAAACCAATTCCAACAGCTTTAGAAATGGACTTGACTTCTGATAACAAAATGAACCTGGAAGAAAAATTTTTCTTCAAACAGTTTGACAGAAAGGGAGTGAGCAGCTCTAGCAGCCGGGTAAGCAGCTGTTGATGTGCTGACCACTGCCTCACACTGAAGAGCCGCTGGCCCTGGTGAGCTGCGTTGTGTCATTGTCTGTGAGCACCAGGGGCACAGTTGTGGTCACAGCCAGTGGGGCTCTCCAGTATTCATCATGGTTGCACTGGGCTTCGCCCTATCAAAACCCAGCACATCCTGATTGGGATCCAGCTGTCTTGACTTCAATCCCTGACGGCGAGGAGTCTGAGCTGAGCTGGTCTTGCAGAAGACAAAAGGAGAAAGTGGCTTTCTGGCACACTCATCTTCCCACTTGCCATAAACTCCTCCTGGAGTAAAGCAGAGCATCCTCTGGAAATGCTTCTCTCTCCACTGACTGCAGGGAAGACAGGACAGCACATATATGTGACATGCTTCATTACAAAGCAGCCAAATTTCAGGGAGTAGAATCTTGCATTTAGTAGCTCTTGTTTATCCCAAGAGAATGGCTGGGAAATGGATCTGGGAATCCCAGTGTGAAAGGTGCAAGATCCATCCTGCAGCACAGAGCTGAGATGCCTGTGTACCAGTACTGCTGGCTACCAAACGCTGGTCCATAGCAACCACTGCAGGTGAAGAGGTAAAGAAAAGGAGCAAGAAGATAATTGTAAACATGCAGCACATGAAGAAACGCTGGCTAACAAAGAGTGCTATTGATCTCATTTACTGCCCATTCTCATCAAGGAACAGGGAAAGAAACTGCTCAATCCCCCTCTGTAAGAAAAGCCTGCTCTCAATATTAGTTTCAGCTCATCCAAAAGAGCCTGACACTAAATATAAATCACAATCAGAGAGGGATGAAACTATACGTGTGTATGTGTCCTTGCTGTGTTATTATCACACGTCCCAAAGCTGGGACTTTGGAGGAAGCTGCTTCAAGTTCAGACACAAAACTTCTAACCTCATTGTAATGCTTTTGAATCGAGACAGCATTTCAAGCCCAGAAGGGACGGCTCTGTCCGTTCTTTATTTTTGGTAGGACTGAAATTTGGAAAGATGAAATGAAATCACATGGCCTTGCCAGACAGCTGACATTCAAAAATAAAATCTGTGTTTCTATGGGGAGTGAGGAGAATATTTAGCGAATATATTATGGTTTGCAAATCTCAAGCCTCTGTTTCACTTTCTTCACAAAGCCATGTAATTGCAGAGAGGATCTGGAGGAGTTGCAACCACTTTAGATAAGTGACTTATAAGTAGAAACTTGTTTGAATTTCACTTTTTGGAACTGATAGTGAAGGGGTAGGGTTTGCTGGTTTCTAATGCAGTGTTTTCCAGGTATGTTGTATAATACTTTTCTTCCGAATCTCTTAAGTGGTTCATAATGAGCAATTCTAAAAGGCTAATCTCCTCATTCATTTAATTCTTAAATGTCTTTCTGTTGGGAGGGGAATATTTAAATGAGCTTCCTCCCATTATAATGTTACTTCATGGTCTGTTTTTCATCACAGTTAAATCAGAACAGGGGCATGAGGCACTTTTACTTTAATCTGTCTTTAATCTGATTTTCCTTAAATGAAGTTAGATCATTTCTGGTGCAGAGTCCTAGAAACCAGGGAGACAATAACCATCAAGAGGTTATTTATTCTGCTCTGTGGTCCCTATAGGGACCCTAAAGTTTCATTAATGATCATTGCAGTCATAAAGAAAACTGTTCATTTTACCCATTGGCCGATAAATGCTTTGTAGTATTTAATGAGACTCTTCCTTTTTAAAGATGAGAGGGATGAGAGCCCTTTGTAGAAGCAGGATCTCAGAGCTGACATAAGGAGGGCTATCAGCAGGGAAGAATGCTTTCTGCACATCATGGGGGGCTGGAGAAAGGGACCCAGAGCTGGAGTAGCATTTTGGCATCCCTCAGCAACCATGATTGGGAATGGAGCTGCTGGGAAGCAACGGAAGGGACAGCAGCATCCTGACATTGTATGGGAGGTGGTCGCAGGCTGTGCACACACACAGTGCTTTGTTATCTGGGCTGTGCACTCCAGCGGCTGCCAGCCTGCGTGCCCGGATAGTGCTTCATTGTCTCAGCCAGGTTCGACACTGTGCCTTTCTTCTGTTCCCCTCCTGTCCCTTATCAGCCAGCCCCGAGCCTTCTTTCCTCCCAGGTGCTTTTGGAAGACAAGGCTGTGCCTTCATGGCCACCCACTCCTCTTCTCAGGGCAGGACTTGGCCGCTTTGGCCACTCAGCCAGGGGAAGGCAGAGCTCAACAGGACAAAAATCAATCCTAATAATAAAGTAATGAACAGCTCCAGGAGAAGGAAAGTACCTGGAATTACTTTTAATTCAGAAGTCAGCCTGAGATAAGGTGCGGACCCAAATGCCAATATGCTAATGCAGCTCCTTTAGCAACATGCACTGCCGATATCTCTACCCTGCTTGTTCCACATCTGTGACAACCTGTCTCTCCTCAGCAACAGAGATACATATTTTGCTTAGAAATTAGGGCAAATCATGCCAATTTTTCAATGTGAATGATTAAAAAAAAGCCAACTCCCTTACAACATGCTCTTACGTGTCCCCTTTCTCTCTTCCCACCACCCCTGTCCCACTGTGTTTACCATTGCAATGTCTTTGGAGGTGACTCCACATTTTTGAGCTTGATCCCTGCCATCCACCCTCTTCACTCTCCGATTTCCAAAAGGAAATTTCTAGAGTTTGACCTGGAGGCATGGAAAATGTTTTGCTAAGGAGAGGAAAACAGGAACAGAGTGTTCATTTGAAAAGAGAAACTTCAGGATAATGGGGACAAATAAAATGGTCCAAAGCAAGACACAGGGTTGGGACATTGTCAGAAAATGACCAGCATCAAAACTGGGACCTGGACCAAAGTGTTGTGAATGGTTTCTGTGGCAATGAACCGGGTTGGCTGGGAGGAAGCTGCTGGGTACTGCTATCCTCCCTTCACGAAGGATTCAGATGCCTGGTGATGGGCAGGTCTGTCACCCCACAACACACCAAGCCTTGGCCCCATCAGTTGTATGGGTTTTATTCAAAGCTAAGCCCTGTTTCTTTCCAAGAATAGACTTTTAGCCTGACTGTCAGCTGTGCCTCTTCCTTTCTCTGTATTATTTAATGTCTTAGGCTACTCTTCCTTTCTACAGTGACAGACAGAATGCGGGTGCTCTGCTCTCATCCCTGTAGAAAGAAAGGAGAGTTGTGCAGAGACCATGTTCAATTGTTATCTTGTCTAAAAGCATTTGCAGACACTCAATCCTGCCTCTCAATAAATGAAATATTTCCTCTCCATTTTATCTCCCTGGATTCCAGCAGCCCAGATTGCTAAATGGCAGCAACCTCTTCCCTCTGGAGAAAAATCCTTTCTCATTCATGGATTGTTCTCTTTAAATTTGGTCATTACAGAAGTGATAATCCATTTTTACACCTCTTGCTTTTCAGAAGAACATCTTTTCCTATTGTCGGAATGAGTCTTGGTTTTAAACCTACAGTAAGATCTCTCTCTCGTTGGGCTTGATTAATTTAAACTTAAAGTTTTGATGAGTAGTTCTTGATTGTAGGACAAGGCTGGCTGTGGAGTTTTGTTTTCTAGGAACCATCATACAAATCATAATAAATAAGCCCAAAATGAAATAAAATTGAGGAAATATTATGAAACAGTGTATTCTTATTAGGAGATCCTACAGTGCTATTTTCATTTTGGTATCAATGGGGAGCCATTATTATTGAAACAGTAATAGTAAAAAAATGGCTGTGGTAAAATAGACTTTTTCCTTCTACAGGTCAACATCCTCTATATAATTTGGAGTCCAATATGCTGACTTTAGTTAAAAAAAACCTTCAAAAATTGTTTCCTTTCTTTTCCTTTTAAAATACTGACTTTATTGAAACACCCTCCCCCACTCCTCAAATTTCCATTGAAAATTGCAGAAATCATTTTGAGTGAAAATTACCCAATACTATAAAACGTCTGACCCAACCTGCAAAAGCCGTTTCTATTTCTGAATGGAAAGATATGATTTATTTGTGAGAAATACTGCAACTTTCTAGAAGAACCAAGCGGTGCTTAACCAAGCTGCTTGTCTCTCAGCAAAGTACTTCTGCTGGGAAACTTCTGCCATGCTTGGAAAAGCTGAAGACCTCCAGACGTGCCCAGCCTAACTCCCACAGCCGTGGGAGAACTCTTCTCCAGCTCTTCAAATCAAGATGGGGTATTGCATAGTCTAACCTGTTCCTAAAACCCTCAGGGATGGAGGGAGGGATGGGTGAGTGGATATGGATGGACAGATTCCCAGACTCCATGACCAGTAACTCTTTTCCCTGCCTGGTCGATGATCTTCCAGCTGTATGTTTGCATGGCAGCTATAGGGTAGCTCTTCATTTTCAATCGCCATGAATGCCCCGTGGTCAGAGAGAAAAACAAGTGTAGCCTTGTCCTCAGGTTGGAACCTGGGTTAAACCCCAGCCCAAACATCTCCAGCAGGATGGAGGCTGCCTTTAAGGAGAAACCTTTGCTCTTCCACTCAGCCCCAGGGACCATAGGTGAGCCTCGAAGAATGTAGGAGATACATTGGTGAGACTATGTCAGAGCAGCAGGACAAGGATGGCAGAGCTAATCCTGCCTGGCAGTTCTCCCTAATCCTGAGGCTGCAGGAACAGCTGGGGCTGCTTACAGTCCTTTCTTCTGAGAGCAAGAATGCTTATGAAGGCACGTATTTTTTCCAAGTGCACAGCTTTCTGGCTGCTATTCTTGCTGTGCTGCCTGATCTCCTTCTGTGGCATGATGATATTCCCATTCTTTCCTTTACAATACTTTCCCTAGACAGGGTGCACAGCACCTTGCAGCCATCTATAGCTATGAGCTTCCCTCCTCCCTTTGGTGGGAAGGGAAACTGAGGCAGGCGTAGAGCTGTCAATAAGCCACAATTACTTAGGGAAAGTAGGAGGCTTCAGGAGCTTAGCTGTGGTTTCAGTGCTTTAGCAGCAAGGCTGTCCTTCCCCTCTGAACTGTGCCACTTTAAGTTGCCTCCATGGTTTATTATGTACAGGATTTTCGTCAGACGTGCAAAGTAAATTAGCACTGTATTCACAGCTATAATCACCTACCAATGATCTCATACATGTGGCACAAAGGGAAAGGATCTGCATGGGATTCTGTTCTGCAAGTATAATCCGCCCATAGGCTCCTTGTTAATTAGCTCCTCTCAAGCATCCAATCTGTGGCAATTATAGCAATCAAAAATGCATTCAGCCCCCCACCCCTCCTGCTCCCCATCAGCACCTGACAAGCCGGCAGGCACATTATCCCAAACCATGGCAAGCACACGCTGATAGGACACAAACCTCCCCGCCGCCTGACTCAGGATTCATCACCCACAATACCAGCCCTGGCACAAGGCCTTGCATACCAGGAATTATTAAAAAAAAGGAAAAATAAAAGAAAGAAAAGAAGACAGAAAGAGACAGATTTTAATTTTCTTCCATAGTTTTGGGAGCCCATAGAAAATGGAGTGAAAGATGTTATTTAGCCCCTTGGGCTCAATTGGTGTCATCTTCTTCTTCCTTTTTTGCTGATGCCAATGGAAAAGTGAATTTCTATTATTTTTAATGTTGTCTGATTGAAAGCATTCCTCCCCATATCCCACTGAGAGGCCCAGGTGGGATGAATGCCCGGGGTGATTGATGAATTGTGCCGTCCCCCTCGCTCTCAGAGGAGCACTTTTATGAGAGCAGAGTGAGATTGCACCGAGGGATTTGGGAAGCACTGAGCAGAACCCTGCCTCAAAGATCTGCCAGTTAAATGCATCTTCTTCCTCCTGCTGCTGCTTTCCAGGGCTTCTTACACCAAGATCTCTGCTTTGTGTGCTCAAGCGGAGCTGCTGGTGGGGACTCTGGTTTAAATACTGTCATATGGGCACCCCTTGTTCCGCCTGGAATCAATAGCAGTGTACTTCTTGGGGAAAACTCGATGATTTGCGCTAGTACCTACTACCTCAGTAACCCTAGAGGTAAACTTGCTGCTTATCTTCCTCAATGGATTTTTTGCTTTGCTGTACAAGTGTGCTGGTAAAATGGCATCCTAGGGCTGCGCAAAGGATGCTCTAGGTTTGACATCTACCCTGTCTTCCTGAACCTTGCTGGGAAAGCTGTGAAAGCAGTGGTATGGGGTACTGTTCCACCTTGTCACATATCCAGCTGCAAACCCACTTCAGGGGTACTTGCCATCTCCTGCCTGCCATTGCTGCCCCTTCTTCATACTGGTACAGGTGCTTGGGTGCTTTTCCACTAAACCAGCCCCAGAAAATTATCTGGATCAAGCTAAAAGCCCTCTAAAAAAGAGCACCTTTTCCTCCTGATCCTGTCACTGACCAGCATGCAATCAGTCCCAGTAGCCACTTATGGCTACCCATTGCCATGTGGCAGTGCTAGGCACGTGGGACAGTCCATCTGAGTGCTCCTAGGCTACTACTGTTCAAAGTCAGCTGGCTAAGCTTAAGCCAGGACTACTCACAAGTCCTCTAGTCCAGCTTCACTGAGGGCACATCATCCTTTGGGTGGACTGATCCCTTGGGAATGTTGAGCTCCAACCTGCTGATGTGAGAGATCACAAGCCCGACGGGTTATGCCATTCTGGGTCCTGTAGGCTGCATGATGCTGTCAGACTTTTAGCTCTGAATTGTTGAGCTACGTCAGCAAAGATGAGGTATGGTCCAATAAAGTATGGGCTGAGCTCAGGACAGCCTCTAGATAGCTGACATGTCTGGAATTGCTTGCCCTTTGGTCTCCTTCAAGGTCCTTGCAAGAAAGGAGTTATTTCTGTTATTCGCAGACACAACATGTCCCTCAGATGGCCTTGAACTCCTCTGTTATGCTCTGCCTTGAAAATAAATGTCAGATAACCCAGACCCTCACATTGCCTACACAGAGCAATTATGTAGAGTAGACTTACGAGGGACAGACTGCAGAGAGACAGAGACAGGGGGAGCACCGCCACGATGAGCTTCTCCCCAGGTGTCTGCATGACTGTACTGAGCTCTCTTCACTACAGTGCTTTATGCATGGCTCAAGCCTATGCAAAGTGCACGTGGGGCCACCTCTGCTCTTCAGGCTTCACCACAGTGTGAGGGCTCAGTGTGGACACAGGTGCTACCCAGGTCCTCGGTGTGACCCAAGAAACCTGCCATTCCACAGAAATCGTTCAGTGGGGATGGTGAGGACAAGGTAGATGAGAAGAGGGGAAGAAGCTGTATAAGCAGCAGGCCGATTGCTGCAGCAACCACTTGGGAGAGATTTTCCAATCCTGTCTAACCAAAATAGCCTGGGAAACTGTCCCCAGGCAGAGCCGGCCCTGCTGCCTGCACCTGCCTCTGATGCACACGCGGGCAGCAGTTCCCAGCCATCATCCCGGGAGGATCACAGAGCCCCTGGCACTGGTCTGGCCACAGCGGCAGCCGTGGAGACAGGCCTATTAGAAACACTATTGTCTCACCTTGGGGTCCAGCAGGATTTCCTCCTCTCTGGCATTGCTAAGTGATTTTTATCTACCCCCAGCAACCCTCTGCACCTTGCAGGGTATCCCTTTCTCTCAACTCTCCATTTTCCAGCTCATTTCTCTCTAACCACTGGACTTGTCACAGAGCCATCCTTACCACAGTTCCTGCTGGACCCGAGCCCAGACGGCCCTCCAGCATGCAGGTGAGCAGTGGGTGGAGGATTAAGCCCCACATACTGGCTTTGGCCATCTGCCATGGGCAATGCCATTCCCCTTTGCTTGTGCAAAAAATAAAGATCCTGCACCAGTATCTCCATCACTCGAGTCTGTTATTTCACTCATCACAAATGTGTGGGAGAAGAGAAAAGAGCAAACAGCTAAATGTCGTGGGAAGGATTTCTCAGCCATGAAATAGCTTCTCAGGACAGTGTGGTTACCTCGTATCTCCTACTTATCTCCATTTGTTTAGGGGTTCGTGAGGGAGGGTTTGCTCCTTCCAGCACAAAACTTGTTTGCTCTTTCCCTTCCTCCCACACATTCGCGATAGGGGAGAGAACAGACTTACATCCAGGGATGTGAACCCCTGATGGGTGAGGGTTGGTGGGATGAAAATCTTGCTGCCTGCATCCTCCCTGACATGGATGCTGAGCTGGAGTCTGGGGTTGCTGCTGCATGGAGGTGTAGGCACCTCTGCCAAGGATTCAAGCCTATGCATCGGTATGGAAATGGCCGAAGAATGGGATCAAATCAGTCTATATGGTAATAATGGGAATATTAGCTGAATTAGCTAAGCTGTTATTCAGCCTCCCTTTTTCCTTCCTGCTTTCTTTCCTTCTCAAGCCAAAAAAGCTGGTTTACATTCTAATGGCTTTAATTATTTCACGAAAATGTGAGCGGATGGGGAAGCGCTGCCACCAACAACGCTTTAATGGTCGACTGAACGCAATTTGAATTAATTTGGTTGATATGGCTATTAGTGCTGATACTCCAGGGCCTGTCTCACTTGTGTTGCTGTAACTTCCCGTGCCCCTGACAGAGCAGAGGCTTCCAGGCACTTGCTTAGTCACCCACCCACTGAGGCACCTTGAGCAGAGTCAAGAATTGTCCCATCTTCCTCAGTCCTGACTTTATTTCACTTGGTTACATGAATCCTGATTTTTGAAATGTCTTAGAGCTCTCTGTGAGACTGTACCAAGCCACAGAGCCACCTTTCCTGTGCCTCTGTCTCTCACAATTGTATTCTCTGGCATCCAGAAAGGTGTGAAGTCTGCCCCAAGTGCTTCCCAGCTTGGCTCTGTGTCTGTGTGCACGCATATGTGAGTACTTTCTTGTCTACCAAGGGGCTGAGCTCCGGCTGCTTCTCCTTTTTGGAGAAAATAAATGTTCCCCTCTGTCTAGTCATCCTGCTCACAACAGTTGGGAGGACTTCGTCGTGCTAAGGTCTCCTCTGAAATTCATGGGCTGGAAATGTCCTGAAGAGTTAAAGTCTTCAGTGGTGGGGGCTCGCAGCTATTGGGACAGCGTGCTACTCCCAGGTTCAGCAGGTCCATACTAGCCTTGTCTCTTTAGGAAGCCAAGGGAGAAGCAGTAGCAGCTCTGGCAGCACCGTGGCAGCAGCTCCACACGTGGGGGCTGAAACTGGTTGTTCTTTTCTGTTCCTCGAGGTCCGCTTTTGTCCAGCCTTGGGATGGAATTAAACTCCAGTAGCAGCCACAGCTGCTGTAGGCTTTCTTTTCCCTCCTTGCCTGTGTGTCCTGCTGAGGATCAGGCCATGAGTGCCACCTTGCAGGTAAGCCTTGAAGGCAAGTGTCTGCTTGTCTGACATGGCCATGTTGGCAGTAGGTGATGTACAGACCTGAGCAGGTGTAGATTGACCAGAATATTGCAGCTTCTCCTATTAGCACCTCTCAGAGCCGTGCTTGCAGTAGGTCACCTGGATCAGTCACCAGAAGCAGGAGCTGTCGCTGGTCCTTTATTCCCATCCCCAGTACATCTTCTCAAGGCCCCCTCTGCCCTCAGAGCTGCTGTGAGTGGTGTGGAATGCGTAGATGCCTTAGTTTCTCTTGCCCCTGATTTGCACCCACCTGCCATCACATTTACCTTGGCCCCTAACACTGCTGCAAAAGCCAGGGAGAGGGATCTGGCAGGGTGTTAATAAAGAGCCTGAAGGAGAAGGAAATTAAAATCATCTTCTGCTTTGTATCCTTTCCTTTACTCCCACTGTGCTCCCTCCTCCCTGTCTCACACACAGACTCCGCTTCTCATTGCAAATGCTCTCTCCTGGGATGGATTTTCTTTGATCCATCTGCAACAAAATCCTCCCAAATGCCATCAGCTTCACTGACTTACAAATCTGTCATGCTGGAATGGGCTGAGAAGCTTGCCACTGCTTTGTATTTCATTCCCCTTTCATGAACTTCAGGTGGAAAAAGCCAGTGCGGGGACCATCTGAGCCTTTGCTGGAGACTGACGTTGCATATCCTCCCCTGCTTTAACCAAAGCAGCAGTTTGCTTTGCACTGGGCTGCAGGTGTGAGCAGCAGTGCTGAGGCTGGAGATGCTGGTGAGACCTGCCCTGACTGATGCCAAGGGGGCTGTAGTTACTCCTTGGGGGGTCTCTGCTGGGTAGTTCAAAGTTGAGGCATCACCTTGCATGTGCAGTCATATTTATCTTCAGGGAATATTTCCACCTGGCCCAGCCTGTCACCTCCATCTGGCTCCCTTCTCTTCCCCTGCATCTGCAGTACCCAGGCCATTAATAGTGACTCCAACTGCTCCGTAAGCACAGACCCGTATCACCCAGCAATTACGGACGGCTGAGACCCCTCACCTTTTGACCTGCTAATAAAATTTTGGTCTCAGCCCAAAAGTATTCAGCTATGGCACCTTCCTGCTTCAACACTTCTGTGACGGGAGAGGGTAGCACTGGTTCTCCTGACTAGCGTAGGCTCCCTTGCCTAAAGAAATACGCCAAACTTTCTGTTTGTCTCTGCTGCATCCTATCCTATGATCAAATGAAAGCTATTGCCTCTGCCTGGCCCTCAGGCTGTCCTGAAAGAGCTGGGAAAGGACAGGTATCCTCAAAGGGATGCACAGCCCTGTTCAGCCCTACCATCCATAGCAAGCGCTGAGCTCCCTGGGGCAAGCTGAATTAATACAGGGTGTTTCCAGCATCATGGATCAGTGGATTAAAAACTTGGTATACTCTAGTGCTGAGGAGAGCAGTGGGTCCATACTAAGATCTTTGGATACTCCAGTGCTTGGTGTGAGGCACATTCTCAGGCTTTAGCCTAAATCTGAGGCTGGTCAGGTTGCAGACTGTGGGGGAAGTCAGTCTGGTTCCAGCCCCGCAACTGGACGTGCCAGAATACAAAGAGAACAATCAAACATTAATATTCATACTTGAGTGCTGGTGATGGACTGATTACAGTCTGCAAGGAAGATATCAGACTGCTCTCGGCAGGGACGGCTTTCTGAGGTATAAAAGAGATTATTGTATATCTAAAATACAGACTTTGAGAAATGTTTTCTTGGCTGTAAGAAGAAAAGCTTCTTTATTTGTGGAGTTAATTTGCATTTACTGTAGCTTGCATTAAAGTTACCCGTTTCCTTTCATTCAGGGGACTTCTCTTTTGTTCACATGAAAGCAGGCAGATTAACCATCTGCAATGCACGTGTTCCTCCTGTTAATTGCTTATGGGATGTTCCACTTTCCACTCCCCAGAACAACTTCCCAAAGACTAAGCCAAAGTCACAGCAATAAGATTACCTGGGAGGGAAGTTTCTGCCACAGCAACACAAAGGTACAGAGTAATACAGGCATAAACAGGCACGGAAGGATGGATCCAATTCTGCTAATATTCTCTATGTTAAAATAGCAATCAAAAGCTGTGCCTATCAGACATCCCTTCCCTACTGGCCCTGTTAGCATCCTGCAAGGAGATCATGGGGGAACATCAGGCAGCTTTGAAAAGAACTCATAACTTCTTGGGTGCATATGCAGCATGTCACAAATTGTGGCAGTTCCTCCAGCATCCCTGCCTGGCTTGCTAATGAGAACTCCTTTGATTCAGTGTCCACTGTTGGCCTTTGTGGTATGTAGAAGGGCTTTTAACAACATTATCAAGTGGGCTCTGTGGTGTAAGGTGCTGTACATAATTAAAGAGACTTCTTGTGCTAAAACATTCATAGTGTGAAAAGGCTATACAACAGACAGAGGATGGAAACCCAGAGAAATGAAGACCCAACTTCAGAAAGTTATTCAAATACCTCAGACGCTCGTCATGCTAAGAAATTCCTTCAAGGCCACAGCAAAACTGGCAGAGCTCCCAGTTGGGTATCCCATAAACAAAAGGGAAGTTTTTCCTTCTTATAAGGAAAAAATTTCTTTGTATTGGGAAAAAATGAGCAAGGAAGGAACTCACCACAGTACCTGCTCTGCGGGAAGAGGGCTTTATGACCTGCTTCTGAGTGTTCCTCTGGAGAGGTCCTGCTTACCTAATCCACACCTGCAATTGCTGGTAGATGACTTTTTTGCAGGTACAAATCCTTTTCTATCCCTCCATCTCGAAGCTGCTTACTCAGTCCTGGATCTTACAGGGTTCAAGAAGAATGCATGAGCTATGGATGCCCCTTGGACAGAGCACATGAGCTGAGCCAGGTACTTTGTAAAGCCCTTGGTCTGGGAGGCTAAAATTGTCAAGCTGATGTCTGTGCTGCCTGTTTTTAACAGGCCTGTACATCTGTGCATCAGGTAGCAAATATCCTTTAGATCCCCAGTCAGGTCTTCATCTTACAGGACATCTGATCATGCTTTCCCCAGAGGCATTTAGCTTTCAGGGACTCAGCTCTAAGATTTATACATGTTTTAGCTAATTGGTGTGAATTGCCAATTGCCAATCATTAAAACAAATTAAAATAAAAGCAAGTGATGCAGCTAAAAAGGCTTTTAGGAGGAGCCAAGTTTGCAAGTAGCTATGGGGCACTCTTTTTCCTGTCTTCCATTTCAAGTGAATTTTTGCATATTTTTGTGCTTCTGGCACCAAAAATGAGGATTTCTTCCCCCTTCTGCAGGGCTGAAGAGCCGCAGCATCTTAGGCTCAAAGGAAGAAAAGCAACAGTTCTGAGGACAACAGCATCATAGATCCCCCAAACAACCTGATAGCATTTTTCTACACGCAATATCTCTAAATCCTCTGTAAGAAAGGAGTGCATCTCTCATCTAAGAAGCCTGGGATGAAGATTTCATTTAAAGCACCACCTTGCCTTTGCACAAGGGGATTTGTGAAGAACAAAAGCTGCAAATAATCCTCCTCATCTTAATAAAAGGATAAGACAAAGTTACAAGCAGTTTGGGGTAAATCCAGTTAGGCTTCAAATTTGGACAGGCAGCTTAAGCCAGGGAGATTAAACGGTCTGACAGACGTAAGTATTCGTGCTGTCCCAAATTGTTTTGTGGGCAAAGGACAGCAATGTAGGTTCTTAGACGCTCCTGGCACTCTGCTAGGAAGAGCTGTCCAAATTCCTTGATTTCCTTCCTGTGAGCAAACACTGGTTCAGACCCTTGGCTGGCACAGACTGCCTTTTCCCCTCTGACAACAGGGGAACCCAGCCAATTCAAGCCTGCTGAGTGCCTGGCTCACTTTCTGAGCTCCAGTGTTGAGGATAAGTGTGCCGGGAGAGTCTTCAGTGAATGAGCCTGTGTGCTCAAGGGAGACCATCTGGCTTTACTGGAAACACTGCAGATTAAGGGTCTCCTAATGGTATTTAATTTAGATTCCATGAGACCCCCAGCAGATAGCTGACAAAGGATCAAAAATGTGTTTTTTGAAACATCTCCACTGAGACGTAGCAGAGCTGCTGAAGCTTAGTGGATGTAAGTGTGTAAACACTGCTCAGCAAGCTCCTAAGCACAGGCTTGGTTCCTGCACGCACAGCAGAAGGCAGCAAACAGCTTTTAAGCTTTTTGTCTCATCTCACGGATTTCCAGAGGGTTATGATGGGGAGATAGGCACTGAAGCTTGGTGCAAGGGCTGCAGGAAGGGACTGTCCTTTGCCTGGAGCACAGTGACAGTGTAGGTGCATTCTTGACTTAATCTTGGTGAATTTAGATCCAACAGAGAAGAAATCTAAATGTCTTTCTGGGAGGAAACTGGATACCTCTTTGTGGATGGTCAGCATCTTGTAGATCCAGCCTTAGCCTGGTGATAAGTGGGTTTGAGATGCATTTTTTGGGATCACCTCTGCATTTAGAGATTGTGTCTGTGGGTCTTTGACCCTGCTGGATCTCAGACATATATACAAGAAGATTGCAACTGCTTGTTTCACACAGCATTTGCCTCACTTCTCACAATCTTTCTGAGTGAAGTCCTCACTTCTGCCATTTGCTGCAATCAAGGAGTCATTGCTGGGATGCCATGAGCAGTTCTGGACCGTCAGGCTGTGTAATGCTGGATTTCACCATAAGGTCCTGCAGAACATGGCAAGGCTTCACTGTTGCTACTCCACCCCCTGCCATCAGGAAGATTCCCTGCTGTAGCGGTGCAGTGCTGTACAACCTATGCTGAGTCCTCTACCTCAATGGTACCATAAATCCTCGTGTCGATTCTCCAATTATCCCTCTCAGTGCACGTCTGACTTCAGAATCCCATCAGACAATTTCACTTAAATTCTACTAACGACAGAGTCGTTAAGTGCAGTCTGGTCACCCTAATTCACTTAATAATTTGACATTGGCATTTTTTCACCTTTTTTATGCCCGTACGGGGAGGTGATTATAATCAGGGAAGTGACTTGGTTCAAATGATATAATTGGTTTTCATATTTATTCCCTCTCACTGATCTCAGTTCAAATGTGCTCTGCTCACAAGTCAAAAAGATGATTTCTTCTAATTATCAGTTCTGCAGAGCTCATCTTGGGCTCTGCAAAATCCAGCTGTATCCTTTGTGCCTTTACCATGCTGTCACCAAGAATAAAGTGTTTGCAATCAGGATGCAGTCAGTTATGTTTCGTTGCTAATGTGCAAGGCAGAACGGAAGCTCATTTGCCCCTCCGCCCTGCTACTGGCTATGTTGAGTCAAGAGTAAAAAAAAGTATATTTCCAGCTGGGGGTGACTGCAGGGGGCTGTGTAGGGAGAACGACGCAAGAAGGATGTTCCAGGCTGCAGGAACAGCAGAGGAAGTGAGGTTGATGAAAGGCACGGTGGATGAAATCACTCTTGAGTCAGTCTCCCTGTGCAAGGGGTGAGTGGAAGGGTCATGTCCCTTTGCTTGAAATCTCCCTGCTCTGTGGGCTTTTTTTTTTTTTTTTCTTTTTTTTTTTTTTACAGCAGGGTCCTGTAGCCTTTGCCGACTCTTCCTGAAGTCAAGATTTTTTTTGTCATACAGTTGTATTTATAGGTCTGTGACACAGTCCCGAAGCTGAGATCATATTGGTGACATTGACATTCAAGCTATCCATGTCATTGATGCCATGGATCTTCATCATTGAAGGTGTGATCTCAGCTAATTGAGTTCCTTCTGAACTTTCAGACCTTGCTTTTGCAGGCTGAGATGAAATCATGGCTCTTGATGGAAACCTGGAGTTGGGATGCTCTTGCCATAGGAATGGGGAAGGACACATGAAAGGAAAGCCTAGGAGAGAGAGCCAGGAGACCATGACTTTTTCTCCTTGAAGATGCTGGATGAAGCTACTTCTTCCCTATGGTTGGAGCCACAACAGCTGCATTCTGACCCATCTCCTGGTAGCAGTGGCAGTCGGTCTGACTCTGTAAAGTGTTGTCTTCACCAAAGGAAGCAGGGGGACCACAGCTCCTATGCCATTCTCATCAGTTTTTTGGCTTAGCAACAACTCAATTTGCTTGTGCACAGAGCTGGCCTGGCTAATGGGTTTGATAGACAGCTCATCAAAAATCAGGGCTCCAGTGGGCCTTAGCTCAGGACCTCTCTTTAATGTGTCCATCTGTTGTGTGGATGACACAGATGGCAAAAGCCATATTTCTGCAAGACCTCTGCACATCTCATTGCCTGCAGCCGGAGGGGTGAGCTGATGGCAGGGCAAAGAGAAGCACTAAGCGCTGGAAGGCTTTGTGGGCATGCAGAGAGAAAGGACTGAGGATCAAGTAGCTGAGGGCTGAAGGCAGATAATTTCATGAGTCATACATTTTTAACAAAGTAGCTTCTACCTCAAACAAGCAGCTGATGAGTATGGTGCCTTCTCCATCTCCCAGCACTTTCTGACCCAGACTGCAGGTCCTGCTACAGAACAAGCCCTATCAGATATCAGACAGCTCAGCACAGAGTAGCTGAGTGAAAACCTATGTGCTGTGGCACCCAAGGTTACAGAGCTCCAATGTCTCATCTCCTGAACCAGTTATCTCTGAATTTTCCCAGGAAAACCCACCGCAATTTCAGACATCTGGTGACATATTTGCTACCCCTTCTCCCCTCTTCTCGCGTCATCTGATACCTGTGGTTTTGTTTTCTAACACAGCTCCAGCATCTCTGGGGACATTGGGGTGTTGTGTGCATGGGTGTAGACAAAATGCTCTGGGGACTCTTCTGCATCACATGGGTGCCCTGGGTCTGCAATTGCCAGAGATGTGGCTTGAAGACTCTTTTCTTCCCTTCCAATCTTATGTGCTTAATTCCTCTGAAATAATCTCAAAAGGGCAGTCAAACATTTCCATAACAAGGAGCATTCTGAATGAGTAGTTTCTGTCTCTGTCTCATCTGTAGGCTTTTCTTAAGACAGCAAGTAGTTACTTTTGAAAGTAAGAACAAAACTCTAAAGAAACCAAAATGAATTTATTTCCTTTAAACTGTTGTAGAAAAAAATCTAATTAAGATGATGAGCTTGTCATGCTCTGTGTTGCTTTCAGTGCTTCTACTTCCAAGCAATAGGTGAAGTCTACTTCCACTTAAAGTATGGACAGTTTTATACACTTACACATTTGTATATATTCATATACATATACACACATACGTACATTTATATATATATAATTTTTTTTTGCTAAGCTTTCCTGATCTTCCCTACAGCACTTTTGGAGAAAGCTAATGTTAGTCTTGCAGATGTAGAAAGGGATAACACCTCTAAGCTTCGTGCATGATGCAGTAGTTCTGCACCTGAAGTAAAGATAAGGGGAACAATTCCCCCAACTGTATTAATAATTTTCCCTGCAGGAAGAATAATATTCACCCCCCCCTCCAGACTGATCACTTTCTGCAGTGTTATAACGTATCAGTCACACTTCAAAAATCAAAAAATCCCCCTGAAATGAAAGGCTTCTTTTCTTTGACTTGAAACAAAAAGGATTAACACAGAATACAAATGTAAAGTTGATACGTAATGATATTTCTTTCTAAAGCTCCCATTACCTTCAGATTTCCAATCACCTGATGGACAAGTTCACCCCAAGCCTGAGGAGCAAGTGATCCTATGTTTACCCCTTTGGCACAATAAATGAGATTTCTAAAAGCTTTTTCCATTTCTCTGAGTTTGAGACGGACAAAGCAGACAGGCACAGGGACTTCAGAACAGACATTACCAAGAGTTTTCAGATATCTGGTTTCTGACAATTTGGCTTATTTTGCTGTTTAGTAAATGAATCCATCTGTCTGTGTATCCATCCGTCCTCACAGAACCCCATAGTTATCTATGGACTGAGGTACAAACACTATGTTTGCAGAAACACACCAGCCCACCCATCCACCCTCAGATTTGTCTCCCCTCTTCTAAGGCTGTGTTGGATGTGTTTTGTGTGCACAAGCACCAGCACTCAGCCACGACCACTACAGTAACCCCTACAAAAAAAAGCTCATCTTTGTCTCATCCGGGGTCTGAATCATATCATCAGGTGCTGAGTGAGCACCTGCTCTGTGGTGATTTGGGATGGTTTTCAGCCCAGGCAGCAGAGATTCATGCTATCCCTCCCTGATAGCTAGTACACAGCTCAGACTGTAATGAAGCTCTCATTAAACACACATTAATCAGGAGCCTTTTAAAGTCTATTTTTTCTCTAGTTATTGTTATCACTTCTCCTCGCAGTATTTCAGGCTCTGCAACTCAGACTCAGTTGTTACCAAAGGGACACAAGGAAACGTGTGTAGGGCTTAGTACTTCCACAAGGTCCTTTTTAGGAGAACCTAGGCAGGAAGTTAGGCTTGAACAATCCTGCAGTGACATGTGGACCCCACCGAGGACTCTGCATCATGACTGTGCTGTCCTTGTGGGGGAACAAGATTTGCTCAGTCTCCAAACCCCAGACTGTAGGTGTGCTGGGGTCAGTAATGCAGTGGGAGCTCTCAGAGTGGGACTTTGTGGTGCTGTTCAAGCAAAAAACCATCTTTTCTTCAGCAGTTTTTACGCTGCTTCTCCCAAGGTCATCTTTCTGATAACGCAAACACGAAAGCGTTACCTTGGATTATATTTAACAGTTTCCAAGTGAGCTATCGCATCCCAGCATGGCCGGAGCTATCATGCTGAAAATGAATGGATTTTCACATTGAGGTATTCATTGATGAGCCAGCTCTCAGGAGAGTGTTTGGGAGTGTAGGGACAGTGGGCAGGCAGGGCATGGAAGAGTCAGGAGCTACTTCTCAGCGTTTATCCTTTACCTTTGCATATCTTGCGCATCCTGCTCCCCACTCATCTCACCATCCTTGACTCCCAAGCTGGCTTGGTGGGAGGCAGACATTCACCTCACTGCTCCTTTCTCTGGATGCAGAATGATGCTGTCCCCATCCTCACTGGCTCTTGTGTGGGAGGAAGAAGTAGACTGGGAGGCAGAGTGTAGGGAAATGGGACAGCATGTGAGAATGAAAAAAAATGCCGGGACCACTGATTCATGGCATAGAGCCAAGGAGAAGGGATGGGAATCTGTCGTTCAGAGGCACCAGCCCAGGAGGAAAGGTGCTGAGAAAGCACCCTTCCCCTTCAGAAAGTGCCTGGAAGAATTTTGCAGTTGCCCATGAGAGAGACTTTTCCCCTGTGTCACTACTACAGTGCTACCCTGTGAAGCCTTCCCTGCTCCTCCTCGAGGGCTTAGGGAGCTATCAGGGCAGCCCCAGCCTTGCATGATCAAGGCTTGGCTCCATCATCTGCGTTTGGGCTCTCAGTCCTGCCCTTGCTGCTGTGCAGCAACAGACAGCTCTCGCCAGTGACACAAGTTGAGACAGTTCTACGAGATAAACCACTGGATTTTCCCTTCTTCATGTAGCAGCACCTTAAGTTACCCAAGTTCTTCTGGCTGCTTCCCTAGGAGCAAGTTTCCATTTTCTTTGGGTGTTTGGCTTTGGTGCTTTTCCACGTGGGAGAGTGGAGGGTCCCAGTTTTCAGGGCAACAGGGAGCTCAGCTCATGACCAGGCTCATCTGAGAATCCTGGTTGCGCGGCTGGATGTGCCGGCTGCAAACCACTCCATGTTTTTGTTGGACTCAACAGCCATCTCAGCCATGATAGTGGTCGATATGCAAAACCTCCTGCCTGTCCTCGGTGCTGTGACCCCAGAGAGCCTCCACTGGCTGGGGTGCACCTCTGGTAGCCCTCAACCTCCCAGGCCAATTAAAATCCTCGTCAAGTGATGCGCCTCATCTCCAGACCCCTCTGGGGATCTTGCACACCTCATTAGTGTAATTGGGAGATATTTCCACTGTGACAGAGCCCACCCAGACACTGAACTACTGTGACTGTTGTGGGAGATGATAGTCTCCTGTAACTTGAGACATGGCAGGGTGAAGGGGCCCCATCAGGTCTGGCGTCTCATGAGGACCTCCCGTAATCCCTCCTTGCAGGATTCAGCAAACAGTGGAACAGAAGTCTTTAATAGCATCTGTTGTTTCTGCAGTGCCTGTGTTGAAACACCTCTGCCCCCGGGTCTTTGCTTGCTTCGCAAATACTCGCCACAGTGTCTATGTACCTATTGGATGTCTACAGCTTTGAAAACCTGCCAATATATCCTCAGGGACCAGTAGGAAATTATCCAACTCCCATATCACAAATGGGGAAACTGAGGCAGAGGGCTGTGAGTTAACGTGTGAGTAGGGTGGTCTCTTCTCTGTCCCCAGATGGATGAGGGGATAGCAAGAACAAATGTGAAGAGCCCTCCCTCAAAAAAAAGCCCATCAAAGCTGTCCCTGGGGAGACAGAGGCAGGGAGCAGAGATTTCATGGTCTGGATTTCCTGACGTGTCCTTACCTCCTGGGACAGTCTGGATATGGCTTCTCCATCAGCCGTTGTGTGGGACAACTAAGATCTTGCTCACGGTGGTGGTAAAACTGGTTTAAATGGGGCTGGCATTGGAAGGGAGAACTGATGAAGATGGGGACCAGGCAGGGGGTTAGCAAAACAGCTTGTGCTCCACTCTTCTCTCTCATGGGCGGGGAATGAAACACACTGGACACAGATGTTAACCAAAAAGACATTTTAGCATGTGAGCCTGAAATAAATGAGACAGCAGCATGGGGAGGTGTGAGAGCAATGCTGTGGAGTGACGAGGAAGCAGGTGCATTGGCTCCTGCCCTCTGCCCTGACACATGGCATCGCCAATGAAACCAAGCCCCCATTTCCAGGGAGATGCTGTGCTCCAGGGAACTGACGTCCTGTATGATACTTCACCAGCACAAATGCAGGTAAGATCATTGCCAGCCCATCCCAGCTGATTTCCAGTGAGACACATCAAACACTTTGCTTAAGGAGAAGCAGCAGTACAGAAAGGCCATGTGCTCAGCGTGGCAGTAATTCCTCCCTCTTTTCCACCTTGGTGGAACAGCTTTAACTGCACAGCATTACCTGCAGCATTTTCCTGCACTTTTTTCTGCCTGCAAGGGCCAGGTCTGCTGCTTAATGCCATAGACACAGACTGGAACAAAGTAAAATCAGTGACAATGTAAAGACTGAAGGTTTTGATAGAACCTGGCTCAATGAAAAACAAATTTGCATGGCATTTAAGAGGTCTTCTGCCTCCTCTAAGTATTGGCTCCGAACTGATATAGAGCAGGACTTGTATGGCAGGATTCTCCTCTTCCTGTCTTAAAAGTATTATGAAAGATTAGTGCCTGCTGTCATCATGGTTTGCAGGCATGTTATTGTTATTAATTATGGTTATTACTGTAGCGCAGCTCTACCCAGCATCTGGCTGACAGGCTGTCTACAGAACCAGGGCTGCCAGCCGTGGAGAGGCAGCTCCTGCTGTCTGGCCAGGGTGGTAGCCAAAAACCGGCAGCTGCCCGAGCAGCACGAGCTTAGCTGCATCGTGGCCAGCTGGCTCGGCAGCCAGGACACCGTGCCAGCGAGCCTGGTGGCACGCAGGAGCTTGGCTGCCTGCAAATGCCTGCTGCCTGCGGGCAAAGGTGGGAGACTGGAGAACACGTGGAAAGGAGCAACCAGGTTGGAGAAGAGCCACTCAGGGGTGTTGGGCAAAGCTGGGAATAAAATATGAAAGGTTTTTTGTGAGTGTTTTCAAGCAATGGGTTTAGCTCTGGAAGTTTTGCAGATCTGTACTTTCATCAGCCTGGAATGCTTGGGAATGCTTGAGGGCTTTTACGTGGCATTTTTGGAGGTGGGAAAGGACTTTGGTGTTTTGTCTTTAGCTCTCTTCTGTTGTCTCTTTGCTTTCTCTGTTTGAAGCAAAGTGGGAGAGGAAAGGGAAAAAGGAAACACTCCAAATTGAAACAGGAGGGCTTGATGCTTTGCTGGAAAGCAAAGGAGAAGAAACCTCCCCTGGTGGCCATTCCCAGGGGGAAGAATGAAAGAAAATGTGTTGAAATCAAAGTATTTGTAGAAATGTAAATTCCTTTTAAATAGAGTGGAGGAAGGAGACCGTGAATATTTAAGTAATTCTATTTAGTTGCATCAACAGCAGCTCAGCCCTGGCAGAGGGGCTGCCACCTCTTGTCGCCGTGTGGAATGGGATCCCTGTATGCCCCACTGCAAGCGATTCATCCCAGGGAATTAATCAGCACTGCTGCAGAGAGGTGCTGTCTGCTCCATGGGAGTTTCTACTTTTGCTGTGACTTACAGTCATCACTGCTTTAATGGGAACGGCCAGGTGTTAATGAGCATCCCCAGATGGGATGTCTTGGCCTGCTGTGCTTGACAGCAGGATGCACAAGCCTCGGCCAGCCTTGTCACGCCTGGAGGCAACTGGAGGACTTCAGCAGGACCTTCAGCATGTGATTCAGACAGGGGAACTAACAAAGACATTCACTTGATCCAGAAGGGGAGAAGATTATTCGTTGAGAAAACTGCTGCAAGAGGAGCAAAGAGCAGTCCATGATGCTACATGCCTTCTGTAGGAAGAGTTTCAACATATCCTTGTCCAAAAATCTAGAGTCCTGGGAGAGAGGGCTGAGCAGATACAATGCTTTTGCCATCACATGACTCTACCGGGCGATTGGTTGGTTAGTGGCTTTTTGGTATTAAGCAGCAATTGGAAAAACTTTCTTTCTTGGAGGACCTCTTAGCAGCGAGCAGCATAGGTTCACATGCTTAGGGTACAGTCCTGTCACAAACACCCTGAGGGAGGTGGGAGGAGTAAGGATCAAAAACCCACCAAAAGGTGAGCAGGCTGTGTCCTCAGGCTGAGGTATATGCGGCTATGTACTGGCATGGCCACAGAGCCTGCAAGACTCAGGGCTCAGGTTTGGCTGTCCCCCCAGAGTGATTCCCAGCCATTTCAGGGATATCTGTTGCTGCTTAAACCCACAGCAGGTGAAGTCCTCAGTTTGGTGTTATATTGCTGTGGCCAAAAATCCCTTTCCCATCAAGTCTTAGGGCAGGAAAAAGAGAGAAAGCCAAGTCACAGGATAAAAACATCAGCACAGAGCCTTTGAACCAGTTATTTAAAGCATCCTGATGATTTTCTTCCCTATGTCCTGGCCTTGCTATGACGACAGTTGCAAGGAAGTGCTGCATGCACCCATGAGGTGCAGAAGATGGCCAGGATGCTTCACGAGACTTCAGACAGCACATGAGCTCATCGCTGGACTGGGAATGCTGGTCCCACATCCCCTCCAAAGACAAGGATGGAGACTTGTGATTAGGAACGAAAAAGTAATTGGGGAGCTCCTCAATTCTGCCAAATTAGTGTGGCACTGGTAGAAAGTGGAGGCAGGAGAAAGTAAACTGTGTTGTTGAGTCCTCAGCAGCACGGAAATGCATCTGCAGTTCAAGAACCTATTAAAAAGCTGAGACATATACAGACTTTATTAGCCACATGTCAGAAAGTACTTTCTACAGTAAATCCTACTTAATAGCCGTATGCTAGGAGAGAATTAAATGCTTTTTAGCTCTCAGACAGTTATGTAAACTTGAGAGTGGAGAAAAAAAGATAACAAATATCAGCAGAGGAGACTTCAGTGTATACCAGTTATTAATGTATTTATCTGGGCCATTTATTTATGGAAGATAATTTTTTTTTTTCTAGGACAGGCCTGTTAAGTCTGACAGTTTAATCAAGACCAAATGGGAAAAATGCCATATCATAAAGTAGTAAATCTCCCATTGATTTTGATATAAGCTTCATTTTTTATTTTGTATTTTTTCCCCAGCCATCACATTCTGTTTGACAGACTCGTTAACAAGATATTAAACTGCCCCACTCTCTTTTTGAGGACAATAAATTACTATGGAGAAAGATGCTGTTGTCATTAACAGATGCCTTTCACAGTGTAAACATCCCTTGACTGATAAGCAGAGAGGGAAGACGCATGCAAACTAGCCTTTTCATGCTAAATAAATAATAGGACAGGAAAATGGCACTGAAATCTATGCTGGTTTGTTCAGTGAAGAATGCTCTACTGGAGGACAGGATGGTTTAGGAGATCGATAATGGGATACAGAGTTTTTTTGCTCGGTTGTGGTTAATCCATCCTGATGGTGGGGGAGAGGAGCTTTGTGGCTGCTCGGGACACTCAATCAGTGTCATGGTTGATGAGGGCTATGGTGTGGGGCTTGATGGCCCCATCCTGCTCTGGCATGGGTGTTGGTCAGAGTGGGTCCATCCTCCACCAGGTCCCTTTGTCTGGGTGACAGGCACATCAAGGCTTGCATCAGGAGCCTGCTGAGCAGTAGCTCAGGGGAACGAAGTAGTCTGAGGCGACATTGGGTTGGTGGCCCATGGGCCAAAGCGGGCCCATGATGCCACATCATTTGGCACAGTGGAACCCCCACCAACCACAGCACCATCCGGATAAGGGCATTTGCAAGAGTGCACAGGTTAGGTGGTGGCAGTTTTCTGATAGCATGTGGGTGAGAACCCTGCCCCTCTACGTGGAGGAGGATGGGGGCTGCAGAGTTCATTAGCAAGGGCTGGAGCCAACATGCCAGCACGGAGCAGGATTTTCTAGATGTCCTCTCCAGGAGAGACAGGAAAGACAGACCCACAGGTGTCTCTGCATGGGTACCAGCTCCACCAGGGCAGGAAGACTGGGAAACGGCTAAGAACGTGGGGCTGCAGATGGTGGCTCAGCATCATCTGGCTCATTTAAACTTCTCTCTGACGTCTTTCCATGAGAGGCATTTTAGGCTGGGTTCCTCCTTTGACAGTAGCATCTCTACCCAATGTAGTGTCTTGAGACATCATTCCTCACACTGGCTGCACCTTCTCTTCCAAGGAACAAGCAGATGCCAGCAGTCAGTCAGTCACACCAGCATGAGTTCTCTCTCAGGGGGTGGGACTTGGCCAAGCCACCTGCAACTCACTGATCAAGGCTCCCAGGGCACCCTCATATTTACACTGGGTGCTCCTGGGTTGTACTGGTGGCTCTTCCTTTGAAATTTTAAGTAAAGGGGCTGAGCTTTTGTTTAAAATCTGAGGTTCGCTCAGACAAGACAGCAGCTCTGAGAGCAATGGTTCTGGGTCTGGCTACAGGGCGTGGGCAAGCTGCTCAGGGCAACTTCATTCCTGGCCTAAAAAGATTGTTCTGGATACTATGGCACCCATAGCGTATGATGCTGGGGTAGCAGTCAAATGTCAGAGCTCCTGCTGTCCCCCAGTGCCTGGCATGCTCTCAGGAGCAGATACTGGCCATGCTCAAACCCCTGGTGACAATCAGGTTGAGGCAGCAAGGAGGGAGTGCCAGAGTTGAGATTTTGTGTATTTAACCGTAGTGCTTATATTTGACCCTGTTGAGTGTCCTTTTCTTATAATCACCACATATAGGTCTTTTCCTCTAGGTAATTTCCCAACATCCCTAGTAACTGCTGCATTGAGTGAAAATGTTCCCGGCTTTCCTGGCATCCCCTTTCTTCCTCCCCCTCAAACCAGCCTTCCTCATCCAATGTGTTCCTAGCTCAGAGCACTGCATTAATGCTCCATTTTATTGCGTGCTCTTAATGACGCATCTGCAGATACTTCCCCTCTCTAACTGAGAAAATTCTTACTGGGATGGAAATTTTAAAATGAGAGTCAGATTGTTTCCACATCACAGGGCACAGCCAGGCTTTAAATACAACAAAATTCCTGAAATCTGTTATCCTGTCACCTAAGCATTTAAATAATTAACTACAGAAACATCCCTCAGGCCTGGCTAGGAAAGTGAGAGTGTTTGCATTCTAATTGATCACTAAATGCAAAGCAAACAGCTCATGTCAATAATTACTTTAGAGGAGGCAGACGTGGTCACTAAGATGAACTTAATCTGCTCAAAGACTCAGCAGCACTTACAGGTGTAAGCACCGTCTCTGGCTGTTCACTCTAATGACTTTATTATTTCAATGTCATTAGGCCCGTTCCTCTCTAAGTTTTGCTAATGGGCATGCACATAACCAGCCTTTGCTACTGAATCATTCTCCCACTCCTTTATTTATTCCTTTCACTCTGTGGGGGCTGCAGTTGCTTTCTATATCCATGCACATACGCCTATGGATCTTTTCCTTTTTTTTTTTCCTTAATTTTTTTTTTTTAATTACAACTGAAAAGACAATTTTCTTGTTGAAGGTGGCAATCAGAGGGGAGCATGGTTCTATTCCAAGGGACTCCCACCTCCAGATCTGCAACACATGCTGTGCATCCCAGCCTCCCTTACGTAAAGACACATCAGAGGGAGGAAATGAGACTGACTGATGTTTAACTGTTTGGATGCTATAGCAGCTCTTCTCTAGGAGCCTGGGATGCTGAAACAAAGCTAGAACATCATCCGAGTGTGTTGCTTCCTGAATCGATCATGCCCTGGCTGCTGGTCCTTCCCTGCACCTCTCTTCAGAGCTTGGCTGAACACTCCCCAAGTGTGTTTGCTCTCTCTGCCCAGCCTCTCTCTGCTGCCCCCTCCTTCCCTGCTGCCTCAAAGTCCCTGTGCCATCTTGGCTTCATAATGCTGTCATGCCTGTACCAAAAACCCTGCGCTTGCTCAGGAGAGCCAACTGCCTCCTCTTGGCTCCCTGGGGTTCCCCCTGCCCAGAGCCTGTCGCCTCATCAGGGGCCTCTGTTAATGAGGACTGGTGCAGGGGACTTTGAAGCTCCCTTAGTAAAAGTCTCCCTGGGACTGACCCAAATCCATCTCAGAACTCCAGGGGTGGTTGTTTTTCATGTTTTTGCATGAAATTACGTGTCAGCAGCTGTATTTCCACTGGTCTCAGGCAGGAGATAGCTGCAGCAGGCAGTGACTACAGGGAGACAGGTAATTTTGTGCTTTCCAAATGGTCCTTAAATAAAAGGAGAGTGGCTCTGCTGGAGGACAAGAGAGCTTTTCAGCCTCATGAGCTCTGCTGGGCACCAGTAATGCCCCTCACTGTACACTCTGCAGCTGCATTTAGAGCAGCCCTGATTAAGTGTTATTTCCCAGGCCATCACCGCCTCTGAGATTACAAAGCCCAGCTCTGCCTCTCTTCAGAGACCACTTCCATCTTGTGCCTCCCTTTCCTGGGATGAGCCATGTTGATCTGCAACTACAGTATCCTTGTTAGCTGACACACCACCAGCCTATCCCTGTTTGCAGTTATGGCCCTTAGTAAAGCTCTTTTGGAAGAGTTTGGCTTGGGAAGCAAAAATTACTGTTCATCACAAGATATGTTTGCCCTGGAAAACTTTTCCAGCCCCGAGTCCCTGCAAATTGTCTCTCTCCAGTAGGATGGGTACAAATATATGTTACTGCTCATCCCATGTGATGGGTTTCAAGAGGAGAAGCTCTGCTTCCTATGCACAAACACACAGGAAGAGACACAAGTGGAAGGTGCAGGGGATGGTGGTGAGAGGGCAGAGCCATCATTGCACACTGGTTTGCACACCTGCAGTCTGCAGCAGCAGGCAGCCCTAGAGAGGCCCAAGGCTGGACTGTGGTGCTCTCCTCTGCCTTGGGCTTTCTGTGACACCATGGATTGAGGATTGTTAAATTCCCACAGATTTAGCCAGACATGGCCTTGGAGGCTCAGGGGTTTGGTCTTCTTCAATTCCTTAGGAGGGTAACATGGATGGGAGGGCATCTTCTTTCTCTTGGGTACTCTTTTGGTGTATCTCAGAATGAAGAGTACAGGTATCTCAGCTTGGCCTGTACCTCATGTCCCCTTTTCTCCTTGTCTGTTGGGATAGGGGTTCTTTCAAACAGCCACCACTATGTTTATGCAGCACATAAGACTCCCCAGGCCATGTGGGGGAGAGAGCTGATGTCCACTGCACGATCCCGTTAAAAGCATTAGTATTTCTTCATTCAGCAATGGGCCAAATACATTGTTCAGTCCAAACTCTAGCAGGACAGCAGCCCAGACTTACTCTCTTCAAAGCCACCCATCTAAAAGGTGGGAGGAAAGTTTCCTTGCAGGCATCCTAGCATTTCCTGGAAGTGCTGGCAATGTTTCTTTGAAGCATTTGAAGCTACCCAGCTTTGGGCACAGACACACGCAGCAGCCAGCTCTGACTCTACCATTCCCAGCCCTCCCAAGGATGAAGCAGTGATGTGGGCTGCTGTTTTTAACCCGGAGCACAGAGCTTCTCACTGGGAGTGTGAAAAAGCGCCTTGTAGGTGGATTATTTGCCTCGGCAGTAAGCTTGAATAAACAGCCAAAGGACAGTGGGTGAAGGATGGAGGGCACCGAGCACAGAAACATGCTAATGAATGTAGCATCCTTGAGTATGTGAAGGAGGGGAAGGCAGACAGAGCTGTCTGTGTGGGAGGCCTCAGCACTGACAATACACTAATCAGTACAGTTTCTGCCTCAGCTTTGCTATTGCTCACGCATTAGTTGAGATGTTATCATAACTTTTTCCTTTAGCCTACCCTGAGGTGGTTTTGGCTCACAATAGAAAGCAACCTTTGGTTGTCTCTGGATCATCCTACTTATGGAATCGCCTATGACCAGCAAGGGACCGGGGAGCCCCACACTGCTCCCACATCCTATACCATCTACATCCTACACCCTGCTCCCAAACTGCAGCTTGATGGAGCCAGTCTCCTTTTTCCGAGTTGTCTGATGCAAATATTTATTCAGCCATCCTGCTCAGGGCACCTTCCTTGTGAGTGACAGAATTAATTCAAAAAATCAAATTCCTTTCTTTGTTTTGCAGGGTGGAAGGATGATGCTTGGATAATGCTTATGTCGCTGCCACAAGCTTCACTGTCGTCTCTGGCCACCATTGTCCCAGCTCCACTGTCCCTTGTTCCCACCAGATGCCCTGTGCTGTGTACAGTAGCTGCAGGGTTTTTTTTCCCCTTGATCACATTAATCACTGAGGTAGGAACAAGCCTGGGTTATTTGGCTGTGTCTTGCCTAAAGTAACACAGAGTAAACAACTCCCTTGGGCAGCCTTTGGGAAAGCTCCCTGGAAAATGAAAAAGGTTGAAAACAGCTTTTTTAACAATCCCCACCATGGCTCTGCCACCAGCCTCTTTGACTTTGTGATTTATTTCTTTTCAGGAGTGAGCTAGACCGTGAAATCACTTTGAAGTTTTGCTCCTGAGACGAAACATCAGGAAAGTATTAATAGAACCTTTTTTTTTTTTTTTTTGTAGTAGAGGGAAAAGAAGAAAACCAAGGCAGAAATAAGAAGAGCTCCTGCAGAGCTGTTTACTCTAGATTAAACTGTCCCGGACTCTCTGGATCTCAACAGCTTCAGCTGAGGAACAGCCTGAAAGTGATTAATTTATAAGTTAACAAATATCACTTTCAGGCAAGAGGCTATCCGACTGCTTGCCTAAGAGCAAAGAGACTGTAAACAGGTTGTTTCACCATGTGAACAATATATTTGCTTTCAAGTTAGGGTAAAATCCAGACCTCCTGATACCTTGGATTTTGGTATCATATCCAGAGCCTTTTGGCTGTAGCTTTGCCAGTCTCACCGTTGGTCTTTTAACAGCTGATGGCCATTCACAGCTATGCACGACTTGAAGGTCACATAACCCTCCTCGAGAGCTGCCACAAAGAGTGATTCAACCAAGATTCTGCCAGGTTGTTCTGGTCAGGCACCGGAGAATTTTCAGAGGGAAGGCACAGCTGTGCTGCCCATCCTGGAGGGAAGCAGCAATGCCGATGAAGCAACCTGCAAACGCTGGGGACTGGGTTGGGGGCTGGAGCTGCTTCCTGGGGGCAGGCAGTTACCTGTCTCAAGAGTTATCCCCAGAAAGCCAGATAATCTCTCAGGACTAATGGCATTAATTGTGCCTGGACAAAAGCAGACATACACCGCTTAATTTATTCTTCCTGTATTGCGCTTGATTGCTTGCTATTCTATTACCCCCCCACTGGATCTTGTACTCAATTATTACACTGCTGACCCACCTTTGCTGCTAATGTGACACTTTCATTTCCTCTTCAACACAACAACCTCTGAAATAACGTAAAGGATCAGTTCTGTGCAGCAGTACATGGGGCTGGGCGTTGTGCAGCTCCCATGAGTGATTGCTGAGCAATTCTGGCAGCATGAGACACAATCCTTCCACGATACCAGTTTAATGAAACATTCTGTGAGTTGGAGTTGTCTCTGCTTTCTCCCCAGGCCCCATATTTCAACCAGGCACCAGAGGCCTTAGGATTATTGATCTGGGTAACCTTGGGAGTTGTGAACAAGGTTGTTCCCTCCAAATGAATGAGTGATCTTGCAGGAAATATATGAAAGCAATGGTTCACTCCTTGTATCTATTGAAGCCTTCTCATATGTGTCCATGGTAAAAAATGCTCTGGCTCAACTAAGACAATAGTCCGATGAAGGCTGAGGGCTGTAGGAAACACAAACAGTTGGCAACACACAACCAGAATGTGGGACGCCTTTGTAGCTTAGCAGATCAGACGATGGGGTGCAATGCAGTCCAAGACTTGATCTGTCTTCTTCCAAATCACGTTGACTTGGAAAATTACTCCTCCCTTCCTGCAGCTGTGACATGATACCTTTTGTGCAGCAAGATGGGAGTACCGGTCTACCACCCAGAGCCCCAGTTTCAACTGTCTGCACAGTCTAGCCAAGCCCAGCAGGGAAATGGTTCACAACAATGCAGATTGAATGAGAACCTGGAGGAGGCACATCTGCAGAGCAACAGATGCTCATCCTCCCATAGTGATCTGCTTTAAGAGTATGTCTTGTGATGTCCACCAAGCAATTTGGGTCCAGGCCGGTTTCCTCCCTTCTTGTGCTTTTTTTGAGGTTTGTCTCCAAAGTCTGCAGTGTCTGACAGCTCCCTTGCACACTCTGTTGTTGCTCTGCCCGTGCTGCAGGAGGAAAATGCTGGAAATTGCTTACTATCCCCAAAACTCTGCCTGGGATTGTTTAGAACATAAAGGTATGGAAGAGTGAGAGACTGGTTCTCTGCAGAAGGGTACAGCAACTCTTCAACCATGCTTCAAGCAGACCCACACTCACTCTCCCCAGCTTGAGTGAAGCCCTGTTGCTCTCTAATACAGTGCACGAAGGGCCCGAGTAGTTTTCTCTTCCTTTAGTAGTGGTGTATTTCAAATAAGAGTTTTCCCAGTTAGTTTCTATCAGATACAGAAAAAAAAAATAACCCTTCCCCAAGGCAGAGAATCTCAGACTCGGTTGCGTTAGTTACATCGTTGGCTTCAGTTATATTGCTGGGTTCCAACTTGTCTCCTTCTAATAACATCTCAAAAAATACTGTTTCGAAGGAGGTTCCTGAAGGATAGTACACTTCTAGATCCCAGCAATGTTCATTTGCTCTTTGCTAAAGGCAGTGCTTTGGTTAGTTTTAGGGAGCTGTGACCATCACAGGGCTATTGGACAACTCCCATGCACGGATGCGGAATGGCTTCTTTCCTGCACTGGAAAACATAAAAGGAGACTATCCTCAAAACTGAGACTCTGAAGGCACTTAAAAGCTGTGCTAGGGCATGTCCTTCCAAACCATGATCACAAACCATTAACTGAGCTGCTTTAATCCACCAGCGGTGTTTTATCTCCTCCATGAATTCAAGACAAAGGTCTCCACCTTTGCCTTTGACTGTCTGGCTGCTCAGCCCCAGGGGCATCTCAGCTCTTCTTCCAAACTTTCTCTCATGGACCAGAAAAAACATCCTTGGCACTAACAACTGATCTCAGAGATGTTTTATTCCACCTTCACATAACGTCCTAGTTTCTTATAAATTCAGGAAGATGCAGCCGCCAGTTCTGCATTGGACAGAAATGCCATTAGGGCAGTCAGTACGAGTACTGAGCCGCAGGCAATTTAAGATGATAGCGTGCGATAACAGTCGACAACCCACTGTCAATTCAAAAGCTTTCTGGCAGCTTTCTCTTCATTTTGGAGATTTCTGTCTTAACAGACCTATAAAGGAACAGATTAGTCGAGATAAATTGGATAGCACCTTAGCCTAGTGTGTCAGCAAGGCTAGATTATGGCTCTCTGATGCTATATAATGCCTGGTAATGCTGTCAGAGGTTTTTCCCAGGTCCTGAAAGAGGCTTTCATGGGGCTTTGTCCAGAGCATGGGAGCCAGAAGAGAGCAGGCAGTGCCCTATGCTGGGTTTCGTTGTGGTGGTTTGAAGTTGCTCTGCACACAAGTGCTGTTCTGTCCTCGCGCTATGGCAGCTGTACTGGCTGCCTGGATCCCAGCCCTCTCCGTGGGCACTGGAAAGAGAAAGGGAGTCTTTTAGAGCACAAGGATGACTTGAAGCTTGGTGTCATCTCCAGCTTGCTCCCTGGAGATATTATTCCTCTTCGCAGCTACATGCAAAGCTGAGGGAGGAACTACTGTGAATTTACCCAGTTTGAAGTCCTGAGAGGCAGTGAGCCCTCCAGCATGGGCAAATCTCCCTTGGAGCTTCTGCAGTTCCCTGTGATCCTTACCCTCCTCTCTGATCTTGTCCAGATGCCACCATTGCTTGTTAAACACAGCAGATTTGGCATCTTTTCATTCATCTGCTTAGCATCACCCAGCTTTGAAACCAAGAGCTTCACAGTGGAAGATATCCATGAGTGCATTTATTTCTGCCCATAAATACAGATCTTTTTCCTTTTAAATCCTAACTATATGAACTCCATTCTGTTTACTCCATTACCCACAGGCAAATTGTAAAATTATAGCCCTGTACTTTGGTTGGGAGGCTGTGCTTTGAGGGGCTGCTGCAGCTCAGAAACTCCTATTGAAGCTGAGCTGTAAGGGGAGGGTTAGGGACCAGGGAGCCTCTGGTTAGTCAAGATAAAAATGATGGGAAATACTCCAAGAGAGATGTACTGAAAAGCCTTCCAAGTCTATTAAACACGGAGATTGGGGTGTGTATTGAAGCTCCTCAGTTTAAATCTTCTTTGACTCTCTAGAAGATTTTGCTCACTTTCCTCATTTAATCCACTTACTTTTGTAGGCAGACAGACAGATGGACAGGGACTGATCCCTCTCTTACTCCTCACCACGGTATCTGCTGAGTTCCCTCTGCCTGGCACCATCATTCAATGGCCTCTGCCTGCATTTCTTTAAGGTGTTCAAAGTAGTTATTTGGTAGATAAATCCTCCTACAACTTAAACTGCCAAATATGAAATAGCTCTTACTGGAGCAAGGATTAAGCAGCAAACCCTTATTTATTTTCTTCTTGGTGCTCAAAACAGACTGTTCCTGCCATTCTTATGAGAATGTCAGGAACCTCTGCAGGCTCATGTTCTGCAGAGGGGCACTTCTGGAACCAACCTGCCCTGGGAATTGAAAGAGCATCCACAGGCTGAGTGAGGAGATGCCCTGGGGGATGGTTGGGTACAACAGAAGAGAGGGGAAGTAAAACAACCTCATCTGTCCACAAAATTTCTTAGCATTGTGCTTTTCGTCTGCTTGCATTAAGAGCATTTACATGTCTGGATGGAACCATCTTTGGGCATAGTTATTTTATTAATATGCTGATTTTTAACAAAACAATACACTAAATCTGAGCATGAAGTTTTGTTCACTGTGCCTCTCCCATTTGGAGATGTTTTGGAAACCACATAGTATTAATCTGGCCTCTGACCATACTCAAAATGGGAATCTCCAGAAAAATCTATGAAAGGTGGTATCTGGGGTCCAAACTGGCAGGTAATGGAGTCTTCAGAGCTAATAACTTCATGCCCTTTTGTTGACTGGCAGCTTCAAAATTTAATGTCTCTGGTTGTGGCTCTTGGGAGCAGAGCTTCCTGTGGCTGTTCTTTGGCAACCAGTGATTAAACTGCAGCTTTATGCTGCCAGAAAAAAAAATTAAGAAGGAAAAAATGTAGCTTTGTAAACAAGCTCTCAGGAGAAGCCCTCCAGCTTGCCCTGTTCACCTTGTGTATTCAGAAAGCAAACAATAGCCTCCTTCTTCCAAATTGTGAGATTCACTTAAAATTTGCCAGGCTGAGCTGTGGTTGTTGTTTTTTTTTTTTTAATCATTACTATTATTTTGAACACTCTTGGGAAACTCATTTGTCATTTTGATTTTGCCACTGTTCAGGTTCTTGTTTTTATCTCTTGACTGTGAACTGCACTTGCAGAGGAGAGCAGAGACAGGGTACCTGGAGCCCTGGCTGCACAGGCCAAAGACATGGGGATCACCCCTTATCTAGGCAAAGCTCTCTGCTGGCTCATTCCTGCTCTTTTCATTGCTTGTAGGCTTTGCACCACAGATAGAAGCTGCTTTGGCCAGAAGTAATGGAGTGCTAAGGTATAGCAGGGCCACATGGTATTAATTCTGACGCATGGAGTTACTGACTGAATGCAGCAAATGCTCCAATATCAACACATTGTTTCCCTGAGGAACTCTGCTGCAAGAACATTTGGAAGTGAGATACCCATGCATGCCATAAGTGAGCAATCATATTTTTTTGTTTTACTTACTATCTCCTGACTTTTCTTCTCTTTTTTCTCCTCTTTTCTCCATTTTCACTCAGAGGTACTCAGGACCAGACGTGACTTCAATGGATGTGACAAGGGAACCATCTACAACTGCCCCATTGAAGTCACGTCTGGTCCTGAGTACCTCTGAGTGAAAATGGAGAAAAGAGGAGAAAAAAGAGAAGAAAAGTCAGGAGATAGTAAGTAAAACAAAAAAATATGATTGCTCACTTATGGCATGCATGGGTGACAAGGGAACCATCTACAACTGCCCCATCCTTGTGCTGGGGCTCTGGAGAAGGCACTGGCTGCGATGTCAAAGCAGATATGTGTAACTATAAATGCTGAGACTAAACCCAGAAGAATCAGTCTTTTTCCTTTTGCCCTTCAAATAAAGCCTATTCCTGTTGAATGGGGGCTCGTTATCACAGCATCATGAGAGGAGGAATGTTGCCATGTAGCTAATGTGATGATTTCAGGTACAGCTGATGATACCTGATCAAACATCTCTGCGATCAGGCAGACTGCTTGGATTCTAACCCTCTAATAGCAAACTCACAGAAGCACGTTATAATTAAAATCAGGATAAATGTCATCACTAGACTTTGATGAGAAGAACTTCTGGCTTTGTGCACATCCAGGCACGTCAGATGAAACACAGAGGGCAGATTCTGCAGCATCTTCCCCTTCAGCACAGGGGAGCACATTGCACTTGTGCTGCACTGCAGGAATTAGGGATGTAAAGTATAAGATAGTTCCAGAGTCTTGAAGGAATAGACTAAATCTATTGCTACTGCCTGAGCTGATGATAAAGACTGCCATGCCCTGGGTTCAAAGAAGCTGGTATGGGAGTTGTGAGATGCAAGCCTGTGTCTCGAGCCCTGCTGTGGGTTTGGGGGGGCACTTGAGCACTGCGGGCAGCCCTGATCTCCACACTGATGTAGGCTGTTGTGGGGGGCTAGAGGGGTTACGGGGAAGACTGGAGTGATGCAAAGGATGGGAGAGCTGCCTTCTGATTAGGGAATAACATGGCTGGATCTCTTCAGCACAGAGAGGAGAAGGGTAAGAGGGGTCACATCATGAAGGTTTCAGGTAAGGTGACTGCAGAGTTGATCACCGCATCCCTCAGCATACTCACTGGATACCAATACACTAACAGGATACCAATTTAAACTAGATACAAGCCAGCAGGTTTTTGCACAGAGGTAGCACATTTCCAGAACACACTGCCTGGAGACTGTGGGGGCTGAGAGTGTCAGCAGGGTCGGTGTGACTGTTCATGCAAGAGTTGATGCTATTGTGGCTGTCCTTCAAGCTGTGGCACAGGGCAGAAACAGCAAGGAGCACAGCACTACCCCGCTGCTCAGTGCTCGGCAAACTCTCCTTGTTACTCAATGTAAGCTGTTCAAGGAAAGGCTGTAAAATTCCTGCGGCTGCTTTGCAAGTGGGATGTTTGTCATGATCAGCGTGGGGTGTCACTTGAAACCTGATTCATCTGGATCCCCCTAGAATGACATGTTTAATATGAATTATTTCTTATCCTCCAGCAATTTTCTGACTGCTTCTCTCTATAGATATATAAGATATAGAAAATGGCATGTATCTCCTTTCATGCAGCCAATGTGGAAATTAAACAACTTGCTTCCTGAAGGGACATATTTTCCCCTAAGCAGGAGCCCAGGTAGCAGAGCTGACAGGCTGCTTCATTGCTTCTGGTTACAGAGACGCAGCCCTAGTCAAAGCCCTTTGGACACGCACACTGCGCGTCTAGCAGTCCTGGTAGCACTCCCACTCAGTGCAGCTGGCTTCCACTTCTATTTCCCTGAGACAAAAGCCACCCTGGGATGCTCCAGTCCAGTTTCTACAACACAAAATCTCTGAACAACTTTGGAAAGGCAAAACTCCCAAAATTGTATTCAAGATGCACAAGAAAAGGGTTTCCTTTGCTTATCCCATCCACACCTCCCTGTCCCAGCCAACACATGTCATTTCCCAGAGCTTTTAATCTTGGAAATGTTTTCTATCATTTCTCTGGCTCCAGCCCTCACCTGGCTCAGCACAATCTTGCCAATCCTGCTCATATTTCCCTCTCTGAGCTGGATACGCTGCCACAACATATGAGCATTAGAGGGGCTGCTGATCCCAAAGTCCCAGCAGAGAAAGCAGTCCTATGGCTGGGGAGATGCTGGCCCATTTGCAGGCTGCAGCAGCCATGCACCAACAAAGCCCTGAGCAGGACCAAGTTTTACAGCCTGAGAAATGCGTGAGCCTGAGTCTGGAGGAGGATCATTGCCTTTTCCACAGGGCTCAGCATCAGTGCTCCGGCACGGGCGGCTCAGGGCACACCAAACATGAGTGACAGCAGTGTGCAATGAGTGTGTGTGAGTCTCTGCATGTGCTCACCCCATCTGCTTGCAGATATGAGTACATATGTTTGCAAACACATGTGGGAGCCTGGGTGTCTAGACTCCTTACCCCATTTCTCAGGGAAGAAGCCACTCAAGAGCTCTTTCCAGGCAACATTTCCAATAGAGAAACCTGCGTAAATGGTGCGTAAAGCTTTTATGAATCAAGCCCTTAATAAGAACTTTGAGTTTCCAAGCACATCCTTCAGGCCTAACAGCCCTTTAATGCATTCATCATATTAAGAGTTAATTTATGACACGCAGTTTGAGACGAGCTCTCAGCCCTTCGGTGAGGATCCGCCTGAAGTGCGAGCCATGTGTTAACAACCCAAATGTATTCCACTCTCAGCAAAAAAAAATTACCCCTGATATCTTTGCCCTTCAAGGCAGACGCTGAGCTGTGGAACAACATAGCAATGGTGTTACGAGACCACTGCCGTGTTCATGAATTTTAGATGCCTGTGAGAAATTATCTATTTTGCCGGACCCTTGCTGGGCTCAATCATTTCCTCCGTGGCTGGTGAAAATTAAGAGCCAGTATGATGCAAAGAGTACACTGTAGCCACTGCTTGACACCAAGGCTCCCATCCCACTCGCACTGGTTTCTTCTCTACCTCCCAGGACATGCCCTTTCTCTCTCTTTCCCTAAAAAGGATCAGCATGTTTGATGTGCTCCCAGTTTCCAGGAAATGGGTCTTTCATGTCAAAAGGTTGTGTGTTTCCATGCAGAAGTGATAGTTATGTTGGAAGGAGCTCATTGCTTAATGGCAACTGCCCATGCAGGATGTTGGGAAGATTTAAGGCTAGACTGCAGAGCACTGTGGTCCATGCAGAGTGGGTATTAGAAAGGCAGATCTTCTCATACTTCTCCCTTCTCTAAGCAGATGACGATTTTCAGACCATTTTTCTCTTTTGAGAAAACACTGTTCTGGAGCCAAGCCACAAGTCTGATGGTGAAACAAAAAGGCCATGCAAAGCCCTTTGTTAAGCAGCACCTGGGGGGATATCTTGCAGAGCTTTGCAAAGCTTTGCAAATCCAGAAGGTCAGAATAGTAACACTTAATGTATTGTTCTTCCCATGCCCTCTTTTGTCTTCTCTCTCATGACAACAGGTCAAAAAGTGAGACACAGGAGACATGAAGGGAGATTACAAAGCCACGCTGCTTGCACTGCAACACCCTCCCCCTTCCTCATCACCACCACCCTGCTTTGCTGCACCAGTATTGCTGCATGGTGCAGCTCCCTCTCTCAGACTGTTACATCCCAGCTGCAGTCTTGATCTCCACTGTATTCAATAGAGTCATGCCAGGAGAAGGGAGATGATAATCAGCTGTACCCCTAGTAGAGATGGCCAGAAAAGCTTTACAGTTTTGGATGAAAAGAGGCTATTTTCATTTAAATGAAAAATCTTTTTGAAAATGTATCAATTTCAGCACAACATTGTCTAGGAAAAAAAGGCTCAAATTATCCTGTATTCACATGCCGGCATTGGATGATTTCAATTTTTCATCTGCTTGGATTCAAAATCAAACCCACAGTTTATAAGATACTTATCTATATTTCATATAGCTTTAAAGGTCAAAGAAAAAGGAAGATTGAATTCGCTGAAACTAAACATTTGATTAAGACAGATCTTACAAGTTAATAACATCAGAAGTGTTTAGAACTTTGGAATTTTCTACTTCAGAACAGGAAGAAAGAGAAGGATCTATGGAATTTTAATGAAAAAAACACAAGGTTCTCAGTCCATTTTTCTACTGATGGTCTGACGTGAGTAACACAAGAAACAAGGGTTCACATCCCACACATGTTTGATTTGGACTGGAAATCTGGATGTGCCTCTTCTACAAAAAAACACCCTTACTTATCTGTCGTGGGCTTCTGTCATTGCCTCCCATTCAAGTTGTTCTGCTATTCTGCAAGGTGAATCGAATAGACCTGTTAGTCTCTGCCTGGACCCTGCTTACAGCAACGTCCTTCTATGTTTTCCTCTGCCTTGGCCTGACCAATTTTAAACAGCTAATGACAAAGATGGCATTGCTTTTGCTAGGCAAAGCTTGTTTCATCTTCCTGAATAAAAAACGTGCTGTTCCTTGATGTTTCCTTCGCAACCTCTGCTCATTCTTCCTGTCCTATCTGCCTTGTTGGACCTTGCTCAGCAGAAAGTCTCTGCCCATGAGCATCTTCCCAACACCGCAAACGCTGGCTCACAACTAGGAACAACTGCTCTCTTCTCCTATGCACAAGGGTCTTGGTTAGATTAACACCAGCTACTGAGGTTTTCCTGTGTTTATAGAAGATGATGAAAGCTGTATAATGTTATAGAGAAAGCTTCAATTTCCCAGCATTGGCAAATACTCTGCTGGCTTTTGCCACAGTGCAGAGACAAGTTCCCTGCTGCACAACAGGCAGACAAATAATCCTCATGCAATTTATCACAAAACTGTTGATCCCTTTTTGCATTTGGGAGCCTTATACCATGTAAATACATCTGAAAGCCTATTAGCTCTCTGGATCATATTAACCTGCTGCTGTACACAATTAGTTCAAAATCTTTGTCTGAAAAGCTCCACATTAGTGTAAGAAGAGACACAGGGGAGGGATTCCACCTGTCAGAAGAAAATGACTTTTGAGAAGACGAAAATTTTGGATGATTTTTTGACTCAAACGTAATTCTTGCTAGTCTAAAATGGAAACCAAGTCCCACTGTATCAGAAAGAGCTCTAGGATGTTGCTGAGCTCCCTGCTAGGCTTGTCTTAGAGCAGAGTCCCCAGCTGTGAGTGAGCACAATGTATTAAGTAGTGGCGTGACAAATGATGACAGCACAGAAGAGAAGTCATAGTCAATGCCTTGATATTAAAGAATTCATGATCTAAGTAGACACACTGTTTTGGAGAAACAAGCATAATGTTGTTTCTATTTTAAAGACCTTGTCAGTGGCTGGTATTAAAAATGTCCAGATTAAATATTGAACTTCCAGTCCAGTATCTTCTTTTATCCATGCGACGATCACTCCCTCTCTGGAGGGACTCAGTTTCATGTTCTTTGAAAATGTGTTGATCAACTCATGTGATGGAAGATTTCCTACACTGCAGTTTCACCTCGTCTGTCATCTGTATCAATTCCATTGCCTTGAGCACCCTTCTCCAGAAAGGGTATCCATCCTGTTTTCTTCAAACGCTGTTCGACATCATCCTTTGAGCAAGCTGTTCAGAAAACTCCCTATCATTGTGAAATCAGTTTGGCCTCTGCTAGAACTGATTCTCTCTCCTCTCTCCCACATGGAACATTCATCTGACAGTTTATCATTTTTAGCCTCTCCAATTAGGTGAAAGGACCAAGACAATGACAGCATTACTTCTTCTATACAAGGTGTGGAAATTATTGCTTCCACTCATAGATTTCTGCTTCTGCTCAAGGTGGCTGGAGCTGCATCCTCCCAAAGGAGAAATAAAAACCCTCAAAGCCACTTTTCCACTTGTGCAATAGCAGCAGCATCTTTTATCTGCAAAGACATATAAGCAGTAAAACACTCTATCCAAGCTGGGCATAGACAAGTTTCCAGTGTAATTAAACGTGGGGATCAGTTATGGGGGGAAGGCAAGCCAAGAAATCTAATCGTGTTCAATGAGGTTATTCCAGAGGGAGTTGGTAAAACTAATCCATGAGGCTAATTAGCCAAGTTATTTTCTTGTTATTTCTGGGTCCCTTGCATAGAATCATAGAATGGTTTGAGTTGGAAGGGACCTTTAAAGCTTGTCTAGTCCAACTCACTGCAATGAGCAGGGACATCTTCAACTTGATCAGGTTATTCGGAGCCCCAGCAAACATGACCTTGAATGTTTCCAGGGTTGGGGTATCTATTCTCTGGGCAGCCTGTGCCAGTGTTTCACTACCCTAACTGTAAAATGTCTTCCTTGCATCAAGCCTAAATCTACCCTCTTTTACTTTGAAACCATTGCCCCTTGTCCTGTCACAACAGGCCCTGCTAAGAAGTTTATCCCTATCATTCTTATAAGCCATCTTTAAGTACTGAAAGACCTCAATAAGGTCTCCTTGGAGCCTGCTCTTCCCCAGGCTGAACAACCCTAACTCTCTCAGCCTGTCTTCATAGGAGAGATGTTTCATTCCTCTGATCATAGATCCAACAGATCCATGTCTTTCCTGTGTTGAGGGCCCAGAGCTGGACAAGATACTCCAGATGAGGTCTCACAAGAGTGAGGTAGGACAGACTCACCTCCCTTGACCTGCTGGCCATGCTTCTTCTGATGCAGTCCGGGATACAGTTAGCCTCCTGGGCTGCAAGAGTACCTTGTCACCTCATGTCCAGCTTTTCATCCACCGGTATCCCAAAGTACTTCTCAGCAGAGCTGTTCTCAATCCCTGCTTCCCCCAGCCTTTATTGATACTGGGGTTTGGCGCTATCCAGGTGCAGGACCTTGTTGAACCTCATGAGTTTCACATAGGCCCACTTCTCAAGCTTGCCCAGGTCCCTCTGGATGGCATCCCTTCTCTTCATCATGCACCACTCATCTTAGTGTCGTCTGCAAGCTTGCTGAGGGTGCACTCAATCACAGTGTCTATGTCACTGGTGAAGACATTAAACAGTGCTGCTCCCAATATGGACCCCTAAGGGACACCACTTGTCACCAACCTCCATCTGGACATTGAGCTGTTAACCAATACCCTCAGATGTTTGATAGTGTCTATTCTCCAGTCTGCAGCAAAAGGGAAAGAACATCATCTTCTAAACGTTATACTGAAAGGAAGTTCATTACACCGCATCTTTGTCTGTATAAGACCTGGTGAGATCAGCATCTCTAGACAGCTCTGTGCTCTGTCTGTGCTACCAAATCAGAGTGGTTGTCCTTTTTTTCACATGTCTGGCAGTGCTAATATGCTCTGGTCTTCTCAGAAAAAGCCCACCCCACACTACTTGAAAAATCTGCTAAGCTCCTTACTCTCCAACTCACACTGCTGTCATATCCTTAGCTGACAGTCAGTCTAAACAAGTAGAGTTAAGTGCTTAGTTTTTCTAGAGGGAGATGGAGGCAGAGATGAAAAAGCTACACATGCTACATGCTTTGTATTTGCACACATGCCGATTTAGCCGCTTGCAAGGGTTTAAGTGGAGCAGCAAGGAGGCTCTTCTGGCTACTGTAAAGGACTTTGCTGGAAAAGGGACTGGGTCCTGACATTGCCTCATTAATCCCTCTATGTATTTTGTGAAAAGGAATGTTCCAAGATGATTAGAGGAGAATGTGAGTCCTCTTGCACACCTCACTGGAGTTTAGGGAAATGTTTACCTGAATATGGCATCCTGGTTTGTGTTGGACAGCAAGCTGTTGGCTTAAAACACCCCAGCCAAATGTTTTGGTGCACAGAGCTAAACTTTTGGAAGTGGGAGAAACTGGGCATATGAAACAATAGTCACAAGTTACTTGGCACCTGGCTCTTCCAGCAATGTAAGACCTCACCTTGGGCAGGAAACACGCACATAAAAATATTAAACCAAATTTCAGACCTCTTCTTGCCTTTCTAGACACAAACATAGTGTCATGCTAGGCAGCAAGCAGCAGCAGGAACCCATCCTGCAGGATTGAAGCCATCCCTTCCTTGGGGTCTGTGAGGATGCTCACTCCAGTGACCTGCCTGGACAGAAGAGCACACTGCCAACAGGATAAGAAATAACCGTAAGGAGGTGTTACCCAATGAAAAATACTACTCTGTTCTGCTAATCTTTAACTTTCCAACAAAACAGCCATCTCGCGTGTCTGCTGGTGGGTGACCCACAGTCATCCTGTGTCTGTTTTGGGCTTAGGGGGCTGGAGGGAGTTCATTCCTTAGAGATGGGAGGACAGAGTCAGGTTGTCTCTTGTGTGCCCAGAGTACGGTTTACGTTCATCATTGCTGAGCACTGACACACGTTAGCAACACAGAAGGGAATCTCTCAGGGATGCCTGTTCTTGGACATCAGCATTTGTGCTTGCGCAAGGATGCAGTCACACAAAGTGGCCTCTCAGCATAAGGCAAGTACCTGTTACTGAAGCACTTTGAAGCAAGCTAAGGTTCTCATTAATTTCTGTGCCTAGCGACAGTGCTGTTGCTTCGTCCAAAGCTATTTCTTGTGATTCTGGGGAGCTGACAAGAGTCCACCCACTCCCAAGCGAGTAGGGAGAACTCCTGAATAAGCACCCTGCAGCTGTGTGCAGGGCCCAGCTTGATCCTTGAATTGCTTTACAGACCAGGACTATATTCACACCACTAATAAGCAGCTGAGTAAGGAGGATCTGGAGAATATCATGGAGATATAATCCTGACTAGACTTGTGCTGAAGATGAACTCACAGCCCACAGTAGCATTTTTATTCCAAGCAGCCTTTTCTAAATGGATACTGACAAATAAAGGTGGTAGAGAGAAGCTGGATGCAGGAAAAGACCTTAGCTATAAGATCAGAGCCATCTTGGTATTTCCTTTAGGTATGGAAAACCAGGCTGCAGATTGCTTGTATGCTAAAAGTCCCATTACTAAAGACTTTGGATTTCTTGGGCGTAATGGCACGCTTCCCAGTCATAACGCCTTCTTTCCATAGACTTCCAGAGTTGTGAGCCATGCCAGGTACCTCAAATGCTCTCACATCTGTTTGTTGAAGTTTCTCAGAGACGAATTACCACGTGTAATTGCCATGATGGATAATGCGGCAAGGTATTGAACAGGGCCCTGGAGTCATTCAGGACCTACATTCGCCCCTTTTGTTCAGATGGAAAATTAAATGATTCTTAAAATAATAAATGTACACCCTGGAGAGAAATACTCAGCTGCTCCCACAAGAGGTGCTGTGCTGTTCTTGTGTTGAGCAAGGAATAATGAACGTAATTGAAAAGTTATTACTTTGGGGGCAAATTTGTCTTGGCTTTTATAGTCATAGAAATCCATTTGACTGGTGAAGCAATTTGTGTTCTGCAACAGGGAGAACAGCTATGCTTTTAGAAAAAACAGGTCATCAGATCAGGGGTCAGATTCTGCACTGCTTTGTTCTTTGTGTGGTTGAAAGGTCTTGAGTTAATTCTATGCCAACCAGCTCTATGTTGCTACCTAATCAAACCAGGATGACGGTGTGCAAACTAACGTATGTCATCTGGGCTGGGGCAGGCTAAGATGTCCCAGGCCATGGAGGAGAATTCACTAAGCTGCAGGCAACGGATCAGGAAAACAGTGTGCTGGGATATGAACGCCAGCATAAGTGCTGTACGGGAGAGGCTGGTCCAAGCCAGCCCGCTGGCATTTCTGAGCCCTGTCAAGGGAGACTGCAGGGATCCGGCCATGCTTCCTCTCACTGGTATAGGCCAGTTGGTCTCTTCCATGCAATTTTGTCTTCTCTGTGGTGGAGGTGGAAACAGGATGAGAAGACTATCAAGTGCAGAGAGGACTGGCTTGAAGCACAGTGAGCTTGAGAAAGCCTGTCAGAAGCCATTGAGATGGTGGAGGTTGGGGTATGAGGTGAGGTGGAAAGGTTAGGTTTGTTTGAGCCAGAAGACAAAAGGAGGATCTCTCTGCCAGCTTCAGTTATCACCAACGAGACTGACAGGCTGGAACTGGACTGTCCTCTGAGGTGCACAGCAACGGGAGAAGAGGCCACAGGTACAGGCTACAGCAGGCGCAATACCAACAAGGTATAATGAAAAAACAGTTTCCTAACAAGTATTGTGGCCCCAGGACAGGGCAGTGGTGGAGGAATCTCTGTCTTTGAGATATTAAAAACTCAGCAGGACAAGGCCCAGAATAACGTGACTTAACTTTGAAGTTGGGCCCTTTGTGCAGGGAGTAGGGCCAGATACCTCTGAGGTCCTATATTGCCTCTGTTATGCTGCTTCTTTGGTGTTGATTTGTAAAGAAGAGGAACAACCTTGCTAGCTGTGCAGAGACAAGGAAACTGCAGGACCTGCAGTCCACCTCACTGGAGTTGTCTCTCAGACTAAGGTAGAGATGCTGAATGTTTTCTTGGTGGTGCTGAAGGTTTCATGGGGGTTTTGCATGTCTTAGAATAGGCAATGACAATAACTCTGTCCCCTGCAGCTCAGCGTTGGGTGGGATTATCCTACAAGATGGTGCATGGATCCCTTGAGATGTTTTCCTTGGTTTTCCAGGAGCGGTTCTGTGAGAATACAGTGTGAGTGCTCCCCCCTGCACTGCACACCCTGGAGAAAGAAAAGCAATAGAAAAACAAAAGGGAAAATGTGCTCCTCAGTGTCTGCCTTGGACCTAGCGTGGCTGCAGAGAATTTCAAAGCAACACATCAAGAAGGTTTTTTTTTTTTCTTCTGTTTGTTTTAAAAAATTAATTCAAATGAAATGAAAATTTTCACGTTTGGTTTGTTTTTTTTTAAAAAAAAGCTCTCAAATAATTAGAGAACTCAAAGTAAACAGGCTCTTCATGCTTTATTACTTGATGTCTATTATGGCTCCATTAGTGCACTGTGGCACTTCTGCCATTTTCCGTATTTCAAAATGTTTTAAAGATGGGACGCAAATCATCAACGTAAATTGCCAGCAAAACAGAAATGAACCTTCTAAAAGGGAAATAATTTTATAGCTCTAATTTGATTAAGTAGTAAAGCTCATTGTTTCCATTTTAGGTGGACAGTAAAAACACAAGCAAAGTTAGTATTTATTAATCTTAATGTGCAGACCAGGTAATTACATTGCCCATTGCGGCAGTGAGGTCTGTGTGACTCTCGCTTGTTCTCTTGTTGTATGTTTGCACACCCTTTGAGTAAATAGGAAAGAAAGGTGGGTTTGGTGCTAATTAGAGAGATGACATTCTCTTTCTAATGGGCTCCTGATTTTAATCATGTCCTCAGGACTATGGTTACAGGTAGGTAATTGTATTTAGTGACAGTGGCCTAAAACTGGTAGTGGGTGGGCAGCTCTGGAAGGTGCTGTGATTTACACACATAGAAGTCTGTATGTAGGCATGTACACACATACACACCTTTCCTCCTCGCCCCCCCCTCCCCCCCCATTTTATTTTCTTCTTGTCCCTTTCCTTGCAACCTCTAAGCAATTCCAGTAGAGACATGCAGCGTCCTAATGCTGTGAAGAGGACAAACACTGCACTGTCGCCAGCGAAGCTGTGGGACAGACATGTCAGGGACATTGCTGGAAGCTGAGTCTGGAGCTCAGGAACTTTTGGGGCTGTTTCTGCCCTGCTGTGACTCTCCCCACACAGACTATGACAAGAGGACAGGGCAAAGGAAGAGGCAAAGCAGACCAAAGTGTGCAGGCCCTGGAGCTTTTGGAGCCAGTGGAGCAGCCTGTCCTTGACTGCTGGTCTAAACCTACCTTGGGACAGAAGCATTTGGAAGGCTTTACCTTCAACAGTTTTACTTGCCATCTGCCTGTAAATCTACTTGCTTCCACCACTGCATTGAGCATCTGTCAATGTCTTGGCTGGTAGACACTGGGCTGTTTTCTGTAGGAAAGATGTTTCTACCAGGTGGCTGTAGATACATATGTTGGGGAAAGATGGTGACAATGGCTCAGGGCAGATAAGATCCATCACTTAGCTAAGTCAGAACCATGCCAGGAGCAAAGAGCATTCACATCTCTGATTTGCCTGTGCCTGTGTGCCTACTCTAACCATGGAGGCTTCATATGGCAAGCTGAATGTTGCCTTCAGACACACTGTGCCTATTTGAACGCCAAATCCGTCTGGGACCTGCCAAGCCAATGCAAGTTTGGCCCCACAGCCCTGCAGTCTAGGCTAGCTGGTGGTAAGCAGGTACTGAACCTGTGACCTCTGAATCGGCACCAACCAAAATTAATACAAGCTACTTTCCAGACCATTAATGCTAGGCAGGAGCTGATTTAGAAATTTTCTTGCCTCCTCTCAATTGGCCCAGTGAAGAAGAAAAGAGCCCCAGAGGATCACAAGTCTACCACTTGATTTCCCTACCAAGCCTGCTCAGCATCTTGCAGGATTGGCCCTTCTGCATCCTGCCTTTTAATTGCTGACTGATTGTAATATAGGTTTTTATTTTCCCTATAATGACTCTTGGGGCCCCCAGATGTTCTCCTCAAGTGTGGTTGCGTCAGCACTAGAGACTGAATGACTGATACCAGCAATTTTTACAGGCTGAAAGAAAAGAAATATATGAAGGGGATTTAATTTAGCTCCAATATTGTGTCTTCATCTTCAAGACTCTACAAGAAAATGACACCAAAAGGTTATTTTACAACGAGAGGAGGGAAAATTAGCCTGTGAGAGGCAGAGATCACCAAGCTGGCTTTCTAATATCAGTTCATTACAGAAAATGCATTTGCACAGCCGCTTCACTGCTGCTGTTAATTTAAACCTAGATGATTAAAAGCTGTAATTGCACCATTTTAAATAAATGTCCGCTACCTGGATTATTATATTTTTAATTAGTGTGGCTCTGTCGAATGTTTTTATCCTTCTGATTGACTTGTTTATACAGTATTTATTTATAATTCATTGATCTTCCTGGCCTTGCCCTCTCCTGAGCATGCAGTTTGGTCATGATTCCAGCAAATGGCAGAGGACCAAACCAGAAAAGAGCAAAAGGTACCAGGTCAGTACTCTCTTATGACTTCTTTGCAGCTCTTCTTCTTCACCTCCTGACCCAGGTGCTCATTTGCAATTTGCTCTTCCTCAGGGCTGTGGGGGAGGACGAACAGCCTGGAGGACTGGCTGGCTGTGAGGCAGGATGGGGGAAAATTAAATTGCCACCCATCAAACCTCAGGATGTGGTGTTGGCAGGAGCATCTCAGGACCCCAAGGTTTCATCCTAAATGCTAGCACCCATTCCTTAACCGTTATTTCACAGGCAGGAACCTTCTCCTCCTCTGTCTCTGGGGGACTCTAAAAATGTAAAATTTCTCTGGCAGAAGGGATGTTTTCCTGTGAGGCTGTGTTGTATATAGTGGAGATAGCTTTTCCAGGACACAGACCTCCACTGTCCAGATCTGAGAGGAAAGCATATTTCTAAGCTTTGCTCTCTTTCTTAACACTACTGAATGTGGCTGTTGGATAAAATCCAGAACAAGCACCTAGACCCATGCTGGACTATCATACCCCATCGTCTGCTGTTCTCTGCCAGGGACAAGGAGGGACACACAAGAACAACATGAGGATCATTATCCTGATGTTCAGGGCGCTCCTGATTGTTGCTCAGGGTCTGTGCTGAGGGAAACATTTGAGAACATGCTAAGAATATTAAAGCGATTACTTGCTCCTGTAGAACACCAGGCCATCTCTGCTGATGGCAGACAATCACATCTCTCCTATCACAGTAATATCTACAGGATAGGGACTGTCTTTTGCTCTGGCTTTGTGATGCACCCACTACGGAGGTTACTGAGTGCTGACAAGGGCCCGGAGGCACTCTAATGATGTGACGAACAGTCTGCCTGCCTGGGAAATAATCAAAGGCTTCCAAACACTTGACTTGACCCCATTTTATAGAGTCTCTGGAACCTTAAGGAATGGACCACATCTTCAGTGTTATAGAAGAGAGTTTGCCTGTGTCCCCCTGCCATGACAGTGTGTGGCCTCAGCATCATCAATGCTGTCTGCTGGTTAATGACTGTAGCTGCAGCATGGATCAGAACAGCCTGGTGACAGCACATTGTCAGAGAGGCTTTTGCAAAGGAAACACTAAGTCTGGACAAGTTATCATGTGGCCTGAGTGACTGGGCAGTAGCTGGACAGCACGCCATGGTAAGCGTGCTGGAACGATGTTCATATATCCGTACAGAGCACTTCCAGGACTTAAGGGAGAGGAAGCTATAAAAGAAAGCTGCTGCTCGTGGGGCACTGGCTGCCAGCAAAAAGAGAGCGTGGCACTGAAGGAAACCTCCTGGAACAGCATGTTCAGTCGCCTGACCTCTTGGCTCAATGTGGATACAAATTTACTTTTGTAAGGCCACTTAAAAGGCACCCATTTGTGTTGCATTTAAGTTATACAGCTCCACTCCAGCCTCAAAGAAGCTTCTGTCCTTTAGCGTAAAAAGAAAGGGCTGCTGAAGGACAGAGCAGGGAGGAATCAAAGAATAAATACCGGCTTCAGCCATGTTCTCTTTGTGAATCCTTCAGCTGGCCAGCAGGAAAATAAGACCAAAACTAGATATGGAAGTACCAGAGCCTGATCTCACAGGTACTGGAGCAGCCCCTGAGCAGATAGAGCATGGCATAAATGGGGTAGGTGAGGAGTGATCATAACTTTGCAGCAGCATTGAGAGAATTATAGTCCACAGCAAATAAGTCATTTTGGCCATTCAGAAAGGGTAATTGTACTTTGAGATCTCTGAGTGTATTTTTCTTATTGGCTAGTAATCAGACTGTGTATTGCTTTTTCCTTATTTCGTTTAATAATATAGGTTTGTCTGTTCACCAGGCGGCTGGTTTAATCTGCCCCAGTACTAATGCTTAATAGCATTTTGTAATTGGCTGAAATGTCTATGAGAAGATAAACCCTGTAATTTATTGAGCATTCTTGAAGTGTTTATGGTTATACGTGACACAAAGCTGAGGACTCCAACCTTCAGAACTCCAGCCTTTCTTACAGGCAAGAAGTGTGTTAAAGATAAATCAAGGTGGTTTCACATGAGAACAGCAGAGTATTCCTTGGGCAGCCTGAAAGGGATGGACTGGGATGAGGCAGTGGCACTCTGCAGTTGTCCATAGCAACTCTGCTTTCTTAAACTCTTACAGTCTGACAAATGGAAGTGGGTGTGAAATCTGTGTCTCATTGATTTTACCTATCAGAAAACAGAAACTTGCACAACCTGCTTTCCCTAACGAACTTTCTATTGCAATCTTTGCCTTTGGTAGGCTCATTGTGCAACTGCTGGTCATTGTGCAGAAAGGCAGAGATACTGTCTGAAAGCCTGCATCTCTTCTGGCAGCTCCCATCTGGGAACCAGCACACTGTTGGTCTGATACTCTACTGACTATGAATGTTTTGACTGCTAGAAAATCCTGTGTTGGAAGGACCCCTGTGGAGGTTGTCCAGGCAAAGTCAGCACCCCAACTGGCTCTCTGCCCTGCTCCCTGGCCAGATTTGTGTGGTCCGGGTGTAGTTTTGCTCCAAGACCTTGATTTCATCCATCTTATTTTTTTTTAAAGGCTAAAAAGTTGTACTGTGGTGTGCAAACATGAAGACTGAGCTCTGTATAGCAAGCTGTATAGCTGTTCCCTGCAGAGCATAGGGAACCTGGGGCAACCCCTCCCCTTTGCCTGGGCTGCAGCTCTCCTGTTCTCCTCTTTGGCTTTGAAAAGAGCAGCAATTTGCTCTTCTATTTTACCTGCGCCCCTTGGGGAAGGAATCAGCCTCCGCATGCTCACATGAGGAGCCCAGTCTGAGCTGGAGTGACACCTGCCTAGGTAGATGCCTGCTCTTAGTTCATCCCAGATGAGCAGCAGTACCCCAGTGCTACCAGCCCCACTCTTGGCTTTTCCGAACAGTAGCAGTGGAGATATCAACGAGAAGCTTGGACTGGTTCCTGCAAGCTGCAGACCTGGGACAGGAGCACACAGATAACTCACCTGGTATTCATGCTGGAGTTATTTCTTTATGGGTTCATGGTTCACACCATCTGCCTGTTGATGCATGTGTGGAGGAGGGCTGGCCAGTTCTGAGACTCTGATGCTGTTTCACTGGGTCCTTTATACCCCCAAGGACATCATTGTTGTGGAGCCCTAGAAAGGATGGATAAGCATGTCATTAGCATACTTTGAGGGGATCTTACTGGCAGGTAGCCTGCTATCTTGCTCTCAAGACTGTGTTGCTGCTGCAGGTGAATAGCAGTTTTCCAGGTGGCAGGAAGGCATTATCTCCTTCCCCTGTATGGTCCCTCCTGGGATCCCTGTTGATATAAGGGGAGATGCATCCTTCTCACTACACATCACCTGTGGAGGAGGAGGAGGAAGATGCTTTCTGGTGTCTTGTTCTGTCCAGATGATGGCCAGGCTTTGCTTCATATAGCTCTGCAAGAAGAGGGAGAAGTTTTCAAGCAAAGACTCGGACTTTTCCTCAGGCCATTTTTTCTTACATTCATGTAACTCCTGTAGACCCTCCCTCAAACTCTCTTTGGAGTGAATTTTCTAGAAGATGCTCTCTTAAACATCACCTTCTCCCCTACTCCTACAACTGTTTCATTCACCCCATGCTTGGCAATAGGATTGACTGTTTTGGAGGTAAGATTCTACCTCAGAGCCATCAGCATCCTTGATCAGGGCGAGGTGGTCCAGTATTCTCACTCCTTTCAGCTTGTAAAAGTTACACAACAAAATTTTCAGGGTCCATAGTGGGGGTTTGTTTGAGCACTGCCTCAGTTTTTGTTTTGTGAAACCCTTTATGAGCATGTAGGCATCCAGAAGTGTTTAATCCAGATCAATGGTGCTAATGGTACCTGAGAGAAGGCACGTGGTCCTCTGCAGCCATTTGGCCAGCAGGTCAGAAAACTTACCTGGGCTGCCCTCAACAGCCAGGCTGCCTTGGAGCAGCTTCAGCAATGCACAAAAAAATCCTCATCTGATCAGATTTTTCCAATACCCTCTTCACGAGGACATTAACGGACTACATGAGCTTCTAATCTTCCTCTAGGTCTCCATCCAGGAAATCTAGCACTAAGATAAAGAGATTGTTCATCACATCCTTAAGCATTTCCACTGAGGCTTTTTGAGATAGTTTATTCTCCTGAAAGACACAGTTACAGGCCTGGATGACACAGTTACATTGCAGAATGATTTGTTCCTTTCCTCATTTCTTATCTGCTACATTTTGCTGGGTGATAAACTTGAATGATTGAAAGCTGGGTACACAGAATTCATTAATGTGCCCAGATAGGGCTTTCTACTTCATTCTTCTGTCTCAGAATCTCCTCAGTTTCTTTCATTGCCTGGATGCTGATGTAAGTAACACCACTGCTAATGTGACAAATAAGGGAATTAATGATGGAAGTAATGTTATTACACGTGTCATCAGTGTCTGAGGAGACAGGCAGAGTTTGGAATCCAGAGATCATTTCTAACTGAATGATATCTTTCAGTCTAAAGGGATTGTATTTTCTGAAGAGCAGTCAGCTCACTTGCTTGCCTACATGTGGAAGCAGTGTCTGATGAGCCACATCCACCATACTGAAATTCCTCCTTGAGAGCAGGTGGGCTCTGGCTTTGAGGGCGCATCATCCCTTCTGTGATCTCCTGGGCCCTGTCATCTAGGCATGGCTCGGGGTTTTGTTTGACTGGGAGTTGGTGGAATCTGTCCATGCAGCTTTTCCAGCTCAGCATCTTTCTGGGGAAGAAGGGACAGGTCTTTACTCTCAGTCGGTGCTCTCAATGAGTCTTCCATGTAGAGGTCAATAACTCCCAGCAAGGTGGTGACTCATCTCTGCACACCTGAGTCAACAGCAGCCTGAACCCTGATATCTTCATGGTATTGACCAGTGCCTTGGCCTCTGTCTTTGCAAAGCCAGACTGCGGAATTGCATTTGAGAGCCACAATCTTGGAATAGATACTGGAGTTATTCTGTGGGAAGGTTAATAACATTGCTGTCTTTGCAGTCTGAGGCAATGAATGTGCCTTGGCTATAGCTGTCAGGGCTTCTTGAGCATTGTTGGTGCATAACACATCTCTCACCATTTCTACAACACTTTCCCGAACAATTCCAGCCTCCAGCCCCCATTGCCTCCAGGGGTTGTTTATTCAAGCTGTTTAATATGCAGTCTCCTGCCGCCTAGAGCTCTAGTGTCCAGGAAACAGTGACTGCCACACACTGTGCCAAAGTGCCACCACCATAGGCCACTCGGTCCCCTGAGCCTTTTATTAGACATAGCCCTTCCTTCTTCTGCCCCTGCCATTGCTACTTAGACTACGAAGTTTCAGAAGATTTGAGTGAATAAGGAGTTGTTTTGTATGCTGAACAACACCAAAAAACATTACCAGGAGAAGATATGTGTGGAAGTAATTCCTTAGAGGCTGTCACTAGAACAAACCCCACCACATTTAGCCCTAGGCAGAAGAGTTCACTTACTCTCGTGTTATCTAACTTTCTTGTAACCTGTTAAAAATTGGGAACTCTGACACGAGAAATGCCCTTTAGAAATGAAAAGCAGGCACTTTTTAGTTTTGGGGAAAAATCTTTGTAAGTGCAGCAGCTCTGCCAGCATCCACACACGGTTCTGCCCCCTGAAAATGCTGCTCTAGGGAAAGCCCTTCTTTGCAAGACTCCTGTCTCCAGCCTGCCTCTCTGCAGCAGGGTCGTAGCCAGAGCCCAGACAGCCCCTGGCACAGAGGACACCCATCCTGAGCTTCAGATGCAGACCATAAATAGGACAATCTGTGCTCTTTGGCTCTCTCTGCTGGCTACAGTGCACCCCATTCCTGTGCCTGTCTCAGCGGTGTCCCTCCACATTGCACCCTTAGAGGAGGAGGTGGTTGCGGGAAGCAGAGCATCAGGGAAAGAAATATTGTGTTTGAGCCCCTGGAAAAAATCACAAACCCTGATGAGCATAAGAATTGTGGGGGAGAAAAGAGGAGGCAGTTTATACAAGAGCCTTGCAAATGGGACAACCAACTTCCAGGGGAATCCTTTTTCTTCCTTAAACCTAACTCCTGAGAAAAAAAGTGAGATTTTCCTTGAAAGCAGAACACAGAGCTCTGTAATGGAGCAAATGCTCTACCTTGGGGCACAGGAGTGCTGAGTTTATTGTTGGGCTTGGGGGAGTCACTGACTTCTGCTCTGTGCCCGGGGGACTCTCCTAACAAGTGTTGTGGGATGAGTAAAGGAGGGCCTGGAGGCATCTCTGGTCTCACCTCACGGGAGTGCTTTGCCAGGACTCGAGGCCAGGAGCTTGGAGCGCAGCAGGCTGAGCGTGGAGCACAGCAGGCTGCCGGCAGCAAGAGCCATCTGCAAGGAGGGGGAGGCATGCACAGAGAGCATCAGGAGGGGTGCAGTGGCATTGCACACAGGAACAAGTCCCCCTGTCTCTAGTCCAGCAGCCAACCCTGGTGATGAGCAAAGTGTGAATTTTAATGCTCTGTTTTATGATTTCTCAGGGACTCTCTCAGTAGGAAGTACTAGAGACCATCATTAAATTAATTTTGTTATCTGAATGACCAGGTGGATTTCTTTGTCGGATTATGTTGGATGATGTTGGCACGAACTGGCATTTGTACAATACATATGAGCAAAACTGAACTTGATTTTTTTTTGTGTTCTACAAGTTGTTTATAGGGTAGGTCTCTGAAGACTGGATCCAAAAAGTATTCTGAGGTACTCATAGCATCTGGCCAAATAGCTGTTCTCAGATGTGCTATTAGTTGTTGGCAAAATGTAATAATTTCCTATTAAAACGAAGGAGAAGAAAAAGCTCAGTGTAAATAAGTTTTACTGCATTATTCTGGTGAGAATCTGTCAAAGAGTCACAAGGTGTTCAGAGAGTACAGTCTGTTCCTTTATCATAATAACTTTTATTGCCTAGGTATAGGTTTTCTCACCCTGGTCAATAAACATCCTGCTGCTTTGCTTTCAGAGAATTAGGACTCAATTGCAGCAGTGAGTGCTTCTTTCCAAACATTTGGTGCTGATCCACAGAGGGGCTGGGGGTTTCTCCAGTGCTCCACAGAGGGTCTGGGAACGGGGCAGGATGAAAGGGAAGAAAATTCCTGTGACGAGGGCAAAAGCGTGGGCATTTCAGTTGCTCCTGGTGGCTGTGGATCAGAGTGATGGTGTAATGACTGGTAGGGAGCCACGGAGGCAGAGGAGATGCAAAGGCAGCACAGAGCATCTTACAGGCTGTTATGGGTGAGGAGTAGTTATGCCCATGGGTCCAGGCTCTTCATCTTTTTTGTGGAGCCAAAAAGGAGTAAGTTGGTGTCAGAGTTGACCCAGGCTATGAAATCTGGATCCCAGAAGTGTTTTATCTGCACCACAGCTAGATTTGCTTCAAGCTGTCTGCTACCAACAAGCTGTATGGGCCAAGGAAGACTTGTCTTTTTAACCAATTGGGACTGCACATAAAAACCATCCTGGTTGCTAGAGTGAATGACCCTCTCTGGCATTGTTAGTTGGAGAGTTTGCTGCTGGGGATGGCTGAGAAGCTCATCATTGACTATCCGCTGGGGGTATGTGGGTTTCCAGGCCTTATACAACCTTTTTTAGTTTTCATTAAAAGCATATCTTCAGACAAGCACTTTCAAGCCCTTTTATATGGTTCCTCACGGACATTTCCCTGCACTGTCTTAGATGAATCACTGTGTTGAATGTACCAGCTGGAATGGGGATTACTCTAGGTCTGCATGTGACACCAAGTGCAAGAGGGGATATGAATCAGCTGTGTGTGGATCATCACAGCCCCTAACCTCCTCCAGGCCCATGCTGAGTCTGCTCCTCCGTAGAGCCTCGGTTCTGGGCTGCAGAGAGCATCACTTGAAAACCTCTCTCAAAAACTACTCCCTCCTTCTGCACCTTTGGCCCATGTGAGCTGACGATGAGCTATGTGCTCATGCCATATTCAGCCTTGCTTAGGAAGTCTTCCCAGCCTGAGACACTGTTCCATGGCTGTGTGACTAAGGATTCAATTCAGAGCTGTTCAATCTCTTTACCCCATAATTCCCACCTATCAAGGTGAAGTAATAAATTTTTCTTTGTCTTACTAGTCTTTTTAGCTCAGCAGGGCAAGGGCGTCTTGCATTATGTTTGTATGGCTCCCAGCACTGCTGCATTGCAATTCCATGGGGTGATAGTGTATTTGATGCCCTGGGAGCCATCTCGAAGACTTCAGAAGCTTCTGAGTTGATGGAAGAAGCCAGTTTGTGCTTTTGCCTCTGAACTGAGGACACTTGCATATGACTCCACCATTATATGTTCATTAAGCTTTGTAGAAGCTGCTGTGATGTGGTGGCAATTGTATTGCTGAAACGGGCTGCTATAGTGTGTGAATCACCCCGTCTTTACTTCCTGCTTGTGCTTGAGGATCATCCACATCTCTGTTTGTGATGGGTTTCGCTCCAGCAATTGGCAAGATTAAGTCCCTTCAGAAGCACTGGCTAAGCATAGTGACCAAGAGGAAAAGCTTCAGGCAAGTACTGGTCTATTTATAACCCGTGAAAGATGGACTCAATGTGTAAGAATATTCAAGCCTCTGGCACCTCCACCCCCTTTCTGTTCCTGTAGCTGCTGTCTTGAGGGCTGTCTCAGCACTGAAGAATTAGCTGCTTTTTGAAAGCTAAGTGGAACCTCAGTCAAGACAGGAGCAAGCAGCCAGGGATGGGGAGAGCTCTGCTTTACTGAATCCCCTAAAATCTGCTCCCCTGTCAATGCACGGCAGCAAAGGAATCAGATGTGAGCTAGGACGATTGCTCTCTCCTCAGAGAGTCTGTCTCCACGCTCTCAGATGGGGTCCTATTCTCACTCTGTCATCTGCTTTTAAGACTGAGAAATTATCTACGTAATGTCCTTCTCAAATGTCTTTTCGGAGGCTTCTACCTCAATAGTGCCAGCCCTTCCCCTCTCTCAGGAATGAGTTAATCCTGCAGCCTCCACAGCTGCACCAGCCACAGAAATTCAGGCAGTGAAAAAGGGTGCCCCGTGTGCCAAGGCTCTCCCCTTGCCTCCTGAAATGCCGGGAGCATCACCGTTCCCTGCCCAGTCTGCAACACGCCCAGCCTTGGTGAAGAGGGCAGTCCTTGACCCCGCCACACCGCATGCAGGGCAGTGCAAGCTGAGGACTGGGCATTACCTCAGGTCATACCACAAAACCTGTGCCTCTTACAAGGGAGGAGGCGAAGAGGCTCCCAGGAGTGAGGGACACACAGAATCATGTCACGGCAAATCTCCAGCAGGTGCAGGACTCAGCTTCCCCGGCAGCATCCAGGCAGGGAGCAAGCAGCCTTTAACCTTGCCTGCAGCACAGGCAGCAGCCGCGGCTGCCCTGCTCCAGGGAGGGAGAGCAGCACCCAGACCCACCTCTGGACTCAGAGGGGCTGATGCCAGCTCCCGTCCCCATGCATGTCTCCTGCTGTCCTTGCCTGTTGCCAGTCCGCTGTGGAGCAGCCGAGCCAAGCCCTGCGGAAAGTGAGCATGCCATGGCCGGAATTTCGTATTGGCACTGCTTTAGTTCCCAATGACAAAGGATTCACCTGCCCCCAGTTTGAATCTAACAAACTCCAGCACACAGGTATAGGATGCACGGACCAAGGATAAAGGCAATGGCCTGTAAGCCATGAAGAACGATGCCCTACACAGAGCTATGCTCAGCACAGACCAGGAGCGACTTAATGTGCCTTCAGCTGTGGAACCAACCTCCACTGGGGTCATGATCAGCCCTTCATCCATGAATGTCTCTAAAATCCCCCATTTTTCACCTTTCCTTCACATATGATGCCTACAAATTTTTGGTTACCTTTCTTGAATCTTGAATGATGAATTTCTCATTAATGATGAATTTCTCATTCCCTCATGCAGGATGCATGCTCTACAGCTCCAGTTTACCCACGACTGCATGTCACAAACCAGCACGGCCAGAAAGGGAAGAGACTCTGCAAAAGCATGAAGAATTTCTCTTCAATTGAGAGATGCATATTTTTTCCCTCGGTGCTATCTGCTACCCTACCGAACCTTTTAACACTGCCTTTTAACGTAGTGAGTGATGTAGTGGGTAGAAGACTGCTGTAAACAGTTTGTTAGATGGAGGGGACTGATAGCATGGGGTTAAAATCTCATCTTAACAGGGATTTAAGACGTTCCCTACAGAGAACAAAGGAAACTTTCCAAAGGAATCCCAGAAGCAGTGTTTGTCTGGGATATTGCAAGGAGTAAAACAGGTGAGGTAAGAAAACCTTCCAGGGCTTGTAGCTAAGGAGAGAATGAGAATGTGTGGGGTGAAGTTGTACTGCGAATCACTTTTATGATCCCCATCGCTTGAAATACACAACTGTGATTTATAGTGATGCCTCTAGCGATGGGTGTAAATCCTCTAGACTGAGTGAGGTGTCAGTGCTGTGAATTTGACTTAGCCACCATTACAGGCATTTGATATCTAAAATATCGCTGTGTCTCTAGGTCTCTTATAAAGACAACAGGAAAAAAAATAACCACTTTAAGATCTAGTGTGCGTGTGTATGTGCATATGTGTGCATGTGGATGCTGTTTGTGGCCGCTGCCCTGAGACAGCTGGCGTTTCAAAGACAAGAAGCCTGAGAGGTGACTGAGGTTTCTTAGGTTTTCTCATTGACCACCAATTCTCAGCATCACTGTTTGAAACATAAACTTTATTGCAACGAATAATTAAAAATAGTACATCTGAAAGAGCTGTAGAGTGCATGTCATTAAAGAACTAGTCAGAAATCACAACTCAAGCAAATAATGTACAATTGGAACAGAAAGTTTTATTAAAACAACCGGAAATCAAACTCAAATTTTCCTTGTTTGTTTAATTTCACCATAATTGTGGATTGTGTATTTACAGTCTTCGCCTCTTGTGGTGAAGGTTCTGCACAGGGTGTGGGGCTAGGAAGAAGGCAGGTATGGATAGGGAGGAGAGGTGGTGGGTTTCAAAAGCTAACAGGACGTGAAAGTTTTCCAGAAGAAGTTCTTGCAGCCTGCTTTGCGTTCCCGGGGTGCCAAAGCAGGGTTTGAGTTAGCCGAGCGCTCCAGCTCCAGTCTCACTTCATCCTGCTCAGCCCCTCGGGACAAGTCCTCAGACTCCAGAGCTTCATTTTCTGTCTGGCCTGGCTCTGAGAGAAGTTCTGCCAAAAAGTACTTGGCCAGTTCCTTTAGGGAGAAGAGTGAGAGAGAGCACACAATTACTCTTTTGCCTTTTGGGAGCTCACCACTCTCTCCCTCTAAGACACCTTTGTGTCCCGATTAGAGACATGCAGAACTCTGGAGGACAAGGGGAGCCTCAGCTTTCCGAAGAGCTCAACCTTACAGCTGCTACGCAGCAGCTCTGCCTATGAAATAAAGCAGAGCAGAAAAGCACTGACAGCTACCTGGTGTGGGGAAGAGACAACTATCCTGGCCACGGGAGGGAATGAGCTCATCTGAGCACCACACCACCTTCCCTTCCCCTCCCACTGCTCCAGCACATCACACCGGACTCAGAAAAGGATGCCGTGAGGCCGCTGCTAAAGTGACACGGGAAAAGTCTTCGGGGGAGCTTGCAAGGGTGACTGAGTCAGGGTACCTTCTCAGTGGGGATTGGTTTTCCTGCTGTCCCTCCAAGCCCTGCCTGACCCCCTTGCATGGCTAAACACATTCTCCAGCTGCAGGAAGGCATCTGCCTTGGTTCAGCGCCCCAGACAAGTCCCAGAGAGCTTCACCAGTTCTGCCTTCTGTCCCGGCAGAGGCTGCTCCTCACCCCCTGCCAGCACCCAGGGCGCTGGGCTATGGGGGTCTCCTCTTCTTGCCCCCAGCTGCCCAGCCTGTCGCTGGCTCATGGAACCAGGGGATCCTTCAGGGAAACGGGGTTTGCAGCGTGCAACTGAGGGTCTGAAAGGGGGACACTGAAGAGGTTCAGTGAGGAACGCAGCTCTGCGCTGAGGGTACTGGGGTGTCCAGTGGGGAACTGGAGGGGTCTGCAGCAGGGAAGCGGGGGGTCTGCACTGGAGGAGCGAGGGGCTCTGGCAGGGCTCTGAATGGAGGGTCTGAAGCTGGGAATTCGGGGAGGCTCCGGAGGAGAAGCGAGGCGCTGCAGCGGGGTGTCGGGGTGGCTGCCCTGCGGCGGGGCTCTCACCTGCTTCCCAGCGGCGGCAGCCAGGGACTTCTGCAGGAACTGCCGGAGCCGTGGGTCCGAAGGGGCGGCCGAGACGGTGCCGAGGGCCAGGGCGATGGAGAGCAGGGCCAGGGCGCACTGGAGGCGGCACGACAGCATCTCGCCGGCGGGTCGGGCGCGGAGAGGCGGCGGCGAGGAGACGCTGGCGGCTCCGCTGCGACTCGGCTCCGGCGTTGGGGATCTCCTCGCCGCCCGCCGCCTTTATAAACCCTTCTCCTGACGTCAAGGCGGGGGCGCCCCCCTCGCCCCACGCCGCCGGGGGTGGGTCCCTGCCCGGGACCGGAGTGGGGGGAGCCGGGATGCTCTGCTCTGCCCGGGACCGGCCGGGCGCCCACGGCGCCCCCGAGTGCCCCCCCTCCGGCCGCCCTGGCGCGTTTTCTGCCCCAAATCACCGCCCCTCCGGAGCCCCCGACCCTGCTCGCACGCTCCCAGCCGCGATCCCCGTGGCTGCGGTGGGGTCCGGCTGTGCGCAACCCCCCGAGGGTGTGACCCCCCCCGTGCCCGAGGGCTGAGCCCCCCAGCAGTCCCGGTGCCGAAGCCCCTCACCCTGGCTTCGCGCCCCGTCGGGTGAGAAGCCGCTGCGTCGTTCAGGGAGCTGAAAAGGGTCTCCTTAAGGACAGATTTGCCCTCGGGTCCATCAGGGAGCAGGTGACGCTGAGCTGCCCTCGGGGGTCCTTTCTGCCGCCTCGGACGCTGCGGGGGTCTCTGGCCCCGGCCCTTGCTCAGCGCCCCCCCGGCCGTGGGGCAGCTCCCACAGAGTGCCCGGCCCTGTGGTAGCTCTGCAGCCCCGGGGAAGCAGTGAGAAATCGGTGCCCTTAGTCGGGGTTTGTGGGTCCCTGGCTGAGCCTGCAGGGATCCCCGTCTCGCCCCAGGGTCGCTGGACCTGCTGATCCTGTGGGGGATGCACCTGTACTGCTGCCGCCGTCAGTGTCCCCCACTCCTCTGACCTGCTCCTGAGGGCTGGCTGATGGCCACACTGGCAGAGCTGCCGCAAGCCCCTGCCAGCCCAAAAGATGGGCCTCTTCCGCTGTCTCCTGAATGACCAAAGCAGAGAAGGATGTGCAAGGAAGGGGCTCTGCTACCACCCAGAAAAGGGGTGTTGGGGGCTCTCTCCCAGCTCAATTTCCGGCTGAGGGAAGTCAGAGGCTTGTGGGGACAAGGACCCAAGTACTGCCTGCACGAAGGTGTGCAGAAATCTCCAAAAGGACATTTCATTTCATGTTGAATTATTTACACACAAACAAACACACACTCCGGTCCTGGTGCTGCTGGTGCTGCTGGCTGGATTTGCTGAGGCTGACCTGGGAGCAGAGTATGAACCAATGTTTTGCTGCTCTGCTTTACAGTACAGCAAGAGAAATTTGTGCTGGTCACTGGGTCCAGGCAGACATCTGAGTTGAGGTTGGATTACCCTCCTGGATGATACCTCCTTTCCTTTGTGCAGACATTTGCAGACACACACAGCCTTCCTCCTATAAGTTCTCCCCAAATAATGGTACAAAATGAATGACATCCATGAGAGAAGCCTTCATTTGTAGCCCAGGAGACCCTGTGGGTTGGGTTGACTTGTTCTGCTTTTACAGACACCTTTTTTTTGCCAGCTTCTTGACCTGAACGAGGCCAAGCCCTGTGCTCCTGGGTCCCTGTCTGTCTTCTAGCACTGGTGTTGCTCTAGGGGAAGTGGTAGAGAGGAGTCAGCCTCTGCTTTAGTTCACACAGGCATGGGACACAGCCTCCTGCCAAGGTGAACAGGAGTGATTTGGGCCCCAAAAGAGCAGATTGGCTCAAAAGCCATGGCCCCTAGAGCTTCTGTCTCCTCAATGCCCCTGTGCTAGCAGCTGGACCAGCACCTCTCTCCTCCTGCCATCAAAGAAGCAGAGTCAGTCCTGAGCATGGCAAATGGCCAAGGCAGCAGATGCCAGGGCATCAAGCCTATCCTGGCCTTCTTGCCTACCTTCAAGAAAGATTTCCTAGGAATGATTTCTCCCAGCAATGGTAATTTCCCCACTTCTTCCAGCTGTGCCAGTAGCAGCAAGCTGGGCTCTCTTGGTTCATTTGAACTGGGAATAGACTCCTTTTGTAGCCCCTAGGCTCTCATCCTTGGCACAGCACAAGTCAGCTGTGCCACACTACAAATCAGCTGTGCCACACTACTGTGCCAGCCTGGATCAGCTTTGCAAAGGGCCCCCACTTTCCAGCAGCTCATCCCAGCTCCCACAGCTCAGGGCAGAGCAGCCTGCTTGGGTGCCGTATTGAAGAGGAGCAAAAACAGAAATGGGAGGCAGCAGTGGGTTATTTCGGACTCCCACACCCTTGTGGCTACTGGGATCTGTTACCTAATGTACCCTGCCACTTCACACAGCAGAAAACTGTCCAGCTTGACACCCTTTTGCTGTTCAGCTTGTCACCCCAAAGGAAAGGGTATGATAACAGGAACCTCTACCACTCCTGGGGGGTAGGAGTGACTAACAGCTCCCTGAGCTGCCACAGCTGTGGATCTGCACCAATGTGCTGCAGGGATCAGTTCAGTGTCTGTGCTTCTCAGAGTATAGCACTGGACTGGAGAGCAGCCTTGGGCTGTTGCATGGGATGCTGTGCTGCATTTGGTCACTGTTTGACCCATCTGTATACCAGTGTGGAGGTGGGAGTGGTAGGAGTTGGCACAGTGCAGGAACAACCTTCTTGATGAGTTCCCCATCTTTCTTGTTTTCTGCCTACTTTAGGGCCAGAAAGACTCAGACACATTTAATGGGATTTTGCAGAGATGCAGAGCACAGTTTGTGGTAGGTGGGCTCTGGGTAGGCCAACAGGGCTGTTTTTAGGAAGCTGATATAGTCATGCTGGCATAAAATAGGAAAAGATATCAGACTTGAATCTTTAAGGGGTTTTGAGAGGCCATTCTTGATGTCCTGCCCAAACTCAGACTGCTTAGCATTCCATTCTTCTCCAGCTATCTGCAGTACATAAGTTCAGCCGTACTAAAGATTTTCATCCCAGAGCCCTTCCTTGCTAGCTCCTGTCTTCATCCACTTTTTGCTTTTCATTTTAACATCCATCTACCCTTACCCTTTTCTGCCAACCCTCTCTGGCTATCTGGCAGTGCAAAGCACTCTGCTGCAGAGCAATAATGTCCAAGAGGGCTTTGGGCTAGAAGCAATGTTGCTGCAGTTGGACATGTGCTACCTGCAATCTATTTCCAGGCAAGAACAGACCCTCAGGCACATTGGGGATCTCTGGTTTTGATGGTCTCTCTGGCTACTGTGGCTCTTCCAGCCACAGAGGACAAGCTTTAGAAGACCGGATTAGCTCTGATTCCACCTCTCTGTGTACCACTGGAGCTGGGTAGCTGTCCCCTTCTCCCCTCCTCTGCCTGGAAGAGGCTGGAGAAATTACAGTATCATCCTCTAGCAACAGGAGAAATATTACTGCAGGGAAATGGGTTGGATTTGTCCCACTGAATTTCACATACTTACCAGAGGAAAGCAAGGATATGTGCTTTTAATGCTCTCTGGTCCTGCACCCTATCAGGAGATGAAGTCATCTTGAGCCAGAGTAGCTTCAGAAAGGCTCTGATGTCCACCTTGGCTGTTTTTTCCCTCTTGGGATTCGACCAAGCTTGTGAAGCTGATGGAGAGCCAGGTCTTTGGAAGAAATCCTCCCCTAAAAACATCTCAGCAAAACATTCATGAGAGAAACTAAGTTCCCATTAGTTCTGAGTCTTGTTGATGGATATAAAGCTGAATGGACCAGAGTTCTTGGTGATCCCAGGTAGTACATGGGAGAATCACTCTGATGTTCTCCATCTGAAGAGTTTCGACATATCATTTCAATGAAAATCTAAAAGAAAAAAAACTTTTTAAATGAGGAGGAAAACGTGCTTTGATTCAGAAAGCCATCTTGCAAACCTGAAGGAATCATCAATGAGGGGGCAGAGAAAGGGAGTCTATCTGCCCCACACATCTTCAGACTCTCTTCTACAGAGGACCCTAGGGGAAGGGAAAAGGGCAGACCTCTAGTTGGCCTTATGACTCTTGCACAGGCATGGAACAGCGAATAAGTTGCAGACTGATTTACCAGTTCCCCCTCCCCCAGCTCCTTTGTGGGATCAATGTGCTTTGAATATTTTTACACTCATTCCCCATCCAGATAAATCCATCATCTGCTCGGCTGCGGTGAAGGCGATTCTGTTCCTTTCTTTCTGCCGCAGCGCTGCAGGGCATGTGGCTTTGCAGATGATTGAATTGCATTGAATTCCTGTAACTGCTTCCTTACCCCCACATTTCCAGCTTGCTCCACAGACCCAGAGCAGCCAAGCAATGCCCAGGACTGTGTGCACAGGCTGCACGCTGCTGCCTGCTCAGCATTGTACCAGCAAAGCGTGCCCTCTGCTGTCACCATGGCCACAAGACTGCTTTAATTGCACCTCACCTCCTTGGCTATCTCCTACAAAATACTCTCCAGGCTCTCCCAGCTCTGCTTTCATGAGCGGGACAGTTTGCCCTACTCTTGTATCACTACTCTGTCAGCAGGGACTCCCACGCCCTCATGCCCCCTTTTTTTTCCCCTTATATTCTAGCACTCAGTCTGGTAGGGCCAAGATGTGATCTGGGAGCCAGGGCCATGAAATACTTCACCCTGGCTCTGGACATGCAGCCCCCACGAGGAAGTCAACTCAGCTCTTGTAGCTTGTTTTAAACCTAATAGAGCAGGTTCCTGGTTGAAGAGGAGCGATGCTGCCCTGTGAGATATAGATACAGAGATACAAGGGAGAGAATCTTCCATTGACTGGTATTGTGTGTCCCTGGGATGGGTGGCAGTGTCGGGATTATACATAGACCTGCAATAGCCTTGAGAGGTTTCTGAGTAAAATGTTGTTTCTATAGTAAAACTTGGGCACAAATCCAAAATTACAGTTCTCTGGCATTTCTGCTACTGGTAGTAAAGTGTGGGGGAAGCCAGGCTGTGGAGGTTCACAGGGCCGGGATTCTGCTACCTAATTTTTCTGATGTCTCTGTCTAAGAGCCCAAGCTGTGTTCAGGATTTCCATTGCTGCTGCTACCAGAGATTCATTTCCAATCTCAGCCTCTTAGGATGCTGCCACAGCACCTGTAAGGTGGAAAGCAGACCCATTGAAGTCAGGCAAGGGAAAGATCGGCACGAAGATGTGCAGAAACAAAGGTGAGCAGGATCAGCTATGAGTGACACCAGGGTATTTCCTTGAACTACTGTGGTGACTACTAGGAGCCATAGATGGGTCTGTGTTAAGGGCTGTACAAACAATATTGGCTTGTGCCATAAGGAGTTACCAGTGTAAGGTGAGAGATGATGGATACAGATTGGTGAGCACACGAAAATATGAAATAATAAAGGGCTTTTCTTTCTCTCAATATATAACACTCTGCTACAAACACCAGCTCCACAGCAAGAGCTGGGGCCTCCCTCCCCTCGGGCTGTGACACTGACCCCTCAGTGAGGCCAGGCCAAGAGGCTCCAGGTGGTCACGGCCACTTGGGTCCAGCCCCACAAACAGGCAGAGTGCGTCCCAGTGACATGGGATCCTGCCGGTGGGATTGCAACAGCTCTCAGGCTGCTCCCAGTCACTTTGGGTTGCAGCTGGCCATTCTCCACAGCAGATTGACATTGGCAGACCCTGGGGACGAGGTGCAGGCAAGGACCTGCCTTCTGCCTGCAAAACCTGTGAGTTTTTCCCCGAGAGAAGCAAATGTCCCAAGTCCCAGGTTGGGCTGCCTAAGGGAAATGAAACTGGTGAAGGGGCTGGAGAACAAGCCTTGTAGAGGCAGCTGAGGGAACTGGGGTGGTTTAGCCTAGAAGAAACGAGGCTGAGCAGAGACCTTATCAGTGTCCATAACTGCCTGAAAGGAGGCTGTAAAGAGGTGGGTGTTGTTCTCTTCTCCCAAATAACAAGTGAGAGGACAAGAGAGAATGGCCTTAAGTTGTGCCAGGGGAGGTTTAGATGAGACATCAGGAAAAGTTTCTTCACTGAAAAGGTTCTCAGGCGCTGGAATAGCTGCCCGAGGAGGTGGTTGAGCTGAATTGAATCCCTGCAGGTATTTAAAAAACGGACAGTTGAGGTGCTCGGGGATATGACTTGGTAGTGGACAGGTACGGTTGGGCTTGACGGTCTTTTGAAACCAGACGATTCTATCATTACATTTTCTTTCTTTTTTTTTGGCCACTGCCTCTCGTTCCGAGGGCTCCGCGCTGAAACTGCGTCTCCGCCCGCCCCCCCGTGGAGACCCGGCAGAATGCAGGGAGCGCCCGGGCTGGGGGCGGTGCCACTGCCCTCGGGCTCTTCAGGACCGTAACCAGCCCCGAGGACTAGAGAATCACAGAATCGTTTGGGTTGGAAGGGACCTGAAAGCCATCCAGTTCCAACCCCCCTGCCATGGGCAGGGACATCCCACTAGATCAGGCTGCCCAAGTCCCCATCCTGCCTGGCCTTGAACCCCCCTCCCGGGATGGGGCAGCCACAGCTTCCCTGGGCAACCTGTGCCAGTGCCTCACCACTCTCATGGTGAAGAAATTCCTCCTTGTCTCTAGTCTAAATCTGCCCGTCTTCAGTTTATAGCCATTGCCCCTAGTCCTATCACTACAAGCCTTTGTAAACAGCCCATCCCCAGCTTTCCTCTACCCCTTCAGGTACTGGAAGGTCGCTATAAGATCTCCTCTGAGCCTTCTCTTCTCCAGGCTGAACAACCCCAACTCTCTCAGCCTGTCCTCATAGGGAAGGTGCTCCAGCCCTCTGATCATCTTTGTAGCCCTCCTCTGGACCCATTTCGACAGCTCCATATCCTTCTTATGTTGAGGATTCCAGAACTGGACACAATACTGCAGACAAGGTCTCACAAGAGAGGAATAGAGGGGCAGAATCACTTCCCTCGACCTGCTGGCCACACTGCTTTGGATACAGCCCAGGATACGGTTTGCCTTCCGGGCTGTGAGTGCACATGGCACTCATCAGATTGGTGAGTGCAGAAAGCTCAGCACAGCATCTCAGGGCATAGCTGTGGGCATCCCAGACCCCTGCTCAGCCCTAAGGGAATTAAATCCCCATTTCTCTGCTGGGCCTTCACAAAGCCTGTGCTGAGAAGTATAGTGGGAAAGGAGCTGGAAGTGTGGCCAGGTTTATTTTTCAGTGCAGAAGAAGTCTGAATGAAAGGGAAACTCATCCCCATCCCCATCCACCAGGCAGGTCTTTCTGTGGGAAGAGGAGAGAGGTGCCACGGGAACTGCTCAAGAATGTTCTGGGAAGCTTCCTGGAAACTGGCCAGTTTATTGATTTGGTGTTGCCCCTTCTTCTGAGGCTCAACCACAGTCAGACTCTGTATTTGGAGCCACATTTTCGAAGGGTAAATAAGCCAGTGATACTGACCCAGGCAGGCCTCACCAGTCCGTGAGCTCCACAGCCATAAAATGCATTTGGTGCTGCCCTGTGTGTGACTGCTCCCTGGCCTCTACAAACACTTTTGCTGAGCAAAGCTTGCTGGCATAGGATTGCGGTGCCAGATGCCTGCAGACCTCTGCCCTGTGGACAGTAAGGGAGGCATTGCTATCATTTCAGCTGAACTGCCTGTAAAGGCCATGACATCATTGTTTAAAAAAAAAAAAAAAGAAAAAAAAAGCGATCTGTCAGGAAATGCAGCCATGATCCAGGGAAATACAGTATTTATTTTGCAAATGCAGCTGAGCGAGTCAATGGGAACTAAAGGTCATGGCTACACAGCTTGCTTGTCTGGGGCAAGTGGGGCTGTCAGCCCAGCCCAGCCACATCCAAAAGTGCAGTAATCAGACAGTTAGAAGGCTCAAAGATAGACAGCTCGCGACAGAGAGGGGAGAAACCTAAGTGTGTGTTTCAAATGAGCACAGTATGTGTGAAATCCTCATCATGAGGACAACCAGTTCTGCTGAACATCAAATGTACTGCTTGTTGTTTTTGTGTGCCTGTGCCCTGTGTCGTCCCTCCCGGCCCTGTACCTAACAGGAATAAGCTGGTGAGGGCTTGTGTTAGGCTGAGCCCTGCTAAGCAGTCACTGGGGTGCACCCAGCCTGTGGGGCGAGAAATAGGCTCCTGCCTTGGGAGGATGCACAAGAAGAGAGGTTTGGCCTCTGAGAGGACCTTATCTCACAAAAAGCCTGCCCCTCACCAGGCAGGCACTTGCTGCAAGCTTCTGGGCAGCCACCCTGCCTAGCCAAATCAAACAGCAGGAGGAGGGAAAGGCTGGCTCCAGCTCAGCACTCAGCCCCTCCATTTCAGGGGGGGGCTTCTTCACATGCCAGAAGATCTGGTCCACTGGGAGATGAGCCAAAGGAGTTGGAGGTCCCACAAAGCAGTGCTACAAATTGGCTCTCCCTCTCTTGTCATTTCCCTCCCATATAAGGCTGCTTTGGTTGTCTCATGTCCATTTGTGTCCCATGGTGCATGGGACACTGTCCTCTTTCCCTTCAACTCTTCCTTACACAACCCCTCCTGACCTGCGAATCACCAGGCCTTCTCATTCCAGCCAGTGTTTCCAAGTTGCCCCACTGTGAATTACTGCTTCCCCCCCACCCCCCACCCCAACATTATATATGAATTAACTAAATTTAAATGAAACAAGAGTCATCCAGCTCAGACCCCATCCTGGGCCATATTGAGTAGTGTCCCTGGTCCACACCAGTGCTGGTTGCAGCCAGTCCTGTGTAATTCAGAGAACTTTCTGCGTGAGGCTCTTTTAGGTTTTGCAATTAGGAGCCCTCACCAGCAAAGAACTGCTGAGTTGCTTGCACAGAGCACAAGGCACTTGTGTCCACCCCGGGCAACCCCATTTCCCGCAGGCCTGGTCATCCTGAGGCTTCACCTCCTCAGCTCTGCACAGCCACCCAAATGGACCAAAGCACCTCCTCTGCCTATTGGGGAACACCCCTCAAGCTGGACTTTCTCACCTCTGGCCCACAACCAGCATGCAACGGCTTAAAGCCCAGAAATGCTACCAGCCAGTTAGTTCCTGGAGGTGGCTACAGACCCAGCTCCATGAAACCATTGCGCAAGGCAGCTGAACCAGTAACCCACTCCTTGAGAGTCCAGGTGCTAGAAAGCAAGGCAAGCAGCAGGCAGCCTCCCTGAGCAGCCCTGGCAGTTGCATCGATTTCCAGGAAATATAAATAACTACCCAGCCATCTGGAACCAGCCCTGGGCTGGTCAGCAAAAGATCTCTCCCAGGCTCTATCCTATTTCTGCTGACTACTCAGTGCAAATGCATAAAGTATCAAGGAGATGGCACAGTGGGACACTCCCCACCACAATGCAGAGCAGTGAGTGAGAGTCTTTCTCCAAGAGACCTCTGTTCACTCAGCCCTCGGAAAGGCTGCTTCAACCAGCCCTGCCTTTGATGCAGGGCCAGAGCCGCACCAAGCTGAGCACTCGTGGAGGGGAACTTGGGATGCTCAGCCACTTCAAGGCACCAACTGGCCTTGAAGGTGCTTAAGGAGAAGAACAGGCAAGAACAGACCCCTCACTCCATCATACTTCACTTTTCTTCATTTTATTCTTTTATTTGTACAGCTATATTTTACAGAACGCATTAATGCAGTTTAGACACAGCCCAAACCCTGTCTCCCGAGATTGTTTATAACACAAGCATGTAAAATAAGACCAAAAAAAAAAACCAAACCAAAAAAAAAAAACCCCAAACATTCCTTGATAGAGTTCCACCAAAACTCCTTTGCAACATCAGGCTGTACCTTGAAGAAACTGAGCTCAATATAGTCCATACATTGAAAACTGCCATTGAAAAGAAAGGCACCGTGCGAAACCACATTTTACATATATACAGACTGAGAACTAGAACAAAAACAAAATTACACTTTATTATTATTATTTTAAATTCCTTCTGCAGCTTTGTTGGTTTAATACACACTTTTTTGTAAATTGTAAACCTTCACTTGCAAAAAAATACAAATACACTGATGCATTTAGACAAAATATTTTCTTACTTGTACAGATGCAATACTTTAAAATATCTCGTTAAGTGCTCTATCATAATAAAGATTCTCAGAGTGGCTTCTGCCTGCAGAGTCCAACTGAGCCTTTAATGCATTTTATATATTTTTAATATAGCTTTTTTTAAAGGTCTATATATATTTATTTTATATATATATTTATATATTTATATCTATATATATTTACAACTCTGCCATAGATTCCTTCACCTTTGGTTAAAAAAGTTAAAGCCCTCTCTTTAATAGCATACTTTCTCTTTAAAAGAACACATATTTTGCATACAAAAGAAAAAAATCTGTTCCCATAAATCAACATTACATTCCTCATCTTCAAATGGCAAAGGCTGTGAAGGTTAGACTCCAGAGTTTATCAACACTCCACTGCACAGACATTTAAAATGACTATTTTTATTTTTTATGTTTTATATACAATAAGATCTGAATAATTTTATTTTTCTTTTCTTTTCACATAACTGGGAAAAATAAAACCCGTGTATTTGTAATTTTTTTTTTTCAAATTTCTAATGTTTTTCCACCTATCTGCACTATGGGTTTAGAGGCACTCCATCATGTGATGAACTTTTTTTCTTTCTTTATATTTTTTTTCCTTTTTCTTTTAAAATGTTGCAAATATCCTTTGGACAGCTTCTCCCCTTCCTCCCCACCCCAAGATGACCTTCTCCTGGGAAATCCTCTGCCTTCAGCAGGCCTTGGGGAGCTCTGGAGGCACCTCGCTTGCAGAGATGCGGTACTGCACCTTGGTGTTGGTGATGGCCCCATGCTTCTGCCGGAGGTGAAGCCGCAGCTGGCTTTTGTGACGGAAATGCAGATTGCACTTCTCACACTGTGGGGTGAGACACAAAGGCCAAGGGTGTGAAACATCATGGTAGGGAACACTTTCTTCCCTGGAGCCCCATACTCAACTACCCCAGATTGCTGTACCACTACACCAGTGGACAGCGGAAAGTAATGATGCAATGGGAGTAGCGTTGTGGAAGCTGAAGCACCACCTGAGGCCCCCGAGTTGCCCTTCTCTAAGCCTTGCCCCCATGCCCTTTTGCTCCATCCGCAGAGCATGGGCACTTCTCCCAGGGTCAGGAACCCCATCCTAGGCTTTCAGCAGCACATTTAGGTTTATGGAATGCACAAAGGCAGAGATCCCTTAGGAGGGGGACCTTGGCTCTGATGGACATAACACCAGGCTCCTTATCTAGATGCTTCAGTCAGCTACAGAGCTGTTTTGGCAGCTGCTTTTGACCCCTGCCAAGATGAACAGCTCCAGAAGGATACTTAGATGATAATGCCTGCTCCAATTCCTTCTCTAGTGGATCAGAAAAGCCAGAAAAGCCTTGGAAAAGAGCTGGGAGCCCCCAGGGCTAAAGCAAAACACGACAGGCTGCTTTATCAGCATGGGTGCCACTGGCACACGGGACCCCAGGCCAGGCTGCCTGCTCCTTTCCCCCATTCCCACATACAGTGGGTGGCTGTAATTTAAGCCACAGCTATTTGGAGAAGTGTGACCTTCTTCTAGATGGGGTGGAAGAAAAGAAGAGCAGCTAAGATGTACCCAGCCTGGGCTGTGCATCACCGTTTCCAATGCAGCCGCTCACAACAAAATACCATGTCAGCATTGCAGGGCACAAGAAACAGATGTGACCTTGGTGAGGAGCCCCAGCAGGCTGGCAAAAGGCATTGGGGTGCTGAAACTAGCCCATGCAAATGTCCTAGCATCTTCCCAGCCCCCCAGGTCTGGAAGCATCCTCCCCCAGCCTCTGCTGAGAGCCTCCCCAAAAAGAAGCAGGGTCACTCACATGATACGGTTTCTCTCCTGTGTGGATTCGAAGATGACTTTTGAGGGTCTGAAGGTGCCGGAAGCGTGTGCCACAGATCTCGCAGGGGTACGGCTTCTCTCCGGTGTGAATAAGCACATGAGCACGGAGGTGGGCCACCTAGAGAGAGCAGCGCTGGGTAAGGACAGACCCGGGGACAAAAGCACGCCACTGGGAGTTGGGGCATCCCACCGCAAGGCAGACTTCCGCCCATCCATCTCTTTTTCACCTATTGGGATCCAGCTGGGAGTCAGGACCACCCAGTGTCTGAAGTTTGGTATCTCCAGTCCTTAACAGCAAATGAAGGAGAGGAGCTAAACCCAGAGATCAGGTTTACTGCCAAAACAAACTTCCCTGCATGGACCTTAAGGCCCCTATTTATCTTGCAACACCATGGGAAGAGCTGCCTAAGATAGTGAGTGTGGCCCCATCAGCCTCCTCCCTGCCATGAAGCGTCACTGGTCTCAGGCAGGGGGGTCTGGTCATGTCCCACCTCCCTAGTCACTGCAGGTCCCAGAGCCACACACACCTGGACAAATCTGGCCCCGCAGGTCTCGCACTTGTAGGGTTTCTCTCCAGAGTGGATGCGTGTGTGGGTTTTCAGATTGGCTGGCCGGTTGAACTGCGCCCCACAGATGTTGCAGCGGTACGGCTTTTCTCCTGCAGAGCCCAAAAGGGTGAAGCACTAAGTATAGATGTTCTCATCCCCCCCGATCCATGGCACTATGCAAAGTACAGTCTCTTCAGGTGCCAGACCCCATGGCATGAAGCACTAGGCTCAACTCTTCTCCATTTTGGAGGTGGCTGTGGACAAGCAGCATTGGTCAGGACAGCTTGGGGTCTACCCAGAGCAGGGTGAGCTCAGGAGGTACCCAGTTACCCTTTTCCTTTTTGGTTTTGGGAGCTGTAGCTTTCAGGACAAGATAGAAAGTTGGGTAGCTTGCCAGCTAGGATTAACAGTATCATCCCTCCTAGCCCTGCAACAGCAGCTGGTGCCCTGCATCTCCCTACAGCCACAGTAAGCCATGCAGGGCCACATGGCTTCCCTTGGGCTCTTCATGGTCCCCACCACACCTTGCCTTAGCTGTTTGTTACCTCTTCAGCGGAGCAGGAAGACCTAGCCAAGGCACGCCTGGCAATCTGGCTCCCAAGTCACTATTTGATTACATTAACCACTGCCGGCTCTGGCTGGCTTTCTCACAGAGATGGGGAAGCTGCAAAAAGTTTTTAACTAGTTTCTTTCAGATGGTTGAGGACTCGCTCAAAGGGGAGTGGGAAACAGCCATTATTTAACCCTTCCTGACTTTTTCTTTTGTTTCCAGGCTTTGACCTCAGGCATCCTCAAACCTTGCCCTGGCACCTGTTTTATCTCATTCACCTACACAGCCCTCCTGCAGCTCAGCTGAGGCTGCCAGACTTTAATGCCTAATACTTTGCAGCAGCACTGAATTGCCAGCACAGACTTCCCTTCCCCAGCCAGTAAACTGGCTGTTGACATGTTAAGCATTAATAAAAGCATGAAAAAAATCCCCAGGTTTGTCAGCAAATGACTAAACCCTTAATATCCCCTTCCTTTCTCAGCTTTCATTGTGCTGATTCACAGAGTCCATCCATTCACTGATTTTCCCATCAGCAGAGTTTCTGCCAAGTTAGATATGATCTGGATTTCTAGGATGTAGGGTGAAAAAAAATCCCAGACTTCTCCCTAAATGGTCTTTAGATTTATTTTTTGTTTTTAAAAGTCTAACACAAAGTAACCTGGAGGTCACATATCTGCTCCCAGCCAAGCACTTTGCAAGACGCTTTTAGAAACAGTGCTGCCCAGTGCTTCACAGCGAAGAAGCCATAGCCCTGTCGTGAGGCCAAGCAGGACCTCCCCCATTCCCAGGTCTGGTGCTCTGCCTAAGGGCTCCCTGGCAGTGTCGAGAAAAATACTTGTTTCTTGCCATCAAGGACAGCAGGGGACAGCACATCTGGAATAAGCCCAGCTACAAATGCCTGTATGCCCAGCAACCCACAGCCTCCGCAGAAGGTTGTCCCTCTGGCCAACACCTTACCTGTGTGGACGGTTTTGTGGCTGGCAAGGTTCCCCTTGTAGCGGAAGGAGGCCTGGCAGCGGTCACACTTGTAGGGCTTGTCACTGTGGACTTGCAGGGAGTGTCTCTTGAGAGAGGCCTCCTCAGAGAACCGGCAGTCGCACTCGTTGCAGAAGAAGGCTCCGTTCTCTGGGAGGGCAGAGAGAAGAGCAATGAGATGAGCAATGTGTGAGCCAGCTCCTCGATAAGCCATGGGAAGGGTTTGGGACGGTGGAGGGTGGCAGCCAGAACAAGTGTTGGAAGAAGAAACTGGGTGCAGACATTCATGTTCACAGTCAGCAGTGCTTGCACTGTGCCATTATCTCCTGACCTTCTGCACACAGCAACAACATATATTGTTTGAGAAGTGAAGTTGTTGTGAGCTGTCTCTCCTTCAGTACAATCCAAGCTGCTTTCAAGAAGCCAGCATCTCGCCTGGACATATTTCAGAGAGCTCCACAAAGTCACTCAAGTTCTCAGGCACCCTCTGAAGGTTGGATGCGCAGCTCTGGAGTACCCCAGCACCTTTAAAGGTCTTAAAGCTCTATGTTTACAGACGTCTTCCTTGAGCATGGGAAGACCATCATTATCAGAGGCACAAGGCAGACTGAGGATGCCTGACTCCTAAATGCTGTATGTAGCTTTGAGGATCACTACAGCTGGGTTCCCTCTTGTAGATCTCTGTCTGCACCACAGGCAACAATTCTGCATTCTCCCTCCCTGAGCTACATGGGTGCACAGACACACATCTCTGGGCTTGTGGAGTTTTGCAACAAGATTGCAAGCCTCATTATCTGCAATTCTCCAGATGTGCACATTGGGCTCCCTTATAATGAAGATATCATGACGGATGCATGAGACACCATCTTGCCTAATCCCCATTAGGGTCATTATATCTGCCAAGCTTGTTCTCCTGTGGCTCTGGTGGGGTGGGGTACACTTTGTTTCCTGTCCTCAGCTGCCAAGTTCGCAGCAGGTGACTAACTCCCACTACTAGGTATCTGGACTGTGCTGGGGAAGGGGAGGAAGGAAGCAATTCTCACGTGCATGTGTCCCTCACATGCATGCACACAGCTGGTCAGCCAGTTAAGAGGGACTGTAAAGCACAAAGGACACTGGTCGAATGGGTCTGCAGACTCGCAGCCTCCTGTGTGCTGGTTGAAAAAGATGACCAGGGATGAAAGACTCACCGCAGCTGGAGTCAGAGTATTCAGACTGGGTTTCCCCCATCTCCTCTCCAAAATTTGAGCCAGGGGTATGAAGGCACATCTCAGCATGTTGTGGGGACTGGCCACCACAGGAGCTGCACTTCGATGAATGTATGTACAGTGGGGACTGCCCTTCGCTGCTCCGAGGGGACCCATCTCGGGACCTGTGGAAGAACAGCAATGCACACAGCTGTGAGAAGGCTCTTGTTGTGCTTGAACTACTGGGTCCTTGTTTGCACCGCTCGAGACAAGAGGGACAGCTGTGTTTTACAGGGACACTTGTGGTGAGACACACAGCAGAGCCCTGATCAACAATAGGTCCCTAAGCCTCAGTCCTCTGCCCTTCACCAAATAACCTCAGAACTCTTTACGAACGTCCAGGTCCAGAGGACACCATGCTGTTCCCTAGCAGTTTAGCCATTCCAATGCTTACAGCCAACCAAAAGCTCAAGGCACAGGAAAGTCTGCTGAAAATCAGGCTGGGCAAATCCAGGCTCCAGAAACTGTCTAGAGTTGCCAAGTGAGCCAAGGATGCCTGACCTAATGCTCCCAATTCCATCGTCAGGCCAGGCCAGCACTGCTACAGCAGGGATAGCTGGCATCCAGCTAATGTTACTGGCAGTGCTCCACCAAATGCAGAGGTATCCACCTCCTCATGGCCAGACTCCCCAGCCCAATGCTACAGCTATTTTACACACTTCCAAACCCTCACCGGGGAGCCCTGTCTCTCACATCTGTGGGGAAATCTTCTCACCTGTTAACAATATTGTTGAGTCTGCTCGCTTGTGGGATAGTAGAGTCTTCTCCATTCACACTCATCTTGGTGGGGGATTGCACGTTGAGATGCTCTGGCTCCATGGACTGCTGGCAAGTGGACATGGGCATGTAGGTGCGAGGAGAGAGGGTTCCCATCTCGTTCTGGTCAGCACTGTCTTGCTTGGTGCTCTGGTTGAGAGAGTTGAGGACAATGAACTTGTATTTTTTCCAGTTGCAGGCTTTGGGGTCTGTGGGGCTCTTAGCAAAGAGGGAGCTGGAGCTCTGACTGATACGGGCATTCTTGCTGCTGCTGGACTCTGTTGGTGAGTTAGGCTGACAGTCTGACTTCTGGGGGCTCTGGGGACTGATGAGTCCCTTGCGGTCCAAAGGGGTGTTAGTGGGTTCAAAGTGCTGGCTGATCTCATCCTCTGAAGAGGTCCGCTCCTCCTCTTTTGCCACTTTGTCACAAGAGAAATAAGGACTGTTCCGGATAGAAGGGACGACAGGTTTGGGGCCAGAGGCTACGCCGTAGTGCATGTCACTCCTGGCTTCTTCAGCACCTTCTTTTGGAGCATAGATTGTAGCGTGGCACATGTTGGCCGAGATGTCGGTGATGGTTCTCATGTACTCGGTGGGGATTGTCCTGGAGTTGTCGCATGGCAGGATCCTCTCCTTGGGGAAGGCACCTGCCCTGGAGAGTTCGGAGAGAGGCATCCTCATCTCCCGCAATTCATCATCCACAAGAAAGCTATTTAGAGGGAGAGGGCTGAATCCATGGTAGGAAATGGGGGATCCAGACAAACTATTGATCAAGCCAGGTGCAAAGGCCCTCCCATTGCAGAGGGACCCATTTTGAAGAGGCATGCTGTTCTCAGAGACATCTCTGTTACGATAAGCCATCACCTCTGGGTGGCTCAGCATCCGCCCAGCCACAAACTCTTCCCTTGGGGTCTTCACAGCAGATAAAATCTCTGCTTCACTGGAACCATGCAAAAAAATGGAGGGAGATGCAGTCATTTTCAGACATTAAGGATAGGTTTGTCAGTTTTCCCCCCCTCCTACCAAACACACAATCCCAGGCTCTCCAGAAGGTCACTCACAGTGCTTACCTAGACTTGACAAACCTTCGGCAGGTATCAACCACATGCTCCATCTGCAGGTACAATGCTGTGGCCATCACAGCCATGATATTGTTCTCCCTCAAGTTCAGGCGGGATGTGTACATGAAGTCCAAGAGAATGCAAAACCCCTCAGGGTTAATTTCAGGGTCCAGGTTGATGACATTCAAGTTGCACTTGAGCTGGTCAGTGAAGATGCTATAGAAGAGGCCACTGCAGAGATGAGAACGGAGAGAATATGAGTGTTATGACAATTAAAAGGAAGAAAGAAGAATTTGTCTGAAATTCTTTAGCACAGAGGGGTTTGTAAATAGGAAGGGAGGAGGAGGCAATTACAGAATTCCCTGAGCTTCCCCCTTATTATCAAGCTTGGCTGCTCAGCTTAGTAAGCGTCTTCGGCACTGCACTTTTCCCAACTGGAACAGCCTGCTTTTAGATCTCATCTGCTCAACAACTCCCCGCTGTCTCCATTAAGAAATTCCCCCTTTTTTTTGTTATTGTTCTTACCACCATTCCCTTCCCACTGTGACTCATTTCTTTCAGAAGCCTCTTTGGGCATCCACACTCACTCTTTAACCAGTGGGGGGAAGAAAAGGAAATGTTGGCAAAACATTTTTCAGATGTCTTAACAGTCAAACCTTGGCTTTTTCAAATCTTTATATCTTGTCAGCAGGAGACCCTGGAAGGCATCTACTGTAATTCAACTGGGCAATAGTGGGATGTTAATTAGTGTTCACTAGGAAGCAATTCCAGCAGTCCTAGAAGCTGGAAAGTGATTTCAGACCCAAACAGGCTTGGGGGGAAAAAAAAAAATAAAATCAATAAAAGTGGGTGCAGTCAGCAGCCTGGGAGTCAGGGAGGAATAGCTCTAAAAATAGCAGCAGCAGCAGGAGACACTGCGGTCACAGAGGACTTGCTCACCCCAGTAAGCATCCAGGCTTCCCCTCCCCTCTCCTCTCCTGTCCTGTCCCGTCCCTGCAGAGCATTTGTGCTTTGCTTTCAAGCATAAGCCTCATGTCTGCTGTGCTCCTGTTTGTTTCCATGGGCTGCATGTGGGCAGGCAAGGAAAGAGGCGTGGGCACTGTGCTGGAGGCAAAAGGTCTCAGCTTTAATCTCACTGCAGGTACAAATTTCTTGGCAGCCCCTTTCAATTCTGCTTTTCTGCCTCTGTTTCCCTGTTTGCAAACCCCATGAGCCTCCCTGGGGCAGTAGCAGTGTTGCTGGTGGCCAAAGGCAGAGGGGGCAGGGAAGGGAGGCAGGGAAGGGACCCTGCTCTCACCTGCAGGCCATCAAGACTGTTTTGTGAGCTCTGAACTGCTCTCGGTTGACGATGATAACGACATCAGTCAGGATATCCCGGCTCCTAAGGCGGTTGAGATTGAGGAGAACATCGCTTGCATGGCGAGTGAACTGGATGCAGCTGTCTGCAGGCGAGGCCATCTTGAGTCTGCTCAAAACAGAAGTGGGAGAAAGATGGGAATGGAGAAGTGGCCGGCAAGTACCCTCAATCCAGCAGAGAGACAGCTTCTGCTCTGGGATGTGCTCAGACGGCTAACTGCCACAGGTAGGGACAGCACCAGCTCCTTGATCTCAAGACAAACAGTCCTGCACCAACGCCAAGTGCCTGCCAGGCTGCCCGGTGAGGTCTCTCGGCCAACAGCAAGACCTGGCAAGTCTCAGTCCCACCCAGCAAGCTGGCGGGCAAAGGGAACCAGACCCTCCTGAGGATTAGCTAACTGGCTTCTCTTTCTCCCTGCCTCACCCATGGCAGCTCCACCCCATCCCACTCCTCCCACCATTACTTGGATTCATCTCCATGAAGCTCCCAACACAGCTTCCCAGCCTTCAGATATTTCTCAGGAGCCACCCTCCCATCTCTTGGCTGGCTGTTGGCAAATCCAGCCATGGAAGTCAAAACAAGCCTTAAAGGTCCCAAATGAATCTAAAGGATTTCAACATCTGGAAAATCCAGCCCACAGTGGAGTGCCAGCCCTCACCCATCAGCAAACTACTTTCCTGGTCTCAAACAGTAGCCACTCTGGAGAAGACCTGTCCAGTTTCCCAATCAATCAGTGGTGGCAGTGAGGAGCAGAACTCATCTAACTTGCTGGACTGCTACCCACAGCCCAATCTCTCCCAGTAAGGGAGAGAGGCTTTGGTTAGTCAAAGAACACCAAGCCCTTCCCCAACACAAGATCTGTTGACCCATCTAAGAACTGTCCTCTCAGCCAGCACACAGGAGAGCCCGCATTTCCCTGTGCCTGAAGTTTGGGTTGGAACGCGCATCTTCAGCGTTAAACTCCTCCATGATCAACCCCCACCTCCTTCCCCAGCAGCATATGAACATAGAGTATTTTTTACAGAGCAGCTGCTCTCCTGAAAACAAATTCCAGCTGGGTCTAATGAAACATTTCATTCAACATGGTAAAGGGATGGGGGGAGGTTAGGCAGGGAAGCACAAAATTTAAATTTACATACCCAATGCCTCAATTCACAGTCCAAAAGTTTCTTTCAAACCTACAAGTGAAGCACAAGAAGACAAACGTCATGTTAGCTGGTAATCACGAATTGGCCATGGCAGGACACAAGCCTACTGTTTCGCTTGAGTATCAGTTGGATAAAAGCTAGAGATAACAAACCTTCTACTCTCCAGTAAGGTTAACATTTGTTTCTTCCGGTACAGTACGTTCTTATCACAACCACAGGCTTTGAGAATCCAATCATAGCTTCTTCCACACCCTCTAGCCCAAACCATGGGTGTATGCCAAGGAGGTTTTCATTTCCATGACTCAGGAACTTACAGGCAGGTGGGGAAGGGAAGTCAAGCGAGAATTTTCTCACCACTTCTTTTGGAGATAACTCTTCCCCTGCCAAGATCGAATTCCCAGATGGTGTCACTTCTAAGACCAATGCCATATTCCCAGCACAGGTTAACAGGTTATGACTTACATATAAACATCTGTTGCTACTATGCTCAGAAACCTGGAAAGAGCCTGGATCTGTTTCTCCAAAACAGCTACTGGCCTTCTCAGAACACTCACGTGCTCCCATCACAACAGTGAAAACAATCTGGGACGAGACCGCCAAACAGGCTTGGGAGGATATGGGCGTCAAGCACCAAAGTGACTTGGCCAGGATCACAAAGGAAGCCAGTGGCGGAGACGGATGGGGCCTTAGAACAAATGCTTTCCTCTGGCTGCTGGAAAAGCTTTGCCTTCAGCTGCTGACTTCACAGGTAGTGTGGCTGGGGCAGCACAGCAAAGGAACTCAGGAGTTAACTGCCTTCCAGAACTCAAACTATTACTCCCAAATTTACTTAAAACCAACAAAGACACTTGAGCTGGCATCAAGGCAGAAAGGGCCCCAGGCAGGGCCCCAACAGAGAAAATTGCAATAAGTAAACAAACAAATCTACAAGATCTTCATCACACTATTTTGAGGACTGACCCTCCAAAAACTGGACAGAGACAGGAAAAGCGCACTTGCAGAGAGCACATCCAGGTTTTTGAGGACAAGTGTTCCCATCTCCCTTGCGGGAGATGCACAGATCTGGAGCCCAAGCTCCCCTCATGTCACCAGAGACATTAGGGTAGGATGAAGAAGATGAGGTTTAAGCCAAGGTATCACACGCAAAACCCGGAGGAGTGTTTGTTGCAACTCAAACTCTGACAGCATCTTACAGATCTATTCCAGCCATCAAATACAAATCTTCAGTGCTGCTCTGAGCCTGGCTAGCTTAAAACTTTACGCACACACAAAAAGTGACTCATTTCCCAAATACTGCAGACTCTGACCTTTCTGTATACGCTCGCTGCCAGCCGCTCACTACCGTCAATCGCAAGCCAAGAGACTCGCAGTCCTCTGCAAGGAGCCCAGTATGCATCTGTGTCTCCATACAAGTGCACATATGTACTTGGGGCTGGCATCCTGACCTTGGCCATGCTGGCAGACGTCCCACAGGGCTTCCACAGACTCACCCCAGTGTCACAGACACAGGAAAGTGACCCATCCATAAACCAACAAAGTCACAAACTGCGAGATGTACTCTGCGCCCTTGAGCATCACATGAGAAGCTGCTGCTGTCGTCAAATTCCCTCACCCACAGCACTGCCCTGGGAGACACCCAGGTCCTCTCCCAGAGCTGGACCCCAGCACAGCCCCCTCTTTACCCTCCCACGTAATCCCTCCTAAGCGCAGAGCTGCTGCAATGCTCACAGCCCTGGAAGCTGGGCAGGTTCATGCCAAGCAGCTCCTGGCTGCAGAATGTGGGCACGTAAAAGGGAAAGGGACTTTCCTTCCGCTCACGATGCTGAGCCGGGTTAACCCTGTCCCTCCCGGCCCCCGCACAGCACCAGCTCTACATCTCAGCATGGGAGGATGCCCCAACTAGAGACCAGCAGAGAAGGGGACAGGAACAGACACCACTGAAAGGGAGCAGAGAAGACCACTATGGCCTTCTCCACTCCCTGCCTCAAAGCCCACGAGGCTTCCCCAGGCTCAGCTGGGGCCAGAGCATCATCCCAAGCCCACCCGTGCCCACTCTCTCTCCTCTCCAGTTCTCCTGTGCAGTACCTTGCAGGTGTGGGCTCTGTAGCAGCGCTCAGGGCTACATGCTGGGGCTCACTGGGGCCAGACAGAAGTGTCTGGGCCAGCTGTGAGGCTGATTTTGGGGGTGGATGCATGGGACTGCCACTGCTGCTGCCTTCCAGGAAGGCAATGGGTCTGCCCCAGTGGTTCAGGGAACAGCCCTTCCCTGTCGGCACCTCCCCGAGAAAACCCATTCCTGGAAGGGAGCCCAGGGCTGGCTCTGTGCTCCCTCTGGCTGGCTCGGTGAGCGTGGGGAAGGAGCACCTGCACGTCAGGAAAGCCCTCTCAGCTTCACCCTATTCAAAGGTGAGACCCTCACAACCCCACACACAAGGGCAGAGAGGAGAATCAGGAATTCCCCATCCCCGTCCTTTTTTTCCACCATGCACAGCAAAACCCCTCCATCCATCTATCCACTCTCCCATTTTGCATGGCTGATACCTCCTTATCTTTGTCCTTCTTCCACTCCTGAATGCAAAACCTGTGGTAAAACACCAATTCCTCCCACTCCCTGGGCCCCAGTATCCTACCCCTCCAGAGCCTGCAGTGCTGACTCCCTCACATCACCCTGGAAGGGTGGCTGGATGAAGTTTCTCTTCCCCATAGCCTCATCCCACACAGTGTTCTGAAACTGCCCGCCCAGGGGAAGCTCCATCCTGCCCCCGCTTCCTCCCCAGTCCTAGCATCCCGCAGGGTCCCAGTCCCATGGGAAGAGCCCTTGCCTGCCACAGCACACTGCCAGCTGCCCTCCTTCCCTCAAGGCATGCCTGGTTTCTGCTGGGGGACCAGAGGGACAACCAAGAAAATGGGTGCTGTGGGCCCCCTCGGGCAGTCATGGGTGCTACAAGCCACGGTGAAGAGGATGCTCTTGGCTGGTGGTGTGCAAGCACCCAGCTCCACTTTCCCGGTGTCACGCAATCAGGGGGTGCCAAGCGTCCTTTAGCTGTCACAGCAGAGTTTTATTAATTTAGTAGCTTCTGGCTGGCGTCTAGGCCAAAACGTGGCCGGGTTAATAATAACCCAAGAAGAGACTGAGAGTAGTCCTAGCACACAGTGTCAGCACAGATCAAAAGCAGCACTGCTCGTGCAAGCCCCGTCGTTTTTTCCATCGTACCCTTCTGCGAGCGGATTGCGCTTTATCGAGCGGTCTCTGCTAACTTTCAATCCGATCCAATTTCCTGCCAACAAACAAATGTTTCTAGGAAATGCAATACATTATCTGGACGGGTTTATTATCAGCATTTGGAACCAGGAAAACTGCATATTTTCTCAAGCGCTGCAGGGAACTTTATAGTTTGTACTTCAAAAGAGGGTTTAAAAGGATTGCCCTTGAAAGCTGGCCTGGCTCAAGTCTCCACATTGTTTTGGTCTTCGCAGAAAAAAATGCAGAGGAGAGAAGGAAGCACGCTACAACTGCCTCCAATGTTTTCCACTAAAGGACTCCCCCGCCCTCTATGGAATCAAGCTCTGACTGTGAGGCAGAGGCGGTGCGTGCCCTTGAGGAGCAACGAGTCAAGCCTTCTTCAGCATTTCAAATGACCCCAAGCAATTTGGCACATTAATTTTTCAATGGAAGGCAGGAACTGCGTCCCGTCTGAAGTCAAAGGAGCTACTCCAGAGAACAAGCAACGGACACAGTGCTGACCCAATGGTAGGGTACAGCCAAGACCAGGTGTCTCCAGCAGCTGAGTCGGGTTCCTGGCCTGTCTGAGCTCGGAGGATGTGTCCCATCATCCCCACCCTGCACCAGGGCAGTACATCACCAGCCGGAACCAATCCCATGCTCCCTATCTCTGTCCTCCTGGGGCCAAGAGTGGCACAGCTCATCTGGGCACCACGGAGCTGCTTCAGCCACCTGCCTGGATGCAGTGAAACACGCATGCAGCTTGTGGTTCCTTCGCCACGGGACAGGCATTCCCTCATCACTTTATTTAACCAAATGGATTTAAGGAGATCTATTTAAGAGGGTGCCTGGTCCAACAGGTCGTGTTTTTCAGGACCCACTGTCCTGCAGCGTGCTTGTCCCAAGCTCTCCCTCTGTAAGGGGAGATCCCACATTCCTTGTGCGTACCTGGCATACAGCCCAAAGGCGGAACACTGACCAGGAGAAGGAGGGGGAGAAAAACTATATAGCCCTCAAATTTCTCCCCTCTCCCAATGCTCTCAGCTCCTCCTGTGTTTTAGAAGCAAAACCCCTCTAAGATTGTTGGGGTTTTAAAGCAGTCCTGAAGACGATACGCCTGCTCCGATTCAGGGGTGTGTGTCATTTGGCTGCAGCAACGGGAACGCACGAGACCTAGCATGGATTTAAAAAAAAAAAAAACCAAACAAAAACATGTGGGGAGGACTACAATTGCAGTCTAAATTTGCAGTCAGGAGTTTACTGGTCAGATGCTAACTTTTGGATACTCATCTAACCAAACTGCAAACTGTGAACTCCTGAGGTTTGCCAATGCCTGCTGTAAACATGGAAACCAAGTGTCACTTTTTGCCAAACAGAAGAATGGTTTAAAAATAGATCGAGAAAAGAATACAGGCACTCGGCATACAGGACTCCTGTTTATAGACTCCAATGCTACTATAAAATGGAATAAGAGGTTACGAGCATGCAGGCAACTTTTCACCAAATTTAGATTTTACAAACTTCTCAGAAACCTGGAAACAACATTCCAGGCTCTGACAGAACCAGTAGAATCTCTTCATGTGGAGTTTACAGTTCAAACATTACAGCTCATGGACTAAAACAGTCGTGAATCAGTTCTTCAACCTCAGCAACATAAATACGTGAAGGCACATAAGCTGTACACTGAGAAATGTACCTACTGGTTAGAGGTTCATTTTAGAATCATAGAATGGTTTAGGTTGGAAGGGACCTTAAAGATCACCTATTTCCAAATATTGCCTAGTTCCATTTTACTCACTGAAAGACTTTGTAACAAGATTTTCTTTTTAATGGAGTATTTTCTTTATAATGGAGTAAAATAAGAGGATACCCACCCCTATTCTTACAACACAGAATTTCCTCACAAAGTTTTACTGCCTCTATTTGTAAGGGGGTTTTGAGGACAACATTACTGTTTACAAAAAAAGAAATATATAAACCAACCACCAAAACAAACAAAAAAAAAAAAAACCCAACAAACCAAACATCATTCCTACAAATTATTATTGGGCTGCTGCCATCAAGGGCTGAAAAAAAAAGGGGGGGGGGGGAAGGGAAGCATAGCTTTAGAATACATCCCAAATTAGGCAGAAATTCAAGGGCAGATTAACACCACAACTCGGAAAGATTTTCACATGTGATTTCATGAGCAGACCCGGAGAGAACTCCATATGGAAATGTCAGTGACTTTAATAAGCACTCGGTTGTTTCCAATTAAGCTCCTTAAGTAAGTCCAGTGGCATCCAGAGTTTCCTCTGCCACCTTTCTCCTAGCTTGGCACGCATTTTTTTGTCTTTTTTTAACAAGCTGTTAATAAACACGTTCCCACTCCGCCGCGGTGGCTGCAGCTGCCCCTGCGCTGGCGCAGAGCCGCCACCGGGTGGCGCCAGTTCGCCGCGCTGCGGGAGCAGCCGCTTTTCCCCTTGGAAAATAAAACACCCCAACCAAACCTGGAAAACATATAATTTGGTCGATGTAATTCTGTTTCTCTTAAAATGCGTCTGAGCAACATTATTTTTATGAGCTTTTCCAGCCTTGTTTTGAAAAACTTAATGTTTCGGCTTGGTTTATTTTTGTCCCATCAGGCTGAGGTCCTCTCGCGCTGCACACAGGGATGGCTAAAAAGTGTCAAAAAAAGATTTTCGACTGATTTTTTTTTTTTCTTTTGTTGGGGGGGGGGGCGGGAATTTATAAGAATTGCTTCTCATTCTGACTTCTTCCTTCATGATAATAACTAACCAGTTAACCTCCACTTCCTCTCCCAATATTGACTCAGACAGTCAGAACTGAGGGGGATTGGAAATTGGAATTGAAATGCATCCCAAGAGATCTTTGATCTGTTTTGCCAGTCAAAATTGAACACTCCGAGATGAAGTCTTTTCTTACTGGAACAATGTTATAATCCGTTCTCCTGGAAAATCGCTAGACGCCCTTTGAATATTTTAATGGCTTGATGATTTGTTTCACGGGGCAAAAATTGCCATCTATAATGCAAGTTTTTAACCCTGCAATCCTATCATTATAAGGAAATAACAGAATCTGAGGTCCTGCTTCTCCACGTACACATTAAGACGTTTCCCCCAAGATATTTCTAAAGCAATTTTTGAACTGTAAACCCCCAAGGACTGCAGGGAGCAGCCTGTCTTTGCTTGTAAAGCACTTATGCTTTAAACCTTTGAAACAAAAGGGCAAATAATTTTTAAAGCATTTAAAACCTCAGGAGAGGAATCAATAAGCATCCCCAGATCACCCGAGGGCCTGATCCCAAACCCAGCCCTGCTGACACTTCCACCGGTGCAGGTACGAATTTGGCCCCGGTTGGGGATGTCAGACCAACATAGCGCTTCTTGCTGAGCCTCATCTGCCCGGCCCAGCCTCCCTTCGCACCAATCCTGCGCCTACTGAACTCAGTGGAAAAAACTAACCCGGACCGGCTTTGTTTTTGTTGTCTTTGACTCATGATTTTAAGCCCTGATTTGCCTCTTCCCTGGAAATGCAACAGGGGGGTCAAAGGCAGCTTTTTAGGCACATATGAGAAGCCGCCGCAGATTTCTCTAAACAAACGCCTCGCTTTCTGTTCCCCTCCTTCCCAAGAGGCGATTTCATAACATTTCATACTGTGACTTTGCAAACTCAAAGCGGGGGGGGCTGACGGGGGGGGGGGGGATGGGGGGTGACGGGACCAGGACGGGGAGTTGGAAGGCTTTTTTTTTGGGGGGGGGGGGGGCGCGGCCGGGAGAGGTCGCTGCCGCCCGACCATGAAAGTTTTCATAGCAAAGTTGTGCTTTTTCGGTTTTGTTTTGCCCTTTTTTTTTTTTCCCTCTCTAAAGGAGGGGGGGAGGGGGAGTGGTTAAAAAATATATTATATACACAAACACGCACCTAAGCGAGAAAAAAAAAAAGGGGGAGCTTCCCCCGCTTTGCCCAGCCCGCTGGGGGGGGTCGGGGTGGCGGAGGGACGTCGGGGTGCGCGGCTCCCCGGTTCGCTCCAGGAATAGCGAGTGGCGGGAGGGGGGGGGGGGGACAGCCCCGCGGCGGCGGATTTACGAGCGCCTGTCGCCGCGCCAGCTCCGCCGCGGTAGTAAACACGGGGGAAGGGCTGCGATGGGCCACCCGGCACCCCCAGCCCTCGCCCCGCTGCCCGCGCGGCTACTGGAGGTTGTCATAATTATCACTACTTCGAGCCCCGCGCGTCATTTTCAAAGCCGCTCCGCGCGCTTTCCCCCTTCATCTCCTTTTTATTTCCGAGCCGCCCCGGCGGGCACCGTCGAAGAGAACGCGGTTCCCGTCCCCGAGAGAGCCTCCCCGTCTTCCCCTCTCGTTCCCCGGGCAGGGAAATGCCGCAGGTCCTTCTCCATCCCCGCCCGCCCGGGGTTTGACACAGCGCAGCTCCGCCACAGGTTGCAAACCGCGCCAGTCGCGTCGGGGACGGAATAACAACAACCGCGAGGTGTTGGTGTCACGATAAATAAAAGCGAAGCGGGAAGAAGGGGGGGAAAAAAAAAGGATGCGGAGCGGTGCCCGGGGCGAGCCCCGGCGGCGGCGTCGAAACGACAAACAGCGACACAAGGCGCACGCATAAAAATGTTAATAAATAGGAAGAAAAGGGAGGCGCGAGGGGGGAGGGGGAGAAAAAAAAATAAAAAGGGGGGGAAAATGAAAAATAACCCTCGTCGAGAAAGGGATGCAGCCATTGGGAGCCGACCCCGAGTCACGCAAAGCGCCACAAGCCGCGCTCGCCGCCGTCCTGCGCGGCTGCAGGTGCAGAGCGGAGCCGCCGCCGCCCTCCCGGTCCCCACGCGTGCGGGAGAGGCGATAAACCCCGGTAATCCCGGGAGAGGAGGCGAGGGGAGCAGCCCCCTCCCTCCCCTCGCAGCGTTAAGCCATGCGGAGACCCCCCCCTCGATTTTGTTATTATTTTTTTTCCCCCCCCAGCGGGCAAAGGAAGAAGGGAGAGTGGGTTAAAAAATTAAATAAAGCTGCGGGGAAATTAGAATTTAAGAGAGAGTAAAAAAAAAAAAAAATTAAACGGCTGGCGGGGCACCTGCCGCGGGAATAAGGGGGGGAAGGAGAAAAAGGGGGGAAGGAAAAAAAAAAAAGGGAGAAATATATAGAGGCGGCTCCGAGCCAGGCGCGGGAGCGGGGCAGGGAGGGAAAAAAAAATGGAGAGAAAAAAAAAAAAAAAGAGAGAGAGAGAGAATTAAAGGGTAAAATCGGCCGCGGCAATAGAAGCAGCAATCACCTGGTCTCCGGGCTTTCCTAGAAACTCCTTGCATCACCACTTCTAAGAACCCCAGTTCTAAGAATCAACAGAGCCCAATTCTCGGAATTTGAGCTGCGGACTCTACCATTGCGCTGAGCACGGGGAGGGACGCGGACCTCCCCTCGGCTGTCACTCACCACCGCCGGCGCCCTCCCGGGTTGCGCGCCCCCCCCGCGCCGCCCCCGACAGGGGCGGCGCGGGGGGGGGCGCGCAACCCGGGAGGGCGCCGGCGGCGGCGAGGGTCGCACCGAGTCCCCCTCCCATCTTCACACCCCCCCCCCCTTCCGCAGTGGTCGCGCCCGGGCGGCGGGTCACGTGGCGGCGGGTGCTGTGTGTGACGTGGGGGCGCGGCGGGGTGGCGGCGCGGGGCCGTGGAGGAGCAGCAGCGACGGCGGCGGCGGCGAACGGGGGGTCCCGGGGTGCGACGCCGGGCGGTGCAAATACACATCCCACCTCCCCCATTGCCTCCCGTCCCTCTCTGAAAAGAGAGAGGAAAGGAAGAGATCCGAAAAAAATACGCCTTTATTTTTTTTTTTTAAATTGTTTATGTTTCTCTTTAATTTTGGGGTTTTTTTTGGGGGGTGTCACTTTCGCCTTTAAAAAACAACACTTCCCTCTAAAAAAAAAAACAACCCAGCGAGCAAAGCCAGGATGCTGCTGCATTGCACTGGATTTTTACTTATTTTTCCCTCAATCAGCTTTTTTAAAGATAATTTTTGCAAACAGCTGCGCTTACAGCCTCCGATGGGATTTACACTCGGGAAAAGAAGCTTTTTCTTTAAAGACCACCCCATATGCTCCCCTCATTCCTTTATTTTTTAATTTTAATAGTCCTTTATTTTTTTAATTCTTGTTTTAGTTTTTTATTAATTTTTTTTTTTGCTGAGACTCTCCTGACCAAAAAAAACCACCAATGATGGTTTCTTCTTTTTTTTCCCCTCTTTTTTTTTTTGGTTTTTTTTTTTTTGATCCGTTTTCTCTTTTCCTTTCCAGGACTCTGGAGTGGTGGGTTAAATTCTTTGTAGCTTTTGTTGTTATTATTGCAAAATAACCTGTAAGTCTGCGAATACTCTGCTTGTATGGAAATGTGGGACTGTGCCGGGGATGTAAAACCGCGTTGGCTTTTCTGGAAGGGGTTTTATTATGGCACTTTCTGCCTTTGCTGGGAGGTGTGGGGTGGTGGCGTAGGGGGGAAATAACGCAAAGCCTTTGAACCTATGTCTTGGATGGATTTTGCAGGAGGGGTGTAGAGGGAGGGGACCTGTCACCTCATTCCTGTATGGAAATGTATTGCCCTGTATGTAAATCTGTTCAGATTGAGATTTCTGCCTCTCTATCCCCCAGCCTCATGTATTTATTTCAAGAGGGCCTGCTGCGAGGATTTGTCTTGAGGGGAGGTGGATCAGCAGCTCGCAAGTCTCCATTTTTCTTGCCCTGTTGGTTTTTTGGGGCTGCGAGGTGCCGTGGCCGGGAGCAGAGCGAGGGCACGCTCCAGGCTGCGATGGCATTCCCGAGCTGTTGCAATTAATAGAAATTTGTTTACGAGAATAACCACCGCAGGTCATGGTGCCCTCGGTCCACTAATGCAGTTGCTCGGAGCTACCGATTCAGCCACTGCCGAGCCCCACGAAGAGGCCACCTCGGACACAAAGTCCCTGGGTGCTGCTTTTATTTTGATTTCTCAGCTCAGCCCTTGAACTGAAACGCTTTAAAGCAAGGAGGAGGGGAAAAAAACATTAGGAAGAAAGCCCTTCTGCTAATCCAGCTCATCTTATCATTAAAAATAGCCCGGTGGCAAGGCAGGGATGGTACTCCTGAGACACTTGAGATGGTACAGATATGCTGGAGAGACGGCTTTCCTGTAGTTAAAAAGCAATATGCAATTCCCAGTGAGTGAGTGCAACTCGGGCTGTGCGGCTCCGATCTCGGCCCTGGGCAAAGAGGAGGCTCCCGGGGGTGTCTGCAAGTGGCCGAAGGAAGAATGGACCCAATCGTATAAACTCTGCTCCGGGATTTTGATTTTTCTTTCTTTCTTTCTTATTTTTTTTTTTTTTTCAGCAATGGAATTAAAAGAAAAGGAGGGGACAGATCTTTTCTGTTTGTCATTTCTCTGCAGCGTGTGATGCTTTCGCTTTAGCTGGAGTGTGTGCCTGGCAGAAACCAGTGACTGTGGGACGGTCGGGAGCAGCGAGAGGGCTGCTGCTTGGGGTTTATTTTTTTGGAGACCCGAGGTCGAGCACAGCTTCTGTTCAAGTAGCACTTTTAGAGGGGAGATTTCTCACTCTCCCTGGCCCCTGCCAAACTGGGCTTGCAGCAGAGTTTCCATTCTAAGCCTCCTCGGTATGGGAACATAGAGAGCAGCCACCAGCATCCCCTTTGGGTTGGGAACTGGACGGCTTGGGTGCCTTTGTGGGTTTTTTTTTGCTTTTCTTTTCTGGTTTCCTACCTTCTCTTTCCCCCTTTCCATTACATGGGGCCGGGCCACAGCTCCATGGGGCTCCTGCCACCCACCCTCACCTCCCACTGCTTTCTTCTGCACCCTAAAAGCAGCAGCGGTCCCCACAGTGCCTCGCCAGGCGTTTGGAGTGCCAGGGATGGGGTCTTTTCCCTGGGACTCCTCACATCAGCCAGAGGGGTCAGAGCCAAGCAGGGCCTTGCCACCCTCTTCCCTTGCCTGTCCCATCTTGGTCCCAGCTCTGTGGACCAGCTTGGCAGTTAGTGGTGGTGGCTACCAGGTGGTCGGGCAGCGATGCCCCGATGGGACGGACTCTCTCGCTGCCAACAGCAAGTGGCTTCACTTTGACGTGAGGAAATGCAGCCTTGTGTCGGGGATGTTTGCTGGGGAGGTGGGAAGTTACCAGCAGCCCCCATGTTGGCTGTGGGATGCTCTCGGCTGGCCTTGGACTCAGTGTGGCTCCTGCACACCCGCGAGGTGCCGGTGTGGCACGTCACAGGGCAGCAGCTCTGCCTCATTAGTGGGGGGCGGCTGTAACCCCACCGTGGGAGCCAGCCCCGTGCACCCCTCTCAAAAACTCCCCCGTACCCTGCAGAGAGCCCCTCACTTAGGCAGGGGTTTGGACCCTGACGTGCTGTCTTGCGAAGGGGATGCTGGGATAAGGGCAATGCTACTGGAAAATGGCCCCTTGAAGTTTGCAAGGGTATTTCTGGGCACACTGGAGCGGCTCAGAGGAGCAGAGGCAGGAGCAGCAGTGGGCATCGCTACGGGTGCCTTGCACCCCTCCACAGGGCGTCCCACTCCAGCCTCTTCATTTTCCCTGGGCAAAGCCCCTCGGATGAAAAGCAACCCCTCTGCCTGCGTGCTGGCGTGCGGGATGCAAAACAGTGTGAAATGATTTAGCCCTCCCTGAGAGCTGCTTTTTGTTGATGAAGGCCTTCAGATTTGGAGGTGCTTGCTGCTCCTTGGTGAGGGAAGACCTCGGGGTTTGGGTTGTCCCCCCTAGGGGACGTAGAGTGGTTTTTAAGTAGAGACCGGTGCATATTTTTCCCAGGTGAACTACACTCCTGGAAAGAAGTGCTTCGTCTTTTACAAAACTCCCACTTAAATAAACAGTGCCCCACTATAATTTTTTCTTTTGAAATTAACTCCTTCAAGCCATCCCCATGCAAAAGAACTGCCAGGACTTTGAAAGGAAAAAAAAAGATGTGTCTGGGAGAGAAAAGTTTAACCTGACAGGAGAGGGCCCATAAATCTCTCCCCTTCCCTATGGCAGTCAAGGATGCGTTGCGGGAGCAGCCTGCCTGTTTCGGAGCCGGATGCCGCTGCACAAACGTTACTGAAAAGGAGTTTTGTGCATATTAATGCGTGTGCACTGAGGCCAGGCTGCACGCTGTGTGGGGACAGCCTATTCCCTGGCTGAATTCAACTATCTTGTTTTCTAATCTAACCTACTTTTGTACTTTTTCTTTTTTTTTTTTTTTTTTGTCCGAGGCTGGTGCTTTGCAGGAACCTGTTCTCAGTGCAATCGCAGAGCCTTTTGTGGGTGTCCGATTTCTGTAACATGTTTTGGTTTCCAGTATGAATATAACTTGCAAAGAATATCATGACATTGCTCTTAGGTGTATGTGATCTTATCTACCTGACATTTAGAGTTTTTTAACTGTCCAATTCACCTGATTTGCATAAAAATCACATGATTTTTCTTTTTCTTCCTTTTTTTCATGCATCATCATAACAACCTACTCAGGTTTACCAGGCTGTTTTCTGCGTGTCAGCATGAATGCGGGGCTCTCTCTCTCCCTCTCCTTCCTTCCCACAGGAGGTTGGGGATGTCAAAGGTAGCACATGGAGGAGACCTGTGATCCCAGACAACCACTCAAATCTTTAATAAGCAAATGTCTACAGTTTACGTTCCAAGAAAACAAAGCAGCTGAGTACGCATCCCATCCGGTTCTTGTTAATTTAAGTAGATGAGACTTTTTATTGATAAGGAAACTCCTCCGGAACAGCCCCCTGGTTCCCAGAAGGCTCCCCCTGCTGCAGCCGTCCTCATTACAAAACAAGGCCACAATTAAAATAAACTCCAAGAGCTAAACAAACCGCTGCCTCTCACTGGTCATGTGTTAGCTTTAGCCTTTAATGCTGAACAAAATGTTTTCCTGGGTATCGGAAGAGGCATGGGCTCTGGCTGGGAGGAGAAGAGGGAGCGGCAGCCGGGTGTATGGAAATGGCAGGGAGTGGTGTGCTGCGATGCTCATCGGGGCTCCTTTTTTCTTGCTCGCTTCTCCTTTTTTTTTTTTTTTTTTTTTCCATTTTTGTTTTAATTGGAGTGTTTGTGATCTGGCTTGGTCGTTACTGTGAGAGAAAGGACTGGAAGTGGAAAAACTTGAATGTCATGGTGGAGCCCGGCTGTTCCAGCACGCCCTGGGCACACCCGGCCGTACCTCACCCCTGCCCAGCTCGGCTCCGAATCAGCCCACCGACCGCTATCTGTGAGCCCCTGACCCAACTCCTGTGCTCCCATCACACCTTGTGCAGAGGGTTTAGGTGGCCATAGGTGACACTTGGCATCTGCCAGCAGCAGAAGCTGGACCAGTATTGTGCTAGGGGGCATGGGGCGCCCTGGAGGACAGGACTGGAGAGATGGAGAGGTGGACAGAGGGAGGGAGTAACAGCCAAAGGCCACCGAGGGGTGTGCAGCTATCCGTGTCTCCGTGCAACGATGCCATCCGAGAGTACATCGCTGCCTCTGTGCCATGTGCGGGCGCTCGGTTTGGAGTAATGAATCACACTCATACCAATACCCTGTGACAAGAACTGCTCCGATAAAGGAACGCTGCATGCCTGTGCCATGCTCAGATGAAATCCCGCATATTCCTGCGAAATCACCCAAATAACTGGCATATCTGCTTAGCTCTGTCTGCCAGGAGAGAGTGCAGACTTGCCTGTCAAAAATTACTTTCCTCCCACATAAGCAAAGGAGGGAGATACCTGCCTGTCTGCCTGCCTCATCTCCCACACGACTGTGAGTAAAGATCAGTTACCCAGGAGGTACAAAAGGACTGTCCCTGTCCCACCGAACACCTACGGCCCCACGCCATCTCTGCCTCGTCTTTGAATTTAAAACTTCATCCTATGGTTTTCCAGCCACAGATAATTAGCTCCCACCCCTCCCGGGTCCCAATCAAGTTTTAACCACTTATGGCCCAAAGCCTGGCAGTGTTTTGAAGGGTCCATGCCAGGCAAGGATTGTCCGGGCACGGGATGTGGTGGGGGGGGCCTTCACCTCGCCGTCATGTCCAGCCTGCTCCCTTGCTTGTCCCCAAATGTTGTCAGTCCTGGCACCCATGACAATGTGAAGCTTGTGACCCACGGAAGCTGGATATCCCTGGCCTGTAGCCGTGTGGTACCACTCACCTCTTTCCTTCTCAGCAGATCCATCAACTTTCAGCCGTCAAGATTAAAAACCTCCACTAACCCCTACAAATACTTTGGTGCTAAGGAGTTAGGCTGAGCTAATTCAAACCTAATGTGAAAGTGGTTGCTTTGTTGGAGAAAAAAATAAAAACCATAATGAAGGCAGTGCTTGCTTTGGATAGTTAACAGTATTATTTATTACTCCTGTACTCGTGCCTCGGTGAATCTTGCAGAGCCCTGATATTAAAAAGCAGCAGAAGAACGATGCCTCAAAGTTTTATGGGCACAAACACATTGAAATTAAAAGATTGATTTGCATCGATCCTGATCATTTTGAAACAGGCCTCTAAAGTTCAGGCTAAACCAGCCTGGTTTTTTTTTTTCTTTAATAATACCTCCTCGGATGTCTCAGCCAGTAGAACGCTACGTGGACTCTACTGAATTTCAATTTCTCTCTTCAAATAAAACATCAACATAAATTTTATATTCTTTGACATGATCTATACATTTTTTTCACTGAAACCCTTTGATTTAGACTTAAAGGATTTAGTGACTGGATGGGAGGGTATCTGGAAGTAATGGTGAAAATGGTAATTATTTGTTTTACTGCCTCCTGAAATTCTTTTATTTCTCTGTACTATCTCTAAAAGCATATCTGGCAATAACAAGCTGTCTCTGAAAAGAATTCAATTAAATATATTACCAACAGAGTATTTTATTTTTTTTTTATACCAGTAGTTAGAGTGTTAAATAATGTATTAGTAGACTACATTTAGGTATGACTATGAATAGCTACAGTAAAAAAAAAAGAATTTTTGAGTAAAAAGAGCAGGGGGAAGTTTCGTTTCTAGGTTTTAAGATTTTTTTTCTCCTTGTCCTTCTTATTTGAGTTTCGGTTTTAGGACTTAAAAAGAATTAGATTTTCTCAGCTTTTTCTGTTTCTGATGACAAGAATAAGTCAGCTATTTTTTGAGATAAAAATTCCCATAGGATTCCTCTTTGTTTTAAATAATTAAATATTAAAGGGGTAAGAAGCAGGCAAATTCTACAATATGGACATGAATCGAATGGGATATTTATTTGCATAGGTACATAGCAAATAGGGAAGGATCGATCCCGAAACTGTATAAAATGGCCAGTTACTCCATTACAGTGTTACAAATAGATTATTACCCATAAGAACGTAACTCTTAGTGTCCTAAAAATAATATAACTCTAGGATTATTTTTATTTAATCTAGTAAATGGCAAATATATTTTTGATTCCTGTAAAGCAGAAATAGAATGTCCCCCGGGAACTGCAAACTGAACCTAACTGCTCCCCCAGCTTTTTTTTTTTTTTAACAGACATTTCTTTCTTTCCATTTTTTTCCCTTTCTTTTGTTTTTCTTTTTGCGAAGTCTTATTGGCTCTTTGGCTTTTGCCATTTATTTCTCCTTCCTTCTCCCTCAAGAAAAACACTTTTCATCAGAAAACATGATACTTTTTTTTTATTTCCAAGCCTCCCTGCAAATTGCATTGCTCTCTCCAGACAGGTTTCTAGGATCAACAAGTTAACCTTCAGAAAGATTACAAAGGTACAAGTGGGCTGCTTGAGAGGTGAATCATTAAACATCAGGTGAAGTATACGACTTCAGAAGGTTTCAATTAAAGTGACAGTTCAGGCAGCCTTTGCCTGCCCGGGAAAGGTATGCGTTTATAGTCAGTGCCGCATTGGGAGCAGCATCCATCCCGGGAAGGGAAGATTGGTTCCCCTCGGCCGCATTCTGCATTGCCAGGACTGCTGCTGCTGCCATCCTCGCTCTTGCAAACATCTCCACCGGTTTCAGTGTGATAAATTTGACTGTGACAGTATTAAATATGGGAAAGGGACCAGATCTCTTTTCTGTCCCACCCAGGCTGGAACGAAGGAGCCCACCTCGGACCTGCCTTCCCAGAGGCTTCACCCAGTGCTCTGCCTTACCCGAGCCTGGGGAAAAGCAGCATCAAGCCCAGAACCTCCCCTATTACTTCCCCCAATCCTGCTCACTTCTACTTACTATTATTTTTAAAAGTAGTTTTGTTTTAATATGACAGCATATTTAATAAGCAGCCCCAGGGTGGAGAGAAGAATGCGAGATCCTCGCTGAGTCGGGGAAATCCTGCACTCCTGCTGCCTTGTCCCCGCGTCCCTGTGGCTGCTCGAAGCGGAGCCGGCACATTGGCATTTCGGGCCCCCTTGCCAAATTTCTCGTGGGTGTCCAGGGACTGTCTGCCCCGATACAGAGCCTGTATCTGTGCAAAGAAGGCAACGTGTAGACAACCAGTCCCCCGGCAGCTGCTGCTGCTCTGTCTGCCCTGCACGGAGGTCCCGCGTGCTTGGAAGGGGTACATGCAACCTTGGGCTTGTTTTTCCTGGCTTCAGGGAATGCAGGCAGCACGGTGATGAGGCAGGAGTCAGAGAAGAGCCAGGTCAGCTGTACCCCAGACCTGGAGCAATGTTGGGACACTTTTTGTCACTTCCCTCATCTAAATTTTAGATATTTCTGGGGTTTATATTACGCTCTGGCATGTTCCTGTACAGCAGCCCTGAGTGTGGATGAGATCCTCTCCACAAGGATGCTCCAGCGACTGGGTTAATTCCCTCCTGCTAATTCCTTACACAATCATGTGGGCTCAGATCCTCAAAAATATTTGTATGCCTGCCTCCCTTGGAAATCAGGGATTTTAATTGTCTGCTAAAATTATTGTGTTTTGTTTTGAAAGCAGAGCAGGAAATAACAAACTTGGATTTTATGAGATTTGTTTGCCTCTGCGTGGTCACAGAGCATTTTATCTACCTTCACAAATAATTTCACGGTTAGATAGTGTAGTGCCTAGATTACAGATGGATTTTTAGACTGTGACCTGTAGGAATTGTTTGCCAACATAGGTCAGGGGAGCTGGATCTTGGCCTGTTGCTGCCTTTGGTCCCAGTTGGTAAGATGCACATAGGACAATGGCACCGTCTTGCAAAGGTGCTGGAGGGAAAAAACCATTAAAGGCTGAGGGGTGCTGAGACAGGAGGATAATAGAGATCACGTCAGTGAGAGATGCCATCTATTACAGATAACTATTGCACGGCTTACTGCATCTCCCTTTCTGGAAATGGCTCCTTTCTTAGTTTCATTTTTGGCTATTGGAACTGAAAGAATTCTTCTCACTCCTTGGTGTTTGTCGCCTTCAGATATTTCATGCAATACAGAAGAAGGAGGAATCAAAATACCGTGACATTGAAGTTTATTGCCGATTCTGCTCACGTCGGTTGAAATCAATCAGTAAAACCTGAGCCCGCAGGACCCCGTGCTCTGTATTTTTCTTGTCTAGGCAATCGCAATGGCAGCAGGGGGAGGTAAGTAGAAGGGAAAAGGACTGATTTTATTAGGTGTTAGAAGAGCTTATTAGAAAACAGGAGGAAAAAAAGCAATAAAATTATAAAGATGGGAATTAAAACAAGTGATGAAATCCAGACCCTGCTGACTGCAAAGGGACACGTCTCTCCACATGCACACTTTCTCAGTTTGGAAGATGCCCAGGTATTGATAAACATTTTATAAGAGACGAACTGCACAGCAGCGAGCTGTGGTGAATACCAGGAGAAAAAATATTTGGGTGCCAGGATCAGCCCGGCAGCTTTAGAGGCACCGTTTAACCTGCTGCCTTGCAGCCTGTGGGCCCCGTTTGGGTTTGTTGTCAGTGAGCAGTTTGGATCTGCAGTATACCTGGATTGCATTTAGGCCAATTAAATTAATTGCCGGAACAGGCAACCCTTTTTTAGACACAAGGCACTTTTTGCCCCCCTTCTCGATGCTGCTGGGCTGATGTAGTGATTCTGGGGCTTTGGTTTGGCAGTCAGAGCATGTGTGTGTTTTACGTAAGAAACAGCAGCAGGGATGGATGCTGCTAGACAAATATTTGGTTAATTTTTATAATTATTAGTAATAACAATACTCTGCTCTCTCAAGTACCTTTCATCTCCAAGCGTTTTTGAAACGTGGTAAAGCCAAGCCACGCAGCTGTGCTCTAGGGGCTGTAATTAGCTTTAACTCCATGCTGTAGACGTGGAAAGGGAGGCGAAGGGATCTGGGAGGACTGAAGGTGCAGCAGGGCCTGGGAGTACTGCCCCAAGCAGCAGCCAGTAAGGATTGCCTGAAGCAAAACTTCGGCCACTGCCAGGCTCTTGATGGACCTGTTTTGTGATGCAAGCTCATTTCAACATGCTGTGCTGATATTTGAGCTGGCTCCTGAGCCAGAAGCCCAAACTTTCCTTTCTGGGATGTTCAAATACGCACTGTCTAGGAGGATACTCCTTGGCCACCAGCCGACATCATCTCCCTTCAATGTCAGAAGTGATGGGACAAGGTGGTTTCACATAGTTCCCCACCCAGCCCTCCTGGTGCCTGGACTCCACTCACCAGAATCCCACAGGATAAGGAGAGTCTTCCTCAGTGACCAAGAACCTGGTGGGCTTTGGAGTCTGATCTCCACAGCTCTGGGCCACTACATCTCCTTTGACAGCTACATACTCTCCAGGCTGGCTTTTTGCCTCTGGCTGCCTGTTTCAAGGCCTCTTTCCCTACACAGTTAGGGCACTTCTTCGAATTTCCACCCTATGTTTGCTCACAGACCATTGTCCCCCACCACACTTCGGTCAGCTCTGTACCAGTTTGCCCTCCTTCTCCTCTATGCTTTAGATCTCTTGAACATATGTATCCAGACTGTGTTTGTCTCGCTTTGAAATGGGTAGAAAACTCAAGAATTTGGGAATATGCCTTAGGAAATTCAGCATCTAATTCCAAAGTAATTTGATAGATCTCTGCCCATTTCTAATTGACTGATCCCCTTTTCGGCAGGGCAGCAGAATGCACCATGTCCCGCAGCCTCACCACCAACTTGTCCTCCTATCTCATTTTCTTACCACAATGTCCTACTGCAATTAGTACATGAGGCTTTGGTTCATGACCCTTGTTGGATACAGCTGTGATGGCTGAAGAGGTTGCCATTCCACACTTTGACTCATGGATGTATATGGAGGACACAGATCTCTCAGGAGTGAACCTTCTGAGATTTCAGGACACGGCTAAGGTGATTCACATGGGCTCTTCCAGCCGGCACCTTCCTTTAGCAGGGTCATGCCATATTAGCCAGGATCTAGGCCTAAAACTAAGATTGGTAAATAAGTTCTACATCTAATTTTGGGAAAAAAAAAAAAAGAAAAAAAAGGCTTAATAATCTATTATTTATATTCCATTCCATTCTGATGCCTCGTGAGCATGTGTTCCCAGCAAGTTTCCTAGTTTAGGCCTTAAAAGCCAGCACAAAGATCCTGGCTGTAACTCTGAAATTAGTTGAGCCCAGCAGATCATCAGAAGCTCTGATCCAACACAAGGATTCAATCACCTAAGTATATTTCAGATCCCAATTGACCTGGCAGTTCTCTATTTTATTATCCGTGCGCAATCTCTCCTGCTGTGCCAAGATTTCTGTGTTCTTCATTTCTCTTCTGTCTCTGATGCCACAAAGTCAAGTGAATGTCTTCAAGGAAATCTCAGTAATAAAACCTATTTCCTCCTCCCTGCTGCAAAGAGAAAGTAGAGTAATAGTTTCTTTATCCATCAGGGACCAGTTAATGCCTCGCTCTTCATCATCACCAAATGCAACTAATAAAGGAGTAAAGGAGATTTGGCAGTTTAATGCAGCAGCTAATTTTGTGCCTGCTGCTCTGCCAGAAAGTATTTTCACTTTTGGGTGATGCCAGAATAGCAGAGCTGATTAATTAGCCTTCTTTTGAGCAGGAAGAGCTCAGCTAAGAAGTCTGCAGCCCCCAGACATCCCAGGCATTGGCGAACATTTTACCAGACGACATTCCTAATATCTCAAGGGTTCATCCTTCTGTCTGTCTGGGTAAGGCAAAAAGATGACAGTATAGAACTTTCTCTTGGGAGGGAGCAGGTCTGTTACACAGATCAGGTCTAGCTCTGTCATTGAGAGAACTGCTTAGAGAAAGCTCCTAGCATGTAGATGGACAGGCACCACCAACAGGGTGGCTCACTGCAGAGCTCAGCATTTGAGGGAGGTAGTGCATGGACTTCTGGGTGCTTCTGCAGATCCTGCTTTGAAGGAGTCACTGCAGCCATCGCATGCAAGTGTGGGGTCCACGGAAGATAGCTCTCAGGAATAGTAAATATGTTTGCTAAATATGCAGAAATGCAAAATGAGGAAACTGCAGCCTCAATGGGAGACTGTCTCAGAAGAGACATTTAGATTCATTCTTTGACTGCAAACAGTTAAATACACAGGAGACACCAGCCACAGGAGAGGGCAGCCTTCCAGAGCAGTACATGCCCTCAGGACCATGATAACCAGACCCTCCCCACGTCAACTCAGTACTGCTCTCCATGGGTCATTAAATACTCCAGATCTCTCCTTGCCCTGCCTTTGTCTCAGCAAGGTGTTTCAGAACAGCTTAAGCCTGTGGACAGATTAATTAAACTCAGGGACAGGAACAGACAGCTTCTTCAAGGCCTGACCATCTTCCTTTCCATGTAATTTCTCAGAGGTTTTATGGTAATGCCTGCAAGAATTTGTGAGACCAGGAACTCGGTGAGTGCATTTGTAGGCAGAGAAACTCCCTCCAAGCAATTGATGCATAAGATCCAGCAAAACAAGTCCCTTGGTCTTGGTTAGGTCCCTCTAGATGCTATGACTGTAATGATAATGCGGAGACTTGAACATCTCCTGTCTGAGAGCTGGTGAAGAGATGTGACTCTGTGATCTGCAACTGTGAAGAGAGAAGCAGGCAGATAGCATGGTTCTCCTCTGGACCCATCACTGACCTACAGTGTGAACCTGGCCATGTACTCCAGCATAAGCATCTTCACTGAGGCTGGCTAGCTGTGCTACTCTTATAACCGGTGCAGAAACCCAGGTGTTCCAGAGGCCCTTCATCTCATCCTGAAGGAGCACTCCGTGTTAGGCTGATTGTGCCCTGTAAGTGCCTCTATGGATCATCCTGATGGCTACCTCAGATGCAAGCATTAGACTTGCAGATATTCAAACACAATCTCCATTTGGGGTTCCCTGCTCATTCTCAGTGGCTGGTCCTGCTGGGCTGACACGGAGCAGGACAGAGCCCTGGCTGTGTCTTGACTCATAGACAGGCTGTGCCCACACTTCTCTGGTGTGTCCGGGGTTAAAGCAGAGAATGGAAAGTCAGGGGAGACTTTGGGAAATGTGGGTTCTCCATCTCTTTTCATTGCTGACCCTGCATCAGAAGGTGGATAACTACTTTTTATGATCTAGGGGGGACAGACACATTAATTAATGTCACAGAGCCCTCCAGACAAGAGGCCACTAGAAGTACACAGTGATGTTGTTATAGAGAATATTGCTTACTGTCCTGACATAGTGTCCTTACTCTAATGGAAATGTTGCTGTGGGGAGCAGTGCCTGCACCATTTCGTCTAGCAGCAATAGGGGACGATCCCTTCAAATCCACCTCCTCAGATTTCCTGGGAGCTCAGGCTTAGCCATGCTTCACTGGGCTGTCTCTGCCAGACCTGATTTGCAGTTTACTGTTGACTGCAGCATGTCCTGCTCACCCCAAGTGGGGTGACAGGACTTGCTGTCCATCTTGCTCTGCCTTTGCCTCTCAGACGCCTCTGTGTCATTCAGGCTGCGACCCAACCTTGACTGTGTGCCCTTCCAGCTCTAAGCAAAGGGATCTCTGCCCCAATAAGTGGAAACCACCCCCATCCCAAAGCATGGGGTTTCCAGGCTATTCCTGACTCCTTGGGCTTTCCGAGCACCACTTCTGCCAGACCCATGTGTCAAGTTTAATTTCTCCACTTGGGTGCTTATTCAGGGAGACACAGGCTTAACTCCATCCTTAGACATCAGAGAGCTTGAACGCATCCTTAGCAGGAAGCAAGGGCTTATTACCATATCGCAGGTAGGTGATGTTTAAGCCAGTCTGTAAAGCGATCAGGTCAGAAGGAAACATCGTGTCCTGCGCAGAGACCCAGAAGAGCTGGTGGTAGCAGAAACTTGCCATTTCAACGTGCCAGACTGCGAAACTGCAACACAGAGAGGGGAGACCTTGATCCAGCAAAGGAGATAAGATGTTCCAACTAGTACAGAGTAACCAGTACAAAAACTGCACTGAAAACAAGAGAAGGTTGCACCTATGAGGTGCTGCAGCCTGGTAATGGGGCAGCAGCCTTCAGTCACAGCCTGCTGTGGTGTATTTAGGGAGAGCAAGCATGCAGCCAGAAAATAGAAGTGGGATCAGTTTTGCGTTTTTCTGGAGCAAAACATTTTTCCATGTAAAACACATTTAGCAGGCGTTTCCATTGTGCTGTATCCAGCTTCACAGTGAGGTGAAAGAAGTTGCTTTTTTTTCCCCAATCCAGCTTTGATATGGCTACTCCAGTCAGTATAAGACGTTTGGGATGGCTCAGGAGATGCAAAGGCAAAGCAGTTAGGAAGGGTGGCCTTGGCCTTTCCTGTGTGCTCGTGATGAGAACTAGATGAGGCCAGAGCAGCCCCTCTGTTCCTGGAGAGCGGTGTTCCCAGGTCCAGCTGTGCAGAGGTGGGTGGGTGGCCCAGCACGCTGTGAAGATGCTGTTAGCACACAGTGCAGACAGAGCTGAGGGGCAATGTACCAGCTGCACACTTTACAATGTGCAGCCGAGACTGGCAAATCAACTCACCTTGATTTATCTTGCTCTCCCAGATGATATCTTAAAATGTTTCAATCCCATTGCTCCAGCCCGACTTGCCAGATAAGAGACAGCTTGTGCATTGCTGGGACAGGGTTTAGGCAGCAAGCGAGTACAGCTGGCACGAATCCCATTGCCTGGCTCCAAGTTGATGGATCTTTCTGCTGTGGCAGTCATGAGATCAAGAAATGCTTTTTCTTCAGAAGAACTTGTTGATTTTAAAAATAAAACAGCCACGGCCTATGCTCCCAGGAATGTCTGGGATCAGAAAAATGGAGAGACATTTTCATGTTCTTAGTGCAACTTGCACTGTAAAATCTAAACCGCATTTGTCCTTCTGGACCTCCCCAGCTCCACACTTCTGTGTGGTGTTTATCAACACAGTGTTTTGGTCAGTGACCTTCCTCCTGATCACTAACATGGCTAAAGTGACGCAGCCAAATTCCTGATATCTGACAGCTTCCCTCTTCCTACCCAGAGCAGCCAAGTGGATCTGAAGACTTCTCTGTTCATGGAGAAAACAGCCTGATCTGAAGGTATCTTTGGATCAAACCAAGGCCCAAACTTGTAAAAACTTGTGCACCTGCTCAGGTACAAGAGCATGAGTAACTGCAGAAACTGAATGTATTGTTTCCATCATATATTTGTATGCATTATTTTTATGGCTCTTCGACTATTATCTCAATGTCTCATAAACATTGATGAATGGTTGTAAGGTCCCAGTACACTGCTTCATTGTTTGGGGTTGCAGGCCACTGGGAATGATTGAAGCTATGAAAAAAAAGGGGGTTAGATTAAAAAGTGTCTGGTTTTATTAACATTTCTTTGCCTGGCTTTTGAAGCACAGGAAATTCAGGTTACCCTAATAGTGCCTTTTGAGCCATTTCAGAAAATACAAACCATTTCCAAAGCTGCTCCGTTTAATCCTGCTCTGAAAGAATCCTGGAAGTCATTAGAGATGTCTTCAAACCTTGCTGCTAACAAAGAGTTAATGCACATGGCTGTAAAATGGACTTGCAGGTCATTTTGGATGAAAAATAATTTCCTCCTACTTAATCTACCTCTGAGAAAACTGTTGCTCCTAACCTTGGCTGCTTGATTTCATTAACCACTGTCGTTTTCACTGGGATCCCAGAAAGTCAGAGATGGCTGAGGTCCACCTGCACTGGCCTGTGCGACCACCTGCCCTCACCCCATGGGAGGGTGCTTGTCCCCTCTAGCCCTGTCTGCTGGTGCAGGGAAGTGGCTGCTGTATCCCACATCAGGGAGACGAATTTCATCAGGGAACAAAGCCATGAAGCGTTGGTTTTTCTGTGGCCATACAGCTGAGGCAGGGACCGCATGTTGGGTATTTGGGAGTGATGTTTTTGTCTCTGCATCCATCACCTGGTTGCTGTGGGGTGGGACCAGAACTTGGAGTGGCCTTCAGACTGGGGATTAGTCTCATGTCCTCTGCCATTGTGGGGAGGAGCAAACTCAGCCAGGAGCTGGATGACCACTATGTGCCACGTGAGAGCTCTCTATGTGACACCACATTGGGGGAAAAGCTTGCCAAAATGTTAAAAAGGCAAAGCTGTCCAAATTCAATGTACAAAGCCTGGTTTGGAAATGTATCCTCAGCACTGACATGTTGGGTGCAAACATCTGGCTGAGATAATTCACATAATGGCAAAGGGCTGGAAGATATCCTCAATTCCCAGGCTCTGAGCTGGGGATGGGTGAAATTCTTTCACCTGAAACTTCCTCTGTGTGAAAAATGCAAATTTGGTGACAAATAGTTTTCAGCATTAGGACTGGTTGTACTAAATATTTTGTCCTGAGAAAAAAATTCCAAGAAAGTACATTTGCAATGTTTATTGCAGTTCGAAATTCCCCTCCATTTTACTTGTAAATTGCTCCAAATCAAAGTGCAGCATTTTCTCCTCACCTTTCACTTTTGCTGTAATTTAAATAAATAGTTCTAGTTGCAATCTGAACTAATTCCCTTCTTCCTGACTTTTCAGAGCTATTCATGAAACGAAACAACTCCAAACTCATTTTTTCAGACAGCTCTCTTCGGAACCATTAGACGCATTAACATCCACCACATAAATGAAACCACAGGCTATCAATGTTTTGAGACAGCTCTATTTCCCACCAGAAATTTGCATAGCGTCACCTTTGTAGCACTCTGAATTACTCTACCAATATTTTTTTTGGGAAAAAATGCAAGTTACTGGTACAAGATCTAGTTAGGAGACTAGAAGTCCCCAAGCCAAATCTCAGCCATGCTCTTATCCACCAGTCCCAGGTCACTCCTCTTGCCTACATGCTAGCAGCGGGTGACCTTCGTGCTTTACCCCATCTCTTCTCACTGCATCTGTCCCCAAGACAGTGGCATCATCCCATTTTTCTAACCTATTTCTTTCTTCTCTGGCAAAGCCATCCTGCTTAAAATCTGGTCCAAAGAAAGGTTTTAAACACTTTTTTCAGCAATGAAACATGACCTTTCTGAGGGTTCTAGCAACCAGCTCTGAAAAATTTCCATTTCTCCCACCGCTTAAGGTTTTCATCAAACTCCCATCTACTAAAGTGTAGTTCTCAGCAGCTGGGAGCAGAAGCATTTCGGCCCTCTGGGCTGTGATATTTGTATCAAGAAAATTCTCCCAATTATTAAGAGAATAGATATTTTCTCCCCTGTAATATATACTTTCAGTGAAATTCCCCAGCTCAACTCCACCCCTTCCCCCTCAAACAATAATAAGAGCAGAAAGAGAAAATAATGAAACCAAAAAATGCTTTTTTCCTGCAGAAAGCACCATTTCCTGGTGAGCTCTGTCACCAGCCCACTCCTGCTCTGTCTCTTGGGAGGCACAAGCTGAGAAGGTGCAGGAAGGCAACAGCCTGCCCCAGTAGCTTCTTGTGGTTCCTGCCTGCTCTCTGCCTCACCCACACCCAGGTGACCAGCCCTGTGGAAACGCAAGGTTTTGCTTTTCCCACAGTGGGGAGCACAAGAAGATGAGCTTTTTCTGAAGGGGTTGATTTCACACAACTGTCTATAGATGAAGAATGTGGTGGGGCTAACGCTCTTCTCTGCTTTCCAGAAGCTATGTCTTCTCATCAGGGATGCTGATGGGAGTGGCCCAGCTCCCTCCACCCAATGTCCTGATAGTATGTGCAGCAGGGCCAGTGGCTGATGGTTGTGTTCCTGGGTGGAGGGACTTGGTGTGGACCCCACAGCACCCGTGCCTCCAAGGGGATGGAGGAGTCTGGCTCTGCATGGTCCTGGGCTGGCATGCAGCACTTGGCACAGCAAGCTCACCCCACCGCCTGCAGCCATGTGGAAATTAAGCAATATTTAAAGAAAAAAGATGGAGGTGAAAAAAGGGAAATGAGAAAGAAATACGAAGATGATGATGAAATGTTTGCCCTGCCTGGAAAACTGCCCTGGTAGGGCAGGGGCAACGCAAGTGGCACCAGCAAAACATGCTGATGCTGCCCTAAAAACAGCCTGTGGAAAGATCGGTCAAGATGGGTGTACTCAGGAGGCCAATGTCCAGAAATGCCAACTGTAGGAACACTGCTAGGAAAATACCAAGGTGCTGTTGCTACATGGCCGTTGTAGAGAGATACTGCCAGGGCTGGAGAGGAGGAGGAAGAGAGAAGGAAGGTTTGGAGAGTTTCTCCCGTGCCAATGTCATGAGTCCTATCAGCCCAGCTCAACTCTCCTTACCCTGTAAAGTTTGAATTTTGTCTTCCAAGGTTGCACTGGAGCAAGTTGGCTGAGTGAGGAAGATCCTGAGCAAGAGACACCAGGCTGGGCGTCTTCCCTTGCTCCAACTGTTAGTCCTGAGTCTGAGTTTGGGGGCTAGAGCTGCTCAGTGTTTCAACAATTAACCCCTGATCTGCCTCTCCAGGCTCGCCTGCAGGGAGTTTGGGCCTTTTTCAGCCCATGCACTCCCAAGTGTTGCCCAGGAGAACTTGGTCCTTGCAGAGCTCATTTACAAACCCTCATGACAGGTTACTTTGCAGAGTAATCCTCTGCAGAGCTCTTTCTTCTGGGAACAAAACTCTTCCTAGGACAAATCTCCTGAGAGGGACCTTGAGCTGTACTGGGCTGTCTTACTCAAGCAGGGACAATGTTTTGCATGGAAAAACTTCCTCTAAGAGGACCCACACTTTGTGTCTGGCAGCATCTCCCAAAGGTATGTATTCTCTGGTTTACCACATCTTCTCTGTCAGATGCTTCTAGGATAGGAACCTCCATCTAGTCCCATGTGCAGCACTGTACCAAATCCAGCATGAATAGCTAGAGAGAGTGTTTGGAAATGTGTCTGTCACTCTTACAGCAGCAGAGCAGATGATGGTTTGGCTGGCCCTGCCAGGTACTGCTTGCTCCCTCCACAGCTGGCAAATGCTTTGGCACCTGCAGCTGCTCCCCAAGAGATGTCTAAGAACAGAAGAGCCATTGCCTGCTTGCAAAGCCTGGCAAGGCAGATTTGTGTAACAAATCGGGATGAAAGTGCTGCATATGAGTAACTGGGTTTTAGAGAGGCAGCTAAATAGACTGTGTACCCACCTGTGGGTACTACCTGTTACAGTTTTTCCCAGGCTGTTTGTTTGGGCTCTACAGAGATGTGCTGGATACTTAGGAACTGTCAAGTTCTGAAACTTTCCACCCATGTCGGGGGAATAATGAAAACCTAGCTCTAGTCATCAGTTTCTCAAATATAAGCAATTTAGAAAATGTCAGCTTTTATCCCAACCCCCATGAATACTTTATGACATCAACTATGTGTTGACACTCTGAAGTCAGGTGTTTTTTAAGGGATTGTTCAGATCTTTTGTAATTAAAAGGATTTAAAAATACAGAAATGCATTAATTTTTCCCCTAGTTTCTGTCTCCTTCTCTTCTGAATAAGCCGATGAAGTCATAAAAGGCAGGTGTAATGGAAAACAAACCCAGAAATCTCCCTGCTGAGAAATGTTGTCTAGCAATGGATTTTTTTTTTTTATTTCAGCAGGAGGAAATGGTGACATCAAAATGCTATTGTAGCATAGTTGACACTAAACAAGCACAAAGTGCCCTAGATGACAGCCCATCATCTCACTTGCCTTCTATGCTCTAGGTGTTGAAAATAAACCACTTCTCACACAGACCATAATGTATTTCAGAAGCTAAGTGAGATCCAGGAACACCTGATATTGCAGCTATCCTGGATGACTGGTTGCACCGAACAACTGTGAGGCATTTCAGAAGCATCCTGGTGTCCCCAGTGGTCCCAATGGTCAAGAACCACATCCTAGTCATGTGCAGTACACAGCCCAGGATGGGTTACCAAGCCTGTATGCAAAATGTTCCTGGCCTCATGCTGTCAACTATGCCAGGGTTTTACCTTGGCAATCACAGCTGGTCCCCTCGCCGCCCTCACCAGGAGGCAAAGGACAAGCCTGTGGGCTTGGTGGGCAATTGTCTCACTTGTCTGACATCAGAAAGTGTCCCTCCTGCTAATCTGGGCATCTCCACCTGCCTCTCAGCTACACTCACGCATTCTTCAACTGTATCCCCTTGCTTTCCAGAGCCAAGCCCTGGGCAGAACAGTCATTGTCCTTTGCATCAAGGCCCCATATTCTTGGAAGGCATTTTGTGACGTTGTACCATCCCCACAGGCCATGAAGAAAAGAGGAAGAAGAGAGGCAAGATTTGGACTCTGTCCATTGGAAAAGGTTTGTCCAAACTTCTCCGCACTTCCCAGAGCCCTCCTGGGGTGCCAGCAGCCTGGTTCCCAGGGCACAAAATAGTTGCCTATGACCACCTTCCTGGGCCAGGAACCAACAGCAGCATCCCACCACTCAGGTGCTCTATTCTGCTCTACCACGTGCACCCTCTCTAAGCCGTGCTGTAGGTATAACCTCTCCCTACCAGGAAGCCTATTAAGCATGGCTAAGCATTTGCCTGGCTCCCACAGGGCTCTCAGTGAAGCCAGCGAAATCCATTGTAGCCAGAGGTGGACACGAGCAATGAGAGGGTCTGGCAGTAGGGTGGAGAGGAGAGTCAGCAGTGCGAGAGGCCAGCTGAAGGAATTCACCTTGCATCATGAATGGAAGCTGCTTGAAACACCCAGGTGGTTTAAGGTCACCCCTCTTCGTTCCTTTGTCCCTGACGCTCACCTCATTCTTTCTCACGTCAGAGCTCACCTAGTCCTCACCAATCTCATGCTCATTTTTTCACCACTGGGCCCCCCGCTCCCACTTGCTGCTCTGCAGGTTTTCCTTGCTGAGTCACTGCTCAGTTCCTCCTGCTTTGTATGGCAAGGACATGGGCAAGCCACACATTCCTCTCCTCCTTCCCTCCAAACATGAGCGTGTTAGAGGGAACCAGCTCAGAAGAAACTGGGTGACTCCTTCTTCATCCTAGCAGAGCCAGCTGGCCTTCTGCAATGTCCCTCATTTAGGAAAGGACAGAGGAGTCATCCTTGCTGTTTTGCCAGTTCCTAGGATAATGTACAGCATGACGAAGAGGAAAGAAACTCAACCGCTTATTTGAAGACTCCAGGACCTTCAGGACTGACTCAATTTTGTCTTCATGTTCAAGTGGGGAATGATTGAGCAAGAACGTGATTTTATCAGAAGGAGGTTGTCCATTCTCTATTTCAGCAGGGATTTCTTTGGTTATTATCTATTCACACATTTAATTTCTTTAGAAACAGCATCTGCCCAAAAGCTCTGGGCAGCCTGCCATTCCTCTGATGTACAAAGTGTACTTGTTATTGAACCTGGGAATGCATTAGCTACAGATCAGGCCTTGCTCTTGCAAAGCCTTTTCCATATGCTTAACGCTATGTGTATAGGAGATATTCAGAGGAGCAAACCTAAGTCTGCCATTTCTCTTTATGTTACTGGAGTCACAATGAATCAAGTTCTGACATTTTTAGATGCGGTAGCATGTTTTCCCTTTCCTGAAAAACACCAGAACCCATCCTACCTGGACATATGGAGTGCAATGATCCTTTCCTATTTGTGAATTAGGTCAAATAGCTGGATTTTTTTTCAGCAGATGTTGTTCACTATCTGATTGTCTAGAAAGATCTCAAGTAGAGCATTTCTTCTTAGCTGCAGTCATATGGTCTTGTTGTCACTCTCAGGAGGAATGGACAAACCCACCAAATGTCCCAGGCTTGCATCTGGGAATTGATTTAAAACAAGCACCTGCCTTTGTCTCTGCAGAGATTGCAGGTCAGTAGAGCAAATCAAGTACTTCAGGCAGTTCCAGTGAAGAGACATACAACCTCCTTCTACTGCTTCCTGCACAAAAGCAAACATTCCCCTTTGCACAAGGGGATACTTCTGTCAGCAAAAGTATCCAGGAGGAAGAGGATCTCAGAAGGCCCTAAACCTAGAAAATGACAAGCTTCTTGTAAAATATGCACAGAAAAATTTCCAGCTGTAGTAACTACTAATATAGCCTATTTTATACCTTTGCGACCAACTGGACTTATGCAATCACTCTGCTTCTTACATAACTCTGGCAAAATGCCACCCCCTCCCTGTTCCAGAAGAACCAAATTGACGTGTTAGTAGGATATGATTGGGAAGGCCGGCCTGGGCCATTACTATGCTGGAGCACTTAAAGGAGATGTGGAATACACTCAAGATGCCATGAAATAATAGCCCATGTCAAACAAGTTCTAGGTCTCCTAACGCACCTTGATCTGGCCACTGAACACACCTGTTCCCAAACCGGGGTGACATGTCGCTCCTTCTTTGGGAGTGCATGGGTGGACCCAGACGTGGTCTTCTCTGCCCCACCCAACTCAGAGGGGTGGGCGAATCCAAGAAGGCACCATGGTGGCAGGAATTAATCACGTGGGGAAACCCAAGGCATTCCCATCCTCCACCACCCCTGCCAGTAGTTTGTTTGCAATCAGTCCCTGCTAAGGAGATGAGTACAGGCCAGTTCTCTGCATAGTCCTGTTTTCCCCTCTTTAGTAAAAAGGAGCTTCCTGCTCCTGGTTAATGATGGGCCAGATTTGGGCCCTCCATCCCACTGCTGCAAGGACGCTGCTTGAAGTCATTGCTGTTTAGGACGTTCTCATTCAGCTCATGTGATTGAGTGGAAATCTGGTAGGAAGGCTGGTGGGAAGGCTATTGGTAATGCTTGGGTTTGATGGGTCAGGGGAGTTGCTCTCCTGTGGGCAATGTTCCTGCTAGCTCTGCTGTGGAAGCATAAAGGAATAGTGGAAGCTAAGAAATAAATGAGAAAGTGCAGAAGCTGCTAAGAATATTCAACTCATTTTGTGGACATTAAGAACACGGACATTAAGAATAAACAACCGCAAATCAGCTTCTGTGGGGTCCAGAGGTGAAGAGGAGGCATGGGCACGTGCAACCGGAGACCTCCACTCTCTCCATCTGCACTGTAACTCTTTGCTTCATGGTCACTTGGGTCCAGTGCTGATGTGGGAAGGAGCATGCAAGGTCCATGGAGGGGTGGGCAGCACCAAGGGATGCCTGGCCCTGCTGCTGCCCATGCCAGCTGGAAGCAGAGTGTGCCAGGGCCTCACTGGGCACAGGAGGCAGGGGCACAGATTCTGCCTGAGCTGGAGCGAGTGCTTCAGCGTAAACACTCGGGTGGGGAAGGCGTCTAGGCTAGGGCAGGCTCAGACCTGCACAGCACTGGCAGCCAGGCTCTCTCTGTGGGGTTTTGATTTCAGGAGCAAAAGCGTTCTGAGAAAGCGCCAGTGCTGGGCACATCAAGACATCACCAGACAGTACTTAGACCCCAGTCTCTTCAACTCCTTTCCTTGCCTCTCTGTGGCAGCTCTTCTGTTGTACAGATGGAGTTATGGGTATGGGCTTTTAATAGGACAAATAGTCTGTGTAAGAAAAAAAAAATATTGTGTGGTTATTGCCCTCTTAAATCTGCTCATAAAGGGCTACAAGGGTGAGGGAGGAAATTATTGCCAACCTGCAGCTGGACAGCTTCTGCGAGGGCTCTGTCCAAGCTCGGTGGTTCATAGTTAGCTTTTCAAGATGTCATCTCATGAAATTTTACAAGCTCAGGGGGAGCAGGCAAGGTCAGTGCCTTAATGAGAGAGGAGCAACGCAACATAGGGAGCAGGTGCACGGGTTCAACAGGCGGTGCTCTTGCCCTCGCCTGCTGTGCTGCGCCACGCTGTGCCAGGGCAGCGACACTCTGGCGTGGGGCTATGACCCCTTCAGTCGCTGCAGATCTCGTGACATTGGTTTTAAGGAGCTCAGGTGGCTGCCTCAGCAGCCAGGCCGAATTACTAGTGGGTTGAAGACAGAAGGCCACCAAACAGGTTTGAAGGGATGAGGAAACATTTAGGTCATTTTTAACCAGAGCGCGTCTGCTATCTCTAAATCTTGCCAAGTGGGCATGACACCAGGAACAGGAGGTGAAGTGCAAGAAAAAACAATGCCAGGCTCTTCTCTTCTCTTCTCTTCTCTTCTCTTCTCTTCTCTTCTCTTCTCTTCTCTTCTCTTCTCTTCTCTTCTCTTCTCTTCTCTTCTCTTCTCTTCTCTTCTCTTCTCTTCTCTTCTCTTCTCTTCTCTTCTCTTCTCTCCTCTCCTCTCCTCTCCTCTCCTCTCCTCTCCTCTCCTCTCCTCTCCTCTCCTCTCCTCTCCTCTCCTCTCCTCTCCTCTCCTCTCCTCTCCTCTCCTCTCCTCTCCTCTCCTCTCCTCTCCTCTCCTCTCCTCTCCTCTCCTCTCCTCTCCTCTCCTCTCCTCTCCTCTCCTCTTTTTTTTCCTCCCCCCAACCCCCCTCATATCCTTCTCCTCTCCTGTCAGTTTAAATGAGATTACACCAAACACAACACATCTGAATGAACATGGCATGATGGAGATGCAGGTGGTTCTAGAGGGAGGGAGACAAACTGGTGACCCAGGTAGTTTGGTGGAAACTAAATGCAACTGTTTGGAGATCAGCTTGTTTCCATGGAGCAGCTGAATGGGTTGTATCCACCAGCTCCCCATGTGCGTTCTGCTGAGTTGCACTGACAAGAAGAACACAGGGGTGTGAGAAAGGTCTGAGCCAGTCTTCACAGGAAGAGCAAGAGCTGCACAAACTGTTTCAAGGGAAAGAGATCCAATTAAGCTCCTAGATCCTCCAGAATACTGCATTTTTGAGGATAGAGTGGGGATATTTATTTTTACCCCCTTTCCTTTCTTGTTCTTGCTCTGGAGCAATGTGGGCTGTACACACAGTGTAGGATGTGAGCACATACTGTACATCTGAGGTGAGATGAAACACAAATATGCCTTTTCATAATAGCATTTACACCTGGAAGAGAAGACCGGTTTATTACCTCGGTAAACAAAAGTTAGAATTCAAGCAAAGTACAAACTTTGCCCCGAGCTATTCTGACAGCGCACCTTGTGTTTGTGAAGTGAACTCAGCTGCTAATGTACAGTGTGAAGCAACGGGGCCATCTCCAACCCTCCCCCATCCCCTCATCCAAGGCCCAAAGCTTAAAAGTTCATTATTTTTTTGAGGAGGGGGTGCTATTAGGAGCTGGGATGCACCCCAGATAGCCCATATAGCCACTGTCAATGGTGAAGGCTGTGCATTGCATACCTCTGCTTTGCATTATGTTTTCTATCTCTGCTGAGCATCGGGTTTTCTTCCTCTCTGGAGAGGGTGAGGATTTCAAGGTGTGTAGATTTAGCAATACGCGCCGCTCTGAACTGAGACTTGTGCTGCAAGGATATGCTAATGAGGGAGAAATACCTACAGTGTTTCTCTGCACATGGCAGCAATATCGAGTCCCACCCTGGCACCCAGGAGGACCTGAGGACAAGGGACATGGCTACACCCTGTAGGGTGGCTCTCAGACCTACAAAAGACCTGGACAAGGCTCTGGGCTACTTGAAAACTATCTTATGTGGGGAATACAGGGCCTAAACCCAAAAGCCTCCTGGAGGCCAAATTTCACTCTTCAGCAAAGAGATTAGCTCCTATATTGCATGAAGCAGCAAGCTATGCTGTGCACTCCTGTCTGCTTTGTTTCAGTCCCTACAACTATCTAGCTGGGCAGAGAGGAAGGGGATCCAGATAGATCCAAGCTGGAGCAGCAGGATGTGTCTGGCACCATGCTCCCAACCCATCAATCCTCAGCCATTTTTCTCCATGCCAGAAGACAGTTTCTGGACCAGGCATAAGGCTGGCTCTGGGCTGGTCTGCTCTGTATCCTCATTAAGCAGCACCATGTGCTAAGGTCAGAAAACTGCCAGCCTTGCCTGAATAAAATCATGAGCTTGTTGGGGTAAAATTTACAACTGTCCTCGAATTCCTAGCTCAAATACTTGTCCAAGCAAAATACCTTTTTTTTTTTTTTTGCAAGTTTGAGAAGTCCATGTAATTTCACTCTGTTTTCACTGATGCCTTTATTTGATTCTGGTAACAAAAGGGTAAGCAATTACAGACAATCAGCGTCAGAGGGGCTTTTAGCTCCAGGATCTGTAGCTCAGAGGAAAGACTGGATTTCTCACGAGACTGTTCTCTTCAAAAGTTTCTGAAAAAAATCCTTACTCCTGGGTGTTATTTCTAAAAATTGAAATTGCCCTTGCTGGGCCTCCGTGGAGCTGGTGTGCCCAGGGTTGTAGAGGATGGAGGCAAGCCAAGACAGTGGAGCTCTGCCTGCTGCCTGGCAGATGATGGTGTCCCCCTGCAGTGGCATCCACTGACCCAGTTATGGAGGTCATTAACAAGACACTGCATATCTCACCAGGCCTTGTATTTTCTTGCAGGTCACTGCCTGCTTTTTCTGATGATTTAAACACTTTCATCACTCTGTACAGGAGCTGTACTGCCAAGGGGAGCTGAGCCTTTGAAAAATCTTGTCCTTTCCTAGGCCACGGTGTTTTTCCTGGTTGTTTAATTTAGTTCTGTTGACCCTAGAAACCTCCAGGGTTACTTTAAGGAAATAAAAATGTGTGTTGGCTAGATGTAACTGAACTAGGAAATACATTGGGTATTCATTCTCAAAACCTTATATCTCTGACAGTAAGAATTTATTCCTTATACCTTGTGTGAGCCCAGCTACTAGAGTACAACCCCCACATTGCAACTTATCTGTGCTACAACCCATCTGGGCTGCTGTGAGGAGACCTTCTTGCATTATATTTTCAAGTGAAGAAAACCAGGACCCTGGATGGTAAAAAATCTACTTCTACAACCACATTTTTTTTTGAGTCACTGACTGCTCTTTGTTTGCATGAGGTGGAACATAACCATCCTGAAAGCAGTCACTGCCAGAAAGGGGTAGAGCCATAAAGAGACCTTAGAAAACAATGAATTAATTCAACATATGAAAAGCAGCAGAGATTCTCAATGAAGACAAAGCATCTGCATGCATATGTTAGCAAGATGACAGGTGACTTCGCCTAGATGACAGGTCCCTGGATGAAGGGCCTTAAATCAAGGAAGTGATGGAGGAGATGTTGGAGAAGAAATGCTCACTCAGCTCTGTGATCATAACTTCTGTTGACCTGCTCACTTTGCTGGATTACAAGATAAAGTCACGGGGGTTAGAATTAATCTGAATATAGCAACTCCATTAATACAAGTGTGATTTCAATTTGTTGAATGATGGCTTTGGCTATGTTTATTGCAAGGTCTTAAAAATTCTTGAAAGATGAGTACTTATAGAAATTAAATGCATTTCTGCATAGAATTTGTTTAACCACATCAAACACAGTATACATTGTACAACTGTGGGTCTCAGTTTTGATTAGAGATACAAGATTTCCCAGTGCTGCTTCTGCAGCAGTGTGACATAATTTTGCCTGGCTGTTCTAGTCCCTTTGCTTGAGTGATTAAAAACAAGATCAGGCAAAGCAATGAATATAGCTTAAGGTAAAAATTCTGCCTGGCTCATGAGAGACTGCAAATGGACCTAAAAAATCACTTCCATCTCAAAGTTCTTTAGATTCTGTCATGATTCTCTCAGGCATTTTCCAAAATATGTGTGACTGTACATAGATTTGCAATGGGTCCGGACTGGAACAGAGCTGTATCTAAACCTGACAATGCCCATGTGAACTGTGGGTTCTGGTCAGTGTTACAGGAGGAGGGCTTGCTCCATCTCCAATTTACATGTCTTGAAGCCAGACCAGAATAAGTTTTGTTGGTTATGAACTTTTGCTCCACCTCTGTGCATGTGGTACCCACCATGGCCGTGGTATTTACAGATGTTTCCCAGTGCTGCAGAGTGTGGGTCTTTTCTTAGAAAGTGCCCATTTTCTCAGTGCTTGTGTTTGAGCTGAAGTTTGTTTCAACAACAATGCCTCTAGAAAATCTCCAGCTGGAGACAACACAGTGACTGGAAGACAACCTTGTCTTTGTCCACTATAAGATGACACTGGAATGACACATCTACATCCGGGCTCGATGGGGCATATTCTACTGATTGTATTGGCATTTGCAGCAAATATACCAGTGCTTTGCTTGGGCTCCAGCCACCTGCACATGGTAATGATGCCAGGACAGTTCACTTGAATGAACACTCCAAACCTGTGCAACACTATTAAGCAGCTGCCTTGTGCATGGCAAAAGCATGGTATGGACTATGGTGCAAAGCAGCTTTGTCCAGCATTCCCTATGATTGACTTTTTTGACATTTGTCCTCCCCGATACAGGTCAAAAACCAAAGGCTATCCAGGCAGCTCAGAGGTTGAATGGTGAGCCCCATAGAGAATGCATCCTTCTTATCAGCAAAGATGGCCCTGGGAACAGTGGTCTATATACAAGGCTTCCTCTTCACATGGCTGGAATGAGCTTAGCTGCAGCCCAAAATTGCACCTGAGCCATGCAAGAAGCATCCTCTGCTTAGGAAGGTCTGGCTCTGGGATGTCCACCTGTGGTGGAGCTGTAACATGCTCTGGTATGTTGGTCCCTCCATGAGCAAGAACCTGGTTAAAAATTCAGCCCCAAACAGGTTCAAGCACTCCCTTGGAAAGAACTGTAGAGAGCTCCCCAGCTCAGGTGGACCCAGCACCCTGTTTGGGTGTGAGGATTTCTGATGTGAAAGGCCCAGGGATCAGAGTCTGAGATTGCCCAATGGACAAGGCAGACACATCTCGGGATGCCTTCTGGGGTGGTGGTCCGTAAGGGACAGGGATCTCATGTTTATCTCTGTGATTGCACCTGCCAACCCTCCATCACAGAGGTGTGAGATTGTAGAGCTGGACTATGGACATGGACTGAAATGCGATTTATTTTCCCATACGCAAATGCTACTTTCAGGTGTGTCTGCTGTTGAATGCTCCTGAGGGTGACTGAGATTCCCCGGGCAACCCCACATGCACAAACCCCCTCTGTGCACTGGAGGAGAATGGGGCACCTCTTGACATTGGGAGGCGAGAGGAAAGAGCTTAGTTCAAGGATATGAAATGCTCAACTCAAAATCAAACACTTCACAGTTATTTTTTCCATGCTGTGCTGAGTCTGCCCCTTACCTTTCACACAATTGTCCCATTAAATCCACCAAAGCCAATGCAAAATGTTGAATAACTGTTCAGTTTGCAATTCACTAAATATTTATTAAATACTGAGACAACAAAAATAATAAACTTTGTGCTTTCATTTCTTCATTTATTGTAGATCTTAAAATGTGTCAATCAAGGCAATTGATAAGGTTTCACAACAAGAGGGAACAGAGCGTTGCAAAGGCAAAGCATTATTTGTTAGGAAAACACTGAAAAGTCTCAGATCTAGAAAAGCTTTGAAAACTTCTCCAGATTTCTTTGCAGGATCTTCTTCCTTACAAGATTGTCTGTCCCTCGAACACTACCATTCCCTTCCCACAGGGACCTATTAGGATTTTGAGGGATGTCCAGGGGCCCAGCTGCCACAGTGTCAATAGTGAAAAAGCCTGGCTGTGACTGTTCTTGTGGGATGTGGAGCAACTCTCTCCCATTCCATGCTGGGGTTTGGTTGGGCTCATCAGCCTCACAGAGTACCCCCTTTGTTTGCACTCGGCATTGGGATCCATACTGGGAGTAAGATGACATGGTCTTCAGACTGATAGTGATTCCTCAAGGGGAAAGGAGGGAGAATTTTTCTCTACTTTTGCCAAGACTCAGCTTCAAGCCATGGGCTTAAGTTATAGCGAGGGTATGGGGGCTAATTCACAGATGAGGGAGCAGCCAGGGAAGAGATGCCTTGCATGTGATTGCCTGGGAGCAGTAACGAAGGCATGTCAGGAGATAGCCAACGAAAAGTTAGACAGGACCTTCTCCAAAGGGTTCAGATAAGGTCCCCACGGAACCTTCCCAATTCAGCCATGGGACGCTTTGATTTGGCGACCCAGGCCTCTCGCTGCCCAGCTTTGCATGCAGGAGTGCTGCTCATCCAGTGTTATTTACGGCAAGCGGCTGAGCGCCCAACCATCTGGAGCCCAGCCCCACTAATCGTGTCCTCTGCCAAAATAAATTGAACCTAATTGGTTGGAAAAGGGAGAGGGGGAGAAGCAACAACAGCAAAATCAACAACAACAACAACAAATACCTCAACTCACCCCAACCCAATACTCAAACAAATCGTTAAATATCATTTAAAGTCAAATTGCACCAACTGTCTGACTGAAGCTTGTCCAAGTTTGGCCTTATCAGCATTCAGCACCATTGCCCCAAGATGGACAAGGAAACACAAAACCCAACTAAAAGCTAAGCAGGGAAGAGAGTTCTTGTTCATTCCAAGGCCATTTATGCTACTGTAGAGGACAGAAAAAATAGCTCTAACTGAGAAACATCCATTGATTATCTTTGCTTAATCTGACTATAAAATGTCTGGGTTTTTTTTCTCATTTCTGCTCTTTGTGGCCTGCGTAGGAGCATGCACCTCCTGGTGTTGGGATCGGCATGGTGCTCAAGGTTGCAGAGCTTCAGGTGGGCTTTGCTGCAGTCCTCTGTGAAAAAGCCACCCTGCAGGCCTCCTCCTGACCCATCTCTTCTTCTACAGAGGAGCTCAGGGTCATTCCTTCGGTTCACCTCGGTACTAGGACATCCCCAGGCACTTCTCCACCTCAGGGCAATACCAAGGAAGATACGAGAGTGGCCAGAGTGACCTCACTTCTTCAAGGATCTCCTGATGCCTTTGTTGGGTTCTCATACTACCCTGTCACCAAGGGATCTCATCTTTCTCCTGTGGTAGGTGCAGTGACATGGTTAACATCTGCTCCTTGTTTGTTCTTTCACCCTCTCCCTGGGGCAGGACCTTGTGCAATGGACTGTTACGATTTGGTTTGTCTCCTCTATGTGTGTGTATGTATGCATATTTTTATATATGTATATGTGGAAATGCAGATACGGGCATGGATTTCCCAGCTCTTGCCTTCCCTCCCACACTCCCAGTGTGCCACCTCTAGGCACACTGCTCTCTCCCCATAAATAAGAGTGAGGCTCTTAGGCTGCACAACGTCTCATCCCCATTGTATCCTGGCCCTGGGTCTGTGTTTTAAAGAATATAGGCTTGGGAAAAAAATACATCAATGCATCTTACACTTGCCAGGTGGAAAGCATGGTCTGGGATAGTGTTTTGGAACCGTTTTCCTTCCTAGGCAGGATGCAGTTTCCAAAATGCCATGGTTTCTCTCAAAAATATTTCTACCAGAAGAGGTTCTCTTAGCCATAGAGGAGATGGAGCTGTAGCGCCAAAGAATAAGTGTTGCCACATGGGACCCCTCTCCTGGACACAATATGTTTCCTGAAGCAGAAGTTTTTATTCCGTGTTTCAAGGTTGTAGCTCAGCTGCAATCATAAGGTTGGATACAGAGGAGCGTGTACACACACCTGTCTGTCACTCTGCTGCAAAGGCTCCCTGTTCCCACACACACAGGGCTCTCCCTGACCTGTGGGTTTTTTCTCTGCAGAGGTTTTTATGCTTCTAACCAGATGGATAAAGAGAGAGAAGTCCCAGATGAAAACTGTCAGAAATTATTTTGTAGACTGGGATTTTCCCTAATCTTCCTGCAGTCTCTTAAATGTGATAGAGACCTTCTGGACTCACCTAGGAGGAATATCTCCTGGTATATCTCTTCAAAGAGCAGTAAGGGAAGAGAGAAATGCTTTGGATACTGTGATTTTTATTTATTTTTCTGCATACAAGCCAGCACTGCCTTCTAGGCAAGCTGTACATGGATAAAGACAAGCCACCTCACTAGACAGACAATTCCCCAGACACTGTTGACAAGATGAAAGATGTTTCACCTATGATTCCAAATGATCTTGGCCTGTTTTTCCCTCTCCAGTGAGGCTTATCCATTCCCCATCTGGAAACACTTTCTTTTCTGCTCTCTGTGAGTCTCCTCCACAGTGCTGAGTTCTAGTTCTTGCTTTTCCGTTTTCCTCGTCATTTCCTCTGGCAATATCACAGCCATAGAGGGCTTCCCAGTCCCCTGCTTGTCCAACACTTATAATCCACTCCAAAAATGACTCCAGCTTCATCCTCAAACCAATGCCTTCCCTTGGAGCCTCTCTTCCTTGCAGGCAGCTGTTGCTGAACTCCATGCTATTTAGACGCCTTCTCCTCATTTTCATCCCAAATGTTTTCACACAGCAACTGATCCCCCATTTGTTCTAATGCCAACAGGATCTTTTAGCTTGGATAGCTCTTTTCCCACCCCAGCATTCATGCCTCTGGTGTATTTACAGACAACAAAGCTATGCCCTCTTCTCCTTAGTTTTGCTAGACTAAACAAGCCGAAGTCTCTTGAATGTGGGTGAGAAACGCATTCCAGAGACCTGCCAGACTTGGGACATCGATGGGAATGGCTGCTGAGGGGCCTTTTGTGGCCCTGCAATGCGCTTACTCTAAGATGCTGGAAGCAGGGTGCCTCTCTGACTGCTGGAGCGGTTTATCTTCCTCTCTCCCCACCTCTGGGCACTTTCTCCACCGTCTCCAGCTGGACAGTTCTGCCGCTCCTGCTCCATTCGCTCTCCCCCAGCCCCAGGCTCACTCTTGGACCTCCACCCACCAAGAAGTGCTGTGTCTGCCCCTCTGCCTAACCTCCCGCACCGGATTTTTGGATGGAAAAGCTGTTTGTTTGAGCAAAAGCTGTATTTGCTGTCCAATTTGGAACTGTGTGGGTGGGCAGGCTGAGGAGCCGCCTCTCCTTGCTTCCTTCCTCTTCCCTCCTTCCATTTGCTGTGGCCACCATAAAGCCTTGTGCAGCTGCTGCATTTCATCCTTTCTGTTCTCTGAAGGAAAAGAGCTCTGTAATCAGCGGGGCTGGTCATTCCCTTGCACATACGGGTTTGTTCAGCCAACACCCAGCAAATGCCTGTTGATGGGGAGATGTTTATGCTGCTCTCGTGTTTTGATAAGGGCATAACCAAACAGGCTTCTATCTACCCCATGTCCTGCAGCTGTGAGCTGTGCCCAAAGTTATCTCTGTGCCATCCCTTCCAGAGTGAGGGAAGTTGTATTTAAGAATTTTGGAAAGATAAAATTAAGGGATGGGGGAGAAAACAGATATGCACTACAGGTGTCTTTCCCTGGACTCAGAATAAAAGTGCGGATGAAAGGTCTTGTTTTCCTTTTGCTCAGTCTAGTCAAGATGCTTGGCCTAGTGGGTTTTGCTTTTCTCAAGGCACTTTCCAGCTCTCGCAAAGGGCAGCGGATCTGGCTGTCTGGGTTTGCAGCAGAGCAAGCGTGTGGTGGGGAAAGGCCTGGTTTCAGTGCATTGGATTATTTAACCAGTGAAAGCATTACCATCAGATTTTGAGCTGAAATACACCTCACTTAGGAGACCACTGACCTCCCTGTAAAGACGAACTTTCAGTCAGCTCCAGTTGCAATGGTGTGGGCTGAGGTGCTGAGACCTGCCCAGCAGATGGCTGTCAGAAGCGTGGAGGAGCAGCTGTGGTCAGCTTTCGCTTTTTGTGATTTCCCCCTTTTCATTATGACTTCTTGACCAGGCTGCTGCATCCCAGACCTGCAAGGCTCCTGCAGCAGCCTGCGGGCAGCGGCACATAGAGCAACACATTCATATCATGAAACCATACGGAGTGCTGCAATATAACAGCCTTCCCGAGGGCTCTGCATGAGTGTCTGTGCCTGTGCATACACATGCTGGTGTTTCAAAACGTGATCTAAGAGCAGAACGAGTTCTGCATGACAGTTTGTTAGGGCATAAAGTATGGGAAGGTAATAGTATAAAGATAATGAGTTTCAAACCTAGGACCACCTTACTTCGTTTTAAGAAAACCTTGGGAACAGTGTATTGCAGCTGAATTTATATTTGACAAAGAGTTACATTTAATTTCATATGCCACATTGTTCCTACACAGCACCCAAAGCACTTTACAGAGAGACAGCAAGCTATTGAATCAGGTTTGAAGCCTGGAGCTGTATCCTTGAGACACTCTTTTTTTTGAGACAGCCTTGGCCTAGACTGTTTTAAAGTGGCATGAAACTCAGGTTGGTAATTTCTCTTCTCTAGCACAAAAGAGCTCTCTACAATAAAAGTTCAAGCTGTACCCAAGAAAGACAGAGCCCTGCCAGGCAGCTGATCCATGGCTATCCGATTCCTCAGCCCATGATCCTTAACTTGAAATCAAGAACTAGACTCTGGGATTAAGACTGTCCCAAGCAAACCCCTGTTTTTTCTTGCCCACAGCCCAGGACTAATGAAGATAAAGCCTCATGTGATAGGTATTTGTTGCCAAATGAAGAGCACAGAAATAATATGATGAGCAGGCTGGTGCGAGAGCCCAGGAGAGAATTAGACATGTCACGCAGTTGCTGATGTGGGGCACTGACATCCCTGGTGGTCATGCAGTGATGGGGATCCTGGTCTCTTAATCATTACTTGTGGTATACAGGCAGCTTTCAGCAGTTTATGGAGAAGCCTCTTCTGCTCATGAAAGGTTCAGGGCTGGAAACCAGAGTCCTGTGCTGCTTCAGGGTTCTGTGATATAAACTAAATGAGTTTCTGACACCTGCACTGTGCAAAACTTGGCAGTTTCACTTCACAGTGGCTCAGGCAATCACTTTCCATCGCCTTACCTTTATGCCTGCTTGAGTTTTGCTTTCAGTTTAGGGTTCAAGCTCACCTAGATCTTTGAGGTGAAGTGAGCTCAATAGAAAGTAGCATGAAAGAGGACACTATACGGATTTCCTCCAGCCTGGGCCTGTGTTCTCTAGAAATGCACATGAAAGTCTGAAATTGGAGGCTGCTTCATGTTTTTAATAATATTGTAAACAAAAATATGAATCAAAACATTTGCTGCCTTCCAACTCGTGATATAGGAATTGATTTGAATGCATCCATGCGAATCTTTAAAGCCTCTTGGCTTCTTCACTAAAGCTCCCATTGACTCCTCTGCATGGGTAATATGACTGCTGTGGCTTTTCCTCCTGAGTTGGGGTTGTTTCCAACATTTCTTCTTCTGTTTTTCAGTGTACCAGCAAACCATGTGTTGCTGTTGGAATCAGATATCACCCTGATAGCCTTAGGGGTGAAGTCTGAATTGAAGTCATAATTTAGTTGCTTTGTGAATTCTTTTTCATCAGTATTTGTCTTGAATGGTTCAGCAAACCTCAGGTTCTCTCGCAGGCTTCCTATCTCTGATCTGCTGTAGAAAATTTTGGAAATTAGGCTTGATAACTTTATATCCTTGCCCTTCACATTTTCTCTCCAACCTCCCAGCTGGCTCTGACCTGCTATCTGTTGTACACTTCTTCATGGAGACCAGGCTGGAGTTCCAGACTGGAACAATGTAATGTACCTGGCCTTTAGCAATACTGTTTCTTGACACATCATGTGTTCTAGAAGCAGTTTTCTGCCCTCTGACTATTACATATATCCCTATATCACAACAATGGGCCCAGAGGGTGATGCAGTGGGTGGGTGACCTGCTGTGCTGGTCACCCAGTTTTATTTGGGCTTTAGTGACTTTCAAGATAATTTAAATCCCTTCTGAGCAACCCTTCCATGTTCTGGGTCAGAGGGATTAAAACACAAACCCACACACACCTGGAGCCGACTTCTTGTTCTAATACCTTCTGAGCCCAGTGAGACAGTTCTTCTGTATTGACTCAGAAGGAAAAGGATACTCTATTGAATCAGCAACACCACTTCCTTCCTTTGCAGTTCTAACATTCATGTACTTACCCTGCTTTTCTTGAGAGAACCAGTGAGAGCAGCCCTGAGGAAGAAAGGCTGGGGGTGTACAGAAAATACAGCAAAAGAGTTACAAGGTAAAACTCACTGGAGTGGGAAGGCAAGTTTAATCCTCTGCAGCTGATATCTGTGATTGCCATGCTCTTTACTAAGCAATGTAGCTTGGCAGGAATGGGTATCACTGAACTTAGCATCCTTCCAATAGCTGAAGAAATGCATCATGTCACACTGCCAGGGCACGAATGGTGGCTGTGGGGGCTGCTGTGGAGAAAGTGTCTTTGACCCAAGCAAAAGGGAGCAGCTGCTCTTACTAGACTATGCCATCTGATGACTCTTGCACTAGGCACATTTGCCTCAGGGTGTTTGTCATGACCAGTCTCAACAATGCTGTGGTGAACAGTTGATATTCTTTCCCTGCTGCAAAAGCCCTGGGCAGCAAGACCCATCCACCAGCTCTGCTCTGCTGGCAGAATAATTAAAAGGTTTCCCTTTTTACAAGACCCACCATATTACCATCTCAGGCTCTGTTGGCTGAGAGAGACCTGGAGTGGTGCAATTGCACATGCCAAAGCAGAGTGCAAAGGTGATAGCAGGTCTGAACTTCTCACCACATAACAGTGGTGTCGTCTGGTCTATTTTGGTGGCCAGGGATCCAGCTCTGTCGTCTTGCACTGCTTGCAGCTGGGAACTGCACATGGCCCCATCTGTGACAGGAAATAGCTCCAGAAGGGTTACCTTTCAAGGCAAAGACTTGGTAACAAGATTTAATTTTTAATTTTGCTAATTCTTTAGTATATTGGCACTGTTCTGATTTGGGGTTCTTTCCCTCCCCTTTTTATCTCCTTTTCCACTAACCTCATTGAATCATGTGTGCCAGAGAGCTAAAAAGCTGGGTGAAATTTTTGCCGCAGGCTTTCAACATGTAAGTTGTGTTCGTGTGTGTAAGTATGCATGTCCTCATATGCAGAGATGAGTCATTCTTACTCTTTCTCGTGTTATTTCCGGGAGGGGGGAGCGAGATGGTTTAATCCAAGGTAGGGGAATGCAACACAGACCTCCTGGCATGGGGGTACAGTGTGCACAGAAAGTTTTCTGGCTCAGCAGAGGTGGCTGGGAGGGGAATCTGCTGCCTCTTTCCTAGGGGAAGGATGGGTAAAGCAGCCATGTGCCCCTGGTGCCTCGGCTGGTCAGAAAACAACAGGCATGTCTCATCTCCCTTCCATCACTTTCTGTATGTCACTGTGGGCAGAGGCAAGACTCGGAGAGGAAACCACAAGTGGTCTGGGCTGCCGAGTCTCAGAAAACAGCAGAATGGGCTCCAGGTGCAGCTGGTTTGCTTTCTGAAGAACCTGGTGCATTGCTGTCTGTTCCTTGCCTGGGGAAACATCACCTCCTGCATGTTTAACGGGACATGCCACCTTCCCCTGGTCCATCTTCTGTTCTCCTTCCACCACCTTCTCCAGCATAGACTGACCTTTTTTGTCTCCTTGTTGTCCCTTCTTATTATACCTACCTGATGGCTGGCAGATTTAGGGCTGGCAAAAAGGTACACGTCCAATAAAATCTGACCCAGATTGTCACCCATGATTTGTATTGAAATCAAATGGGACTATTCCTGGTGCTCTCAGTTGTTTAGTTCAGTGTAAGATGAATTATTTTTAATCATCTCACTCCTTCAGGATCCTGGCTGGGGACAGTACCGTCTATATTATCATATATTAAAATGGATCTGAGGTTGAAAATACACATCAGCAAAGCAGTCTGTTCATGGGGTAATTTATGGATCATCCCATAGCATACACTATGGTGAAAATCCTGCAAGAAGGTCTGTCTTGCACAGAATTTAAGCCTGAGCCCGGAGGATCAAATAGTGCAGATAGACCTTGGATAAACTTTTTAGGCCAAGATCCATTGGTGCAAGCACCATGAGAGTCAGAGGAGGGAAATCAGGCCAGAATCTGGCTCAGACTGTTGGTCATCACCCACCTCCCATGGCCAGAAAGGGGAAGAGTGGTGATCTTCTCTGCTGTGGCAGAGCTGGAAGTGGCACACCCCTCTCTCAGGCACTCACGTTGCATCCCTGGTTTTGTCAGGTGGCCACTCCATGTGCAGCGGGTGCCTCAGTGCCTTCTGCCTGTGCATAGCTTTTGCATCTCCATGTTGCATGTCACCAGCACAGGCTGCTTGGCTCTCTGGCTGTGCTCCTCTTACCTCAGAGCCTTGTCCTCGTTACGACATGTGTCATGTTTGGAAATGTTTGCTCAATATTCAGGGCAGACATACGTTTTCTGTGGCATCTTTCGGGATTTCTGTATTCTATGATGTTTTCTGCAAGGAGACCACACACAGGTCACATTGTCCCCTCACACCGTCCTTCTTGCTCCTGTAGTTCAGGACTTTGCAAAAGCCATTGGCAGCTTCATCTTCCTGCATGTTGGTTGTCATTTATTCAGAAGTGTCACAAGCAGAGACATTTCTGAAGAGCTTTCAGGCATCTTGAAGAAAATAAAGTCAACAAACAGCTCCACTGAACTCTGAATGATATTTAATGCAGCCCTCCCTCCCCAGGAAGATGAAAGTTTCCTTGGAGGCAACTAGTGGTTGTTTCTGCCTGCTGGGAGGAGAGAGCAGGCTGAAGCTTCCTCTGGGCATCAGTAAAAGAGACATCAATAAGGTGAGCGGTACAAAAATAATTTGTTGAAGTTGCAGCAGGCACCTCAGTCTGAGGACAAATACTCCAGTTGCATTCCTCACTGCAGTACTGGGAAGCACTGTGAACATCATGATGACACCTATGACTGCCCAGGGCTTCTCCAGAGTCAGGCAGAGACTCTGCAGACCTATTACCAAGAGACCAAAGCCAGATGGGGACATTCCACTTATATAATTTCCCAGAACACCTCTGGAGCACCATCTTGATGCATTACCAGCAGCACTGGGACCTGTGGAATGGGGTAACTGCCTGTGGCAGCACTCATGGGGAAGTACCCTAAATGTAGGGAAGCCATTGGTAGGACTCATGTGCCAGCTTTGCTCTTTGCTATAGGGTCTTTCTGAAGAAGGTGGTGTTTCATGTGAGCGGCAGAGGTTTGGCAGATCACAGTGGGAGGTGCAGGAGCTTTGATGCAGAGTGACCTAGGGAGGTGCATAAAGTCAGAACATTTAAGAAGTCCCAGGATTTTTTTTCCACTGACATATAGAAGATTTTCATTAGTGTGGAGATGGACATTAATGGCTTTGTAGTTTTTCGTGTCATTCTGGAAAGTTCAGTTTACTTTCCCTTAACTAGTGGAGCCTTTTCCAAGCGCACACAGATAGGACAAAGGCATTATTTTCACTGAGTTATTTCCAAACAGCATTGGAATGTACGTTCAGAAGATTGACAGAGGAGATACAGGACCTTGGCACGGTGGCCTGATGGAGCTCAAAGATGTCCTACTATTGTGGTAAGCCATTGCTGTGATTTTTCTAGTCTTTGTGAGAGTTAAGGAGAGGTCAATGCACACAGATGTGATAAGGACACTTGTGGTAGTTGTTCTGAACAGCCAGAGAGCCTGAGCTGATGCAACTGCACAAGAGCAGGCGTAAGTTTTGGATGCATAGTGTTCCTGCTCTGAGCCTAGGGCCACAGTAAGAAATGCATATGTTTGTGCAAAAGGCCTTTATTAAAATGACCTCACCCATCTGTATACATTTTAATCATGTCAGGGAATGCCTGTTGTGTTTATTTTTAATACAGAGCTTGTTTTGATGTTACAATTGTGATGGTGTGTATCCAATGGCAGTGACTCTTCATCTCAGGCCTCAAATCCAGAGCTGAAAGTGAAAAGACACTTTGCATTACTTTAAAATACAAAAGGGAAGGTCCCTGGGCAAATTAGTCCTTCATTTCCATTCTAGACTGTAGTCAGCTGTCTGCTGCCTGGAGTCCACAGTGCACAAGTTGCTTTGGAGGTCACCTGAGGTTCCTTCTCCTGCCACATCCTGCAGCTGACCAATAGGAGATAGAAAGGCAGGCAGACCTTTGGGGGAAGGTTCACTTATACCCTGAACTTCAGTATGACCTCCAGGGTAAAACCTAGTCTTTGCCAGCCTAGACTTACACCCTAACACCCAGGTTTAGCAGGGCTTTCCATTAGCCACTGTGGTGCTGGAGTTATTTGTTACAGTAGCAGTTCCCACTAGTTTTTCTTAAAGGAGAGGTGTGAAAAAAAAAAGGTGAAAAGTGGGTAAAGATCATCAGAGATATTGGCATCCAGTCCATGTGGTGGAGCCTCAGGAAGACCAGGAATTTCTGACTGCAGCCTTGTGCTCTCTCCTTAAATTGTAGCACTGTCGCTAGATCTGCAGAGATCTCACAGTTTTGTAATGCATGACGTGTGCTGATGATAGACAGGCAAGCCAGTGAGCTGAAGGCAAGCTGCCAGACTTCCCTTCACTTTGAATGCCCTTGGCTGTCCCGAGACTCATTCCAAAACATTTAAATTACTTGTGTGCAGCGATGTGTTTTAATTAATGCAGAAGAAGGGGGCAGTAAAATACAGGTCCCTTCAGTGCTAATTTGGCCTTGTGGTTGAGGCACAGGTGCTAGAAAGCCAGGAGTGCCTGGATCTGCCTCTTTGCAGAACGAGCAGTGCTGCAGTTTCAGCAGCCTCAGTGGGGCTGACGGTGCTGAGCTACCTTTGCCAGGTGCCTGGGACACAGGGGACTGTGGGAAGGGTGAGTATGATACACAGGTATTCATGACATCTTCTCAGTACTCTGTCTAGGAAACGAGCTCCGCAAAATAAACAGCAGGTTTATTATTAAACAGTAGGACCTGGAGACTGAAGCCTTCCTGTGACACAGTGAAGTTTTAGTAAGCGGCAGAGGTTTCTCTGAAGTTCTTTCTCCGAAGCAGGGCAAACAATAGCATCATACGAAGAAATTGCTGCTCCCGTTGTACAGGTGGGAAACACAACTGTCACACAGTTCAGTGACTTGCCAGGAAATGTGACATCAAATTAAGGCTTCACATATGCTGTCTGGAGGCTCACATTTGTACTTAATGCCCAGACTATCTTTCACCAATGACTTCACCAAACAACCTATATGTAGTCCTGGAGAAGGGGCATTTCTGAGCCTATTATTTTCCCTGAGAGCACAATGGGGGAAAAAAACAAGAGGAAAACTTTCTGGGTCATAAATAATGTAAAAGGGATGAGACGATTTTTTAATTTTTGATGACACCACATTATTAGGGATTACATGGTGACTCACTGAAGTAGTCCAACGTCAGCACCTACATCCTAACCCTGAATCCTTAACACAATGGGGATATCTTGACTTGACAGTGTGAATATATTGTCCACTGCAATGCCAGTGATGTTTCCTTCTGAGGGACGCTGATATTTTAGGCAATGTCTCAGCCTGCGAAATGGTCGTGAGATCTGGTATTAGCTGACCTGGCCAGACAGTGACCCTACTGTATTTGGATATAAAGGTCAAATTCTCAGCCAGGCTGCCACGAACTAGGGTGTTTCTGTGAAAGATTTCCCTTTAGAAAGCCATGCTAACTGGATCTTCTAAGCTCCTCAGATACCCAGAATATGAATAGCAGCTACAAATAGCGTTGATTTTGTGTAAGTTTTATTGGGGAAATTTAAGCAGCACCTGCAATTAGTCAGCATGAGTCTTACTAGAATGGTCAGTTCCTTAATTTAATGAGCATTAGAACAGTGAATCATTTCAAAGTGGAACTTTGTTCTGTTGCTGCAGATAGAAGAAATGACAGAGAGGAACAAAGAGAATGAGGAAATAGATGGTTTAGGCTGAAAACAGAGCAAATATGTTCCTGGAAGTACACTTTCAGCCCCTGAGCAGGCCTGGCTCGAGCTGAGGGAGGAATCCTTGTCCACAGTTGGCTTGTCTTTTCCTAACAAGGTTGGCCTGGCCTCATCTCTTCAGGATAAACTCCTGCAAGGTACTGCCTAACACCACATGCCAGGCTGCCCTCCACTCCAGAGCCATGTAAGGAGCATTTTCTGTGCATTTGCTTGTTCTGTGAAAACACTAACGGTTTAAATTCTTGCATAGAAATGTAATAATAATGATTAATACATTCTTGCCCAGGCTCTTGCCATTTTTGTGACATAATCTGTCCTTCTTCAAGACCATAGATCCTTTGCTTAAGCTGAAAGATGTTTAGTCCTGCAGCCTGTCTGGAGTCAGCAAGCGATGAAATGGTTGCACTCCTTGCAAGATGAAATCCACCCATTCTCGACCAGGTGTATGCCTTCTAGAGTAATAAAAGCAATATAACAACTAAGCCTGTAAACATGGGATCAAGCATAGGAATGAGAAACCATTCCTTTCCTGGGAAGCTCACCATGGTGAAACCAAATGGAAATGTTGTAAACTTTCACCTAGAATAAACAATCCAAATCAGCTGGAAGCACTTTCCATCACACTGGTTCCCAGGAATGGGCTTGCATCATTTTCTCGACACAAGGCTGCCAAAATCTGTAGTGACACACTAGAATCCTGTTGATTAGCCAAGTTCTTAGCACACTTGTATGGCAAGAGATTTTTATTTATTGTTATTTTTCTGGTAAGAATTGCTGGTAGATTAAATATGGGAGACAGGCAACACAAATACATGTTTATTTGGGTGGAGCAGACTTTGGCTTTAGGGTAGAATAATGTGTTGTGTTAAGTGGCAGCTTTCTGTTGGAGGACCTCAGACATAAAATAGCATTATTAACCTCCCAGCACTCTCCGTGGCAGATGAGACATGCTCCATTTCTCAGATGGTCAAAAATTGGTCAGAGATATTATGCACCGAATGCTCTCAGAACCCCTTGAGTCAAGCCTGACTTGCTTCTCTGTGGTTCTGAGGGCCCTGCTCCATGTTTTTTGTATTAGCTTTTGAAAGCTGCCTATGAGATGTGCAACTAGTAGGCACTCTGATCGAGGAGTTAGCGTCACACTAGGATCAGAGCTTAGAAGTTCTGCTTTTCTATCTGCTTTTCTACTTGTCAGATTATGTTTAGAAGCAGGGACACCATCCCTTGCTGTTTGCACTGCAGAATTATTGTAGTATGAGAAAATCTGTTTCTGTTTTTCTTCAAAAACTTCATCTTCCATTTCACTTCTGTCCTTCAATCACTGCCTAACCCATATGTTTCAATGGCTGTCTAGTCCTTACGGGAGTAACTCTTTCACCCACCTCATCTTTACCAGTTCTCCTACAGTGCCTACTTCTTCTTTTCACCCTTCACTGCCTAAGCCAGCATCCTCCTGTTGTTCAAGGCAGCCTTTGTACACACTTCCTTTTTCTCTGAAACTCTAGCAATGCAAGAAGTATGAACTCAGAAAAAAAAATTGAATAGCAATGGTGAGATTTCCCTTTCTCTCAGCTCTTTCTTCAGCATGGCTTCCTTTGGGAATCCTGTTCATAATTTCTTGCAATTTGTCACAGCAACCCAGGAACTGAGCTGCAATATAATACAACTGGGGCTAAGTTTGAACGGGAAGCCAGGTGCAGACAGGCATACTGGAGTGGAGAGGAAGGAAACAGGGAAAGTTCAGATATAACTGGACATCCAGTAAGGCCTTGCAAAGCCAACTGGCAGCTCCATCTTCCAGCGCGCTGTCTGAAAGCAGAGGTTTGTCTGAATCAGAAACTTCCATCCAAAAACTCATGAACTTTCAGAAGGGTCAGGTCCAGATTGGTTCCAGCTGGGCTCCAGGCCCTGATAAGAGAGTTCCTCCCCTGGGCCTCAAGAGCATCTGAATCCTTGGGCAGACCCTAGTTTGACCTCTCCTGTCCAGGATATTCAGAATTTTTACCCAGTTACTAGGCCATTAACTTGGAGGAGGAGACCAGCTCACTCGGGATTGTTGGTTTCACTGTCCCAGGACATTTTTCTTTCTGCAGGGATCTCTGTGAAGCAGTTCTTCAGGATGGGAGGAGATTCACCAAGTCTCAGTGGTGTTTAAAAAACAGAGACAAAAGAGGAGATCCTAGAGGTACTTCCTTTCTAAATAGCTCAGAGATTAGTAATGCTTTGCCATGCCTGTTAATAGTTCACGTACAGACATGAATGCCAATAAATGCTCTTGAAAGCTGCACCTCTCTATCCCTTGTTTCAAAGTGCATTTGTGATTTTTCAGCAACCACCTACCAAAGCCAAGAGAAAATGAAAAGATCCCTGACCTTTCACTGCTATGATTTCCTAATAATTTGGACACCTTTAATCCTTGCCTGAGTCTGCAGGGCACAGTTGTGTAACACAGCCACAGTCCAGGAAGAGCCTGGCGCAGGAGAAATGCTGGACCTGGACCATCCTTGATATGCGAAAAAGCAAGAGAAGCACAGCAAGGAGAGCATGTCTGGGGTCTCACAATAGCATTAA